>NW_026652276.1:128486553-129861411 GCF_009828535.3 Hylobates moloch | reverse complement strand
CACACCACACACACAATACCATGCACATACCATACACTCTATACACATACAACACACACATCACACACACATTCCATGCCATGCTGACACCACACACACAAACAACAGACACCACACACCAGAAACACACATATACATGCACCCCATACACATACATACCACACACATACACACCATACCACACACAAGCCACACACACACCATGCTGCTCACACATCACACCACATTCCACACACATACCACATTCCACACACACACCATACACACAATATAGACACCACACACCACACATACATCACATGCATACACATACCACACCATACACACCAGATACGACACATATACCGTAAGCATACATACTGCACACCACATATACTACACCACATGCACACAACACACAGACACCATGCCACATACCACATACACCACACACAACACTTAAACACACATATATGACATACACACATCACATTGCACATACCACAGACACACACAATGCACACACAGATACCACACCGCATACCACAGACTCCACACACCACACACGCCACCTATACATACATACCATATTATACACATCTCACACATACACCCTACATCACATGCAGACCACACCCACCACCATTCATATCACACATCACAGCACAGCACATGTATCACACATACACACTACATACATACCACACATCTACATAACACATACACACTCACACACACACACACACACACCCCACACCACAGAACTGTCTCCTGCTTCTTTTGGCCAACAATGAAAGCTGCCACAGAGACAAAGTTAGGCAAAGGTTCTGTGACCACTAATTCCACAAATGCCAGGGCTCAGCCAGGCCACCTCTCCTGGTCCTGAAGGAACCCGCTCCACTGGGATGCTCTTCCTGTACTGCCAGCTCTTCTCCTGACACCCAGGCATTTCCCTGAATCCTCCTTCCTCCATCACATCTTCTCTGTTAACTCCTTAGGTCACCTTATTAAAGTAGGTCATTCCAGTGGTTGCCTCTTAGAACATATCCAAGTCATAATGTGGATTTGTCTAGTTGCTTGAAACTGACTTTCCATTTTTGGCCATCATGAAGAATCAGCTTTTCTGGCTCTCACTTTTTATAAGGCATTGTTCTCATCCATTTATTTTAAGTATCTCATTGAATCTTCCCTATAATCCTCAGGTAGGAACCGTTATCAACCCTGTTTTACATCTGTTTTACAGATGAGAAAACAGGCACAGAATGTTTACGTACCTTGCTCAAGTTCACACAGCTCGTAAGTGGCAGAGGTGGGATTTGAACTTGGACCTGACCACACTACACCATGCTGTCATTTCTCATCTAAGAGTGGCAAAATGGACCTCGTAATTCCTAGGGCCCTTTTCATCTCTGTAGTTCTGTGATTTGTTTTCTACTATGTTGTTCCGGTAAATGAGTTTTCATTTTTGTCATGTTTATGTAGATTGCGTATTTTCTGGTTTAACTAGAAAATTCACTAGAACGTCTTTAAGACATCAGAGTAGATGTAAAGGAAATGAGCCAATAAATCTAAAACACATTCAGTATTTTCTGTCATCGTGATTTTAGGCCTGTGGGAATCAGCTGGGTGGGAGAGCTTGAAATGTGTTTTCTGAGTTGGCTGCTGCAGGAAGCAATATGGAAGGGTGGAGAAACACTGGAAAAGGGGTCTGGGAACAACAAAAAATGTTGCTCAGTGGTGCCAGCTTGGGGAGATCTGTAAAGGTTCAAAATCTTTCATCTTAGACCAGTTTATAGCCAAATATAAGCTTCATATATTACATAATTATGCTGAAACAGTGGTTCATGAGGTTCCTATTTGCAGTAGGAAAACAGTGTTGTTATGAGACCTTGGTGGGACATCAAGAGGAAGAGACCTAACTGGCAACTGTCAAACATGGGGAAAGGATGGCCTTATAAAACAGGAATGAGTGGTGGATCTGAATGGCTTCAGTGAGCTTGTGCCCATAGTCACAGTGGCTGGAGATCCTGACAAGCTCAAGCCCCAAAGATGCTTACTGGAACTCAGGTTTATATCCATTTTTTTTTTCTAACAGCCTGATTTTGTAAAAGTTCAATGATGGAATCCACATTGGATCACTGTTCAACTCTTCATTCTACAAATGCCGAACGTGCAACAACTGCTGTACAACTGTGTAGAGCACTTTTGTGCTCCTTCTTTTTGTAAATGACTAGGGTTTTTTAATATTTAAGAAAAGCATAATAATATACTGATCAATATCACACTGGGGAAACTTTAAAGTTATTATCTTCGAAATGAGTAGAATTACCATATCAGAACATAAGCGTCTTTACTTTCAGGTCTTGTGGTATGCATTTTATTTGTAGCATAGTTGTAGTTCGATGTTGTTGTTGTTGTTTTTTTCCAACCAACATGAATCACGGAGTCGGATTTTTTTAAAAAACATAAAATTCATTGGAACCTATAACATATACTTAACAAAATTACCCAGTGCATTTTCTGTGAATAGCACCCAGCTCCCTTTCCCTTCTTTTCTGACAACAAGAGTGCTATTGCTCAGAAAATCACCATTTCCCATCACTTTTATTTGACTGAAAACAGACGGGTTTCCTAAGGTACCATGTTCTGCTCATCTGATATAAGATCACGTTAAAGATGATTGTGGCAATTTGTTTCCTCTTGTTGTGAAACCACATGCTGTCCCCAGAAATTCAGTCCACATTTTTAGAGACCTCTTTTTTGTGCTTTTTATTATTATAAAGACACATATGCACAATTTTAAAATTCAAAAATGTAAAAAAGTATTAAAAAGAAAACTAGAATCATCCCTAATTTGTCATAAGATTAAGGAAAATGTTACTTTCTTTTTTCTCTTTTCAGTATTAAAATAAAATATGTGTTTTGAAATCACCCAGAGTTTTATAACTCAGACTTATCTACTGGTAATGTTTTGGTATTCCTCCTTTCAATATTTTATCTAATCACACATAGTGGACCCATGTTTTTGAAAGTTTAAATCACACCTTCTATAGCAGTCAAGGTTTTTTTCTTTTAGCGTCTTATTCTGAATGTATTCCTGAAGCTGTACCTTTGGTCTGAACTTCACTAGACCTTTTAAGATCAGAGGATTGTGTCTTTGTTTAATTAAGATACACAGGGTTGTATAATTTGGGTATCTTTTGGATACAATGTACTGAACAAAGAAAAATAGAAAAAGTCAAAAGAGGATATTATAATTTGTATTGGCTTTTGAGTTGTGAAGCCTACTAGACATGCATACAATTACATGTGTGTGCGTATGTGCGTGCACGCACACACGCACACACACACACACGAGTCACATGCCCCACTTCATCTTTCTAATTACCCTTATTGCAACCTGATAGAATGCAGAACAGCATTTTTTTATTGTCTATTTTCCCCCAGCCCCTATCACCATGGCCCATGTCCAGATGTGACCTCCCTGAAGGCAGGGACTATTTTTACTTCACTGTTGTCTCTCCAGAGCCTAGAACAGTGCATGGCACTATAGAGGCAGCCCTTCAATAAGTGCTGACAGAATAAAGATGTGTGCATGGCCATTTCCTGCCCTGAATTCTCTCAGTTCTCCCAGCTCCTCAGTCTGACTTCCAATGTCAACTTGCTAATTTTCTGCTCAATGGCAGGAAGGACTGGCATTAGGAGGTACTTCTTGACAGTCTCAAGGCCCCTAAGACGTCAAAATGGAAGTCCAGGCCTCTCAGCATGGTGGTGAGGACCATGGGCCCTACAGCTGACTTCCAGGGTCTGAGCCCAGCTTCCCCACTTCCTACCTGGGCTGCGTGGGCAATTCACCCACCTCAGCTGTGGGAGCATTCAATGATTTAGCATCCATAAAGCTCTTAGAATGAGGCCTGGCATACAGTAAGTGCTCTATTGGTGTCAGTTGTTAGTGAAGGAAACCAGGGAGCAAGGAAGTAAGAATGTGGACCCATCATTCAAATACACTTGGACGCCCAGCCATCCAACTGGGCCCTACTGAGTTATGGCCTGGTCAGATGATTCAATCCCTGTTATAATGAAGATTTGAGGAAACCATTCTGACTGCAAGAGTGGGATTGTGGGGGCAAGATTATTTCCTGAGGGTATCATTTGGGATGGTGAGAGTCCCAGCTGGTGTCTAAACTTTGTTCATCTCTATAATTCTGCCCAACCTGGCCACTCAGTCCCCTGACAGACTAAGATCTGGTGAGATCATCAGTTATTTACCCATCTGGCTCCTCTCCTATGGTGTAAGCCTATACTCCTGGTGCCTAGCTTAGTACCTGCCACAGGCTAAGTATTCAATAAATGTTGAATGAATCAGTAAATAAATAAGTATATTCAATATATAATTTAGGTGTTCAGAGGATATATATGCAAATATGCATATATATATGCATATATACATACATATATGTGTGTACAGATGTATATACACATATGTATGTGTGTGTGGAGATGGCTAATGTGTATACTCACCACATACCACAAAGAATTGTTCTGAAGAATAAATCCAAGAAAGTACCCAAAATTGGTTGGAAAAACTGCAAATGTCTACACATCAAAAAAGTATTTGCTCTTATTGTCAGGCATGGTCAGAGAAGGATTATTAAAGAAGGTTGTTAGGCCTTGAGCTGAACTTTGAAGGAAAGGTAAAGTCTGGCCAGGCAGAGAAAAGCCAGCCTGGTGAAATAAACAGAAAAGGTCAGAATGTATACCTCAGGCAGTTCTCACTTTGCTGTTTTGTAGAAAAAATAAAGATACTCTCCCCCACTCCCAACACATACACACCCTAGTAAAAATTCTGGGACCCTCTGGTTCTGAATTTGGGATAGGAAATCCAAGCCTGTGCAGTCCCCCAGCTCTGGGGTGCAGGTGTTTAAACTGCTCGGCCATACCCCAAGCACAGGACTACCCACCCAGGGCCAGCCTGCCTGACCAGAGCTTCTGGAGCCAGATGGGCTTTGAGGAAGTCTAACAAAAAGCATTACTGTCCCTCCACCCCAACTTCCCTCAGAGAGAAAACCAGGGCTTCCCCAAATCTCACACCTAACCCACATTATTATTACTTATGTTTGGCTCATTTGAAAGTATGTACTTTCCTTAATACATTTAAACGTTCACATGTGCATTTCAAGAGAGGCATGTGGTTTCAAATAAGTTATCCATAGTTTTACCATTGAAAGACTCCACATTTTAGAATGTGCTATCAAAATTAAAATAATAATTTATTTCAATCGGCCATAGTTTTTTCCCCAACCTGGTACCCCCAGAGCTGGGTTTTATGCTGGAAGGTAGCATCTCAGGCTGCCAGAAGAGATTTCCATCTCGCTTTGACTCCATTAAAGTAAGCTTCTATAAACAGACATCAATTACAACCAGTTTTAAGGGTTTTAAAATGTAATCCTACAGTGCTGCTTAACTAAATGAATCCCAGGAAGTGATCTCCAGTGAATTAATAGAGCGGTGTGCCGACGACTCACTATGAGTCTGAGTTAATGACTGAAGAAGATCAAATTAATTACAAGTGTCTCCAAGGAGTTTCCAGAATGAATTCTCCCTTATCAGTTAAACTCTGTTTAACCCTTCATGTTCAAAGTCCGTACATTTTCTAATTGCTAAGATATCAATAATAAGGGGAAGAGAAAGGCTGGTCTGCCTTCTCCTTGGAAGTGGAGGTTTTCAGATGTATCAAAGCGTCTCACCCACTGGGAGGGAAGCATCCCATGAACACACTGATTCACCAGGCCTTTTTCATGGATTGGAATCCAGCTGGGTTTCTGTCTGACCCATCAGGGAAGTTCCCTTGGCAAAGAGCCACAGGAGATTTTAATAAAGTTTTTATGCTTAAAAAGTGTCCAAAAAAGATAACTTTATTGGAGGTGGAGGATATCCATGTGAACAGGATCAAATACAAGTCTGCACTGACCAAGAAGAAGGGTTCAGGGTCAACATCAACATCATTTTGCACCACAAGGATGTAGTAGTTGATCAGCAAAGAGTTCCTGAATGAGCCAGTTTCCCCAGGAAATCACAGAGGGGCAGAATGCTCAGGCCCCTCCTCCTTGGCAGCGTTTACATAGCCTTATGGAATCACCCTCAACCCAGCGTGGGGATTGGTCCCTTGCATCTCCCTGTATGGTGATTTTATTTTCTTTCTTATTTCTTTCTTTTTTTAGGGGGAATGGGGACTTGCTGTGTTGCCTAGGCTGGGGCACAATGGTGTGATCATAGGTCACCATAGCCTTGACCTCCTGGGCTCCAGCGATCCTCCTGCGTCAGCCTCCTGAGTTGATGAGATTACAGGCAAGAGCCACCGCACTTGGCCTTCTTCTTCTTTTTTTTTTTTTTTTGAATGGACACATTGTAAATGCATATATTTATGGGGTACAATTTAACATTTTGATATATATCTATATTGTATAATAGTCAAATCAGAGTAGTTAGCGTACTCATCACCTCATGCATTTATCATTTCTTTGTAGTGAGAATATTCAAAAGCCTGTCTTCTAGCTATTTTGTAATATACAATACTTTTCCTGTTAACCATAGTCACCCTACTGGGCAATAGAACACCAGAACTTATTCCTCCTATGTAGTGGTAACTTTGTACCTGTGGACCAACCTCTTCCCCTGCATAGGGATTTTGAAATGAAGATTCTATATTTTTTAAATAAGCTGCCTTGCATTTTATCACTAACATGACCAAGAATTATTTTGGTGGGCTCCAGGGATGGTGTGCTTGTTTGAATAACATAATTGGAGAAGAAAACGGCAAAAGTCTAGAAAACTAAAGAAGAGGCAAGTTAAAAATAAGGGGTGAATAGCACTACGGGAGAAGGCCGTGGAGTAGGAAAGAGAACACACATAGACGCCCATAAAGTTATACTGTAGGAAAAGCAAATGGGATTGGGCTCTTGGATTCTCTGCTCTTCAAATATACAAGTGTCATTTTCTGTAGTTTTCTTATCCTTCGAGCACCCCTTATTTTCAATTGTTCAGGAATTAATTCATTTATGTATTCAATAAATGCTCATTGACTGTGTATTCTAAGCCAGGCATGTGCCAGGCCCTAGGGAGGCAGCAGGGAGCCCCGCATCTGTTGCCTGTCACTGAGTATCCTGGATGGGGCCAATTTGTGACAAACCTGACAGAGGGAGAATCCCAGTGACATTTTATAATTTGCAAGACTTGGAAAAGATATTCTTCTGTAAAGTAATACGCATAATGAATGAGTACTAGCTGTTAACTTTTCATACATTTAAAAATATTTTATTTATTTATTTATTTTTTAGAGGCAAGGTCTTGCTATGTTTCCCAGTCTGGCCTCAAACTCCTAGGCTCAAGGGATCCTCCCACTTCAGCCTCCTGAAGAGCTGGGAGTTCAGGTGTGGGCCATTGCACCTGACTAAAATTTCTGAAGTTTAACTGAGCACACACTGTTAACCCTAATTAGCTAGTCTGCTGACACTCTTTATTCCTCATGTCGGAATTTAATTTAATTTCAGTATTTAATTTATTCATACTATGAGGTTTACCCTCCCCAAGCCCTTTGTCTATCCGTCAGTCTTTTCCTAAGGTGGGTAACACACAGCTTGCTTGTGAGGAGAGTTTGACTGGAAGGGGTTACTCAGATTGATCCTGAAGGTGCACCCCACAGCAATCTCACAGACAAGCTTCTCCTTAAAATATACTAATTCCAGAGAAGCATTCGCTTTTGGTGACTTTGTCCATTTCAGCCCCTGAGCTAATACACCATGTTTTTATGTGTCATCTGCATAGGGAGATGTGGCAACAGAGTGTGAAAGTCACGCAGTCACGTGCCCAGATTGACTGTGATTTTGTTGCTGCTGTAAAGTCCATCAAAGATAATGGAAAGTAAATAAAATAAAATCACATTGCCCATTCTGCACCCACCCAAGCTGGAATTTCAGTGCAGGGACACTAATTGGTGCCAGTTTAGATCTGCCCGATGTTATCTTTATGAGTGTCTGTACTTGTGGGACAATCATACAAAACATGTCAGGGTGATGGCTTACACCAGCAGAAGGATGGCAGTACATAAAGTACTGAGGCGGAAGGTGCTTGATGACTTTCAGTGGCTTTTTTTAAGCAGAGAGATAGAACTGCTGTTAAGTTGCTCAAGCAGAAGTATCTATAGGGCACTCCAAATGGCAATGTTTAAAAAGAGCTCCTTTGTCACTTTGTATTCCGTGGAAAAATAGGTAAGGGAAAGAGAAGCTAACACGTGGCCAGCCTTGCACATGAAGATAGATACAGCGTGGCTCTTGACTGTCCTGCCAGACACTCACGCTCATGGAAAAATCTTTCTATGATGATGTGAGCAGAGAACCTTAAGTCCACTTTGTGTATAAATCCAAACAATCTTTTTATACAGAATTAATACACATTACATTTTCCAGGAATGCAACTACCCTTGACACCAGGAGAGGGCTAAATTTTGTTTTGTTCAGATTTGCCACCAGAGTGACTGAGAGTTTTCACTGCTTTAAATAAGTCTCCACTTCAAGTGTTGCCGGGAGTATTTAAGTTGCCAATCCCATGCTCCTGGATCCCTCTGATTAATAGTTGTAATCCTCACAGGACTCTGTCTATAAGTACCAAAAGTCAGACTACTTCACTACATCTTTCAGCATAGCCATGCACGAGCATTTACAGATGGAAATACATGGTATTTTATTATAAATTAGCTTCCTTTTATTTCTTTTTTGTTATAGTTGAGGGGTTATATTGATTTTTTTAGAAAGTGTGTGTGTAGGTAGGTTGTATTGTTTCAATTCAGACTAGTAAGGGAGTGTTATGAAGTATGTGTTAAAAAGAAATGATGTGGGTGTGATGTGGGTGAGAACCACTGACCCCAGGGGAGAGAAGGAAGGTTTCAGGCTGGCACACACACATCCTTCACCTTGAGCCAGGTGCGGCGTCAGCCACTCCTGGCACATGGGTTGTCTCATTTCAGCGTGATGTTGACTCTTCTTGGACAGTTCCTCCTAGTAAAGGGGTCAGGAGAAAGGCCTTGATTCTCTTGAGATGCTGCCTGGGACCCTCCCTAGTCCTGTGACAGCCCCCCAACACCCCCGCCCAGATACAGATGATCTGCTGGGCGGCAGGGCTGGAAGCCTATCTTGGCCTCCACCAGCTGACAAGCTGGATGGTCAAGGATAAGCTATTCCCTTTACTTTACCATGCGTCTTCTCATCCTATAAGTGGTTCTTTCTTCATAAGCTCCTATAGACTCAGGTCATAGAATCTGCCTTCCCAGGTGCCTCTTTTTTAGAGTTTGAGGCAGGACTGGGTTGCCTGGCAGGTCCTCTGTGAGCACCCCCTGAGCCTGTTGAAGTGAAGCCTGCTAGGGCTTTGTGTTCACTTCTTGGTGCAAGCCAGGAGCTTGGGAAACCCTCTTTTATGTATTGTTTGCATGGAAAAATGTGGCATCACAGTGTGAGGGTCATATAATCATGGGCCATATTGACTGTATGTGTGTTGCTATTGTGAAGACCATCGAAGGTAAAGTAGACAAAATCACACCATCTCATTCCAGACTCATCAAGCCTGGAATTTCAATGTCAGGACTAAGTCAAGACGAGCTCTCAATATTTTTCAATAATAGGAAGAAGTTTTATCAGTAGTATAGTTAAAAAAAAATCATTAAGAAAGGACCCATAGCTGTGTACAGAAGAGCACTTGAGGGTGTTTCCCTGTAGATCTTGTTTATTTCTCCCTGTCTTTGGGAGACAGGGCACCATCACAGTTACAGGAATGAGCAGACTTAGCTTCAAATTCCAGCGGGGGAGACCATTGACAAGTCACATGCCTAAGGCTTGGTATCCATACATGTGACACTTGATTAATAATGCCTGCCTTTAAGAGTCATTCTGATGACATGAGGGAGCAAACACATGAAGTAGCACCATGGGTACTTTGTAGATACAGACTGAATCTTTAGAACAATTTTATTTTACAGATGAGGAAACAGGCACAGAGAGATTAAAGGATTTGCCATAGGAAGTATGTGATAGGGGACTTGAATCCAGGCAGTTTGATGTCAGAGATCATGCTTTTAACACATGTGCTATATTGCCTCAAGGAAATGGATTTAGTAAATGGCAGTTGTTATTATTGTTATTGCTATTTTTAGTCTCTTCGCTTCTCTTCTCCTGTGGAGTGGAAGGTAAGGGAGGGTGCACAAGTCTTTGCAGGTAATGAAGTGTACGTGGGGCTTTTATCACCTCCACAGCCTAAACGTGGATCTTGTCATGCTAGGAAATCAAGCCACAATGGAACATTGATTTTTTTTGCTGGTCACTATGAGGCCTTGGAGGGTCGCAGAATCCCCTGGTGCACTCAAACTTTATTTTTCTATCAATTAGCATAGATATCTCTAGAATGTGGATGGATAGAAACCCTCCTAGATTAGAGAATCAAACCACCAATATTCTGGCCCCAATTAGTGACATAACTTCAACTCAGCTCAGTAACTTCGAGGCTCACTTTCTTCCCCCTGGCTTCAAAAGGCTGTTTTATTTCAGTGTTCTGCAAGACCCCTTCCTCCTTGAGGATTCTAGGATTCTCTGTCAGAGTCCTGGCCCAGTTAGCTTTGCCCTCACACACCCCACAGAGCACAGAGCGGTCTCTTCTCCAGCCAGGGGCCAGCTGGGTAATGTATCCTTCAATGCAGATCAGTGGTGACCCAACCACAACCAGCAGCCCAAGATCCAAGTCCCCACCTATTATTATATACCTGTGAGCTAAGAATGGTTTTTACATTTTTAAATGGTTGAAAAATTTCAAAAGGAGAAAAGCACTTATGAGACACGAAAACTATATGAAATTCACATTTCAGTGTCCTTGGATAAAGTTTTATTGGAACCCAGTCTTGCTCATTCATTTACATATTGTGTTAGGCTGTTTGGGGGCTGTTGAATATGAGTAGCAACAGGGACCAGATAACTGCAAAGCCTAAAACCTTTATGATGTGGGCGCCGTACAGAAAAAGTTTGCCAACATGGACCTAAAGGCATGGCAAGAGAAAAAGTTCTAGTTTGGCTTTGTTTTATTTTGTTTTGTTTTACAAACGAAACCCAGGTACTGTCTTGTGCTCAATCAGTGAAAAAAACAAAAACAAACAAACAAAAAAAAACCCTATGACCAGGGAGCAGCTCCTACAGCCAAGGAATCACAGAGTGCCCGGGCCTGGCTGTGTGCCAGCAGAAGTGGCTCTGGCAGCTGTGTGAGCCATGGGGAATGGCAGATTATCCCAGCAGCATGAGCTTTGCAAAATTCCCCTCTCGTGGCTGAGCAAACCTGCTCGATGTGCCACAACTTTCCATCAGTAACATGCCTATATGCTCATTTTCAAACATTATCTCTGCCAGGAGGAATAATTTGCTGTAATATGAGGGTGAGACATCCAGGAGCCGTTCAAATAGTCATTCAACTTATTTTATTCTTCTTTTTTTAACTAAAAAAAAAAAATCCTGGAAATGGAAATGTTTCCAGCAAAATCAATTTGCTGCAGAAGA
This sequence comes from Hylobates moloch, assembly GCF_009828535.3. Taxonomy (NCBI): domain Eukaryota; kingdom Metazoa; phylum Chordata; class Mammalia; order Primates; family Hylobatidae; genus Hylobates; species Hylobates moloch. The sequence continues at coordinate 129,849,847 of NW_026652276.1, read as the reverse complement.
AAAAATTTACAGATTTTATTTCTGATCTAGCAAAAGGCTGGGTTCCATGGGATCCATACGGTTATGAAGAGGATGAAGAGTTGGGGTGTGAGTGTGTGGGGGGGGGGTTGTTGTTAGATCAGATTACAGAAAAGCTAGTGCTTCGGAAAAACATTTAGATGGTAGATTTGGAGATAAATTTAAATATTATGATTGCTACATAGAAAACTTAAGAGGGAAGTCCAGAAATAACCCAGGATCATAGGGAAGAAACCATTCCGTGGTTTTTAAGAAAACACAGCACTTAGTAGTTGCTCAGCTAGAGATAAGTCATAAACACCAAACAGAAATGTATTAAGAACCAGTTGATTCATCATCCTCCCACTACTGTAGAGAGACAGAGACTCCAGGCTAAATCCTCCTCCACTCCCATCACAGTTCAGCTGCTGGAGTCTTCCCAGTCAGCCTGATCTGGCCTCCTCCCTCTGGACCAGGGGGCCTTTCTGTCCTCCTTCCCTACCAACCAGGAAGTCCCTGGAGACCAGCATAATATTTTATTCCTCAGTGAATCCAAGGACTGCTTTCAGGGACAGAGCTGTAATAGGAACCCAATAAATAAATGTTAGCTGAAAAAAACCCAAAACACCTATTTAGCTCAACTTTGGGAGCGGGGAGAAACATTTTGTTGAGTTTGGAGCTCCCTGAAAATAAATATCCTAAGTATTATGGCACCAAACATTCTTGAAACTTAAATTTCCAAGATTGAGTTTCTCAAACATTGGCTACATTCATACCAACTGAGTCAATTTGCTAATGTGGGACTTTTGGATTCTTAATTATATATTTTTAGGAAGACCTATTTTTAAGCAGAAAGGATAATAAAGGTGATTTATTTAGTGACAGTATAGCTCTTTTCCCAAAGTATTTTCTTCTATAACAAGTAGGAGAGGACTTAGCACTTAGATTATATTTACTGAACAAATAGTCACTCAACTGTAGTCAAACAATGAGCAATGACAAAGTCAGAGCCACTGCCCTCCTTCCAGAATTCCTTGATAATGAGGATGAAAAGACAACTTTAAGCAAACTATAAACATTTTAGGGAATGAAAGAATGGGAGATGATGGGAGAAAGTATGAGAATATGATATTTTGCAGGATACTAGCCAAGAAATTCTGAAGCACTAACTTAGACAAGTCAAAGATAAGAAAAAATAAAATAAAAAAGAACTTCAAATCTTTCTTAAGGAAGAATTTCAAATAACATATAGAGATATTCCATGCCCTCCAGGATGGGGAACATAATTCTGCTCTTTCCCTACCCTCCCCCTTGCCTCCAGGATGGGCTAGACTCTGTGACTTGCTTCCAAAGAACAGAGTGTAAAAATGGAAAAATACTCTACAGTGAACAAACCTAGAAAACATGACTTTACCAAATGATGAAGGTTAACATTATCAGCGATGCCATGTGGATGTCATGTACCCTCTGATAGGATGTGATGAGACAGGCACTTTGCCGCTGTGGTGTTCTTTCCAAAAACTCATAACCCCGTCGAATCAAGATTAAAACATCAAGAAAACTTAGATGGAGGGGCATTCTACAGGTAACCTCGCCAGTACTACTCAGAACTTTAAGGTCATGAAAAACATAGAAAGACTGAGAAACTATCACAGGCCAGAGGAGACTGGGGAGACCTGACAACTAAATATAACATGGTACCCTGCATTGGATCTTGAAGCACAAAGAGGATGTCAATGGACAACTGGAAAAAGCCTGTAAGACTAAAGGTTTCTTGGTTTTTTTTTTTTAAAGAGCATCACCGGGGAACAGTGAGTACTAACTAGTTCCCTCCTCCCTTTACCTCAGTAGATTGCAATTTGTCACGTACTTTCTCAATGTAACACTTTAGTTGCGTCAGAAAAGTTAAAGGCACTGCCTTAGAGAAGCCTATGTTGGCAACAAAATTATAGTGATAAAACCATGAAAAATGTAAATGAATAAAAGATTATACAGTTAGAATGCTTTTTGGAATAAACCATAAAGAGTGAAAACAAAAATATTGAAACATATTTATAATAACTGCATGACTATGGCAACTTTGCTTATTTTCAATAAATTTAATTTACATAATGTAAACTAACAATTGTATTCAAGAATTTGGTGACCTTCTCATTTCACCTTCAAACTACTTACCAAAATATTTATTCTTGGCCACTAACATTTAATTTGAACCAGTCGTATAAAAAATTCTCTTCCTAAACATAACTCCCAGCATTGTGCTTTGGGAGAAACTTTCAACTGTAAAAACAATAGCTAAGATTTAAGAAACAGTACAGTTTCAAGTAAATAAAGGTAGACAGGAAGTTCTCTGGCTCTTAAATCCCATCACTAATAAATCAATATAATCAGAAAAACACATTTTTAAATTTAAATTTAAGTTTAAATTTTATGTTCAAAGGGTACATGTGCAGATTTGTTACATGGGTATATTGCGTGATGCTGAGGTTGGGCGTCTATTGATCCCGACACCCAGATAGTGAGCATAGTCCCCAGTGGGAAGTTTTCCAGCCCTTGCACCTCTCCCTCCCTGCTTTCTTTTGGAGTCCCCAGCATCTATTGTTCCCATCTTTATGTCCACATGTACCCAGGGGTAACTCCCATTTATAAGTGAGAACATGCAATATTTGGTTTTCTATTTCCGCAAAAAACAAGTATTATTGAGTATCCAAGCACCAGTGCCTTGATTTCAGCCCTGGGGAAGTGTGGAGTATCTAGGATCTCAGATCCTTTGTCATCATCAATTGAGCGGGGAAAGACCCAGGGAAAGGGAAAACATTGGTGCTTTGGTTAACTTTCCCTTAACAAACTTTCATGAGGTTGGGCCACCAAAGTGGTTAGGGGGAAATTTTCCTAAGAAAGCTGTTGGAGCCAAGCTGCCCTATAGAAAAAGGTGAGGGGCCAGGAGCGGTGGCTCACACCTGTAATCCCAGCACTTTGGGAGGCCAAGGCGGGCGAATCACAAGGTCAAGAGATCGAGACAATCCTGGCCAACATGGTGAAACCCCCCTCTCTACTAAAAATACAAAAATTACCTAGGTGTGGTGGCATGCACCTGTAGTCCCAGCTACTTGGGAGGCTGAGTCAGGAGAATTGCTTGAAGCCGAGAGGCGGAGGTTGCAGGGAAGCAGAGGTTGCAGTGACCCGAGATCGGGCCACTGCACTCTAGCCTGGCGACAGAGTGAGACTCCATCAAAAGAAAGCAAGAAAGAAAGAAAGAGAGGAAGGAAGGAAGGAAGGAAGGAAGGAAGGAAAGAAAGAAAGAAATGGTGGGGGACGTAGATGAGAAGCAGCTCCTCTAGACCACACAGTGCAAGGAGAACTCTGAGAAAAAGCAGAGAAGACATTTCGGAAAAGTTCCTGAGATAGGAGCCACGGGACACTTCGGCATCACTGTGATCAGAAACCGAAAGTAAGCTCTTTCCATAGATGGAGGCCCAGGAGACACAAACCAATGGCATTCAGCCTGTTTACAGTCACCTTCTGCATGGTGTTGGGGATAAGGGGAGTTTGCGCACCTGGTTTTGCTCATTCTCCACATCGATCAGAAGAGTCCAATTGGCCAATATTCTTCCACTCTGTTCTTCTTAAAAAGAGCCCACCCTCTAATGAGGATGCCCGGCAACTTACCTTTTATAGAGGAATGCAGAGAACAAAGGGTGTTGAGTAGATTCTGAAACTGATTTCCAGACCTTCCTTGTAAGTAGAATGCAGGCAGGTGGCCCGGTCTAGACATCCACCTGGTGCTTGTCCCACCCCCGTGTAAGGGCTCTCCTTTCTGACAGCTGAGAAGTCCTTGGATTTCTCACCTCAAGAAAGCCCCTGTAGCCAGCAGCTCTGCGTCTGTGCCCACTCTTCACGCTGGCATACAGGGGGCTATACAAGCAGGAACAGTGGGATGTGTGCCTGTCACCAAGTCCAGCATGTGGCTCAGCTGAGAAGCATTTTTGTGCATGGCATCCTGCATATTGCCGTTCTTAGCCATCACCATCCACAGGTTCCTCAGGCTGGAGAAGTGAAACTCAAACCTCCTTCTCCCTCATTACCAACTACTTCCAACTTTCTAGATTCTGTCTCCAAAACAGCACGCAAACACACCTCCAGTTCCCTAACCTGACTTTTACAGCCTTAATCCCAACTCTCGTTTCTAATTGGAATTAGGACTGCCCAGTCTCCCAGGTGCACCCTGGCCCTAGTCTCTGCAAACTGCCTGGTGTGTCATGCATGGCCATTCAGAATCAGCTCCAGCCACTCTTGCCAATCTCACCTCATGCCCTTCTTTGCCACTCATCCTATACTCCAGTCACTCGGAACTTCTGATCCCCACAATCCTCTTCCTTCACCTCACCCTGGAGTGCACTCCCTTCTGCACCCAGCAAACATCTACTGGAGTTCCAAGCCCCAACACAGGTGCCACCTGCCGACCTTCCCAGATGTCCTAAGCAGCATCTGCCTAGGGATTGCCATGCTGCTTATATGACTTTTGATTCAGTCCTTACCTTTCTGAGCCTCAGTTTCTGCATCTGAGAAATCGGAGAAAATAATAACATCATCCCGTGGGGTGATTGTGGAAATGAAATGAAATAATACATTGTTTTCCTAGGGTTGTCATAGCAGAGTTCCACAAACTGGGTGGCCTAAAGCAAAAGAAATTCATTGTCTCACAGTTCTGGAATGTTGAAGTCTGAAATCAAGGTGTCAACAGGGCCACACTCCCTCTGAAACCTGTAAAGGAAGCCTCCCTTGCCTCTTCCTCACTTTCAGTGGTTTGCCAGCAATCTTTGGCATTTCCTGGCTTGTACATTGTATCACTCCAATACTCCGTCTTCATGTGGCTATCTTCCCTCTGTGTGTGTCTGTGTTTGTGTCCAAATTTTCCCTTTTATTTTATTTATTTATTTATTTTGAGATAGAGTTTCACTCTGTTGCCTGGGCTGGAATACAGTAGAGCAATCTCGGCTCACTGCAACCTCCACCTCCCGGGTTCAAGTGATTCTCCTGCCTCAGCCTCCTGAGTTGCTGGGATTACAGGCGCCTGCCACTACGCCCAGATAAGTTTTTGTATTTTTAGTGAGATGGGGTTTCACTATGTTGGCCAGGCTGGTCTCGAACTCCTGACCTTGTGATTAGCCTGCCTCGGCCTCCCAAAGTGCTGGGATTGTAGACGTGAGTCTCCGTGCCCAGCCCAAATTTTCCCTTTTATTAGGACATCAGTTCATATTAGGTAAGGACCCCCTCATGACCTTACTTTAATGTGATTATCCCTGTAAAGACACTATTTCCAAGTAAGGTCACACTCTGAGGTACTGACAGTCAAGACTTCGACATATCTTTTTGGGAGTACTTAATTTAACCTGTGACACACAATAAATACAAAGTTTTCATATGTGCTAAGCCCATGCTCCCCCAAGGTGTGTGCAGATGGCTTGCCCACTCCACTGTCAGGCACAACCCTGGCATCTATAACAGGTGACCCAAAGTGTGTGCTCAACCAAGGAAACACAGTCCATGCTGCTTCCTTTCCCTCCTTCTCTCCTGAGCATTCCCATCTGACCTTATAGGAATGCCAGAATCTTAAACTATGCCACTACGTATAATACAAGTTCCAAGATTAAAGATTCAAACAGACCATGTCTCTGGAACCTACTCTCCTTTCCATTGCTTTTGAAAATTGCTGAAGAGGCAATTACAGCTGCATGTTGGTAATGGAAATAATTATGACTACTTTCTGAAATTAGTTATCTGATACCTTTCTCATAGGTAATTTAAGGGGGGACAGTGAAGTGGGATAGGTGGGTTCTTTTACTGAAAGCTTCACACTATATAATTGAACAGCATAATGGAGGAAGAAAACTAATGCAACCAAGATAATGCATAAGATAATGCAGCCAAGAGAAAATAAGTTAACATAGCGATTGCTTTGGGATTTCACTAAACTGAAGCACTGGGAATAAAACATGAATGAAGACATCTTCTGCCTACAAAGTAATCATCAGATCCTATATTTGCACTCCCTAAAAAGTGGTGATGCTCACAAGTTGGCAGATACTAGCAAATTTCCAAACATTTATGATCTTGCCGGAATCCAGAGCACCCTGGTGCAAAATCTCCTAGAGTAGCACCAAAGGACACTTTGCAAGATAAATGCATCTTTTAAAAGTTTTAGTATTTATGAATGGAAAATACCAAGGAAATAAACAGAGAATACAAGACATATGAAAACAGGTTCACTTAGAAATCATGCCATTTTAATGTTTATATTTTTTTATTTTGGTAAAATGTACATAAAATTTACCATTTCTTAATTTTGTTTTTGATTGATATATAATAACCGTATATACTTGTGGGGTATAGTGTGATGTCTTGATACATGTGTGCATTGCATCATGGTCAAATCAGGGTATTTAGCCTACCTGTCGCCTCATACATTTATCATTTCTTTGTGGTAAGAACATTCAGAAGCCTCTCTTTTAGCTATTTTGAAATATACAATACAATATTGTTAACCATAGTCACCCTACTGTGCAATAGAATATCAGGACTTACTCCTCCTAACTGTAACTTTGTACCTGTTGACCAATCTCTCTTTATCCCTCCTCCTGCCTCCCCTTTCCAGCCTCTGGGAACCACTATTCTACTTTCTACTTCTATGAGATCAACTTTTTTAGATCCCACATATATGTGAGAACGTGCTGTAGTTGTTTTTCTGTGTCTGGCTTATTTTACCTAACATAATGTCTTCCAGATTCATCCACGTTGCTGCAAATGACAGAATTTCATCCCTTTTTGTGGCAGAATTAATATTTCATTGTGTGTATATACCACATTTTCTTTATCCATTCATCAGTTGATGGACACAGGTTGATTCCATATCTTGACTGTTGTGAGTAGCACTGCAGTAAACATGGTAGTACAGGCATCTCTTCAACATAGTGATTGCATTTCCTTTGGATATATACCCAGTACTTGGATTGCTGGATTATATGGTAGTGCTGTTTTTAATTTTTTGAGAAAACCCCATACTGTTTTCCAAAATGGCTATACTAATTTGCATTTACACCAACAGTGTATAAGAGTTCCCCTTTCTCCACATGATCATCAGCATTCATTATTTTTTGTAGCTATTCTAATTGGGGTGAAGTGGTATCTCACTTTGGTTTTGATTTGCATTTTCCTGATGATTAGTGATGTTGAGTATTTTTTCATATACAGGTTGGCCATTTGTATGTCTTCCAAGAAATGTCTATTTGGCATTTTATTCATTTTTAAAATCAGAATATTTGTTGCTTTGCTATTGAGTTGTTCAAGTTGCTTATATATTCTGCATGTTAACTCCTTGTTAGATGCATAGTTTGCAGATATTTTCTCCTATTTCATAGGTTGTCTCTTCACTCTGTTGATTGTTTCCTTTTCTGGGCAGAAGCTCTTTAGGTTGGTATAGTCCTATCTGTCTATTTATATATTTCTGTTGCCTGTGCTTTTAAGATCTTATCCAAAAAACCCTTGCCTAGACCAATGTCATGAATCATTTCCTCTATGTTTTCTTCTATCATTTGGGGTTTTACATTTAAGTCTTTAATCCAGTTTGAATTCATTTTTGTATGTGATGAGAGATAAGGGGTCTAGTTTCATCTTTCTGCATGGGGTTATCTAGTTTTGCGAGACCATTTATTGAAGAGAATGTCCTTTTCCCAATATGTGTTCTTGATACCTTTATCAAAAATCAGTTGGCTGTAAGTGTATGGATTTATTTTTGTGTTCTCTATTTCATTCTGTTGGTCTTGGGGTCTATTTTTCTAAAAGTACCATGCTGTTTTGGTTACTATAGCCTTGTAGTATATTTTGGAGTCAGGTAATGTGATGCCTCCAGTTTTGTTCTTTTTGTACAAAATTGCTTTGGCTGTTTGGGTTGTTTTGTGGTTCCATATGAATTTTAATATTGTTTTTCTACTTTTGTAAAGAATGTCACTGGTATTTTAATAGGGATTGCATTGAATCTATAGATCACTTGGGTAGTATGAACATTTTAATAATAATTATTCTTTCAGCCCATGAACTCAGGATATCTTTCCATTTATGTGTATCCTCTTCAATTTTTTTCATCAGTGCTTAAATAGTTTTCATTGTAGAGATCTTTCAACTCCTTGGTCAAATTTATTCTTAGGTAACTTCTTTTTTTGGAACTATTGTTAACGGGATTGCTCTCTTGACTTCTTTTTCAGATAGTTCACCATTGGCATTTAGAAATGATATGATTTTTGAATGTTGATTTTGTATGCTGCAACTTTACTGAATTCATTTATTAGTTTTAAAGGATTTTTGGTGGAGTCTTTAAAGTTTTTTTATATATAAGATTATGTCATCCATAAATATGGACAATTTAACTTCTTCCTTTCCAATTTGAATGCCCTTTATTTTTTTCTCTTTCCCAATTACTAATCATTTTTAAGTGTATATTTCAGTCACACTAAGTACATTCACATTCGTAAGCAACCATCACTGCTATCCATCTCCAGAACTTTTTCACCATCCCAAACTCAAGCTCAGTACTCATTAAACAAAAACTCCCCATTCCCCCCACTCCCAAGCCCTTGACAACCACCATTCTACTTTCTGTCTCTATGAATTTGATTACTCTAGGTATCTCATGTAAATGGAATCATACAGTGTTTGTCCTTTGGTGACTGGCTTATTTCATTTAGGGTAATATCTTCAAGTTTCATTCATGTTGTAGTATGTATCAGAATTTCCCTTTTAAGACTAATAATATTCCATTGTATGTATACACAGCATTTTCTCTATCCATTCATCTGCTGATGAACACTTGGGTTGTTTCCACTTTTTGGCTATTGAGCAAATCATGACTTTTTAAGCTTACTTTATTTTAACTCATTCCCAAGACCTGCTGATTTTACCAAATGAACATGTTAAAGAAACACTGCTTCTGGATAGCTCGGCCAAAAGACACTTAACTTATTTTCCTTTCTAACTTTTTAAAAATTTAGCACCTGTACTCTCTCAAATTGTGACACATGCATTATTAAATTATTGCAGATAATACAAAAGGATACAGGTAATACAAGAGGATGCAAATGCTTAAACCATTTAAGTGATTTGCTTAAGCACACATCTAGTAAATGACAAAACCAGGATGCAAATTTCACTCTCTGCCTCCAAGGCCAAACCTTTCCCCTACACCATAAACCAAGCCTCTCCGGTATTATCAAGCTCCTATGGTCTCGAGAAGGCTGGAAATCCCTTTGCAAAAAAGATTTGATAGTAAGATAAATTTTTCTGATGTACACATGATTAAGATAGATACTTAGTCTGTATGTTGGAGATCTGATTGATTCCATTTAACACATCTCAGGCTGGGCTGGTGCAACTCTTTCTGTATAAATGCATGTTTTAGCCCAAAGTCTTCACAGTAGGGAGCAAATTTACAAGGAGGTCATATAATAAACTCCTGTGAGCTCTGGCTTTCTGTGGATTTTGTAGCTGTGGTAGTAGCTGTTCACAAGATAAAGGGATTTGGTGGGGTTTGAAAAGGCTGCCATGCTTACACGTATTTCCTCCAATGAATGTGCTGGAGGAAATTTCTCCTGACAGGTTATTATAACTACTTTAATGTACATATGACCAGCTGTCTGGAAAACAGTTCAAATTTTGAATTGTTCATAAATATACTGACATACTTGGTGACAGCACATGAACATTTAATTTGATCTTTGTTCTTTAAAATAGTAATATTTGCCTTCTGAGTGGGAGTAAGACTCTATATCCTTTGGAGAAATACACATCTCTTTCTCTGTGCTAGCTTTCAAATACTTTGTTTGGTATTTTAATGTGTTTGCCATTAAAATCATAACAGGTTTGGGCTTTTCCATGCCACTCAAGAAATAAGAAATGGCTTTTCTTCCTAATTCAAGTTAAATTCAGTCAAGGTTGGTAAGAATATGATGTTATTTCAAGGGCTGTTTCCTCCTCCTCTGACCATATAAGATGCCCAAATATCTGTAGTCCCTAACAACAAGGATGGTCTGGGTGGGTCTAGGCATCATTGCTTCTCACAGGCAAGGTCCGTAGGATCCACAAGAAGACTGGAGGCTTCACTCCCCCTGTACCTGGGTCAGCCATGGGGATCTCCGTGAAGCTCTCGAGCCCACAGCGTGCATCCCTCACAGGGAATACCATCACATCTTACAGAGAAGGAAACCTAGGCTGTTCTAGTGGCTTGGCCAGAAAGCGACAAATCCTGGATTTTATCCCCAGGTCTTCAGACTCCTAATCAACAATTTTTTTTTCTAATTTGTCACAACTGTATTTGTTGGACTTTTCCTCCTGCAAGGATTGGAACTCATCTTCTATCACCTGTAGTATACCCCCTCACTGCAGATAGTTCCCACTGAAAACTCTGATGCCATGGTTGGTTCCATGCATGATGCACAGATTGACAAAGGGACAGGGTATTTTTCAAGACTGCCCATAAAACCTGTAGGATGTATGGCCACCATGCCCAACGTACCTCATGTGTTAGTCACCCATAGTTTTCTGCCCAGCTGACCCACTAGCAAAAAGGACCTTTGAATGTGTGGTTTGTTTCCATAGCCAGTAGCAATGGTTCAGGGATTCCCATTTGTGAATATAGGGAGAGTTGCCAGCTTGTTTTAAAACATATTTGTACTGAATCCAGTTGCTACGTGTTTCTAAAACTTGCATGGCAATAGTATGGATTTCAACATTTTGTAAAACTAAAATACTCCCCAGGTAAGGACTAAAAACCTTATGTTTTAAATCACTTGAGTTAGATTTTGAAAAAATACATATTTCAATCAGCCATAGAGGAAAGAAATCTGAAAATTATATAAAATGTTGTAAAAAGACTGGCCCTTGACTTTACACGAGATGCTGAAGTTTCTTAGTAGCATCCCCAGCAACTCCGTGTTCCTCTATCTGTCAGCTCCTCTGCTTTCTTCCCACTCCTGGTGCCTTTCTCCCCATCCTCATATCTAAACCTGTTTTCAGGATTGCATATGATCTTAGCATTGATTCCCAGAAAGGAGGAAGCATATAGCTCTATATTCCCAGCACAGGACACACGTTCATTCGCAATAAATGCTGATTGATGGAGTGAATTAGTGAACAAAAGGGTGAATAGGAGTCCATGAGCTTCTCTTCCCACCAGCATCTGTACTTAAAGCCTCATCTCTACTTGTTGGCCAAACAGCTTTTCTTTTATTAAACTTTAGCCCCAGAGAGCAAGTGAGAGAGTTAACCTGGGAAGTGGGAAGTGGGGAGGGAACCTCTGAAATAATGATTTATACGGTCATACATCTATCCCACTTACCAACAAGATGGGGCTGGGGGCTACATTACATAGATTCAAAGACTCTAGAGCTGTTAACCAGGCCAAGGATCACAAAAGTATTTCTGTAGCAGGATGGCTGGGGTACACACAGTTTACAAGGAGGAAACATCCTGGCTTAGCAGTGAATCCAAAATAATTTAACTACCTACAGTACTTATATAACATTATTTCCTAATGTCATTGTTTTAGAAACCGCAGCATGGTTTAATCTTACTGTCAAATTAAGGGGCAGAATTAACAAGACAATGTAAAACGTTCCAGTTACCTGTTCTGTAAATGGTGTGTCTTTCCAGATGCGCTCAGATTTCTCAAATACAGTTTTCTAGCCTCTCCTCGAACATTTCTGGTGATGGCGAGTTTATGTTGGACAGGTCAGATTGTTAAAAAAGTTCTTTATATTACTCTGGAATCTCATTCCCTGATGTGAAACTTTCATTCCTTGGCCCTATTACGCCAGTTGACATCAGCATTTTCCGAAATGTGTCCCAGTGATGCAAATTAGTTTCATAGGATATTAAAAGGTACCATCATCATCGTCATCATCATCATTATTAGAGACAGGGTCTCGCTCTGTCTCCCAGACTGGAGTACAGTGGTATGATCCTGGCTCACTGCAGCCTCAAACTCCTGGCCTCAAGGGATCCTCCCACCTCAGCCTCCCAAAGTGCTGGGATTACAGGCATGAGCCACCATGCCCGGCTTTTCGAGGTCTCTCTCTTTTTTTTTTTTTTTCCATAAGGGAGAGAGGGAGTCTGTGGTCAAATAAGAATGAAATTCCTAACTTAAAAGATGTCAAGCGAGTCTGTTTCCCCAGGGACTTTTCAGAGTTTTTAATAGGCTAATGGATGCTGTGAGTCTGTGTGAGGAACAGGCACAACGCCTGCTTGTGTCCACAGCATCGCTTTTTACCGGCACAGCGTCTCTCAAGATTAATAGCCCAACAAGCAATGTTTGCAAATAGTTACCTAAATAAGCATCAAATAAACCTACTTTCCCTTCCTCAAACCAGCCCATCAAATAACTGAAGAAAATGATAAGGAAGACAAGTTCTAAATCCAGGCTAAATATCATAGTTCCCTCAAGGATTGTGCGCGTGATACGGCTTTTAGACTTCAAAGTCCCAGTTTCCTCCCCTGGATTCTTCTCCCTGTATGTTACCCCTCCTCGAATGCACAATGCCTTAAAGCTAACGTCCAGATTTCTAGTTACTACTAGGTATTATTCACCCTCCCAGACCTTAGCTTCTCTTCAAAAAATGGGGAAAGTCATAGTCTACCAACCTCACTGAGTCATTTTGAAAATTAAATATGTTCATGTATGCAGAGTACTATGTGTTAGCTGTGTGTCATTTTTCTATCTTCTCTTCTATTCAGGGCCTATTCCCTCTTAACTGTATTTGGTTTTGCCTTTCACATTCAGATTCCAGGAGACACACACAGAGAAAAACATTTGGGTCAATCATCTAATGATCTAAAATCTTACCTGTCCAGGGTCATTCTTTGGTTCCCAGGTGCTTTGCCACTCCAAGATCACCTGGAAGCTGGTAAGAAATGAAGACTCCCAGACCCCAGCCAAGACCCACTAAATCAGAGCCTGCATTTTCTCAAGAATGTCAGGTGATTTCTGGGCACATGAATTGAAAACCACTGGCCTTGAGGGTATACGCAGCACCCAGCCCAGGGCTCTGTATATAACAGATGCTCAAGGGGGCTTTCTGGCATCTGTGTGTATTGACTGAACCTGTATACTGTCAGTAGGGGAGATTGCTGACTGGGAAATCTGGAGTCAAAGGCATGCAAAGGGTAAATGGGAAGGGGCTTGGTTCATAGCAATTAACACTATTTGCCTAAATAAGATCAAAGAGCAGGTACATTTTAAACACTAAAAAATAATTAAAGACTGAGCTTTTGAATTATGTTTTCTTTTTAATTGTTTAATCTTCTTTCAATTATAATCGAAGCTTTAGCTTTTATGAGAGATAATGTTAACAATTCAGGGGACTATTTATCCTCAGAGGCAATAAGCTGCAGTGTCAAGACCACCATCTTTGCAATAAGACAGACCTGAGTTCAAAGCCCACCTCTGCCCCTCTCAGCTATGTGACATGGCAAATAACCTCACCTCTCTGAGCTTCAACATCCTCAGCTGTCACAGGGGCATAATCAGGCTCATCTCATAGGACAGAGAAGGATAAACTAATATAGAGCTTCTAGTATAGTGACTCACAAGTAGCAGACATTCAGCAAACACTGGTTCCTTTCTTCTTCATCACATATCAGCCTTCTCTTCGTGAACACCTTGGTGAAGTGAAAAATTGAAATGCTTTTTGGAGCTACAACCACCTGGTCCACTGGCTTGCAAGCCCATCATTTAAGCAGATCGTGAATCATCTGTCCTACAGTGCCCATAGTCATCATAGTTTTCAACCCATTCCCTAATTGTGGTCAGTAGAGACCACATAATAAAAAAGCAGTGAATGAGCATATCATGTAGATGCTGACAACACCACTAGGTACTTCATTGAATCACAGTGTCTGGCACGTAGAAGATGCTCAATCAGTGTTGGCCACTGAAACTGATAGTTACATACAGTTGTGGAGGATGTCTATGCCAAGCCCCCATGCAATTTCAGCATCCTTCTACACCAGGTGCTCTTCCAGCCTCTGCCTATTCAGCCCCACCAAGAGGTATTCAAAGATTATCAAGACAGCACATTCCATCCTTAGAATAAAAAAATTAAGCCCTTATTTCATTTTGAGCCCAAAACAGTGAGTTTTCTCCAACTTCCAAACATTGCTCCTGATCTTCCCCTAAACTGGAGCTACCTAACTATAATTCCTTCTTTTCGGGAGAACATCTTGAAATATGTTAGGTTAGCACTCACACCTCCCTTTCTGCTTATTTTCCCCCCCATGAACCCCTCCTCATTGGTTCCTCCTCCCAGCTGCCTCTGGAAGGCATCAGTGGCAGCTCTGCCTGGCCACAGGTCCTCCTGCCCCAGCATTACCCAACACAGGCCACACATACAGGGGGCCACTCCAGCCCCAGCACTGGAAACTAGACAGCAAGGCCCAGAAGGGCTGGTCCAGCCTTGCTATGAACTCCGTTCTAGCCATGAAACCACCCACCACATGACCATTTTATTTTCAAGTCAAACTGTTAGGTTATATAATTAAATAAAGTCTTTTGTTTGTGTCATAAGCCAAGTTTTGCTGATCTTACAGCTATACAGTTTTGTTTTGTTTTGTTTTACCTAAAAGCAGGACTTCACTTTTTTTTTTTCCAGTTGATGCCCACATTAAAAATTGTCAAGGTCTTTTAGCATTCTGATTCGATTGTGAAAAATATTAGCTATCAACTTTCACTAATAGGTCTATCCGTGATTCAGTTCCCAATTGTTTGAAATTTTAGTGTAGCTGTTGATCATTCAACAACATCAAAATGATGTTTTAAAAGAAAATGTTTACAGTCAGTTTTTAACAGTTTTCTCCAATAATCTGAATTTATGGTTCAAAATAGTTGGCACTGGTTTTGGTAGTCCATTAAAACAAATACACTAGCCCCACAGTATAGCACACAGGTCATTTTCAGTCAGAGATGTTACATTTCCATTATTATTTGTAGTTTGGGGCAATCCTCATGGGGCTTGTCATGTCATCTCTGGACTGTGTTCCTCCTCGCAGTTGCTGTCAGTAGTGTGAGCAGTGTTGCTGTTGGACCATCTCAGCTTAGTCAGATGGACTCGGGCCTCAGTTCTCACCACCCAGTGACATTTACAAGGAATAGGCATAAGACTCAGGATGACAAAATGTAAAATCATTTCGCTTTAATTAGAAATGATAAGATAAAGCACCATCCAAAGTTAGAAAAAAAATATGACTTAAGGAAAAATATTTTTAACGTGTTTATGACAGCACCTTTCTTGTACACACAGATATACAGGTTTTAAAAATCCATTTCATATTTTGGGTTGGACAACGTCCTCTTTCATATTAGTCCGTCTCCTGAATTGCTCTTCACAGCTCCTTCCCCAGGGCCACTTGTCCCCACCCATCCCCATTGAGAATCCAGATCTCACTGCAAACATTCTTGTTGCCACAGCCTACCTCCGTACTTGCACCTTTCGCTTGAGTAGCTCCCTGGGACAGTGCTAAAAGCTTCAGGCTGCCTAGGCAAGTCTCCCCACCAAGCCACTCCCTGTACAGAATTTGTTCTCTGAGCATTGTGCTCTGATATTCTCGATTCTAAACATGGGTAGGCTATATTCCTTTTAATCAAGTTCTTCAAGCTGAACCTGGTGAATGGCTTTGCAAGCGCCATTTTTCAGGGATTAAACATATCGTGCTACAAAATCAATAGATGTTATATTCAAAGTTAATTATCATTTCTAGGTAAATTTAAATTAACTGAGAATTTCCTTGAAGGTTTTTGTTTGTTGTCATCCTTATTTTTTCCTCCTTAAGAAGCAGACCATGTGTCGATCTTACAAATCCAGCTACCCCCTCTCTTTGCAACCTCCTGAGATGCTCTGCAGGACTTTCTGTGGTGACTACCTATCCTCCTGCAGGGACTGCAGGCCTGTGATTACGAAATAGAAATAAAGCAAAATTCCCCGCCTCATAAAAGACTTCACTCACACCACGCGGCTGCCAACCAATAGGAGTAAGATGGACTAGTGAAAATTTCAAGTACTTGTGGAGAAGATTAGACGATTGATTCAAATAATGTCACTACTATAAAGAAAATTCTAATCTGGGTTTATCAAGCCACTTTGGTCCAGGTCTCTGAACTAATATTTAGAGGCAAAGAGGACAGGAAAAAAAAAAAAAAAGCACAAGTTTACAAAACAAGGAACTGAACATCATTGCTTAAGGTTTAAACTTTAAGCTTTTATCTGGCTGTGGATATAAATTTGGGTTACCTCTTCTAGCTGATAACATATAGCATTTGGCAAATCTGTGCTTAAAAATTCACAAATTAATTCCCATCTAATCACCACTGTCTTTCATTTTAGAATAATTAAACATGAGCTAATTAAATGAGTCTTTTGAAGGTGAGATTATTTGATAGCATTAACCTACATTTGACCTGCTGCGGATGGCACATTAGATGCCAATGCATTATTTTAGGTTTTGCATTATGTTGTTGTGACCTGTTATAATTATAAGGGGAAAATTGTTCTCTTTATTTATGACACATAATTTTAGATGGCTTCCAGATATTATATCTCATTTTGTTTTCCTCTTTATGAGATGCAAAGATATTGCCACCATCCAATTACACTGGATCACAAGCTTTAGACCTGCTATGATTTAATTACATTTTTGTTCATTCAGACGTTTATACCTCGTGTGTGTTTTCAAATCATTCTCACTCTAGTGGCAATTTCCCAATGTGGCTGCAGGAGAAAATGGCCTTTGAAACGGTGCTTTCTCTGCAGTGCTTTAGAGAGAGAGGCAGCACGTGAAGAAGAACCTCAGAAGATGAGGGCTAGGCTTGAAGCACGGTTTCATTAATACTGGATGGCAGAAAAGGAGCCAAGTCCCAGATAATGAGGAAGGAGTTGCAATTTTTTTTAAAGCTATCTGGTGACAGGGAAAACAAAAATGACATTCAGCTGACGAATGAGCGGAGTTTGACCTAGCCTTTTGACCCTTGACAATCAATCTTACCTGCTACTTCATAAAGAATTATAGCTCTGCCACTCACATTTGACTCTGTATTTTTACTATTCCCTTTACCTTTTTTTTTTTTTTTTGACTACATGGTCCAAGAAGATAAATGTTTATGTTGGATATAGCAGAGAGGAGGAAATATGGGATACTCAGAAGGGGGGAAAAAACTGAGAAGGAGAGGAGAGAGCAACAAGACCAACAGCCATAAAATGGTTTATACATGCAATTCAGAATTGTCAGGGATATTTTTTATGTTGCTGACCAAAATAGCAACTGGAAATAACTGATGACCCTACACACCTTCCACCCAGCGCCAGGCTAGATGTGAAACCTGCAAGAGTGGGGGTGAGTCCCGAGCTCATTTTCCTGTCTGCCTCTCTGCTCCCCATCTCCACCCTCCCCAAAATGCATCCAATGAATTTTGATGAATCCATTCCCTGGCCACGGGCTCTGATGACCATGTGCATTGTGAAGGGTTTTGGTGCCATCGTTATGGGAAAGAAAGGGCAGGGAGTCCTGGCCACTGAGCTGTTTTCATTATCTGTTCAAGGCACCAGTGCAAGCACTAAACAGTTTGTGCTCGGCCCACCTTTGTGTCCACCAACAGAGCATAAATCAACAGGGTGAAAAGTAGCTCGCTCGGGAGCGAGAGGAAACACCTTAGGAATAAGAGATAAGGTCTTCGTTGGCATTTGGGATGCATTGTTTTTATATATAATTTGATGCGGTTTGTCTCAAGACACTAAAACTGAGGCTAGTCAGCAAGAGCAACTTTATGGAGCTTGCCCCGTACATAAGCTGACCATGGGGAGTTTTTTTTCCCTTTATAGAGTCGAGAATCTTTTCATGACTGTACTGGAGACTTCAGCAAAAACTCAGTCTCATAGAAGCGGAATGCAATTTTTGACCATTTAATCCATCCTGGATCACTGGGAACGTAAAGCTGTTTTCCTCATCTAGCCTGAAAGAAGATAATCGGGTTGGGGGGCTGCAGGGATGGCTGAGGTCTTGCAGTGGCTCTCAAAAACAAGAAAACATCAGAGTAGGCTGTGCGCAAATGAGCCTTTTCCGTACCTCCGTTCCAAACCCCGAATCTCGCTTGGGCTCTGGCCGCCTCTGTCTTACCAAAAAGAGAAAGCATCCAGGCAAATAAAAAGAACCTGGTGATTGCGTGAAAAGCCACCAATCTAGCTCTGACACCTTTCTTGGTAAGCAGGGATTAAACTTTGCTGTTAGCCGCTTCACAAACCCAGCTGTGCGCCTGCCTCTGCCCGGCCCCGACTGTGCCAGGCTCCCCTCTGCTGCGGGTCAGCTGGCTTCTGGGGTGCCACCCTCACTCTCCTTGGCATGGAATTCGTTACTTCCAGAATTACAAGGCTGACAAGCTGTTTATGAGGTGTTTCTGGGCTGGGTGTTCGTAAAGAATCTTCCCCTCAAAATAGGGCGAGCTCGTTAATGGAGGAAGTGAGGTCAGTGTGCTTCTGACAATCCTAACAAGATGACAGAATTTATGAAGCGCTGCGGTAGAAAGATGTAGTTATGTGCAGTCTATTCATATAATAAGGCCACTTGGGGCCCGTCGTTACTCCCCTTGAATTTGTTTTCCTTTCTTCATTCCTTTTTGTTGTCCGGCTCTTCCTTTGGCTTTGCTTTCGGATCTACCTAGAACCATTATCGCTTCAGATCAAGTGATAGCTGAGGGAAGCAGGCCCACTTCCTCCTAAGGATGGGTGGCCCGTTCACTGGACTGTGTGTGAACCCCGGTGACAAGGGAGGGTGGAGTGGGCCAAGTCTTTGGGTCAGCTATGTATAAAACCTAAATGTGATAACAAATCAACAGCACCTGAAGACCGAGTTCACATTTTAACTCAGCCCAAAAAAGGAAACCCGTGACAGTTTGTTTTTAAAGTGCAACGTCTTTCTCATCCCAGTGAAAAAGGATATCTCTTTTTACACAACCCTGTGAGGTGAGGTGAAATTGCACTGTCCCTGGGGAAACTGAGAGGCATGAAACCATCCTGGCCTGAGTGATCAGCGAAGACTGGATGGGGAGGTCCAGCTTGGTCTGCACAAGACTGGAGCAAAGGATGAAAAAATTTGACAGGGAAAAGGGAAAAAAAGTAAGTTAAACCATTTTGGTATTAAAATTGAGAGGCAATTTGTTGATAGCATTTATTAGTTGTAAAAACTAGTAACCAGTTAAGTTGATTAGTAAAAGGAAATAAAGTAGTGCCTGTATTTAAACTATGGGAATCAGGTCTAGTGAGATCATTTCACTGTGGGAGAAAGGTCCCTTCAGAAACCCGAAACCATGATGGCAACAGCTGTCTCTATTTTTTTACTCTGACTTGATATTTCTGGTTAGCCAGAGGAATTAGAAGTAAGTTTTTCCAGCCAATTTGTTAACAAGATGCATTCATTTGTCTAACAATAGTATTAGGTCGGCGCAAAAGTAATTGCGGTTTTGCCATCACTTTTTGATGGCAAAAACCGCAATTACTTTTGCGCCGACCTAATACTTCACAATCCACTGGGGAGAAGGAAAAATAAAAAGAGTTACCTTGGATAAGCAAAACAAAAACACGCTACTGTTTCCTCTGCCTATCTAGACTGAAAGAGCTTTGAAGTAGCAAGTGAGCCAAACTGTGTCTAAATACAAAACAAAATTTATCTCAGTTGATGTTTTTATAAAACAGAGTCCATCTTACCTTTGAATTTTGTGGACTAAAATGTTGTTTCACTAGTTGCTGTACCATTGAGGTCCACCAAATGCATCCTGATTCATTCTAGAGCTCAAGAAAGGGATGGGCCAGTCTTGGTTAAGCCAGATCACCAAGAGATGGCAGGACCTGTGCCACTCCCAGCATGGGTGGCTAATGTTTATCCAGCCTGATGGCTGTAGGGTGTCTGGGCCATTCCACTTCCCATCTCGAGACTGACTTGTATTTGACCCCTTATGGGATGCTTGCTGGACTGAGCCCACAACATGAGAACATTTCAGAGTCAGGCCTGGGACTTATGCTGAAAGACGCTCTGCATTGAAATCAGGGGCGGGTCCTGGGGGAATAATCGTTTCATTTGGTGAGTGAAACAGGAATTCCACAATACTTCATGGATTCAGAGAAACAGATTATGAATAGATTCTCATCTTTGGGTCATGCCATGACTACTCTAGGGTCAAAAAATTACATTTCTTAGTTTGCATTCTGGTAGTCCTAAGCAAGATTGTTTTAATTTTTCTTTCTTTTCTTTTCTTTCTTTCTTTCTTTCTTTCTTTCTTTCTTTCTTTCTTTCTTTCTTTCTTTTTTCTTTCTTTCTTTCTTTCTTTCTTTCTTTCTTTCTTTCTTTCTTTTTCTTTCTCTTTCTTTCTCTCTCTCTTTCTTTCCTTCTTTCTTTCTTCTTTTTTTCAAAATATTTAGTCCAAATTATCTTTTCCACAGTTATCAGAGTCCTAAATTGAAAACCTAGGGGGTGTGGATGATTGAGTTCTGTAAGCAACACACGAAAATCAGTCTCACTGCTTTCTTGGGACTCATGGGAGAATTGTGACGTGACAATAAGAAGTTGGATATGGGGAGGCTGGGTGCGGCGGCTCACGCCTGTAATCCCAGCACTTTGGGAGGCCAAGGCGGGCAGATCACTTGAGGTCAGGAGTTCGAGACCAGCCTGGCCAACATGGTGAAACCCAGTCTCTAGTAAAAATACAAAAATTAGCCTGGCATGGTGGCACATGCCTATAATCCCAGCTACTGGGCAGGCTGAGGCAGGAGAATCGCTTGAACCTGGGAGGCAGAGGTTGCAGTGAGCCGAGATCACCCCATTGCACTCCAGCCTAGGAGAAGAAGTGAGACTCTGTCTCCAAAAAAGAAGTTAGATATGGGAAAGAAGAGTGGCAGCTCAAGCCTAGTATTTAGACAGAGTAGTCCTGTGTGTTGTTATATCTTGATATCAAGAAGGCAATACTACTTAAAATGATTTCTACAACCTTCATAGCAAATTGTCTAGAATTCATCCACTAGAAATTTCTTCCAATATATGATTAAACATATTTTTTCAAAACACAAGTAACTGGAGAGAATTAACCCAGTTTTATTTCATATCAACAACATGTACCAGACACTAGACTAGACTTGAGGAATCTTGGTACCTGCCTCTGTAAAGCTGCATTTCCCTGTTATCAGCCCTTCACACTTTAGCAGAAATTAATGAGGAGCTAGTGCTGTTATCAGACCTTTGCACCCTAATGAGAGTGCATTTATCATATAAATGTCATCTGTAATAGCTTAATGAGAGCAAAGTCACGTCATAGATTTAAGGAAATTGAAACTTAGAGATATCTATTAAGCTTACAATGTTCTAGTTAATAATTTCAGAGTGGAGCCCAGTCTTCCTACATAGATCCCTGCTGTACATTCTCTGGGTTTTTATCTTTTGTGGGAACAAGAGAAAATAGAAGAGTTATTAGATGCTCATTAATTACAGGAACTCTAAAATTAATTATTTACGAGAACTCTAAAGTTAATTAATCTGTTTTCCCTACCAAACAAATTTTAAATCTTAATTTTTGCCTTCCCTACTAAGTATCCTTGAGAACAAGATACAATATCTTAGTCTAATTGTATTCCTAATACTCACATTTATCATGTATAGCATTTCAATAAGCTACCATCCTCTCTCCTCTTCCTCTCCTCAAATCCAATCTGTTTTCCACACTGCAACCAGAGTGATCTTCTCAAAACGCAAATTTTAGCATTTTGTACCCTTGTAGCTCTTGGGATAAAAGCCAAAATCCCTAAACACAGCCTCAAGCCCTCCTTCCCCAGGTCTCCTGACTCCCTCCTACTGCACAGTCTGTGCTGGTGTTGTTCCCTCTGCCTGGAACCTCATTCCTCCCCACCTCATTGGCACGAACTCATCCTCAGGGAGGCCACCCTCCTGCCAGTGCCACCCCAGAGGGGAACAGATGTAACTTTACATTCATATATGTGATTATTAGCTTAATGTGTTTTCCCCTCTTGGCGCTTAGCTCTATGACAATAGGTTCTACACCTGGTTTTATTCACTATGGTTTCTCCAGTGCCTGTCCCATGTCTCTCGTTGAATGCATGAATGAACGAATCAATGAATGAATGAGTTTAACTGCTTAATAAAAGCTCAGTGCATTTATTTATTCAAAGCCAAAGGAGTTTTTAACATTAACATGCTGTGTAACCCCAAGGTATCAGAACAATATGTACAGCCTGGACAGCTTTTAATTCTAAAATATATTTGAAAGCCTAGGTCTGTTTGTGCCTATGAGACAAAAGAGTTAAATTAAGCAGTAATTAAGAAGAGTTGATGATTAGAGTAAAATCTCTAATAATAATACTTTTTAAATTGTATTATTTAGTGTTTATGCCTAATTATTTTAATAGGGGTATTTACAAACACACATACATATACACACACACACACACACACACACACACACACACACAAGAATTCACATATAGATGCACATTTTTTTCCTGGACTGAATTCAGCATTCCTGTATGAAGTCTGAGACTTTGTACCATGATACCATCAGCATCATGGGTTTCCTATTGGCATTTACCTTCACTATGAGACAAAAATCACTTGAAACTCACATTTAACAAGTGATGACGTGGGCCACATTATTATAATACAAGAAAAACTTGGTTAAGTGTATAGTTGCCTCAGACCAATTTCTTATCTGACTACTACTTGAACCAAAAAGTAGGGAAACTGGAAATCTATTGCTTTAACATATATAATCATGGCCTGTATTAGTTTGCAAGACCACTGTGACATATATTGCTCCCCTCTTAAGTCCAGTCTTAAATAAAAGTATGTGTCTTGATGGATATTTCTACAATACAGCTGCTAGGCTGCCATCTGTGAAATGTCCCTGACAGTATGGGATGGGATTCAGTGTAGTCAAATTAAACTATCCTCAACAAAGCTGCAGGTATCACACTACCTGACTTCAAACTATATTACAGGGCCAAAGTAACCAAAACAGCATGGCACTGGTACCAAAACAGACATACAGATCAATGGAACAGAACAGAGACCTCAGAAATAACACCACACATCGACAACCATCTGATCTTCGACAAACCTGACAAAAACAAGCAATGGAGAAAGGATCTCCTATTCAGTGAATGATGCTGGGAAAACTGGCTAGCCATATGCAGAAAACTGAAACTGGACCCCTTCCTTATACCTTATACAAAAATTAACTCAAGGTGGATTAAAGACTTAAATCCAAAATCTAAAAAAACCCAAAACCGTAAAAACTCTAGAAGAAAACCTAGGCAATACCATTAAGGACGTAGGCAGGAGCAAAGACTTCATGACAAAAACACAAAAAGCAATTGCAACAAAAGCCAAAATTGACAAATGGGATCTAACTAAACTAGAAAGCTTCTGCGCAGCAAAAGAAACTAGCATCAGAGTGAACAGGCAACCCATAGAATGGGAGAAAATTTTTGCAATCTACCCGTCTGACAAAGGTATAATATCCAGAATTTACAAAGAACTTAAACAAATTTACAAGAAAAATACCAACCCCATCAAAACGTGGGCAAAGGATATGAACAGACACTTCTCAAAAGAAGACATTTATGTGGCCAACAAACATGAAAAAAAGCTCAACATTACTGATTATCAGAGAAATGCAAATCAAAACCACAATGAGATACCATCTCATACTAGTCAGAATGGCAATAAAAAAGTCAAGAAACAATAGAATGCTGGTGAGGCTGTGGAGAAATGGGAACACTTTTACACTGTTGGTGGGAATGTAAATTAGTTCAACCATTGTGGAAGACAGTGTGGCTATTCCTCAAGGATCTAGAACCAGAAATACCACTTTACCCAGCAATCCCATTACTGGGTATATACCCAAAGGAATATAAATTATTCTACTATAAAGACACATGCACATGTAAGTTTATTGCAGCACTATTTACAATAACAAAGACATGGAACTAACCCAAATGCCCATCAGTGATAGACTGGATAAAGAAAATGTGGTACATATACATCGTGGAATACTACGATGCCATAAAAAAGAATGAGATCACGTCCTTTGTAGGGACATGGATGAAGCTGGAAGCCAACATCCTCAGCAAACTAACACAGGAACAGAAAACCAAACACCACATGTTCTCACTTGTAAGTGGGAGTTGAACAATGAGAGCACATGGACACAGGGAGGGGAACAACACACACTAGGGCCTGTTAGGGGGTGGAGAGTAAGGGGAGGGAGAGCATTAGGACAAATGCCTAATGCATGTGGGACTTAAAACCTAGATGATGGGTTGATAGGCGCAGCAAACCACCATGGCACATGTAAACCTATGTAACAAACCTGCACGTTCTGCACATGTATCCTGGAACTTAAAGTAAAATAAAATAAAACAAAAATAAAAATTAAATTAAATTTTAAAAAATTTAAACTACCCTCACCTGCTTTTGAAGTCGGGCCAGGCAGATGCTTGCAGTTTTATTTTTCATCACTACTTCACATATTTTTCTTCATCTTTTTGAATAACCAGACAGTCTTATCTGTTGACCCTTTTGGCTACTGCTGTGTATTTCATCTATTTCATAAAGATCTGTTTGGGTCCACTTAGAGAGGGAACTCAAATAATTAATAAGCCCAATTCCCTGAATTGTGCCTGCAGCATTTGATACTTCCGAAAGACACTGAAATAAACAAAACAGAAACAGCTAGAAGTGTGTCAATTTCACAGCAGGCCATGAAAAAGATCCTCCCTGCCCAGCAGAAAACTACTTCTAAATAGGTAATGAGGGGCTTGAGTTGTTTCAAGTTTGGTATGGGCTTCATTCATAATTGAATGTTGAAATCTAAAAAGCGTGAGAACTAAATAAATCAGATTTAAGGAGCATTTGGTTAAAAACTAAACAACACTCCTAGATTACCCATCTCACTGACATTTTTGCTGTTTCTGCACGTGGGTCTTCATTCAACTCCAAAAGGGCCTTTGCTGATGTCAAGGTCCCTCGGGCAGGAAAGGCTCAGGAGAATTCTCAGCCAGGGAAAAAGTGATGAGCCACAACTTGATTAACTTAGCACACTGGCATGTGCCCCGAGGCAGCTTCCTTCAGGCCATGCTTTTTGCTGCCAAACAGCCACTGTTGTTTCATGCCCCCAGCCAGGAGGCAGAGACTCCTTCTCAGCATCCAGCCCACTGTTTTTGTTTCCAGCAGTCCCAGTGAGTCCGCCTGACTTCCCACTGCAGAGCCACATCTCTTCCCCTCCCAAAGGCAGGCCAAGCCCACGAGGACCCGCCATCTGCTGTATTTCCCAGTGCCAATCACCTTCAGCCACTGAAGAAATCCTGAAACCCAAGTGTAGGAAACTGTGTCCTTCACAAAAATGTTACAAGAAAAAAAGGTAAACAAACGTGACTTTATAAAAGTTCAAAACTTCTACATGGCTAAACTAAACATTGTGATAAATAACTAGAACTAAAGTGGAAGCCAGAATTCAGTTGTGTGGAATAGAAACCACGCAGATAATCGGGGACATATCCAGATCCCCGAAGACCAGGAAGGGAGGGAAAGTGGGCAGAGGAGTGATAGGGACCTTAGGAAAGTGTTTCAAAGTGCTGGGGAGGGACTTAACAACTCTCAGGCCAGTCCTCACGGCAAGTGACGAATGCTGGAGCTGGCCAACAGCCACCCTCTTCAGCCCTTACTTAACTTCGGCATAGTTGGCTCGGGCTGCTGTAACAAAGTACTGCAGACTGGGTGGCTAACACAACAGAAATTTATTTTCTTACAGTTCTGGAGACGCAAAGTCTGCAATCGAGGTGTCAGCAGGGGTGGCTCCTTCTGAGGGCCATGGAGGAAGCATCTGTCCCAGGCCTCTCTCCTTGGCTTACAGATGGCTGTCTTCTCCCTGAGAGGTCACATCACCTTCCCTCTGTCCACGTCCATGTCTAAATTTCCTCTTCTTATCAGGACACCAGTCACACCAGATTAGAGCCCACTCTAAGGACCTGATTTTAACTTAATGTCTGTCCTCTTTAAAGATCCTATCTCTGAACACAGTCATATTCTGAGAGTCCCGGGGGTTAGGACTTCGACAGAGAAACTTGTCAGGAGGAGACATAATTCAGCCTCTAACAACTTTACCAGGAAACTCACTACCACTTTTGCAAAGTTATTTTCCTTGAAATGCTGTCTTTCATTCTACAGGGAAAATTGTATCCCATTTGTGTTTTGAGGAAATGCCATAGAGTAACCTTGCCTTTCTTCTTCTCAGGATTTTTATATTTTGGTCCACTATGATGGCTATCCAGAAGGCTATCCAGATGCTCAAAAGTGGTTTTTCAGTGGCTATTTAATAGTTTTTCGACTCCTTTTCTTTGCTATCCTGTAAAGCTAGAATTGATGCATTTCCAAAAGTTTGGGTTGTGTTTATTTCAGAGTCTTTCAGCATCAGGAAGAAATGATGAGATCTTCCCAGTGCCCTTGCAAATCATGGCATCCAGAACTGAACACAATATCCCCCCGCAGGATCTGTCAGTCCACCGTGCAGAGGGGTTTTACAGCCTTTCCTCCAGGCACTGTTCCTTTATCAATCACATCAGCACTGGCCAACAGCATCATTCTGTTGTTGAATCCATTGTAGCTCGTTGTCATCCACAACCTGTAAGGCTTTTTAACATGTGCTGCTGTTACCCGCAGATCACACACTAGCAATCTTGCAGAGGCACACGTGTGTGAGTGTGTGCGTGTGAAACCACCACAAAGATTGCTAACTGTGCCTTCATTAAACTTTATGTGGTCAGGTTTGTGTCATCATTCCACCCTGTCATGAACTTTTTGGACCCTTATTCCATCAGTCATTGCCCTGACAGTCTGTCCTTCTATGCCCTTATTCCAGTCACTAATGAAATGTTAAATAGAAAAGGGCTGAGGACAGATCTTTGAGGCAGTGCAACATAGAGAGCTATCTGGGCTGACACTGCCCCATTAAAAAGTCCTCTAGACTTGCATGCTCAGTGATTTGTGGATTTTATGGAGCCACCAGTAGCCTATATTTTTCCAACTTAATCACACAGACATACTTTGTTGACTTTCTGCCTAAATCCACATAATGGTAGTAATTTGTCTATAGTTTCCTCCAAGTCTACAAAGCTAATGTTTCTCAGGGGAAAAAAAAAAAGAATTCTTCCTCTTTATTTGTTCATGGATAAGATGTGCCAGCTCTGTGCCATTGCCCCCTTTAAGCAGTTACAACCCACTTATTTAATACAGTTGCTGTGAGTTTTGCATGAGAATGAAGTCAATTTCTCCAGTCTATAGTTTTCAGAAACCATCTTATTCCATCTTTTGAAATTTTTTACATTTTCTCAATTTCACACCCCATTCTCCTATGCAAATTCAAAAGTTATGAGACAAGTTTTGTTCAAATAAGCTTGGAACTAAGGTAACCTAAGGACTCTTAAAAAAGAGGGTAATGGACAACAGGGGGGATCTACTCCACTACAGGAATAAAGATCATAATAGATGGATCTAATACCAAAAATGCACTGTTGGGGTGAAATTTATTTCCCTCACACTCTATGCACTTGTGAATTTTGTTCCAAAGATAAAATGTTTGGGTAAGAGTCATTTGAAGACTAATAGAGTGTAAAAGAAGAAACTCAATACTCCACATTGGTATCACTGAATTCAGTAGTTGAATCTATATTCTAACCTGGCGCTGTTTATTCCCTGCGTGTTTGATTGGTCTCAATGAAATTGTAAGACCCTTGAAGATAGAGGCTATGTCTTATCATTGCTTGGACTCTCTACAGTGGTTAGCACAGCACAAGACATACAGAATTTCAATAAGTACCATTTGTCTTGACTTGAAAGAAACAATCAATGAGAGCCAGGAAACTAGAGTAAAATCAAAATTACTTCTTAGATAAGCAATATGCATAACCACATCCTTTCTTCATCGCTTGAGCATCTATCATACAACCAGTTCCATTAGAGTACATTAAGTGTTTGTAGAACTGAGCACACAGTAGGCATACAACAACTGAGTGATGAGTGACTGAACGTCAGAGACCTAGATATGAGGTCTAATCCAGTCCATTGGTTCTTAAATTTGAATGTGCATCAGAATCACTTGGAGGACTTTTTAAAACACAGATTCCTGGGTCCTATGCAGAGTTTTCTATCAGTTGGTCCAGGCTGGGGCCTGAAAATTTACATTTCTACTAAGTTCCAAAGTAATGCTGATACTGTTGGCTGGGGATTCCACTTGGAGAATCATTGCTTTGCATCTGCTTGAAAAGGCACTGGATATTGTAGCCCAGACATAGCTGTCACTACAGTGTATTGCGTATTGCTTTTTTTTTTTTTTTTTTGGGGACGGAGTCTCACTCTGTCACCCAGGCTGGGGTGCAGTGGCGCGATCTTGGCTCACTGCAAGCTCCACCTCCCAGGTTCATGCCATTCTCCTGCCTCAGCCTCCCAAGTAGCTGGGATTACAGGCGCCTGCCACCGCACCCGGCTAATTTTTTGTATTTTTAGTAGAGATGGGGTTTCACTATGTTAGCCAGGATGGTCTGGATCTCCTGACCTTGTGATCTGCCTGCCTCAGCCTCGCAAAGTGCTGGGATTACAGGCGTGAGCCACCAAGCCCAGCCCTGCTTTATGTTTTAATTCCTCTATTTGACTATTTTAATATGGATGTGTAGAAACACAACATTCTCAGATTATAATTTTTATTGTCCTCTCTTTTTCACAATATTCTCATTCCCTGCGTCTGTTGGAAGATTGAAAAGAAGTGATCCCCTGGTTGGATGGGATGGAATGATGCTCTGGGGGCTAGGCTGACTTCCCTCCTTCAGTCAATGTGGGAGCAAAGCTTTAGTACCAACTGTGACAGGTGATGATATACACAGCACACCTAGCCATGGCCTGCAGACTTAGGAATGGTCATGCAATCTATATATTTATAGGAAAGGAAAGAAGAGAGGAAGAAGTTCAATAAATTCTAAGAAATTGTCTTATTAATTCTTCTCAGAGGGAAAAAACAAAGTCAAGAAATATAATACATGAAATACCACCTACTTCAGACCTTTATAATTTCTTAACAAAAGTATTAATTTCAGCCCTCTCCATCTTCCACATCAATCCACTTCAAACTATCCCAAATATGGTGTCAGACTAATTCACTGAACCACGGTTCTGATAATGTCACCCCTTTGCACCAACACTTTCAGTGATTTTTATATCATTTCAAATAGGATTAGGTGTTTCTAAAACTAAAAGCAAAACAAATCCATAAAGGAAAATCTTTGATGATTTTAGATGTAAAAATGTAAAAGAACTTTATATTGAAAGTCCACCGAAATGAAAAGATAAATAACAAACTGAGAAAAAAAGCTGCAACACATATGATAGACTGTGAAGTACCTTTAATATATAAAGAAATCTCACAATCAGTAACGAAGGGGCTGTTGCATCACGGGAAAACATGGGCAAAGACATGAGAGAGAAAACTTAACAAACTACAGAAACAGTCTCTGGAGAGATTTTGAGAATTCAAATCGACATATCTTGAGTCAACGTTTGGTGGGTCTCTAGGGTGTCTGAACAATCCATTAACCTCAGACAGTTCACCATGACTAACTCCTATCGAACCTCTGCTCACTAATCTCTATAACAGAAGTATGTGTATCACAAGATCTCTCCAAAATCCTGACCCCAAATTAGAAGATTCTGTAAAACAAAGCCAATTTAAAGACAGGAGAAAAAAAATCAAGAAATAATCTTAAATCAAGTTCCAGTGGAAATAACCCATAAATAGGGCTCACTGGCAAAGTAAATGGAAACCATCAACTCTGGCTTAAACAGAAGTCCTCCATCCAAAGATTAAAATAAAAATAATTCCCCATGCAAGCTGAGAGTACACACACACAGCATTCCTTTCTATTTGGAAAGGAAGTCCCTAAATTTTTTGGTATCTTGCAGAAAATGTCTAAATTCCTGGACAGTTTTACTGAATTAAGATACTTAGCTTAGGTAGTGACTCCAAAAGTAAGCCTAATGCTAAAAGTCCCTGAGCGATGATTACCATTGCCACCAGAGTGTGGTAATAAATTCTAGAAAGTGGACTCATACAGAGCATGATTTAGTTAAAAGTCTTTCAGTTAAGTAAGGTATGTTAGAAGACACAACACATACCTTCAGGCTAATGCCTGCCCAGCTAAATTCTTAGCCTGTTTTCAAACAAACTTTCTGCAATTATGTATACTATACAAATTCACAAGTTAACATGTGTGATGCTAAAATCCAATATGTAACTTAAAGTCCAAAATCATCATCATTACCATTGTTGGACATCTAGTGCTGAGATAAGCTCTTTAGAAACATGATTTCATTTCATCTTCACAGGCACTTTACTTAAGAAGGTATCATTTCCTCATTTTACTCTTGAAGAAGCTAAGGCTTAATTAAATCAAGTAACTTGCCCAGGGGCATACAATTAGGAATAATAGTGTCTCTAATTTTGCACTTTTTACTGTATAATCAATGACAATTCCCATCTTGTTTTCTAAAATGTGTTTAAATCAAAATGTATGTAACTCAAAAATGCCTTCTTATAACTCTTAAAGAGTAGTTTTTAAAAATGTCAGAATGGCCCTCCAGCTTTATGTTGGGTTTATTATCACAAGACCAAGAGGAGTTGGCCTACTCACAAGCATTCATGCCGCAATCATTATGTGTAGACAGATGTGCAGCAAATGTCTGTGCATTTCCTGGTATTTGTGGTTATTTGCTGTTATAGTCCTCAGCGTTAAAATTCTGAAGTTTCCAGGTATTATAATTGCATAGGAGGACTTCTGTAGAGGCTTTTCCCCTGCTGTGCAATTCCAATGAGAACATACAGTATGACCTGAAGGAAAACAGTTGGCTTAAATTGGCAATATTATATCTCTCTGAAAATGTAAGATGGTAAACAGGCCTTTGCTAATGTTCTTCAATGTGCAGAGAACATCCTGAAGCCTGATACTTTGAATTGTCATGTATGTGATTTCCATTGAATATTTGTAAAAGAGATAGAGAAATGAACTAAATTTATTCTTAGAGAACTTCTAAGTTGGAGTAGAATAGTAAATCCTTTAACCACTCTGAAATATGACTCAGTTTCTTTTCCTTCCAGAATAGCCCTTCTTACGATTTCCTTTGCTTTCCCTTTAAAAAAAAAAAATCTGTAGTTACTTAACTGTAGAGAGAAACATTCCATTTGCAAATTTAGTCCGTGAAATCCTATATCCATGAGCAATGTCTAAAATTTCCCAGCTTCTAACAAACAGAAACCAGGTTCACAAATCAAGAGAACCCAACACATTAAATCAAGAACTGCAAGCCTGTCAGTAGCCAATAAATTAGCATTGTTGAAAATAAAGTCACGCTTGCTTATAAAAGCAGTTATTATGGATGAGTCTAAGACTTTGACCTTCCAACAGCAGTGGTGGCATAAACTCACAAAGGAAATAATAGCTATCACTCATTGAATATCGTCTGGTATCCAGACACTTTACCCACAGCATTGCATTCATTCTTCCTAGCATTCTTGCAGGTGGGTATCATTAAGCTTGCTTTATGGATGAGGAAACCAAGGTTCAGGAAGTTATGTAACATAGCCAGGGTCAGATTTAAACCTAGATCTCCAAAACCCATGCTCTCCCAGCTACGCCACCCTGCCACTATTACATCACTAACAAGGTGCCAGTTGGGGCCCTTCTGCCTGGTTCTACTTTCTAGAATATATTAACCACACTCTGTCGTCATTGTAATTATTGCATTCGAGTTTTTAGGTCTAGTCTCACTTTTGGGGTCACTACCTAATCTAGATATCTAGCTAAATTCAGAAAAACTGGCCAGGAATGTATGATTTCTGCAGAACACCAAAAGCCTAAGGACTTTCTTTCCAAATAAAAGACATGCTATTTGCATATGCTTTCAGCATGTCTGGAGCATGATTTTATATACTAATCCTTGGATAGGAGACCTCTGGCCAAACTGGAGTTGTTGCTTTCCATTTACTCTGCCAGAGGACCCTGTTTCCATCCACGTTAGGATTAAGATTGTTTCTTGATTTCTTTGCTCCTGTTTGTAATGGGCTTTACTGTTGCAATCTTTCAGCTCTGAATTAGGATCAGAATTTTGGAGGGATCCATTAGAAGAGGTACAGGGGACGTCACTCAGTGATGAAGTGTTTGAGGACATTGGATTGTTCAGATGTCCAAGAGACCCACCAAATGATGGCTTGAGAGATGTTGATTTGAATTATTTCTACAATGGCAGCTTTGGGATTGTAGATCATGAAGCATGTATAATTTTCGGAACTCTCTTTAAGAAAAAGAGTACCAAATTAAGAATACAAAATTACGTATTAAAGTTAATATTTTTTAGAATAAGAAAAAAATCACAACAAATTACAAATATAAAAGTTGGAAAGGCCATAAACATCACAAAATTAACAAATATAATCTATCATACTCAATAATATTTCCTACGTTTTTTGGTTAATACTTTTTACTGCCTCTTCAGATGACAAAAATTGTGCAATCTCAATTTCCGTAGAGATTATTGAAGATAATTTTGTACTTCCTCTGTCATGATTAATCTTTTTTTGAAAAATTATTCATTCTTACAAAAACTTCTTAGAGCTTCATGTGTTATTGGTAAGTAAAGTTTTAGGATTATTGTCAAATGAAAAAAGTCCTCAATTAAGTTACTTTCATTATAAGAGTTATAAGATTTAGGCCAGGCACGGTGGCTCCCACCTGTAATCCCAGCATTTTGGGAGGCCAAGGTAGGCGGGTCAGGAGTTCGAGACCAGCCTGGTCAACATGGCAAAACCCTGTCTCCACTAAAAATACAAAAATTAGCGTGGCATGGTGGCATGCCTGTACTCCCAGCTACTCAGAGAGGCTGAGGCAGGAGAATCACTTGAACCTGGGAGATGGAGGTTGCAGTGAGCAGAGATCACGCCACTGTACTCCAGCCTGGGTAACAGAGCAAGATTCCATTTCAAAAAAAAAAAAAAAAAGAGTTGTAAGTTTTAGAAGAATATTTCATAGACTAGCTTCTGGCTTTGCATATATCAACTGTTGCCTCCACTGTCCACCTACTTCCAGTGCCAGGTGCCACCGAACAAGGTCCTATGGCAGTGCATATCCATGTTCCAAAGGGGTAGAAGGACTTTCTACACCAAGATATTTCACAGTAACTCAGCTATTCATAGAAGGAACTGCAAACCACGTAAAGACATCCCAGTCTTGACAACCATAGCTGAATATATCCCCAACTCAACTTCCTCACAAATGCCCACGACCATTCCAAGTACCCCCAACCTACAGCAGTGTTGGGGTGGGGGCAGGGATGGGGATCAATGTGGAAAAAGACAACAGAGGCTGCCACCTGCAGTTAAATATCTCAGTGAAACGTGTGATCAGAAGGACATGGTGTGAGGACCTCCCCCAGGTGTGTAAGCTTCCCATGAGGGGCCCTGGGACATAAGCTTCATCAGCTTCATGGTGAAAAGGAGATTTCCAGCTCTGGCCCTACACACTTCCTAATCTAGAACCCACCGAAAGTTGGTCCTGGACTACAGATGTGAGTGAGAATTGAGCTCATGTCTCTAGGTAAAAATAACCTCAGAATTCCAACTGGAATATCAGAACATTATCCTCAAAAACAATAGGATTTAGGGTTTCCATTCTCCCTGTCCCCTCCCGCATACCAGGCAGAAGAAGCAGAACGTCATCCAGCTCAGACTGGAGGCCATTGCTCCTGGGGGCAGCCGAAAAGGGTGTATTCTGCACCACCAAGCCAGGGCTGAGGCATGGCAGGAAGTGGGCGCCCTGTGCCATGTACCCCACCCCATCCCAGGAAACATCATCTGACTGCCCATCACTAACTCACTTCCTTTCCCCTGCAGGTGCCAGGAGTTGGTCCGCCTACCTTCCTACCCACTTTTCAGGTCAGCACAGGGTTCTGATGGCCATTTTGGAAAGCAGCATCTCAGAACTTCTCCCTCAGTGTCCTGTGGTGCAGCCACACCCAGAGACACATGCCACGTTTATGAGGTTTTCTACACAGATGTTACTGCTTGCAAGCGGCCATTCAAAGTCTTCTGTGTCACCCACCCTCCTGTTTGTTTGCCCCCCATGTAGATAAAAATGAGGCACTCCTGGTTATAAATCAGAATGAGGGGGAGGGAGTGGGGCACACAATATAGAGAGAACTAAAAGAGATTCAGCTGCCTTTGAGGAAACTCAGGACTTGGAGAGGGTCCAAAGAATTTTCTTTAAGGAGCAACGCCGGAGCCTCCTCAAGTGAGGAGATGGTGCAAGGAATCCTACCTACCATTGTCACGCTGGGTGGACTGAGGTGGATGGAAAAACATTTGCTCTCTGTCCTCTCTCTTCCCTCTTCTAACTTCTAATCATTCGGTAGAGAAGAGGCAGGGTAGGATGGGAAAGAAACTTCCTGGAATAAATGAAGGAGTAGAGATGGTGAAGGAAACCCTCAAATAATGGCAATGGCCCCTGGCTGGGTCAGCAGATCCCCATGGCTGTCCATAAAGAAGATGTGGGTAAGAAGGAGATTGCTAGCTCTAGAAACTCCACACCTTTAAAAAAATTTTTTTTTCCTCAGGTTCACAAACTGAAGGGCATTTAAAGAAAACTGAAGGGCTAGTATAATGTCAGGGTTAACATTTTAATTGCATAAAACATGGAGAAAGCCTACGCTTGTCATTTTTACAAGGTTACCTTTCCTGTACAATGGAGGCTTTTATCCAACAACTATATACGAGTTTGTGACATGACATAGAATGTGACTTACATAAATGGAAGAGCTCACACTCTTTTTTCTCTATAGCTCCTCCAGAAGGCACCAACAAGTAGCTAAATTGTGGCCTTTTAAACCTTTTTTCGCAGATAAGAAATGCACATATATGTGTCATTTTGTAGTTTTGAATGCACAGGGCCTAATTCTCCTATAGTATGTCTGGCCCCTCAGTGCCCAGAGCTCCATCGACTTCAAAGAGGGTTTTGCAGGTGGAATGGCAGATAAGCGGTGGAGAATTTAGCTCTTTTGGATGATGTGATCACATAACAAAAGCCTGCTGTAACCCTGCGAGAAGGCAAAGTTAAGGTTACTATTGGAGCCTTAACTCTGAATTCCCTGAATCTAGGGCAGTCCAGAGTATATAGCCCCACAGTGCAATACTTCACAGTGCTTTACAATAAGCAGAAAAAGAGAAAGAAAAAAATCTTGTAAAGGATGGGAAGCCTTTCAGATCTGTGCATTGAATCTAATATTTTTTTGAAAAATAACTTTCCAAGGTTGAAAAGTAGCTGAAGTTTCAACATGTTATACACACTTAGGAAATAACAGCTTTATGTATAAGGCGTGGAAGGGGTAAATGTCCTTATTGATTTATACGCAAATATCTGTTTAAGTTTTCATTTTATGAGACTCAGGAACACAAAGGAGATTGTCCCCTAGAAGCACAGACTTTTTAATAAAAGACCCTCGTTTACCCAACCAGTGATAGATATCCAAATCCTCAAGTGTTGGTGAAAAACATTTGTCATTGGTTTAAGTATCAAAATGAAAGTTTGATTCCCTTTAAACAGATTCTTTTTAAAATTAAGAAAACACCGTTATGCATCAGTGTGTACTTTGTGATGCTAACAAATAACCATTACATGATGTAAGTACAACATACTAGTTTTGTTCTCCCAGCCAGGAGGAAGGCAGAACTATTGTCATTACCTAGAACTAAAAGAAAGGATTTTGCAGAATGAAAGGCAAGAGGGCACACCAGAGCCAAGAGCCACCAGGAGAGGCTGCGACCCAGCGACAGGGTGCTGGTGAAGTCCCCCGCCTTGCCTCAGAGCAGGGGCCCCACTGGCTGCCTGCGTTTCCCATCCTGTGTCCAAGACAGAGGTGAAGAGCTGCTTGGGAAGGGAGGGAAGAGGCATGAAGCAGGACAATGGCGACCTCAAGCCAACTTCCTTTGTTTCCAGTGAAAGCAACTCACCCTGAATTGGGGGGACAGTTAGGAGGGTGATCCTCCAGGGAAGCAGGGCACATCCCGGTTGGATAGAGTCATCCTGGCATGCAGTTTTTGGCAATATTTCTGGAGAGCAGGGAGTGGGTTACCAAGTGGCTGTCTCCTCCTCCTCACTCTTTCAGTCAAAGAAAAACCCTAGCCTTCAACAGAAACTCTGAGGGACAAAGGATCCCTGATAAGGAAAAAAAAGTTCAAGGAGAACCCATTCACACTATGCAGAGTGGTCATATCGGGTACATGTTATACAGGCAAAAAGCAGCCAGGTTCTAAAAAATAAAAAAAATTTAAAAACACCAAGTCATATCACCCCTCTGCTCAAAACTCTCCTGTGGTGACCCACTGCACTTCTCATCACCTCGCCCTGCCACAGTCTTGCCCATCACACTGATCACCTTTTTACACATTACATAATATACCAACTTATGAAGCTCACTATTTACTTTCTGTCTTCCTCCGCTAGAATGTAAGCTCCGCATTGGCAGGAATTTTTGTCTGTTTTTATCACTGATTTGTCTCAGTATCCAAAACAGTGCTCA
Source organism: Hylobates moloch (assembly GCF_009828535.3). Lineage (NCBI taxonomy): Eukaryota > Metazoa > Chordata > Mammalia > Primates > Hylobatidae > Hylobates > Hylobates moloch. The sequence goes on along the minus strand of NW_026652276.1, from coordinate 129,813,097 downwards.
GCCCTTACTGGGTAGTCAATAAGTATTTGTTGAATTAATTAGTTAATTAGTGGATGGGTGGATAAATGATGTTACAGCATTAGACCAGGCAGAAATAATTCAATGATCTAGCTATGTAGGTGTAGGTATAAACATAGAGAGCAGTGGCTATAGCTGTAGATAAAGCCACAGGTGAAGGCTGTGATAGATAGAGACACAAATGACAAGTTATAAAATAAAGGGACAAAGTATGCAAAGGGCAAATGAAGATTTATCCTGAAAGTTTTTAAAAACATAAAAAGTTCCTTGCAAAAGAAATGAAAGAGAACATAAAATTAATTAAACAAGACCTCAAAGAGGTAATGGCAACATTGAATGAAACTTCTAAAGAAAGAATTAGGGGCCACAGGAACACATTATGAACCAGAATAACATGATTAGAGAATGGAATAATAAATTAGAAACATCAATGAACAGAATACACATAGCTGAAAACAGAATTAATAGCCCTATATCTCTATGCAGTGAAAACAGAAGAAAAGGAATTGTAGATTAAAGCAACTCACAGAAGAAAAAGATACGAGGATAGACATTGGTGATCCAACATAAATATAAAGGAATTGATTTTCCAAAGAGAATGGAAGATGTAGTAGGAAAAAAAAAACACCTGGAAATGAAGAAAGGACTGAATCAGCGTGAAAAAATAAGTTCTGGGAAAAATTAATAATGAATCTTTGCTATAAGGTATGTTTTGGTACTGTTACTGAACTTAAAGGTTAGTTATTCAGGCATGCAGGTGTCAAAAGCAAGCTGTCTAGAAAGGACCAGTAGTAAGCTGGTCTCCAGCTTTTTCACAGAAACACTCAGTGCCAGAAGACAGTGGGGCAAGCTCAATAAAGCTTCGAGAGAAAACGTGACCTAAGTATTTTTCACAAAGCCAAGCAGTAAAGCCACTACAGGAGTTCCCCCCTTATCTGTGGGGAACACATTCCAAGACCCCTAGCTGCCTGAAACCGCAAATAGCATCAAACCCTCTATGTACTATGTTTTCCCTTATTAAGTTGAGAACTTTCACCTTTTCCCTTCAAGTGAGCACTTCACTGCTTCTCTTTGGCAAATGTGAATGGCCAGCATCACTACTCTTGCACTTCGAGGCCACTGTTAAGTAAAGTAAGGGTTACTTGAACACAAGCACTGCGATACTGCAACAGTCAGTCTGACAACCAAGATTGCTGAGTGACTAACAGGTGGGGAGTAGGTACAATGTAGATCTGTTGGACAAAGGGTTGCTTCACGTCCCACAGGGGACAGAGTGGGACGGTGTGAGATTTCATCACGCCACTCGGAATGGCATGCAATTTAAAGTTTGTAAATGGCTTATTTCTGGAATTTTCCATTTAATATTTTCTGACCACTGCTGACTACGGGTAATTGAAACTGCAGATAAGGGGGGACTATTGTACTATGTGAGAGCCCAGAGAACATAGCAATACGGAAAATCCACTCAGTAAAGAGATGAGTGGAGAATCCACCTCACTCAGAGAAAACCGAAAGTTCCTTCCATGGTTTACAAGTTTCTGCCTCTTCTGGTTTCCCTTATCTTTCCAGCCCCATCCCCCACTCCATTCCCTCTTGACCCATGCTCTCCAGCCTCACTTCCCTCCTCCTGATCCCCAGACCCATCAACCCAACCACACCTCAGGCCTTGCACCATTGCCTCTGCCTCAAGGGTTCTTCACCACTTGTCTTATTCCCTCACTTATTTAATGAGACCTTCCTTGCTGCCTTACCTAAAATTCCAATACCCCCGACACCCTCTTTTTCTCTTCTCTGCTTGATTTTTCTCCTTGGCAATTATTCCCATCTAGCTTACTCTATCTTCTTTACATATTTTGTTTCTTATCTGTCTCCCCCAGACTAAAATGTAAGTTCCCTGAGGTTGCAAATTATTATCTGTTTTCTTTTTCTTTATTCCTAGAATAGTGCCTGGAACACAGTAACCATTCGAGTATTTATTTAGTGAATAAATAAATCAGGGTCTAAGTCCATTCCTTCCCCGTCCATCCCCTTAACATTTTTGAACCAGAGTGAACCTAGAGGGTAAAAGCAGTTAAACGGAGAGGTCTGAAAACCAAATCTTATCAGGACAATCTGATGAATATCTAGCCTTTGTGTTAATTAACCCTAAATATATTAGAAGAAATGTCAACAATGACTTTTCAGATATTGCTACAGAAACAGAATTTGAACACTTACAGAAAGGTAAATTTTTCCGTTTTTCAAGAAAATTATCTTAGCGTCAGAGCTAATGATAGAATCAGCGTCTTCATAGATGCTGAGCTTCCCCGCCCATGGAGATTGTGAAAAAGATGCCGGATGTTTGCTGTCAGGGACCCTATGGGAGAATTCCCTACCATCTGAAGGAAGTTTAATCCAGAGAGCCCCCAACTTCTTCTGCTTTGAGATTCTGTGATGCTATGCACACATGAGATTCTGTGATGCTCTGCGTGCAGCTTCGATTGTTCTATTGTGTGTGACGGTGATTTGCAGACATTTACATTTGGGAACTGTGACTGTACTTCTGCCTGCAGGTCAGGTCCCTGGCTTCTTCACCCAGTTCCTACTGGCTGCACTTTGAATCACAACACTCCCGGCGTGTAGGAGTCCAGCACAGTTGGTTGACTGGCCTTTCTTGAAGAGATTTACAATTCGGCAGTAATTCCAACAGGAGGAATTCATTTGCTGTAATTGAGCAAGCAGATCATCCCCTATTTCTTTTGAAAATTGTCATTAATATGATCTTCAGGCAACTCCTCGCAGCTAGGCATGGGCCTTGGATGAAGCAGCTTCAATATTTCTTTGATGTAAGGGTAAAAGACCTTATGTGAATAAGCTAAAGATTCTAAAGAGCATTGAGTTGGTTTAGGGCATTTTGGTGAGAGGGCATTTTTGCTGGGAGTGGTAAGGAAGAGCATGAAACAAACATTTTTGTTTGCTTTTCTGTTTCGTCGTTCTTATGTTCCTAATAATCATGTTTGTAAGGCTATTGCTGTTTCTGAGTCCAGTTGGCAAGTTATAGAATTCATAACAACATTCCATGCCACAGTAAAAACATAAAACATTTATTCTTACATTTACAAAAACTTATTTTTTGTTGGAACTGAAATTAATCACACTTTGATTCTAAAGGATACACGAACTAAACTCTAGCAAAGGTATATAGATCTAAAGCTCTGAATAAAAAAAGAATCGTTCCTAGTTCTTTAGAAATGTACCTGCTTAAGCCCAACTGAGGTAATTACTCTTCTGAACTTTAAAGTAGATAACTTAAAAACAAAAACAAAAACAAAAAAAACCTCTTAGTCATGGCACCATGACAGTAAAGAACTTCTGAAAGATAGTGTTCAGGTGATCAAAATCGAAACATAGCAAAACTTCAACCTCTGTGGTCTTACCTGTAACACTGCACCATTACACGTAACATTTCACAGCGTTTCTGTGACTTGAGATTTATGGTGCTGTCAGTTTTAGTATCATGCTTTATAGCCATAGAAAGAAAAGTTTGTGCTTTCCATTTATTGTTGAGTAGGGGATGGCTGCTATGTATAGCTATGTATAGGTTAGGATTTTTGAGAAAGGCTTGCTACTCTAATTCTATCAAACCTAGGAGAGAATCTTCTTTTCACTTTTAAACACTTCCTTAACATTTACAATGTTAATTTTTCCAGGGAAGTATCCATACTCGAGGGTCACTGCAGGAAGGATTTTCCTGGCTTGGCTTGCAGCTGGTCATTAACACAAGTCCCTTAAGTCATATGTGCAAATGAAGCACCAGGGGTTTTTGCAAGGGTTAGAGGAGGTCTATTAAGTGTGATACATAATAGGTACTCAATGAATGATCCATAAACATTTTGATTGCATTAGTTTAGTTTGTGTTTTGGGGCCAGTAAATCTGTATTGTTAGAAAAATTAATGGCCACTGGTTTATGGTCAGTTCTCACTCTCCTCCATCCTCCAGCAGGCAGCCTTACTATCTGAGTGGCGCCTCATCATAGCTACTAGAGCAGGGCAGCTCTGCTTTAATCCTCTTTACTCCATTCCCCTTTCTCCTTCAAACTCTCCCACTTATCCCACGGATCTCTCCCTTAAGTCCTGGTTGGAGTCTCCAGTAGCAAGAATGGCAGTAGGCTGGGGAGAAAGAAAAGGAAAGAATGAACACTTTCAGTGTTTCGACTTCATGGGTGACACTGACCTAGGACTTTACATGTACAACTTTACTTTGGCTTTATAACACCCATGTGGAGTGACGAATTTTTTCTAATTATATAGACAAAAGGCCTAAGATTTAGTTACATAATTTGGCCCCAAATTAAATGGTTTATCCTTTTGATATACTTCCCCTGCGAGAAAAATTCTGCCAGTTAAGATGAGAGAAGTTGGTTGGGAGCAGCTTGAAGAGGCCCTTCCTTGAGTTTAAGTTCGATTTAGCACTGTGTCCCAGTAGTAATATTGGTAGCAGTAGGAGTAACAGCAATGAGAGTGGTCACAATCAGACCAGGAATAAGAATAGTAACAGTAGTAATGGCAGGAGTAGAAATCTCAGAAATAGCATGCCTCAATCTATTGACAGCGTTCAATATTCAACTTGCTATCTTTTCAGCATTCCTGTTTTAAATGCCCAAACTGTACCATTTGGGTCACCGGGCTGACAGATTTGAATTTATTTTGCTTCCAGGGAGCCTCTGAACACTGGCAGGAACTTGGTGTTTTGATTTCTTGTTTTAACTCTAACACTAACAAAGTGTAATTGTGATCTTATTCAGAGTTTCATGTGACACTCGTCCCCAACATATCCAGGGACCCACATGCAAATACCTGACAGTAACGGGTTTGGACCTCAGGCAGTGTGGCTGAGAAATATCCTAGGAACCTAGCTTGCCCCTGAGACCCGAATTTTCACCCAGTACCCACTGATTGCAGTGTGAGTGAGTTTCACCACCACAATGTGGGGTCAAGCAGCTCTGGGGATACCCAGCAGTCCCCATGCTTGCCAAGTTCTTTGTGCTATGTTCCATGTAAGACTTATGTCTTGGGAGCCCCTAAGTTGGTGTAGCACACAGAGATAGTTGGTGTGCTATCTCTGTGTATTATCTCCTCTGAAAGACTTTAGGTTTCCTAGTTCCCTTCCTAAATGGATCTTCAGACTTTTAAAGTATTTATTTGTAAGACAAGGCAACGGGCCACTTCATCCTATTGCTGGAGGAAGACGAAATGTTACAATTATTAGTTTCAGAATAGAACTTGATTTTGTTAACCACCTAATAATAAAAGGGAAATAAACTCATGTGGAGGTGAGTCTTTTTGAATATCCGTTCTCTTCCAAGTCTTTCACTTGAAAAGTGAGGGGCAAAATCAGAAACATAGCCTGAGATTAACAAAAGCTTCCCAGTGACATGGGATTGTCTCAGCCTGAGAGGGAAGACTCTGATGTTCTTCCCAAGGCAAGAATCAGGAGCTCACCTTCCTTCTCAAGATAAGCGAGGTGCTTTATTCCAGAGCAGGAATTTCTTTTTCTCAAATCCCACCCCCTCCGCAGTAAGTTATCCTTTATGCTACAAGGAAGTAAGTGTCACTAAGCTGCTTAAACTGGCCTTGCCATTGGAGGGGCAGTATCTCTCAGAGAACACCCTAGCTCAGTGGCATGTAAAACTGACTCCCCAGTCAGCTAAGCCTGCACATAGGCTGCCGACATGATTGGAACTCGCCGATGGCTTGTAAAAAGCCAGCACAGCACTTTGGGAGGCCGAGGCGGGCAGATCACGAGGTCAGGAGATCGAGACCATCCTGGCTAACACGGTGAAACCCCGTCTCCACTAAAAATACAAAAAATTAGCCAGGCGAGGTGGCGGGCCCCTGTAGTCCCAGCTACGCGGGAAGCTGAGGCAGGAGAATGGCGTGAACCCCGGGGGGCGGAGCCTGCAGTGAGCCGAGATGGCGCCACTGCACTCCAGCCTGGGGGACAGAGCAAGACTCCGTCTCAAAAAAAAAAAAAAAAAAAGCCAGCACACACCCAGAGGGAGCTGTGTCCTTTCTAAAGTGGATCCCTCTTTCATAGTCCACGTTGGCTTGGAAGTCATCACCGGTTGCCTGGAACATAGTAGGCTCTCAGTAAATACATGGTGCCTGAGCAAATGAAGATGAATTCACAACTCAGTTTTTGTGCCAAAGATATTTTTCAGTTTTAATAATTTATGGTCAAAAGCTAAAACATAATACATTACCATGGAGATTTCTTTTCACTTACTTGTTTTATCTTAGACAAAATGGTTATTTATAAATAAGCTTTTGGAGGACTTTCTAATTATATTCCTCATTGAATCATATATTTACAGGGATTTTAACTATTAGGTACAGAACTGCCTCCAGAATTCTAAGCCAATAAATGACCCACCTTGGCATAAGTGATTATTGGTTCAACATATATTCAGAATGTATCAGATAAACAATCCTACCTTCTTCTCTGTGTGCACTTGAGCAAATCATTCAGGGTCTCTGGGTCTCATTTTCTTTATTTCTCAAGGGTAAAATTGGGTTTGATGAGTTCCAAGGACCCTGACAGCTCTAATTCTCATACATTTGGCAGAATGCTGGCAAAGGAATCCTCAAATTACTAGTCGCTCTTTCACTGTGGTGAGCCTCTTAAAGACTTCGCCCTTCATTTTCCCTTTCTTCCCAGCCTGACTGTCTCACTAGTAGGAAACGTTTTTTGCTTGGCACTTACAAGGGTTTTTTTTCTCTCTCTTCCCACACTAACCCTATTGCTGTCTCATGGTTTGTAAATACTTCCAAAGAAACACATGCTCAAACACGTTGATAATTTACAGGCCAGCTACATATGCCACCAAATTGTTAGATTTTTGAGGGTAAGAAATATGCCCGATTTCTTGTGATATTTAGGCACCCAGCACAGTGCCAGGAAACCAGTAGAGACCAGCACTACTCACGTATGGACCAAGGACCCCTGCACCAGAAGCTTGTTTAAAGGCTGCCAATTCCTCAGCCCACTACAGGGTATGTAATCAAAATCTGCATAGGTGGGGCCCTGGAATCAGCATTTTTACAAGCACCCTTGGTGATCCCTCTGTACCCTGAGGCTTGATAGCCTCTGCAGTGCACAGTCAATAAATATGTGCCGAATACTGAATGAACATTTCCAAAGAAAGGGAAACTTACCCCTCTCCTCAACAAAGGTCCTAGACTCACAAAGACAACAGCAGAGAGAAAAGGAGGAAAGGCACAGAAGAAAATACAGTGCACTTAACCCAGTAGCTCTTATGTGTCTGCTGCAAAAGAACCCTTCTGCTCTCTTAAGAAAAAAACAAAGCAAGGCTCAGTTCCTCTGAGGTTAGTGCAATCACTACATGACTTGTTCAACTCACTGTGGCTTTTAACTTATTCATTAGGGCTGGTTCTTCCCTTACCCCCAAATGACAACTCAAGGAAGTCCTGTAACATCCCAGGCTACTGCTAGGTAATATAAACACTACTATTTTGCTTTAATAAGTAGAACGTACAAACCCAGGTAATAGTCAAAACTCCAACTTGGGGCCAGGCGCAATGGCTCACACCTGTAATCCCAGCACTTTGGAGGGCTGAGGCGGGACGATGGCTTGAGCCCAGGAGTTTGAGACCATCCTAGGCAACATAGTGAGACTCCATCTCTAAAAACATTAAAAAATTAGTTGGATGTGGTGGTGCATGCAGGTACTAGAGGGGCTGAGGCAGGAAAATCACTTGAGCTTGGGATTTTGAGGCTGGAGTGAGCCATGATCACACCACTGCACCTCAATCTGGTGACAAAGGGAGACCCTGCCTCAAAAAAACAAAACAAAACTCCAACTTGATTTGAGGTTTCAGACCCCTTCACCTCCCACGTCCTACATGTCAACCAAATTGTAAGCAGAAAGCCTGTAACTGGGAAAGGGAATCTCTCTTTGTTCCCCACCTACAGTTTCAGCTCCTCCTCCTCTATCTTTAGTTTCTGACCCTTTCAGAGGAAAAGAAAGCAGGGATGGTTCCTACTGATGGGCACTACTGTTGGCTGGCTTCACGCTCACTGGACTTGGAGATATTTACAGATGACTCTTTCTGGGGGATGGTATTGTGGTTTTTTGGAAACCTCCCAATCCTGGCCTCTCAAATACAGATCCTTTAATGTGGGTGATGCCCTACCTCTAAATTCCCCATGCTGAGATGTATTCACCCCTGCACGGGACTCTCTCAGACACAATCTCAGGTGGGCCATGCTAGGGTTTTGTCACTCATGTGGCCCACATCCAGCTCTGAGGAAATTCTCATGCAAGCCTCAAGTGCCAGCCACCAGGGCCACAATCTCTCCATAGCCTCTCTGTTAGAGCAGCTAACCAGCCTGTCTTTTTACCTGTGGCATTTTCCAACAAGAGGCCAACACAGGTCTGATGTGACTCCGTACTGCAGGGACACAAACCAGTTCCATGGAAGCCCCCTTTTCTTGGTATAAAATGAAGGGGAAAGAGTCCCTACTCCTTCAGAGAGCAGGACTCACAGAACACCAATAGCTCTTTCCAAAATTACTATTTAAAATCATATTTCTGTATAACATAAACAAAGCATTAAGGGATGTCTACCTAATTCTCAGACAGCCTCAACAAAGCATGAAGAGATGTCTACCTAATTCTCGGACATCCTCTTTGCATCTTGTTTCAGCAATGCACTATAGTGTCTGATCTGAAGGCCCATAACAGAATGAGACTAGGCTAGACTATTTAAACATGAATTTAAGCCAGCTCAGAGGGTAACCTCCCATTAGATAATATGGCTTGCACCTTGAGCTCACTCAGAATGAACCTCCGTGGGGCAGATAGGCTTTAACTCTTCTCACCTGGGAGGTCCAGAGGCTAGATAAGAATTCTCAACACCTGACTGAAGAGAATAAAAACTAACAAGTGGCCAGAGTTCCCTCAACCACCTGTGGCCCACCTTCCAGATTCTGAATCTCCATTAGAAGACCTACCTCTCCCCATCAACGGATGCCAGGAAGGGCTGTATGTTTCAGGGACAGATGCCCTTCACCCAGACCTGTAGCCTGGTCCCCCGCAGATGCTGTCAGTCATCAGATGGGTAGGTGTCTCTGGATGAACTTTAGAGGAGTCTGAAATCCCCTGAGAGATTATGTTAAATTTATAAGTATAAACACATCTCTCAGTAAAGGGTACATTTTTTTTTATCAGATTCTCAAAGGGGTTCATAATCCAAAAAGTGTTTTTGCAGCCCTAGAGTTTCAGCATGGTCTGAACTAGGACAATAGTGTTCTAATGTTGGCTAACAACTATTAATATAAAAGACATACAGTAGTTGCTGCTTTTCTGAGGGGGCACATGTTCCAACACCCCCAGTGGTTACCTGAAGCTGCAGATAGTACTGAACCCTCTATATACTATGCTTTTTCCTATTTATACATACCTATAAAGTTTAACTTATAAATTAAGCATAGTAAGGGGTTAATGACAACAACAATTTTTGGCCGAGTGCAGTGGCCCATGCCTGTAATCCCAGGACTTTGGGAGGCTGAGGTGGGAAGATTACTTGAGGCCAGGAGTTGGAGACCAGCCTGGCCAACATAGTGAGATCCCATCTCAACCAAAACTTTAAAAAATTAGCCAGGCATGGTGGCATGCACCTGTAGTCCCAGCTACTTGGGAGCCTGAAGTGGGAGGATCGCTTGATCCCAGGAGGTCAAGACTGCAGTGAGCCATGATCAGACCACTGCACTCCAGCCTAGGCCACAGAGTGAGCCCTTTGTCTCAAAAATAAATAAATAACAATTCTTCTATAACAGTACAATTACAACATAACAATATATTGTAATAAAAGTTATGTGAATGTGGTCTCTCACTCCCTCTCTCAAAATACTGTAATGTTTTCAGACCACAGGTTACTGAAACCGAGGAAAGAAAAACCACAAGATAAGGGGGCTCTACTGTGTGTACCATAACCAGGGCATCACTTCTTTATACCTACTTTGTGTAAATGGGAGCAGAAGAGGCTGCCCAGAAAGAAGAGCTGAGCTTTGAAAGAAGGGTAGGATCATGACAGAGGGAAACAGAAGGAGGGGGAGCTAAGGGGTCATTTCAGAAAGCAGAACAAATCATGAGCAAAAGCCAGGTGTGAGTGTGAAATGACGTGCAATGGGCAGCTGGAGGGTGAGGTTACACCCAGAAGAATGTTGGGAACTAAAACCTGAAAGTGGACTTGGAACAGAGTCATGAAGGGCTTTGATGTGAAGGGAGAGGATGTGTACTCTCTGGAGATGTGGGGAGACAGTGAAAATTATTAACCAAGAAGAAATATTGACATATCACCTTGTGCTTGAGCATTTGCGTGTCTGTCTTTCCAGATAGGATGTGAACGAAGTGCAGGAAGGCAGAATCACAGTTGAAGTTATGTTTATAAGTTCAATTGTCTGCACATTCCCCAGCATAATGCAGGTGCTTAATAAATTTTTAGAGTAAGGAGAGAAGATGCATTGGAAGGAAGGGAGGAAAATGGAGGAGGAAGAAAGGAGGAAGGGAGAGGGAGAAAGAGAAGCAGGGGAGGAAGGAGCTGTACTTTAAGAATAAACATTTTATATATATATATATATATATAGAGAGAGAGAGAGAGAGAGAGAGAGAGAAAACAGGAGACTATTACATGGGTCCAGACAAACAATGAGAGCCTTCATGAAGTAAGTATCTTATAGTTTTGAGTTGCTATCTTGCTGTAAAACTCAAATTCTCATCCTCCTCTAAATAGCTTTTCTATAAACTGTTTGAAATTAGTGTTAAATGTTCTAATTCATTGTGAGTAGAAAGGATCTGTGTGTTGCTTTACCTGTCCTGTTAGCGAATCTGTGCTCATCCGTCCTATACTTTTGCCTGGTTCCCCTTAGGGACAGAGCATGCAATTGCAGATGGCCAGGAGTGGAGTGTGACCAGGGGAAGAGAAGTGAGTAACTGACCCATAGGCCTCACTTGCACCTTATGCTTTGGCCCTTCCGCCGCCTGCTCACTCAACAGGGCAATGTGTTTGTTATGCCTGGCTGACTTTTACATCCTGCCAGCCCAGACATACTAAAAACCTGACCTTCAACTCAAACCCTCAATCCATGTGTTCTATTATGTTTCTCTCCAGATTGAGTGGAATTTGGGTCAGCCCTTGGTTAAGATGGCATTTTTCACTCTTCTAAGATTATGATTTAATCTGTCCATCTCAGACCTACCTGCAGTACTTTTCTGTTTATCCAGATAACCTTTCAGGGCTCTCTAAGCTTGTCATTTCCTCTTTAACCACATTTCATATACATATTTCCTGTTGAATTCCTATAGCACACCCTCAAATCCTGAATTCTTAGGTGGTGTTCATTCACTTCCTTTAATAACTTGCTAGTTCATAAACAAAATTGTTTTACAGAATTTTTAGGATATGGCTCCAGATGCATCCAGGTGGCTGCCTTGGCCTGTACAGTTATATATTTTCAAAAAAGGAACACGAGAATTTGATTTTTTAGAAAAATAAATCTATACCATTCCCCCAAATTAACTGCAGCTCCATGCAGGCTCAGAGGTCACATGATTTATAGGTAGTCTCCTAGAACCCTGAGCAGTGGATCTTGTGAACCTCAGAAATTCTCCAATGATATCTCTACTTTTGTGAACTTAACCAAAGCAAGCACATGATACATGTTAGGTAGGAAGAATAAGCTGAAGTCATCAAGTGGCCAATCAAATTACAGCTCCCTACAATTATAATTCCTAATTATTTAGTGAACATCTGCTATATGCAGGTTGCTGAGAGAGAAGACAGGAAGATTAAAAAAAAAAAAAAAAAGTCCTGCATAAAAATGGTTACCTTCTTTAGGGAGCTAGTTGGTAAAAGAACCATCCAGGGACACATTAATTGTGGTGCAATGCACAACAGGATGTCCCCTCATAGAATTTCAGGAGAGGGGGCAGTTCATTCTGGCTGCCACGGATCCCAGCAAGAGGACAGCTGCACTCAGCTCCAGTCCCCATGCAGGGTCATGTTACCAGACCTTCTGGATATGGGGTAGTGTTTTGTTTTGTTTTGTTTTTAAGAAAAATGGACAATACATATTTTATGGAGGCTCTCCTGATTTTTTATTCTTGTCAACCAATTCAAACTTTTCTCAAGCCCTGATTCCATGTGTGGAAGTGGGACATCCCCGTCTGCTGGCTGTGGATGGCCATGGACCATCAGCTTCTACCTCTAGACTAGAAGTGAGGTTCTCAGAAGAGGTCAGGATGTCTCTAGAAAAGTGGGTTGAAGTCAGAGTGCCCTCCCTCATTCTCTAATATTGGGCTGAGCACTATGGTTTAATTCCTTGGGCTGAGAGATATCATATTCCCTTCTTTAAAAAAATTAATAGGATAATCCTATCTGTGTTTTACAAAGATAATTCTGGTGGCAGATGGGCACTTGGCAAATGGTTTGATAACATTAGTTAATTTAATAAATGAGAGAGAAGAGTGAGGAAGGCAAGAGATTAGAGGACAGTTAAAAGGCCCTTGCACCACCAGGAAAGGTGGCTCACACCTGTAATCCTAGCACTTTGGGAGGCTGAGGCAGGTGATCACCTGAGGTCAAGAATTCAAGACCAGCCTGGCCAACATGGTGAAACCTCATCTCTACTAAAAATACAAAAATTAGCTAGGCCTGGTGGCGGGTGCCTGTAATCCCAGCTACTTGGGAGGCTGAGGCAGGAGAATTGCTTGGACCCTGGAGGCGGAGCTTGCAGTGAGCCAAGATAGCGCAACTGCACTCCAGCCTGGGGACAAGAGCAAAACTCCATCTCAAAAAAAGGAAAAAAAAAAGACTCTTGCAGTGATGCAGATAAGACAAAATGAGGTTAAACAAAGGGAAATGAAAATGGAAAGGAAGTGATAAATATGGAAACCATCTGAGGGGCAGAGTGAGACCTTTGTGGAGGTCACTAATGTGGTTCACCAAACTTCCCTAGCTCTCCTGCTCTCTGAGAGTTGACACTTTGGCACTTCCTGGTCTCGTTGCATTCAAGTGGTGCCACGTGACCAGTGCTGGCCAATGAGTTTCAAGAGAAAGTGATGGGGGCTACTTCTGGCCCAGAGCATTCAATTCTCACCCTCAAAAGCTCTCTTTCCTTCTGGTAATGTTCAAGATAGTAGGTGCTCCACCAGCTTGGCCACCTAAGTGACTACAATGAGCTGAGCCCCCTGATGATTTAGGACACGTAAAGAAGTAAACTGTACTGGGATGTTGAGGTTGCTTGTTATCACAGCATAACCTAGCCTATCCTGACTGATCCATTTCTATTTGCCCCTTTTGTCCACATTGCAGTAGACAAAGTAAAAATAATACTATTTTACTTCTCATAAGCAAGACCAACCATCCTAGCAGAAATCCATGAGACATTTGCAGAAAACATTTGTAATCATGTAGATGATGCAACCATATTACATCCTAGCCCCATTAATAGTCCAGCATTGTATTATTTCTTATGAATTTTCTCAGGATTCTATTTTTGATGACCCTTTTCTCACAGCAGAGTGTAGAATTAATATAATTATTTTGTTAAAACTGTCAGTTGCCTTCTTTTTAACTTAGTACATATGAAAATGAATGTGTGAATTGAATGACTAATTTGCACATCAATACAAAATAACCAAATTACTCACCCAGTATCTTCATAATCCTACTACAGAATTATATTGTAGAGATGGAAAGAGAAAATAAGAATGAGAATAATAATAATATTTATGATATGAGTAACTTTTACCATTTAACACGAGTAACATTTTGCTATACAATTAAAATCATTTTATTGCAGGTTTCTTCTCAAAGAATCTGGAACAGAATTACAAATCTGGCAAAGGTATATTTTGAATCCTATATCTCAAAATATAAAAAGATATGTAGCTTAAGAGACAGTATTATCATTTATTGTGTATCCCAAGCAAAGCTAGGATCCATGTGGTCCTAGAATCATGTCTTAGATTTCATCTGTAAAGTGAGGAAATATATGCTATCTCCTCTTCTTAAAAACTAAGCAAGAGCCAATGAAGTAAGATCTGGAAACCCTTTTTGGCAACCCTGAAATTGTTGTATATGAACAAAATTGAATTGCCCGTTTAGGAAATTTAAAGTTCAGCCTAGATAAGAAAGATTCGTGGCGATATGAGGGAAGTTAAAGAGAGAACATAGTCAGATCCTTAAAAAGAAGTCTCTTGCTGTATACTCCAGGTTCCACAGCCTTCTAAAGGAATCAGCCACTGCATCTTTGTCACTTAACTTTTTTTAATCTGAACTGACAGATCACTGGAGAATAACTGTAGGGAATAATCCCCACACTGGCACAGGGGATGGATTAAATCAACCATGAAAATAAGCACTGGCCCATGTTTCTATAGCCTAAAAGAAATTTGAGCATAGTGCTGTGTTTAAACCAGGCACAGTAGCCATTGAATTGTCTGTAATATTTTCTCCTACAAATCTCCATTTGAAGGAAAAGTCAAACACTGATGCTTTGAAAGCTGGGGTGCATCTTGCTTTGCTGAATTGAAGGAATTATTTTATTAACATAGGAATATAAACTGAGCATACTTCTCCCTTCCCCCCATACCCGTAGCATAATTTTTAGTGAATATGGCTTATGCGTTCTCTTCTACGTTAATTTTTATAAATATAAAAATATCCCTGGAAAACCCATGCTCAATAAATGTTAGCTCTAATTTTAAACCTTTTAACCTCCAAGGTGGATTGGCCTTCTAAGAAGTCATCAAAGATGTAAATAGGTCTTTTTCACATTATTGGAGGAAAAATAATGAGATTGAATGTGACATGAGCACATTTTTGAGCTGCTTCCTATCTCACCCAAATGTATATTCTGTCCTTAAACTCATTTGGTTTCAAGAAGACAGTGAGGCATAGACAGTGAATCTCAGACTTCTAGAAAAACAACAACAACAACCACTTGGTTATCCATGTATTGGAGAATTTGCAGAGCACAAAGAACTGATATCCAAGGAGAGTCCCATTGTTTCTGCCATGTTCTTCACCGATCCTCTGCCAAACTCTGTAAGGAGAGAATACTACTAGTTCTTGTGTGAGAGCTAGATTCTCTGATGGATAAATTTGGTCCCATCTGCTGAGCAAACAGATTTCAAATCAAGAATCAATGTTTCCATAAACAGTCTATGGATTCCTTGCAGGTTATTCAAACATCAATTAAGCAAAATCAAGGAACATGTAGAATCTATCCACCAGAATTAAATCAAAATGCCCACTCAAACCCTAGGAGTTCTAATTTGCTATCGTATTAACACCTGGAAAATGCTTGAAATTTGATGGGAAAAGGCAGAAGAGGGTTATTTAAATTTTTTGTCTTAAAGAAGATCTTGTTAAAATGTTTAGTATTGATAGAACTGCATTTTCTTCTTTAACTCATGCTGTAGGCTTATTCGAGGAGCAGAATTTTCATACCAAGCTCCTCACAGCTGAAAATCCATAACAATGATGCTTTCTCAGAGCCTGGGAAGAGTTCAGCTAAGCCCCAGGTTGTCCTAGTTGGTCAGAAAAGTCCCAGCTCCAGTTTCCCACCTTTGTACACTTTAAGACCCTTTTTTGTATTTCTTTCTCCTTTCCTACAAGACTATCTGAAATACTTTGCCTTCATGAAAACTGCATTTATTAAGAAATTCAGGCCGGGTGTGGTGGCTCACACCTATAATCCCAGCACTTTAGGAGGCTGAGGTGGGTGTATCACGAGGTCAGGAGATGGAGACCATCCTGGCTAACACTGTGAAACCCTGTGTCTACTAAAAATACAAAAAATCAGCCTGGCGTGCTGGTGGGCGCCTGTAGTCCCAGCTACTCGGGAGGCTGTTAGGCAGGAGAATGGCGTGAACCCAGGAAGTGGAGTTTGCAGGGAACTGAGATCACGCCACTGCACTCCAGCCTGGGCGACAGAGGGAGACTCCATCTCAAAAAAAAAAAAAAACAGAAATTCATATGTATATACCCACTTAACACATATTTATACTTTAACACCTTTATATTTTTTATCTATCAAGGATGTTTATTACCTTCAAATTTCTCTTCAGTGTGAATTCGCCAGTTTCATCACACTGGATAAGCTTGACATATGGATTAACACATGTAATCTTATTAGGGATAAACAAGAATATCAATAGGCAAGCTAGGTATGGTGGTATATGCCTGTAGTCCCAGCTACTCTGAGAGGATCACTTGAGTCCAGGAGATCAAGGCCAGGCTGGGTAACGTAGTGAGACCCCCCTACTCTAAAAAAGAAAAAGAATTTTATTATGTTTATTTTATATTGAAAATAGTTCATCATGTTCTCCAGAGATCCTGATATAAAATATATAAATCATATATATAAAATTCTGTGTACATATATATAGACATATGTATAAAATTTCTTCATTTATAAAACAGTCATGTCTGACAACAAAGACAGTGACAGCTTCAGGTTATTTCTAAGTAGGCCCCCCCACCAATAACATTAGTTCCATATATGTATGCATTAGTTTGTGTCAAAAAAAAAAAAGATGGTGTTCCAAGGTCAAATGAGTTTGGTCAGTATTGGATAGAAAATGTTAATTGGGTTTCTTTTTTTTTTTTTTTTGTGACAGAGTCTTGCTCTGTCACCCAGGCTGGAGTGCACTGGCATGATCTTGGCTCACTACAACCTCCGCCTCCCAGGTTCAAGCGATTCTCCTGCCTCAGCCTCCCAAGTAGCTGCGACTACAGGCGCCCGCCACCACACCCAGCTGATTTTTGTATTTTTAGTAGAGACGGAGTTTCACCGTGTTGGCCAGGATGGTCTCAATCTCCTGACCTCGTGATCCACCAGCCTCGGCCTCCCAAAGTGCTGGGATTACAGTCGTAAGCCACCGCGCCTGGCCAAATCAGCTTTCTTTAATGCTGAAATTCTAGCCATTAATATTCTAATGCTCACTGAATTTTCAAAAATAGGATAAAACATGCAGTATCTCCCAAATAATTTTTTTGGCCATCGGACACTTGTTTTTCATGGAACACATGAGGCAACTAGCATCCTGTGGAATAGTCCTAGGGAATATTTCTTAATCTATCAGGAACAAATGTCTATTGTTGACTTTTCAAAAGAGGGTTCATGCCACAGTTGGTATCATCAGTGGAGCCAAAGATGAATTTGGTCCCGTATAGGGTCTAGATCTCAGCCTATGGCAAGAAACTCAATGTAATTAGTGTCCTAGGCTGGATCAGAATATCACAATGCTGACTCAAACTGAAGAAGATAGACTATAAAACCAGAATGCCCATTTTAATTTACAAAGAGAAATATAATTGTCAAGGGGCGCTAATATTATTGCCCTTTGATCAACACCTTCTCTGCTCGTAAAGGACAATTCCATGAAAATCCTTATCTTGTCAGAAAGTTGCAGGATGAGTATAAATACAGGACTTGACATGTCAATTTATTCAGAGATATAATGGCCACATGTGTCTACACAGTGGGATATGCCTGCCAGCTGGACCAGATAGGGCATGGCCTCCGACCACCACTGCAACCTCAGAATTGGCTTCTGTGATGCCATCTTTCTGTACTTCCCGTAATGACTAACCTTCATCTGATAGACACTTAGTTTCTGTCAATATGTTAAAACCTTCACCAGTTCAAGGATATTTAGATATACTACACAGAAACAATGTCTACTCCATGCAGAAGAGATGAAAATGGTTACTTCATCTCAATTTACAGTGGCTCAGTATTATTTTATCCCATGTGTATAATTGCTTATATCACAGTGAGACTATAAGCAGCAAATAAATGGGAAGCCATCTGTGTCTTTAACATGGCTTGGTGTAATATATATATTATATATAACATTGTAAATATGTATAAAATATAATTACATGGTATATATTATTGTAAATATATAATTGTATAATATATAATAAATATAATATATTATTATTATATGTCTGTGTATATGAGACAGAAAGCAAGCCAAGAAGACCTGATATGATTGTGCTTTCACCAACCCATTATAAATTTGCTCCATGGAAATTCATAGCTTGCCTCTCTGAGGGCAACTTCTACTTTCTTAAGAGTACTTTAACATGGCCTGTTACATAGTATAAACACCTCTGATAATAGTTTTAAAATATATAGTTTGATTCTTAGAAGTAATTTGATTCTTAGGCACTGAAGTCACTTCCCCCTTACGGAAAGTCAAAATGTTTTAGAGTTTATGCCCGGTCCCCAGCTGGAATCAATGATTCACTGGTGTTGGGAGAAGTCAAGGAAATAGAGGGACTCTGTGAGGCAGGATAAACCCCAAGGTGTCATTTATGCTTCAGAGCTCCCTGGAATCAGGATGAGGCTGGCACTTGCCCTGAAATCCTGCCTTTGCTTGGCTTCTTGCCCTCCCATCCTGCTGTCCTCGCTCCCCTCCTGGTTTTTCCTGGGAGCCCTTCTTTAAATCATTTGCACTCAAATTCTTAGATCAGGGTCTGCATGTGAGAGAGTCCAATTTAGGAGACTGACTTTATAAGGTTGTTGAGAAAACCAATGAAGAAATTAACGTCGAATACTTAAAACAGTGCCTAAAAAAACATAGGAATTTGCTGTTATCATATAAAATGTAGCCATAGTTTTGAAACTAATTTTTGTTTAAATTTTTTGTCAATGTAATACATGCATGTGGTTAAAAATCAATTCAATCCACAAGGCTTCTGAAAACATGCTAAGTTTCAGCCATCCTCCTCTCCACCCTCAGGATTACTCCCCAGGGGAATCACATTTAACCATTTCTGGTTTTAAGCTTTATGAGTTTACCTCCGTATTTCCAAAGACTTCCAATTTATCTCTGTCTTGTATTAACTTGATGAATCATCTGTTCATTTCCTGCTGTGGAGTATGAGGGTTTAGTTCACTTACAACATCTCTCACTCTCTTTTTCTCCCTGCTCCAAAGAGAAGCATAGCACTATTTTTAGTTAACTGTATAATTTTAAGTAGCATATTTAAGTCTCTATTTGTTCTGTCAACTACAGAGCCATCTCTTTACTCTCCACGTAGTGCCCTGGTCCTCCCTTCCCCTCCTCCCTCCCACCAAGCTTTCCCTTCCACATAGTCAAGGATGATAGCTTTTGTGTTCTCATGAAATCTTTCATGCTTTGTTTATAGGTTGTTCCAAAAATTGCAAGTCAGTAAACACTCTTGACTTTAATATGGCTACCTTATTATTTCCTGCAGAGCCAAAAAAAAATATGCAGTGATCAAGTATTCCTCTCAGTGTGGATTTTAGTGCCACTCAAAGAAAACATCCAAGTGCATCATCCTTTCATACTCCACCAGGTGCTCAAAATCACACCACATTTTACTTTCAATTAAGTTATTTATTTTAATTGACATTGAAATTGTACATATTTGTGGGGTACCATTTGATATTTCCATGCATATCTATGTTGTATTCATTATTTCGTGCATTTATCATTTTCTCTTCTAGCTATTTTGTAATGTACAATACTTTACTGTTACCCAGTCACCCTACTGTGCAACAGAACACCAGAACTTACTCCTCCTATCTAATTTTAAGTCTGTACCCATTGACCAAGCTTTGCCTCTCCTCCCCTGACCCTTCCCCACTCTCTGGTAAACACTGTTCTACTCTCTGCTTCTGTGGCTTTTCTTTTTTAGATGCCACATATGAGTGAGATCATGTGGTATTTGTCTTTTTGTGTCTGGTTTATTTCACTTAACATAATGTCCTCCGGGTTCATTGATGTTGCTGCAAATGACAGAATTTCATTCATTTTATGGCTAAACAGTATTCCATTATGGATATGTACCACATTTTCTTTATCCATTCACAGTTGCTGGACACTTAGGTTGATTCCATATCTTGGCTGTTGTGAATAGTGCTGCAGTAAACATGGGGGTACAGATGTCTCTTTGACTATATTGATTTCGTTGTCTTTGTATATACATCTAATAGTGGGATTGCTAGATCATATAGTAGTTCCATTTTAGACTTTTTGAGGAACCTCTATACTGTTTTCCACAAAGGCTGTCTTAGTTTGTAATCCCACCAATAGTATGTAAGTGTTCCCTCTTCACATCCTCACCAACGCTGGTTTTCTGTCTTATAGATAATAACCATTTTAACGGAGTGAGGTGGTATCTCGCTCTGATTTTGTTTTGTTTTGTTGTTGTTGTTGTTGTTTTTTGAAATGGAGTCTCGCTCTGTCACTCTGGCTGGAATGCAGTGGTGTGATCTCGGCTCACTGCAACCTCCACCTCTTGGGTCCAAGCGATTCTCCTGCCTCAACCTCCCAAGTAGCTGGGACTACAGGCACACGCCACCATGCCTAGCCAATTTTTGTATATTTTTTAGTAGAGATGGGGTTTCACCATGTTGGCCAGGCTGGTCTCGAACTCCTGACCTCAAGTGATCTGGCCACCTCGGCCTCCCAGAGTGCTGGGATTACAGGCGTGAGCCGCCACGCCCGGCCTCGCTGTGGTTTTGAATTGCATTTCCCTGATAAGTAGTACATCACATTTTATTGCACAATTGGTTTATATTTGTTTCTCTTATTGTTTCTTATAAAACCATGCATTTGTTTCTAATGCTCTTTGTTTGTTTTGCCAGAAATTTCTTATTGCCCTTCCTTTTGAAATTGTTAGTATTATTATAAAAAGAAATGTGTATCTTCTTTAGGAATTGGCTAGCATCTTTTCACTTCTTACTTTTTCTTCAGCATTGAATTCAACAGTTTTTCTCCTGGAAGCTCAATGACTTCTTGTTCTAATTTGGAACAGCTGCTTCATATTTGGATTGTGACTTTCCCCGACGGCTTTGGTTTTTCCTGAATTTTCTTGTTTCTCTTTTCACATTCTCAGATTCTTCCAAAATCTCAGATATTTTTTCATTACTATGGAATCCCCCTTTTTTCTGCAGATTTTTCCCCTTACAGCCTCTGCCCCTATGCCCTGCTGTGGACTGGCTGCAGTCTGGAACTGCTGTACAGCTGTCGCAGTGGGGCTCCCTTGGGTTGCTCTCTTGAGTGACTTAAATGCTGTTTCCTGGGTCCTTTGTCTTCCTCTTTCTTTGTTCATAACCTTATTTTGCTGAAGTACCTATTCAACTTTGTAAGGAAAAGTATGTAAGGATAAAATTACGTAAAGATAAGATGTCTAAGTCTTTGTAAATTCCGGAATGGGCCTTCCTCTGCTCTGGCCCTGGCCAGACAGTTGAGCTAGCAATAGAATTCTTGGTGGGAGATAACTTTCCCTCAGAACTTTGAAGGCATTGTTCCTCTGATTTTAGCTATATAGTTTTGCTAATGAGAGGTATGATAGCAGTTTGATTTATGTTTCTCTATATGTGGCCCTTCATTTTCTCTCCAAAATCTTTTTGGATTTTAAAAGATCTTTATCTTTGGTGTCCTGCAGTTTCATGGCGGAATAGTCTAGGTGTGGATTGTTTTTCTTTCATCTTGGTTGGCACTCGGGAGACATCTGGAAGGACTGGGAAAAGCAATGGAGAGCTCAGTGTTTTGGGGTGAGATTGTAGGCTGACGGGCTTTTTAGGGTAAGTGAGAGGAGAAGCACTTTGGGGTGCCCACATCCACATTAGAATGTTTTCTCAATTTTTTCTCTTACTTTTTTGAGATTTTAGGCCTAGGTGGGGTCATTCTGCAGGTGGAAATAGTGGGGAAGTCAGCTGTTCCATAAAGAGACCTCAGCAAGCACCCCCTGGGAACTCATGGGGGACTTGCCACCTCTGAGTGCTTAGCCCCCATCCCCAACGCTTTGCTGAGCAGGTGCAGCTCCCCTGGGGTAGTCTTGCTTAGCTTCTACATTCTACTTTACAGGGGGCACTCATCCTTCGCTCTGTATCTTTCCCGTTTAATGAGGCATCTAAAAGCTAATGTTATGTCTCAGACTTAACCTGTCCTAAAACATTCCAGTAAGAGTGTGCCCTAAAATGTCAACAAAGGCGGTAGTGGTTGGTGAATTGCCCTAATTTCCAAAACAAAAGGCACTAAAGAACACTGGGTGATTTCCAGATGTCTATTTCTTTTCTTTCCAACCGATGATCTTGTTTCATTTTTTTTTTCTAATGGCAGAACAATTTGTTTAAAAGAAATAGTCTCAGGCCGGGCGTGGTGGCTCACACCTATAATCCCAGCACTTTGGGAGGCTGAAGCAGGCAGATCACGAGGTCAGGAGATCGAGACCAGCCTGGCTAGCATGGTGAAACCCCATCTCTACTAAAAATACAAAAACTTAGCCTGGCATGGTGGCACGCGCCTGTAGTCCCAGCTACTCGGGAGGCTGAGGCAGGAGAATCGCTTGAACCCGGGAGGCAGAGGTTGCAGTGAGCCAAGATTGTGCCACTGCACTCCAGCCTGGGTGACAGATTGAGACTTTGTCTCAAAAAATAAATAAATAAATAAATAAATAAATAAATAAATAAATAAATAAATATAAAAATAGTCTCAGTGTTGGGGAGCTGCATTTGCAAGCTGATCTGGTTGAAAGTCAAGGGAAAAGTCACACTCTCCCCACTTGCTGCAACTCCCTGTAGGGCTGCTAGGAGCCCCAAGGGTAATGGCTCCCAATCCCCTGAGGTAGGTCTTTAGAATGCAGATTTTGCCCTACTCTCTGGAATCTAATTTCCTAACAAGCTCCACTGGTGATTCTGGTCCACAATTTGAGATAGGCTGCTAGAGTTGGCAGAAACAATCAACCTAAGAAAGAAGCTTGGGTGGCTCAGACAATACAAGAAAATGTGTAGGGATGTTTTCATTGGAAGAATTTATCTCTTTATTTTCCCCTGACGTCTCAAGAGACACTTAGATCTCCACCTTAAATGCAAAAGAAGCAAAAAGACAGATTAAGTACATGTGTAGCAATACTTCTGGAGCTGATAACACTGACCATATGCAAGATGGTCACATATCATAATCTCTGAGGCAGAATTTACTTTGCTCATTTCTGACGTTGTTACCAAGAATAAAGGCAGCGTTCTGGGTACACATGAACATAAAAATAGAAATAATAGACACTGAGGACTCCAAAACAGGGAGGATTGGAGGCAGATGACAGATGAAAAATTACCTCTGGGGTACAATGTTCAATATTTGAGGAATGGGTACATTAGAAGCCAAATTACCACTATTATACACAATCGACTCACGTAACAAACATGCACATGTACCTCCTGAATCTACAATTTGAAAAATAAAAAAAAAAAAAAGAATAAAGGCAGACCTCCCAGCAAGTTTCCACCTTCTACACTTTTTCAAAATCCCCAGTCCCCAGCCATCTACCTTTTCCCATCGACTTTGCAAAACTTCCATCTGTGGGTGCAGGCTAGGGATGCCCTTACTGAGGACACCAGAAAGGGTTTCTGATTTGCATCCTTGGTTCAGCTCCCTGAGATATTCTTACCTAATGGGCATGTGTGGATGTTCCATTTACTAACTCAGATTCCTCCTTTTGGGATGCTCAAGATTCCTGTTTTTTCTTCTTCTAGAGATCTTAGTGGGGAGCAAAAGCACACAATAAATACAGAGTTAGGGAGGCAAAGGCTACATCAGGGAACACAGGTTTTTCCATGGGCCCATTGATTCTTTACAACTGGGGCTGATCAGGGAGTTGCTTCCCCCAGTTAGGGACAAATCCAACTGGGGAACTCTTAGATGCCACCCCGGGGATACTCTAGAGACAATATATCACACAGTTCTGTGGACAAGGTAAAGTGATGCCTATTTACTTTCCTTAAACTGGCACCAAGCCTGAGCACAGAGCTGCTGCCACCCTATGTCTAAGCATGGAGGAGGCATTTTCTTACCATCAAGGTAAACTAGTGGTATGAATAACATATACCATGGCCCTTCTCCACCTCCCTTCCATTCATACCTCTCACCTCCCTTCCTGCAACCACCACACTCCCCACAGCCATGTTTCTCTGTTCCTTATAATAACTTGTGGCTCATACTCAAATTAGCATCTTTATCTTCAAAACACACATTTACATTTCTCATCAGCAGGCTTTAAACAAATGATTTGCCTGCAGTAGGTCTGAGGTACAACTGTACACTATCCCAGGAGTTGAACAAGCAGACCCTTCAATTTAGGCTCAATAATGAGATACCTGAGCCACCTCTTCTCACAAACACAGCCATGGAGCGCATCTTTCTGCACGTGAGCAGTCTTCTGTGATCAAGCCCTTAGGAGAAAACAGGTTGCCTCATCATTACAAATAATCCTGTCATGTAAGAGGTTTTGGGAAGTGCCCAGGGTATTCACTGGCTGTGTAAACTTGGGAAGGTCACTTAACCTTTCTGAGACTGAGTTCTATATGTATAACATGGCAATAACACCATCTATCCACACAGTTGTCTTGAAAAGCTAATTCATCATATTAAATGAAGGTATCTTCAAACTGTGAAGCACTGTTTTACTTTTAACCCAGATTTCCTTGGCTGTTCTGTGCCTGCTCAGTGTGCAGCTTCCAAGTCTTCCCCGGCATTTCTCGAAGCCATTGGGATGGGGTCTTGTGTGCAACTAAAAATGAGTCCACAGTTCCCAACGCCCTGCCCTGCCAAACCTGTGCCTCTCCAGTGGGCACAATGTGTTTCTCCCTGTGCCGGCACCCTGGCCAAGGCTCTCCTGTGGCTCCAACAGGACAGCCCTTGCTGGTGGCTGCCCTGACCCCTCAGGACCATAAAGCCATGAAGAGCAAAAGAGAAGTATGCTCTTGCCCTGTGGCTTCCCAAGGCAATGTAACTTGGTCCCCAGTGTGTGAATATAGAGAAACAGCTCTTTTCTTGTAGTATGATACACATAACATGTAACTTGCCACTTTAACTATTTACCACTTTATTAAATCTATTTTAACTATTAACTAAGTCTATGATTCAGTGACATTAAGTATATTTTCAATGTTGTCCAACCATTTCCACTGTCTAGTTTCAGAACTATTTCTTCACCTTAAAAGGAAACTCACACCCACTGGCATCTCCTCTCTTCCACCTTCAGAGCCTGGCATCCACTCCTCTGCATTCTGTCTCTGTGGATTCACTTATTCTGGACATTTCATATAAATGGAATGTGGCCAAGGCTGTCTGGCTTCTTTCGCTTAGCCCAGGCTTGCACGGGGGGGCTGGGATGTGGATGGGTTTGGATAACCATTACCACAAGGCTTCTTTCCAGGATTCCTGGTCACTTTCAGTGATAAACCCTGCTGCTTCCTTCCTCCTCAGTGTGGGTTTTCTGCCCTCTGTAGACATATCCAGATGAGGTTACTCCAGCTCCCAGACATACCCGGAGGTATGTGAACAGCAGTGAGTAATGGCTGTACTCCTTCCCAATAGGCTTTCACACCCAATCCACCAGTTTGCCAGCCATGCCCATATTTGCCTGAGCCTGAGAAGTCCAAGTAAATGCTGAAGTGGAGATGCTGACTAGAGTGATTATAATAGTATGATCTTATATTTTGGCATAAAGTAGGTTAGGATGTTGCTAGAAATCCTACTTCCTTTAGCATTTGAGCACCATTTTTCTTTCTGTACATTGCTAAGTATAGGACACATTTGTATTTTTCCAGAATCTTCCACGGACTTGCTTTTCAAGTGCTTTTGACTTTTCTTGTGTAAACCCCATCTGATATAATTCTGATACCTCTGATGATGTGGCTCCATTTATGTGTAGGGGTTTACTGAGGAAACTTTTAACAAAGATTCAATATGAGAAATTGTTTACGACTTACAGCTAATATATAGAAACTGAACAAATTGAAAAATGCAGGATTCTTGGCTGCTTCTTTGTCATATTAAATTATTTATTTGAGAAATTTCAAGACACTGGCTTTACCGTAACTCTCTCTTCTCTCTAGGAAATCTGGTTTGATGAAATTTTGTTTTGCGTTTCTTTTTCAAAATTTTAAAGTAAATTTTCAGAATGTATTTCTGGGCATCCCTTTTCCTTTCATGGCTGCTGTTTCTGCAGTTAAATTTTACATTTAACATTGGCCTATGTCGTGTATAGTAACAAGACAGAGAAGAAACCATCATAAAAGGGCATAAATACCAGGGAAGAAAGTAAAGTCTTTAACCTTCCCTGCTTAGGGTCAGAATTTTACCCCAACAAGCATCATTTTATCTGCAAACGTTCTTTGTAGTTCAAATATTAATACAGCCTTGAACCTTCCTAACTTTATTCATCTTACTTTCTCATTCTTCTGTGTCCTATTTCACTATGCTTTATAAAATGAGCCACTTCGATGCACTATATTTTCACATTTTTAACCCTCATTTTCATGTTAGTGTGTAGGTGGCTTTGGTGTTTTTCAGACCCAAGTTACGTTCATATATGCCCCTCCTGCTTTCCTTTGCATCTGGTATATACCTGAACATATTTAATTCTGTATTATTTTTTGCTTGCAGATGTCAAATTAGTTTATGTAACTCAAAGGCGTAGGTTTATGCCTTTCCAGTCAAGCTGCTGTTATGGAAAACACATACCCAAGCAATATGAACTTAGGGATATGGAGGAAGGGAGACATATTTGGGACCAGGGCTCATTAGTAGGTTAGGGTCTGCTGCGCCTACCCGTCTGCCAATATCTATCTGCCAATATTCCCAGACTTTCCTGTTTCTAAATGCTGATTTAGATAAATGCTTTTCTAACCAAAATGAAGCAGTGTGGTATTTAAGTCAACCATGGAAATAAGCATTGACATATGTGCCCCCACCTGAAAGACATCAGGTTAGGTTTGATTTGAATCAGGCAGGAGGCCAGATGCAATCAAGTCCCTGAAGTCTGGAACTCCACCAGAAGGACAGATCAGGCTCCACTGCCCCAGGATCCTCCAGACTGCAGAAGATCTGGAGAGGTCAGAATTGAGCGGGGCTCCCAGATCTTTGATAAAATGTGATTTTGTAAAATAGAAGAAAGGGGGAAATGGCAAAAGCAGGCCTTTCTCTAAAAGGTCTAATAAACAGGATGATGCCGGTGTACTTTCCAGGCCTCCCCCATGCCATCTCTATCTCTACGATCACATCACAAGCCCCAGAGCACCCTGGCTCTACACGCAAGGCAGGCCACTCACTGGACTGCTTGCATAGACCTAGAGCAGTTCAATGGCTCAGTGAGGACTTGCTATCCCAACTGGACCGAGTTGGAAGCCCTACATGGTACGTGAGATCACGGAATTGGTATTTGAAACCCCTGGGAATGGTTGCATCGTCATTTCACCAATACAGCTACACTTTCCTTTAAGGCCTGTAGGTTTGACATTGATCCTTATATATTTATTTGTTCATGGGCTTGTTAGAAAGCTTTTAGATTGAGATTTAGGCAAAAAAGAAAATGAACTTGGTTTTTAGCCATAAATTTCTCTAGACCATTCTTAGGTCAAACTAACCAGCTTCCTGCTGCAGAAATTGTTCAGTGCTACGTGGGCATGTGAGAACAAATTTTGCGTGCTCAGTGCTAAGACACCTTCTCCCACCAACTCTACCTTTCTTATAACAAGATCTTAAAAGATGATTTCATTCCCTCAGTCCTTAGGTGCTGTCCTGTCCTTAGGTGCTGATGTCTAATCACTCCACTGTTTGGTTCAGTCACCTGCTATCATCCTTCCAGTTTAGGGGTTCTGTCTCTTTAATCAGCAGGCAAAAAATTCAGACTCAGGCTTTTGACCCTGCAAAATGGAGAAGCATGTACTACTTTTGAATTAAAAAAATAAAAAATAAAAATAAATAAAAAAATAGAAATTTGACACTAAGGCGTCTAAGCAACTGGGTGGAGATCTGAAGTAGCAAGTGAAAATGATACCATTAATGATATTGATGATGAATGAAAAGGCAATTGCAAACAATTGGTTTTTTGTTCTTAACTCCAGTCAAACACTTACCAAAACAACTAAACTGGTTAGACTTCAAAAATCTAAATGAAATCTTGAAAGCATGAGTGTATTTCCCATGCAGTATGGAAAGGAAGAGAGAGAGACAGTAGTTAAAAAACAATTTCCATTTCTACCACACACCTTTGGCTTGCATTGTTCACCACCTTTTAAAGTAATGCCTGATGTGTTATATGCTGGTCCTTGTGGAATTCTAAACTTTCCCCAGAAGTGACCTTTGTTCTCCCAGTGCCTCACAACCCTCTTAAATACCAAAGAGCTTCAGGGGGCGAGGACAAGAATTTTCTAAAGGAAACCCTTCTCCGCTTGCACTGGACAGGCTGTCAAGACCCAGCAAGACACTTTGTCATGTTATCTCACTCCACATTCGCTTTCTCTCCTTGTAGCTACCTCATCCCTGAACTCCCAGCTCCAGCAGCTCCAGCTCCAGCTCCAGCAGCAGCAGCAGCAGCAGCAGCAGCCTCCCCCGTCAACCAACCAGCACCCGCAGCCAGCCCCGCAGGCGCCCTCGCAGTCCCAGCAGCAGCCGCTGCAGCCCACCCCACCCCAGCAGCCACCACCCGCCTCTCATCAGCCGCCAGCTCCTACATCTCAGCTGCAACAGGCGCCTCAGCCCCAGCAGCACCAACCCCACTCCCACTCCCAGAACCAGAACCAACCATCTCCAACCCAGCAGAGCTCCAGCCCCCCGCAGAAACCCAGTCAGTCTCCAGGACATGGCCTGCCTTCACCGCTCACGCCACCCAATCCTCTACAGGTATGCTCCCCGTGCTTCCCATCTGCCCCTAGGAGCACCAAGGATCTTTCCATGGGGTGGTGCCATCCCCAAAGGCAGAGGGACCGCAAAACTTAGCATCCAGTTCTGCAGCATCTAATTCAAATTGATCTCTTAGACATAGGGAAGAAGAAGCAACTAGAAGGCAACTGGGGATGCATGTAAACGAAACAAATAGAAGCCCACTTCTGTTGCCCTCCAAAGGATAAATGTTATCTGTTTCCTTCTGTGAGAGGCCAGCACTATAAGTGCACTTGGAGCCTGTAATAATTCCATTTTATGATACTTTTTGAAGGCAGCAAAGATAGCATCCAATTAAAATTATTACTAGCACAGTTTTGTAGCTCCGTGGAGAACTGCATCTACTGTCCATGAGGCATGGTGGTTATTTCTCTATATTATGAATACAGCAGTGTCTCACCTTAAGTACTTTGTGCTCTTTTGTTTCTATTTTTCTAAAGACTCTCTGGGGTTAGGAGGGCAAAGAAATTTAGCCCCAGTCTTATGTCCCAGATTCCAACCATTACTCCACAGACTAACAAGTACTCTAAATTCATGCCAAGAGCCTCAACCAATATGCATCTTTATAAAGGAATAAAACTTCTATAGGTTTACTTTATTACTGTGAGGCTGAGGGCTTCATAAATAGATATTTCAGGCTAACCATGAGAGCTCATCTATAACCTACCTATTGAGAAGGAATGGATAGGTGCATTCATAAATATATATATATATATATTTATGAATGCACCTATCCATTCCTATATATATATGACTTAAAACTTCAGAAAACCATTTTTAACTTAGGTGTGTTTAAAATAAATTAGCTTCAAAACATAATGACTGTGATGTCATCATATCAGATCCAGAAATTAATAACTCAGCCAAGCCATCCATTCTTTGACTTGCACAATGACATTTTTCCCTGTGAGATTTCAGACAACTTCGTGTATTTGTAGTACTGTGACAAAGTTCAACAGAGTGAGCAGCCTGTGGACCTGTTTCAAGTGCCATCTCATCCCCCTGCCATAGTGGTGGGTATGAATCTCAGTCAGTCTGGCTCTCCCCAGCCTGAGAATGACAGTAGCGATGGTATCCTTGGCTCCTAAATAGAAAAGTATACAAAATAAAGACAGGTTGGTACATGGACAGAAAGGCAGGTGGATTAGAGACTTGGTATTTTAGAACTTAGTTTGTTGTCCCATAGCTTTGTCTCCTCCAATTTGGATTCTCAGTGGTGTGGCCCAAAGCATTCCTAGAAATGAACACATTTGGGAGAGATGAGTCATTGTGTTTTTCTGGGCTCTTGGGCCAGAGCTACTTTCAATTTGAACATTTCCATGAGTGGAGTTTCAAGATGTATTTATACAAATCTTATGATGGTGAGACAACATAACACCTTCGACCCAGGACTAAAATGAACATGGGCCAAAAACGTCTTCATTGTCCACTTGACACCTACTGAGAGAGCAGGTGTCATCAAATTTACAAAAGGCGTGACTACAGCAACCTTAATGTTGGCAGCATTTGGGATTCAACTTTATTATTTCAAAAAATTAATTTAATGCTTTTTAAGAACACTTACATTAGATGTACCTATATACCATCTAATTTCTCTATTCCAGGCACCAAAATAGGTAAAATTACCAAAGAAAAAAATTGCCCTTCCTTGAGGAGTGAAATTACTTAGGCATGTCCCCAGTTGTCCTATATAGTCCAGTATTCCTTCCTATTAGGTGAAAGTTTTGAGCTCTGTGGACCTCAGCCTTCCCTGAACACTGTCAGTGTTTTATAAATTTCTGTTGGCCAGTGAGATCCCAGTGAAGACAAGCCCTGTTGAATGACTGTTGACAGGACTTTAGATGAAATGACCACGCAGCCTTATGAAAATAAACTTAGGAGAATTTCTGAAAGTTCTCCTAACAGTTTCTCATGGAAATCCCAGGACTGTTTTGTTTTGTTTTTGCAACAAATGAAGGCTCAGGGCTACATTTCTTTCTTTGTAACACTGAGAGAATATTCTAATTTTTCATTATTGAAGTTTTAACTTATAAACTTAATAAATATGTTTAAAGTACATTTAAATATAGAGGAGCTGTTACTCTAACTTCTGTGGATCTAACAGGTGACTACCAAATGAGTGACTTGGTACAAACTTTTTTAAAAATGTTACTGAGCAGATACAGAACTAATTTTGAACAAATCTGTGTCGGTAGGCATAAAAGGACTTTTTTCCTTTACTACAGGCATGTATAAAGGAAATAGAGAATATTTTGGTTTAAAAAATGTTTTACACTAGCTGCAGGCTTTTTGAGTTTGTGGAACATGGAATGTTTGAACTTTTTAAAAAGAAAACTATTTAAAAGGAATTGCAAAGATATTTAACTCTCCAAAGTAATGATCTTTATAAAGTGTTTTTGTTTGAAGATTATTAAGGGAATAAAGATCAACTAAATTCACATATGATAGCCTAAATTTCCTTTTACAATCCTTTATTTTCATGTGGGCTTTATCTTTTTACATCATTCAAAAATCTGCTGGAGAGATATTAGTTTAGAACTATGCAATGTAGATTATCAGGGGAAGCCAGTCAATTAGGTTTTTTGCTTTAAAAACAAAACTTTGGAGGACAACAATTATTTCTAAAACTGTGCAGATGCTCCCATGTCTTTAGAAAAAAAAAAATATAAGTAGCTTGTGTGGTATATTTGGGTGAGGTCATTTCTTGAGATGAAAAAAAATCAATAGTGTTGGTAGGTAGTAACACTCTAAACAAAAATTATCCAAATACCTCTTACTGGGCTTTTCTGCAATATTGCAGTGTAATTTTATTTTACTCTTTTACTCAATTCTGTGAAAAGGATTACATTTACAAAACCAAGTTGTTTTAAGATAGATAGGAGTCTAAAGCATTATCCTTTCAGAGACACACAGGTAGGGGGATCACTTTGTTTATTAATTTTGATCGCTCAGCATTATAGGACGTCTGGTGGTCTAAAGCAGACTCTAGAAGCTGGCCCCTGGATATCTGTCTATAGATTCTCCATGGAGACTCAGGACCCACCCACCCATGGCTTCATTCTTGCCCAGGAGGCTTGAGGAGAGAAGTTCTAGACAGGAAATGCAAGGGCAGAGGTCTTCAGGGCCTGGCAGTCCCTGTAAATAAGTAAAGTCATCTTGGTTGTAAAACCCAAAATCAAATTTATAAAAACAGTGAGTGGGACAAACGAGATGCACTGTGAGCTGAATTTAGTCCTTGGGTGCCAGGATGGAGAGCAGTCCATACTCCTTATTTTTGCTCAAACGCACAGTCCACAGGCTGTGCCTGAATCTAAAACTAAAAATATAGACTGTGTTTGATAGAAGCAGAAACATAAATCGAAGCAATCTTTTGGGGCAAAAAACACGATCTAGGTAAAAAAAAAAAAAAAACAATTCAATATGTAATTTTAATCTGGATAGAGACCCCATAAGCATAAGAATGGTGAAATAAAAGCCTCCTTTCTATGACTTTAAGAAGAATTTTCTTGAAAAGAAAACTCCTTGGGAGTTTTTATTTGCACTGGT
Organism: Hylobates moloch; assembly: GCF_009828535.3. Classification (NCBI taxonomy): domain Eukaryota; kingdom Metazoa; phylum Chordata; class Mammalia; order Primates; family Hylobatidae; genus Hylobates; species Hylobates moloch. Next base: position 129,780,755 of record NW_026652276.1, on the reverse strand, counting down.
AAAATTTCAGACATCTTATAAAAGCCCTATTGTGCACATATTCCCTCTTGAGTGGTCTGGAGATATGCTGGGCATGGTTGGAGCCCAGTCATGGTGTAGGTGGAAGAGGGTAACCAGAGGGCTTGAGTCCCCCTTCTAGTTCTGACCCTGCCTCCAACTAACTCATAACTTTGGATAGGTCACTTTAGCTCTCTGGACTTCATTTCCCTCATCCGTGTGGTCTAAGGTCTTTTTCAGGCCTATGAGTCTATAATCTCAATGTTAGTAGGCCTCTGGAATTTTATTGGCTATTGAAAACTCGATGGTCCTGAAGATTCTCTGAGTATTCTTCAAGGTCAGGTTAATTTCTTCCCACTCAGCTGGGTGGCAGAGTGAAAAGAGAGTGGAGGACAAACATAAGTGGGATAATGATAGCAGAAGCAGATTTTATCTTAGCCAGAGAGTCCAAATTAAAGTCAAGTTTTTATCCTCAGAGAGTCACTGCTATAAGCTCTGGTCCCAGATTGCTTTTCCACACCTATACATTAGAGAAGCTTAAGAAACCAAATGCTGCATTTAACCTTGGCCTCCCGCGTACCATCTTGCATGGCAGGACGCAGGATAATCTTTTCCTTTTCTTGTTCTATTGCACATTTTAATGAATAACAGAGGGAGAGAGAGATCAGTAGGAATTGGAGAGTGAAAGCTATCTGTGCTTGTATGAGGAATGAGGGGCACTGTCTCCTCCTCGGAGGTGAAGTTGCTTGAGAGCGTAAAATGTATTCTCAACCGTGTGCATTTGCTAATGGAAAGGTCTAGTTACCACTCAGGCACAGCAGAGTAAAACCGCATAGGAATCCCACCTCTGTTGCGCAGTGGGCATCACCTTCTGGTCTTCCCATTTGAGATATTTTCCCACTGGCAAACTTAGTACTAAGTTCCAAAGTGCATACATGATGGGAGAAGGTGGTACATTATCACTTTTCAAAATAAAGAGCCCAAAGCCTTGAGAAGGAGCTAGACCTATAGGACTTTCAATTTCTCTAAAGCAAATGGTCTCCAATCATGGGTCTGCCCTATGGAAAAGACCCAGTGTCCTAGGCCAAACCCCCTTCCCCCCCAGCAATTAGTCTTGATCAGTTTACCACAATATTACTCAAGGCTCTGTGGGACTAGGTTTGTTTTTCCATCTATAAAAGGGAGGGGGTAAAATTAAATACTTTCTAGAACTCCTTCAGTTCCATTGGAGTTTTATGTTACAAACCCCTAAAACTGTGTAGAGTTGGGTGACTATGTGGGTGTATTCATATAACTCCTTTGTGTGGCCACTGTAAATATAGAACTCAGACATCTCTGTACCTACACAGGGCTAAATCACTATGCAGAATTGTCCTAGCCAGTACTGAGACGATGGTGAGGCTTGGAAGCACTCATCTCAGTTGCAGAATTTAAGGGTGTACTCAAAAATTCAGATAATGTTTGAATGAAATATTTTCAAAAATCAAAATGAACGCCAAAAGTCTATGAACAACAAAATTTCAAATTTTTAAATGCAGGATCAGTAACAGTATTGAGCCATATTGGAGTCTGAGGCAAAAGAAAAAAATCAGTCATATGAACATTTAGTGATCATGAATTTTTGGCACTCATTCTTATTTTAAAAATATTGTATTAAGATCTTATTCATCTTGATTACTACGTTTCTGGACACACCTTTAAATTCGGTTCCTGAAATGAGTGCCTCATTCATCTCACCTTCATCCCTCTCAGCTTTGCTACCGGCTGTCTAAATGATTTAGTTAGCAAAAATCCACCAAAGTCAATGACATTCTGTCCATTGTAAATTTCGGCCAGGTCTTTGATCTCACTTTCTAGTTGAACTTGAATGTTGCACCAAATTTTGCACAGTAGAAAAATAAATGCATGTTGGATAACAAATTGGGGCAAGGAAGGGGCTAGAAATCCATCTTCCCCATTGCACAGATCTAATAAAGCAATTATTTTTGATCGAACTGAAATGTTGTGACAATCAAATAACTCTTTTGGCTGACATTTTTCACTGAACTAATTTATGATTTTATGAAATTAAGTAAGTTAGTAAAAATAATAGAAGTATCACTATGTAGACAACATTCTCTCAGAGCAATCCGAGTTCTGAGGACCTTTGGAAAACTGGAAGAGTCCACGTGGGGTAGGCAAGGCTTCCTCTTGACTAAAAAGCCAAAGAAAACTTTATTATTATGGAAAAGAAAATCCATCTAAGCTCAGAGAGTTATGAAAATTAAATATAAAATACTGATGAGAATGCTTCTGTATGCTATAAATTTGTTAAGCAAATATTGATTAGCCTAAAGATATAAAAGAGTATGAATTTACTTCTGTTTTTACTACCTTCCAGAAAATTGAGGACTTCATTCATGATTCACTCATTCAGTGAGAGGTCGGGTGGGAAATGAGAATCCCTTTACCCAACTGTATTAAAGACTGAATAAAATAAACAAAACATATTTACCCATATACTCTGCAAGGGACAATTTTTCCTTTTATGAAAGAAAGAAAATCTCCTTAAAAAAACCCTCAGTTCAACATTACTGACATTTCAAAGAATTTATTACAAGCATTTGAGATCCAGGAGGAACAACAAAGTTTATATTGCTTTGAGAGTGGCAGGGGAAAAATTAGTTTACCAAGAATCTACTTATATACAGTAGTGCTTCTTTGTCATTGTCTAAATTTACCATTCCTGGGTACTGCTCTGTAGATTACTCAAATCATGTAGAAAGGGGTTTAACAAAGCAGGAAGTGTGTTCACACCACTGGCTGTGGAAACTCACGTCAAGTAGCGATAGATGGTGAGGGTGCCAGACTCAAAGGAGGGTGGGAAGATTCTTGCAGCGTTTGAACATGGCAAGTGATCACTTCTCAAAGAAAAGAGAACCACTCTGATCCTGACAGTGCGAGTAAAGCCATGGTCTGTCTGCAGCAAGCTCAGCAAAGAGCCTAGAGCCACATACACTGTCCAGTCCCTTCGCTGTTGGATGGTGGTTGATAAAAGTAATCCCAAAGTCTAGCTCAGAATGCTTCTGGAACAGTTTTGCCTTCATGTGCATAGATGCAGGGTCTAGTGGCAATTTGAGATGCCCAAAATATGCCGGCTGGCACTTTGCTCTGAATGAGTAATGCTTGGCCAGTATTTATGTGAACTTAATACAATATTCTAGTGCTTTCATGATCACAAATTATTTCTCATCTTGTAGCTTCAATTTATTTCCCACAGGTTTGGGGTAAATTTTCCACTGGTTTTTAAATTAACTTCCAAAGCATAGACTTGCAAGTGAATATTCTCCTGGTTGTAAAGAAAGCACTTTTATCATGATTTGTAAATACTTATTGAGCACCTGTGCTGTGCATTGTCCTGGAGAAGGTTTGCAGAACAGACAAAATGATGCCTCAGAGAAAGTGTGATCTTAAGAAGCAGATGGACCTGGGTTTGAATGCTCGCTCTGCTGGACATTTGAGTCAAGTCAGCACATCCTTCTGAGCCTCAGTTTCCTCACTGGTCAGACAGTTGGTGTGGGGATTAAATGCAGTGGCTTATGTGAGGGCATCTAATTTGGTTCCTGATAGATAGCTGTCACTCAAAAAATGTTAGTATCCTGCCTACTTTTTTTTCCATCCTCGACTATAGATATTATAACCGGTTGGGGAATATGAGACAAACACATGCACTCAAAGTTGAACAAAACACAAATAGTCACAGGAATGTAAAAATGCATGTGCACACAATAAAATGATGCCCTGCAAACTACACAAAAACCCATAGTAGCTAGAATGAGGCTAACAATCGCATGTCAGTTTCATAGCATCATCCTGAGTCAGAGAGGTACGGGGGATTTCTGAGGAAAGGGGTGAGGAGCACACACAGTACAGGGCAAACCTACACTAAAGGGCATCTCAGAGCTGTGGAGCTCCAAGGGGTTGAGAACAGAAAGAAAGGACTGTAGCCATGCACTCACATAATGCTAATATTGCCTAATCGTATAATCTTAAAGACTTCCAACTTAAACCTCAGTTTCCCCATCAATATTATTATTACTATTATTATTCTTATTATTATTTGAGACAGAACCTCACTGTCACCCAGGCCGGCATACAGTGGCACAAACACAGCTCACTGCAGCCTCGACCTCCCAGGCTCAAGCCATCCTCCTGCCTCAGCCTCCCGAGTGTCTGGGACTACAGGCATGTACCACCACGCCTGGCTAATTTTTGTATTTTTTGTAGAGATGGGGTTTTGCCATGTTGCCCAGGCTGGTCTCGAACTCCTGGGCTCAAGTGATCCACCTGCCTCTGCCTTCCAAAGTGCTGGGATTATAGGTGTCAGCCACTGTGCCCAGCCCATCAATATTATTATTAAGAATGAATAATTTTTTATTGTACTTGATATAGGATAAAGATGCCATCACAAATTAATAGGGAAATGACATATTGTGTAGTAGTCAATAGTTGGGAAAATTGGTGTACAGATATTAGGCTGGGAGAAGACAGTTGTTACATCTAAAACTTTCAATATATGAACTATACAATAAACTCTTGAGACAAAAACAAAAACAAACAAAAAAAGAACCAAGAATTATTTTTTCCTTGTAAATTCCCAAAGTTGTAGTTTTTAGTATTTGGGTAAAGAAGAAGAATCTTGATGATCTCACTTCTGCCAATAACTAGATCGCTAATTAGTGACCATGGGCAAGTCACCTAATCTCTTTAGGACTCAGTTATGTCACTTATTACATGAAAAGTTTATATTAGACGATCTTTAAACCCTTCCTATCTCCACATTCTATTTCTGAAATAACACAAATAACATGGTTTAAATTCTATGGAAAGAAAGAACGATATACGTACCACATACGTACCACACCATAACATACATCACATATGCAGTACTCAAGAAATACTTCTGATTCTATTTGGCTAATATTTGCCATCTGTTTTGAAATTTACAAAGTGCATTTTTATATACTGATTTCATGCATTGGCCTCTTGAGTTCACAGTTCTAACTGGAGTAACCATGATCCTTTACCTATGTATCTTTTACTAAGTTCTTTAGTCTCTCTTTTTCTCCTCATCACAACCCAAAAGAAGCTAAAATTGCCTTCATTCCAACCCAAAGAAACTAAGTCTCAGAAAGTTCAAGCAGATTTCTCAACATCACTAACAATGGCTGAATTGGGATTCCAGATCTAGTCTGTCTGACTTCAAAGTGTCTCTATTTATATCTTACCACCTCTGCGATGTTCATTTTGGTTGTTAGTGAAATACATATTCTTATTTCCTTATTGGCTCCTAGCATTTTCCAAGTCAGCATTTCTCAAATTTTCTTCCACAAAACACTGATCCAAAGAAATTTTATTGAAAACAGATTCCATGGTGGGTAGGCAGGTCGATAGATAGATGGGTAGATAGAAGTGCTGCATACTATATGCTGTTCCTATATATTTTGCAAAGATTATTTGAATACTGAAGGCTAAAAGACATCCTGCAGTAGAGATGTCTAGTTAACACGATTTAACCAAGAAATTCTGAAACCTATGAAACCACTAGAGCCTTTTATTTCACATAATGCTAATTAATATCTCCTGTGAAAAATCCTTCAGGAACCACTGCTCTAAAGCCTCCTTAATTGTGGGGTCAGCACAACTAAAATAACCTCCATTTCCTTATCCAGGACAGTATGTGGAAATCCACAGACAAGGTCCAATAGGCTGGGCCATGGAGAAAACCAAGTATAGAAAGGTGAGAAAAGAGGGAAGGAAAAACTTAAAACTAAGGCAAGAGACAAGAAAGCTGAAACGGTGTGGTTCTGATAATTGACAGTGAGGAAAATCACTTCATAAAATATCTGGCTGGGTTGCTTCTCACAGCAGCTGAAGTCTTGGAGACCTTCTCTTCCAGATAGTCCTCCTTCTTCCTTCCTTTTCTTCACTGCCCGTTGTCTCTCCTGCTCACACAACCGGAGTCCTGCCTCCCCATGCCAGAGCATGCGAATAATGGCCAGGGTGCCGCTGGACCACGTAGCCCCTGCAGACCCACGGGACCGACAGAACTGGGAGAGTGCATGCCTTCTCCCCTCCTCACCTGCACCCTCCTCATCTTTTGACTGAGGAATTTCCAATGGTCAGGAGATCCCCCAGCCCCTGGCACCCTCATTCTCCACCCCTGCATTTTAAGAGGGTCTGTATTCCAAACAACAGGTCACATCAGTCTGAAATCTCTGTGATAAGCCAGGACAAAGTCGTCTAGAGCACCAAGCTGTCAAAACTCCGCGTCTGTGGGGCATTGTCTTAGTTACAAGGCTCCTATCCTGCTCTTTTTCTATTTCCTGTTTTTAAAAATAGACTCTCAGAATCACTGGTGTTTTCTTTCTCTTTCGTCTTCCACTGTTCAGAACTGAATTGGGCATTCTGGCTGAAAACACCAGTCCTGGGGCCCTGTGAGTGCAGAGCCAAGGCAGAGAAAGGCACCACGTTGAGGCATGCAGCACAGGTTCACCTGCCACTTGGAGTGGCTGTCTCCTGGATAGGGCAATTCTGTGTCCTTGGCCACTCGGTAGGGATGCCTTCACGGCCGCAGATGAATGCAGCAGTGGAGGGGTGCCCTGCGTTTGTATGCTGTCAGCTCTGTGCTCAGAACTAGTAGCTGTGTCTGAAGGCCCAGTTGGGCTCCGATCAGTGCAACCCTTCCAGCCCATTTTGTCTGAACTGTAGTTCGACAGGGCTCAGCCCAGCACCTCCACTTAGTTTTCTACACCAGGAGATATTTAACTGTCATAAAAAAGAAGTAAAGTTAGAGATTCCTTTTTTTTTTTTTCTCGGCTGGACTCCATATCCTCCCAGAGACTAGCTGCTCTTTCCAGACATAAGTTCTCTGTCCTTGTATTTTGATGTTGTGACTGTGGCGTTTAAAGAGAACAAAGCAACATTTAGGGTTCCGGGGAGAAGATTTAAGAGAAACCCTCTCACTTCCCCCAAGGAAAGCTCTCTGGAATCTGGTTGGCTTGGAAACTTGGCTTTTTGTTTTTTTTTTAAAATTAGATAAAATATAAATAATCTTGAACTCCTGTCTAAGGTTCAAAAAAGGAATATTCCTTAGAGCAGTTTCCACCTCCAGTAGTCTGCACTCCATGGAAGGAATCTGACCAATCTAAGGCTAAAGCCAAGTGGTCTTTGGGACCAACCTGAGGCAGAAAGTTATGAAAGGCAGAAAGCAAAGATGGAAGTTTTCCAAGCTCCCCGCATGCAATGATCACATTAAAGCCATTTGACACATCTTCAAGGCACAGCCTACATGTTATTTTCATTGCTAGTGAGCCTCTCAAGTGAAAAAGTGAGCATCTTCATACCAGAAAGGAAGACCTGCATGTAATCAAATATTTTCAGGGCCACTTGGGCCTCGCCTGGCAGGTGACTATCTCTCCCTCTTCTTGTCTCACCCAAGCCACACCATCTTCAAACAGCTGAGACCACGCCTGCGCTCCTACAGCCATATTTTGTTCAATTCCTTTGTATTCTTTTCCAAGAGATTTTCCAAGTTTACAGCAGTGGTTCCCAATGTTGGCTGTACGCTGGGAACACCTGAGGAGTTTGTTTGCTTGTTTGTTTGTTTGAAGATACCAATGCCCTGGATCCCGCCCAAGGATTCTAATGGAACCAAGGTGGGCACCAGCATTTTTAAAACTTTCCTGGAGACTCCAGTGTGCAGCCAGCTTTGAGGACAACTATGTATGATCTTGTAAATAGGCTGCCAATTATTCATTTCTAAAGAACAAAATCCTACCCTTTGTTTATACAAAATGCTTTTTGGCCTAAGTATTGATTGCATGATTCAGCACTGACTTTACTTTTATGATATAATAAGACTGGGTCTTCATTTCCAAAAAGGATGAGCCAGCATCATTTGTGCTCTACCCCTCCCCAGATTCACAGCCCATCAGGAAAGGAAAACAACCCTGTCTGTGCTTTGTCAGCCACCTGGGCCTCTCTCAGACTCTAGAGTTGAATTATTAGCCCGATATCTGCAGAAAAAGCTCAAACCTGGTGATTTATATTTGATATTTAAATTATAATAGGGAAAGTAAATAATCCTTTTCATAATCTCTAACATCTCCTCAAAATAAGAACAATTGCTACTGATTGAGAGCGCATTAGATGCCCCACTGCTGCTAGATGTTGTCTCATTCAGTTTATAGTAGGGCTTTTCAAACTTTTATTTGCATATGGATCCACCTGAAATGCTGGTAAATGTAGATTCTGATCCAGAGCCCAACCCAGATGCTGCATTTCTAACCAGCTCCAGGAATGCTGATGCAGCGGGTAACTCACCTTAAATGGAAAAGCACTACTCAGTGGACCCACCACCTCCCAGCCCCAGTACCACCAGCTCCATTTCACAGATGAGGACGTTAGGTGTGAGGACCTGTTGGTGGCGGGCGCCTGTAGTCCCAGCTACTCAGAGAGGCTGAGGCAGGAGAATGGCGTGAACCCGGGAGGCAGAGCTTGCAGTGAGCCAAGATTGCGCCACTGCACTCCAGCCTGGGTGACAGAGCGAGACTCCGTCTCAAAAAAAAAAAAAAAAAAAAGAAGTAAGACTTAAAACTCAGATCTATCTGATGTCAAAAGCTCACCCACTGTGCAAATCTGCCTCTTGTTAGTCTTTTCTCATGGTGGGAGTTTCCTCCTTCTAAAGTGATGTTATTTAAATTACATGACTCCTGGAGTCATGCAGGTAGATAGCACTGTTGGAGGAAAGACTCTCATTTGCCCACCTCTCTGATCTTTCTTGTAGCTTACGTCTTTCTCATAGCTCCTGATCTAAATCTTGATTGATTATTGCTCAGCAATCAGTAACTCTAAGCTTAGGGTTAAGGACAAGTTTTTTCTTTTTCTTTAGTAAATATACTAGTTTTGTTGAAGCCATTTCTACAAAATTGAAACACCAGTGCAGCGATTAAAGTGGTCTGTGGCCACTAACTAAATTAGAGCTGAGATAGCTAACAGAAACCCTGTGAGAAGTCAGAGGGTCTTATGCTAATTTGTAGGCCCCAAATCACCTTGCTATAGGACTGTGAAGATCACACATACCTGTCCCCACTGTCTTTCATGCAGCAATCACAGTGCATTTGAGATTGCCTGCCTCAGTGAGGGGAGGCGGCGGCTTCTCCTAACACCATAGCTTCAACACTTTTTTTCGAGAGCAAAACACAAGACACATGCAAAACAGTAGCAAAATGATCCTTAAAATGTAGAGGCCATACACAGAATCAGACTGTGGTTCTTTTTACCTGATTTCAGATCCTGTAGTGGTGGTTCGGAGAAATTCCTTAACCTCTTAAGGGGGCAGGGGTGCAGGAGAACTGTGTACAAAATGACATTCATAGTAAGCATACTCCAGTCATATATTTGTTTTCAGAAATAGTCACTCCTGTTTGAATGGGGAATTTACTTTATAATAATTGGAAGTACTGCCATCACTGCAAGACAATAGTTTCCTTTTTTTACAATGTCCATTTTTATTTTAGATTTGGGGGTACATGTGCAGGTTTGTTACAAAGGTATATCACAAGGTGCTGAGGTTTGGGCTTCTATTGCTTCCATCACCCAGGTAATGAACATAGCACCCCAAAAAAAGGAAGTTTTGCAGCCCCTGCCCCTTCCTACCCACCCTCCTTTGGAAGCCCCTAGAGTCTCATATTCCTCCCATCTTTTATGTCCCTGTGTCCCCAAGATTTAGCTCCCACCTGTAAGTGAGAACATGGAATATAAAAATACGTTTTCTTGACAAAATGGAAGAAATGTCTTCAAAAACACCTGCCCTTTCAAAGGTCTTGGCCTGACTTTGCATTTCCTGCAAGGAGGCAGGTGGACCTAGGAACCCAGGCACAGCTGGACCTTTGCCCAATGTCTGCCTGCCCCAGATTGGACGGGCAGGTCCTGCTGATGGGCTTTGGGAAGAAATCTCATTCACACTTTCATCTTCAAAGAACAGAAACCTACGGAAACTTGTACAAATATCAGCCTAAGGATGCATACATGAATGCATGGGTTGACCTAAAAGAAAACAAATCGGGAAAATAAACTCTTATGCCCTGCCAACCCCCACCAAATATGTGTATAGTTGTCTCCTTGCACTAAAGGGTTAGACTATTATGTACATGTGAATGACAAATCCTCATAGTTGCATGCATGTATTTTCAATATTTGTATGTATACATACTTGCGTTTGCTTAATATGTGCATATGCATGGATTTATTTAAAATGCTTTTAAAATTTATTTAAAATCATTTAAGGGATTCTGTGAAGCATCCACTTTTGGGGTGATCCATGTAGTTTGGGCAAATCAGTGGAATGGGGAAACATGACATTATCTGGGGCTTTACTTCCTTTCCTTTCCTGCCTGGGATGTTTTGAGAGAATGACTAAGCAGTGCTGGAGATTATGAATTTGCTTAAGTGTGAATGGCTGATTGCTGAGCGGGAGGCCCGGCCCTCCCCGAAGGTGATGGACTGGGGCTGCAGGTCTTCTTCACACTTGATGCCTGGATTTGACTCGGAAAGTCTGCCAAGTCTTTTACTTGGAAATTTATCTTAATTAGATCTGAAAGACCTGCCACAGCAGAATAGTCACACCGATTAAAATGAAAAACAGGAGAAATTACTGATCAAATTAATCATAATGTCGGGTTACAGCTGTAGGTCTGATGTAATTTGCCACTCCAGTGAGTTACATCGGCCCAGGCCCGGGAAAGGAAGCTGGCTTTACGCTGATCCGTAACACCCGCCCGCTCCAGGCGGCCCGGCAGGAGGCTGATTCCATTCATTTTCCTGGCTTGCTCTGACCTCCCTGCTGCAACTGGAAACAAATCAGGCACCAAACAAATGGGAGGTGGGGGGAACAGGGAGGGTAAACAAGAAATATTTTCTTTTCCAAGAGACTGTACTATTGTACTATTTCAAAATGGTGAGCTTTTTAATCTCGGCTGGGCGGGCCTGGGGCCCTGTGCTGTTTTGGCTTTGTGCTTTTGTTTTTTCCATTTAACCTCCTTTTAGTTTTACGTGTGGTGACCTGACATTGATTGGATGCAGAGCGGGAATCAAAAGGTCAGAGGACAAAACCTTTAGCTCTGAGCAATGGGAAAAAAACCTTTAGAAAAATCTCCTTGCCAACATGGCTCTTCAACTAGGACATGGATTGAAATAATCTAAAGTGTCACAAGAGAGGAAGAAGAAACCTAGGCTGTGAGATCTGATTGTTCCAACATAGATATGGTCCTGGTATTCTAATGTTTAGATAAACACCACTTTATACCATACCATGTGTTCAGGGTTGATGTGCACGGAGTATAGTATTTTTTAAAGAAAACACATCAGAGTCTAGATCCTTTTCATTGTATATCCTTGAATCTGACTGTAGTTAATTCTTATCTCCCCATTAGAGATTCAAAGAAGGAGACCCTAAAACACAAAGAAGGAGACCCAGTCTAGCCATTTCATTAGGAATTCTCAGAAGTTAGAATTTAGGAGGAATGTAAGACTTCTTGCTAACCATTTCTGCTTTATCAGGAAACTAGATAAAGAGTTCAGCCTTTCCTGAAGGAAATCATCTTAAAACAGAGATTATTGGAAAGGAGGAGGGAGAGGAGGTGTTCTTCCCAATCAATAGTTATCAGTTGCCTTTGGAGCAGTAAGAGCTCTCTTCTTGACCATATGATGGGTTGCCCAAATCCCATTTATTCATCACTGGGCCAGATGTTTATACTCTCTGCCCCCAGTCTGAAAAGGCTCTCCCTCCCACCAGGAATGAATCTGGCACATTTTTAAAATGAGGATCCCTTGAACCAGGGAATAGGAAGACAGGCAGTCATGGAAAACAGGCTGGCCCTGGCACTCGAGAGGCTGTGCCTTGGACCTTTCTAGGGATCTTTGTGAAGGCTTAGGTGGAACCATGTGCCCAGATTGGGGAAGGGCATGGTGTTTTTCATGACATTGTGAGTGATTGCTAAATCGGTTTAGTAGTTTGTAACTAGCATTTTTAAAAGAAAATAATAAAAAGGAGTAGAAAATGCCAGAGCACAGAAAGGCTACAAATTTTTTCAAAGACACTTTCCTTTAAGTGATATACAAATAGACATATATAGTTACATGTTGAGAGATAGATATAATTGTACATATATTTTTGTATGTATATATGTGTTGGCTTGAGATGTAAAATGTGTTTCTTCTTATGAGACAAGGTCAGAAGAATTTGAAAAACCCTAGCCTGAAAGACCCAGCTTTTCAGGTAGACAGAGATAGGATTTCTTAGGTGTATAACAGGCCAGGAAGCAGGTATATCAGTATCCCAACATATTGCATGTGATGATGAGCCCCTAAACACCAAACACCCTTCCCAACAGTCAAAAAGAACCAAAAAGAAATGCCCGCCACCCCGCCCCCCAGCCTTCACCCACACACATGTATCTTCCAGGGAGCTTCAAGATTCAACATTATACCACTGCCTATGTGGTTGAAAACACACAGCAGATTAGTGGTTTAACAAGCCTATTAAAATGACAGACTAAGTAATATATTAAAAGCTGACAAGTAGTCCCACCAAAAACGAGTAGATAATTCTAAAGAGAAAGTGAAAGGGAAAGAGAAACAGTGGGAAGGAAGCACAGAACCCCACGGGGATTAATTGGCTAATTTAGGTCCCTGGAAGCTGTGTCCCTCAGGAAGGTGCAAGTCGAAGGCCAGGTCCACAGGCCCCTGGTCAGAGAAGTCAGGGGCTGTCGAGCTTCACATCCAAAGTACCTGGAACTTTTCTCACTTTTCCCATCTAGTCTGGCCCCGAGGCAGAGCTATCACCATCTTCCCTAAGTTGGTCTTCCTACTTCTGTTTTCTCTCTAATCCACTTTGCAAACCACTGTCAAGTTAATCTTCCTAAAAGAACATTTAATTTATATCACCTCCATGCTCAAACCCTCCGCTGGCCTGTTTAGCCTGGACACTCTGGCCCTACTCATCACCCCATCCTCCAACTCCCTCTGCCGCATTCACCCTGGCCCCCCACCATGCCCAGATGTGCCTGACACAATCCCTCCCTCGCTTTGCTGCTCCATGCCCGTTGCCTGGAATGCCCCCTCTTCTCATCACTGACCCCTCATGGCTCACTTCACTTCCTGCTCCTTCCATGAAGTGCCCACAGTGGCCCAGCCCTCAACAATCGCTTTCCTGAACTCATATATTGGGCACTTAGCATTTGCTGAATAAGTGTTTTTCTTTTATTTCCATCTTTTTTATGGACAATTTATTATCTCATTTGAATTATAAGCCCCTTAAGAACAGATACAATGTCTCACACCTCCTTGTATCCCAGAGCTGTCAATAATTGTTGTATGTGATGATTTCTGATTTAACAATTATTCATGTCACAAATATGTAAGTGCTTGTGATCAGACTGTCTTAAAATTCTTTGCAAAATTTCCTGATGAAGATAACAATGACTAATGAAAGAAGAGCTATTTATTGTTATAATTAGAACCATGCTTGGCACATTGTAAGAACTATAAAAGCCTTAGATGTTATGATGACTCCTTTGAAATTGTTTCAACCCCATCCTTCTCTGCATTATCTTCACAGTGGGCTTTGGGAAATGTGGGCTTGATTTAAATGCTTTAAATCAGTTTATTTTATCTGGGAAGAAATGTACATCAAAGTAAGGACCATCATTTTCTAATTAATCTGTTTCGTTTTCCCTGCCATCTCAATAACACATGGTAGTTCTTGATATTCAGAATATAATAGCCAAAGAAGCAGGTCTTGTTAATATTTTATAGATCTGATTGATCCATGGGTTAAATCATGTTACCCAAAGCATAAACATATTATAAAGAAGATAGGGAGATGCAAAGTAAATGAAACTGGATCTCCTACCTTGAGTCACCTCACACCCCACTGTTGGATGCCTGGGACTCTTACATGACACAGCCTGGCTGCTTCAAACCCCACTGCAAGAGCAGACAAACATACATGGAATCTCCCAGTATGAAAACAATGATCCAGTTTAAAAAACAAAAACACTGCTGGGCATTTAACACATGCCAGGCACTGTCCTAGGTGTTTTGGGTATGTTTTTCTACGTATGCCATGCAATTATTTATGAAAGTGAGGAAACTAGGGCTCAGAGGAAGCTGGTAACTTATCAAAAGCCCCACAGTTTGTAAGAGGTGGAGCTGGAGTTTGAGCCCCGGTCTGACCCCATGGGATCCTCCCACCCTTTTAACCAGGGTAGTCTCTGTGCAAGTCTACCATCCAGGTAATCACTAACATTTCATTCTCAGGACTGTTCTGGCTTGGAGGATAAATTATTTGGCCTTTTACCCCAAGCCCATCACCATGCCACCTCCAACATTTTTCCCAACTGCCACCTGATTTCACTTGGCTCGATGCCACAAAAGCTAGGAAGTTTGGATGACTTCTAAATTTAATAAGAAGATGGAAAAAGTAATTCTTATAAATGTATCGTGTTCTCTCTAGAGCCAAAAATGCCATGTTGGTAAAAGGTTTGCAGGTGGCATGGAGGGGAAGGGGCAAAGGGTTTCATAAACAAGGGTGGGGGCTTCAGAGTACGAATTGCTCTAGCGCCCCTTCTGGTGGCCTCTGAGGGTGCTTCAGAGCAGTCATGATTCCCAGATTGGCCACATATCAAAACCATCTGCAGAGATTTCCTCAACAAATGAATTTTGAGAGAAAGAGACAGAGTGAGCTAGGAGAATTGGACCTGTAGATCAAAAGACACAACACCAATCTCATTATGTGAGCCTTATTTAGTTTACAATTCAAGCAAATGGTAAAAAGGAAAAAGTATGACATTTATGAGACAATTGGAAATATGACCACTGACTGGATATCTGATGATATGAAATAATTATTTTTAATATTTTTTGGTGTGATAGTGATAGGTAGTTCTTTTTTAAGAGTAGCTTTTGAAGGTACCTATTGAAATACAAATGAAATGATGGCATGCCCTAGGATTTTTTTCTAAAATTATATTGAAGGAAAAAGAATAATGTGGGTGGAGGTGTTTAGGTGGGGTACAGATGAAAGAATATTGGCCGTGAGTTGATAATTATTGCAGCTGGCTGATGGGTCCATGTGACTTAATTATACTATTGTGTCTTATTTAGATGTATTTAAAATTCCTCATAAGAAAAAATTAAATAAAAAAGTTTTAATCAGATGGGGACTCTAATAATACAAATTCCCCTCACCCAACCCAATAACTGCAAAATCAGAATGTCTTGGATGCAGCCAGTGATTTTCATGATCAGCAGGTTTAAGAACTACTGCTCTATAAAGTTGTAAACAATTTATTAATAAAGAGATGTTACTTGTTACTTAAGGCTCCAGGGCAATACGCAAAAAAATGGTTAATGGGTTGAGCTACAGCATTGTGAGAGACTGAGGTTTTTAACAGAAAGATTGAATAACTGAAGATGGTTGTTCATTAATATCAGTTTATATTTCCTCAGTGATTCTCTTGAAGAGTAGAGGAGTCGGACCAGGTGTGCTTTATGATCCTGTCAGACTCTGAGATCCTCTGGCTAACCCTGAGAATAGGACAAAAGGAAGTGGAGCTGTACTTCTATATTAAAAAAAAAACAAAAAAAAAAAACTGAGTAAGACAAGAAGACGCTTTTATTGTCCCATGAATTAAACTTTGGAACAGATAATAAAGAAAAGTTAAGATGTCTTCTTGGCAGCACGTTAAACACAGGCCAAAACCTAACTGCATAGATTCGTGAGTCTTACTCACTTCTGTTTCCTTCATGCCTAATATGGAACCTAGAACATGGTACGTATTTCATGTGGCTGTTGAGTGCTGTGACGTTCTATAGTTAGTTTGCTTCTTAAGGTGATTCCCTTAAGAAAATGATTTTTTTTTCTGGGTTTAGTATGAGAGGAGAAAGAAGGAAAGTAATACAGAAGAAGTACCTAACAACGTGTTAGTATGTAAAGGATTTGCTCATCTACACCAAGTTTGGTTTTGCAAAGAGAGGTACCACTTCTAAGCCTCATTGTTGTTTGATCATCTCATTGGCCCCAAGGATTAGGCATGGCCAGTAGAGAGAAACACCGTATAACCCAACAAGATACTCATATATTTTAAATGTCCTCTGGATTTATTATAGAAAAATATTTTATTATAAAAGTTTACAGTTTGGGATTTTCTCTACTAGAACTGTAAACAGCCTTTGTATTAAAATATTTTTATGTAAAATATATGCTCTCCTTCCTAATTTATGGAAATAGGAAAATTGGTACATTGGAGGCTTTAATTAATTAAATTATCACATTTCTAGACCGAAGAGATAGGGAGACATAGCAAAAAGCTGGAGGAATGAAGTCTCGTTTTATTTTTTAGATTCCAGATGCTTTCTGTAACAGTTGATCAGGGAGCTGTCAAATGCACTGATGAGAGGTTTCCCAAAGTTAATTTTTCTCATAATACAATAACCAAATTTGCTTTAACACTTGAAAAGGCCCATCCATACTAAAAAGAATCAGTTGCTTAATCCTAAAATTAAAGGTTATTGCATGCAAGAGAAAATAATTACATGCTCAAAGTATGGAAAAAAGAAAACTTTTTTTAATATGTAGGTATTTGTATAATTAAAGACTAATCAAGCATGAAGGGCTGCTGACTAAACCAGAAAATGAGATTGTTGGCAAGCAATATTGTAATGTAAATGCCATTTTTGTTTAACTACTAAGAAGCTGGAGAAATGATATCCTGAACAGATTAAAAGCAAACAGCATTGATAATAAATATTTATCAGATTTCAAATGCAACACAGAGAATTTTTATATTTTACATGCAAGATTTGTTTGCAGTGAAGTATTCAGGTACTTTTCAACAGGGTAGTTAACATCCTTATTTAGAATTGCATTTTCAGATAGTATCTTCCTATGGTTAAGGTACATATGAAATATTAACCAAGGGAAAGTGCTCCTTTTGAGATATACCGCCCACAACGCAGTTACCTATTAATTATGATTTTGAGAATTAATTAGTACTAGTTAACTTGGTGTTAGGCAAATACTTTCCAATGAATATACTGAATGTACTTTTAGAGGGAGAGAGATGAGATACAAGCCATACACAGTTGTTAAAACAAAGAAAATAGAAACGTTAAATGTAAAATAAACAATTTATCTTAACTTCAAGCACATGATTTAAAGTAGAAAGAGTAGAAACCTTGAAGTTATACATAAACATTCTGAGGCTTTCTACCTCTACCCTGTAAAATATCACATAGGGCACTCATTTTGTTACCAGAAAGGGGTCCAGATCCAGACCCCTAGAGAGGGGTTCTTGGATCTTGTGCAGGAAAGAATTCAGGGTAAGTCCATACAATAAAGTGAAAGCAAGTTTATTAAAAAAGTAAAGGAATGAAAGAATGGCTACTTTCATAGGCACAGCAGCCCCGAGGGCTGCTGGTTGTCCATTTTTATGGTTATTTCTTGATGATATGCTAAACAAGGGGTGGATTATTTATGCCTCCCCTTTTAGACCATATAGAGTAACTTCCTGACATTGCTATGGCATTTGTAAACTGTCATGGCGCTGGTGAGAGTGTAGCAATGAGGACGACCAGAGGTCACTCTCGTGGCAATCTTGGTTTTGGTGGGTTTTGGCCGGCTTCTTCACTGCAACCTGTTTTTATCAGCAAATGACCTGTATCTTGTGCCAACCTCCTATCTCATCCTATGACTTAGAATGTCTAACCATCTAGGAATGCAGCCCAGGAAGTCCCAACCTTATTTTACCCAGTCCCTACTCAAGATGAAGTTGCTCTGGTTCAAATGCCTCTGAAAATTTGTTGTGAGGATTAAATAACATATGTGAAGCATCTTTCAGCACCTAGGACGTAATAGTCACTCAATCGATCTTAGTTTTGCTCCCTTTCTCCCCGCTTATCTGCTGAAAGAATTCAATCTGACCACTCGTGTGTTTCCTCATGGAGCCTGTGTTGCCTCTGGAGACACTGCTTCTGCATTGTGGATATGCACAGAGAGCTTCACCAGGTGTGAACCTTGGCCTTCCTGATGCAAGAGGGGTCTGCAGAGGTGGAGAGCCTGGACCTCGTACTTGGCCTGAGGGAACTCAGGAATTCAACAGGAAAGAAAGAACATACCCCAAACAGGCAAAAGGCTTTAATCTAATGAAGCCCTCACTGTAAAATTTACTTTCTATTTGTAGGTGGTGATTTCCCTGTATTCAACTGTGCTCAGCCTTTATTTCTCTTATAAATCAAGATTGGCTGCATAAATGTAGCTGTGAGCTCTGCAAAGCAGACTCCTTGACCCACTGATTAAAGTACGAATGAATTAATTTAAAGTAGCTTTTAAAACTCAGGTATTGTACTCAGCAAGTATGCTGTTTTTCTCCCACCACAAAGCATAATTAAAGATAAGTTTTCAGGAGAAGAGGCAAGGCTGTCATTTTTTTAACCTTCAGAAACATTAGAAGATTCACTTTTCAGTTTCTAAATTAGAATCCGTCAGTTTGACTGCCTCTGTTTCTTTTGGATGTAATGCCTATGATATGTGATCCAGAAAGCTGAAAGCATGCAGACCTACTAAAATGCATTTGGGGATTTTCAGAAACAGATTATTGAGTGACAATATGATAGCCTTCAGGTTTGCTACTGGAAATTATTATTTAACTTATTTTCTCCCTAATGTGGTAGTAACATGTACCTATTTTCTGAAGACTGCCGAACACATCATCAAATGACAGTTCGAAAAACATTTTAAAGTTTATTCTTTTTCTTTTTATGCAACATACTTTGAGAGCCAAGAAACAACACTAAAAGATGTGTTTCTCTCACCACTTCTCCTTACTTGTGCTGTTTGAAGAGGTCACGATGAAATTGCAAGTTCTTGAGTCTGAATAAAGAACACCTACAAATGTTTGAGCTCGGATGTTTGAGAGAATCCGAGGTTGTTTGCAGAAGTGAGTGGGTTAGGCAAGGGGGAAGAGGCCACAGAGAGTGCCTCTGTCTCATGGATGTAGCGTGTCCTTCACAAGCGGCCAGCAGACAGGGCACCCAGCCATATAGGACAGTGCCAGGTTCCCTCTGGCTGCCATTATCTGGTGGTGATGTCTGAGAGTATACAGTGGTATTCAGTTCCCTCAGCCTCCAATGTCATGGTAGCCCTTGCTATCCCCTTGTTTAAGATTACGAAGCTGCTCTTTCAGTGAATCTAAACAAAATTATAATCTAGTCTTAAATTGCTCAAAAAACATCTATTAAAATACATCTTGAAGTTTCTAGTCTGGACCAAAATTCAGATAGTGTGCATTTAAGCAGTGCCTTTTTATTTCCTCTTGAAAGCTATCAATAGCCAGAAAAAAAAAGTGGGGAGGGGAAATGCAATTGTTGATTCCAACACATATAAGGAGAATTGAGTAGCCCAAAAAGAACCTGCCAGGATCCCCTTGTTAGGACCCTCCCTTCTGGTCAAGCTTGCTTACAGTACAAGCAAGGTCAGAAGGACTCGTGGAATACTAAGATTTACAGAGGATTCTATGGCAAAATGACCCAGACCTCATCCTCTAGGGAACTTTCTTCAGTTTCCTGATACCATTTTAGTAAACTTATGATCTACGCTTCTGGTATCATTTTAGTTAATGAGTCATTTGTTCATTTATCAACTATGTATTAAGCACTTACAGATGCCAAGCACTATTCTAGGAGCTAGGGCAGGAATCAAACATGCATACAAATAAAAAAAAGGCAAATAAACAAACACATAGTGTATCAAACACTGATAACTTACATGGAGGGAATAATAAATGGGGTCAAAGTGAAAGGAAGTGCTAGAGTAAGGGGTTACTCTTTGATGTAGGTTAATCAGAGACGGCATCTCTCCCGGGACCAGTGGAAAGGGCACACTCCAGGGAAGGGAGCAGATGGAAAGCCCTAAGATAGGAGGATGTTTGGAAGGTTCCAGAAAGCACAAGAAAGGCCAGCAAGACCAGTACAAAGTGGGCGAGGGACAGAGAGGCAGGAGATAGGGCCACAGAAGAAGCAGAGGCCAGATCACGCTGGGTCTTGTAGGCCACTGTAAGAACTGTAGCTAGTACTTGGAATAAAACACAAACACCCATAGATGCTATAAAGAGGACAGACTGCCGAGAGTCAGGAGTGAACGCAGGAAGTCCAATTAAGAGACTACTGCAGCAATCCAGACAAAGACGATCGTGGTTTGTACCATGTTGTACGTGGTGGAGATGGTGAGAAGCAATCAGACTCTGAATATATTTTAAGGAAGAGCTGATAGAATTTGCTGATGGGTTGGCTTTGGAGTGTAAGGAAAACAGATGAGTCAAGGATGTCTGCAATGACTTTGACCTAAGCAACTGGTAGTATGAAGTTCCCCACTGATCGAGGCAAGGAAGACAGTGAGAAGAGAAGGTTTGTGCATGTTTTGTTCTTAACATGTTAGTTTTAGATACGTCATGTTTGTGAGATCACTAAATGTTTAACAGCAAATGTTGAGGAAGCAATTAGTTAATCACGTTTTGGAAAAAGGTCCGTGCTGGAGATATAAACTTGCAAGTTCATCAGTGTACTGCTGGTATGTAAAGCCAGAGGCCTAGATAAGACTACTTTGAGAGTGAGCCTGGATGAAACAGAGGTTTGAGTACTGGACCCTGGAGCACCCCAACTTTAAGGATTTCTGAGGAGGAAGAGAAATTGGCCTAGGAGATTAAGAAGAGGGCTCAGTGAGGGAGGAAAAGGGGGCTCCTAGAAGAAAAAGTAAATCAAGTGTTTCAAGGAGAGAATGATTAACTGTGTCAACCAGTTTGGGTAGGTCAAGTAAAAAGAAATCTGAGAATTAACCATTGGAGTTTTCACCTGGAAATAAGTAGTGACCTTGACAAGAGCTTCAGTGGAGCGGGAGCGATGAATTGGAGTGATCAAAGTGGATTCAAAAAGAAATAAAAGAAGAATTGGAGACATCAAGAATAGACAATTCTTTTCTGGCATTTTTCTCTGAAAGGAAGCCAACAAATGGCATAATAGCTAGAGGAGAGGTTGGGTCGAGAGAGGTTTGTTTTTTAAGATGGAAACAGAAACTTCGTATTTATATCTTGGTGGTGGAGATCCTGTAGAGGGAGGAAATTGATGAAACAAATCAGGGATGTTCTTGAATAGGCAAGAGGCATGGATGCACTGAAGCAGTGGGGGTTTTCTCTAGAGAGGAGCTCAGCATTCTCATCCACAGGAACAGAACATAGACATAGTTGCTGCAGGTGGATATTGCAGCAATGAAAGGGCATGGAAGTTGTCTTCTGGTGGACTCTCTATTCTCTTTAAAAAAATTTTTTTTTTAATTTCCATAGGTTATTGGGGAACAGGTGGTGTTTGGTTACATGAGTAAATTCTTTTTTTTTCTTTTTTTTTTGAGACGGAGTCTCTCTCTGTCGCCCAGGCTGGAGTGCAGTGGCGCGATCTTGGCTCACTGCAAGCTCCGCCTCCTGGGTTCACGCCATTCTCCTGCCTCAGCCTCCCGAGTAGCTGGGACTACAGGCACCCGCCACCACGCCCGGCTAATTTTTTGTATTTTTAGTGGAGATGGGGTTTCACCGTGGTCTCGATCTCCTGACCTCGTGATCCGCCCGCCTCGGCCTCCCAAAGTGCTGGGATTACAAGCGTGAGCCACCACGCCCGGCCACATGAGTAAATTCTTTAGTGGTGATTTCTGAGATTTTGGTGCTCCCATCACTTGAGCAGTATACACTGCACCCAGTTTGTGGTCTTTTATCCCTTGCCCCTTTTCCACCCTTTCCTCCTGAGTCCGCACAGTCCATTGTATCATTCTTATGCCTATGGATCCTCATAGCTTAGCTTCCACTTATGATTGAGAACACACAATGTTTGCTTTTCCATTCCTGAGTTACATTACTTAGAATTATAGCCTCCAATCTCATCCAGGTCACTGCAAATGCCATTAATCCATTCCTTTTTATGGCTGAGTAGTATTCCATCATATATATATATATATACCACAGTTTCTTTATCCACTCATTGATTGACAGGTATTTGGGTTGGTTCCACATTTTTGCAATTGCAAATTGTGCTACCATAAACATGCATGTGCAAGTATCTTTTTCGTGTAATGACTTCTTTTCCTCTGGGTAGATACCCAGTAGTGGGATTCCTGGATCAAATGGTAGTTCTACTTTTAGTCCTTTAAGGAATCTCTACACTGTTTTCCATAGTGGTTGTACTGGTTTACATTCCCACAAGCAGTGTAGAAGTGTTCCCTGTTAACCACACCCATGCCAACATCTATTTTTTTTTTTCTTATTTTTTGATTGTGGCCATTCTTGCAGGACTAAGGTGGTATCACATTGTGGTTTTGATTTGCATTTCCCTGATCATTAATGATGTTGAGCATTTTTTCATAGGTTTGTTGGCCATTTGTATATCTTCTTTTGAGAATTGTCTATTCATGCCCCTAGCCCAAATCTGGAGGCATCACATTACCTGATTTCAAACTATACTATAAGGCCGTAGTTGCCAAAACAACATGGTACTGGTATGAAAACAGGCACATAGACCAATGGAACTGAATAGAGAGCTTGGAAATAAACCCAAATACTTACAGCCAAGTGATCTTTGATAAAGCAAACAAAAACATGAAGTGAGGAAGGGTCCCCTATTCAACAAATGGTGCTGGGATAATTGGCTAGCCACATGTAGGAGAATGAAACTGGATTCTCATCTCTCACCTTATGCAAAAATCAACTCAAGATGGATTAAGGACTTAAATCTAAGACCTGAAACTACAAAAATTCTAGTAGATAACATTGCAAAAACCCTTCTAGACTTAGGCAAGGATTTCATGACCAAGCACCCAAAAGCAAATGCAATGAAAACAAAGATAAATAGCTGGGACTTAATTAAACTAAAGAGCTTTTGCATGGCAAAAGGAACAATCATCAGAGTAAACAGACAACCCAGAGAGTGGGAGAAAAATCTTCACAATCCATACATCTGACAAAGGACTAATATCCAGAATCTATGATGCACTCAAACAAATTAGCAAGAAAAAAAAATCCCATCAGAAAGTAGACTATCTATTCTCAATGGAATAAGAAGCCAGGTCAATGGCTAAGAGTGAGAATGAGAAAGGAGGTGGTAAAGGTCTGAAGAGAAGCAAGAAGATGTGAAACAGTCCTTCTAGGTGTGTGGGTAAAATGTCCTAGGATTGCTGGGTGGTGCCAGGGTGTGTCTACTCGAGGTTAATGGTTATGTATCTGAAGTCAGGCTGATCAGCACAGTTATAGGTTTTTCTCCAGCCACATTCAGCTGTGTAGGTGCAGGCACAGAGCAGGTGCAAAGTTGAACAATGAAATATTAAGCTGGGTAAAGAAGGAAGAACTCTAGGGGATGGGATGCTTAGGGGCAATAGAAAGGTGGTGGGATTTAAGTGTTATAAATTCCAGTGGGGTTAAAGAATTGTTTAACCATTGGAGTTTGAAGTAGTCACAGGAATGAGCTGGAAACAGGCAGGAAAGTCCAGAGAGTGGAATACTTGTACCTGAGAAAATGGAAAGGGTGTGGTCATTGACAATACCAGAGCATGACCTTGGGAGATACGGCTGAGGTGGAGCAAAAGACATCCTCCCTGAGGAGAGAAGGGCAAAGAACTGGGAGACCACAGTATTGGAAGGAGGTACATATCACAAACACACACACACACACAGACGCACACACACACTTCCCCCAGCAGTCATAATTCCACAAGGCATGACAGAGAGCCAGGAGCAAAGGCTTCAAGGAATGAGGTGGGGTGACTTAAGGACTTTAAGGGTAACAAAGGGTAGCAAGTGGTATAGTCCCAGGGTGTGAGCTTCTAAACTGCAGTCTTCAAGGAGATGGGAGAATGGTCTGAGAGCAGCAACGACCAGCAAGCAAGATCCCCTCCCACCCAAGCCCAGAGACACTAGGAACGGGCAGGGGACAGCCACCACCTATGAGGTCTTCAGTGAAGCAGTGTCCTCAGGGGACAGCTAGACTTCTGCTGGGGCAAAAAGGTGTGGAGCATATTCTGAGAAGATGTTGAGGAGTTGGGTGACTTGGCTAGTGAAGGACCAGGAATTCCAGAGAGCCCAGGGGGAGGTCTCAGGAGCTGGGGAGGCAGGGGAGAAGAGGGGGTGTGCAGATGCCATATGGGAAAAGACGTGCAGATGTGTGGATGGAGCTGGGATTCTTGGGCTTCTTGAGGTGACCAGCACAAACAGGGATACAAGATGTCAGGGCTTACTTCCAGTGGCCTCCAAGGTAGACTGTGGTAGCAGCTTTGAGAACCCAGAGGAGAGAGAAGGGGTGAGTTTTTCAGGAATACACAAAGTTTTGGGGCTCATCTTTACAAAGATAGAGGGCGGAACCTGAAGAGGGGCAATATTTTAAGAATCACAAGAAAGCTTTAGGGTCCTTTTCACCTATGGCAAACACTATTCACCATAAGTCATTTATCCAAAAAAATTGATGAATTAATCTTCATTAATTTAACCATTAGCAGTAACAGTAGTTTGGAAATTATTTCCTTTCCTCCTCTCAGTCAAAATATTCATATATATTTAAATTTGAACCTTTAATTTTAAATTTAAATGTTCAAATATACAATGATCTTGGGAAGCCATTTGTCCAATAGCCACCACCCATGTTGTGAACAGAAACACAATTTTAAAATCTGAGAATAAACGTATTTTAAAAGACACAGAATGGAAGAATATCAGGATAGCACAGGAAAACCTTGGCTATCCATCACCCTCAAACAAGTAAGTTTCTCTTGATAGATGAGTTTTCCCAGAAGAGGTAAGGGTTAAACCTTTTAGTACTAGCACTATAAAAGGTGGAAAATGTAAATCTTTTAAAAGCATTTTGCTCCCATCCCCTGCCTTCTTAAACAGAGTATCATAGTAATAAAAATCTTCTATTTGTATCTTGCCTGTGGTTTATATGGTACTGTCACAAACATGATCTCATACAGGCACACCTCGTTGTATTGCACTTTGCTTTATTGCTCTTTGCAAGTAGGGCAGTTTTTACAAATTGAAAGTTTGTGGTAACCCTGCATCTAGCATGTCTATCGGCACCATTTCTCCAGCAGCATGTGCTCACTTTGTGTCTCTGTGTCACATTTTGGTAATTCTTACAATATTACAAGTTTATTCATTATTATGAGAACTCCTGTGGTGATCTGTGGGCAGTGATCTTTGATGTTACTATTGTAATTGTTTTGGGGTGCTATGTATCACACTCATAAAAGGCGGCAAATTTAATCGATAAATGTTGTGTGTATTCTGACTGCTCCACCAGCCAACTATTTCCCTGTCTCTCCCCTTCTCTCGGGCCTCTCTATTCCCTGAGGCACTGCAATATTGAAATTAGGCCAATTAATAACCCTACAATGACCTCCAAGTTTAAGTGAAAGGAAGAGTTGCATGTCTGTCACTTTAAATCAAAAGCTAGAAATGACTAAGTTTGGTGGGAAAGGCATTCAAAAATAAAGAAAGGCAGAAAACTAGGCCTCTTATACCAGTTAGCCAAGTTGTGAATGCAAAGAAAAAGTTCTTGAAGGAAATTAAAAGTAAAGTGAAGCAGCCTTATTGCTGATATGGATAAAGTTTGAGTGGTCTGGATAGATCAAACCAGCCACAACACTCCCTTATGCCAAAGCTTAATCCAGACCAAGCCCCTCTCTTCAATTATAGGAAGGCTGAGAGAGATGAGGAAGCTGCAGAAGAAAAGTTGGAAGCTAGCAGAGGTTGGTTCATGAGACTTAAGGAAAGAAGCCATCTCTGTAACGTAAAAGTTCAAGGCGAAGCAGCAAGTGCTGTTGTAGAAGCTGCAGCAAGTTTTTCAGAAAATCTAGCCAAGATCATTGATGAAGGTGGCTACACTGAACAGATTTTCAGTGTAGATGAAACAGCTTTCTATCGGGAGAAGATACCATCTAAGGCTTTCATAGCTAGAGAGTTCAATGCCTGACTTCAAGCTTCAAAAGACAAGGCTGACTCTCCTATTAGGGGCTAATGAAGCTGGTGACTTTAAGTTAAAGCCAGTGCTCATTTACCATTCCTAGGGTAAAATCCTAGGGCCCTTAAGAATGATGCTAAATCAACTCTACCTGT
This sequence comes from Hylobates moloch, assembly GCF_009828535.3. Taxonomy (NCBI): domain Eukaryota; kingdom Metazoa; phylum Chordata; class Mammalia; order Primates; family Hylobatidae; genus Hylobates; species Hylobates moloch. Next base: position 129,754,518 of record NW_026652276.1, on the reverse strand, counting down.
GCTTTATAAATGAAACAACAGGCCGGGCGCGGTGGCTCATGCTTGTAATCCCAGCACTTTGGGCGGCCGAAGCGGGCGGATCACGAGGTCAGGAGATGGAGACCACGGTGAAACCCCGTCTCTACTAAAAATACAAAAAATTAGCCGGGCGTGGTGGCGGGCGCCTGTAGTCCCAGCTACTCGGAGAGGCTGAGGCAGGAGAATGGCGTGAACCCAGGAGGCGGAGCTTGCAGTGAACCGAGATTGCACTACTGCACTCCAGCCTGGGAGACAGAGCAAGACTCCGTCTCAAAAAAATAAATAAATAAATAAATGAAACAACAAAGCCTGGATGGCAGCACATCTGGAATGAGGTGAAAATAACAACACTAAGGGGAGTTTGAAAGAAGTTGATTCCAACCTTCATGAATGACTTTGTGGGGTTCAAGACTTCAGTGAAGGAAGGAAGTGAAGGTGGGGTGGAAATATAATAGCAAGAGAACTAGAATTGAAGCCTAAAGACGTGACTGAATCTCATGTGACTGCAGTCTCGTGAGAAAATTTAAAAGGATGAGGAGTTGTTTCTCAAGGATGAGCAAAGAAAGTGGTTCCTTGAGATGGAATCTACTCCTGGTGAATTACTGTGAACATTGCTGAAGTGACAACAAAGGATCTAGAATGCTACATAAACTACTGGTTGCTCAGACAGCAGCAAAGTTTGAGAGGATTGACTCCAATTTTGAAAGAAGTTCTACTGTGGGTAAAATTAAAAATTTCCACAGCCACCACAACCTCCAGCAACCACCACCTCGATCAGTCAGCAGCCATCAACATCCAGGCAAGACCCTCCATCAGCAAAAAGATATACTCACTGAAGGCTCAGATGATTGTTCGCTTTTTTTTTTTCTTTTTTCTTTCTTTTTTTTTTTTTTTGAGATAGAGTCTGGCTCTGTTGCCCAGGCTGGAGTGCAGTGGTGTGATCTCGGCTCACTGTAACCTCCGCTTCCTGGGTTCAAGCAATTCTCCCCCCTCAGCCTCCTGGGTAGCTGAGATTACAGGCACCCACCACCATGCTCAGCTGATTTTTTTTTTTTTTGTATTTTTGTAGAGACGGGGTTTCACCATGTTGGCTCGGCTGGTCTCGAACTCCTGACCTCAGGTGATCCGCCCTCCTTGGCCTCCCGAAGTGCTGGGATTACAAGCGTGAGCCACCATGCCCAGTCAATTGTTAGCGTTTTTTAACAATAAAGTATTTTTTTCAGAGATGTGATCTCGCTCTGTCATCCAGGCTGGGATGCAGTGGTGTGATCATAGTTCACTACAGCCTCGACCTCCCAGGCTCAAGTGATCCTCCCACCTCAACCTCCCAAGTAGCTAGGACTACAGACGCACACCACCACTCGCAGCTATTTTTTTTTTTTTTTTGGTGGGGGTGGTTAGAGGCAGGGTCTCACTGTGTTGCCCAGGCTGGCCTCAAACTCCTGGGCTCGAGCAATACTCCTGTCTCAGCATCCCAAAGTGCTGCCACCACACCTGGCTTAAAGTATTTTTATACATTAGACATAATGCTGTTGAACACTTCATAGACTGAGTGTAAACATAACTTTCATATTCACTAGTAAACCAAAAAACATGTGACTTGCTTTATTGCAATATTGACTTTATTGTGGTAGTCAGGAACCTAACCCATAATATCTCCCAGGTATGCCTGCATTATCCTCCAGCAACCTGGTAGACACTTCACAGATTTGACAGATTGCTGAGATTTCCCAGTGTAAATGAAAGGAAACCTTACTGCAACTTCCTGATGACTTGGGGTCATTGTTACTGATATAGATTATTAGGATGTTTCCAGAAGGCAAGACTAACGTGCAACATAAGAGAACATAGTAAAGGATCAACGGTGTGGGAAGACAGCAGTTGCGCTCAAAGACCCAAAGAGGAGCCAACTAAGAACTGAAAGTGTCCAAGAGGACTTCCTTGAGGTGGTGAAACTTGAGCAGGGCTCTGAAGTTCTAGTATAATTTAGAAGGACAGGAAGAGCCAAAGGAAGACATTGGTGCATGTGCTCCTGGATGTCTGAATCAGTAGTAGTTATTCAGTTGGATGATTTCTCTTTTGCTTCAAATGGGTACCACTGCTTTGGCCAACTATGCCCCCTCCCCACCCCTGCCTAAATTAATTCCTGCAATGGTTAATTTATGTGTCAACTTGATTGGGCCATGGTGCCCACATAGCTCATGTGTTATTCTGGGTGTTTTGGATAAATTTAACATTTAAATTGGTGGACCGTGAGTAAAGCAGATTGCCTCATAGAACAAAAGGCTGACCTTTCCCAAGCAAAAGGGAATCCTGCAGCAGATGACCTTTGAACTTGAACTTCAACATGGGCTCTTCCTGGGTCTCCACCCTGTAGGCTCAACCTGCAGATTTTGAATTGCCAGACTCCATAATCTTGTGAGCCAATTCCTTAAAATAAATCCGTCTCCTTCTCAATATATAGGTAGACAGACAGACAGAGATATCTCCTATTAGTTCTGTTTCTCTAGAGAACCCTAACTAATACCTTCCCTTTCTCATAGATCATATGAATTTCCAGAAAGATGAAAGGAATACAGTTCTCCTCTGCAGGACATAGACCTGTGCAGTGGTGGAAGCAAGAATACTTATCTTTGCAGTCAGTGGAATCAAGGCTGTCTATGTGTTTTCAGGGAAAAAGAAGCCAGACTCGGAGAATGGTTCTTTTTTTTTTTTTTTTTTTTTAGTACAGGCTGCCGACCACCCTGGCTAATTTTTTGTATTTTATAGAGACAGTTTCACCTGTTGGTTAGGTGTTTTTATGAAAGTGCTGGGATTACGGGCGTGAGCCACTGCGCCCAGCCGAGAATGGTTCTTAAAGTTCAATCTGGGGGCCCGGAGCACTAACAGCTGGTCCTCTCTCCTCCTCCCACCATCCTTTACCCCTGACTGCTCCATGCAGAGCCAGTCCACTGGCTATTCTGTCACTTTTACAGATGTCCCCTTGAGCCAGCTCTGTGGCTTTCCCCAATACCACCCAAGAGGAGAGTCGTGCTGGACACACTGTTGTTACCCTCTGTCATTTGACTCCACTGATAATTCTGCCAAACACCCACTCACGGTAGACAATTAGTTAATCAAACTAATTAACTAGTTTACATTCAACCACGGGCTCATTGCTATAGCGCAGGAGCCAGCAAACATATTATGTAAAGGACCAGATGGTATGTATCTTAGGCTTTGCAAGTTAAGGATATTCTTTTTGTTTCTCTGTTTGTTTTTTGTGTGTGTTTTGTTTTCTTCTTTGTCAAGACAAGATCTTGCTCAGTTGCCCAAGCTGGAGTGCAGTGATGCAATCATAGCTCACTTCAGCCTCCAAATTCTGGGCTCAAGCAATCCTCCTGCTTCAGCCTCCCTCCCAAGTAGCTAGGACTATAGGCATGCACTACCATGCCTGCTAATTTTTTAAAAATTTTTTGTAGGAATGGGGTCTCCCTATGTTGCCCAACTTGGTCTTAATCTCCTGGTCTGAAGCGATCCTCTGGCTTCAGCCTCCCAAAGTGCTAGAATTACAGGTTTGAGCCACTGCACCTGGCCAAGGATATTCTTTATGTACTTATATAAAGAGAGAAAACAAATTTCCACAAAATTTTTATTGATGAAACTCAAAATATAATAATAGGAATTGAGTAGAATTTTTATAACACAGATTTACTAATGAGAAGAATGGAATTCTTTTGGGGGTATTAGTCAGCATTCTCCAAAGAAAAAGGATCAGTAGAATATATCTATCTATACAATTCTTTATAACGGAGGCTCTCAAGTCCAAAATCTGCAAAGCTGATATACCAGATAGAGTCTGAAGGTGAGCAGGCAGAAAAATTCTCTCTTGCTAGGGGGAAGGTCAGTCTTTTGTTCTGCAGAAGCCTTCAACTGATTGGATGAGGCCCACCCACATACTGAAGAGTAGTCAGCTTTATTCAGTCTACCAACTTCAATGTTCACCTCATCCAAAAATGTTCTCATGGAAACACCCAGAATAATATTTGATCACACATCTAAGCACCCTGTGGCCCTGTCAAGTTGACACATAAAATTAACGATCACCAGGGGATAATGTATCACATCATTAGAGTACAAACTTAGTGCTCCTCATTAACAAATCAATTGCAAATGTTCATCTATGAAAATCATTCTTAGTTTATGGGCCATACCAAAACAGGCTATGGGCCAGATTTGGCCCATGAGCAGGAGTTTGCTTACCCTTGCTATTGAGTAATAGTAATGATAATAATAATAATGCCCCCTAAAAATAAAGATATTTAAAAAATTAAAATAAAGATAATGAGAGGCAAGATGTATAGTTAGGAGAAGAGACTGAAACCTGACTGCTTAGGTTTGAATTCTGACTCTCGTTTAGTACCTGTGTGATCTTAGGCAAGTTGCTTAGCCCTTTTACGCCTTTGTTTCCTTCTTTTAAAAATGCAGATTAAAGTGTCAGCGTCATAGATCTGCTATGAATCAGGATTAAATTAGTATTTGTAAAGTTCTTAGAACAATGCCTGGCACAAAGTGAGTGCTATATAAGTACTAGATATGAATGACCATGATAGCAGTGACACTGATGAAAGAAGGTAAAAGAAGAGAGGGATACAAAGAAGATGGGAGATAAGCTCTGATAATTCTGGGACACTGAGCGCTTTCCAGATTGTAAGTGCTAGAAGATCGACTAATTGACCTATGAGGCTGACCAATGCTATGAGCAACTCAAATATGAGAATTAGTATGCCAAGAGCCAACAGTCATGGTCCTGTTCTGTAGCCCAGTAATCAAGATCATAAATGTTTCTTTTGCTCTGAAGATCCCGCACCCAAGGAGGAGTATGGACTAAGGGAGAAAGGTGGATGGAAGAATTTGGTACTTCCCTTCAGAAATGATTCAGAACCAAGCACACAGAAAATGGAGAACTGCCTACCTAGTCTAGCTAATTGTATGTATTTACTGGTGAAGCAATAATTTTACAAAGAGGCTGGGAACTGGTCTCCTTATTGAATAAAGAATAAGCTCCCAGATTTACATTCATTGATTTTCTACCCAGTTGCTATCTATGTTCATCATGTTGAATTTCTTCTCAGTTTCCAAAAATCAAGGTGTTGAGAGAGCAAATGTATCTGTATCTGTGCCCTCTATAATGTCCATACTCTTTATAAATATAGGCAACTTTTCATAGATCTTAACTCTTAATTATATTCATTCCAAAAAGAAGTTGTTTTTTTTGTTTGTTTGTTTGTTTTTGAGACTGAGTCTCGCTTTGTCACCCAGGCTGGAGTGCAGTGGCGCGATCTCGGCTCACTGCAAGCTCCGCCTCCTGGGTTCATGCCATTCTCCTGCCTCAGCCTCTCCGAGTAGCTGGGACTACAGGCGCCCGCCACCACGCCCAGCTAATTTTTTTTTGCATTTTTAGTAGAGACGGGGTTTCACCGTGGTCTGGATCTCCTGACCTCGTGATCCGCCCGCCTGGGCCTCCCAAAGTGCTGGGATTACAAGCGTGAGCCACCACGCCCGGCCCAAAAAGAAGTTTTTTTTAAGAAATAATGGATTTTGAAAAATAAAAAGATCTGGCCTTATTACTTTGATAAAGATTTGCCACCTGTGACCCTTTAAATATTGAACTTGGACTATAAAAATATCACTTCTTATTGATCACATGGTTATTAAAGTCAGTCAAATGCTGAATTTATATGTCAAACACTTGTAATATTTCCTGTAAATATTGGGGCAAAGGGAGAAGATGATAATGCCACTGTGAAAAGTCGCATTAGATTTGTTCAACTTTACGTCACTGAGAAATAATACAGCTGTCATCAAGAATGTCATTATACATGCCAAGCCCTTGTCAAAAACTGCTGCACATCATTTATGCATGTATATGTGTCTGTGTATGAGCCCAGAGAACGTACACAAGCTTGTGGTATGGAGGAGAACGGAATAAAAAGCAATCTGTGTACCTACCCACCTGCACTGGACCTGTACAGTATAGCTTCTGACAGCAGCTAGGATTATGTGGGCAGCCCCTGCACACAAACACATTTGGGTTCGCCTTTTCTTGAACTCCAGTCTACCGTGAGATGCTGATGGCTTTCTGGGTCTGGAGGAAAGCCTGGGAACTCAAGTCAACAAATTCTAATTACAGGTTTAAGGCAGATTCTTAAAGCCCCCCAGATTCTTAAAATCCCCATCTAAAGATATTCAAGAATGCTTTTAGGGAGAAGTCAGCATAGAGATCCATAGATTTCCAGTTTCCTCACAAGACACCTTTCCATATAAGCAAATGTTTTCAAATGAGTAGCAGAAAGGAACCGTCAGTCAACCACCGGGGAGTCTTCACCAGGACTCTTGGTTTGAATGGAGGAGTGGGGAGGCATTTCTAATGGCATTTTGACGTACATGCACAAAATTGATGTCGGAAGGATCATTGTAAAGTCCCAAACAGTGGAATATTGAGGACATTTTCAGGTGGCAGTCAGATTCTGGCTGGGTGAACCCAGTATATTTTCTCATGTCACAGTTGATTAGGTTCACAGGGAAGTGGAAAGAGTAAAAAATTCTCTTATTACTGCAGCAATGCCGTCTCAGCCTCTTTTTCCTTTGAATGCAACATTAGTTTTTGTCCAGAAGTCTAACTGCTTTCTACAGTTTGGGGAATTGTAAAGCAGAAACAATTTTCCCAGCCAGGCTGACCTTCACAGTAATGAGAAATGACTGGAATTTCTCTCTATTTCTCTAACATTTGGGGAGGTTTTGGGAGGGGGCTGGCGGGAAGATGAAGGAATATGCTTGTTTTACCTGATATTATGTTGTGGGCATCCATTTGGCACTTTGAGCCTAATTTTTTTCCATTCAGGGGATTACATGGACTGTTGCACCATATGACCCGGGAGCGAAACCACAAGTGTATTGAGAAACGACAGTAATGCACTTTAAACCTTTTGTTATCACAACAGAGATGGCATTTTGTTTCAGCCATTAAATGAATAAATATTTTTCTCCTGGGGATGGCTATTTTCATTTACTCTCCAGCTCTTACTCAGATAATGACCAGTGGGACTGGGAAATTCCACCTTCATTCAGGCCATGCCGCCCAATCCCTGGTGCCGTGGGAGTCCTCCCAGCCCTCTGACCTTCCACGGAGGCACCCCCAGAGCCAGCCATGCAGTCCTCTTTTGCGGTCCCTTCTTCCTGGCTTCCTGCTCACCACTCACCTTTCCCTTTGCTGGGACACAGGGACTCGATGGCCAAGACCAATGCTCCCTCCTTGATTTTTTTTTTTCAAATATTTAAGATTCCTATTTAAAGCTGCAGCAGTGTGGAAACTCCTGGGAGGGGAGGCAGAAGACAAACTTTAACACAGTCCCCCCAGGAGAAGCAGCCCTAAAGGACACATTCAGCCCCAAGAGACATACCCAGAGCTGTCCTGTGACTAAGTGTTTGGGTTGGCAGTCAATAGCAGGAGATGCTTTGGCAGAAAGAGCAATTTGGGGGTGGAGTTTTTTTGTTTTGTTTTTTCTCTCAGCTCCCAAACCCCATCCCTGCCTCTTTCAAGTAGGCAGTAGGGGATCGTGACTATATTGAATTCAAATCCTACTCTGCCACTCACTAGCTGTGTGACCTTGGGCAAGCTACTTAAATTCTCAGAACCTCAGTTTCCTCATCTATAAAATGGGGCTATAATAGTACCTATTTCACTAGACTTTTTTTATTTGAAGGAAAAAAATCCCACTTAGCACAATACCTGTTGTGTGCCCTCAATAATTGTCCTCAACAAACTGTAGCTTATATTATTGACTCAATTCTGTTCATTTTCAATGTATTGCAAATTGGTGATTAATTTGCCTTATAGGGTCATACAAGACTCCACAGTTTATCCATTCACTGATCCATACTGTAGAATGGTGCTGTTGGATGCTCACTTAAGGACGGCAAAGGAGATTTGTGGCTTGAGCTGAAACTTTCTTTTATTCTGGTCTGCTAAAATTAAGTATGAAAATAAACTGTGTTGGAGGAGTGAGTACTCAGGAGGGGTATTCATAGGAGGAGAAGCAAAGGAGAGGAGCACTGAGGCTAGGAATTGTGGAGAATGTCTGCAGAAGGGAATCTTAGTGCTGGCTCCATCACCAACTCAGGGCTGTGCTTGGTGCTGAAAAGGACTCGGTCCAGTCTGGAACTGACACGTGGATAACATTCTCATGCTCTCTCATTTCACAGATAAGGAAAGTAAGACCCAGAGTATTTGAGAAACATAGCTAAGGCCACATATGCCCAGTAAGTAGATGATCTCCAGGGACTCCTACAACTCTAAATTTATTGTCTACTTGAATATCATTTGCTATTAAAATAGTCACAACCACAACACTGGAAAAGCCTCCAGTTCCTAGAATAGATGTCAAACTCAAAATGATACTTTAAATATATGAGTATCTGTGATGGACATAGCTTTGTTGTTTATTTTTAGAATTGTTTTTGCTCTATTTTAATATTACTTTAGTATATTTTAATATTAGTGTAGTTTAATATTTGTTCAGTATTTTTATACTTATATATTGAATATTTAGCGTATTTTAAGTGCATATTTACATATTTCATTATAAAAATATATTTTACTTATATCTATCATATAAATATATTTAACTATATATTAGATATATAAAGTGAATTAAAAACAATTGTTTAATTTATATAATTATATTTAAATTATGTATTAAATAACTTAAATATTAAATATTTTTATAATTATATATATATTTTTTGAGATGGAGTCTCGTTCTGTCACCCAGGCTGGAGTGCAGTGGTGTGATCTCGGCTCACTGCAGCCTCCGCCTCCTGGGTTCAAGCGATTCCCCTGCCTCAGCCTCCCGAGTGGCTGGGATTACAGGTGCACACCACTACATCTGGCTAACTTTTGTATTTTTAGTCGAGACAGAGTTTTGCCATGTTGGCCAAGCTGGTCTTGAACTCCTGATCTCAGGTGATCCACCCACCTCAACCTCCCAAAGTGCTGGGATTACAGGCATGAGCCACTGTGCATGGCCTATAATTTTAATTACATATAAAAGAAATAATTTCCTTAGTAAATGAAAATGTTTGCCATACTTAAGAGAATTATTCAAAGGTTGTCTTCCTGGGCCCACATCTTCAAGATTTGCCAAAGCATATAGGCATTGACAGCTTTACAGGAAGAGCTTCCAGAGCTTCATTTAGTGTTCAGATGCCAGCAACTAGCTCCTTGCTCCCACCTCGCTGTGTCAACCTTGGGGCAGAAGAATTTAAATATATTTGTTTTGCCATATGTGTTCCAAGATGGCTTTAAGACCTGAAACATGTGGGTTTAACCCCAGAAATTCCCCCAAAGAACTAGGGGTAGACTTGGGAAGGGGAACTTGCAGAAAGGTAAAGAGTTGTAAAAAAGCAAGGAAAGATACAAAAACCATATCCACTTTAAAAATTAGTTACTTTTAAAAATAACCTGCATAAAAGCCACAAAAGGTAGGTCCTCGAAGAAGAGCTGGTTTAGGAGAGGAACTTTTCCTTCTCCTCAAACTTTTCCTTCTCCCTCTTGCTTGGAGTCAAATCTCTTGACTAAGTTTCTGCCAGCAATCTGCCCCTCAAGCTATCTGCATCCCTCAGAATATTGTGTACCACTAATTGGTCCAATGATATAAGTGGGAGTACATACCCCATCTCTTGACCCAGGTTTTGATGGCATCTGAGAAGTGACTTACTGACCACTACCTGGGAAGACAATCCATCTCTTATAATGATGAGAATATATTTCAAGAGACCTTCTCCATCCCAGGAACATCCTTGAGCAAAAACAGTAGTTTACGGGTGCAGTCATGTTCTCTTTCTCAAATTTATTCCCTTCTCTCTGTCCTCACTGCCACCATCCTGGGTTACCTTGCAGATGTCATAGCTCTTGAGGCTCTAGCACTGACCTCCTTCCCATTCTTCCTTATCCATGCTCCCCCTAATCCCCTCCAATCTCCCATACAGACTAAGTCAACCTTCCTGAAACTTTGGGGAAACATATTGGTTTCATGATGTGGCATATTGGTGGCATGATGTAGCATGAGGTGGTATGATGGAGCATGGTGTGGAATGGAAGAGCATGAACCAAGAGTCAGAAGACAGAGTTTAAGCAAGTCCTGACTCTGCCTCACAGTCTATGCCCCATCAATCTGTTGCTGTCACAATTGTTAGTTTCTGCTTCTGAAAAATGAGCCCTTCTACAGATCTTCTGAAAAACCCCTTCTTTCTCCAACATTGTAATGTTGCTTATCATCCTTGCAACTTGGGTTCAAAAAGTAGCAGAAACTCTTCAGACTCCAGGAAGACCAATGTGAAATCTTTATTAAATTGTTTCCAATCATGTGAAAGGTGAAATCAGCCATTCTTGGCAATTCATGTGCATATAGAAGTGTCTGATGTTCATATTATAACAGAATTATGTAGTTCTTTAAGCTCTCTTGATGCTCATGTTGTAACTGAATTATGTAGTTCTTTGAGATTTTCCTTTGTGGGGAAGATTGATTAAACATGAAAGATGCTAGAGGTCGATCAAGAATGACCTTGCAATAGTCCAAATTTGAAGAAATGGGGACCTGAGCTAGGCCAACAGCAGTGGAAAAGAGGAGGACAAGCAGATGGATCCTCAAAGTCAAAATGGTAAGATAAGTCATTGATGGGACCTAGAAGTGAAGAGAGGAGCCAGGCATGAATGACTCAGGAATCGGGTAGGAGGGCTCTGGGGGAAAGAAATTGAGTCTGTTTTGAACAAGCTGAGTTTTAGGTGCTGTGCATCATTCTCGTGGAAATACACAACAGACCTCTGGGATTTGTCTGGAGGTTAGGCCCAAGTTGGAGCTAGAACCACAGATTTTGGCATGGAATCATATGCATTAAAATCTCTTCTGGTGGAAAGATATTTTACTATATTACTCTTCCTCCAGCAATCAATCCGCTGCTTTGAGACTTACAGTCACTATTACATTTTGAAAGTCCATGTACTCAGCTAGCCACTTCCCCTTCTGTCTTCAAACCAACTCCCCTGCTCTTCACCCTGCACCCACCTGCCTGCAGAATCATTTCACCTCCCTTCCTTAAGCTCCAATCCTCCTAACTCAGATGTTAAGGGACAGGCACAAATTATTTCTTTTTCCTGTTTTGCATGACTCATTACTAAATGCCCTTTAGGTAAAATTCCACCTGGTTTTTGTGATCCTGCAGTAGAGCCAGACAGTCTACAAGCTCCGCCATTTTCCACGATGATTACTATTGTTCTCCTTTTTTCTTTTAAAAAAAATGTTTAAACACAAATCCAGGGCCGGTTTCTCCTCAGTTTTCCCATCCTGCCTTGCCCTCATATCACCAACACCAACTCCCCTGGTTTTCAGAGAGAACTGTTCGCTTGGGCCAGAGTGCGAGAGGATATTCCTTCTCAAAATGAAAGCCCTCGTCATTTTGAGGTAAAATGCCTTTCTAGACAGAGCTGTATGACTTTCTGAAAGAGGGCATTTATAGAACCTCAAATAGATGAATCGTTTTCTTTCAAGCAGGGAAATGTATTTTACTCTTCTTGCTTCAACTGGGATTGAGCCCATTCATTTCATTTTTTATGCTCTCCTGTTTTATTTAGAAATGATCTATTCATCCCAACCCAATTGAAGAAATATAGATAACTCAGGAAAAAAATTGCCATATTATTCACATGAGAAATATAGATGCTCCCACTGAATATTTTCATGGCTTCGTTTAATTTGAGCTGTATAAACCTGGCCTACAAAATTCTCTTTTATTCGTTGTACTCTAAGAAGGCAGTGTCATCCCTGGAGTGAGTGAGACCCAGATTCTAATTGCAGCTGCTCCCGGGCCTCTTGGACCAGGCATTTAACCTCAGTTTTTTCACCTGAGAATGGGAATAATAGAATCTATTTTTCAATGTGTTGTGGGATTAAGTGCAGTAATTTTTGTTAGGTATCTGGCACATACTATGTTACATGGTAAGTTTTATTACATGTATAAAAATCATCTTTTGCAGGAATCTTTTTGCATCTCTAATAATGTCGATGTAGGACACTCGGCTAGCCTAGCAGAAGGATGCTCTGAAAACTCCTTATTTTCAGCTCAGTACTGCTTCTATTACAAATTACAGGAAGTTTTTAAACTATAACAAAGTAAGAACAACATCAGTGTGAGAATACTAGATTCTAGCAAAAAAAGTCACCTCATTATAAATTGAAATGTCTTTTACCTATTTTGTATTATATTAGCACATATCCATTTCTATGATAAATAGCTGTACAGAGGCAAAGTATGAAAAGCTGCCGAAGTGCTGCTCCTGCCTTTTGGCTCCTAGAAGTCTTCCCTTCTTGGTTCTCTTCACAGTGATATTTAGTAATGACTTTGCCGAGACAAGTTTCCCAACAGATCCCCAAGTCCTGCTTCCTCGTGTCGTGTGCACCAGAAATTCTACTCGTGCTCACCCGCTAGTTTCTCCAGTGGGCCCAGGTAGAATCACTGTGTGGCATTCGAGAGACAGGTGGACTCAAAAGTCCTCAGATTATCTCATCCCCTAAAAAAGGAGAAAACTGTGGGGCAGCCCACAGCATGGAGTGACAGGAAAATTGTGATCAACCATCCAGCCTTCTCAGCCTTTTTTGTTTTTTGTTTTTGTTTTTGAGACAGAGTCTCACTCACTCTGTTGCCCAGGCTGGAGTGCAGTGGTGCGATCTTAGCTCACTACAACCTCTGCCCCACCCCGGGTTCCAGCGATTCTCCTGCCTCAGCCACCTGAGTAGCTGGGATTACAGGTGTGAGCCATCATGCCCGGCTAATTTTTGTTTCTGTTTTTGGTTTTCGAGATGGAGTCTCACTCTGTTGCCCCAGCTAGAGCGCAGTAGCACGATCTTGGCTCACTGCAACCTCTGCCTCCCGGGTTCAAGCTATTCTTGTGCTTCAGCTTCTCAAGTAGCTGGGACTACAGGCACGCACCACCACACCCAGCTAATTTTTTGTATTTTTTTTAGTAGAGATGGGGTTTCACCACGTTGCCCAGGCTGGTGTCGAACTCCTGACCTCAAATGATCTGCCCACCTCAGCCTCCCAAAGTGCTAGGATTGCAGGCATGAGCCTCCATGCCCAGCTTCATTTCTTTCCATTTTTAAAAACTTCTTTTTCCTCCCCAGGCACAAGGCATTTCACCTTGGGTCACATTCCACCAACCCATCCAAAGCTACTTTCAAGAGAACCCCAAGGAAGTCTTTTGCTATGAGTTGCAAAAGACTGATTTGTACGTATAGGTGTTTCTCAACCTATGGATATTTGCATGATTGCAGGGGACAATGCCCATGTTCCAATTTAAGCAGAAAAATGACCTAATTATGAAATGGATTCCTATAATCAGTTGATTAGATTGCTGGTTTCCACTTACTGACCCAGTTTCTGTCTGTAGTAAAGTTATACAAGCTCTTCTGGAACCTATTTATATCTTTAACAAATCCCTTGAGCTAATAGCTATGTAATTTCATGACAAAGTGTAAGAAAAAACATTTTATTCACCCACAACTAAGGTAACAACTCCCCTATTAGAAACTCCTCTGTCCAGCAACTTAGCTCTTTGTAGCAGTTGAGAATCAACACACAAGCAAATAATAATAATAATAATATAAAAATGGTTAAATCTTTGTCAAAATGTCATATATGTTATTTAAAGGAGAGAAATCACTTAAGTTCTGACCCAGATCCAACCAGATTGGTTATCTGGTTGCAAAAGCATGGCAGATTGTAATTAACAAATAACAAGAGAAAAAGGTGATTTTAGAAGCAGACCCAAGGACACCTGAGACCCTGCCTATCAGAATGGGAAGATACAGAACAGAAACATACAACTCAGAGAGACAGAGCCTCTGGGCCTGGGAGCTTGAGGCAAAGGGTGGAGGTCATCCAATAGAAAGAGAGCAGCACCAGCACAGAGACTCAGACCTGGGCCAGCAGGACGGGGGAGGACCTAGAGGAACCGAGGCAGGCGAGTGGACCAGGGTGAGGCAGGCAACTGGAATAGACCCCACCCCAGCCACGGATCTCAGGGAAAAGAGACAGAGCACTGCACCCAGGAATTCATGTGGTGGGCCTACTGGCCCTGGTATGCAGGATGAGGCAAGGCTTTAGGATAGAGCTGGCTTTCTTGGGAGGTTGGAAGATTAAAGGTTGGAGGAGGCTGTCAGACTGGAAGGAACTGTAGCTTGCAGGTTTTCAGGGAAAGAGCTCAAGCAAGAGTAAATGTGATCATAACCCAGTTTGAAGAGGCTGGTTGCCACCTAGAGCCTTAGAATAGGGCACTAAGTCAGAAAAGCTCGAATGTACTGTTTATCTGAGGGGGCAAAGCTCCTCTGGTGGAGATCCTCAAACACCCCAGAAACAGGACTGGGGGCAGAGAGCCAGGCAGGTCACACTATAACTAATTGATCTTCATAATAATACCCTGGAGTCATCAAGAAAATGAGGAATTTCATTAAGTATAGGAAGGCACAAAAAATTATTGGTGTGGAAAGGTAATGAATAATATATCATGTCGTTTTTAAAAGGTGAATTTAAAAATTACCTTTCCCCAAAAAGTACTTATACTGTGCTCCTATTGTTATTAATATGTGCATTGCCAAGGAGAACTGCAAGAGGACAGGTACCAAAATATTAGCATTGTAATCTCTGGGATTGATGTGGTTTTAATTTAAGTTTTATTTGCTTGTCTTTACAATTTTCTACGACAAACTTGTACTTTGTGTGTAACAAAAGTAATAAAGGTTAAAGAAGGAAATGTAGTTGGCAATGCATTTTGTAATATTTCCATGTACAAGATTAAAATTGCTTTTAAAGCCTCTCAGCCATTCAGAAATCCTGGTGATCTGACATGATTCATGCCTCTAGGAACTCCAGACAGCTATTTTTGTTGTCTATGACATAAGAACCTCAGTCTGAATCACCACTAACAGAAACCTCCTATGTTCCTATTTTCTGCAATATTTTAGTTTATTCTTATAAGGAAAATGTTAAATTTCCTTTAATCAGGAGATCTAAGACCCCCAATTAGATCAATCCAGTGGTGTAAACTCTTCAGCATGAAGAGATACATCTTTGACCTCTTTCGTCTCCACCAACAGAGTATTAACATCAGCACTGAGTTCATATCACTCAGAGATGCTTAACAGAATGATTTAACTGTGTCATCTTCTCCCCAGAATGTTTAATTTGAATATGATAAATGGCACCCCAGATAGGGGTCTCAAAATATGTGGTAAACAATCATTGAAATATAAGGAACTCGAAGATATTTGATCCTGAAGCTGATTCAATAATCAAAAGCACTGTCCAGTTAGAGGTCAAGGAGGGGAGGATAAATCCAAACCAGCCCCAGTGGTTCTCATTTGTTCCACTAAAGTCTGGAGAAAGGAATTTTATTGGTCGTGGCTCATAAAATAACAGATACTCTGTCCTTAGAAATACTTGCAGTTGGTTTGGATCAAATGCTCCAGGGCATGGACCAGACAACATGGCTGGGCTGTTTCCTTTTTGTAATAGTGGTGACAGATGACCTGTTAAAAACTGTATAAAGTTTTTAAAAGTTTTAACAAAATGCACTGCAACTCAAAGCGTGCTCCTATCAATGATCATGTCCGAAGACTATAGAAATGTAGGGCAACAAATGAGTTAAGATCTAAAGAGTGAGTTGGAATCTTCAGTCATTTTGTGTTTCTTTTTAACCAAAGTGAACACATTGCCACATGTATTGGCTATAAATTAAAATAATGAATATACAAAAAATGATGAAAGAAAAAGCCCTGCTTGCTTCTGCCTCAGGGCCTTTGCACTTGCTGCTCCCTCTCAGCACTGTTCCGCACCCAGATATTTCCATGGCTGGCTTCCTCTCATTTCTAAACTCTCACCTTCTCAGAGAGATCTCTCCTGACCACACAATTGAAAGTATCTTTTCTCTCTTCCCCAGTTAGTCCTTTTCTTTCTAGCACTTCCCACTACCTAGTATTGCCTTGTCTGTAGTTTACCCATTTATTATCTGTCTTTCCCACAGCTCCTCATACACACAGAATGAAAGCAAAATTATTGGGTCAAGTTGATTCAGAACACATTTGGAAGCCTCATGTCCTCTAAATAAATCCTCATAAGTAAAGGGATAAATTTTGATCAAATAATATCCAAATGTTTTTGAAGCCAGGATTTAGAAAATGCTACTTTTATATATGTGATTTATAACCTGCCTACATCCAAAAGGGATCTGAGAGAACTTATAATCAAAAACATATAATACTCATAAGCAGAGCCAGTAATACAAACACCAAAATCCATGCAGAGTGAAAAGAAAATAAGATACCAAATAGCTAGGCTTATATCATTGCTATAATTGCTAATTAAATTTAACCCTGAGCTTCCCGAGGGTAAAGTTAGAAAATGAAACAATAAGTTCTGCAAATCTCAAATCTTTGCAATGGAAAGAGTATCTGTGTGTCACGAATGCCTGCTTTTTCCCTCTTGTGTTTTTATTCATTCAACAAACACCCATTGCTTGCCTAACAAGGCATTGCATTCAGCACCGGGGGCAGAGGGAGGAAGTAAAGATGAATAAGACATGGTCTCTGCTCCTGAGTTGCACACGGTCCTGGGAAACCATCACATCACCAGTGAGAGAGAAGTATGCTAATCAGAGGCTTGGAGGTGTGAAAGAACATGTTGGGTTCTAGGAGCTGCGAAGTTGCTCAGAGTGGTCAGAGCATTAAGAACCTAGTGATCACCCTTGTGCGACCTGCTGTGTGCCTGAGCATTGAACTTCATACCGATGTCCCAAGGTAAATGCTTTTTATCACTCCCCATTGAGACTGGAGGAACCTGAGGCTTAGAGAAGCTAGGTATGGGGATGTTGTAGTGCCCCAGATCCCTCTTCAATGGAGAAGTGTTGCTCCAGCTGTCTGGGAGTGCTCTTGGCTCACAGCCACCTGCTGTCAGCAGCCCCTCCCAGAGGGTCTCAGCTGCAGAGTCTTCTCATCTAAAGATTTGCCCAAGACCATGCCCCTTTCTAGGGTGGCCTACATCCAATGACCTACTCACATGGTGCTTTAAAGAACCAACTTAGGGCAGATCGTGAGGTCAGGAGATCGAGACCATCCTGGCTAACACGGTGAAACCTCGTCTCTACTAAAAAAGTACAAAAAATTAGCCGGGTGTGGTGGCGGGCGCCTGTAGTCCCAGCTACTCGAGAGGCTGAGGCAGGAGAATGGTGTGAACCTGGGGGGCAGAGCTTGCAGTGAGCTGAGATCACGCCACTGTACTCCAGCCTGGGCAACAGAGCAAGACTCTGTCTCAAAAAAAAAAAAAAAAAACCAACTTAGGCCACTTTTACAGACCATTCTGGCTCCAAAGCTTCCCCATGGGGCTGCCAGAGATGCCAGGCCTGCACCATAGCTTGATTTCTCTCTACTCACTCCAGCTGCCACCTGCTCTGTTCTTCAGGGGTCAATCCCAAGGTCCCTCCTCCATTAACATCCTACACACTAAACTCACAGAGTCTGCTTCTGGGTAAACACACCTGGAACTCTATCTAGGTGACAGGGTGGCAGAGCCTCCTTTAGAACCCAAACAATATGACTCCAGAGCTCCACTGTTTCTATTATAGCTCCCTCACACTTGGTGCAGAGTGAAGATAAGGTTAGAATTGTACATTTGGGGCAGTCACAGTGAGATGAGAGATGAGTCGCTCCTCTGAGGCCAAGGGAGAACCAGCGAAGATTTTTAACAGGAGGAGGATCTCAGCAAATGTTTCAGGATGGCTGCTCTGGCAACAGCACAGGGACTGAACTATGATGGGAAAGGTCACCTTATCTCCATAATATTAGGCCATGGTTGAGCTAGAGTCCCACTTTATTTTATTTGTAATTCCTTCTTTAATTTTCTGAAAATAATGCAAAAAAGAGCAAGAAGAAGTTGGATCAAATAGCAGTGGCATACAATTATTAGCACACTTATCCTGTGTATAAATCCCTAGATAGGTGGTTGCCTTCCAGTCTGTCTTCAACACACACACAAAAACATCTTTAAATACACAGCCGGCAAGCCAGTTAGGAGATGATGGTAATAGTCAATGCCGTGCTCCCCTCTGCAGCTCCCCTTGTATTGGGCTCATGACTTCAGCCCTGAAAGTGGGGCAGAAACAGTCTAAGCTGGAACAGCAACTGCTCAGAGAAGTTGTATCTCAGCTGGAAACACTAGCTGCCCAGGGCCATTGCAGCAGGGGACCCTGTGGTAGGTCGAGCTGCCCTGCGGCACCCCGTGCTGGGGGACAGGAAGACACTGGACCCAACACGCTCATCCCCAGGAACCCGGGGTCACACACTGGATGGTTCTGCTTGTCTCTCCACAGTGGTTGTCTCCATGACAAGACACACACAATCCTTATTTTATTTTCCATCGTGCCATCTTTGAAATAGACACATATGGACACTCATGAGCACACATGGCCCTGTTCCAAATCCCCACCTACCAGTACTAAGAACCATTTCATAGTTTTCCCCTCCTAAGAGTTTTTTGTCTAATACATGTGCATTCTTTCCATTGCAGTCCATCCCATTCAGACTTCTTCCTTTACAGACCACAATGGCAGAACTCAGGAAAACCTGACATTTGTTTCACAGTTTGCGTAGCTGATTGAATGTACTCTCTATAGTTCCATTATGTCTCTAACAAATACACTAGTTTTTCCCTTTAGAGAATAGGGCATTGCATTGGAATGTCAGGATCAAGTTAGTACGTCATGGGGAGCATTCCATCCACATGAACCTCCACAATTCGGTGGCTCCTGGCTCCACACAGTAGAACTGATATAACCATCCACACACAGTTATTCAGCTTTGTCCATTTGGATACAGGACAATTTCCACCAAAAGCAGTTGTTTTCATTTGCTACAGATGCTCTCGAGCTGCTGTTTGATAGTCGTCGAACATCATGCTTTAATCAACCATTGATGGAGTCCATTGGCTGTCAGGACTGAGCCTTAGATAGTCACAGAATGAATCTAAGATCCAGCCATGGCCTTGAAAGGTGCACATCTAACATGTTCATGTGATTCCTAAGGCTGCTCCTAGTTCGTGGAGGGAAAGCCAGACCTCCTGCCTCGAGCAGTCATCCAATCCATCAACAAGGCCACTTCATATCCTTTAATTGTAAAATAAAAATAAAGGGA
Source organism: Hylobates moloch (assembly GCF_009828535.3). Lineage (NCBI taxonomy): Eukaryota > Metazoa > Chordata > Mammalia > Primates > Hylobatidae > Hylobates > Hylobates moloch. The sequence goes on along the minus strand of NW_026652276.1, from coordinate 129,735,223 downwards.
CACCAGAATCAGTTATTTCTAGGAAATTATAAATCCTCAGGTTATGACCTTTCAAAGAAGGAGCAGAGTAAATGTTTTTCAATCTTTATAAAAAGAGAATGGAGAGGTTTCTCGGTGAAAGCAGAATTGACCATGTATCTGTTTTCACAGTCCAGTGTTTCACTGTCCTGTGACAGTGCTCACATGGAAAACTTCACCATCACAGAAACAGAGAAGGGAACTTCAGTAGGCATCATCACAGTCCCCATCAATCAAAATCATCTCCTTGCTTCCATTGTTTAAATGTCCTGTTGATATCCTTGTTTGATTATCCAAATGATTCTCTTTCTTTTTTTTTTTTTTTGAGTCAGAGTCTCACTCTGTTCCAGGCTGGAGCGCAATGACACAATCTCAGCTCACTGCAACATTTGCCTCCCGGGTTCAAGTGATTCTCCTGCCTCAGCCTCCCAAGTAGCTGAGACTACAGGCTCCTGCCACCACTCCCAGCTAATTTTTGTAATTTTAGTAGAGACAGGGTTTCACCATGTTGGCCAGGCTGGTCTCGAACTCCTGACCTCAGGCGATCCACCCACCTCGGCCTCTCAAAGTGCTGGGAATACAGGCGTGAGCCACCACACCTGGCCCAAAATGATTTTCAAACAAAAGTTGACTGTGGAATGATTCTCATAATGGTGAATTGAATTTCCTGGACTTAGTCTTCTGAGAAAAACAAAAATCAAAAAGAGAGAGAAAAGTCTTTATTTTGCTGTTAAGTGCATCTACCTATTCTGTTAAATTAATGGCTAATACATAAACTCTATTTCATATTTGAAACCATTTCTACTTGAGATAACCTATTTTATAATGTATTGCATGATTACTATTTGAATACTAGGTGACAAAGTTCATGAGAAAGAAATGCATTAAAAATGTTTAGAAAATTATAGGATTGTTTCCAAAAGCTTTTGAAATGGAATGCAATTTTTTCTACATTTCTTGGGCTTCTTTACCATAATTTTATTGTTTTACTTTGATATCTATACACTTCAGTTTACTGGCTCCTCCTCAAGAAGATGTTTGTCACAGAGAAATATATCTGTATTGGTCATAGTGTTACTAGCAATGGCCATAAGAAACACAAGTAGTGTCGTTCATTTTCAGAAATATACAGCAAGCCCCTGTGCCATTTTACTTTTCTAAACACATCAGTGAAAATTTAGGGAAAAGAGCGTAACAACATGACTGTATCATGTCTTGAATAAATGTATTTCCAAGAACAATAATTCTACATGTTTTAGTTTTATTCTGACATGCTTCAAAACAATCTTGTCACTGATAAATTCTAAAATATCAAAATGATTTATTTTAGAGCCAGGCTTTTAATTGTAATATTTTATTATAATTTATCATGACTATACTTTGGTTATATCCAAAGTTTCTCAGAAACTGGATATAAACTTTTTCAGTTCTGAAAAACTTTGGATATAACCAGACCAACAGTTGTGAGTAACATGCCTTGATTGCAGTTGTGAGGGACAGCAATTGATCTGTAGGTGCAAATCACTCTATCCACCAGTATTTCCAAGGTTAAAAAAGAAGCTGTGGTTACGGAAACTAAGGAAAACAGAGGACCAAATGTAAATTGGCTCCTTCATACAAAAATGTTTTCTCCTAACTATAATATCCTATACATATAAAAATTTGTGTTTCTTGGTTTTATTTAATGTTGAGGTTTCAAAAACAAAATGAGATTCTTAGTGGCCATTTTTCCCCTGTGTTTAACAATTATATTAAGGCACAAATGAATAGAAAATAATGAAAAGTATTACTCCCAAGCCAAAATTGCGCAAGTCAGCCACAGATCCATTTCAAACCCTATGACCTTTAAAATAGACACATATGGACACAAATGAACACAGATGGCCCTACTCCAAATCCCCACCTACTGCTGAGAACAACTTTCTAGTTTTTCCCTCTTAAGAGTTTTTTGTTTAATACATGTGCTTCCTTTCCATTGCATTCCATTCCATTCAGACCTCTTCTTTTTTTGTAACGTAAAAGTTGCTACATCAGGTAGGTAGTGATAGTGAGGACACCAGCAGATACGATCATGCTCACTTAGTGATATTTCACTTAATAGCTGGGTGCAGTGGCTCACTCCTGTAATCCCAGCACTTTGGGAGGCTGAGGTGGGTGGGTCACTTGAAGTCAGGAGTTCGAGACCAGCCTGGCCAACGTGGCGAAACCCCATCTCTACTAAAAATACCAAAATTAGCTGGGGATGGTGGTGTGTGCCCATAGTCCCAGCTACTTGGGAGGCTGAGGCAGAAGAATCGCTTGAAACCAGGAGGTGGGGGCCCCAGCGAGCTGGGATAGCGCCACTGCAGTCCAGCCTGGGCGACAAAGCGAGACTCTGGTAATTCTGACAAAGCAGAAATATCACTGTGATGGTCACTTAATGGTAAGGCAAGGCAGATGTGTTCATGAATTCTTAAAGCTCATGCATCTCCATGATTCTTTTTAAATCAATAAATCTTAACTAATTTGCATGAACATTAACAAAAGCACCAAAGGGAATGTTTTCCAGACCTAGATGGTTTGAGAAGCATCTACGTTTGGAAGATAAAGTCCTTCCTTTAGCTATAGTTGATGAGAAAAGCCAAGGTGGATTACAGATTTCTTCCATTAGTGCATTCGTTAAATCGGCGGATAACAAAGTAATACGTGACCCAGCTTTTCCCAGAGTGTATAACATAGAATATAAGTTCTAAGGGATGTTAGTGGCGTTACATGAGAAATGGGTACTATCATCAAATAATGTTGGGCAATGCAGAGTTAAACAAGCTGAACAGGTTTTTTGTTTTTTGTTTTTTTACCTGTGGACAACTTTCAGAACCGTCAGTGTCCTGACATGTATTATGAATCACCAAGAGGTAGATGCTTCATGCAGTGTTCCCCAAACCTGTTTCATTCCCAAACCTTTCATTCTGGGCAAACCCTGGGACTGGGGTCCCACAAAACACACGTTGAGAATTGCTGTAATTGTCAAGTAGTCTACCAAAATATCATTGCTTGCTAACATGTATAGCCACTAGCTCAAAAATACATTATTCTTAAAACATTATGAACTTCCATTTTATTTTGGTAAATTCTTGAAAAATCACATTTTCTTCTTGTTATTTGATGGCTTTTTCTCTTGAAACCTCTGATGACTATCTTGGTCAGTTTGTCCAAGTTCTTAAAGCCAAAATATTAGAAAAGTAAACATGTTTATATGTTGTGGTTTTTACTTCATTTTCTATTTCTATATTTTATTTTAATATTTCCTATATAATAATTATATGATCACCTCCTAAACTTGCTTATTTTCTTTTCCTCCTTTTTTTTACACTGAACCATTTGCTTTATTTTTCCTTTAAGTATGGCAATCGAGAAGTATAGGGGCATAATGAATAATAAGATATGCTCTCATTTTTGAAAATGTAATGTACAAAATAAGAACTCAGTAGTGTACATGTTATTCTGAAAAAAATCAAAGTATAAGTAAAACTTTCTACCATCCAGGCACAGGAATATATCCCCTCAAAACCTAAATTATTCCCAAGTTTCATACCAGTTATCCTGATGAAAATCCCCAGCAGCTGTGTCTCTGTCAACAGAGACGGCAACCCTCTCTTGCAAAGCGACAACCAATCCTTTCTCTTCCTCCCTTCTGCGGTACTGTTCTTCAGTACACAGGCAAAACTGCTATGCGAGTTCTAAGTCTTTGCTATAATCTTGAAAGCCTTTGTCTGGTCGACTTGCAGTTACTTATCTTTTAACACTAGGTAACTAGTTGTTATTAAAAATCTATTATAGATTTAAAGTTCTATTGTTTTCCCTAGGATAGAACATTGTGATAGCTCTGATCATGTTGGAAAGGCCACTGGTCCCATTCCCAGCCCAGAGGTGTTCACGTGCCTCTTGTTGCTGCCTGTGGGCTGCTGGAAGCCAACCTAGAAGGCAATGAACAGCCCAGGTGTTTTAAAAAACGTGCTATAAGCCTTGACTCACTGAATATTTATTTCTAGCCATATGTTCCTACTTGGTGAAACAGACTTAGATAATTCTATTTAGTTAATACATTTATTTAGTAATCCTTCTGGGAGCAGGACTCAAAAAATACAGCACTGTTCCAAATTTTATTCCATTTTAGCATCATCGTAGACTTTTATCATTTGAAGAACCTTAAAAAATTATCTGATTCAGGGCTTCTCAGACTTTAGCATGAATTAGCATCCCCTGAAGAGTTATTAAAACCCACATTGCTGCTCCAGCCCCCAGAGTTTCTGAGTCAGCAGGTCTAGGGTAGATGCTGAGAATTTACATTTTTAACAGTTCACAGGTGAAGCTGATGTGATTCATTCCAGGACCACACTCAGTGCCACTGTGGGAGAAAGCCCTTTCTTGCAGGTCTGCTTCGGAGAAGCTGAGCGTTCATGGAACTAGCCTCAGACTCAACACCCCACAGAACTCTGGAAGGAGGGAGCAAATCTGGCTTTCTCCCATCCTTGGAGCAACACAAGGGATGATTGATGGGTGGACCTCAGTGTGTATCAGAGGTTTTCGTCAGGGAAGGCTGTGTAACACACATCCCTAATACTGCTATGGCTTCTTTGCTGTCTGGGACTACATTTTGAGAACCACGGATGTGGTTCAACCTTCTTGTTTTACAGACAGGAACATGGAGGCTCAGGCGGGGCAGGATGGCATGACCAGGGAGCTGCTGATGCAGGAAGAGAGCCCAGGTGCCCAGACTTTGAGCAATTTTACATTCTCTCCTGCACTACCAGTTACCTAGTTTCTGCTCATAAGTGCACAGCTAAACATTTCTCAATAGTTACAGGATTGCCAAAGCATTTTTTAAAATATTTTTGTCTTTGCTGATTGGGGAGATGGGTTTCTTCCATCAAGTGATTCCCTGCTCTCTTCTTCCTAAATGTAGAAAATTCCCACACAGCCTTGCTTTTGCTCTTGGTGAGATTAAGCTTTATGTTTTTTAACCTATGTTCGGTTTTATTAATGGGAACTTCCCAAACAATCTATACAACAACTTTTTATATTTTCTTGGCTTACGGCTTCTACAGGTAGTGGTTCTTACTGTTAGCTTAATGTGTTTAGAACAAACTATAACCAATATATTTTGTGAGCAGAGAAGGATTTTATTTACCTCTGAGCATTCTAGTCATGTTTTCTGCTTTCCCTTTCTTGTACTTATCTTCCCGCTTCTACACAGTCGTATTTTCTCTAATAAATTAGACCATTTCTTTTTCCTGACGACGTAGTTCTCTTTTGGGCACTTAATGCTGCGGCACCTCTGGCACAGGTGTGGCAGGTGCTCCTGGAATGTTCAGCTGCTTTTTGAATCATCTGCCAAAAGGACCCCCTGGGCTCTTTACAATGAAGAAATCTTCATGGATTGAACCCAGGGCTGCTTACAGACACCCATTTAAGATGGGTGTGACATGACCAGAAATGGCATTTTCTTCTCCCTATAGTTAAAATGATATATCTGACCCTTATTGTGAATTCAAGAGGGTAGATGTTCTAAGGTTCAGTGGCAGACCAACAACAAATGGCTTCATTTCTCCTGGTCCCCTAAAAATATGTATCGTATGGCCCAAATGTAGTATTTTTTGTGGGATGGCTAGCATATCTCTGGCTAGCTTCCTTCTACAACAGCTGTTCAGTGGATACATTTTATGAGGCAAGTAAGCCATTATACATAATAATAAAATTCAGTAACAGCTTAACAAAGCTCTCCATTTGCCCATGGACTGATAAAACAAAGATATTATGCATAACATTTGTTACAAGCATATTTAATAACCAATGTGGTTATTGGGATGAAAGGAAGAGGAGGCATATGTTTTGTTCCTTATAAGTAATTAATTGAATTAGCTGGACTTAAGAAAACTTTCTTGGGTTTCAGTGGTACAAATATAATCTGTAGAAAAGACACAATATTCTGGAGTAAAATACATCAGAATACTCCAGTACTTAGTCCCCAAATAAATAAAAGACTTCCAGCTATGCTGTGCAGATTCTCAGGAACCTAGTACAGCCCTTCTAATTAATTTTTAACATTATCCTTTATAAAATCACAGCTCAGTCTTAACACATGCACCCAGCCATGGGGGTTCTTCATCATCCATCTATGTAGTTTTTTGTAACAGAGAACATTCTGTATTTTTAAAGATGATGCCTTTGGTTTTATTATTCAAAGTTCAATTATTAATTTTTGGTCAGTCAGCAGTTTAGCATTCCCTTCATATAAAATAAATGAAATTATTTTATAACTTGATGACTACCAATTGGTATTGTTTCCTGGGCTGCAAAGCTGTTAAAGCTAGCTCTTTAATGTTGCATGAGGATGTGAATATTGAGGTGTTTTCATAACAACAGCCTGCAGGGGAAACGCTCTGTGGGCACTCTATGCCATATGAACTCAAGCACACCACTCATACATGGGCTTCCTATTTTCCTTCTCCCACCTTCCTTCTCTGCCTTCAAAGCCCATTTCAGAAGGTTCCTGAGCTCCATCTCCTTAGGTGTGCTGTGAACATTCAGAGCATAGCCAGCTTTCTGACATCCCATAATCCCATAATTATTCTTTCTTCTATTCCAACTGTGTGTCCTTCCCATCTGCTCAGCTGGTCTGTGATTTATCCGGGATTGAGCTCCTATCAGTTCTTTTGTGAAGCTTCCATGACACCCCTCCTCTTTCCCCCACTGAGCTAACCAGTTCCCCAGTGTGTCCACGGCTCACTTAGCATACCTGTACACTGGCTTGTACCCATTAGCTCTTGTCTGTCTACATATCTGTCTCTCCAATACTCTAGAAGCTTGCAGGGAGAGACCACACCACCATACCTGACACACAGTCGATGCTGTGTTTGATGAATGAATGAGTGGTGAATCATACCGTGCTTCTGTGTGCAGTTACCCCCAGCTGCACTCCCTCCCTCTGATTGCCCTATTGCTCCCAGCTACCTCCTGTTCTCCTCTGCCTCCAGTCTGACCCATCTCCACCCAATCCAACTCAGTCTCCAAGGTGATTATTCTAAAGTTCACATCTGATCATGTCCCTCCATCATTGCCTATGAATAAAGAGGACAAGTCCATAAAATAATATACAAGGTCCTCCCTCTACAAGCACGTGTCTTACCCCATAATCTGCTGCTTTCCTCCTTCTATTTCATGTTCCCCAAAATATCAGAAGTGCCAAACTAGCAGCTCTCCACACACAAAATCCTATTTCTCAACACCACACCTTTGACAATGCTATTCCCAGTGGGTGAGAAGCCTGTTCCTCTCACCTTCTCACTGCCCTCACAATCAGCTCTGAGCCATCCTTTAAGACTCAGTTCCAAAGCTGTCTTCCCCAAGAAATCTCCCACATTCCCCACAGCCTGATGAGGATCCCTTGTCTGGACTCCCTCTGCCCTTCTCTTAAAGCATTGGCTACGTAGGGTGACTATACGGGTAGTGCCTCAAGGCATGAGGCTCTTGTCCATCTCTGTGTCCCTGGGGTCTAGCACAGAGCCTGCACCTTGGTTTATTAGAAAATATCTGATAAACAACACTGCGTTGAAGCTCCAGAAAGACAGAACCTGTGTCTCAGCTTTCTTGGAGCCCCTCATCCTTCCTGGTCTTTTTTTCTGCACTCAATAGCACCTATTGTCCCTTGTAAGAACTCAGCAAGTATTGGGAACTAAAGTAAATTAGGCACAGGTGGGTAAAGAGTGTATTGTGCTTTTCTGTAGCTAGAAACTAGAGTAACACCCACTGCTATACTGTGGCAAAATTTATTTCTAAAAAACTTTCATCACAAGAGTGCCCCCAATCACTTGTTTAAACTGGATGATAGGATATAAAAAAATAACAGAAAGAGTAATTCTGAAATATCAACAAATTCACCTAACTAATGTGCCATGACAATAGGCAATTGGTAAGAGTAGCACTATTGTATGTAAGTAAGAAAATAGCATGAAACTCAATAAAAACATAGATTTTTCAGGTTATTAAATGGAGGACCAGACAGAGAAGGAAATGAGATGTGTAGGCTTGTAGTAATACAGTCTTTGTCTACATATAACTTGGATAAAATCTGATTTAGAGTTGGTGTGTTTCCATAATGCTGACCGCTCTACTTCAAAATCAAATCAATGTATTGGGTTAAGTTAAAAGCTAGTTTTTCCCCTCAACTCTGGGCTTGACTATTTTGTCAGTAAATTTAAAAATAAAAAGAAATGCATCCCTTTGGAGAGCTTTCTAAGAGTTTGCCACCAGATCATTGTGTGTCAGCCAGACTCATTTATTTCCTTCCCCTCCCTTAAGTACTCCCAAGCTCCCTAGGTGCAGAGCTCATCGATAACTCTGCGTAACTTGGACCTGGGCACCATGTAGGATATAGCTCTCTCTCCAGCGTACTTCTAGAATAACTCTTCAGCATGTCCACAAGTGCTCATGGAGAGTCCCCTCTGTCCACCTGCAATGAATTCCAGGCTTCGTGAAAACATCTGAGTAGAGCCTCACTTTTCACTCTGCATCCAGTGACCCTCAGGAGCCACAGACCATCTCAGTGCCCAAGTGGCCTGATATCCCCGGAAATCCCACCTCCTTAACTGATGTCACTCTCCAGCGCCTGGCCGCAAAGCAGCAGCGCTTGTGCCTAGGGGCACATAGGATCCATCCTTATCTGGGGAAGGCAGCCCCTTCAGCTTAGGCCCATGCTGCTGTCTGTGGGGCTTTGGCCTAGTTCATGAGGCAGGGGTGGGGAGATGTAGGCTCCATAGCCGGACTCTGTCTCTACCACCATAACCAATGATCAAAAAAAAAAAAAACTTGTTCACTGCCGCTTTATCCTTCAGCTCCCAAATAACCTCAAACCAAGAGATTAAGCCCTCAGCCCAGCCCAGCCCCACCCAATTCCAGGCATAGAATTTCTAGGGACATCTGAGATGCAATTTCTTGGTCCAAAATGTCCAGAGAAGAGCTAGGTATTCACCTTTGGCTGCTGAGTTTTTATGTCCTGGAATATTCCCAACTAGTATGAAAGACTGCTCAGTGCCAATTTTGACCTTTCAGGACTCTGCCTGTGCAACTAAGAGGAGGGCCGCATTTGTTGGTGCTAACTCACATGATAGATTGGAGCACAGGGGTTACACAGGAGCTCTCAGGACTGAGTCACCAGATGTATGAGGCTCTGGCCAGTTGGTCCAATGTGGTGTGAGAGATTGTAAAGCATATATATATATAATATATAGACATATATAGAGACATATATAGACATATATAGACATATATATATAGACATATATATATAGAGACAAATACATATATATATATATATCTATATATATTTTGGAGACAGAGTCTCGCTTTGACACCAGGCTGGAGTACAGTGGCACAATCTGGACTCACTCTGCCTGGACTCAGTCTGGACTCAACCTCCGCCTCCCAGGCTCAAGTAATTCTCCTGCCTCAGGCTCCCAAGTAGCTCGGATTACAGGCACGCGCCACCGCACCCAGCTAAATTTTGTATTTTTAGTAGAAACGGGGTTTCACCATGTTGCCCAGGCTAGGCTTGAACTCCTGACCTCAGGTGATCCATCTGCCTGATCCACAAGCGTGAGCCACTGCATGTAGCCTGTAAAGCATATATATAATATATGTGTATATATATATATTTATATATATATTATATATATTTTATATATATATATATATATATATATATATAGTAGAGATGGAGTCTTACTCTGTCACCAGGCTGGAGTGCAGTGGCACGATCTTGGCTCACTGCAACCTCCGCCTCCCGGGTTCAAGCAATTCTCCTGCCTCAGCCTCCCAAGTAGCTGGGATTACAGGCATGTGCCACCATGCCCAGCTAATTTCTTTTGTATTTTAGTAGAGATAGGGTTTCAGCATGTTGAAGCACATATTTTTAAAAAGAAACATTCAGACAAGTTTACCTCTAAAATTTCTACTCTTTTCTGTAAATATTAAAGAGTGAAGCTCCCACCAAGTTCTCAGTCAGGTAGAGAGATTTTCAACTCACTCCTTCACTCAGTAAACGTTTATTGAGGGCCTACTGGATGCCTGGCACTGTTGAAAGAGTCAAAGATACAGCAGTGAACCAAAATGCACTTTTAGAGAGAGGGAGAAAGAGGATAACCAAGTAAGTGAATAATATAATATCAGACTCTAATAAGTTGTGAAATAAACAAGACTAGATGGAGAACTGAAGGATTTCTTAAAAACTTTTATGATGGAAAATTGTGAGCATATATAAAAGTAAAAAAAAAAAAAAGTCTAATGAGCCATATAGATCCACTATCCAGTTCCTACAATGATCAAATCAAGACCTGTCTTCCGTATCCCCACCCACCCTCCCACTGTGGACTATTTTGCAGCAGATCCTATACGTCACATCATTTGCTTATAAATCTTTTGGCATGAATCTCTAAAAGAAAGGGAATGCTATATAGGTAAGGTAGTCAAGGAAGGTGGCTCTAAGGAGGTGATCTGGGAGAATGGGAAAAAGAGTTCTGGTGGAAACAGCAAAGCAAACAGCTGAGGTAGTTGAGGATCTGCAAAAAGGCCAGTCGGACTACCCTAGAGGGAATGAGGAGGAGAGGGGCTCAATCCTAAAACAGCAATATGACCAGAAGTTCCTAAAAGGAATACAATTATTACAGCAAAACTTATATGGGGCTTATTATATGGCAGGAGCTCTTCTAGTAGTTTGCCTACATTAACTCATATATTCTTCACAACAACCCTACAATGTCATTACCACTATTATAATCCCATTTTACTGCAATTAAAGAAACAGACACAGAGATGTGCAGCTAACTACGGGCAGCCTCAGAATTTGCACCGAGACAATCTAGTTCCATATTTCAAGTTCTTAATCGTTTCACTGTGCTGCTTCCACTTTCAATGTAGAATGGTGCATTAATTGCAAGACACATTTCTGAGCAACTCTGCGCTGCCTCTTCCAGATCTCTCTAAACCATCACCTCTTCTCCCACTGACCCCTAACCCCAGATTGCCGCCCCCTCCAGGTCTGGATACTGCTTCCTGGCCAGCTTATTTTTTCCTACTTCCCTTCTCTTCCCACCCAAATCTTTTTCCCTGTTAGCTATACTCCCTATGAGGGTGGAGAACATGTCAGCCTGTCATTCGCACTGTATCCCCTCACACAATGCCCAAAACATAGTGGGTACTGAATAAATGCTCGGTCCCACAAGACTGACCCCCACTTCAGCTGCCTGTTGCAAGTAGGGGGTCCCCAGATTACCCACACTTCTGTCCAACTTGGCTACGAATTGGAGATTCCCGCCATTCCCTCCTCATGCACAGTAATGTGCTATAATGGGTCACAGAATACAAGGAAACATGATTATCAGTTTATTATAAAGGATACAAATGAGTGATCAAATGAAGAGACACATAAAGCAGGGTCTGGGTTGGGCCCAGTGGCTCATACCTATAATCCCAGCACTTCGGAAGGCTGAGGCAGGAGGATCACTGGAGCCCAGGAGTTTGAGACCAGACTGGGCAATGTAGCAAGACCCTATGGCTACAAAATCAGAAAAAGGCAGAAGGGGTGGCATGAACCTATAGTCCCACATACTCAGGAGGCTGAGGTGGGAGGATGGCTTCAGCCCCAGAGTTCGAGGCCGCAGTGAATTATGATTGGAGCACAGGACTCCAGCCTGGGCAACAAAGGGAGACCCTGTCTCAAGAATGTAAAAAAGAAAGAAAGAAAGGAAAGAAAGAAAGAAAGAAGAGAGAGAGAGGAAAGAAAAAGAAAGAAAGAAAGAAAGAAAGAAAGAAAGAAAGAAAGAAAGAAAGAAAGAAAGGAAGGAAGGAAGGAAAGAGAGAGAGGAAAGAAAGAAAGAGAGAGAGAGGGAGGGAGGGAGGGAGGGAAGGAAGAAAGAAAGGAAAGAAGGAAGGAAAGAAAGAAAAAGAAAGAAAGAAAGGAAAAAGAAAAGAAGGAAAGAAAGAAAGAGAAAAAGAGAAAGAAAGAAAGAAAAGAAAGAAAGAAAGAAAGAAAGAAAGAAAGAAAGAAAGAAAGAAAGAAAGAAAGAGAAAGAAAGGGAAAAGAAAGGTCTCAAGGGGTCCAGAGTGCAGGAGCTTCTGTCACCAGGGAGTTTGGTGTGTACCACCCTCCCAGCCCATGGATACATTCACCAACCAGAAACTCTCCAAATCTGTTGTATAGGGTTCCATTATGAAGGCATGATTGCTGAAATCATTGGCCATTGGTGATTAGCTCAGTCCCCAGCCTCTCTTCCCTCTCCTTCGTTCGGGAGTGGGGCTGCAAGTTCTATCCCCGTAGTCACAGGGTTTGGCGACTCTACCAGCCAGGTTGAATTCTCCTAGAGCCACCTTATTACCATAAACTTGGGTGCGGTTGAAAGAGGGCTTCTTAAGAATAATAAAAGATGTTTTTCTTACCCCTATTACTCAGAAATTCCAAGGGTTTAGGAGTTCTGTGTCAGGAACCAAGGATGAAGACAAAATATATATTTCTTATTATGTCACAAAATGATATGTTCCACCCAGATCCCCTGGAATCCCTCTTTTTCCATGAGTTGCCCCCACACCTCGGGCTTTCAATGACCTGCATCTGAAGGCTTTCTTCCAAGGACTCCCTCGGGCTCCAGGATCCATTTGACCCCAAGAGCAAAGGGCCAGCAGTGCCTGAGCATTGCCAACCCTCATCTTCACCCCACAGGCTGTTAACCAAGGACTGTCAGGTATAGGGTATGACAGCCCAGCTTCCTTCCCATAGGATGGGACAACGCTGAGACCCTACAAACACTCCAGAGCCTCGCGCTGGGTCAGGTTTCCTCTCTTCCCTTTTCTGTTTCTGGGAAAACTGACCAAAAACCTTAGGTTACCTTAAAAATTCCTCTGTTAGCCAATATGGCTGTATATTGGAACACTCATAGAAAATTACTATACTTCCAATTTTACCATTAAATAAAAATAAAATATAATTAATTCTGAAACTATACCAAAATCATGGGATTTTACATTGGTGAGTCAAAGTGTTGTAGGACTATCTCCCTAGTTCAGCCAAAGATGGGGTCTTTGTCATACAGCCATGAAAAATTAGGACCACAGACAATTTGAAGGGTGAGATAAATAGGATTTATTGGGCAAAAGGGGAAACAGGGACTCTCTGCAAAGCCAGAGTCCCTGCTGGTGCACTTCCCGAATGAATCCCAGCTTCCACCCAGGAAGAGGAGGGTCCAGGCTCCTCCCTGCTGCAAACAGCGTGGATTTCTGTGGCTCCACCCCAGTGCACATTCTTCCCAGTACGCAGGCTGGTTGGTGTTTCTCTGGGGACCCCTTTCCACCTGGCTGTCTCAAAAGGTATTTTAGGATGTTGCAGTGCCTCAGAGGCATCTCTCAATCTCAAGCTCCCCAGCCCCAAAAATCTCTCAGCAGTGGTCAATGGTCAGACCTCCAGTCGGTTGGCAGAGAGTGGGAAGGTCAGCATCTAGCACATTGCCACCACTACAGGGAAGGCTGGGCAGACAGTGAGCAGCAAATCCTGGCTCAATATTGGAACTCACAAAACTGGTTTTCTGACTGTTAGGAGGGTATTGTTATAACACAACAATAATGATGAGACCCGGGGGAAAAATTTAGTAGGATAAAACACACATCAAGCATGTTGTTGAGATAAATATGGTCACTCTTCCAATATTTGTCTACTGATAATTTCTTGACCTTTTAAGAGAAGACTTGAGGGTAAGATGTGGAAGTACTGATTTGGTTAGAAGAATCCCAAGGAACCAAGAGACACTTTTTCATACATATAGGAAAAGTCGAGGTCCTAATGTATGTAAATGAACTCAAAAACTGTATTTGCCCTGCTGTTTCTAGGCATCCACGGCCGAGTCATTTCAAACCTTAAATGAGGAGTGAATAGTGATGAATGCGTTTATGAATATCCTTATTTGAAAACAAATGGCACCACAGTTCCAGGGTTCTAAATTGAAAAGTTAGTAGCAAAAAAGAGCTGCTCCAAAATCCATACTCTATAAAATCCACATAGTTCATGAGGAGAATGATAGAACTATAGATCATGGGCAATTATGCTCCAAAGAAAGGTTTTGAGGCAGCTGCATTCATAAGTCCCTCTTAGAATAAAGACATAAACATAGCAATATAATATCATAGCTAAATTGCCTCATCATGCTGCCATATTTTTGTAAATGAGATTTGTAATAATAGAATCATATAATCAGCCCATTTGCATGAAAAGTATTATGACTACTAATGTTCAGATTTAAGGAAACTGAATTCTTTCCAGGATGCAAACTATGCATCTTTCAGAGAAAGAGAATATGGGACATGGCTTAGAGAAAAACTTTCTTCCATCATATGATATTATCTATGGTGACATCCATATGACATCATCTAAGGCTGCTCCCTGGGGAGACTTCATCAAAGCTTTTTTTCTCATCACCATTTGGTGTACACAGACAGCAAGGAGATGCACAAAGTATATAGATTTGGAAATATGGATTTATTCTCATTATGAGATGAGCACCAAATATCCATATTGATATGTAGTCATAGAAATAAATCACTGTAAATCTTAAAGGAATTTTTTTTTTTTTGCAAATCTTTTTCCTGCATTCCCTCACTGTCAAATCAGCAACTGTGAGATGGACTCATTCACAATATTTTGACCTGAGGCAGGAATTAAACTCCAAAATGGGTGCCCTTATGGAAACCTAACCAATGTTGCAAACTAAAGATGAGGAAAACATACTATAAATAAGGTAATGTCTTCTCTTGCTGTCACCCACTGACCCTGGCTTCAGACTCTAAGCACTACTTTCTCTATAGATGAGCTAATCCCATCAAATAGGACAGGCCCAAGACAAGCAGATGAAGCCCTGTTTTAAATACTTTTTGCTTATGCTCTCTACTCTAAAATACTTTTACACATTCTTCAAGCTGATATTTTAAGAAAAAAAGTAAAATAAAATTGCCCTAAAAATAGGGAATAGTTACGCTTGTTCATATTATTTTCAAAGAAAAAAGATATTTATAGAGGTGAGTTCTAATTCTAAGTTGATTAATTCAAAATCTTCATGCACAGTATAAACCATCAGAACATTAGCTAGCATTTATTAAGAAAATAATGTATGCTACATATTATTCTAAAACTTTTGAATGCATTATCTCATTTAATTCTCATCCTAACCCTGTGTGTGATATTCTTTTTGTACCCATTTTACCCATAAGAAAATGAAGTGTGGTTTACTTAAAGTCACAAACCAAGGCAGTCTGTTTTCAGAGCTGATGCCCTCAGCTGCATTAATGGGTGAGCAGAGAATGTGAGGCTTGGTGCCCTTCCTCACTGGCATAAAACTACTTTAAAAAATTATTCTGTTGTTGTATTCTCTAAAATTCCAGGGAGGAGAAAACTGTCTTAAGATATCAATGCTTCTCTTCGTGGGTTTTTAGACTCCAGAAATAGAACTTGATGTATTCAAGACCCAGAATCCATTTGTGTATAACATAAGAACTCTAGCCCTCTGCAAATCCTTCCTTTAGAAAGCTTCCACATTTATCAACAATCATACACCAGAATTCATCATGTCTTTTAAGCTAGTCTGTTGAAAACAAGACCATGTATTACAGTCAGACTTCATTTGGGCCATCCTTTGCTGGTTAGGTACATTGGCAATGAAAGATCTGAAGGCATAAACTTGGCAGCAGCTTCAAAATATGCAGTTGGTCCCGGAACAATAACATGCTCATTATGTGCATTTATTGTTCCTGGGTTCCCTGCTGTCCAAATCTACCCAGAGTCTCCAATCAAGAAATATTGATAGGAGCAGTGCTAACCTGATATGACTGGGGACAATACAGAGTGACATGACCTGAGGTGATGAGAAGAACATGTGTGGTTTCCTGACCACCCCCTCCACTTCCCTGCCACATATTTTAATGCATATTACATCCCTGCCTTGGCAGTCACAGAGAGAGAAGCCAAAAGATATGTATGTATAAAGTTGCATCCATCAACACCACCAATGGTCCTCCTGGAATGCTGTCAGCTTGCAGATTGGCTTGCACCCACTGTCTGTGCACACCACACTCTGTGACTGTGGTTCTAGCTCTAGTTCTACAGGGACAGCAGGGCATCTCCCCAGAACCCAGACAACTTCCACAAAGACCTACTGGAATGCCAGTAGGAAGTAAAAGAGTCATCTGAGTTGGCATTTGCTTCATTAAGAGGGAAAGGCAGCAAAAAGAGGACCAAATTAGATTTTAAGCTAGGACCAGAATACAGAGGAAATAAACATTGAAAATAAGCCAAACCTATATATTTGTGGTTGCCAAGGCAGCCATCCAAAGCAGTTGACATATACCCATTTCTGACCCCAAAACACAAAAGCTCAGAAGCCCACTTTTAAGTAGAGACTTTGTTTGGTATTCAGAATAATTGTTTATCCTTTATGCAATACCTGAATTTGCAGCAAACTGCATGGGACTATATTTGAACAACACACTAGTGTCCTAAATGTAGGAAATTCTCGATCTAAGCTATTTTGTATCTAGAGGATAATTCTCTAATTTCCTATATGAATTTTTGATCAACATAGATATCTCTCTTTCTTCCTCCCTGTTTCACTCTTGTCCAGGAAAGAGGCTGAGGAAAGACCATATATCAGCTACAACAGCAAGCAGTTGTCAATCTGACCATTCATCGAACAACCTTTCTCATTGGCCTTGCAATTAATAAAAATATTTTCTTTTCATTAAATATAAATAATTGCCTATCTTGTTCAGAGAGCATTCTGTATGTAGATACTTAAATTGTTCACCCAGAATTGATGGACCAAATCCATAGTCAACACTAATATCCAACTGAACATAATTTAATCTTTTGTTGAGGATGAAGAAGCTTATTTTGAGATATTCCTGAAACTCAAGAATTTCATTATGATTTCAACTTGTATTGCATGAAAGAAATGCAAACATGGCAATTGATAGATGGCCTAAAAATATTGTGCCAATGGGCAGTGTCTGTACCAGCAGTTTGGAGACAGTACTTCCCAAGCAGTCTTCTCACTTCAGAAGTTAAAAAAAAAAAAAAAGAACACATTATGAACTCTTCACACTTCAGGTAGCCTACAAACAAGGAGGGTTATGTCTGGATGCATAGTTACCCCATCTATCCTTTAAAGACATACTCCAAAAATCAAAATCAAGACCAACCTGAATTTTAAATCCCATGGTGGTAATCTGGGATAAGACAGGGTTTCTCTTTAGGTTGATGAGTGAGAATTTTTTTCTCCTTAAAAAGAAAATCATTATTGTCTTTTAGGAGAGAGATAAAGGCAAAAGACATAAAGTAATCAACTTAAAATGGATTCTCATTAAAAAAAAAAAATGTGCTGGGTCAGCAGAATTACTAAAGAACAGTTATGTGAAATTTAGTTATAAATGAATAAAGAAACCGATAAGATAAAGATATCACATAAATGAAAAAATAATTATTAAATTCCTGTCCTTTTTGATGTTTTCTCTGATAATTAATATTTCCTTCTTCATAAGATAGTATAATCTCTAGGCAAATTTCCAAAGAAATTAAGAAATAAAATATGATTTGAAGGGAAGAAGGAAAAGAGAGAGAGAAGAGAGACTGAGACAGAAAATGAAGAAAGGAAAGTTTTAAAAGTGGCATTTTTAGAAGAGCTTCCAAGACTTGAATTAGGTATGGCATTAATTTTTTTCCACCAAGTCTTAGTCTTGGCAGGTTTCTGAAAAAATGCAGGAATTTCATGGATGTGGGAACTGGTGATGGAAAATGCATTATTTCCAACACAACAATTGTTGTACTTGAGAGAAACTATATGGGAAAAAAATAACACCCTAGAATAAATACAAATGAAATTCATGTATCAAAACCAATACTGTGAAAATAGTTTAAATGTTTCTTGAATTTATATCTAGTCATTAACCTAAATGCAGATTTTAGTTGAAGCCACACTTCTGCCTCATGGTCAGAAGGCCTGAAAACCTGTGGCGTGGAAAATTGGCAGGAAGGAGAATATTGAATTGGTCTCCATGGAAAAACAGATTTTGGCAGCCGTAACCTCCTCCCCGGCAGGTCTCTCTCCCGCTCTCTCTTTCTTCCTCCCTGTTTCACTCTTGTCCAGGAAAGAGGCTGAGGAAAGACCATATATCAGCTACAACAGCAAGCAGTTGTCAATCTGACCATTCATCGAACAACCTTTCTCATTGGCCTTGAATCCTGTGGTTAGGTTAAAGCCCCAAAATTGTCGCAGCCCTAGACTCACCCTCTGAGAGCACAGAGGCCATAAATTTCCATTCCTACTGGCTTTGGTTTCCTTCTCCCCTCAAACAAGAAAGTGGGGTGGAACACCTGCCTCGCTCGATGTCCCTGAAAGAAACTGCAATTCACAAATGGAAATGATAACTTCATTCGCAGAAATCCTAAAAATCTATTCCTCTCTTTCCCCGACCCCATCCTGTTTACTCCCCTATTCTGTCTGGTTACCTCAGGGAAAGCAGATATTTCCTGAGTTTTATTTAGTCTAGAGGGCTTCTGCGAAATCATTTCTCCACCCCAGAAGTTCCTAACAGCCCACCTCACCCCTGAAGTTCAGGCTCGTTCCCTCCTGGGCTAGCCCTAAACCCAGGCTCCATCAAGCTGCCCAACATTTTCCTTCCAGCCTCGTTTCCATCATCCCCCTACCCCAGAGCTTCCGGGGGAATGTTCGCCACGCCCCTCCGGTGGGTTCCAGGCCCCTTTGCATGAGCCAATTGAGGCGAGAACTACCTCCCCACAGTCAATGTTGTGTCCGTGTGCTGTGCCTGTGCCTCTCGGTGGTTTTCACGGTGATCTTTTCTCTCTTTGCAGCTGGTTAATAATCCACTAGCAAGTCAGGCTGCAGCGGCTGCAGCAGCCATGAGCTCCATAGCAAGCTCACAGGCCTTTGGCAATGCCCTCTCCAGTCTTCAGGGGGTCACAGGTCAACTAGTTACTAATGCACAAGGACAGGTGAGTGGGAGATGGGAACAAGAGTGCATTTTTATGGCAGATTGAACTCGGAAAGGAAATGAATTTCTTTTGCATGAGAGCGATATGTAACCGCATCTATTCGAGGCAAATAAATAATGTTTACTAGCAATGTCAAGAATAGGAGAAGGGTTGGGAGGTGTTTCTATATTTTAGAAGCAAGATTTTTTTCCTACCTCTAGTTTGTCAAAGTTTTATTTTGTTTTTATCTCTGTACTATGACTCATGTTATGACCTTATATGAAGAAGTTACTTTGCATTACAGGGGCATTCTTTCAAAAAAAAAAAGTTACATTAAAAATAAAATGTCAGTTTTGCTTTTTTTTACTTTTCACTTAAGGAAAAACTTGGATAATGAGGGAAACTGATCGGTTTCCTTCCATAATTGCTGTGAGATATCAAAATTAGTCTTAACAAAGCCAATTTTTGAATGTATGGGAAGGTGATGAAGAAGTCTTATAAAAGCAACAAAGAAAAGTGGTGAGTTAGAATGAAGCCAATTGCAAGTCAGCCCCATGGCCCCCAGCCTCCTGACAATTCCCACGGAAGCCAGGCAACCTCTGGCATGCTTGTTGATTTATTTCAGTATGTCAGGTGTAGTAAACCTTCCTCATGTCATGAGAGGGGGTCTGTCCCCTCACTGCTAATGTGCCACGTAATGTTCATACAAGATCCTAGGAGATCTTCAGACGACCCAATAAACCCAAAAGCTGCAAAAAAAGCAAACGAGATGAAGCTGATAATGTCGGGGTACCCTCCATCCGAAGGCCTGTCTCAGAGCCCAGTGGTTAGGACACTTGGTTCTCCAGTGTGACTGATCATGAAATCCAAGGGAGAAGGAGCTAGCATTCTCACAAAGACTTTTTCCCCCCAGCCTTATTTATTTGCCCGGCAATGTGTTTGCATACTCCCTGCTTGGCCTGTTCTGTGGAGAGCAGGCATTTCGATGTCTTGAACCCTGTTTTTATTTTACATAAAGGGTAAACAAAGATGCATTATAAGCTAAATCGTCTCTGTCTACGTCCCATGGAAAAAAAGCTGACCTTGTTTTATTTCCTGGGCTGGTGCAGGATTGTCCCGTCAGAACCCCGAGGGCTGAACGATGGAGCTTGTCAAAGAGAGGCCCCATGTAATGAATCATCTTATCACAGGTGCACACCACACATATTAAAGGAGGGTTGTATGAACACTGTGCCCTCTACAGTAACCTTTCAATGTCTGCTTTAACCCTTGTTCCAATCCCTTTTCATCAAAGGATCATTTTATGCAGCTGGCTCTAAATGGAGGCTCTCAAAAGCCTATTAAGATTTCTGGAGGGACGGGGTATTGGTGTAGAGGAAAAGTTGGTTTTAATATCTATAACTCGTACTTACATCAGGTCGCTGCTTACTAGAGCTGTGCCCAGAAATAGGACTCCCTGCCTCACTACTGCCAGGGAGCTGGCCCTTGAGATGTAAATTTTAGGAGTTCAAGATAGAAACCATATCCACCGACAGATATTTCCTCTGATTTTTGTGTTCCTACATCTAAGTAAAATACACTGATATGCTCCATCACTTGAATACTTGTGATGCAGAACATCCGTTATTGTTTAGAAGGAATTATTAGGAGTTTATTCTTCTGATGATTTAAGGGCTGATTACTTTGCCAGTTATATATTCTCAGGGGCTGGAGTTACTACCTTTGCTTTTTTTGGCCTTTGCCAAACCCCAGGGATAGCTTTCCCAGTCCATAAGTACCCATTAGAAAATGATCTTCCAAGTAGAAGATTGATTGGTACTGTGCATACATTGAATAAGAGTTGACTTTAAAATATCTTATTTTAGAAACTGTGGTATGATCGTTTATTTGATGTGGTACACAAACCTCCTAAAGTGGAAAAAAAAATTACATTCACAGAGAAATCAATAATGCCTACTCATGAAATCTCAAGTTTTAACACATGTGCCCAATGGGGTCATGCCTTCCACCTAGTGCAGAAAGAGTTCAGAGTTAAAATACTCAAACTTCCAGTGGATAATTGGCCATATTCATGTAGCGATATGGTTGGTTTTGTTTGTTTGTTTGTTTTTTGTTGTTTTTTTGATGTTTAGAATATAAACCTGGTTATCTTCCCAGGAAAAGGTGCATGTCCTACAACTGTTGGCACAGAGATACTTGTGTGGCCCTGTGAAGTGAGGTGAACAGCCTATGGTCAAATTACACCAAAAGAGATAGGCAAAAATTATGTGTTTTTTGTGTGTGTGCGTATTCCTTTGGCTTATGTTAACGTGGCACAAGAGGTAGCAATACATTGGAACCAGATTCTTACAATTAGCCTTGCTCAAAATACCATGTAGAGTAGGATTACTCCACCCAGCCCATTTTCAATTTCTTAAAAATCTCCATAGCACTTTCCCAGAAAAGGTACAAAGAGAAAACTCTGAATATATTTGAAGATTCTTTCACTTGAGTTCTTGGCATCAACTATTGTTTACATTTGGAAGTTCACCCAGGAGTAATCACATTAAAACCTAAACCTAAGTGTGGAAAGCGTGTTTTACTCTACTGATAGTTTGGTGAGGTTAGGTCTGTTGAGAAAGGGTGGGGTGAGGTGGGGGTTCTATTATCAAAAATGTTCTGATCCTCCCCTCCTGCTAGATTCTTTTGGCTACCCGGAAACAAAAGACAGGATTCAGTAGTTAAGACTTTGAATTTAGAACTACCTGGGATTGAGTTTAGGCTCCACCTCTTTCTAGTTTTATGATCTTGGAGCCATGACTTAACCTACCTAAGCCATAGTTTCATTCTTAACATTCAAATGGAACCTATATGAGGCAGCTGTGAGACATACCCAGTGTCTCACAGGGCCCACAGCCTATGCCAGTGGTGCACTTTTGCAGGGCAAGCAGTCCCAAGGCTGCCTCCTCAGCTGGGCAGATGCCCACCCCACGTGGGGAGACATGCCAGAATCTTCTGTCAGGCTCTTGGCTCTCAACTCTCAACAGAAAGAAATCCCCCCACCTGGGACTTGGCAGTTTTGCTTCCCTATCTTGACATCTGAGTCTGTTTCTATTAACTGGATATCAGTAAATTTAAAGAGATAGGAAATCTCCATATATTGAAGAATTTTATTCCTGCTCCTTTTTTCCCCCGACCAGTAGCTATTATGAGCAAACATGGAGGAAAAACTTCAGTTGTTTTTATAACTTTCTAACCCCACGAATTCGTGTGTCATTAATTCAAAGAACAGACACTATTCAATAGAGTTATGAATTTGAACAGAAATACTGCATTCTAAAGTCATAGAGTAGAGGCCAGGCATGGTGGCTAATGCCTATAATCCCAGCACTGTGGGAGGCCAAGGCAGGTGGATCGCTTGAGTGCAGGAGTTTGAGATCAGCTTGGACAACATGACGAAACTGTGTCTCTACAAAAAAATTAGCTGGGTCTGGTGGCAGGCACCTGTAGTCCCAGCTACTTAGGAGGCAGAGGTTGCAGTGAGCCAAGATTGTGCCACTGCACTCCAGCCTGGGTGACAGAGTGAGACCCTGTTTCCAAAATAAATAAATAAAATCATAAAGTACATCTCTTACCCAGGGATGTTAAAGGCTCTAGAGTTATATCATACCCAACTTCACTCTGAGGTGGGAAGGTAGCATGTGTCCTCCTGAAATTAGTAGTCATGAAATTGATCATGACTATGGCATTGCTGAGAAAAACATCCTAGTTCTCTTTGTTTACTCGATCTGGAAATCATGCAAGTGTGGCAGGTGGGCAATGGAATGGGTGCTAGCTGTGGACTTGTTTGAATTCCAGGTTGGCCCATAACTGGCTCTGTGACCTCGGGCAAATTACTTGAGCTCTCTGAGCCTCGGTTTTGCCAATTATAAAGTAAGGATAATAAAACTAAGCTCCTAGGTTGTGAAGATTAAATGAGATAATGTGTGGGGAAAGCCTACCACAGTGACTGAGTGCAGAGGTATTCTCAATAAAGGATTGCATAATTATCACCATCATCATCGTTAAGAGTTTTGTCTCATAGTTTCTGGAAACCTATATTTGATCTGGACATGCAGCAAGAGGCAGTACAGTGTACAAGCAAAAAGAAAGGGTTCTGGAGCCAGACTGCCATCCACCAGCTGTGAGACTGGGCAGTTTCCCCCTGCTGTGCTTCAATTTCTTCATCTGAAAAATGGAGATAATAATAACACCAGGTCCTAGGATTAAAGTCCTGAGAATGGCATCAGACACATAATCATCACTCAATAATGCTATCGCCCAATAAATGCTACCTATTAATCAAGATGGCATGTGTTTTCAGTTCATAACTGTGCACAAAAACCCATGCTGAAGTCTATATGTGTGAGGAGTTTGAGAATGTGAAAATCTTAGTAGTAGGATCTTAAGTTATTTTAAGGAAATCTTACCCTTCTCTTGGATAGTTCAGTAGGGAGGAGGGAAAGTGTGAGTGTATATACGTGCTCTTAACACTTATTCAGTGGGTATGTTCAAGATTTGGCAAGTAGATTTACTATCGATTTGTTCAGCTATAGAATTGGCTTCCCTGGTGCCCCTGGCAATATCTCCTTATTGGCGTTATTGCAGAAAAGTAAAAGCAAATGAAATTTTATTTTATACTGGAGCTAAAGAAAGCATTCTACATTTTAACTGAAGCTCAGAATGTTTCCTGATGAAATTAAGTCCTAGACCACTGTGAAATTTTCTTAAGTGGCAGCAAGTAAAGTCAAACACATTGGTTCTTAAAAAGCAAATCAAGGGGGGGGAAATCAACTAAACATTACTATTTCAATGTATTAAAAAGAAGGAAAAGTAAAGGACTTACCTAGTCAGGTTACTCAAGAATGCACATACTATTGTATGACAGCTGAGCAGAGTTGGTTTGGTGAGATTTGGAAGGATTTGCTGGATCAGTGTAGGATGGGGGCTGCCTCCTAAAATGACCACAAGGCCGTGATGAAAGAAAAGCAATCAAATGGTTCTAACGGTAGCCTATGCATTATGACTTAGAGGATATGCCTTTGATTCTACAAAACCATTGATTGCCACTCAACTCTATTCAAAAGCTCTGGGCTGCAGAGGGGTGGATGGAGAGGCAGGAACACCACCAGCATCATGGATGTACGCATCAACTGGAAGGCCATCCCAATGTCATCACTTTCAAACATGGTTAAAAATACGTATCTTAGAATTGAAGCAACATAATGTTCAGATGGGGATGTTGCTCTGAGTTGTAATAAGATAAATAACATCTCCAGAGAGCAAGAGAGTAGCTAAAAGCATGGACTTTTATTGGAACCCAAACACTCTTAGTTGTGTGGACCTTGGATAAGTTATAAGACTTTTTTCTGGCCGTCTGTTTCCTCATCAGTAAAACAGGAATGATAGGCTTCTCACATATATTTGCTGTAGGGTTAAATGTGGTAGAAAAAGTGCTTGGCACAGTGCCTGATATATGCCATAAGCATTTAATAAATCATGGCTATTCTCTTAGGATGAAAAACCAGCAATTGACCTTGAACTGTGGGTTGCTAAAGTAATTAGCCCATCATTTAAATACATGAGAATCTTTTAAAGCAAAACACTACAAAATAAATGAAAATAAAGTTGTAGTAAATGCAAGTCTCAGCCAAAGGATTGAGATATAATGAATTTATTCAGTGAGTGTTGAGTCCCTCTCTAGGTTTTATTAGATCTACCAAGAAGAACTAATAAAGCCATAGCTGAACACATTTGTAAAATTATTTTCAAACCCTGTGGAAAAGAAATATGTGTAATTCTGACCATGTGACTAAATAAATGAGGTGCATTAGAAATATCCTGCCAAAGCCAGTTGTTCAGGAGTTTAGGGAGATTCACATATATTACTTTATTTCATTTTAAACAATCAAACATGTTAAATGTATAGAAAATAATTTTTGCAAAACAATGCAAAAGGCACTCTTGCTTAACCACCTAGTTATTAACATTTTTTTCTGTATTCGCTTCAGTTTTCTTGCTTTTTTTTTTTTTTTTTTTTTTTTTGAGATGGAGTCTTGCTTGTTGCCCAGGCTGGAGTGCAGTGGCGTGATCTCGGCTCACTGCAAGCTCCGCCTCCCAGGTGCACGCCATTCTCCTGCCTCAGCCTCCCGAGTAGCTGGGACTACAAGTGCCCACCACCACCCCCAGCTAATTTTTTTTGTATTTTTTAGTAGAGACGGGGTTTCACCATGTTAGCCAGGATGGTCTCAATCTCCTGACCTCATGATCCGCCTGCCTCGGCCTCCCAAAGTGCTGGGATTACAGGTGTGAGCCACCGCGCCCGGCCTTCTTGCTTATTTTTAGAAGAAACAGAGGGGTAGGAGTGGTGGGAAGCAGCCACAAAAAAATAATAATAATAATTAATTAATTTAAAAAATTTTTAAGAAAAAATAAGAAACAAAACATGACAGACACAGCTGAAACCATGGCACCTTCTTCTCCCATTTCCAAGGTGATTACCATGATAAAATGAACACTTTCCATGCACGTTCTGAGTTTTTACTCCAAAATATTCATTGAAGAAGCAAGATACGAAATAATATGTACAGAATAATACCATTTTTAAATACAAAAAAGACAAAAGAATATATTGTTTCTATATTTTGCATAAATAAGAATCAAACATGTTTTGTTGAAAATTCAGAGTTGGTGTCTGTATGTTTTCTCACAAATATTATGAACAGAGCAATCTATTCATATTACATTGCTTAACTAATGGTTTTGGCCATCTTTTATAAACCAAAAAAAAAATCTGAAAAAAGCTTGTATTTTGGCCATCTTTTATAAACCAAAAAAAACTGAAAAAAGCTCATTTGCAATGTCATTAAAGGAAATTTTATTTTAAAAGGTGTAAAAATTAAGTCATATTATGTGAACTATATTTCAAGTTGCATTTTTTTAAATCGAATAACATTTCTTAAATCAGCTCTTTCTAGAGACTGGGAAATATATATGTTCATGGGATTAGTAACATTATAGGAATTTTACCCTGACTTCATCTGAGTTATAAAGATAAAACAATAAACAACCTCAATCTTTCTACTAACATATCAAATTTCCCCTTAGAGCCCAGTTGAGAGCTTCAGTTCCTCATTTCAGAGGCAGTTGCATTAATGCCGTTTTTCCCTAAATGTGCGCTTCGGGAAAATAACGAGCCCCTCAAGATGCCCCACAAACTAGGGTCCCCTGGTCCGCGGAGCCGGGCAGCGCGGCGCAGCCGTCTCGCGTGGGACCCACCCGCGGGCGGAGCCAGGCGGCAGGGCTGCCCCACCGAGCTTCCCCCCAGCAACCCTTTTAACTTTCTTAGCCCTGTTTTCCCCAACCGAACACTTCCTAGAGTTCACGCTGGCAGAGTCCACTTCAAACAATGCTGCAGGAAGCCATTCACACTCATTCCTATCCACGTTTTTAAAAATGCGAAATAGTGATTTAAATCAGAAAAGAACCTCTTCCAATGGGGATTTCCTTTGCAGCCGGGGTTTCGCTGTGATTTCTGTGCTGTTTTGAGGGCACACGCCTACATAACACGTTTGCAGAGATAAGGGATCTCAAACTGTTCCCAAAAATCCCAAGGAGTCGTAATATGCAAACCGAAGGCAAATGAACGTGGGATGATCCGAGGCGCTCTCTGAAGGGGCTCTCCTGCAGTGCCCGGGCAGAGCGGGAGTGGAGGGCGGAAGTGTCCTCGCCGTCCTGAGGCCTGGGACACTGTTGATGGTAAATGGCGCTGTTGAGCCCCGATGCGCAGGGACTCCGCGGGCGGCGGACTTGACAGGAAGCTTTGCTGCGAGGAGGCCCAGCTGCCGACACGCGGGACGTCAGGGCCCCAGCAGAAGCGCCGGGCTGTGCCTCCTTAGGACTGCGAGTGCGGCCCCGCCCAAGGTTGCCCCGCCCTCCATCCTTCTACCCCCCCCACCATATTTCTGAAATGAAAGAGTTATCGATCGCTTTAGGGTTAACTTAAAGAACTGAAAGGAAAGCCCTCTCTGAACTCTTTCTAACTTCCTTCCCCAGCAAAACTCAGCAGTGCAAGCTGCCACGTACCATAAATAGGGTGTGCAGGAATGCACAGTGAGAAATCTAGTTTGCAGGATTCTCTCTGAAGATTGAGCTAGAGAGGACCAAGGTCTCTCTCACCTAAAGCAGAACTGGGGTGCTGTCACTTTTCCCACTTCTGGCTGCTGCAGCGTTTTATCTTTTTAATTTTTTTGTTTGTTTGTTTTTGTTTTTTGAGAGGGAGCTTAACTCTTGTTGCCTAGGCTGGAGTGCAATGGCATAATCTCGGCTCACTGCAACTTCCACCTCCTGGGTTCGAGCTATTCTCCTGCTTCAGCCTCCCGAGTAGCTGGGATTACAGGCACACACCACCACGCCCAGCTAATTTTTGTATTTTTAGTAGAGACGGGTTTCACCATGTTGGCCAGGGTGGCCTCGAACTTCTGACCTCAGGAGATCCACCTGCCTCAGCCTCCCAAAATGCTGGGATTACAGGCGTGAGCCATCGCTCCTGCCCCATCTTTTTAATTTTTATCCATGAGTATTTCGTTTTTCTGGGAATTGGGAAATGTTTTCTTGTGGAGGCTCCTAAATCTAGTCTGTTGGCACATCCTGTCTGTCTAAAGGATAGGAGAGGACCAATTAACTAATGAAGCAACCTAAATAACAGCTATAATTCTAAACAGGTACTACGTTACAAGATGCCATTTACAAACAGCTCCCTGAGAGCTAGTCTGACATATTAGATCTTTCTTTCATGAGCATAGTTTACATTCCAATTAGTGCCCCCTTATGGCAAAATACTATAACGAATGTTCACATGACTTCTTACTGTGTGCAAAGCTCTTTATCTGGCTTAATTCTTAGAGGAGTGCTAGGCTTTAGCTGAACGTTCCTTTGGGCCAAGTGACTTCTAGAAAAGAACAATGAAAATAATATCTCCCATGCATTAAGCCTTCACCCTGGGGCTGGTATAATCTATAATCCTAACAGAGTAGTTCATGGTAGGTTTGATTATCTCAGCTGCACAAATGAGCAAACTCTCAAGACATCAAGGATTAAGTGACTCCCTGGGATAACATCTTTTGGAAGTGGCAGAACTGAGATTTGTGTTCCAAGTCCATTCCCGTCCTTCCATATCACCCTGATTTTCTCGGGTTCAGAGATCTGGTTCATTTCCTGGCTGTTCCGTAGACATGTCACAAACTCCAGAACCTTCATTTCTCCATCTGCAAATGGGAATTGTAATTCTTGCTCTGTCAACCTCACAGAGTTCTCTTGAAGGCATACACACACACACACACACACACACACTAGAAAACTGTAAAGAGATGTAAATCTCACCGAATAAATACAGAGTATTTTAACTGGTATTCTTACTATGATTATTTTTGCTAATCAAAGAAACTGGACAGGTAGTGTCAGGGAATTGTCTAAAGCAATGAGACATTCTTGAAAAGTCTGTATCAGATCTCCACTTCTTGCCGAGAAAATCGCCTTAAGGTGTCCGTAGGTGTCCTGCCTTCCAGTGAGGCAACCTAGCAATGAGGAAAGAAATGCATGGTGAGTGCTTCGTATCAGCACTCATCAAATGAGCCTTTCAGAGCTCAGTAGAAAACCCTATCCCAGTGAATCTTCTGTTGGGCTGAAGATTGCAGCTGAAGATTGTTGTCCCACGCAGCACAGTGATGTTAGAATTGATTGAGCTCCTAATGTGGCGAGACCCTACACATTTCTAGATCCACCCAGAATGAGGTAAACCCTTCCAAAGAAAAAGAGAAATATCGAATGCTGTATTTTGACTCTTCTTACTCTGTGAGATTGATAGAGCAAGCATTACAAGAATTGTTTTGAGTCTAAGACACCACTGATTTTAAATTACACTTAAAGTCATACCACTGATTTTTGGAGAAGAGGAAAGAAAATACCACATTTAACAAATACATCGATTGTTAGAGGTAGCCTAATTTCAAAAATGTTAAAAATGTAAAAAAAAAAAAAAAAGAAGTGATCATTGAAATGTCATAATTGAGGGGGATACTATAATTAAGGAAATATGTTATTGATATCCTGAACCAATTCCAGTATCAGTAAGACCATACAATGGGCTGTTGATGATGGCTCCTTTTTAGTATTTAACAAAAAGTCAGGGATGGGAGTGGAAGCCATTTATATCTCAGCTTTTCCAACTATAGAATGAAAATTAAACTTGATTTGAGTAGAAGGAGGGCGGACAAGAAAAGGAAGAAGTGCTAAATTTTGATTTGGCATCCTAGAACAACATCAGCTCCATCTGCAAACTATGTTTATAGTTAAGATGAGCATTATCAGAGAGGAGAAAACATTAAATTCACATGTGAGCAACATTAAACTTTCAAATAAACATTCAGTATATCATTTACCACACCATACGCCCAATAATGCACCCAACTTTCTTGTTGGTCTGTGAGTTGTTGACATGATGAATACTCTTAAAGATGTCATCAACCCACAGAGCCAATAAGAAAGAAATGAGAAATAAATCAGAGTTAGGTAAGAATGGAAAAGTCACAACTCACAACAGTGAGAGGAGCCAGATTAAGTTCAAATGTAGGCCTTTGAATGACCCAACTGAATTTAGTGCACTAGCCATTACTCCAAATTGCCATTTATCTCATCAACTAAGCTTTCCTACCTGTATAACTAACAATATAAATAGATCCTGAGAAGACGTTATCAGGTGGAGGGTTCAGAATACTACAGTGAAGATGTGATGCAGCTTTATATTTGTAAGTAAATGCTATTAATCAAACAACACACAGATACACAAACAGGAAAAAAAAAATGTTGCACACTCCCTAGATGAGATACTTGCCAATAGATACAATAAACCAATCTCCTTAGAGTAACAGAGATGAACAGTGCAAATGTCCATGTACTCACATGAAAGGTGGCCCAGGATAAAGAACATGGACTTTCAAATCAGACAAATCTGAATCCTAACTTCATCTGCAAGCAGCTCTGCACCCCCTGGCAAGATATTTAATCTTCCTCAGCTAAAGTTATCTCTTCCATGAAATGACACCAATATATTCCTCTCAAGTTTGTTAGGAGGATTAGTATTAATAGCAATAATTAATATGTTGCTGCCACTAATTGAGCACTATTTATGTGCCAAGCAGCTATTTATGTGCCAAGCATTTGATATATTACTTTGTCTTTACTACCACACACAATATGGTTTATTCCCATTATACAGATTAAGAAACTTCCAATATCACCCAACTAGAAATGGTTGGATTCAAACTCAGTTATGTCTAATAGAGATTGCTTTTAATCACTGTACTGTAATAATAATTTAAAGCATTTTGTTTTGTTCACTGCAGCTAGAACCAAGTGGCTAGAATGGCATCTGGCACATAAAGACCATAAATACAGTAATAAAATCTGTGGCCTGAATGGAGTATTTCATATATGCTAATATGCTATTCAATAAGCATTTTTGCATAAATTCATCGCTTCATTCTCACAGTGATTTTGCACTATCGTCTCTAATTTACAGCTGAGGAACTGAAGGCTCAGAAAAGTTAAACAGGTCAGGCACGGTGGCTCACGCCCGTAATGCCAGCATTTTGAGAGGCTGAGGCAGGCAGATCACTTCAGGTCAGGAATTCGAGATCAGCCTGGCCAACGTTGTGAAACTGTGTCTCTACTAAAAACACAAAAATCAGCCAGGTATAGAGGCAGGCACCTGTAGTCCCAGCTACTTGGGAGGCTGAGGCAAGAGAATCGCTTGAGCCCAGGAGGCAGAGGTTGCAGTGAGCTGAGATCGCACCATTGCACTCCAGCCTGGGTGACAGAGTGCGACTCTGTCTCAGAAAAAAAAAAAAAAAGAAAGAAAGAAAAAGAAAGAAAAGTTAACCAACTTTCCGGAGCCATACAGTAAATGATAGAGCCTGGATTTCAGCCCAGATCTGGCTGCTTTGAAGCCCATCTTTCCTCTGAAGCAAAGCTGCTTTCAGCATAACATATATAAGTGCCTAATACAGGGCCTGCCATATAGTAGTCATTTCATAAATATAGTGCTCTCTTCATGTATATATATAACCTACTCAGGGTGGCTGATCTAAAGTACAGTCTGTTTGGGTTTTTTGTTTGTTTTTTGGGAGTGAATCTCACTTTGTCACCCAGGTTGGAGTGTAGTGTCACCATCTCTGCTCGCTGCAACCTCTGCCTCCTGGGTTCAAGCGATTCTCCTACCTCAGTCTCCTGAGTAGCTGGGATTACAGGCACGCACCATCATGGCCCACTAATTTTCGTATTTTTTAGTAGAGGTGGAGTTTCACCATGTTGGCTAGGCTGGTGTCGAACTCCTGACCTCAAGTGATCTGCCCACCTCAGCCTCTCAAAGTGCTGGGGTTACGGGAGTGAGCCATCGTGCCTGGCCTAAAGTAGGGTCTGTTTAATATATCGAAGTTTTATGTGGATATGCTTTTAAGTGGGTCATCCAGCATTACTATATCTGATGAAAATGGCAATTGTTTATTTAATTAACTCACTTCAATTGTTTTAACAGCTAACATTTTGGGGTTGTTGTAAAAAGTAAAAGTAACAAAGGATGTTAAATCCTTGGCACTCACATCTGTCTTGAAACCCATGGTCCCACCAGCATGCAGAGAAGACCAGTTTGATGATTTTGAGTCAGCTGCCCACACATTAGTGACCGGGTAGGCTGGACAACTTGTTTTCTTCAGATTAGCAGCAGCAGCAACAGGCTAGGCGATGCCTAGCTTGCCTCTATGACATGACTATATGGCTGCTAGATATAATAGCATTCACTTTTCTCCATAACAAAATGTTGTACTTTATTTAATCAAAAGTCAGGGCCACAAGAGATATTACCTGCTAGGCTCATTTAACAACTGTTAATTTCCTCCGATGGTCTAGAATGAAAACATTCCCATCTGCCTTCAGTAAATCTGCAAGTAATGTCAGCAAACTATCCTAGATAACCAAAAGGAAGGAGCAAATAACATGGACAAAACCAAAAATCTGTTTTAAATTCACATGGAATTTGAAGATTTTCTTGCAAGTTTAGAATGGAAGCCTTCTTAATATGAGGATCTTCTCAGTATTATTGGGTTATAAAAGAACTATTTAGGATTTTTTTTTTTTTTTTTTGAGACGGAGTCTCGCTCTGTCACCCAGGTTGGGGTGCAGTGGCGTGATCTCGGCTCACTGCAAGCTCCGCCTCCCGGGTTCACGCCATTCTCCTGCCTCAGCCTCTCCGAGTAGCTGGGACTACAGGCGCCCGCCACCGCGCCCGGCTAATTTTTTTTGTATTTTTAGTAGAGACGGAGTTTCACCGTGGTCTCGATCTCCTGACCTCGTGATCCGCCCGCCTCGGCCTCCCAAAGTGCTGGGATTACAAGCGTGAGCCACCGCGCCCGGCCTATTTAGGATTTTTAATACAAAGGGTAACATTAGTGAAAGAAAGAATGTTTATGTTTAAAAGGTGATACACAAATTCCTTAAATGAAACAAAAGGAAATGACATAGTGTGCTGCTCCAGACTCTGAGAATTCATTTTGATTTCTGAGACTATAAAATCATACACATTTCTAAATATTTGAAAAGTGGAGTTTCTGCCCCTCTAGGCTCACATGGAAATAAGGCAGTAGAAATGGGAATAGTATCTGTGGTTTTGCACATCTAGACTGGTTCCTGAAATCCAGAACATAGGTGAATCAGAAAGTACTAAAAACTTACCTTCTCAGAAACCAAATATGATACTACAAACATTGCTTAAAATGCTCCAATTTTTTCTAGCAAAGTTAAATAGATTTTTTTAAATTCTGAGTTATGGATTAAGTTAATGGTTTTGTAGCTAAACATGTCAATGGATCTTTGATGTAAGTATCACTATTCCAGCTTTTCCATTACTTAATAATATATATGGCTAGTCTGTGAATGATATCTTCTGGCAAGGCTGTGAGACATGTTCCTGACAAGGCTGTACTTCAAAACTAACTTTTGAAATTAAAAATGCCAAAATTCATGCTATCAGCACAAATTATAAATTATCGAGCTTAAAACAGGACAGTCAGAAAATCATTACATTTATTGATTGGTTTATTAGCAATAATAAATCATATTTCACCAGGACCAAATTTGAAGTGCCTTCCAAATACTCCTTTTCTGAGGGACATTTAAAGTAGGAATTAGAAAACTATGAGAAACCACAATTGGAAGAGTATATCCAGCCCTCTTTGCATACATCTATCAACAATTGCCTAATCATTAGGGATAAGGCTGCAGATTGGTCACCTATGAAAATGGGGATGCAATTTTACGAGAAAAACTCATCAGCATAATTCTAATGAGTTATGGTCTTTGTTGTGAGAAATGAGAAATTCTGTGGTCTCACCCTAAAGAATATTTTAAAAAATTACTAACAGGAAATTGAAAAAGTAATATATGTTTGAGTGATGAGGACAACTTTTTTCTGATTGAATAGATAGATAAATATTGCATGCAAGTATCAAAATACATTTAATTTTGCCACAACAATGGATATTCTCTTCACAGAAAGCACATGAATCATCTTGGACTCATGAAACTGAGTGGTGATAAACAGATGCATCTTTAATGGCACTTGGCATCCTTCGTTCCCCACCCTCTTTTTTTCCTAGAGGCTTGTTTTGTTGTTTATCGTAATTTAAACTCAGCTTTACAGCTTGTGTGTGCTCACTGAGTACAAACACAGCACAAAGGGATGCTAAATTTGTACAGTGTTTTCTTAAAGCAATTGCCAAACATTTTCTTCACCAATTCCTATTGCTCCAAAAAACTTGGAATATTGGAGATCGCTGGTCAAAATTTAGGGTTTTGTTGTTGTTGTTGTTTGTTTATTTGCTACCACTGCTGTAGCTCTTTTTTTTTCTCATTTGGGAAGAAAAATAATATAAACATTTCATAGGTCCAGTGGTTTATTTAGGAATGTTTACTAAAGCTTCTAAGGACCAAAGCTGAGTGAAACTAACAGGTGTTCTCCCAAGCAATAAATAACTTTAATCTGATTTGGTCACTTAATCTGGCATCAACAGGCAGAAGCAGAAATACTTCTGTAAATTCTAGATATTTTTGCTGGTATTAAAACTCAAAGTTTTAGGCAAAGCCATATAAAGGCTCATAAAGTTGGCCTTTCTGCAAAATGATGGCTTCACCACAGTTGTGCTTCTCTTTTAAGGGGGAAAAAATGTTTTAGCAATTTGACAGCGTTGGCAGCTACCAAGAAAATGAAAAGAAACCATAGTTTAATTTGTAGTCACTGGGGAAAAAGGGAAAGAATGATGAAAAGAAATGTTTCCAGTTTATCCATAAAAATTTGTCTTTGTTTTCTAGTACCTGGAACATTCTTAAACCTTCTAGTGGACAAATATAATCAAAATGTAAAACCACTAAGAAGAATTGGAAATTGAAGCATTAGATCATATTTACAAATATATCCATTTCCTCCCACTGAATAAGTAATATTCAAATAAATAAATAAGTGAGGAAAAAAGAATAAGTAATGTAAGATGCTAGAAATGGAAACCAAGGCCACAGGGGCTTGAAGGAATTCATTTTTATGCGATATCTCATGTGCCCTTGTTACAAATAACTGTGGGTGGAAATGTCCATTCACTTTTATTCAAATTAGAATTCTACAGATAGGAAAATTAAAATATATCCATAGATGGGAATTTTGGGGAGCATGATGGAGCTGTGCCATTGTTTACAAGTAAGAAATGCATAGGATCCTTGTGATGGACTCAAGATGTGCAGAGGTTATGACTGTGGTGTGGCCACTGAGGAGGAGCATTGTGCTATGCAAAGTTGAGGTCATTTTCCACCGTGTGCCTGCCGTGTCTACTCTCCAGTGGGAAATCAGTGGCTTCGATTTATGTCCTTAGAGACCAGAAGTCCCAGTAGATTGACTTCCCACCTACCCCCCATAAGGTAACTCAGTCCAGATTGTTACCTGACTTACATAGGCATTTTGGTCATTTTCCTACCTACAGAGTGGCTTTAAAATGAAATTTAGAATAGTCAGATATTTCTCGGACTCTCAAGATCTAGAAAACTGCCTGACAGTGCCATCAACAATGGTGCAGCACCATCATCTTCCCAAAAAGTTCCCATCTATGGATATATTTTAATTTCCATATCTGTAGAATTCTAATTGGAATAAAAATGAATAGACATTTCAATCCACAGAATAAGGTCATATTTCAACAAAGGGTGAACTCGGCTGTCCAGCAACAAACACATCTGAGTATGTAATTGGTCTTCAAAAAGAGAAACTTTGGGAGATCACCTAAAGTCATTGACAGTTGCAGCAGTTTCCAGGAAAAAGAACCTATTGAACTCTTGTCAACAGTGTGAGTTTCAGTTTTATGTAAATTGCTGCCATCTTGACTGTCCTGCCTACAGGGAGCCTAGGTTTTCTTCTCCACCGGTGGGTTGCTGGTGTCTTAAGAGAGGATTTACAGAATACTCCTACTAATCCAAAAGAGAGTGTTTACACAAATTCAGATGGCTGGGTAACATCCTGGTCTTCTATAGT
This sequence comes from Hylobates moloch, assembly GCF_009828535.3. Taxonomy (NCBI): domain Eukaryota; kingdom Metazoa; phylum Chordata; class Mammalia; order Primates; family Hylobatidae; genus Hylobates; species Hylobates moloch. Next base: position 129,699,506 of record NW_026652276.1, on the reverse strand, counting down.
GGGAACTAGTACAATGTGGTATGCCCTGCTCCCATGCCAGGCACACAGGAGGCCCTCAGAAAGGATTTGCTGAGTGAGTGAGTGAGTGAGTGAGTGAGTGAGTGAGTGAGTGAGTGAGTGATGAATTTGTACATGAGCAAATGCATGAATAAAACAACCTCTTAGTTTTGAAGCCATCACAGAATAAAGCAGAGGGATTCTGCCAATGAAAATGCTGCCACTGTCTATATTAGCATATGTTTTATATGTAATTATTAATATTTGTACAAACATAACCAAGCTTATATACTTAAAGCTTCGAGTATATGTTAACCATAAGCAATACATTTCCCAGGAGAAGACAGGCATGAAACACAATGGCAAGTTCTCTGTCCATTTCCAAAAAGATGCCTGAAATTCCACTTCCCTTGCCCAAACAGAATTGCATATAGTGCTGAGCATCTTGCTTATCTGGGCCCTTCTGGGAGAACTACTTTGTATCCCTAAGTATTTCCCCTTAGTTACAGAGAAGGCCAGTTAACTTTGATTCCAATGTCATGCCTGTCTTGGTCTGTTCTGGCTGCTATAACAGAATATGGTAGACTGGATGGCTTACAAACAACAGAAATGTATTTTTCATAGTTCTAGAGGCTGAGAAATTCAAGATCACAGTGCCAGCAGATTCAGTGTTCAGTGAGGACCCGCTCCCTGGTCACAGACAGCTATCTTCTTGCTGTGTCCTTACATAGTGGAAGGGACCAGGGAACTCTCTGGGCTCTCTTTTATATGGACACTAATCCCATTTGACCTAATCACTTTCCAAAGGCCTCACTTCAAATACCATCACATTGGACTTGAGGTTTCAACATGTGAAGTTGGGGGGAACATAAATCCTCAGTGCATAGCAATGCCCAGCTGAACCTTGACAATAGCTGGAGGAACATTTTGCACAATCGACTCCCCCATCTCCTGTTTTCATCGTCCTACTTTCTAGTTGAGTAAAAAGTATTCGGAGCAGTAGAAGGAAGAAAGTACCGTAGAGAAATCAATTAGCCTTAAGTAATCCAGAACTTTCCAGTATGCTTTTCATTATGCCGATATATAATTCAGATATAATTTTAAAACGTGTTCGTGGCAGGCACCTATACTGTGTTCAAAAAAAGGATACATTTCCTAGACACCTATTGCTGCCCACCAATCACTCCAGGAACAGACCACGAAGGTGGTTACAATGACTCCTCACTTAATTCTCATCTCAATGTAATATAATCTTGTGTGAATTTAATTTACTCTTTTGATTATATTCAGGATCAAATCCTTTTTCTATCAATGTTTCCTAAAGCTCGAATGGAAACCCAGGTAAAAGAGAACAGGGCAAATCTCATAATTACAGTAAAATATGTAACCCCAGATATTATGCTGCATCTTAAAATTAAAAATTTGAGGAAAAACAAGCACACACACACACACACAAAAACACACCTGCCTCCAGAGTGCGGAGTGTGCCAGATTCAGTTGTAATATTATTGTAGTAGGAACTGTCAACTGTTCAGAATGGGGCCGAGGCTGCTAACTTTATTTTGCCAAAGGACCCGAGAAATGTTCAAGTCCAATAAGAATGATCATTGTATCCACTGAGTTGACTCCTACCTGGGAGACCTGTCAGTTCCCTGAGATGTGGACTTTCTTCTGCGAGGTTTGCTGCTCATGGGCTGCATAACTAGGGCTCAGGCCACACTCTATATGCAAATTTTTCCCGTAAAGCACTTTTGGAATTGGCATTATTAATCCTGTCTTACATCATTAAGATCTAATAGAATCTCTTCTCCCTGCTTCATCATTTGTGATTGGAAAACACAGGCAGACATACCAGATTTCTTCTTCCCCAATAACTACACAAACAAAAGACTGTTCAAGAGCGTGTTTGGGAGTTTGGTGTTTAATTAAACATAACAGAGGAAATGAAGAGCCACAAAAGCACATCTTTGTTATACATTGTAAATATTTCTGGTTACTAATGGGAATAACCTTGCTAACCTAACTGTCAATGACCATGTCAAAACTTCTCCTGACTCTTCTGATCTTTGTTTAGATATCGTAACTATTGTCCCTGTTGGTAGGCATTGACTGTTCCTGTTATAAGTTTAAGGTTTCAAAATCTTCAGAGGAACTTCAGCAACTAATGCATTCGAATAGTATACATGTTTAAGTCAGCTGAAACTTCAACAATCAGTATTATAAATAGCAGCCGCTACCTCTCAGAAATAAACCAAATTCATAGTTTATGGGAAAATATATTCTGCTCACAATTTAAAATGATATACCTCTGCTAGCTTCTTAAATTTTCTCTTCTCTTTTCCCTTGTCTCCTTCTTGCCTTCATTTCTCCTGTTTTTCAAGCATTCTTAGTTGACAAAGTCCTGATGCTCATTATGACTCATAAAATGTCTTTTCTGTGTATTATTGACCTTAATATTTGAGAGCAAGGCAGCCCCTTTCAGCCTTCTCAGTGGTGATGTTCCTCTGCCCCAGAACAAAAGCTCAGTGGCTTCTTGCTTCTTGACTTCTCTGGGCATCTCAGGTAACACAATCTTGTATAGCCACTTTAAATTGCAAATAAGATGTCCAGTTCCCTGACAACAGTCCCAACTGCAACCCTAACTTAAAACGCCATTAGCAGCCCCACTGGGGCCTCCTTCCTGCTTCTTGCTGCTGTGGGAAAGGGTAGCCGGCCCCTCCTGCTCTCCCTGTTGGAATGGTTCCCATCCTGCTCCAGCTTGCTAGTGATGCTCTCAACCAGTCAGGTTGAGGTGAGGAAAGGAGAGACCAGCGGATAAGAACAGCAGAAGGCTTCCTGCTCTCTGGACCAGCCAATGGCTCAGGCCAACTCTTGGGGGCACTTTCATGAGTTCTTTTGAGGCCCAGCTGGGACTTTTCATTGTTATGGGCACCATGTTTTCTTCCAGCTGCCCCCTTCCTGCTCAGAGCTTGGTTTTCTCCAGATCTACTCTTCAAAGCCCTCTCTGGTGTTGTCCCAGTGCCCATTCCCCAAGGGGTTCCTCTGGGACAGGATTTTAAATCATTCAGACCCATGATATTGAGCCCAGAGAAACACTCACACATCCTTACTCCTGCTATCATGGGAGAGTAGCTAGAGTCAATGGCAGGCAGTGATCTTTCTCACTCTCTTTGTCTCTCCCTCCCTCTTCTCCTCCTCCCTGTTCTTCTCTCTCCCTCTCTCTCACCCTCCCTTTTTCTCTCCCCTCCCTCCTCAGCTCAAAAGCCATAGCTTCTCACCTTTTCATTCCTCAAGAATGTTTCCCCCAAATCTGAGAGCACAATATTTATTCAGCCACTTTCATTATCCTTGAGGTAAGGAGAAAGCTCCCCATGCTCCACCTCTGGAAGTGAGGAAGACACAGATTTTTCAAAAATTCTGTGTCTATCCTCGTTGTCAGGGTCTGAGTTCCGGAACTGTCTAGCTGGTTTTCAGTAACCTCCTCTAAATCCAGCACATAGTCTAGTCCCTCCCCTGGAATGTAGCACCAGTTGGGTCTTGGTGCCCCCATGGAAACTTCCAACATAGCATTCTATTATAAAACAGGGAAGATTAAATTATATTTCATAATAAGTTATTATCTTCTATTCATCATGGTAAACAATTTCCACGGTAAAAAATATAACATTCAGAAGAATTCAAAAGAGCTTTTGCAATTTAGTGTAAATGCCCAGGAGTTACCACACAAGCATGTAAATAAAATGAAGCTACAAATGACCATTTATTATTGAACACTTATTTGGCTGGTAAACCACAGTGTTGAGTGCTTTGCATAGATTCTCTTAGTTCTCACAGTAAACTTATGAAGTGGACATTACTATTCCTATTTTACAGGTGAGTAGACTGAGATCCTAAGAGGTAAAGTAATTCACCAATGATCTCCTACTAGTTAGTGGCAAAGCCTGGGCTTAAATCCAGCCAGTGGGGAATATTTTTTTCCTTGGTACACATCTTAAACTCTGTTAAGGAGAATTACCTTTAATGGCTTTTAAGAAGCTTCTAGGGGAGAGGATTGTTTTTATTATTGTTATTCCTGTTTAAATAACATCAGTTTTCCTGCAAATTATTCCTCTCTTAGTGTGACAGAAAGTGCCATTTTAAGGATCCTGACACTTCCAGTTCTTTACTCTTGTCTGTGAGTGTGTTTCCAAAGTTGACACCAAACAGTAGAGCACCAAGCAAGGATTCTAATTCTAACTGACAAGGAAAAGCATCAAGTAGGTGGGTATTCCCAGGGGTAGAGTACCTGTTGGTACCCCTAACAAAAGCATTAAAGAGAGAAATCGTTTCTCACAGTTGCTCATCAAACAAATACATGTCATCCACTTCTTGCAGGTTGGTCTAAGGTAATTTGTCTCATATCCCAGGCTGTAGTGATACCATCTTGGAACACACTGCCATTCCTATTCCCATACCCATGCCAGACATTGTCAATCAGTTATGGGAATGAAGAAACTGTTTGTTCCCAAACCCTGGAAACTCCAAAGCTCCAGAAAGCCATGGCCAGAGGATTGGCATTTCCTGCAAGATTAAACCCATTTGCTCTTTGGCTAGTGTCTTCCTCTGATTAGATGCCTTCATCTGCTTGTCTCTATGCCTTTACATTCTCTGATTTAGATTCTCTGCTAAATCCTCTCTCTATATTCATGCTTCTCTTTTTCCCCATCTTGGACATAGCCAAATGCAGTAAGGCACTAGTTTGCATCTTGGAAAAATTCATTTTGTTTGAGAAATAATAGTATTTTCCTACCTTTCCAGAACCACCATCCTAATCAGAGTTGCCAAAATAATTCTAAGAGAGTTTAACCTTAACTTTGGGAGTACAGTGAGCCTAGAATGAATATACTATATAAGAAAGACAAAATCATCACTTAGAGGAAGAGAGAATAGTTGTGGCCAGACCAGAAAGAAAGGAGAAGGTAATTGGCTGCTTCTGTTTGGCGATCACTCACCACCATCTCCCTGGCTCTCAAATGTTATAAGCTCTTTGTTCAAGAATGGACAGAATGATGCTAGCGTTAACAAAAATCTCTTGACCAAAATGTGCTGAGATTGTACAAATATTTGGGAAAGAATTGTTTCTGCTGATGGATTGAAAGACCTGAGGAAGTCACTGATTTACAGCATTGATAGGTCTCCTTTTCTTACATATATGGGCAACAAGATTACTTGTCAATTTGATGTCTGCAATCACATTCTCCATAACAGAGTTTAACAACATATCATTGGCTATAATAATATGTGGTCTATGAGATGACTTGTCTGAATGCCCTGGGCTTCTGTGACAGAACCCTCAGACTGCTGCTGATGACATGAACCCATCAGCACTAGACTGATGCACATGAGGGCAGTGTAAGGATAACCTCATGACCCAAAGGTGCTCCAGAGCCCTGAATTGCTGGGGTTTGCTACAATTGCAAGCTAATCTTCATTATGGGTTAAGTTATAATAGCTGCTGAATTAGTGATAGTCACATTTGGGCATAAGTCACTCAAGTTCTTATGGAAGTGGGGATCTTTCAAATACGTGTGCTAGCAAACAGTACTATTTGAATGATTTTTTTTAGTTGCTCTTACAATACGAACTTTATTCCTCTTTTGTGACTTATGCTCTTAACTCATTTAAGGAAAGAGATAGATGGACATTCACAGCAACAATCAAGTAAGTTCTGTTTCAGAGAAGCCAGAACCCTTTTAGTTCACAAATTATTATTACAATACTGGTATGGGCCTTGGCCTGGTTAAAGCATTTTTCAGAGATGAATCATCACTGGTGGAGAATCGGGGCAAAGACATAGAGGATCATTGCAAACAATGCCTGAGCTATTTGCTGTGAGATTTACAGGGCAATAACTTAACTGAAAAATTTCTAATATTGCAACCTAGGCATAGAGTAGGCCATACTTTTTGAATTGAAGCAAAAGTTAGTGAATCAAAAAAATCCTATGCCAAGGAGTCATTGAGGCATTTTGCTTCACACTTGGACACTACAGCAGCATCCTAGGTCTACAACTGATTTCCAGATCTGTAGTCCCTCACCACTTGAGTCCATTCTGTCCACACAGTGACATTCACACAGAATAGCCCCATTTCAGCACTCCCCTACACTCCCGTCAAAACTCACTCATCAAGTTCATGTCCTTTGTGGGGACATGGATGAAGCTGGAAACCATCATTCTCAGCAAACTATGGCAAGGACAGAAAACCAAACACCGCATGTTCTCAGTCATAGGTGGGAATTGAACAATGAGAACACTTAGACACAGGGTGGGGAACATCACACACCCGGGGCCTATCGTAGGGTCGGGGGAGGGAGGAGGGATAGCATTAGGAGATATACCTAATGTAAATGATGAGTTAATGGGTGCAGCACACCAACATGGCAGATGCACACAATGTTAGAAACCTGTACATTGTGCACATGTACCCTAGAACTTAAAGTATAATAATAATAAAAAAAAAACTCACTTATTGGAACCCCTTGGCTGGATGGAATTTGACCCTCCCAGGCTAACCTGTCTCAACCTTTTCTTGCATCCAACTCCCCATCCCCCATGTTTCTCACCTTTAGGCTGATGTCTTGTTTAGAATGGTTTCTCTGCCTTCCCCAAATCGTACCCAACCTCCACACCCTGCTTGGCCCCCATTTCTTCTGCGAAGGCCTCTTGGACCATCCCCACCCTTCTTCCTCCGAAGTAACTCATTCATTCCCAATAGTCTTTTGTACACTCACCACGTGGGTATAGAGATTTTTCTCAAAGAGTACTTGCTACTCATTTGGTGCTCATCATTTCCACCCTTGGATTGTTGGAATCTCTGCATTCAAGGTACCTGTCTTGTTTATCCCTCCCCTGCCCCAGTTGCATCTTCTTGGCATCCTTCATGGCACCTGACACAGTGTTTATAGAGAGAAGGATCTACAGGTATTAGGCTGCTCTGCAGGAATCCTTGGCATTTCAGGAGAACATAAATCTGTCTGGTACATTGAGTGGCTTGAACAGGAGTCACAGCCTAGTTGTCCGTGTGCTCAGTGGCAAATCCTTCCATCAGGACTTCTCCTAGCAGTAAATCTTAGCTTCTGGAAGCTAGGAAGTCAAACTCCAAAAGCTAGTTTTAGGACTGCAAGTGTCCCAAAAGCATCCTCTTTCTACCTTTACTCTCAAATAAGAGATTCCCCTACAGCCTTGTCAAACCTCCATTTTCATTTCCCAATTTAGTTGAAACATATGTAGATGCAAATACTTCCCTTGAATATCAAAAGGCCTTTAATTTAAAATATGATTTCCACAGGTGAAATGGACAACTTCTCATGAGTACAGAGAGTCTCAGATCTTTGCCATCTCAGCTCTCCCGGTTCCCTTCTTGCGACCTCTGTGAAGTCAAAGTCCATGGAGGAGTTCTGATTAGATCTGTGGCCGTGCTAAGAGGAATCAGAGACAGCCTAAGCAAAATAGGCACATCAGAGAATATTTAGATGACACAGTGTGTGACCATCTTTACCCTTCAATGAATGGGAGCCAATTGAAACCAACATATTGTGATACATTCAGGAATATGACGAAATTCCCCATAATGCACTACTGAGTTTTTGACATGTTGAGATGGTGACCCCAATGCCCCTGAAAGGGGAACAAAAATAAGAAACGCATAGTGTCACCAAAGGCTTCCTGACTTTAGAACTGCTCCTGACTCCCCACCCCCACCTCGAAGGCAGACTCTCTTTGTTAAAGGCACCAATAGTCAGGTCATTACAGATTCCTCTGGCTCTGACACTACTGTTATCCTATCCTTGATAAGTGATGCTCAGGCCTAGAAAAGAAGAGTGGACAGGGTGGGGAGGAACATAGGCAGCACCATGTTTTAGTAATGTGCTGGCACACAGTTGAAAGTGAGGTTGTGCTTAAGGAAGAGGCTGATGACTTGTTTGCATTTGCCTTTCTTCTTCTTTCCACCCAGGAAGCAGGCAGAGTATTTCATTACTGCAGAGGCAAGCACAGGTTAGTGTCAATCTTCCCAGGACAGAACACCTCTCTCTTCATCACAGTGTGTTCCGTAACTGTCGTGTGCTGTGCTCACCCTGAACCATTCTCTCAGGCTACTTGCTCCTATTGGCTCTTAATTGCACCGACACCCTGCCCCAAACAGGACCCACAGCCCTGCCCCATAGATGCATCCAGCTTCCACAGGCTTTCAGCTCAGGCCGGTAGGATGAAACAAGGCTGCAAAGGCCTAAGACACTGGAGAAGGTTAGAGTGGGTAGGTCAGTCACTGAGTTTTCATTGTGCATGTGTGGAAAGGGGAGTTATCCAACATAGGCTGAAGATGGGAGGCCTATTTCTGGGCCTCTCTTACATTGCCTGTGGGGACACAGGAGCCAGCCTTTGAATCCTGACTGTTTAATGCAAGACCACTCATCAATAAAGTACTTATGCGCTATGATCTATTGGTGTGGACGCCTCCTGACCTTGCCCACACTGATGGGATGTGCTCACTGCTGATGCTGCCGGCCAGGCATTGCGGGCTTGCTCAGTGAGACTGCAGCCCTGCCACACTCCCTAGGGTACAGCTGACCACTCTCACAGTAATTACTTGACCTTTATCGGCCTCCATTGACAAATGCCATTGATACTTGATATCCGCACAGGTCCTCCATTAGTGCCATCCCACAGGGGCTTTTGTGGTGGAAGCAATGGCCTAGGGATGAGGAGGCTTTCTCCAGCACGATCTGTCACTGAGTGGCATGGTCTTGCAGTTCTCCTGTGGTTCCAGCTGCATCTGGAGTCCCAGTGACAGCTGAATCTGGAAATCACTCAGTCAAAACACATTTACTGAGAAACTATGTTCAAAGCACTGCTCAGGGTATTGTGTGGGTAGAAAGCAGTATCATTTACAAACCCAGCCCACCGGCAGCCTTTCATGTAGTGGGAAATTGCAAACAAGACACATAGTGTGTTTTCCAAGAGCTGGCACCCTCCAAGGTCCTCCATGCTGTGGGAGCTAGGGGGAAGGATGGAAAAGCGAGCGCTTGGGGTCATCCGGACCTGGACTGTAGCCCCAGATTGTCCCTTACAAATGCTTCTGCGAAGAGACTCAGCTGAGTTGCTTGGCCTCCCTGTGCCCCTGTGTCTTGTCTAGTAAGCAGAGGCATGACAAATATTACTTCACAGAGGTGTTGTAAGAATATAGAATGCAGAAGAATCATATGTGTGAAAACACTTCCTGAGATCTTATTACTGTGTCCTGGTGGCCCCCAGGCCAGGTCACCAGATTTCACCTCTGGGAGCCGGAGCCCTTGAAGGCGACCGGAAAGCAGAGCTAGGTAACCATCCTACCGTGTGTGGAGGCAGAAAAGCATCCAAACTGCCAGTGCCACGTCGCTTCTCAGGAGATGCCACCACAGTTGGAAATAGAGATCATGTTTTAGGTTTTTACAGATTACATCTGTCACTAACAGTGTGTCCCTAACAATAGAGTCTCTACGTCCAGATTCTATGGACACCCAGTCTGTCCATTTGCTGTTTCTATTCATGGTGCCTTTCTCCTTGGCACAGTAATTGGATCTGGCCAGGCCCCTCCTGCAGTCAGTCCCCACGGTCCCTCGTTGAAGCCAGAAGCCACTGGATGCAGAGAAAAGCCTCCCCTGCCACCTGCCACAGAAGCCCCAAGCCCCTCACCTTTAGGCCCTGGCTTTAAAACACATCATTGAAAAGGCACTTTCTTTCTGATTTCAGTCCTCAGTAGTCATTTCACCTTTATTTTAAGAGTTTCAGAAGCTTGTTTGTAATCTCAATTCTCTCAAGCCTTCGGAAAGCTTAGGTCCCTTGACAAATGTGCCACAGTCAGTAAGTGGCACAACTGGGAATGGAATCCTGTCACTCTGTCTCCAGAGCCCAGACTCTCCACCACTGTGAACACCAGGGTGTGTGAGGCCCCTAATCCTGTGGGGGGTAATGGGGAGCCCCTTCCCCGACCTTGGGAGAGGAGCTGGATATCGGTGGAGGGAAGGAGGCAGAGGAAAGAATGTCAGAGGATCCCCTTTAGTTCAGGAAGTGTGGAGCCCCCCGGGGTTGGGGGGTGGTGGGGATGCAGCTTCCCAGGTGGAAGAGGGCCTTGAGTGCTGTGAGAAGCCCATCCTCCCTCTGGTTCTGAGAAAAAGCAGATGTCAGAACTTCCCTGGCAAAAACTGCATGTTTATACCTTAACAGATGCTTGATTTTATTTTTAAATAAGATGTTTCTCCCTTCCATCCCATGAACTCAGTTCGTGTGTACTTATCTCTTCTTTAGATGCCTGCCCCTGCCACTTTCTTCCACCGCGCCCCCTCTCCAGAGCTGCTTGCAGATTCTGAGTTGGCTCCCAGGGAGCATCCTACAGAAACTAGGCACTGCGTGGTCTTCAGTTGCATGCGCAGACCCTTCACGGAGCCAGCTCCTCACCTTTGGGCCTGTCTCTTGCAGATTATCGGGACCATTCCACTGATGCCTAATCCGGGGCCACCGAGCCAAGCAGCGAGCGGCACTCAGGGCTTGCAAGTGCAGCCAGTCACCCCCCAGCTCCTAACAAACGCCCAGGGCCAGATCATCGCCACAGTCATTGGGAACCAGATCCTGCCTGTGATCAACACCCAGGGCATCACGCTGTCACCCATCAAGCCCGGCCAGCAGGTAAATGTTCCAGGCCTAGGCAGCCATGGCTCAGGACACTCTCCTTACCCAGCTTCTCCTCTTTGGTCTCAATCAATGAAAAGTAATTTTCACATTACAAAATATTTGATCTCACTCATCTGAACATATCGATACTTATAAAATGGCATGTAACTCTTGTTTTTCATTCTTAATGAATATGGGTGATAACTAAATACCTCTTTAATGTAAAAATAAGAATATATTAAATTACAAACAGAGAGAGTGCCCTAAAATTCAATAGGGATGTATTCTTATTAATCTGTGCTCAAGATACTTAATTTTCAGATTTTCAAAATGAGGTCAAAAAGAAACCAAGAACACTCATGCCTTAACTGTGAATGAAAAAATTATTAAATATTAAGAGATCCCAAGGTGCTGCTGCTGAAACCACTGCCTACAAATGAGGAAATGAAAAATAGGAAGTTCTGCTTGGTTGAATTTCACAAAACCATGACGATCCCGTTAATTTTTCCATTCAAATATCAATTGAGAGCTTCCTATGTGTTTGTGCTAGAGATTGGGTCCACAGCACAGAAGAAAGGTGTGGTCCCTGACCTCAGTGAGTGTCTGTTTAATTGGCCCCTTCAACAAACATTTTTTGATAATCTACTGTATAGCAGGCCCCTGATAAATATGAAGAAACAGAAATAAAGGAGAGATGCTTTCTGATTTTAGGGAGCTCATCACCCTGTAGAGGACACAGATATATAAGCAGAATCTGTTGTGCAGTAGAGCAGAGACTGTCCTGTGACAGGGCAGGTGTCACCAGAGTTGGAAGTGACCAACTCTGCCCAGAGAGTTTTTAGTCCTCCCAGAGATAATGGCTTGGGAATGGCGTCTGGACAGTTGGGTATGAGTTAATCAAGTAAACGAAGGGTTAACAACATTCCAAGCAGAGGGAACAGCAGGCACAAAGGCAGGGAAATGGGAAAGAGGATGCGGTGTTGAGAAACGGGAGAAAGGCTCATGTGATTGGAGCAGAGAGGAGGCGGAGGACATTCATGGAAGGGCTCTATAAACAATCTAAAAAGGATGGACTTTTTCTCTGTGTGATCTTGAACACACTACATATCATCTTTGTGCCCCCGTTACCTCATTTGTAAAGTGGGGATACACCAGTAGCTACCTCACAGGGTGGTTATGAGGATTAAATGAGATAATATACATATGAAGTGGTCAGAATTGTGCCTGGCATACAGTAAGCACTAACATAGTCGTGATGATAGTGATGATGATGGTGATAGTGATGATGATGGTGATGGTGATGATGATGGTGATGGTGATGATGATGGTGATGATTTACTCTGCAGCCAAGCCCTGGAGATCTATGAGAGGTTTGTTTGGGGGTTTTTTGTTTAACTCCTTCTAAAAAAAAGCAAAAACAAAAACACAAAACACAAAACACAAAAAAACACACACAAAAAAAACGAGATTCATGTGCAGAACGTGCAGGTTTGTTACATAAGTATATGTGTGCCATGGTGGTTGCTGCATTTATTGACCCATCCTCTAAGTTCCCTCCTCACACCCCACCCCCTAACAGGCCCTGGTGTGTGTTGTTCCCCTCTCTGTGTCCATCTGTTCTCAATGTTCAACTCCCCATTATGAGTGAGAACATGAAGTGTTTGGTTTTCTGTTCCTGTGTTAGTTTGCTGAGGATGATGGCTTCCAGCTTCATCCATATCCCTGCAAAGGACATGACCTCATTCCTTTTTATGGCAGCATAGTATTCCATGGTGTATATGTACCACATTTTCCTTATCCAGTCTATCATTGATGGGCATTTGGGTTGGTTACATGTCTTTGCTATTGCAAATAGTGCTGAAATAAATATACATGTGCATATGTCTTTACAGTAGAAAGATTTATATTCTTTTGGGTATATACCCAGTAATGGGATTGCAGGGTCAAATGATATTGCAGGTTCTAGATCTTTGGGGAATTGCCATACTGTCTTCCACAATGGTTGAACTAATTTACATTCCCACCAACAGTGTAAATGTGTTCTTATTTTCTCCACAGCCTCGCCAGCATCTATTGTTTCCCGACTTTTTAATAATCACCATTCTGATTGGCATGAGATGGTATCTCATTGTGGTTTTCATTTGCATTTCTCTGATGATCAGTGATGTTGAGCTTTTTTTCATGTTTGTTGGCTGTGTAAATGTCTTCTTTTGAGAAGCCTGTTCATATCCTTTGCCCACTTTTTGATGGGATTGTTTTTTTCTTGTAAATTTGTTTAAGTTCCTTGTAAATTCTGGATATTAGACCTTTGTCAGATGGATAGATTGCAAAAATTTTCTCCCATTCTGTAGGTTGCCTGTTTACTCTGATGCTAGTTTCTTTTGCTGTGCAGAAGCTCTTTAGTTTAATTAGATCTCATTTGTCAATTTTGGCATTTCTTGCCATTGCTTTTGGCATTTTTGTCATGAAGTCTTTGCCCATGCCTATGTCCTGAGTGGTATTGCCTAGGTTTTCTTCTAGGGTTTTTATGGTTTGGGGTTTAACATTTAAGTCTAATCCATCTTGAGTTAATTTTTGTATAAGGTGTAAGGAAGGGGTTCAGTTGTAGTTTTCTGCATATGGCTAGCCAGTTTTCCCAGCACCATTTATTAAATAGGGAATCCTTTCCCCATTGTTTTTGTCAGGTTTGTCCAAGATCAGATAGTTTTAGATGTGTGGTGTTATTTCTGAGGTCTCTATTGTGCTCCATTGGTCTATATATCTGTTTTGGTGCCAGTACCACCCTATTTTGTTTACTGTAACCTTGTAGTATAGTTTGAAGTCAGGCAGAGTGATGCCTCCAGCTTTGTTCTTTTTGCTTAGGATTGTCTTGGCTATATGGGGTCTTCTTTGATTCCATATGAAATTTAAAATAGTTTTTTCTAATTCTGTGAAGAATGTCAGTGGTAGTTTGATGGGTATAGCATTGAATCTATAAATTACTCTGGGCAGTATGGCCATTTTCACAATATTGATTCTTCCTGTCCAAAAGGATGGAATGTTTTTCCATTTGTTTGCATCCTCTCTTATTTCCTTGAGCAGAGGTTTGTAGTTCTCCTTGAAAAGATCCTTCACATCCCGTGTTAGCTGTATTCCTAGGTATTTTATTCTCTTTGTAGTGATTGTGAATGGGAGTTCATCATGATTTGGCTCTCTGCTTGTCTATTGTTTGTGTAAAAGAATGCTTGTGATTTTTGCACATTGATTTTGTATCCTGAGACTTTGCTGAACTTGCTTATCAGTTAAAGGAGTTTTTGGGCCGAGGTGATGGGGTTTTCTAAATATAAAATCATGTTGTCTGCAAACAGAGCCAATTTGACTTCCTTTTTTCCCATATGAATACCCTTTATTTTCCTCTCTCACCTGATTGCCCTGGCCAGAACTTCCAATACTATGTTGAATAGGAGTGGTGAGAGAGGGCATTCTTGTCTTGTACCAGTTTTCAAAGGGAATGCTTCCAGTTTTTGCCCATTCAATATGATATTGGCTGTGCGTTTGTCATATATAGGTCTTAATATTTTGAGATGTGTTCCATCAATACCTAGTTTATTGAGAGCTTTTAACATGAAGGGATGTTGAATTTTATCAAGGCTTTTTGTGCATCTATTGAGATAATCATATGGTTTTTTTCTTTGATTCTGTTTATGTGATGGATTACTTTTATTGATTTGCATATGTTGAACCAGCCTTGCATCCCAGGGATGAAGCCAACTTGATCATGGTGGATAAGTTTTGATCTGCTGCTGGATTTGGTTTGCCAGTATTTTATTGAGGATTTTTGCATCTACGTTCATCAGGAATATTGGCCTGAAGTTTTCTTTTTTTGCTGTGTCTCTTCCCGGTTGTGGTATCAGGATGATGCTGGCTTCATAAAATTAGTTAGGGAGGAGTGCCTCCTTTTCAATTGTTTGGAATAGTTCCAGAAGCAATGATACCAGCTCCTCTTTGTATTTCTGGTAGAATTCAGCTGTGACTCCATCTGGTCCTGGGCTTTTTTTTTGGTTGGTAGGCTATTAATTACTGCCTCAATTTCAGAACTTGTTATTGGTCTATTCAGGCATTTGACTTCTTCCTGGTTTAGTCTTGGGAGGGTGTATGTGTCCAGGAATTTATTCATTTCTTCGAGATTTTCTAGTTTATTTGTGTAGAGATGTTTATAGTGTTACCTGGTGGTAGTTTATATTTCTGTGGGATCAGTGGTGATATCCCCTTTATCACACTTTTTATTGTGTCTATTTGATTCTTCTCTCTTTTCTTCTTTGTTAGTCTAGCTAGTGGTCTATCTATTTTGTTAATTTTTTTCAAAAAACCAGCTCCTGGATTCATTAATTTTTTGGAGGGTTTTTCTTCTCTCTATCTCCTTCAATTCTTCTCTGATCTTAGTTATTTCTTGTCTTCTGCTAGCTTTTGGATTAGTTTGCTCTTGCCTCTCTAGTTCTTAATTGTGATGTTAGGGTGTCGATTTGAGAACTTTCTAGCTTTCTGATATGAGCATTTACTGGTATAAATTTCCTTCTTAACACTGCCTTAGCTGTGTCCTAGAGATTCTGGTAAGTTGTGTCTTTGTTCTCATTAGTTTCAAAGAACTTCTTAATTTCCGCCTTAATTTCATTATTTACCCAGGAGTCATCTAGGAGCCAGTTGTTCAATTTCCATGTAATCATATGGTTTTGAGTGAGTTTCTTTTTTTTATTATTATTATACTTTAAGTTCTAGGGTACGTGTGCACAACGTGCAGGTCCGTTCCATATGTATACATGTGCCATGTTGGTGTGCTGCACTCATTAACTTGTCATTTACATTAAGTATATCTCCTAATGCTATCCGTCCCCCCTCCCCCCACCCCATGACAGGCCCTGGTGTGTGATGTTCCCCTTTCTGTGTCCAAGTGTTCTCATTGTTCAATTCCCACCTATGAGTGAGAACATGCGACGTTTGGTTTTTTGTCCTTGTGATAATTTGCTGAGAATGATGGTTTCCAGCTTCATCCATGTCCCTACAAAGGACATGAACTCATCCTTTTTATGGCTGCATAGTATTCCATGGTGTATATGTGCCACATTTTCTTAATCCAGTCTATCATTGATGGACATTTGGGTTGGTTCCAAGTATTTGCTATTGTGAGTAGTGCCGCAATAAACATACGTGTGCATGTGTCTTTATAGCAGCATGATTATAATCCTTTGGGTATATACACAGTAATGGGATGGCTGGACTGAAATGCAAATCAAAACCACAGTGAGATACCATCTCACACCAGTTAGAATGGCGATCATTAAAAAGTCAGGAAACAACAGGTGCTGGAGAGGATGTGGAGAAATAGGAACACTTTTACACTGCTGGTGGGACTGTAAACTAGTTCAACCATTGTAGATGACAGTGTGGCAATTCCTCAAGGATGTAGAACTAGAATGAGCTTCTTAATCCTGAGTTCTAATTTGATCACACTGTGATCTGAGAGACTGGTATGATTTCAGTTCTTTCACATTTGATGAGGAGTGTTTTACTTCTAATTATGTGGTTGATTTTAGAATAAGTGCCATGTGGCACAGAGAAGAATGTATATTCTGTTGATTTGGGGTGGAGAGTTCTGTTAGGTCTATTAGGTCCACTTGATCCAGAGCTGAGTTCAAGTTCTGAATATCCTTGTTTAATCTTATGTCTCATTGATCTGTCTAATACTGACATTAGGGTGTTAAAGTCTCCCACTATTATTGTATGGGAGTCTAAGTCTCTTTGTAGGTCTCTAAGAGCTTGTTTTATGAATCTGGGTGCTCCTGTATTGGGTACATATATGTTTAGAATAGTTAGCTCTTCTCGTTGAATTGTTCCCTTTACCATTGCGTAATCCCCTTTTTTGTCTTTTTTGATCTTTGCTGGTTTAAAGTCTGTTTTATCAGAGACTAGGATTGCAACCCCTGCTTTTTTTTGCTTTCCATTTGCTTGGTAAATTTTCCTCCATCCCTTTATTTTGAGCCTATGTGTGTCTTTGCATATGAGATGGGTCTCCTGAATACAATACACCAGTGGGTCTTGACTCTTTATCCAATCTGCCAGTCTGTGTCTTTTAATTGGGGCATTTAGCCCATTTACATTTAAGGTCAGTATTGTTATGTATGAACTTGATTCTGTCATCATGCTGCTATTTTGTTATTTTGCACACTAGTTGATGCAGTTTCTTCATAGTGTCATTGGTCTTTATATTTTGGTGTTTTTTGTTTTTGTTTTTGTTTTGCTTTTTGAAACAGATTTTCGCTCTTGTCGCCCAGGCTGGTGTGCAATGGCACTATCTCAGCTCACTGTAACCTCCGCCTCCTAGGTTCAACTGATTGTCCTGCCTCTGCCTCCCGAGTAGCTGGGATTACAGGCATGCACCACCACGCCTGGCTATTTTTTGTATTTTTAGTAGAGACAGAGTTTTGCCATGTTGGCCAGGCTGGTCTCAAACTCTGACCTTAGGTGATCCACCCACCTAGGCCTCCCAAAGTTCTGGGATTACAGGCATGAGCCACCACACCTGGGCTTTTCGGTGTGTTTTTGCAGTGGCTGGTGCCAGTTTTTCCTTTCCATATTTAGTGCTTCTCTCAGGAACTCTTGCAGGGCAGGTATGGTGGTAACAAAATCCCTCAGCATTTGCTTGTCTGGAAATGATTTTATTTCTCCTTCACTTATGAAGCTTAGTTTGGCCGGATATGAAATTCTAGATAGAAAATTCTTTTCTTTAAGAATGTTAAATATTGGCCCCCAATCTCTTCTGGCTTGTAGAGTTTCTGCTGAGAGGTCCACTGTTAGTCTGATGGGCTTCCCTTTGTAGGTGACCTGGCCTTTCTCTCGGGCTGCCCTTAACAGCTTTTCCTTCATTTTGCCCTCGGAGAATCTAATGATTCTGTGTCTTGGGGTTGATCTTCTCATGGAATATCTTAATGGTATTCTCCGTATTTCCTGAATTTGCATGTTGGCCTTTCTTGCTAGGTTGGGGAAGTTCTCCTGGATAACATCCTGAAGTGTGTTTTCCAGCTTGTTTCCATTCTCCCTATCTCATTTTGGTACTCCAATCAATCATAGGTTTGGTCTTTTGATGAAGTCCCATATTTCTTGGAGGCTTTGTTCATTCCTTTTCTTTCTTTTTTTCTCTAGTCTTGTCTGCATGCCTTATTTCAGCATAATGGTCTTCAAACTCTGATATCCTTTCTTCCACTTGATCGATTTGGCTATTGATACTTGTGTATGCTTCACGAAGTTCTTGTGCAGTGTTTTTCAGCTCCATGAGGTCATTTGTCTTCCTCTCTAAACTGGTTATGCTAGTTAGCAATTCCTCAAACCTTTTATCAAGTTTCTTAGCTTCTTTGCATTGGGTTAGAACATGCTCCTTTAGCTCATCATAGTTTTTATTGCTTATCTTCTGATACTTCTGTCAATTAGTTCATCTGATCCTCCATCCAATTCTGTGCCCTTGTTGGAGAGACGTTGTGATCATTTGGAGGAGAAGAGGCACTCTGGTCTTTTGGGTTTTTGGCATTTTTTCGTTGATTCTTTCTCATCTTTGTGAGTTTGTCTAGTTTCAGTCTTTGAGGCTGCTGATCCTTGGATGGGGTTTTTGTAGGGGCTTGTTGTTGTTGTTGATGATGATGCTGTTGTTGTTGCTTTCTGCTTGTTTTCCTTTCAGTGGTCAAGTCCCTCTTCTGTAGGGCTGCTGCAGTTTGCTGGGAGTTCACTTCAGGCCCTCCTCATCTGATTCGCTCCTGTGCCTGGATATGTCATCCAAGGAGGCTGGAGAACAGCAAAGATGGGTGCCTCTTCCTTCTTCTGGGACCTCTGACCTCAAGGGGCACCAACCTGATGCCAGTAGGATCACTCCTATATAGGGTGTCTGACAACCCCTGTTGGAGGGACTCACCCAGTTGGGTGGCATGGGGAACAGGACCTGTTAAACATGTAAAAGGTATTTTAAAAGCTTTGCTTTTTTTTTTTTTTTTTTTGAGAAAATAACTCCGATAGCACTACAGAGGTTGAACTGAAGTAAACCATCTACTGTGAGCAAACCATTTAGGAGTCTATAGCAAAACATAAAGAAGAATTAATGAGAGCATGTACTTGGAGTTGAGTCATGAGTACATGGGAGTCAAGTCATGAGTACATTTGTTGTAGCTGAAAACAAATGAGACACCAGAGAAAGCAAGAGGAGCAAGGGAAGAAAAAAAAATCAGAAAAAACATGAGAAGCAAGGGAAGGAAGACCAAGAGTCCCTCTTGGGAAACATCAGCATTTAAGGAATGGAAGAGGAAAAATGAGAGAAGAAATCGTTGGGTAACTAAAAGAGAAACCCAGAGTGTGGTGATCTAGCATCCAAGTGTTTCAAAAAAGTAGGAAGTGGATGAGCATCAAATGCTGCAGAAATAAAATTAGGTAAAGCAATGAAGAAACATCAATTCCTCTGTTTCTCTGTTACAACGTTTTAAAGTCTGGATTGTGCCTGTTTGAAACATGTTGAAATGAGCTCCTTAACTGAGTTAAGAAGTAAGAGGTGGGCAAGGCTAAGACCCAGAGTTAAAGCTGGAGTGTACACTAACAAAAGAAAGATGGTGGACAGGAATGATGAAGACTAAGAGTGAGTGTATGACCGAGCACATGGCTTTATGTGAAGTCAGAAGGCTGTATAATGTAAAGCAGTTAGCAAGGAAATAAAATATAAAGAGAAGGGAAGAAGAAAGTCCCAATATTATCGTTTATCTACAACAATGCAGAAATATCTTTCCAGATACCTCAGCCATTGCCTCCATTTGGCTCCTGATCCAACCATGAAAACAAGCCCATTCTTGGTGGCTCTCAGAGACTATGCTTGGAAAATCCAGTTGCTTGTTCAATGAGTACAAAAAAATCTATTTAATGGAAATATTTATTGACCACCTACCGTGTGTCTGGCATTGGTACCAGGAAGCTAGGCTGTGTTGGTGGGCAAGACAGATGCCATGAGCTCTTCCTTCATGGAGCTTATGGTGTAGTGAGGAAGATGTACATTCACCAAAGACTTATACAAATATTTCGCTAAGGCAGCAGTAAGTGCCATGAGGGAGAAGTGAAGGGATCTATTAGAGTGTTCAGCAAGGGAACTTCACCCAGCGAGGGAGCCAATACCAGGAGAATCCCAGTGAGATCTGAATCTGTACACTTTCTGGAGACAGAGACTTTGTCCTCTCACTCAAAATCTAAAATCTGTAGCCTGGAGAGCCATCTCTTCTTCCTCAGCTTTATTCCAAGCAGTCTCTGCCAGTCTTATCATTAACAACTTTTCTTCCCCCCATCTCTCAGCTGGTTTATTTATTTCACTATTTACTATTTACACTATTTCCATTTGATTCTCTACCTTCTAAGTGGTTCCTCAAATAAGGCAAGGTTCTCTATCTTTCATTAGCCTTTTAAACCCTAGTTTCATCTGTTCCAACTATGTTCAAAATTATCTCTGGGGGAAAAGATGGAGAAATTGGCCTCTTTTTCTACAATCTGCTAAAAACCTTTTTTGTCAGCAAAGCCACTTGTAAATTGCCAAAAAGGTGATGAATTAGTTAGAAATCATTAACATTTAATATAAAGTAGCTCTCACTCTCACCTTGAATTTCAAAGGTGAGTGTGGGTGATAGACTACAGCTGTGACACAAAATTGCGGCTCTAGATTGGGAGTAGTACAGTTCTGATCTAGGAAAAAGGCCTAACCAAGGAATGGCAAATAAGAGACAGGAATGGTGCCACTCCTAACCCCTTGCTCACAGCAGATATCGGTAATCCATTTCCACAGTCTCTCTCACAGGCCCAGACACACCTCAGGAGCCTTCTCACCCAGCATCTGTCAGCCCCGGAATGAAAACTTGTTCCTACTGTGGCAACATATGGTCAGTCCTCTGCTAGTCTAACCACCACCACTGTCCTCTTCACTGCAGGATTGGAGATTAGCAACTGGAAAAAACAGTCAGCTTCTTGGGGATGTACTTTGCAAATCCAACAAAGTACACCCCAACCAACATGTCAGCTACAGCCAGCATCCCAAAGATCGGGCTCCCTTCACCAGTACACATATGTGCACCTCTCAGGTATGTGCACGCTGAGAGAACATGTGAGCACAGCTGAAAAGAGCAATGCGGGAACCATCTCAAATACCCAAGTCACAGCAGGCACCAATGGGCCTGCCTGTCTTGCTCAAGGCATGTGCCGGTGGTCTGTCCTAGTCCCAGGAATATCCAGAAAACTGATGGTGAACCTGGTCAGAAATACCAGGGAAATGGTAGAAATAAATGAATGACTTTATTTCTTGGCATTGGCTCCAGTTGAGACACCGTGAGAACATGCAATCAAGCTAACAAGTTGGGCAAATTGACAGGAGATGCACAAGTGTGAGTCCCAGATGTAAAAGCTGCGATTCTGAGGCTCGCCAATCATAAAAGCCCCTGAGTCAAAAAGTTAAAAGCTCAAAAGATATAAGGATAGTGGTCTTCAATGTTTTTCTTTAAATATTACCCTTTACATTGAAGAAATATAATATGGACAACCACTAAAAAAGAAAGGATTTCTGTCATACAGTAGAGAATTTTCTCAATTTATTTTTTCATGTGATTTATGACAAATGTGTGATCTCACAAGAGCATAGTTCTGATGGTAAAATATGTCATAAATTACAGGAACAGAGAGTTCCCTAATTCATACTCAGAAGGAAGTCCACTTTCATGAAGTAAAGTATAGGACTGTTAGACCAGATGACCTGGAATGATTTGTTTTAATTTAATAAAAGTAATGACATCTTTAATTTAGTTTTCACATCTGCCTACCATTAATTAAAAGAGCCTGAATCTAAGAATGTAGTATCCAACACACTGATGATGATTCATTCCAATGATGAGAGAAGAACATGCGAAGTTATCATCTGAAATATAAACAGTATTTTTTTAAAAAAACACCAGTATTTGACAGCCCTAAATATAACTTCCACAGTATTACATCAGAAATCCTTGGTGAGCAATACCAGAAAATAAAAGTCAGAAAAAAAACAGATGAAGGCCGGGTGCAGTGGCTCGCACCTGTAATCCCAGCCCTTTGGGAGGCCGAGGCAGGCAGATCGCCTGAGCTCAGGAGTTCGAGACCACCCTGGGTAACATGGTGAAACCCCGTCTCTACTACAATACAAAAAGTTAGCTGCACATGGTGGCGCATGCCTGTAGTCCCAGCTACTTGGGAGGCTGAGGCACGAGAATCACTTGAGCCCAGGAGGCAGAGGTTGCAGTGACCTGAGATCACACCACTGCACTCCAGCTTGGGCTACAGCGTGAGACTCTGTCTCAAACAAACAACCAGATGAAAATAAGAGAGTGATGAGAATCTTTGTGTGCATGAAAAAAAAAGTTACTTAATACAAAAATATTTAGTGGAGCTCAAAGCAACCTTTTGCTTCCTCCAGGGGATTCTGCAGCTGCTGTGGCATATGGTGAACACCTCCCAAAGTCAGGGTCCAGAGGGCCCTGGTTTTCTTTCCCCTGATTGCCCGGTGCCTATGAAGTAGTAGTTTCTTCATAAGCCACACAGACATTATTTTTGTGTAGATTTGTTCTCCTTTTGACTAAATCCAGACAAAAGTTAACAGGACTTTTTAGTATCATTAAGGTGGGGAGAGACAAATGAAAGGACAAAAAATCTGCAACTTGAAAAATCAAAGCATCAAGATTTTTCAAAAATTAAATACCATAGCTATAATACTTGGAGACTACCATCCATGAAGGCACTCAATTTTTCCTCAAAAGGTAATCTTGGTACTAACAGAAAACCAATGAGAGACAGCCTATTCAAATTAGCTCTCTTAAAATGCCATGCAATTATCAAAATCCATCCATTATTTTTCAAGTGAATACAAAAATGTATTCACTGACTGATTTTCAAAAAAATCAATGTTCCTTCCTAGCCCTGGCCTGAATCACTGATTCTCAATTTTTTCTCAAGCCACCCAGAATGAGATAGAAATGAGGCATTCCCACTCACAAGGGATCTAAAATAGAGTAAGGGTTTGCCTAGATGGGTGAAATCTATACGGGTGGTCCCAATGCAGAGCAGCCCTTTGACCTTTCGGTCATGTATCTGGATAGCTAACTTCTCTGGTCTCACCTTCTCACTCCCTGTCAGGTTCGGCTGACACAGTTCATTCATACTTTCTGTGCATTCTGTGCCCCTGGCCTGGAACCTCTTCCCACCTTCCCTGTCTGGCAAGCTCCTGCTCATCCATTCTTTGGGATCTGGATCCACTCTCCCTCCTCTGTCCTAAATCCCTCCCTCCTCTGTAAAGCCTCTCTGAATGCCAAAAGGATGACTTCCTCCTCTTTTCAAATTTTCCACAAAGATAGCTAAAATCTCCCTTGTATCATGTTCCAGGTCCTCCAAATGTTTTAAGGTAGCTCATCCTCATGTCAACTCTAAATCTCTCAGCAAATTTTATTTGTGCTCTTGTCCTGTCCACAGTAGAATGAACTCAGTAAGGCTCAGGCATTCATTATACCCTCCTAGTTAATCAAAGTTCTTATTATGTCTGGGTTCTGGCTTCTTTTATCTAGACATAACAGGTCCACTTGCTCTAACTCTTTTTCCAAGAGAAGCTCCTTCCAAAATCTGTGTGGTCCTCCAACCCACAGTAGCAGCATCACCTGAAAACTTGTTAGATATGCAAATTCTTGAGCCCCAACCCAGGCTTACTAAATTAGAAAGTCAGGGTGGAGCCCAGTGATCTGTGCTCTAACAGCCCTCCAGGTGATTCTGATGCAACTAAATCTTGAGAACCACTGATTTAATTTCTCTTCAAGCTATTCCAAGGTACACATTATTCAGAAAAATGCCAACTAGGGCAGGCAGGGAGGGCAAGTAACGATGCCCTTCCCACATACTCTGGCTTCTGCGAGACCCCTCTGGGTTGTATTCACTGCCTCCATTGTAGCACAGGGAGGGTTCAGCCTGCGGTTCACTATGGCTCTCTGACATCTTTGTAGAAGGCCAGCCCTCCTTCATTTTGCCTTTGCAGATTTAGAGAGATTTTTCCTCCCCAAGTGAGTTTCTTTATATTTAATCCCATTTGAATTTTCTGTTTATATGCATTCACTTTTCCAACTTGCCTAGTACATTCTGCATTTTATTCCATTTTCCAAGACACTTGCCACCCCACTTATTTTAATATCAATGACACATTTAATTAGAAGATGATTTATTCCAGAAACTAAAACATTACTAAGGATATACCACATAACACACAGAAGATACCTGGGGATCAGTGGCACAGAAAATCAAGAAAGCCTTTACAGTGTGCTATTATTTCAATCTATTTTTGGTGAATATATTAAACACCCTGGCAGTGCCAACCAATAAAAACAAACCAAGAGAGCAAGCCTGTGAGAGCCAGCAGGACGTAGAAAGCTTCTCAGACACTGCATCCTGTGCTCCATTTGTCATTCTGTGTGGGATGGACATCCAGTCCTCCTCCTCTGGAAAATGCACAGCCACAGGCTCCTATGAGCTGTTCCTTTGCTCTTCTTTCTTGCAGATTCTCCATGATCTCAGCCTATTTACACCTGCCTCCCAGCTCAAAAAGGGCAAGAAAGTGATTATGTAAACTCAGACGGAGAGAAACTCAAGCTCCTTTAGGCAGTCTACTAACAGTATGGTGAATAAATAGAAAATATGATCATATAAACAGGATACAGTACTGAGAGGAGTAAGTTTGGGGGTAGTACAGATAACCAAAATTAACTATATCAAGCAAAGAACAATCTGTAGGCAACTGCATCTGAGATGTGTCCCCAAACTGCACTAAAATCATAACATTATTTTTGGATAATCTTCTAGCCACCTGAGAGTACCATGTTTTCTTTCAAACATGATATTTTTAATAGGGAACTGCAGACAATAATTCTTAAACCAGAAAACTATTTGAAATTTTATATTAGGGAAAAGAAACACATTGATAGATCATGATGATCTACACTATGGCTGATCAACTTGAATGTGTAGCTCACCGTGATCTATCAGTTTGAACATACCTCATTTGTTCCCACACTTCCCAGCTCTCTGCTGTTTCGCTGACCTGTAACTGCTCATCTCCAATGATCGTGGAGTTGAGAGGCAGCGGGGCATAGTGGAAGGAGTGCTGGCTCTTGAGTCAGACTTACATGGATTCAAAGCTTACTTATACCATCTGTGTAATCCCAAGTAAGTCATTTCATGTTTTTAAGTCTCTGTTTCCTCTTCTGTAATGATATCACCAATACCTAAAAAGGAGGACTATTGCCAGGATTTTAAATAATATATACAAAAACAGGTAGGAAGCATCCAGTAAACATTACTCATAAATTTGGCCTTTCAAAAATTAAGATAATGTAATAAAACATCTGCCTTTATAGAAGCATCTAAGTTTCCCTTTCCCTCCAGGAAGGAAAGGAAAGAAACTTTTTCTTCTGCTTTTAATTATTCCCCAACTCCCTGCATTTTCTTTTGGTAAATTATTCGAATTTTTGTGTCCAGTTATGTTTTAATACTTAAATGTCTATTTCTTTTGCCAATAAGAAATACTTGCAATACAAGTATATATGATTTTTACACTTAAGTCAGTGTCCAAAACAACATAATTAAATCAAATTAAGTAACATATTCCTAATGCTGCTTATTTAACATACATTAAATTTTTATATTGAACCCCAGAGCTATTTCATAAAGTAGCTTAAATCTCTGCTTTGTCTTTTCTTATTTCATAAATATATTTTAAGCATAAAATTTCTAAAGATTAATACACCAAAAACATTAAACTAAGAATCCCAATGACATAGTGCTATATTTCATAGTTTATCTGAAAGAATTACAGTTTTAGAGATGGAAGGTCACAGAAGTGGTACTTCCAAAGTCCTGTTTTTCTAAGGAAAGACGTTATGAAGGCGAGAGGTTAGTATCTGGGCTGATTTTGACATGTACAGAAGGCTATTCTATCTGAGCTTGCAAATGATTCTAGAATTAACAGATACACATTTACACTGGCAATTGGAATGAAATCTATGGGCTCCATTGAGATGCCATTGCTTATATAATCTTCTTGATCCTTGACAAGTAAGAAATTTGAAGAATTTGTATTGGTTTTTCTGAACTGTTTGGTTGAACTCTAGAGGTAAGCAGGACCCCAATGTCCTAAAAGAAATGATTATTTACTTTGGAAGAAAAATATCTTTCTTAGATTCTTACACATCTTAGATTCCTTTTGACTCTCCTTTTGACTGTATGGACATGGAACAAGTTCTTAAAATAATTATTTTATTTTCATCTCAAATTTCTTCTCTTGCCTAGCTTAATGCATAAGCCCTATCTTGTTCTAGTGACTCTTAAGCAAG
This sequence comes from Hylobates moloch, assembly GCF_009828535.3. Lineage (NCBI taxonomy): Eukaryota > Metazoa > Chordata > Mammalia > Primates > Hylobatidae > Hylobates > Hylobates moloch. Next base: position 129,673,391 of record NW_026652276.1, on the reverse strand, counting down.
AATGCAGCCTAGTAATTTTTTCTTTACCGTGTTGTGTCTGAGGAAGAAATATTTAAATTGGTGTCTTTTCCAGTTCCTTGATGGTCCCTTACCACACCCAGGGCCAATAAAATATTGATGCAATGGTAAAGCTGAAGACAATCTAATGATTCAGTAATTCTAAACTGTAAAAAGCTTTTGCCAAGTAACAGTATTTAGAAGGACAACTTGATACGTTATAGGGGGTAGATTGACATGCAAATATCCATCACACTTTATTAAGCAAATTAAAAATAGATTTAATCTTTAATATGTGTCCCTACAGTATAAAATTTACTGGATTCAATTGTTGATTATGTGCTCAGCAGTTTGGCTAATTACCTTTGGCAGATGCTTGATGCATATTAATTTGGGATCCCATGTCAATTGTAACTGTCTGTGGTTTGTAATCTAGCCTCTACTTCGCATAGCTGAGCAACAATACGGGTGTTCACTTGAAATGTAACTGCAGGCAATTCTGTAGGAGGCACAAAGTGGTTTCCTGGGAAGATCCCTGCGTTATGGGGTGGGAGCCTGGATTCTAATGTTCAGCAGCGACGTAGGCTGGTTATTTACTTCACATAATCCTGCCAGGCACATTGCTACATAGGAATGCCATGTGAGTAGGAGCGCCATTATTAATTATTACCACAGGGGACCAGAAGGGGAAGTAGCTCCTTAAGCACATTTCTGGAGTAGCCCCTAACAATTGTTTGAAGAAAAATATTAATTTGATAAAAACACTTTAGGGAATTAAAAAGCATGATGATCCTAAATGTTAGCGAGAATGTGGAGCAACTGGAATTCTCATACATTGCTGGTGGGAACATAAAATGGTACAACCACTTTGGAAATCAGTTTGAGAGGTTCTAAGAAAGTTAAACATGCATTTACAGTATGATCCAATAGTTCCACTCCTAGGTATTTACGTTAGAGAAACAAAAACACAAGTAGACAGACAGCCTTGTTCATAAATGTTTATATAACACCTTTATTCATCATAGCCCCAGACTGGAAACAACTCAAATACCCACCAACAGATGAATTCATAAACAATATACCATATTCGTATATGATATGGAAGGGAATACTATCCAGCAATTAAAAAAAACTGAACTACCAAGGCATGCAACAAAATGAATGAATCTCAAAAACAGTATGCCAAGCAAAAGTAGCCAGATACAAAAAGAGTACATACTGTATGATTCCATTTCTGGACTCAGACAAATGAATCCAGAGTGACAGAAATCAGGGTAGTGGCTGTCTAGGGCAGGGAGTTGAGTGGAAATTGATGACAAAGGAGAGGAGGGAACATTGTGGAATGATAAGAAGGTTCTATATCTTGATTGTGGTGGTGGCTTCACATGTGTACACATTTGACAAAACTCATCAAACTCTGTGTTTAAAACGGGTTTTTTTATTATGTGTAAATTATATCTCAATAAAGTTGAATGAAAAAATAAACACACACACACTGGGAAAGCAGTGACAAATACGAAGTTGAAACTCCCCAGGCTGGCTGTTAGGTGCTAACAAGGTGGTAGACCTTCTCAGATTGGTGCCTGTTTTGGGGGTAGCTCTCCCTCCCACCAGAGTTGAGGTCCTGACCTAATTCTACTCCCAGGCTGATTCCATTTTACAAAAGCCTTGCTACACCTCTGTGAGAATGACGATGGATATGAAAGCACTTTACAAACCAAAAAGTGCTATGTCCAATCAACAAAGGTGGCTAATGCTGAGGTTCCTTGTCTACCTGCTTGGGGTCTTGGCCTGCCCTTATGGCAGCTTTCCAGGAGAAAAAAAAAAAATGATGGAGATACATCCCTCCTGGGCCTCCAAGTAGACCTAGAACCTGCAAGCATTTCCCTTCCCTCTCTCCTTTCTCTCCTCAGCTGAGCTCCTCTCACTTCTCAGAGCAACAGTCCTTTGACAACCTGTAGAGGAATCATGAATAAATGGATATAAAGACAGCCTTCCTTAACACACACACAATTTTTAAAATTAAATTAATTCTTCCTTGTGGCATCATAACTAAGAGCTCAGGTCCCAGGGTCAGACTTCATGTGTCCAGAGAGCAGCTCCTCTGCACTTGCTGGCTGAACCTATAAAATCCTTTAGCTTCTCTGTGCCTCAGCTTCCCTGTTTGTGAGAGAGGGGTGGAAATAGTACCCACACCACAGGCTGATAGGAAAACTAGTCAATGTCCTTAATACAGTGGCCGGCCCAGAGTAAGAAAGTAACGACTGAGAACTAGAAATCTTATGGGATATTTTTGTTCTGACTCCCCATCTTCTTTCTGAATTTTCCTTAGGATATCAGACAGCCTTTTATCAACTCCACAGAAACCCATCCAGACTCTAGAGTCTGTAAGAGGAGGAAGTTCCCACACACACTCGGCCTACATTGGAACTTTTCTAAAAATACCAGTTACATAGGATAAAATGGTGGGGCACAGCCACACCTTTAAGTTTTAGTTTCCCAATCTGAGTTGATGGTGTTATATTTTATCTATACTTACTTGAGAAGCCTGTCAAGTGTGCTGTAATTGTATGAATAGACAGAAAGGTCCAGCCACATGCCAGGGTCTAGAAATGTAGAAAATTGGGTGCTCTAACAAGCCAAGTGGGGAATTAATAATATATTTAGAATTACTAATAAAATGCCTGTCAAGCAAGTGGCAATATGTGCTCTACAAAAAAAAAAAAAAAAAAAAAATGCCTGCCTGCTGTGTAGGGTGTGCACTCTTCCTGAGAAGTATATATTCTTGGAAATAAAATGATTCACCCCCAGATGAAACTTCTGTTCCCTGGCATTTTCCCCCTAATTTTTCATTCATTTGTGTATTTTTTTTACATCCCCTCATGTAGCTCCACCAACCCTCCCAGACGTCAGTGGGTCAAGCAGCCTCCCAAGGCAACCTTCTGCACCTGGCTCACAGCCAAGCATCCATGTCTCAAAGTCCCGTCCGGCAGGCTTCCTCTTCTTCCTCCTCATCCTCCTCTTCTTCAGCTTTAAGCGTGGGCCAGTTAGTCAGCAGTAAGTATCCTTTCTGGCTCGGTTTAAATCATGGTGGCCTTCTTGTTGCCTATTTGCAATGTCTTCCTTCTTGTCTCTCTCTCACTCTCTCTTGCTCTCTCTTTCTCTCAACCCTGCACAGGAATTTCCTGGCACTGCTAGGTCAATATTGAGATGAAGTCCGCCCCAGGACCAGATGGTTCCTTAGGGAAGCAGGTCCCCAAAGCACACTCCCTGAATTAGTGGCTATCAAGGACCGGGTTCCATCTTAAGTGGTTGCTGATGTGCTGAGTCAGTCCTGCCACTTCAGAAGGTAGCAACTGATCAGCTTTCAGGGCATGAGCCACATAGCTCACAACTGAAATAACCAACAACAGACACTCAGCTGGCAGGTCAAGCTGCTTTTCTGTGTGTTTGAAGTCCCCTGCCGTTCTATTTGTAGGTGTCAGAGGAAATAAAAGAGAGCATGCCTGTGGGCGGGTGGGTGTGTGCGTACAATAAGCCACCTCAAGTGGCATGTGGGGGAAGCAGCATGGGCCGGAATCAGATGAGAAATCTCTGAACAACCATTCATAAAATAGGATAAACCTGCAAGTCTGTCTCCCTAAATAGCCTATATATATGTATATATAGTTTTTAGAATGGTATTTGGCCCTAGGGATAGATAGTATATTTATCACATGCAAATAACAGCATGTTAAGATGGATGGGACAATGGTCTGATTTAATGTCAGTCACCTTTAATGCAGTTTTTACTTATATATAAAACTGCGGAACATGTGCATAGATTGCAATTCACCAGGGACCAAAAATCCAGTAGCTATGGATGCCTGCATAGGCATCTGTGCCATAAAATGAGGACACGTGAGGATCTGTGTTTGGTCAAGTGTCATGAATGACCTGTTATATCAGGAACAGTAGGATCCTCACATATCATGGGGCAATTCTTAAAACAAAATGGATGGTTGCCATGACCTCCCCGACAAGTAATCCTCCTCAAAAAAGAAAAATAATTACATACATATATGTCTATATTCAATTATACTGATAATTAAGGCAAGAAAGATGCTTGTGGGTGGGGAAGAAAATGGAATGAGGCATTATGGAAAGATGTTAAAATGCCCAGGTAGGCCGGGCACAGTGGCTCATGCCTGTAATCCCAGCACTTTGGGAGGCCAAGGTGGGCAGATCACCTGAGGTCAGGAGTTTGAGACCAGCCTGACCAATATGATGAAAGCCGGTTTCTACTAAAATACAAAAATTAGCCGGGCATGGTGGCATGTGCCTGTAATCCCAGCTACCCAGGACGCTGAGACAGAAGAACCGCTTGAACCTGGGAGGCGGAGGTTGCAGTGAGCCGAGATCGCACCATTGCACTCCAGCCTGGGCAACAAGAGCGAAACTCCATCTCAAAAAAAGAAAAAATGCCCAGGCACTTCACCAGACTAGCCTGGATGCTGTTGATCTTAAAGATGGGTCAACACCAGAGTTTCAGGATACATATGCATTTTCCATCAACTGTATTTTAGGTTGTTTAGATATACAACCCTCTCCAGAAACTCTAGTCTGACTTGCTTAAAGTTAAGGATAAAGTGAATTTAATTATAGTCAGAGTTCCCCTAATTAAAAAAAAAAAAAACTTTTCCTAGGGAAGAGTAAAACTTTGTTACAATTCAATATTCTGTATAAGTTTCTGCAAAATACTCCATTTCTAAATGGCAGCAAGGTCATATATTTAGGATAAACTGTTAATCTTTGGTCCTGAAAGAAAAGGAACCAAAGTTAAGCATCTTACAGAGAATAAATAAGTTAAATATGAAAAAGAAGTACAAACAACCTCCTACTAATACAGTGTTTCGCACAAGGTAAATAGTTAATATGTGTAAGATGGACAGAAAGATGAATGAGTGGATGGGCAGACAGCAGACAGTCAGATGGATGGAACTGGGTTCTCTCTAGTCACTTGTCACAGCTGGGCAGTGAAGGATTAGCCTTTTTCAGAAATCACTAACAGAGATACTTTAATGGGCCAGATGGAACTTTCATTGCACAGTAGCCAGTGGGACATATAAGTTCTAGGTTTATGATGAGTGAACCATATTACATATCCTTGGTATGAAATATATAGACCTGGGAAAGAGAGATTCTTTTACCACATGCAATTGAAGCCGGAAACTTCAAACCCATATGCAGAAACTGAATGACACCATGCTAGCTCCACAGTTGTCTCTGCAGGCCAGGAGAGTCTAACAGTACCACTAGGGGTCGCACTTTGCCCTAACCCCTTGCTGGACTTAGAGTTGCCACAAATTTTGAGCATGTTGTTTAGTTAAATCCCTTCTGTCTCAAAACCAACTACAGAATGAATAGTACATGAATCATATCACTCTGGTTCCATAATTTGCTATGATGGCTCACAGAACTCAGAGAAATACATCTACTGGTTTACTATAAAGGATATGATAAAGAATACAGATGAACAGCTAGATGAAGAGGTACACAGGGCAAGGTCTGGAAGGATTCCAAATGCAGGAATTTCTGTCCCTATAGAGTTGGAGTGCACCACTCTCTCGGAATGTGGATGTTTTCACCAACTTGGAAGCTCTCCGAATTCCATACCTTAGTGATTTTTGTGGCAGCTGCATCATGTAGACATGATTGATTATTAACTCAATCTCCAGCCCCTCTTCTCTCCCTAAAGAATGGAGGTGGGGCTAAAAGCTTCAAGCTTCTAATCATGGCTTTGTCTTTCTGATGACCAGCCACTACCATGAAGCTATCCAGGAGCCCCTAAGAGTCACCTCATTAGAACAAAAGATGCTCCTATCATCCAGGACATTCCAAAGGATTTAGGAACTCTGTGTCAGGAAGTGGGGTCAAAGACTAAATATTAGAACAGAAGATGCTCCTAGCACCCCTATTTGTTAGGAAATTATAAAAGTCTTATGAGCTCTGTGCCAGGAACCAAGGATGAAGACCAGGGATATATATATATATATTATTACATCACAATATCACCAAAACTTTGGTCAAAACCATGGCCAATGACTCCTCCATGTCGTTGTCAAAGACTGTCATCCTAGTGTTGGCTAACCTGCCATATGCCAGATGAACTAGAATAGGTGGATCATACAAAAGTCTTGCCCACTACAAGCAAGAGAATGCTGGATTAATACCTTAGTAATGATACAAGATGTTCATATGCAAAGAACAGCACGTCTGGGCTCAGAATTACCAAAGATGCATACTTATTAGAAAATCTGCACAATACTTATTTATAGCACCTACACACCTTGCCTTGTGTTAAATCTTGCTCAGTCTCCATAATCATCAGAGGTGGATATAGTTTTTATAAGCAGGGTTTTTAGAAAGTCAGAAGAAAAGTCAAACAAGTACTTGACAAATGTCCCAGTTAGGTTTAAGATTTGCAGTGTACTGCTTAGAAATAGGTAGATTTAGGGTTTTGATTACTTGCTGGATTTTTTTCCAGTATACGTTTTCTAAACACCTAAGCTTGATCCTTAGACACCAAATGACTTATAGTTAGTTCCAGAAAAAAAAACAAAATTATAAAGTGAACTTAAAGTTGCATGCTGATGGCATATAGCACAGTGAAACCCCTGATTCACAATCCATGCCATTTTCTACATCCCAAAGAGGTCACCATGTTGCAAAAATACCATTCTCCCAAATTGCATTGCAGACTCCCAGATGGCTTCCTATTTCTCAGAAATATGTGGTAAATATGCCCATTATTTGCTGTGAGAATAGCACTAAAAAGCAGACAGCTATTTACTAAGATAGTTAATTAATTCATACCTTTGGACGCTTCTTTAAAGGTGTATATTACTCTCATAACAATCCCACAAATCAGGAATCATAGAAAGATGATGTTGATGCATGGTGACTGTTCAACCCATTTAGCAGCACCTTACACTGATGCCCGGGCTAAGAGTGGGAAGGAGCTAAATTTAAACAACAAACAAACAGCAAAATAAAGCAAAACTCTGTCCTGACTGATGCATCCTGAGCATTCAATTCAGTATGTGCCCAGTGACCACGCAACCAGATTCTACAAAGCAGGTTTGTTTTCACACAGTTTGCATTTAGCACCCATGAAAATCTTTTTTACTTTCAGTCCATGCATCCCAGGCTTGATTTTGGAAACACCATCATTATATTTATGAGTCACTGCCAATTTTCAATGCCATGTTAGCCTAAGTCCCCAGGCCAGTTAATTCCTCTATAAGTTGATCAAGTGTCAGACTCAGGGTGGACCCTGGCCATCATTGCTATTACTTTCTGGCCCTGTCTTTAATATATCAGGCTCATGTAATCTGGAGCAAGCTTCTATAAAAGATGTCATTTCTTCCACCCTCCACAGAAACCCAAGATTGAGTTTCCCTAGAGCTGGTTAAAAGTGCTGGATCCAACTTGTAAGAGATCTGAGGACTTTACCTGAAGTTCCCATCGAGGTGGCCTTCAGATTCATCTTTAAAATGAACCCAACCTCCCCAGAGCCAGGAGAATAGATGACAGAAAGCCAGATTGACTTATCCCAGGACAGAATGTGAAATTCTGAGCTGAGGGAGCATTCCAGGGAGGACTTTATTTATCACAATCACCTCTTATTTCCCCTTTTCAAGCCAAAAAGTATATATTCCTTAAGGAAGGGAAACTATTCTCCCAGGGAAACAACCTCAAGAGTTTAGGACAGAAACTTTGGGATTAAAAAAGAGCATTAGTCTTTTGATGAATTCAAAACATCTTACAGACAGCATCTAATGAATTATCCCAAAGTGTGAAGACAAGTCCCACATGTAGTAATCAGGGTAAAGCTAATGTTTATCTAGAAGTGGACCCCATTTTGAATGGGAAGACTTTTGTAGTCTTACAACCCATGGAGCAAAACGGTAACAATAACATTTTGCCATCTGAGTTTTATGGATAAGAACACTAACATAAAGAAATCTGAGTGTTCACCTCTGGCAATCAACAAATTTTGCAGAGAGATGCTACTTTGTCCAATAGACCATCACCCTGTTTAAATTTCATAAGAATTTCTATTTTATCACGGAGCTAAGTAGAACCAGGAGAAAATACAAGAGTGGAAACTGTCAGAGGAAGAAGAAGGAATTCAATTTCCTGGTGGAATAACTCTTTCTTGGGGGCCTCATGGAAGATACTGGGCTCAGCAGCCCAGGTTTCCATCCCTCTGAGCTTTAAAGTGAAAGTTTGATAATCCACACAATACCATCAATGCACACAGGCTAAAAGTCCACAGCTTCCTTTTCAACCCTGGTTATTGTCAGTGATCTGACAAAAAGCAGCCTGCATGATCACACATACAGATTTAGTTGATAGTCTCAAGGAACTAGTAAGGACACGTAAACAATAGAGACAGCAGAGGAAGGGAAGAAAGATGAGAGGACACATTTACATAAAATGTCATCCCAAGTCATTGGGCTGCCCAATCCTGTGCCACAGTCTGGTGGCAACATAGGCCTTGAGACTGGAGTAGACCATGGAAACCCTTCCAGATTAAAGACCTGCCCCTCACATACTGGTTAATCCAACTGAATCTAGCTGATCTAGAGATGGGGCTAATAAAGGCAAAAATTTTACTTTCCCAGCCCGCTGATTCCCAGATCTTGGCCACTTGCCATAAGTAGTGACAGTCGGGTAAGGAAAGGGCCAGGGTGGGATGGCTGCTCCGGAGCCCCTCCTCAACAGACCTGTCTGGCCCATCAGTCCTATACAGGTGAGAGAGCAAGTTTTCTACGTAGTGAAGCCTGCTGAATAATGGTAAAGGATCAGTAAAGACAATGGCACACAGAGGGCGCCACACCCAGACTTGGTCAAGCCAGGGCCAAAAGGAGGATTTCTTTCTGTAGTTGTTAGCAGATCCCCTGCATCAGAATCGCTTGTGTTACTTGTTAAAAATGCACATCCCTGGGCCCAAAGCGGTGACTCTTATACCTGCCAAATTAAGAAAATCACAGTCCTAAAAGTGATATTGTTACATGGAACGTCTCCGGCTTTCCATTTTTTCAGTTTCAAACCTCCATGCTCACACCCTTGCAAGACTGCCAAACCCTTCTTCCCTCTCTCAGAGAGGCCAGACCCCTCTCTCACTATACCATTCTGTACTCTCTGCTCTAAACCAGAGTTTCTCAGCTATTGTTTTATTATCACCCCACTCCCCCTGCAAGGAGCATTTTTAGGTGTTTTGTTTTGTTTTGTTTTTATCTTAATTGCCCTCCTTCCTCCCCACCCCACGCCCCCCATAACATTTGAATACCACAGATATATTGCACATCTGCTCTGTTGATGTACTATGGCCCTTTGGGGGACCACACCATTGTACTAAGACTTTTCCTGCCTCCCCCTCAGAACCAATATCAGCCTCACTGGAAACGCATGCTTTAAACGCAGGGTCACAAAACGGGCTGAGCAGGCAGCAGGTTGGAGGCTGGGTGGTGTGAACATGAGGAGGAGCTGAAAGAGCAGCCAGAATCAGTTCCAGCCCATTGGACATTACAAGTGCAAATGTACATCCGGGGCAGCCAAATCTTCTAACATTTCAGAAGAATTTGGGAAATGAAGATTTTCCTTTAGAAATAAATGTTTACATGTTAGCAAGTAATTTTTTTTTTTATGTAAACACTAGGAAAGCTGGGTTTTATTTGTACACTGCTCGTTTGCAACTTTTGCTCTAGGGATTTTTTTCACGGGGAAAGAAAAAAAGGGCTCGAGACTGCGACTGCCGAAGTGAGCTCCCACAATCCTTAGCGAGCCCGGAAGCAGCTCCAGGCTGATGTGCTCGTGGGGTTTGGAATCCAGAGCGCAGCCTCCGCTGGGGACGACCCGAACAAATCTCATTAGCCAAGGGTTGCCTGCCTTCTAGGAGTAGTTTTGGGAGAAAAAAACAGGATTTCCATTCATCTTAACAGTCAAACCAGTTTTATAGTCACTGCCCACCCCTACCCCGCCCGTGCTCATAGATTCTCAATGTGCTACACTGAAATATTCACTACTCCTAGCACGAACTCCTGCTTCACCCTACCAACCTTACAGGTCCCCACGGTGCCCTGCTCTTCCCTGCATTTCTGCCTGTGTGCACGCTGTCACCACTGACCAGACTATATGGCTCCTTCATTCTCTGAAAGCTGCCCATTGGGAAGACCTAGATGAATCCTCCCTCCTCTCCTCTCTCCTGTCTCTGCACACCCAGTGTGCATGTCATATCATTAGTTCTTGATTATACTCTGCCTGATACTTTTCTCTAATTGTTTCTTCTGCATTAGCATTGGATGCCAACCCCCTATAGACTGTAAACTCCATAGAGGCTGGAACTGTTTCTGATATTGCCCCTCCCTCCACTCCAGACTCCCAGAAGTTACTTTTCAAAAATACTTAGACTGATTGCAGTAGTTGTACCACTTTCCAATCTTTCTACAACAAAATTATGAGTAATGACATTCTACAGGACTTTTGTTGTTGTTGTTTTAATGTGAAGATAAAAGACAATCTATACCTGTTTTGCTGATTCTGTTGACAGAGTCCATTTTCCTTAGGCTGGAGAAAATTCCTCCCCAGTAATGAGAAAATCTGTACATGAAGCTCCAAGCTGCCCACAGATATTAACATATTTATTTAAAAGTCCTTGAAAATGAGCCTTTGGCATGCAAATATTCTGGTTTTGTGGGTTTTGTTTTGTTTTGTTTCACGACAACTAGAGTTTCCATAGTTCTCAGCCCAGAAGAGTAATATAGTCTGCCACAGTCCTTGGACAAGTACTCAAATTTACTGAAATTGATGGGCTATTGTGCAGAAAAGAGAAGAGAAAAACTTTTCACCTAAGTCCGAGGAATGAGGTGAAGAACAATAGAGTGAGCTCACAGAGAGAATGGCTTCGCTACAGGCAGGATTGGGTAGCACTTTGAAATCTTCCACCATCCCCAACCCATGCTGTCTCCAGCTTGGTGTACGCTTTCATTTATCCAGGGATCAGTAGCCGGGGGGGAAGTTTCATTCTCCAGCTGTTGTGTCATTTCCCTTGATAAGTCCTAAATTGATCGCGTTATCCGGCACCAAAGGAGCTTTCCTGTGGTAGACATTTTTTATTATGTGCCCTTTCAGGGGACAAAGGCGTCTGTGTCAGTAAACTGCTATGGGGGGGAAAAAGACAATATCATTCTCGCAGTTTCATAAGCATGCCCTTCTGAGGGACTAATGTGAACGTAAGAAATTAGGCAACATTATCATCTGTTAGCCTAGCTGTTAGCCTGGCTGCTTTGGCGATCAGGTGAAAGAAAAATACAAAATACTGTTTTCTTCAAGAGCAATTTTTAGCATTAAATATACTAATTAAAACATTTCAAATGGAAACCTTTCCCTTTTTATATTTTTGCACAATATTTGAACATATTTGTGGGCAAAATGGAGTCGCATCCCCATAGCAAGTGCCTCCCAGTGCTGGCTGTTATTTGTTAAGCCCTAAGGAACATGCTCTGGTATTGGGGAAGTGGCAGTGTGAACAAGCTGTGGTTTTATCTGGGACAGAAACGTCTTGAAGGATGATTTGTGGAGGTGTAATGAGTTGAGGATGGAGTCTTGGGTGTCTCACCTGGGAGACAAAGAGAACATTCTCTGAGGTTGGTTTCCTCACTGCTCTGCTGTTAAAGAGAGCCACTTTCTTATAAACCGTAATAAACAGATATTGCTCGGCTGTGTGTTGACGTATTGATCCTATTTTTAAAAACATCTCCACAGATCCTCAAACGGCAGCGGGTGAGGTGGATGGGGTTAATCTGGAGGAGATCCGAGAGTTTGCCAAAGCTTTTAAAATCCGGCGCCTGTCCCTTGGCCTGACCCAGACTCAGGTGGGACAGGCTCTCAGTGCTACAGAGGGCCCCGCGTACAGCCAGTCGGCCATCTGCAGGTAACCCGCGCCTGCATGCTGTCACCTCTTCTAGCCGACCTGGGCCTCATTTGTTCTTGCGGTTCAGCTTTTCTTCGTCGGGTGGGCAAAGCTGGAGGGGCAGAGAGTGGGAATAAAGTTTGGGGGCAGCTTTATGTTGGGATTGGTGATCTTGATGCAAACGATGCTGCTGAAGCATATTTGGGGGTCCTGGCTTGATAACTCCTGTCAACTCACAAAGAACTTCCAAGGCAGTCTCATTGGAAATACACTACCCTGGGGTCAGGGGCCTTCCTGCTGGGCCCACACTCCTATGCAGCTGAGAGCCACCGACTTTGTCTGCACATAGATATTCCGAGCAAATGTTGTATAGCTGCCATTCCTAATTTGTGTTAACGCCTTCGCTATTTCTGCCCAGAGATGGCTATCAGGATTTGCCAAGAAAACACACATTTAAAAAAAAAATTAACTATCTTGTGACCTTGAAGGTTTTAACTTGCCTTCCCAGACACAGCTTTAAAGGCACATTTATAAGAAATAAAAAATAAAAGAAGCGGCAGCTGCTTTAAATGGCTCAGAAAAGGGTAGTGAGAATCTGGCCTAACCTTGCTCATCTCCCGCAAATTAAATAAATGAATAACAGAATCTGGCCTTGGTTGTATTCAAGTTGATCCGGGTTAAGTGGTCAGAAGCAGGCCCCGTGCATGCATGTGTGTGTTGCACTAATCCCATGTTTATGCATGAGGTAACAAAGGCACTTCGGTAAGAGCTTTTTCCTCTTGGGCAATACCTTATGAGTCCTCCTCCATCAGGAAAAGCCAAGAAACCAACTCTAAACTCATTTAAGTGGATTTTGTTCTTGGTGATCCATGAAATGCTGTCTTTTTATCTGCTCTTTATACTTTTAATGTATTCCCCAAAGGACGGAAGTGTACTTTTCCTGCAGTTTAAGACTAAGGTTATAAATAACATCAGTATGGGGTAGTAGCTTGCAGCTCACATTTTGCTCAATGATTTTCCATAAAACCCATTGATTGTTGTTAAATACAAAAAGCACCATAGGATCCTCTCACTTCTATGGCCTCCCCTACTGTTTTTTCTTATAAGATACCTCCCTGTAGAAAATAACCTTTATTCAGTCTATACAAGGATACTACTGCTGGGAAATTTGTTTCAAGGCTTGTATATGTTATTCCAAACAACATGTACAGAAGCATCAACACTAACAAACAGCATCCATGATATGAATACCATTGCTCCCTGTTGGGAAACGTTAATTTTGTTTCATCTTGACAGCCTTGGGATAAAGGCAGCCACAGGTTTTTAAGTTGTTGCCAATTTTCTATTGGTGGTAAATTCCTGTTTAGCTTATTTTTAGTCCTAAAACGTGATTTCCTTTTATTGATATAAGTGCTGGCTAATGTTTAACTCATACACTTAGCACTTCTTGGGCATTCCCAATCAAGTATGTTGATTTCTAAAGTCTACCCCAGAGAGAGGTCAAAAAAGCTATGGCTGAAATGTAGAGACTTTGGGAATTCCTAGTATAATAGAACATGTCTGATGCCTTGACTTTTGGGCCTTTCTCTAGCTTCCAGTATTTCAGTGAGATCATTTTAGGAGCTATCTACCAAGAAAAGAAAGAAAGACCGAGATCTTATATTGGAACAATTTAAGTGAATTCAAAGGGTAGTGAGGAACCTGCTTTGGAGCCTGCACACTCAGGCATCGCTTGTCCCTCATTAGCTGCAGTGACTCCTAGGAGCTGCTTTAAATCCCTCCTTATCAGAGGCACAGAGAAAAAAGCATTACCAATTCACTGATCAGCCCTATCACAACCTCTGTCCCCTCGTGCCTTGACACTGTAAAGCCTGTTGTCACGCTATCAAATATTGAAGCTTTGGGGATTTTATGGCAAACGATGGCAAAATGTGGTATGTGGCAAATTAGCACAACAATGAGAGCTTCTGAGGAGCTTGCCATAAAGGACAAGTTCATTAAATAACATTAAATGATCAGTTCACTGTGTATTGAAAGCAAATGTACTCCTTCCCTCCTTGACCAGTACTGGAAGCTGGGTTTTTCAAAAATAAACAAATAACCCTTGAGTTCTACATGGAAGGGAATGCTATGGAAATTGCATTAAAATTTGATTCTGTTTGTGCTGCTTATCACATTATAAGAGATCTAAAATGTGCTGCCAAAAATAAGATTTGGCACATAAAGAAAGCCTATCCTTTTCTGTCCTTTTGCAAGCATCCTTACAAAACATATTCTGAGTAACATGGGCTCAGTTTAGCTCTATGAGAACAGACCATTGTAATAAAATACACTCTGTAGTCAGAAGTTTTTCAACAGCATGGGACACTGTAAAAGGGAGAGGAGAATTCTGTGTATCCAAAGCTGTCGTACTGGAGAGTTGTGAATTTGGATTTAGAATAAACAAACAAATGAATAAAAGGAATTCCTACTTTTTTTGTACTTCATGGAGAGTGAGTGTGAGTTTGGTACCAGGGCGACTTCTTAAAACACTCTATGTAATTTTGTCCAAGATGCTTCATATTTTTTAAAGTCAATGTAGCAAAGAATTGCTGATGGCAGTTGATATATAGAAGACCTCATTTACAGAAAATGATATCATTCAAGTACCGTTTGCAGATATCACACATTAAACACAGCTTGGTGCCCTGGTGCAAAAGTACACCATTACGCCGGATGGTGTTTGGAAGGCAGGAGGTGGCCTTAGCACACCCAGAGGTGGGGTGTTTTATAGTAATTACAATGTGTCCAGCTGTTTGAGCCAGAACAGGAAAGTAGCAATGGGTTATGTTTTACCTGGAAAAAGGGCATGTTGTTAACTTACATATGGTGAAAATTGTTTGTTCCCAGAGAGAGAAAAAGAGAGAGAAGTCAAAATGAGACACAAAAGAGAGATAAAAAGAGAGCCATAAAAAAGTCCCAATGGCCATCAGTGACTATGATAATAGCAATAACATTTTTATAACCAAGTCAATGGGGGTAATTTAAAGAAAGCCAAATGGAAAACCTGTAAAGAATCATTTTAAATGAAATAATGTGACAACTGTCATCTTTGATGTCACTTCCTAGTGTTAATTTTTGCCTTCAGGAGTCTGAGGACTGGAGAAACGGAGCTGGTACTATTAAAATAAATGCTTAGATCTCAGAGTTTATAGGGAAAAGGCCTGTGAGTTGTTTGCGTGCCTGTGATATGTTATGATAGCTCATGCATCCTGCTGTCTCTGCTTCTCCTCACCCCTGTCTGTGCACCTGTGTGGTTTGCATGGTCTGGCATGGAGCACGCTGGGAGGGTGGGCGCTGGCTTGGGCAGGGCTGGCTACCTTGCAGCTGGCTATTAACCTGCAGTGAATTCGCCCTGCCAGGCAGTCAGGCAGGCAGGCAGGAGGCCCACCCTGGCAGAGGACTCAGTGTAAGACTGTTCTTTCTCAATTTTCCCCCCCAGACACACCATCCTGAGAAGCCACTTTTTCCTACCACAGGAAGCCCAAGAGAACACTATAGCTAGCAGTCTGACAGCCAAACTGAACCCTGGCCTTTTGTATCCTGCCAGGTTTGAAAAGCTGGACATCACCCCTAAAAGTGCCCAGAAGATCAAGCCGGTGCTTGAGCGGTGGATGGCTGAGGCTGAGGCCCGCCATCGAGCAGGTATGCAGAACCTGACCGAGTTTATCGGGAGTGAACCATCCAAAAAGCGCAAGCGGCGCACCTCCTTCACACCCCAGGCCCTTGAGATCCTCAATGCCCACTTTGAGAAGAACACACATCCCTCTGGGCAGGAAATGACCGAAATTGCTGAGAAGCTGAACTATGATCGAGAAGTAGTTAGAGTTTGGTTCTGCAATAAGAGGCAAGCCCTGAAGAACACAATTAAACGCTTAAAACAGCACGAGCCGGCCACGGCAGTCCCTTTGGAGCCCTTAACAGACTCTCTGGAAGAAAACTCCTAAAGAGATGCCCACCCATAATCAGAAGCAAAATTCACAGAAACTAAACTCCACCCTTGGGTCTCCACAACAACAACAACAACAACAAAATTTAATTTAATTTAAAAATAGCCCCAGTCATCATTACCCTTGTAAGTAAAAGACTAAGAAAACTACCAAGTGGACAGAATGGTTTCTACTTGTCCGTTGGTTTTCCAAAAAGGAAAAAAGAAAATTTTTTGAAAATTTTTAAACAAGGAATACACCACACTGAAGGTGTGTGTGGTAGGATAGTTCCCTTCCCCCACCTGTCTCCCCCAAAGCCACTTTTTTAATGGACTTAAAGCAAACCAAATAACCACGTACTTTTTTCTGTATATTATGAAAATGTGAACACATTTTAAGGAAAAAGAAAAAAAAAAACTAAACCAAAAACCAACAACGAAGGAACAAAAACTTTGATCTGTTCAAAGCGAATACAAGCCTGCCACCTGGAGGAAGGACTGCACCCCTTCAGGTACTAAGTGCTGATTCACTATGAAACCTATTAACCAAAGTCAGAAACATGGCATTGCAACGCGACCGTTCGTCTACGCTTCTCCGCGCATAAAGTTGTGTTACAAATTTTTACATTTGTACTAACAGAACAATAGGAAGCCTGATTTCTCCCATCTTTCCCATCTATTGTCTCCACCTATGGGGTGGGTACCATTGTTGAAGCCATTCTGTGAGGCTCACTGTTGGGTTTTTTTGTGGGGGTGGTGGGGAGGGTGGTCTTTTTTCTTTGTCTTTCTTTTTGACAGGAGGGCATCCTGGATCGTGTGCCAAAGCATTTGTTGCTTTTTTCTCACTATGACTTGTGGGTTTGAGAAAAGAAAACGGAGCTCGCATTTCTCTCTTTTCCTCCATTTCTCCATCTCCCTCGCGCGTGGCTCCCAGGGTCTGCTGGAAGGCCACAGAAGTGGGGAGGAGCAGTGTCTTTTCCACTCAGATCCTAGTGAAATGCAGGAGAGACTCCAAAATAACTAGGGCTTTGCTCGATGAACTGTCAACACTGGCATAAGCTGTAATTGTGCTCACTGTCCACACCAGAGCTTGGGATTTTTCTCAGTCTGATGGCCACGTACATGGAGAGCTGACCAAAACTAATTTTGTAATATAAACATAAGCTGCACATTTGGTTCAGTACTTACATCTATGTTATGCTTCTGTGCAAAGCAATTTCTCTCAGAAGTCTGATAGCCAAAGAAATGTCTCAAGATTTCAGTCAAATACACACATGGCATGCACACACTCATAAACACATACACAAAGAAACAGGCTAAAAAGAAAGTGATAGCAACTGGATCATTAAAGGCCATCGTGTATCCTGTTAATCTCATCTTTTCTGCTACTTCTTTCACTCCAATAGCGATGGCAGACTTTTTTCAGGGGGAATAATTACTCTTCGGGATATATAAATGGAGCAGAAAGGTGGTGGGCAAATTTAAACAACTGGAATTGGGGGCCAGGTTCTTCAGGGGAAAGGAAGTTTGAAGAAGCTTCCACCAAAAGAAAAAAATATAGAAGGAGCTTATCTAACACATCAGAATAGCCTACAATATGAGAACTAGAGGATTATTTCCTTTAAAAAAATAACTTAAAAGATCTGTGGGCCACAATAACCTAATAGGCAAGAAGGACATGTTGAGATGTGAGGACGGCTGTGCAGGTGAGCACTTGGCACCTGCCACTGTTGTTTTCACCCAGGTACAGGCAGATGGTGTTCCATTAAAGGAGCAGGCAAAAGAGAGCTGTCAATTTGCTTGCTGTTGAAATGTAAATATTTATGCATAATTTATAATCATGCTAATGTATTATCTAGAAGTAAGTTGTGACATAAAAAGAGAAACCCAATCTCAAGTTGCCCAACTGATTAGAAATGCCATCTCCTTCCCCTAATACACTTCCTCTCCCCAGGGGGCTTGAGTTTCTTCTGTTGGCTCCTTTGCTGTTTGTGTAAATGCTACAGTATAATTGTCCCCTCCGATGATTCATGCAGCAGTCAAAAGACTACCAGCAAGGAAACTCTAAAAGGAATCCTGGAAGTGGAACAAGTCACTCGTAAAGGTGTTTCCATTTTACCAGTCAATGCTAACTGGACCACAGCTAACTTGATCTTCAATGCCAACATCACAGAGCCCCTTTCACCACCTCAAAAACTGCACAAATATGGACAACCCAGAAACCCAAAACTTTATTGATTAAAACAGATTTTGGATTCTCCTAGGACCTGCTCCAAATTCCATCAAGAAAAGCTCCCTGCGAAGAGAAGTTAACAAGATAACATATGACGGATGCTAAATATTTAAATATATGCCGGCAGTGGTTACATAAGGCCTGCTCAGTTCTGAGATCTATAATTGGGAGGGTCTAACTAGGACAGGGAAAATATAAAATAAAAGTAATCTTCCAGAGTGGAACAAAAAAGAAATATATTCATCCCACAGTCGTAACACCATTCATGTGCAGTGATTTTTTTATAGTTTTATAATTTTGTATTGTTTTATAAATTATTTATAAGGTGTTGTAATGCTTCTTATATTAATTTTTTACAGATAAATTTTTTGCTACAAGGCATAAAAAGGTGCCTGAACAGATTCTTAGGAATATAAATTATACTGTGTAACTCATAAGTCTTTGGGACCACACCTACTGCTTAATTTTATGATGACATTTCTCATGTCTACTTGTAAACAACTTCATATGCCAATAGCGTTTAAGTGTCTTTTATGTTTCCATGAACTGAAGGTTAAGGTTGCCACCCACAAAAAATAAAAGCCACTTTGGGCATATGTGATTGTATTTCAAGCTTCAGTATTTTTGTCACATAATTTTTAATTATTGTCATCTGCATTTTCTTCATTACTTCATAAAAAAATGACGGTGGATATTACATTTTACACTTGTTTATAGATTTTCTTTCTTTTTCAACCAAGAAAATATTTTGAACAGTTGAAACTTTTAATTGCATTTGCAAGGTTTTGGCTTCTTTATGTTGTCATCACACAGATGCACACACACATACACATACAACACAAAAGAGAGAACAAAAAAGCAAAAGGAGCTAGGAAAAAAACAAAACAAAACAAGTAGAGGCGTATCAAAGAACTCAAGCTATAACCAAAAAGAAATCGTAAAATGCCTTTGCTCGTTTCTCTACGCTGGACCAAAGCTCAATATTTGTAGGTATATGCACATTGTATAGACATCGCTAAATGTTGCTGACAATCTCGCAATACTAAACTGTTCCTATTTTAAGAAAAAAAAAAAGAAATACAAACTGTTCATCAATGTTTTACCTCAGCACTCTACTTGTACCCAGTTAATGACCAAGCTTAAAAAAAATTGAGATAAAGGAAATTGATTTTCATTTCAATGTTTGACTGTAAAATCTGTTTGGATAACATTTTGTAATGAGCTTTTTGTCATGTGATTTGCTTGTCTTCAACTTGAAATTATGTGAGGCACATTTGTTTATTTGTTGTTAAGAAAGTGATTTTTTTTTTTGTCCTATGTGCTGTGATCTAGACTGGTCACCAGGGTCACTTATGAGGCACCACAAAGAGATCTGCTTCTCCGTGCCTGGAGCAGGCAGCAGGAGGGAGGGCAGGAAACAGGACTGGGTTGCTTTGGAAAAATCATCATGACAAGAAGTTGACATGATAGACTTGTGACCAAGAAGCCAAACTGAATATTTAAAAGCTCCTTACTTGCTCTGACATTGAAACCAAAGCTGATTTTATCTGCACAGGTTGCTTAATGTTTTAAAAAAAAAAACTGTACTTAATCTAGAGCAATATCTGTATGGTCAGTAAAGCTGCACTTTGTGTATTTCTTAACAGCTTCAGATCTGTCACTTTTAATTTGTACCATAAAAAATAAATAATTGTTTGACATGAGCTTCTAGGCTAAGTGTGTCTCACACTCAGATATGTCATTTAAGTTGTCAGCATTTTAAAAACTGTATGTTACAACCCCAAACGTTAAGGAAAGGAAGGGGTTCAAGACAGATTGGTTAATATCATGATTATTTTAACTTTTCAAATGACATATTGTATTCATTGGGACTCTTTTAGTTGCAAGTTATAGAAATCCAACTGAAACTTGCCTACACATAAAGATACTGTGTTGTTTGACTTAATGGGAAGTTCCGTTGTGGACCTGAAGCACAGCTGGATTCAGTGGCTTCAAAGATGTCATCAGCCTGTCCTGCCTGGCTTCCTTCTCAGATGGATTCTCTAACCATTGACTCTAGGGCTTTGAATCATGCGCCCTTCTCTAAACTAAGCACTGGTGCTGCAGGGTGGTGCACAAAAATTCATAGTCACAGGCTCATTCCTGTCTGTGGGGGGAGGGTGGGGCCTCACTCTGACGACCCTGTGGGACCACAAGGATTGAAAGAGGAATACATGTAAGAACTGGAAGACAAAAAAATAGAGCCATGGTAACGAGCAGACAAAACCCAGAGCCACCACATTCTACGACTAACACCCAGCTGTGTGCCAGGTGTCGTAGAGAGTTCTGTTGGTGAAGAGTGATCTGCTAGTCTTAAGTAATGTCTGTAATGGCATGTTCTGGAAAATTTGGACATTTGGCATATGTTCCTGCCTGAAGTTTAGTGTGGATAGGAGGGGCGAGTGAATGTTGTTATATAATTCACTAATTCAAAAAATAGGATCATCTTGCTAAAAGTACCAGTAAAAAAAATTTAGAGTCATAATCGCCATACTTTCAGTGACCTTTAGCAAACATTTTTTATGCTACATGGAAATCTGTGTATCAACTTCATATTGTGACTGATAAGAAGTGCTTTGGAGTGAGCAACAAAACCAAAAATCCAAATGACCGTGCATTATAAATGAGCCATGAAGGGGCCAGGAAGCTCCAAGCCTGACTTTAAAGGGGGCAAAAAAAAAAAAAAAAAAAAATGCTGATACTTCTGCCTTGATGGGTGGGGAAAAAACAAAAAATAAAGTCATTTTCAATGGCTTTCTTTCCATATTTAATATTCTACAAATATTATTGGCAAGGGTCTTGCCTATGATTATGCCTATTTATAAAATGTGTTTGACCTAGGAAACTCTAAAATGTCTTCTTTGAAAAGGACAGCCATCATTTACATTTAATCATTCCATATTCCACAAATATCTGCTAAGTATTTCATATGTGTCAGAAAATCCTGTGTGCTGAGGACTCAGAAATAAACAAAAAGAATCTTTGCCTTCAAAAAACTCATATTCATTTATTCATTGTGCAAAAACCAGTGATATTTCTCCAGAAAGTAAAATAATTCCTTGTTTCCTTTTTTTTTTTGAGATGGAGTCTCGCTCTGTCGCCCAGGCTACAGTGCAGTGGCGCAATCTCGGCTCACTGCAAGCTCCGCCTCCCGGGTTCACACCATTCTCCTGCCTCAGCCTCTCCGAGTAGCTGGGACTACAGGCGCCCGCCACCACGCCCGGCTAATTTTTTGTATTTTTAGTAGAGACGGGGCTTCACTGTGGTCTCGATCTCCTGACCTCGTGATCCGCCCGCCTCGGCCTCCCAAAGTGCTGGGATTACAAGCATGAGCCACTGTGCCCAGCCAATTCCTTGTTTCTTATACTATAATATTTCAAAAATAAATTTCAAAACTAAAATGATAGGAAGCAATTCTGAGGCTGACTTCAAAACTGAAAATGAATGGGTAGAACAGCCTAAGCTTAGAATACAATCACAAGTATCTTTTAAATGATTCCAAAAGCTGTTCCGATAACAATTTTCTACTAAACCAACCATATGCATACAATATATTCAGTGTAGCAGGACAACGGGTGATGAGTTTAATAAAGAATCTATGCTTGGAAAGAGTTCAGAAGCAACATGTAGATAAAACCAACACCTAACAAAGACAAATCTGAGCTCCTCATCCATTGTTCTGCACTTCGAAAGGAGTCCAACCAAATGCACCCATTTGTCTTACCTACCAGACATTGAGGAAAGCCATGGTCAAGGGAAGAAGATGACACCTAAGGAGAACTTCAGTGCACTGCATGAAAACCTTTCTAAAACATGTGAAATATTTCCCTGTTTTCTTAAAACAATTATGAACATCACTTATCCTCTTCAGGGCCTTTCTCCTATTTGCTTTATCCTTGTTAATGGCTCCATCCATCAGCCATCCAAAGTAGAAGTCTAGAAGTCATCCCAACCCCTTTATATACACACACACACACACACACACACACACACCCTAAGTCACTAAAGTTCTAGCAATTCTGCCTCATGAATTCCTTTTGAATCTGTCTCCTGGTCTCCAGCCCCCACTTCCGCTACTTAGTTCAGACCCACCTGCCTCTCACCTGGATCACCATGATATGCTCCTCCTAGCCTCTACGTCCATCATATGTTTACCCCAGAGTAGTCAAAAGGCCAGTATAAATAAATTTATCTTTTGTTTAAAACCTTTCCAACGTTATCTTCAGAAAGAGAAACAGACTCCAGCACAGAACACAATACCTTTTGCAACCTGGTCCTTGCCTACTTCTTTAGCCTGATCTCTCATCAATTCCTAGTTCATAGAGTTATGTCCCTGCCACACCAAACTTCCTAAAATTTCTCCAATGCCCAAAGTACTTCTGATGCAATACCCTCTGCTTGGAATGTCCATCCACAGTATTGTTGACCTATCTAATTTCTACTCATTCTTTAAGGCTCAATTATGTTCAATTCCACAAATAGTTATGTGCCAGACATTGTGCTTCCTTCATTAGAACATTTATCAAGTTTGCATGTTTGTTAGCCACCTCTGAAATGTTAAAAAATCACTGCCATTGATCTCTGAGTGGCCTGTGGACTTGGCTTACAGATAAGTGTAGTTGGCAATAAGTTCTTTTAACTAGTTGTCATTTGCATGTGACAGATCTTCCTTGTTTAATAAGAGTAACAGTCATATTTGTATCCTTTTCAAAGCCCTCTCATATACATTATTTTTTTCGCTCCTAACATAAACCCAAAGAAGTGTGGTGATTCCTGTTTTATACACGAGAACTAAGAATCATAAAAGTTAATAGTCTTCACCAAGATCCCAGAGTTCATAGATAGAGCTGGTTCTTCAATACACTAGGAACTAGAATACTCACCAAGGTGAGTACACATTGAAACACAGTAAACTCTGATACAGCCATGTCTTTGAAGTGTCAATGAAAACTACCGTATCTGATACATGGTAGCAGTTCAGGAAAGGCTTACTGCTGTGGATAATTACCAGTTATCTAATTAGCAAGTCCACTATGATTTGGGTGAACTTAGTCTGAATGCTTACTGCTTGGCAGAAATAGTAAAGGACACATAAAGGGAAATTAGAAATGTCTATATACATTGTATCCTTTTATTATCACTGAGATTTAGGGTCTCCAGATAAGAAAACAATTCCAATGATTCCAAAGGCAAATGAGTTAAAACCAATTGAAAGTGAAAGAGAAAATCAGTGGGCCCTAGTCACTAATCCCACTAGCAAGTAAAGACTGTGCAATGCGTGTAGAAATAGGAAGCCGGCCTGGGACCTGGGCTGGAAGGTCCATTCCAGAACTTTCTTTGATACTCTCATGTCACTTTTAAGAGTTTTAGTTGGCTGGGTGTGGTAGCTCATGCCTGTAATCTCAGCAATTTGGGAGGCCAAGGCAGGTGGATCACCTGAGGTCAGGAGTTTGAGACCAGCCTGGCCAACACAGTGAAACCCCATCTCTACTAAAAATACAAACATTAACCGGGCGTGGTGGCGGGCTCCCGTAATCCCAGCTACTTGGGTGGCTGAGGCAGGGGAATCGCTTGAACCCCAGGAGGTGGAGGTTGCAGTGAGCCAAGATCGCGCCACTGAACTCCAGCTTGGGTGACAGAGCAAGACTCTGTCTAAAAAAAAAAAAAAAAAGGAGTTTTAATTGTGCTCCTGACCATTTGCCAGACCTGAGATGGTCATTTAGGAAGAAATCACACTCTTCCCATTGCCTTATCTACATCACTGAAGTCTGGGATCTGTGTAAAAGGGTCAGTATGGGTTAATGGGCTTTGTTACTGAGGTCACTGGGGCATCACCTCTGAAAGAGGGGACGTTTCCAGGGTGTTTGACTATTTGCACATATGCAATGGTAGGAGAGCCAATATAACAAAAAAGATCCAGAACTGAAGTAGTTCCAAACAATGAACTTCAGTCAAAGAGCAAGAAACTCATATGCAATAATAACACTCATGGTGAACTATAATATTGAACCCCATCTCTTATTAAGATGCTAGATAAAAGAAGCAGAAAAGAGGCTGGCATTTCCTGGATACCTACCATATGTAGGTATTACTGTCCTCATTTTCAAATCCTGCACTATTATCTGAGATTTGAGGCCCGCTTAGATATACTTATGCTACTAATAAATGTTCTCATAAGGGAAGATTCACTAAGACTTACTTACATTTAGACTGACTAAACTCCTGAACTAATGCATCATTGAAGTGGATCACTGGACCTCAGACAATGGACTTTTGATCCATGGATCTGGTCACAACTTGGGCCACATCTGTGACTACAGATGAAGGAAAAGAGATCATTTGCGAAACAGTTTTGCTTCTTTTACCTTCCAGTTTTTGTTATTGTTGAAATCTTTTATTGTATAAGTAATCTATTTTTATTACAGAAAAATCAGAATATACAAAGAAACAAGATGTTTTCATTATAAATTATTATAATTCAGCTGTTTTTCTTTATATTGCTCTTTTAACATTCATGGGCTGCTTTAATTGTTTGTCTTGAACTTCAGAGACAGAGGGTAAATTAGAAAATCAAAAATAGAACTCACATGTCTTGAAATCCCATTTCTGTGAAATGCCACAGCTGTTTGGTTGCCAAAACTCAGTCATTATTTACCCAGAATCTTAACTTGACCCACCATGCAGTTAATCCTGGAGGAAAACACCATAGCCCCTGGTTGTCTGTGGGGGAGACACGAGGCCCGAGATCATTTCCACACAGGCTTTGCTAACCAATCAAGAGGTATGAGTGAAGAAAAGTGGATTTCAGTCATGGAAACATGTACCCCTAGGTATTGGCAGGCTCATACTGGCTGGCATGATGATCTCTTACTTAAAGTGAGACCCTCCACTTTACATTCAAAGAATGGTTTTATCTTCATATAAGTCCAAACCATATCAAGGCCTTCAATAGCCAATACCATGCACACAGTGAGCATTGTACACCTGTCCTTTCGGGGAGCCAGTCTGTGATACAAAGGCTTGGGGAAACGACTTAAACCCACCAAAATCATTCTCTGCCATCAAATTTGATAAAACACACCCTGACGTAAACACGTGTTGAACATTTTTATTGCTTCTTTCCAACAGCACAAGCTTCACTCTTACTTTTTAACACACTCCTACTGCGTCCTGAGTGTTCAAATTCTTACTTTTGGGTTTTTTGCTGCTTTGAATAGAGGGGAAGAGTCCACACAGGCTCTTGGTTCTGTTCCTGGGAGGTCACAATACAACCAGTCCTTGAAAAACATAATGTGTGCTCAAGCACTTGCATGTGTGTATTCTTTATTTCTGCTTCTAGAACCATCAGACTCCCCAGGAGGAACAAAAATCAGAAAAATTAATGTATCTGCAGTCTCCCAAGAGTATAAGAGCCTGTTTCTCCATTTTTTCTCTTCATAGGAAGCATTCAACTCTGAAGGGGTCCATTTAAACTTCCTGAAGAGGGCAAAATACTTGGGGACACATCAGTGCCACCTGCCCGTCCCTTGGCAAAGCAACTGCCCCATCCCTTATTCTCCTCCTGCAAATCCTTTATTTTCTGCTTCTCTCCTTTAAACTTACTTTGCCCTTATTTTCCCCAAAACTGGAAGGGTGAGAAGCATCCTCAAGTTAGCCAGACAAGACCATTCAATATTTTATGGGTGCACCCCCTCAACTTCCTCAGCCAGGAAACTCTACTTACACTTTGTGTTCTCTTGGCCTGTTGCTCCTCCCTTTCCTGACCTCCAAACTCTGTTCAGCCTCCAAGATCCAGATGAAAGGCCTAAGACCTGAAAGCATAACTGTGAAACACTGTTTAGAGTTGAGGTCAGGATGAAGATCTATCACAGGGGCTGGCAAATAGTAAGTATTTCAGACTTTGAGGACCATACTCTGCTGTTGTAGCACAAAAACAGCCATAGGCAGCATGTAAACAAATGGTAGTAGCTGTGTTCCAATAAAACTTTAATAACAAAAACTGACAGTTGGCTGAATTTGGCCCAGAGACTATAGTTTACAGACCCCTGCTCTATTGGGCTAAGCTGATTTGGGGCCACACAGTCCCCATAAGTCTTCCATGGACTCTGGGCACGGGCCCACCTCCTAGCCATCCATAGTGATGCTGTCAGGGCTCCACCCAGAACCCCTAGGATTCTTTCACCCCACTTCTGTGTACCCTGCCACCTGCTTCAAAAAGCTTTGGCCCCCAAATTTTGCACCTTCTGGAGGACTTCCTCCAGCTACTAAGTCACTTTTGTCTGCAAGAGCACAGAGCCCCAGGTGCCTGGAAGTTTATGTCCCCAAATCCCTACCCTCAGAGCTGAGAGGATGACTTCCCCCACCCCCACAGCTCCTGGCCTGGGTACTTACTTCCAAGGCTCATGCATATTCCAGATGGAGGGACCAGGCTGCAGCCGCCCACCCTGCAAAATGACCTGGAATCGCTCCCTCACTTACCTTGCATCTCCACTCCCTTCCCAGGTTTTCCCAAAGTCCTTCCTTAATAAATCGCTTACACCTAAATCCTCATCTCTGGGGAAGCTGACCTCAGGCACCATCTCAAAATGTTCTAAAAACCTCTTTCTTGCCTCCCTGAAGTGTTCGAAGATCCTGGAACGGATGCTCAAACACATCCCTAGATTTATCTGGGGCCCAGGAGCCCTGTGGGAAAGACCTCAAACCCGGCCCTCAATTGAGGTTCAAACACTTGCAGAAGGTTGAGATTAGAGTTCCCTGCAGGGACACAGATTAGAGGGAAAGGGGCTTTTGAGGGAAGATGGCTCTGAGTGGGGGGATCAGCAGAGCCCTGAGCAACCATGACTGGGAAATCCTGTGAGTGCTGAGAAGGGAAGAGGCAGGAAAGAGCTGGGGCATTCCAGATTAAATAGCTCAGCACCCTTAGAAGCAGGGCCAGGCCTGGGTGACGCAAGCAAGGCCCACAAAGGACAAAATTTTTTAAGGAGTCACTCAGATATGCATAAAATTTAAATATGACATCCTAGCACCTCACCTTTGTCATGGCGCTTCTCCAGGGGCTGGTTCCAAAATGGGGAAGGAGACTTCCTCCTGGCCAGAGAAGAGCTCCAGAAGGTCAGCTGCCTGGCAGAAGTTGGCAGCTTGAAAGTAACAGCAAGGGCAGTGGCTCCTGGGAAAAGGCTGCTCATCTGGTTGTGCCCCTCATGGGATGCTAGTGGATTCAACCTCCTGGCTTTTCCTGGTGCCCTTCCTGGGTCATCAGCTTTTCTTGAACTGTATCCTTTGCCCAGAAAGCTCCTACTCCGTGGCCTTCTTGAAGTCTTTGCTCAAATCTCATCTTTTAAGTGGCTTACGAGGGCCACCCTAATTAATATTGCTATCTGCACCACCACCTCCTAGCACTTCCTAAACCTATAACCTACTCAACATTTTTTATAGCACCTGTAATCATCTTATATGCTACATAGTTTAACTAATATATTTGTTGTTTATTATCTGCCTCTTCCTAATTAGAATATAACCCCTTCAAAGTCAGCAATCCTTGTTTGATTTATTTTTCATAAGCCCCCAAAACAGTGCCTGGCCCAATAAACATTTGTTGCCTGAATGAATGAATGAATGAATGCAGTTTTGGAACATACTGGTGTAGGGTTGCCAGATTTAGCAAATAAAAACACAGGACACCCAGTTGAATTTGAATTTCAGATGAATATTTCATGCAATATTTCAGGAATATTTATAATAAAAATTTTTCATTGTTCATCTGAAATTCAAATATAATTGGGAATCTTGTTTTTTACCTGGCAACCCTATGCTGGTTGCAACTACAACAATAATAGTTACCATTTGTTGACTGCACAATTGCAACAGGCCAGGCACTGTGTAAAGGGTATTGCCCACATTTAACCTATAAAACAACTCTAGAAGATACTAGCTTCTTTCTTTTGCAGAAAAGGCAACTGAAGCAGACCGAGTGTAAGTCCCTAGCCCAAAGTCTCACAGCTAGCAAGAAGGTGAATGAAGATACAAGACCATGTCTGTCTGGGCTGCAAGGCCTAAGAGCAGGTTCTCCTGGATCTAAGTGCCCATGGCATTGCCCAGGCACTCCTCTTGTGATACTTCTCCCTCTTTCTTCCCAGCATCAGTGTGTTTCTCCCAGCACCTGCCACAGTGGCTTTTTACCCTTCCAGTCTAATCCCAGTGGAACAAAGCATGAGAACCCAAATTATAAGTGGAAACCCTGGAGCTGCCACCGTGCTTCCTTCAGCTGCAGATGCTCATGGCCAGTCCCTCCCTGCCCAGACCTCTAAGAGAAAGGAGGCACCTGGCCAGCTTGAGAGATGATGAATGTCCAGAATCCAAAGGATGACAATTTTTCTCAGAAAAACTATCATAAATGATACCAAAATTGTTCAGCCTTCCTCTCTAGACCAAAGAGAGTGAGAAGGAAATTTTGATCCCTTGTCTGTGATTTGGAGGCTTCCCATGTTGTTGCAAGACTTTTCTTTACTTCAGCTAAAGACTGGGTCCTTGCCCCATGGCCATGAAAATTTAGGCTCACAGATGATTTGAAGGGTGAGAATAATGGGATTTATTAGGCAAAAATGAAAAAAGGGGGAACAGAGACTCTCTGCAAGGCCAGAGTTCCTGCTAGTGTAGGCTTCCTGCCTCAAAGATTAAATTCTAGGTACCATCCAGGAAGAGGAGGAGCCAAGCTCCTCCCCGCTGCAAATGGCGTGAACTTCTGTGGCTCCACACCAATGTGCATTCCTCCCAGTGCACAGGTTGGTCAGAGGCTCTGCCAGGGAGCCCTTTCCACCTGGCTTTCTCAGTGTGAGATGAAATGTTTATTTTGGTACACTTTGGATGAGGTATTGTCAAGGACAATGGGAACAAACTTGACTTCCATTAAATATCAATAAATAAAAAATTAAAATTTAATTATTCATTGATGCAAAAATCAATAAAATACTGGCAAACCAAATCCAGCAGCACATCAAAAAGCTTATCCACCACGATTAAGACGGCTTCATCTCTGGGATGCAAGGCTGGTTCAACATACACAAATCAATAAATGTAACCCATCACATAAACAGAAGCAATGACAAAAACCATACGATTATCTCAATAGATGCAGAAAAGGCCTTTGACAAAATTCAACAACGCTTCATGCTAAAAACTCTCAATAAGTATTGATGGGACATATCTCAAAATAATAAGAGCTATTTATAACAAACCCACAGCCAATATCATACTGAATGGGCAAAAACTGAAAGCATTCCCTTTAAAAACCAGCACAAGACAAGGATGCCCTCTCTCACCACTCCTATTCAACATAGTGTTGGAAGTTCTGGCCAGGGCAATCAGGCAAGAGAAAGAAATAAAGGAGGCTGGGCGTGGTGGCTCATGCCTGTAATCCTAGCACTTTGGGAGGCTGAGGCAGGCAGATTACCTGAGGTCAGGAGTTCGAGACCAGCCTGACCAACATGGAGAAACCCCACCTCTACTAAAAATACAAAATTAGCCAGGCATGGTGGTGCATGCCCATAATCTCAGCTACTCGGGAGGCTGAGGTGGGAGAATTGCTTGAACCCAGGAGGCAGAAGTTGCAGTGAGCCAAGATTGCACCATTGCACTCCAGCCTGGGTAACAAGAACAAAACTCTGTCTCAAAAAATAAAAAAAAAATTTTAAAAAAGAAATAAAGGGTATTAAATTAGGAAAAAAGGAAGTCAAATTGTCTCTGTTTGCAGATGACATGACTGTATATTTAGAAAACCCCATCATCTCAGCCCAAAATCTCCTTAAGCTGATAAGCAACTTCAGCAAAGTCTCAGGATACAAAATCAATGTGCAAAAATCACAAGCATTCCAATACACCAATAACAGACAAACAGCCAAATCATGAGTGAACTCCCATTCACAATTGCTACAAAGAAAATAAAATACCTAGGAATACAACTTACAAGAGATGTGAAGGACCTCTTCAAGGAGAACTACAAACCTCTGCTCAAGGAAATAAGAGAGGACACAAACAAATGGAAAAACATCCCATGCTCATGGATAGAAAGAATCAATATTGTGAAAATGGCCATACTTCCCAAAGTAATTTATAGATTCAATGCTATCCCCATCAAGCTACCATTGACTTTCTTCACAGAATTGGAAAAAAACTCCTTTAAATTTCATATGGAACCACAAAAAAGAGCCCGCATAGCCAAGACAATCCTAAGCAAAAAGAACAAAGCTGGAGGCATCATGCTACCTGACTTCAAACTATACTACCAGGCTACAGTAACTAAAACAGCATGGTACTGGTACCAAAACAGATATATAGACCAATGGAACAGAACAGAGGCCTCAGAAATAACACCACACATCTACAACCATCTGATCTTTGACAAATCCGACAAAAACAAACAATGAGGAAAGGATTCCCTATTTAATAAATGGTGTTGGGAAAACTGGCTAGCCATATGCAGAAAGCCGAAACTGGATCCCTTCCTTACACCTTATACAAAAATTAATTCAAGATGGATTAAAGACTTCAACGTAAGACCTAAAACCATAAAAACCCTAGAAGAAAACCTAGGCAATACCATTCAGGACATAGGCATGGGCAAAGACTTCATGACTAAAACACCAAAAGCAATGGCAAGAAATGCCAAAATTGACAAATGGGATCTAATTAAACTAAAGAGCTTCTGCACAGCAAAAGAAACTACCATCAAAGTGAACAGGCAACCTACAGAATGGGATAAAATTTTTGCAATCTATCCATCTGACAAAGGGCTAATATCCAGAATCTACAAAGAACTTAAACCAATGTACAAGAAAAAAAAAACCATCAAAATTTGGGTGAAGGCTATGAACAGACATTTCTCAAAAGAAGACATTTATGCAAGCCAACAAACGTGAAAAAAAAAGCTCATCCTCACTGGCCATTAGAGAAATGCAAATCAAAACCACAATGAGATAACATCTCATGCCAGTTAGAATGGCAATCATTAAAAAGTCAGGAAACAACAGATGCTGGAGAGGATGTGGAGAAATAGGACTGCTTTTACACTGTTGGTGGGAGTGTAAATTAGTTCACCATTGTGGAGGACAGTATGGCGATTCCTCAAGGATCTAGAAATAGAA
Organism: Hylobates moloch; assembly: GCF_009828535.3. NCBI lineage: Eukaryota > Metazoa > Chordata > Mammalia > Primates > Hylobatidae > Hylobates > Hylobates moloch. The sequence goes on along the minus strand of NW_026652276.1, from coordinate 129,642,057 downwards.
ATACCATTTGACCCAGCAATTCCTTTACTGGGTATAAACCCAAAGGATTATAAATCATTCTACTATAAAGACACATGCACGTATATGTTTATTGCAGCACTGTTCACAATAGCAAAGACTTGGAACCAACCCAAATGCCCATCAATGATAGACTGGATAAAGAAAATGTGGCACATACTCACCATAGAATACTATATAGCCATAAATAGGGATGAGTTCATGTCCTTTGCAGGGACATAGATGAAGCTGGAAACCATCATTCTCAGCAAACTAACACAAAAACAGAAAACCGAACACTGCATGCTCTCACTCATAAGTGGGAGTTGAACAATAAGAACACACGGACACGGGGCGGGGGATATCACACACTGGGGCCTGTCGGGGTGTGGGGGCTGGGGGAGGGATAGCATTAGGAGAAATACCTAATGTGGATGACAGGTTGATGAGGGCAACAAATCATCATGGCACGTATATACCTACGTAACAAATGTGCATGTTCTGCACATGTACCCCAGAACCTAAAGTATAAGTTTAAAAAAATCAATCAATAAATAAAATTTAATTATTCATTATTTAAGTAAATATTTATTAATTGATTGTTTAATTAATAAAAATAAATTTATGATTTATCAGTATTTATAACTATTTATGAGTATTTTATGTTACTCATTTGACTCTTATTTATATATTGCTTTTTGTGAAAAGTAAAGTTTAATAGTGATTATAAACTCAAACGCTCACAAGGCTGGAAAGTAATGTATATGAGAAAAATGGACCCAGGAGAACACTATAAACACAAGGATAAAAAGTACCTGACACTTGGTCTCAATGTCAGAGACAATAGGGAGTGGTGGAGAATGTAGTGAACAGGAGAATGCATGCCTTATCGAAAGGACATAGCTGTGGCTCAGCTCTGACCTATTGTTGCCGTGTAGGAAGGTACAGCCAGTGCTGTCAGACGTTTTAGTTTTCCCAGAGAGGCTGAAAATCTTTATTTTTGTGTGAATTCTCCTAATTTATAAATATTGGCAACAGTTTTTTAAATTTAAATAAACAGAAGAGAATCTATCTATCTAAACACTACTGGTTTTTAACCTCTGAATATAAAAACTAGACAATTCATAACTCATGACATCCAGCATCCTTTAAGTAATTTGTTTATATGTCCATGGGCTCAACTCTGTGGTGGCAGAGACCATGTCTTATTCATTTTTTGCTGTCCAGCACCTACACTGGGTATATGCTAATGATCAACAAATGCTAACTGAGTTGAAGTACAATACAATCATCAGGGTTGGTCCTTTAGTGCCCGTGGTTCTTGGGTACTACTAGGAAAAAATCCATGGGCATGGACTCCAGATATGTGGGAAAATCTGACCTCATGATGCACACCACCACCCCAGGGGAGCTTAAGTGGCATCTCAATTCCAGCTCAGGATCTTCTGTAACTCTTTCCAATTTAACCCCCTTACCCACAACTTCTAATATCAGTGACATCAGTCTTGCATAATTATCAGAGCCTTTATCAAGAAGAGGAAAAGGGAAGACCTGGACATCTTATTATTGACAGATTAGAAACATTTACTAATACACATTAATACACTTTTTGGTATATTTAGGCCATTCACATTTAAAGTTATTATTGACAGGTGGATTAGTATTGACCACATTGGTAATTGTTTTTGGTAACTGTTTTCTATATTACTCTTGTTCTTTGTTTCTTTTCTTTTTTTTTTTTTTTTTTGGCTTCCCCTTTTTTCTGCCTCCTCTAGTTTTAACTGACCATTTTATACAATTCTATTTTCTCTCCTGTCTTAGCATATGAATTATACTTCTTTGTTTAATTTCTTTAGTGTTTTCCCTAGATTTTATAATATATATTTACAATTAATCCAAGTCTACTTTCAAATAATACTGCTTTACAAATAGTCCAAGCGCCTTATAACTGGGTATTCCCAACTTTTCCCTTCCCTCCCTTATAACATTGCTATCAGTTACTTCACTTATTCATAAGCTATAGGTTGCTGCAAAAGTGATTGTTGTTTTTGCCATTACTTTTAATTATAAGAGTAATTAACTAACAGCAATCACTTGTGCACCAACATAATATAATAACTGGCTATATTGTTATTATTATTTTGAGGAAATTATTATGTTAGATCAGTTAAGAATAAGAAAAATAAAATACTTTATTTTTCCTTCATTATTTTCATTTTCTAATACTCTTTTGTTATATAGAGTGGAGTTTCTGACCTATGTTATTTTTCTTGTCTCTGAAGAATTATTTCAACATTTCTTGCAAGGCAGGTCTACTGGTGACAAATTCCTTAAATTTTTGTTTGTCTGAGAAAGTTTCTTTCTTTCTTGCAGAGAAAGGATAATTTCACTGCATCAAGAATTCTAGGTTGGTGGTTATCTCTTTTGACTCTTAAAATATTCATTTCACTCTCTTTTCACTTGCGTCAATTCTGATGAGACTTTTGATATAATCCTTATGTTTGCTCCTCTCTAGGTAAGGTGTTTTTTCCTCTGGTTGCTTTCAAGATTTTCTCTCATGGATTTTCTGAAGTTTGAATACGATTATGGCCACAATGTCAAGGACAATTGATGATTATACCTACAGATTTTTAGTATTTATCCTGCTTCTGTTTTTAGTTTCCTGGATCTGTGGTTTTCTATTTGTTGTTAATTTTGGAAATTTTTCAGCTATTCTTAACTTCAGATTTTTTTTGTTCCTTTCTTTCTTTCCTTCTGATATTCCCATTACACGTGTTGCACCTTTTGTCATTGTCCTACAGTTCTTGGATCCTCTGTTCCATTTTTTTTATTCCTTTTTCTCTTTACCTTTCAATTTGAAAAGTGTCTGTTGACACGTCTTCAAACTCACTAATTCTTTCCTCAGCCATGTCCAGTCTACCGAGCCCATCAAAGGCATTCTTCATTTCTGTTACAATATGTTTTATTTCTATCATTTTCTATTGATTCTTTCTTTGTGTTTCCATTTCTGCTTACATAACCCATCTCTTCTTGCAAGTTATCCACAATTTTTATTAGAGCCCTTAGCATACTCATTATGATTATTTTAAATTCCAGATCTGATAATTCTAAAATATCTGCCATAAGTAAATTTCGTTCTTATACTTATGGTGTGTCTTCTTTGTTTTGCTTTGTTGCCTTTCACCATGGCTTGTAATCTTTTGTTGAAAGCCAGACATGATGTATCACGTAAAAAGAACTGAGGTAAATGGGTCTTTAGTGTGAGGTTTTGTGTTTTTCTGGCTAGAGTATAGGCAGTATTGACTTTGCCATAGCTGTGGTGTCAGAGGCCAAAATTTCCCCTGATGTCCCTGTTTTTGTCTCTCCTGTTGTCTTTATGTTTTCCTGGAGACTGCCTCTTAAATAAAGTCTGAGATCTGTAGTTCTTTCCATTGTGATCTCTTGTTATTATACAGGGGCCTGTTGGAAAAGTGTTCTTTAATCCTACGATTAGATCTCAGTCTTTTAGTGAGCCAGAGTTGAGTTTATCTCTTGTCCCACATTAAAGGCTAGAGGAGGCTGGAATTGGGTATTTGCCTTCCCTTTCCCCTAGCTGGTTAGGGTCTGGTAAAACAGTTTCCCTTGAGGGTAGGCATTGTTAAGGAGAACAAAGTTGTCTGAGCTATTTCCAAATGATTGCTCTCCCCATCTCCCAGCAAGAAGCATGAGGGATTTTTCTCCAATCTTCACAGTAGGAATCTACTGGGGATCCTGGAGGTAAAACTCAAGATAGTATGTCCCCACAAGATTGGGAATTTTTTAACTCTCAAGCTCCTCCATACTGAGCCTCCGGCAATTTATCTATTACAGTTTAAAGTGTTCTCACTGATACTGGTTCCACTGCAGGTTCTGCTCTGGTAATTCTCTGTATCCACCTGTCTCTCCAGTTCTCAGGGCAACAATTTTCCCTGTGACCTCAACTCTCTGATGGTTCTTGGGAGAGTTGCTAATTTTCAGTTTCTTCAGCGTTTTTCTTATAAAAATGAGAGTAACAAGTTCCAAGCTCTTTACATGTAGAACTGGAAACTAGAAATCAGTGCACTTCTTATTACAAATCAGTAGAAGTTTCAGATAAACCCAGGACAGCATTTTGACATCAATTTGTACTCATTCAACTATATTAATGTCATTGACAACATCCAGCATTCAAACATCAATTCCTGAGTTCAATAAATCCCGTATGGTTGATACATATACCTTAATTTCAAATCAAAGGATGATGTTGTAGGATAATATAAGGTTTGAAGTCAGAAGGCTTGAGTTCAAATCCTGGCTCTGTCACATACAAGCTGTGTTACCTTGGGCAAGTATCCTAGCTCACTGAGTTTATTTCCCATTCTGTTAAGTAGAGCCAATAAACAGTAGCTTTACAGATGATAAAATAATAAAATTCATATAAAATCAATATATAAAAATGAAGTACTGTCCTATAAATATCTAATTAATAAAAATAAGGAGTTTTCTTCCTTATTTGTAATCCTCTTTGTAATGTCTCTTTAATCTCACAAAGGTAGATATACAGAGCAGCATTAAATACTGTCAAGGGATTTTAACACAGTTCTTTTTTCTTTGTTTTTTTTTTTATTATTATACTATAAGTTCTAGCGTACATGTGCACAGCGTGCAGGCTCATTACATAGGTATACATGTGCCATGCTGGCCCACTGCACCCATCAACCCGTCATTTACATTAGGTATTTCTCCCCATGCTATCCCTTCCCCCAGACCGCCATGACAGGCCCCAGTGTGTGATGTTCTCCACCCTGTGTCCAAGAAACACAATTTTTTTTTTCAAAAACAAAATTGCACAGAATATTAGAGCTAGAAAAACCACAATAGAAGGGAAGATAGTTGAATTTTCTAAAAATTAATTTAGGTCTGCAAGGAAAAAATACACAGAACCAAATAAAAGGCTCCTGGGACCACCTTTTTCCCAAGGATAGTAGTCATGTCACCTCTAGGGATGCCCTCAATGAGCTTTGGTCAAAATAAAACCATAGAACACTGTCACATGAACTGCTGCTAGTCAGCTCGCTACCTCATGAAATTGATTTAAGTGTTTAATCCAAATGCAGATTTTAGTTGGTTTCGGTCCATATCCTAGCCTGCCAAGGTATTTCTCAGTAATGGTTTTGTCAATTAACAAAAACACCTGCTTGCTCTTAAAGTTTGAGGCCAACTTTTTATAGATCCTAACTAGATGCCTTCAGGCACAAGTTACAGAAATCATTTCTGACTCTCTTGAGTAAAAAGGGAAAATGTATTGAGAGGGAATTAGGAAGTACAGGAAACACAATTATCTTTTAGTAGAAATAGTCAATTTAAGATACTTTCACCACCATCATCCCATGCTACTGCCCTTGCTCCAAGATATTGATACTGCCTCCATCTTGAATAGATACTAAAATCTCTTTGCCTTGTTTGGAGTTGCTCAAGAGAGCATCTGATAGGCCAAGACTCTGCCACATTCCTGGAACTCAGAAAGTAGGGAAAGAAAAAACTCTTCTGATAACCTCTCACCATGAATAGTGAGAGGCTGGATGCTACCCACTATATCATGAAAACCACACATGATGGGGAAGTCTCCTAAAACAGCAGCTAAAGTTGAACACTGGAAAGTTAAAAAAGATCAAAGTTCACCATAAGGGGGGCATTTTTATTTTTCAAAATGTTTTGGAATAGCATAAAGCAAAATTGATATTCGGAGGCTGTATATTGCTACAGGTATATCTGTTGGTTATAACTATCATCTGTTTTGACTGGCCTGTGTTATAAAATATTTTCACTATCAACCTGCATTTAAATGCATACGAAGCAGATTTAATTAAATATGGATGAAAGTGGTAATATAATCTTGGGTCAAATAAAAAAGTGGGATTATGAAACAATGAGACCAATTTTCTGGTGTGATTTATGAATAAGCTGTAAGGGTAATTTCAACAGATGAGTCCAGAATTTTGTTGTTGTTGTTTGTTTGTTTCTTTCGAGATGGAGTCTTGCTCAGTTGCCAAGACTGGAGTTCAATGACACGATCTCGGTTCACTGCAACCTCTGCCTCACAGGTTCAAGTGATTCTTCTGCCTCAGCCTCCCAAGTAGCTGGGACTACAGATGTGCACCATCACGCCCAGCTAATGTTTGTATTTTTAGTAGAGATGGGGTTTCACCATGTTGGCCAGGCTGGTCTCGAACTCCTGACCTCAAGTGATCTGCCCACCTCTCCCTCCCAAAGTCCTGGGATTACAGGCATGAGCCACTGCACCCGGCCCAGAATTTTTTTTTTACCGTTGGCAGTAGCATTGGAATAAAGAGGCTATGGTGATGGATAGCTTGGTTTTGGTTTTGGTTGTTGTTGTCTCTAAATGCTGATATATTCGTTTAGGAATCAGTCTTTTTATCTCACAGTCCCAAATGTACCACATATAACAAACCATCCTTCACGTACAAAGACAAAATAACTGCTCCTAGACATGAACTTTCCTAAGAACAGCAACAGGTAACTTGGCGTAGGAAAGTGAGTAAAAGAAAGATCTCTTTCACAGGGTAGTTATTGTGTTCAAATAGCTGAGTGTCCAAGCCAGCAAGAGAGAGTTTCAAGGAAAAACATCAGAATAAATAACATGGGCATGTATGCAATGAACCAAAAGGATCCACACAAAGAGGAAGACAAACTGGACTTGCAAGACAAAATTTTAAGAAGAGACAACCACAGGCATAGGACGGCAAGGAGAGGAAAGAAATGTAGCAATCAAAATGAGTCAACACAAAATCTACAAAGAAAAGCAGAATTATAGATCTTACGGCTGAAAAAAACACAACCCCCTAGGGCCATAGAAAGCCCCTGGTGAAGGCAGTACTGCTCACTGCACTAAACCCTTCCATTTTTCATCTGCTTGGCTCTGAACACCAGAAAAGGCCTCTATCTACAAACCTCTCCACACTCCCCACTGTTAGGAAGTTGGATCCTTAGAGCTGGAAAGTTTCCCTGGGTCTGACAAGGCCCATTATCCCTTGCTGTACTTTTAACCACAGTCAATAACCTGTCCCTTTCCCTTCCGTTATTATTCCTCAGTATTTATAGATGCTTCAATGGTTCCTTTCCTTCAAAATGTGCATATTCAATTCCCTCGATCCCAGCTGCCTTCAAAATGTATGATTTTGAAAAGTGTGGGAAGGAGAGAGAGACAAAAGTTATCTTTATGAAACTTTGCATATCCACAGCCATCAATGTCTCCTCAATAATGAGAAAGGCCAACCTGGACCAGGCATTTAGTCCCCTAAGTGGGCACATCTATCAGCCTTCCCTACATATTGATTAGTTGATTGATTTTTAAGATTTATAGAAATGCACTCACTGCCAAGTTCTCTGGGCACCTCTACAACAGTAACATTAAGCAACATAAAGAGGTGGACATTCCTTGTCCCAAAGGCTTCCTCTTACCATTCAAGAGTTTTTTTTAATGCATATTAAAAGGTAGACTTTCTGCCATGCACTGAAGGTCATCCAAAAAAGGTTTGCTAAGGGATCAAAAGGAAAAAATTTCCGATGTCATAACAAGCTTAGACAAAAAGTCCTCTCTCCAGCCTTCAGAAAATCAAAGAATCATGATCTTGGGAAAGACCTTAAAAACCATTACTGACAGTTCCCACTACACCCATGGTGTAGTGACGGTCTTTCGTTGGTCCACATGAAATTAGAAAAAAGAAAAAAGCCAACATAGTAAGTTTTCTTAAAAGCTAACTCAATTTAAGGAATTAATTATTATTCTGAGATAATATCCTTCCTAATTTTGGTATTAAAATATATTTTATTGTATAAAATGATGGTGATAGTAGTTGGTAGTTATTTTAAATGATATCTTTACTTAACAAAGCAACAAATTGGCAAGATATCTATGTTAATTCCCAAAATTCCCTTTGAAATGTTATTGGTCAATGAAATTCAAAATCTAGAAACCACTAGATTTTGTAGATAGGAAAACTGAAGCTCCAGAAGGCTGAGTGACCACGAAGGTCCCCAGCCCATTAGTAAGACGGTGTGCATAAAGAGACAGACCTCCTAACTCCCACCACTCCGTGCTGCCTCTTCCAAAGCTCCAGGGCTCTGAAAAGTCCACCTCAGCCCTCAGTAGTGGATATTCGTCATTTCTTGACACTCCAATTCCAAAATTTTTCCTCTTTGAGGAATTTCTCCTCACTGTTTAGGTCTTGGTGGGAGGTAGATTCTGACGCTTCCATCTAAACCTGACACGCTCAAGATACTGGACGACTACAGTGAGAAAGAAAGAGCTGGCATAGGCACAATAATGCAAAGGATTATGGAAATCTAAGAAATGTGTCTAGAAAGGAATCGTGGGTATGGCAACATGGAACTGAGATAAATCAACATGTGAGAAATGGGCATCTCTGTATTGCAATAAAAACTTTATTTACAAAAATAAGTGTCGGCCTGGATTTGGCACACCCGCTGTAGTTTGCTGACTCCTGAACTAGATTTTTAAAAAGCCTAGTAAGCTTTGAGGGCACCAGTACAGCCAAGGAAACCACAGCCCAGACTAGAAAAGTCTGTGACTAACAATTTGAGACATAAAGCAACTCTACCTGCTCCACAGAGTTCTCCTCTCATTGTGTGTTCTCTCCCTGGTGAGCCTCATCAAAGCTCCTTTGGTTGCAAGAAACAGAACCCAGTTGAGTTCCATTGGATGCAAAAAGGAAGAATTAATTACAAGGACACAGGGGAATGCCCCAGAGCTCAAGAGTTAAAAGGAGTTAGGATCTTCATACATTTTTCACTCCCTCTCCCCTGGCCCTATCTCTCCCTCCCCTTCTCTCTGCACATGCTGATTCAGTTCTGCCTCTATGCAAACAGCTTTCTTTGCCCTTTTGTGAATATTCTGGACCATGATCCTTGGGTCTGATCAGCTGTGACTGGCAAAGCACAGTCAACATGACACGAACTTGGATTCTGGGCTCTACCCTTGATGGTGAGGCAGTTTCGTGGTGGCCAGCAGGGACTGAGCTGGGTAGAGAGCTGTGAACGTGTCCTATAATACTCCATGGCCCTTCCTGACATAGCCTTTGCCAACCTGGCCAGCCCTCCTTCCCTGCTCCTCTGCAGTCCACTATACTCCAGTCACCCTAAGCTGGCCTTGCCATCCTTTCTCTCTTACCTCAAAGACTTTACCCAAGCTGGTCCTTCTGCCTGGGAGCACACTTGATTCCCCCTTCCCCTGGCTAACTCTTTCTTGCCTCCCAGGTGCCCATGTAAGTGCTGTCTTGGAAAAGTCAGATGCTTGTTTCCAGAAGTCTTGGAAAACTCAGGTGCTTTTCCAAGATGCATTTCCTCCAGCAGTCTCGGAAAAGTCAGATGCTTCTCTTGTCTACTTCTACAGCTCCCTAGACTGTTGTAGTAGTTAGCACTCTATACTATGATTTACCTACCTCTCCAACCTGCCTGCAAACGTCTCAAAGACAGTTTTCCCAGAACCTATGCCTGTGCCTGCCCAGCACATTGTCAGTGATCAATAAATACCTGCTAAACAAATGACTCTCTCAACTCCCCTACCCTCCCCTTCCTTCTCTGCACCAGCCAGCTGAGCTTCAAAATCAATCATTCCAACAACAACGTTAGAAACTTTCTCAATCCCCTCACACTCTGTATTACTATGCCTTACCACCCCTGCTCATCCTCATCCCTGATTCAATTCAAACCTCTCTTTTCTTCCTGGGCCGCCCAACACTGCTGGACAAATTGCACACAGACGCTGGACGGTACCATTCCAATCGAAGGGCTCCAGTCTCCAAGGAGCAATGAGTGGCATTTAGCAATTTTATAACTTTCTCTAGTCTGGTACATTTTCCATTCCCTAAGCAGTTATTCTAAAACTTTCCTACCATGGAGTTTAACTTAAGTCCTAGTTTGCTGCTGTCATGATCCCATCTGTCTGGAAATGTTGACAGAGCTATTAAGAAAGGGTCCTCTGAAATCTGCTGATATGGTGGCTTGAATTGTGTCCATAGCTGGGGTTTAGACTGCATAGTGAGGGGAATGAGGGAATCTGCAGATCCCTCCAAGCAGAATTATTGTAAGGCACAGCGATGTTGAGCTAATAACAGAGGCTTAATCACTGGAGCATTCTCAGGGATTCCGAGAATAGCAGGTGGCTATTATTCAAATATATCCCTAAGCCAGTCCTTGGGTGCTTGCCTGTATACAAGAGAGAAAGATGCTATGAGTAAAAACTGAAGGAACAGTTTCTCTTCATACTGCAGCCCGTCAAGGCCTGGGTAACATAGCTTTGGACCATGCTGACACAGAAACTCAGAGGGGCCAGGTGGCTGCAGGCCAGAAGGAGCGATGGGAAGGGCTGTGGCCTAGAGGAGCTGAATAGCATCAGAAGAGTGACCTTTGTACCTGGTCATGCAGCAGCCACCCACTCAGGCCACTGGCAGAAACCCATGGTGGGTGCCCAGTGGGCTTCATGGACACCCTGACACCAGAGGTCGAAGGGGGTATGGATGTGTCTCTAGGCATGGAAAGACATTCTGGTAACCCCTGAAACACTCGTGGGGCTTTTTGAGGGGCTGATGAACCTAGTGAAAAAGGAGATACTGAGCTAGAGTGACCTGGATTACAATTTACTACTTTTCTTAATCTTTGCCCTACCTCTGAGCACTGAATTTGCTTCCCACTTCACAGAGCAAATAAAGGCCATTAGACGTAGGCTTCTACAATTTCTTTTCTTTCTTTTTTTTTTTTTTTTTTTGAGACAGAGTCTCACTCGGTTGTCCAGGTTGGAGTGCAGTGGTGTGATCTCGGCTTACTGCAATCTCCACCTGCCAGGTTCAAGAAATTCTCCTGCCTCAGCTTCCCGAGTAGGTGGGATTACAGGTACCCGCCACCATGCCCAGCTAATTTTTGTATTTTTAGTGGAGACGGGGTTTCACCATGTTGCCCAGGCTGGTCTCAAACTCCTGACCTCAGGTGATCCACCTGCCTTGGCCTCCCAAAGTGCTGGGATTACAGGGGTGAGCCACTGTGCCAGGCCTACAATTTCTTATCTCTTCTCCAAATACCTAAGCCTAAGTCCTTGCCTGCATCACTGTGACAGGAGTGATGACCATTAGAAGAGAGAGAGCACACTAGAGCTCCCACAGGGGAGTGAGGGGCAATGCTGATGGAAAGAAGCAAACGTGTAGTGAACGTGTCTGAGGCTAACGCAGATGGTCTCAGGGAAATTCTAAAGAAAATCTAAACTTCATTCTATAGCACCACTGAATCCGTTAAGAATAGTTCCTTCTTGAGAGGAGGAGACATGTCCTAGTAATCTTTGTATTGCCAGTGACAAATACAAGTTTTGGCACCTAGTAAAAGCAAGATGAATAAATGAATGAATAAGTAGAGGAATTAAGGAACCTCCTAACTAGGATGACTTGATGTTTCCTACAGAAAAGAAATTTAAGAATAATAGCTTTCATAGCTGCAACAATCTGAATGTCCCCCAAAATTTATGTGTTGAAACTTTATTACCAATGTGACAGTATTAAGAGGTAAAGCCTTTAGGAGACAATTAAATCATGAGGGTAGAGTTCTTGTGAATGAGACTAGTGACCTTATAAAAGAGGTGCAAGGAAGCATTTGCCCCTTCACCTTCCAAGGCACTGTCTTGGAAGCAGAAAGTAGCCCTTACCAGCCTCCAAATTTTCTGGTGCCTTGATCTTGGACTTCTCAGTCTTCAGAACTGTGAGAAATACATTTCTACTCTTTATGAATGACCTAGTCTCTGGTATTTGATTATAGCAGCACAAACAGAGTAAGACAATAGCTAAAATAATATTCACCCAGGGACTTCATTTAGATCTACGAATATGGATACAAGAGATACAGCCTGGTCTTCAGTGCAGAACCCCAGACTCTTGGGAAGGAAGAAAAGCTCACTCAGATCTGGACTATGTCTACATCAATACTTCACAATATTTTAAAATCATATACCCACCAGGAAAAATCTTACCTGCCACAGTCCTCCGGCATAAGGGTTGAGGATTGGGAAGGAACGGTCTGCCAAGGGACGGTGGGCTGGGCTTTGAAAAGTTAGTGAAGGAAGAAGAAGGAACAAAGAAAATGGAAGAAACAGCAGGCTCCACAAACAAAAACCAAGCCACCATGGCAGCTTTAGTTTGGGAGGAGGCTGAAGTCTAACTCAGGAAGGAAGAAGTGGTGCCACCCATTGTAATCTTGTCTGAATATCTTTGCAAGTGGACTGTTGCATCAAAATGCCCTCCCAGAGAATAACTTTCCCCGGTGTATAGGTAAGATGAACTAGAGTTCCTCTTATGTCACGTCAAAAAAAAAAACTTAGATTGGTATGGAAAGGCAATAAACTTAAAAGCAGTAGATCTGTTATGTTTTTCTCCCAAGACTGACATTTATCAATAAATATCAGCTTCTACCTGGCCCAGACATGTGATATTTAGTCATACATGTCACATTTGCAGTGAAAAAGTTCACTGACCAAAAAGATAAAATGAAATAAAATAAAGTAAATCATTTAAATTAAATATTTTCTTTATTAGATTTCATTTTCCAGCTGTTTTAACGTAATAGAATTTTTTTCCTTAATTTCAAACTACATAATGCTTTCTGACTGAACGGTGATTATCTTTCCAGCCCAATGGCCTTTTTCTGTCAATGGCAATTAAATCCACAAAGATGATTTCTTTCTAACCTTTGAGATTCTTGTTTTCCCATTGTACAGCAGACATTTCGCTCAAGTCAACCAGATTTTGTTAGGAAATTTTATTTGATAAGACAGGATCCAAAAGTCCCAAATTCAGATGCAAACATCTTAGGGGCGTGCCAATGGCAAATGTTTTACTGTGTAATTACTACAGGTCTTTGTGCATATTGATAGAATGAAAACCAGATCTGCTGATCTTGTATTTTCTGTTTTGTTTTCTTTAAGTGTATTTTCTGGATTCCCATCTCTCTTTGTTTCAATAAAGACATCCGCAAAATTTCCTTAAATGTTATTTACTATTGTGGGGCTACATAGTTTTTTACATAAGAATTTAAATCTCATCGCAAATGATCATTGCTTACCATTTAGTGAGCATGGGTGCATCTTTTAGAAAAAGGTGAACGAAATAGACCTCAAAAACAAAAAACCTCTGCATCTTATTTTCAGACCATAAAAAAATAGCCAAGGCACAGTATAATACTAAGCTTTAATTCTTCCTTTTTTCCCCTTCTCTAAACAATGCAAATCAATTCTAACATGCTGATGTGCTTTAAATGGTTTTTATAGTCTCACAACTGCAGCTGGAACCTTTCACTTATTCCTCTGACAATAGATGAAACTCATTGAAACAATCCAATTGATCCTATGCTTTCATCCAGAATGTCACTTTTTTCTACCTGGTTTTTATTCAGCAATCTAAATACAATTAGATTCTGCCAACGACCAATGAGCAGTATTTGATGCAGATGTTTGGAAAGAAAAAAAAATTAAGAAAACTCTTCTAGAGTCAGATCTTTTTCCTAAATGCCCAGATAGGAAAGACAAATCAGCTCACACTCTATTAGGCTTACAGAAGGAACCTGGCCAAGAGGACCTGAAGTGTTGTTTTTCCTCCATTTCGCTTTAACTGAGGATTAGACCTTAGGCAATCATATTTTTTTGTTTGGATTTTTATATTCTATTTGAGTATAACATTATTTATCTGGGCCACTATAGATATTTGAGCAAAGCTATTTAGCTTTAATAAGAATAATAACTGCCACTTATTAAGCTTCCTGCCAGGAACTGAACTAATATCACCAAAAAAATTATGTGTGTATGTATACACATGCATTTGTATGTATTTAATTTTCACAACAACCCCATGAAGGAGATCTTATTACCTCCATTATAAAGATGAGAAAAATAAAGTTTAGAAAGCTTAAGTAACTTACCCAAGAAAATATCAGAGGTAGAAATTAAAGCCATGCCTGTCTGATTAGAGTTCATGACCTGAATCACTCTGCTAAAGGCCATATGGTATTCATTGTATATTCTTCATTCCTAAAATGCTTGTCATCTAAGAACATAGGCCTCTAATCCCAGAATCACTGGTGTAAGGTCTCTAATCCACTTGAAACCCAGAGCAAAACTTCTCCAAATTTTGAGCTTTCAGAAGCTTCTAGGGTTTCCAAAAATGTAGATATGCATGGGCAATGAAGATGACATATCATGTGTGTTCTCTGACAATCACTTATACCTGGTAGTCAGGGGAAAACAAATAATAATAACCTGTGTTTATCTCCCTGCAAACTTCTCCCACCCCATAGGCTCAGAGGAATAATTAGCTGCTCTAGCTATTTTGAAGACTGGTTCCAAAAGTAGCTTAAATCACAAACATAACAAAATGTTACTATCTTTTGAGAATCAGAAAGTGGTTTCACTCAAATCTAAATATCTTGATGTGTAGTAGAATCACTGATATGTTTTTTAAAGGGAGAAAGTTTGAAATTTACAATCATGAAACCTGCTATTTACCTCCATGGTACTTGCATATAATAGAGCACTTTGTAATCGTGCACAGTGAAGATCATTAAAGCACTTCACTAATGTACAGATGCACTTTGATGGAAAAAAAAAGGTGGCACTCTTTCAACTGAACAGAAGTTTTCTTTAATTTGTAAAGAAAAAAAGAGTTCATTCTAGAACGACATCCTGCATAAAGCTGTTGAAATACGCTATTTCAATCACTGTTTCAAACACAAGGGATTTTCTTTTCCTAACAGTTCTTCCTTTAAAAAAAAAAAAATTATTCTCACGCCTGTAATCTCAGCACTTTGGGAGGCCGAGGCGGGTGGATCACAAGGTCAAGAGATCGAGACCATCCTGGCTAACATGGTGAAACCCCGTCTCTACTAATAATACAAAAAATTAGCCAGGCTCCAAGCTACTCAGGAGGCTGAGGCAGGAGAACAGCTTGAACCCGGGTGGCGGAGCTTGCAGTGAGCCGAGATCGCACCACTAAACTCCAGCCTGGGTGACAGAGCGAGACTCCATCTCAAAAAAAAAACACACACACACACACAAAATATATTTTTATTTTTCATTTTACTTTCAGTTCTGGGATACATGTGCAGAACGCACAGGTTTGTTACATAGGTATACATGTGCCATGGTGGTTTGCTGCACCTATCAACCTATCATCTAGGTTTTGAGTCCCACATGCATTAGGTATTTGTCCTAATGCTCTTCCTCCCTTTGCCCACCACAACAGGCCCTGGTGTGTGCTGTTTTCCTCCCTGAAACACAAGGGATTTT
The DNA here is from genome assembly GCF_009828535.3 of Hylobates moloch. Classification (NCBI taxonomy): domain Eukaryota; kingdom Metazoa; phylum Chordata; class Mammalia; order Primates; family Hylobatidae; genus Hylobates; species Hylobates moloch. The sequence continues at coordinate 129,626,708 of NW_026652276.1, read as the reverse complement.
ATATAGCCATTAGTTATAACTTATAGTTTCACTTTCTCAAAACTCATTCTATACTGTTCACTTGTTCAAATGACATTTGATCTGTGTTTTTAATTAAACATTTTGCTATTAAACTGAAATTTTAGGAGACAAGAGAATCAGGCATAATAATTGCAGCTTTCCCCTAGAGGTGAAAAAGCCAGTCTCCCACCCTGAAGGCACTAAGACAGGAAGATGAAGATTTCCAAGAATTTTCAAAACAATAATTGATGTGTTTTGCCCATTTTTGAAAATCCGTAATTTCCAAAAAAATTATTAAATATAAACTTGTATATTCATTGCTCATTTGTGGAACATGTGGATAACTTCTTTATTTTGATAATAGAAGAAAGCAAAGAAAAAAATAAAAGTGAATTGTTAAAAAACAATCTCAATATTAGCAATGACTTTGTCCTCAACCATTTGGAGATTTGGATTTCAAACAGGGCAAATAAACATGACCTGAAATAGTTTAAAACAAAGTCAGTTTTCATTTTTTAGCATCCACCGAAAGAGCTTTTTATATAATAACAAATGCATTCTGATTTAGTGATAAAAACCATAGATTGGTAATAATAATGTTACTGATGATTAAGAATCTACCAAAGGCCAATTACATACTAATTGTATTATAAAAATTATCTCATTTAATTTCTCACTTTACATATGAAGAAACTAATGCTCATGGGGTCACAGCACCAGGCAGCAACCCAGTGTGTTGGTAAGGCCATCTTTTTGGCTTGGTAAAGATGTGTAGTTGGCCTAATGGAATAATTTTGTGATTGCCACTGACAACAACAACCTGATGCATGACCAATGCGGAGAAAGAAAAAAGGCTCAAATCTAAAGGGCAGGATGGCCACTCTTCAGAGTGCAGCATGGCCATGGCCAACCACATGTCATGTTTCATAAGAGCCCCTGGTCAATACAGAATGAGTAATAAAGGAAAATATTGGGAGAGAGAGTTTGCCACTCTTCCCTCCCTTAGATCTACTCCCTTACCTTTGATGAGGACATTTGGGAATGCTTTTACACAAACCCTTCATGAGTTTTCTTCATCAGCAACTCAGACCATTCAGTCCTTTGCTCACTTCAGTGGGACGACCTGTCTACCTCTTCTTTACCAGTCTCTTACTCCCTCTGGGACCCAGCTCTCAGATCTCAGAAAGACTCCTCTGACCTGCCACTGCCCGAACTGATCACTCCTCAGTTGCCTTCTTTCCTCACTCTGTACAGTGCTTGCAATCTTCCTTCCCCACCCACAAGTTCTTCAAGGGCCAAAATTCTACTCCCACTTCTCCTGTCTCTCCAAGTGCCTACTAAATTAATGCATTAATAGTAATTTTATTCTTATTAGGTTGAAGATTCAGAACCCAGAGGATACGACCTCTAAACCAAACTAATCTGTTAGGGTGCCCATGACTCAGGGACTCACTCAGACTGCTTAATGCATTATTCAGCCAGAGTATTGATTCTGTTTTCCATCAGTAATAAATGTACATGCCCTGTTTCCAAACGATATCTCAGTAAGTATGAGATAATTCAACTTCAGTTAAAACCCACCACTGGTTTCCATAAGCTGCTTAAGCACTACTTTTTATGAGCTCACTGTCCTGAGTTCATCAAAATTCTTGTCTGTGAATGAGCCTTCTTCATTACATCTCTCTAGATTTTGGTGTCACTCCTCATTATGTAATCCTACCCATCTGTATTAGTTTGGCTAACCAGTGCTGTGATATTAAGCAGGCCTAGATTTCTTAGGAGGTTTTTTTGTTTTTTGTTTTTTGTTCTGAGACTGAGTTTTGCTCTTGTCACCCAGGTTGGAGTGCAATGGCGCGATTTCGGCTCACTGCAACCTCCGCTTCCCAGGTTCAAGCAATTCTCCTGCCTCAGCCTCCTCAGTAGCTGGGATTACAGAGGCCTGCTACCACACCCAGCTAATTATTGTATTTTTAGTAGAGACAGGTTTAGTAGAGACAGGGTTTCTCCTGACCCCAGGTGATCTACCCACCTCAGCCTCCCAAACTGCTGGGATTACAGACATGAGCCACCATGCACAGCCTTCTTAGGAGTTTTATAGCACGAAAGTTTGTTTAGCTTCCGCAAAGTCCCGTTTGGACTTCGGAGAGCAAGGTTGTCCTCCATCTAGTCACTGTGGCCAGGGAAGACAGCAGATGAAAGGACAACTGCCTCCTCCTAAAAATGACTCCTATGTCTTCCATTCATAGTTCATCAATTAGCCAAACCTGGTCACACGGTCCCAACCTGCTTGCAAGGAAAATTAGGAAATGCTCCCAGTTCTCACCACCCCACTGGCTCGTGCCCATGTTTTCCGTAATTTATGTTCTGTCATAGATGGAATGTGCGTGTTTTATCCATACTTTCCTAACCCTACATTCCTTGAAGTAGGGGCTTTGTCATATCCAGCACAGCTTAAGAATGTTTATTGGGTTCACAAGAATCAGAATGTATCCAAAAGTGTCTCTGAGAAAACAGAAAACAAGAAAAAGAACAACATTTATTGAAATTCAAAGGCAAAAGCCTCTCTTTAGAAAATGCTTCCCGATTTTCTCATGTTTGGTGGGTACAGCAAGATGGCATCACTTGAAAACATTGGCCATAACTGAACAATATATTACAGATTTGTTTAATATTGGCAGTTCTTTAAAAATATTCCTTTGAACAGAATCTCAGCAAAGCAAAGCTTTCCGTCCCAGCACTGCTTTAAAAGTTAGGAGGCAGCTTTCTGCCCATTCCAAATCACCAAAAGTAAAGTATCAAGTCATAAATGCCCCCCAGTGACTGACTGAGCTAGCCAGGCTGTTTTTTTCCCTTCTACTTCGCAGAAAGAAAAGACAGTAAAAGTTCCTTCAGCGAGCTGCCAAGGTGCTCCCAGGCCATTGTGCAGAATCATTGTCAGGTTAAATTAGGGAGTACAGACTCCATGAGTGTAAAAAAATCAATACTTGATGGAAGATTGCTCCCCGGAAAATCTGTTATGATTCTAGGATTAATTCGCGACCAAAGGCTTCTGCAAAATGACATGCCATTAGTCAGAAAATGAACACATTCTATCCTTGAAATTGGATGGAAATATGTCAGCTGATTGACCCATTCTTTCTCCTCACTCTCTGGGCAGAGAGAGTGGGTGTGGTAGCTGTGTGAATTAGTGCCCCCAAACCTGGTCCATTTTCAAAACAGGATAAAAAAATATTTTTTTAAAGTCCAGTGTGAATTGTGAGTAGTCTCTAGGCCATTGTTGGAGAGCTATTGCAAATGTGTTGCATCAAGGCAAATGCATTTGTTTGGAAGGCCCAACTCTCCTGAGTTTTCTATGCCTCAGAATCAACCCTACTAAGAATCTTAAAATAAAACAAGGATTTTCCCCCTCAAAGCAGTGACCTGCAATATTAATGACAATGTAATTTCTTTGTCATATATAAAGTAACACTCCTTGTCTGTTAGGCTTCTTCAACTAAAAACTTTTTGGAAGAAGCAAGTTCCAGCTCTTCAGTTGGGCTAATGTCACAGGTCTTCAGGGCCTCTCCTTGTGCAGTGAGATGGGTAGCAGGGATGAATTTGATTCCACAGACTTTAACACATGTAAAAGTCACTCTCTTTATTTCCTTCAAATCAAACTCAATCTGATTCTGAGGCTATCAGTCACCATTAGGAGTGTTTCTTCTTCCCCACAATGATGAAAAGGCCCCAGGAGCTTTGACAGAGCAAATGTTCAGGGACACCCTTCACCCTTCTCTTCTTCTTATTTACTTATTTATTTATTTTATTTATTTATTTTTTGAAACAGAGTCTCCCTCTGTCACCCGGGCTGGAGGGAAGTAGCATAATCTCAGCTCACTGCAACCTCCACCTCCTGGGTTCAAGCGATTCTCCTACCTCAGTCTCCTGAGTAGCTGGGACCACAGGCACACACCACCATTCCCAGCTAATTTTTGCGTTTTTAGTAGACACGGGGTTTCACCATGTTGGCTAGGCTGGTCTCGAACTCCTGACCTCAAGCAATCTACCTGCCTCGGCCTCCCAAAGTGCTGGGATTACAAGCATGAGCCACTAAACCCGATCACATGCCTTCTCTTCTTCTGTCTATTCCAGTCACCACTGATGGCCTCGTGGTCCAAGCCTGCAGTCTTTTGAAGGCACACGGTCCTACTATTTTACTCAGGCACAGAAAACCTTGTCAACCTTGGAGTTCTGGCACCTAGATTCAGACTTCTCTCTCCTCTCCACTTCCACACACCCACCATCTGCTCTAAAAGACACACGTCTCTCTCCTGTTTCTCCTCCTCCAGTCTCCTCAATAAGCTCATCATTGCAAAAACTAACAGAAGAAAAAGAAGTTGTTTTCCAACACCAAGTTATCTGGCCTTTTTGCAAGTGAGCACAAATTCCTTGTTTGCTTTTTGGAAGTTGGGAGGGGGAAATTAAAGGAAGACGAAACCCACTTAATATATTAATAATTCATATACCCACAGACACACCCTGAAAGGCGAGTTCTGCAGCATCTCCATCAAAGCTTCCCTGGCTGTCCCTGCCTCTGCCCACTGAGACACAGGCCTCATCTCCTGGCAGAAAAGGACATTTTAATCTACTTGCTGATGTCCTCTGGGCCTGCACCATGGCTGCTAACAGTGTCAGACATGCTGAATATGTGGAACCAGAGGGGGGTCATGACATCAGATGTTTGTATTCATTTCGCTGGGAGAGAATTTGCCAAGGTGAAGCTCACCTCCTTCTCAGAGCCCTTTCCCTGCAAATACCAAAGACAAAGAAATCACACAGCTAACAACCAGGTGGCAGAAACAGTCCCCTCAGGAGAGGACCCACGGGACTGAGCCTCATTACTCATGGTGACTTCATTAGAATCCTTCACTCGGAGTAAATGAAGATGGCAAGAGATTGTCTCAAAACCTGCATTTAAAAAAGAAAAGCTTCAGTATTACTGCGGAGGCACTGGTGCTCCAGAGAACTCCTTGTTATCCCAGCTTAACAGTTGGCCCTCTGGACTATAGTCTGTGTTGACAATATTCCATGTTCGGGGGGAACTCGAACCTTACAGAAGAAAACAGAAGCCAACACCCAAAGATGGCATATCAGCCAACATAAGGCATGTAATTTCAAGACTTCAATTTGCCAGACCAGCCTGAGCCTTTAGGCACCTGAATTAGTGGCCCCAGGGTGCAATTACAGTGCATGAATCTTCACTCTTTAAAAATGTGTGAATTATTGTGAAATGAAATAAAGTAAATGACTAAACAGTTCTATCAGAAGGTTTTCTCACAGTTGCTTGTAAATGGGAAGAAGAAAGTATCGAAGTCACATTAAACACCAATATGTTCTAGTAACACATGATAATCGTGGTTATTCTTTTGCATGGTTACTGATACGCTAGGATTATCATAAGCCAAAAATAAAACTTCTGAACAAATGGAAAGAAAACTGTCAACATCCAGTACCCTCTAAACATGAAAAGATCAGTTTCAACTGGAATTAAGACCACATCTCTGAAATCTTTCCCAAGTTAATAGAGATTGAAGAAGTTGGCATTATAATTGACTACACCATAATATTTCCCCTTTCCCACAAGGATCTTAAATATTAATGCTCATTTGCTGAAAATCTCTCTGTTTCTATTTTTGAACATCACAATCTCATACACTAGAAACACACCCAGCCTTTGCGCAGCAGAACATAGAGACTGGAATGCCAGATAAGAAATCCAGAAACTTGGCTTCTTTGGCCAAGTCTTCCGTGAGCTCAGAATTTTAGGATCTTCTACAAAGTACAAGACTTTCCTAAATCATAAACAATTGGAAAGATTTTCAGATCATGTTCTCAGAACTCCTGGTATTCTCTTTTGCAGACACGTTGAAGAACACACACACGTGTGTGTGTGTGTGTGTGTGTACACAAGTTAGGGATGTGATAATTTATGTGTTGAGGAAGAAGCATTTGAAGTAAGTGCTGTGGTATCTCCAAACGTGTGAATGGTAAAATGATTACTGAAAATGATGATTAGGTCCCCTCTGACTTTTTCAACTCTAAGGCAACTTGATGCCACAATGTTTGATTGATGAATAATGTTTCATGACAGAGCTTAAGTAACAGTGACTATGCATATCCTTTGTTTATACTCAGATAAACCTGAACCAAACCAGCCTTGAAACTCTGTTGAAAGGGAAAGAAGATATTTGAGATGCATCTGCAACTAATTCAAAAGAGTCTCCTTAGGCTGGGTTCAGTGGCTCACACCTGTTATAGCAGCACTTTTGGAGGCCGAGGTGGGTGGATCACCTGAGGTCAGGAGTTCGAGACCAGCCTGGCCAACATGGTGAAATCCCGTCTCTACTAAAATACAAAAATTAGCTGTGCATGATGGCAGGCACCTGTAATCCCAGATACTTGGGAGGCTGAGGCAGGAGAATCACTTGAACCTGGGAGGCAGAGGTTGCAGTGAGCCAAGATTGCGCCATTGCACTCCAGCCTGAGTGACAGAGCAAAGCTCTGTCTCAAAAAAAAATAAAGTATCCTTAAACATTCTGAAAGCATAGAGTTTTTGGTTATTCTCGCCAAACTATACAGTGAAAATGTGGAAGTTTTAGGACTGGAAGATGAAAAGATGGTTTCTAGAGAAAGGTCTTGCCCACTCTTAAGTAATATCCATATGCACCCTCTGAAAAATCCCTGACTTATTTGAATCACTTGTATTCAATCTTTTGAATGACCAACTTCTGCCCAAATAACAGAATCCACAGGGAGGCAGTAAAACTTAGTAAGGCAGCCATAATGACCAGGCGGGCCATTTTCTGGTCTGGAATGTTTTGTCCTTAGCATTGTTTAGTGAGGGGTTAAAGAGATGTAACCCCTAGAGGGTGAGCACAGGCAGAACTGCAGACAGCCCAGAGCTCCATGAGGAGAACTTGCTCTCCTGCCACCTTTTCTTTGTCCTCTGGATTCCTGGTCACACTCAAAAGGCTGGGGGTCATGGAGGCCACCAGAGAGCTGTGAGGGGAGCTGCCACAGAGTCCACTCTAGGTGCACAAATCACTACACACACACAGCCACACACTCTCTCTCTCTCTCTCTCTCTCTTCCTCCCCTTCTGAGATGCTTTCTCAGCTATGGAAAGCATAGCCATGCCATTAGCGTCAGAGCTCAGTTCAACCCCTGCTATATCGCTCCCGCCTCCACTTTGGCTCACACAGTTCTACTTTTCCTAATTAACTTGACTCAATGTCCTTTCCCTTCTTTCCATCTCAACAGCACTTACCAGGCACACAAACAAACATTGTTCCTTGACAATATTTTTTGGAGGTCTTTGCTCTAAGTTGAAGCATGAAGCATCTCAGGAGACATAAGATTTGACATCAAACTGAACCTGAATCAAGATCTGATTGGGAGACCCTTGGAAAAATTACTTAAACTTGCTCAGCTTAACTTCCTGGCCCATTAGCCATCTGAGAGAGGCCTTTTTCCAAAGATGGTCTTTAGCGCTGCTTCATAACAGGTGCTCAATGCATCTGAACCCTCCCCTTGCATTCTGGACCCTTCTCCATGTGCTACTCCTTGTCTTTCCAACTATAGTGTGAGCAACTCCAATGGAGTGACCACTCTGTTACCAGGCACTTCTAAGTGAGCATGGCATGGTTTGATGTTAAAGATAAATGGGTCCAGATCCCAGCTGCCATTCTCTGCCCTTCCTGTGAACGTTGGAATGAGTTATTTGACTTCTTGAAGTCCCAAATTCCTCATCAACTGGGGATGAAATAATCATCATCTCAAAGGGTTGATGTGAAAAATCTGTGACATGAGTACCTAGCACATTAAGGGCACTGAGTAGGTGGCCCATAAAAGAATCATCTTTTTCCTAATAAATGTTCTTTCATTTTATAAACTGTATCTAAATAATGTTTCTGGGCCAGGTGTGGTGGCTCACACCAGTAATCTCAGCACTTTAGGAGTCCGAGGCGAGTGGATCACTTGAGGTCAGGAGTTCAAGACCAGCCTGATAAACGTGGTAAAATCCTGTCTACTAAAAATACAAAAATTAACCAGGCATGGTCATGGGTGCCTGTAGTCTCAGCTACTCAGGAGAGAAAAAAAAGAAAGGAAGGAAGCAGAAAGAGAAGGAAAGAAGGAAAGAAGAGGAAGGAAAGAAAGAAAGAAAGAAAGAAAGAAAGAAAGAAAGAAAGAAAGAAAGAAAGAAAGAAAGAAAGTTAGTTAGTTTCCGGCTGCCCCTCAATACCAAGAAGGATGAAATTCACTTTTTGAGTTTGTGATTAAAAGTTCTCCCAAAATATGATATCTCCCCATTCCTCAGTCATTGCAGGTCCGTGGCCCAGAGAAGAGCAACTGGACGAAGCACATAGCAGTCTAAACCCGATTCATTGAATCAAAAGACAGCTATTTCAGGATTTATCTTTAACTCCAATTTCTCTCTTTCTCTTCTCCCCAAAGTCATTCTTCTTTACGGATGTAGCAAGAAGTCAACCTTAAGAAAAAGTCCATTCACTCATTCACTGTTCTAAGTGTTGAAAGGGATATGCGGATGAATTACAAAAGCAAGAAAAGAAGATTGGCTGGATTACGAAATTCCATAAAGAAAAGCTTGAGTAAATCTTACCCCCAAACTACATTTCCTCTCCAAAGCCAGACCAATGAAACTTTGGACGATAATAAGATTTCAGCTTTGAAGTTCATTTAAGGCATTTTTTAAAAGAATTAGTTTGTGAGCTTTTCTATTTTGTCTTATAAAAGACAGTGAACTTTATGTGTGACTTTCCATCAGAGTTTGCAGATGTAGCTCATAGGAGTTAATTACCTTTTCTCTTCAATTTCACCTAGCAAGAGAAAACAGAGCTGCCCAAGAGTTTTCCTGTAGCAGGGTGACTGGTCAATACCTTGCTACTTGCTCTGTCAATGCCATCAAAATATTGTTTAATAATTTAGGAACAACCATGTAATTTTCTTCCCTAGCAAGAGCAAATTAGGCACTTACTAAATAATTGACAAAAATACTTAATTCTAGGGATTTCTTGAGAATGTGCTATTATTCAAAAAGAATTTAAAATAAAATTTTCTTTCACCTATTCAACATGTTACTTTCATTTTCATGCTATTTTCATGCCTGATCATATCTTGAAAGCTATATCCAAGTTTGTCCCCCCAGTCCTGATTTCCTTACACCAAGGTCCACAAGTGAACATATCAGGTATGCGTGTGCTGTCCTTGGTCAAGACCACTTGGAAAGGTGGCTGGGACTTAAGTGGGTTAGAGAGACCCCCTCTCCTCTAGGCCTGTCCCAACCAGGGATGCAAACAGGTGCACCAAGAAGTTTGAGTCCTTAGAGTTTTAATCTCAAATCTCAAATGATGAGACATTCTCATCAGGGGTACTCAGACTTGGAACACTTTGCCTGGGCCATCTGCCAAAGTGGCTGCTTACTCATCATCAGGCTCTTGGGCAGAGGTCTATCTGTTCAGTCAGGCATTCTAAATATCCCATTTGCAGCTCTTCAGACAGTTTACTTGACATTTAACTACCAAAATGCCCTGGGTACGCTTACAATGCATAGGGCAGCATATTAACCCATGACTCTTTACAAGTTAAAAGGTTGGGGAACGAGTAGTACCAGGTCTTTCTGCCCCTATTTCAACAAACAGTCATTTTCTAGAATGTTCTCTTCTCACTGTATTCTCCCAAAAGATCAAGTCCAATAATAATACTTTATTCAAATAAGAGCCACCTCACTCTCTCTCTCTCTCTCTCTCCCTCCCTCCTTCACCCCCCCCCAGTATTTCCCCCATTGACCTACTACTGGGGGAGAGCCTCAGTTTGCCTCCCCAATACCATCTATACCATCTTCCTTCTGCCTGGTTCATGAACACTGCATTCTCCCTAGGAGCTAACATTTCTTCAGTTCTCATTATGTGCTGAGTACTGTCTAGCCCCACTGGCAGCAGAGTGAGGGGTTTTTCCAGAATCCTTAGTTATAGAGACCCAAAAGTAATTCTGTATTATTCTAGGGACTACCCTTATGGAGACTGATACACAAAACCAGAATTTCAGCAGAGGACGGTGTTCTAACAAGGCCTACCTCTTGGGTTGTGAAATCCAGGCTACTTTTTACATAGGGCATCGTGGTCATATATACACATTACTGCAATCAAAATAATTAAAGAGTACTTTCATCTTTTCCTGAATCTCTCAAGGAACATAAACACACCCAATAGCACTTCTTTAAAAGTGTTGTTCTTTTCCCCTCTTATTGTCACACATCTTGTGGCCCTTCAGAAATGTTTCCTCTACAAACCTACAAACCTCCTTTTCCTAATTCCATGCCCCAGGTGTTCTTGGCATCTGCCCTGTCCAGGCAGTTTTTGTTTTTGTTCCCCTCCCCTTCTCCTTCCACCTCTCCAATCCACCTACCCTATCACTAAAGCCTGCGAACATGGTTGACAATAAAAGCCTAGAGTGATAAATACAAAACTTGTGTTCTAGTGAAGGAACACAGACAATAAATACATAAGCAGTAAACCAGAATTACCAGACAGAATATGTTTTCTGATGGACATGGTGCCACAAAGGAAACAGAAGATGGTGAAACAAGAGAGCTGGGAGTGGGGGGGAAAGGCCACTGCAGATTAGAAGCAGGAAAGACATTTCTGAGGAAGGGACTTGAAAGCTGACATCTACGTGACAGGAGAAGGCTAGTCTTGCAAACATCTGGGAGAAAAGTTTCCTAGGAAGAAGGAACAGCTAGTGTAATGTCCTTAAAGTAGAAATAAGCTTAGCATGATTATACTAATATAGCAGAAGAGGAGAGAGATGCCTGAAACGATTTGGTAGAACTGCCTTCTTCTTTTGTTAGTCTTCCAAAGAGAACCTGGCTTAATATGATTTAAAAAAAGGTGTTCAGACCTTTAAGTGAACAATTAGGACAGTCTATAATATAAGATATATTACTGGGTTTTTCCAGTTGAATGCTCTGCATGAAATGATAGGCTGGGAGCAGTGGCTCACACCTGTAATCTCAGCACTTTGGGAGACGAGGTGGGTGGATCACTTGAGATCAGGAGTTCAAGACCAGCCTGACCTACATGGTGAAACCCCGCCTCTACTAAAAATACAAAAAAATTAACCAAGTGTGGTGGTGCACGCCTGTAGTCCCAGCTACTATGGAGGCTGAGGCAAGAGAATCACTTGAATCTGGGAGGCAAAGGTTGCAGTGAGCCAAGATCATGCCATTGCACTCCAGCCTGGGCAACAAGAGCAAAACTCCTTCAGAAAGAAAGAAAGAGAGAAAGAGAGAGAGAGAGAAGAGAGGAAGGAAGGGAGGGAGGGAAAGAGAGAGAAAGGAAGAGAGAGAGAGAGAGAAAGAAAGAAAGAAAAGAAAGAAGAAAGAAAGAAGAAAGAAAGAAAGAAAGAAAGAAAGAAAGAAAGAAAGAAAGAAAAAGAAAGAAAGAAAGAAAGAGAGAGAGAAGAGAAAAGAGGAAAAAGAAAAGAAAGGAAAGGAAAAGAAAAAAGAAAAAGAAAGAAAGGGAGAAAGGAAGGGAGGGAGAAAGGAAGGGAGGGAGAGAAGGGAATGCTGGTAATGCTGTGTTCTTGGCTAAATTGTGTGCCCCAAAAATTTACATGTTGAAGTTCTAGCCCCCAGTAACCTCAGAATGTATTTATAGATTTATAGATAGGGCCTTTAAAGGGGCAATTAAGGTAAAATGAGGTCATATGGGTAGGCCCTAATCCAATATGGCTGGTGTACTGGAGATTAGGACACAGACACACACAGAGGAAAGATCATGTAAGAACATAGCAAGATGGCCATCTGCACACCAGGGCCACAGAAGAAACCAACCCTGCTGATGCCTTGATCTTGAACTTGCAGCTTCCAGAATTGTGAGAACATGAAGTTCTGTTGTTTAAGCCACCCAGTATGTGCTATTTTGTTATGGCAGTCCTACCAGACTAATAAGTGATGTTTAATGGAATCATTCGGATCATTTAAAAATCTCTGATGGTCACTTTTCCCCTTGACAGCCAGCCTATTCATCAGGGAAAAAGAAACGGTTTAATGCATACAATTTGTTTTCTACTACAGTGTACTTATGTGGTGGTGGGAAAAATGATTGAGTACCAAACATAACAAGCACAACTGGATTAGTTATCTATTATCACATAATAAATTCTCTCAAAACTTGCTGGTCTAAAACAGTAATACATGATTATTTCAGTTACTGTGGCTTAGCTGAGTGGTTCTGGCTCAGAGTCTCTCAGGAAGTTACACTCATAGTGTTGGTTCATTCATCCCAAGGCTTGACAGACTTAACGAGGGCTGGAGGGTCCTCTTCCAGGATGGTGCTTTCGCTTGGCTGTTGGCAGGAGGCCTCAGTTCCTCACCACATGGACCTCCTCCCAGGGCTGCATGAGTGTTCTCATGACATGGCAGAAGCTGGCTGGCTTCCACCAGAGCAGGTAATTCAAGAGAGCAAGACAGAGTGTCTTGTATGACAGTTTTTGAAGCTGGGAGGTCCAAGGTCAAGGGGACGCATCTGGTGAGAGCCTCCTGGCTGGTAGGGACTCTCTGTGGTGTCATGAGGCAGCAAAGGACACCACATGGTTAGAAGGCTGAGCATGCACCGCTTCCCTCTTTCACCTCCTCCTGTCAATGCCCAGAAGCCTGAAGGCTGAGGTGGAGCCCCCAAAGGAGGGGCTGGAGTAGACCTTACTACTCTTTACCAATGTTCTCTGCCGCACCCTACAGGGGGACTAAACTAGCCACCCCACTGAACTCAGGTGCCACCATGTAACTTGTTAGGGCCAATGATGTGTAACATGTGTCACTTCCAGGCAAAAGTTTTACAGTCAAATTCTGCTTCCTCATGTTCTCTTTCCCCTCTGCCAGGTCACCAGCAATGTTCCAGAAAGTGACTGCTCTGTTGGACTGGGTCCTGATGTAAAGAAGGGAATGAAGTGGAACAAAGCCCTTAGCCAACCCACCATGGAAGTAATGGGAACAAGAAATAAGCCTTTGTTGTTTTAACCACTGTGTTCGGGGGTTATTTGTTATTGTGACATAACTTTGCCCAACCTAATAATACAGAGTCCTTGAGCAATACCCTAAGCTGATTTTAATTCTAAATAAAAGCATTTACCCCACTGGCCCCTCAGAACTCTCACCCTCCAGCCACAATTATCTCTGAGAGGGAATATCACATGTCACCCATCAAGAAGTCCTGTTATGAGGTAGTTACCGCACCGCCCCCGCCCCCCGACTCCACCAATTCCCCTACCCCCCAGCCCCCTTGCCCTCTCTCTCACAGACTCCCTCTACCTTCTCTCTGAGGGATGCTGCCCTCCTGGGGCAACATCTGCAGCAACATCACTTCCCACCAGGCCCTGCACACCGGTGGCTGTTCAGGATTCTGGGACACAGTTAGGAAGAATACAGCACCTTTCTCTCTCTTTTTGTGTTGTCTCTATTAGAAAGAGTATGAGGCCAGTCATGGTGGCTCACGCCTATAATCCCAGCAGTTTGGGAGGCAGAGGCGGGCAGATCACTTGAAGTCATGAGTTCGAGACCAGCCTGGCCAACACGGCGAAACTCTGTCTCTACTAAAAATACAAAAGTCAGCCGGGCATGGTGGTGCACACCTGTAGTCCCAGGTATTCTACTCAGGAGGCTGAGGCAGGAGCATTGCTTAAACCTGGGAGGCAGAAGTTGCAGTGAGCTGAGATTGTGCCACTGTGCTACGGCCTGAATGACAGAGTGAGACTCCATCTCAAAAAAAAAGAAGAAGAATATGAAAATGGTGCTGCTTGTGTCTTTCAGGAATTTTAGATTAATCAGCTCTTTTGTTTGTTACTTTTGGCTTTCTGGTCTCCTTGTTCCTCCCTGGGACTGGGCCAGGAGGCGGAGCTGAGAGCTAGGTAGGGAGCCCTACTCAGAACTGCTCCCCCATCACAAGCGTGTCTGTGCCTGGCTCATTGGGCCGGACCATCTCTTCCTTTGATGAGTTCTTCCTTAAGAGGCTCTTTTGTCCCTCCTACAAATAGTATTCTAGCAAGCCTGCTCCACTAGAAGAGTCACCCATTGGTGAAGACAACTCAGGCATCAGTTATACCTCACAGATCTTCATACAGGGAGCTTACTGAACCACAAGGACCCCAGCTGCTGTGCTCTGAAATCCTTCATGACTTCAAGGCCATGGCCAAGCTCATGCTTCCTATGGGCTCGCTACCAGCCAACAACTCCATGCAACAGAAATACTAAGGTAGGTCTGTTGCTGGGAGATGTGGAGCTCCCCTAACAAACAACTTTGGCTCAAAGGCACCCAAACAACTGTGCTAAACATTTTCACCCTCCCTTCCTCCTTTCCTTCCCTTCTTCACACAGGATCAGACTTGCTTTGTGGTCTGATGATTCTCCCAGCTTTATTCAGAGCCTTCTGTTTTCCCTCACACAGGTGTTTCCTCCTGATAAGTCATTATACTTTTAGTGCTTACTTCGCATCTGCTTCTCAAAGCACCTTAAACTAACATGCCCTGCCACAGTACTAAATATTTAGTGACAAAAGTGGAACATCTATCAGTTGACAGAAGCATCACAATATCATTAATTTGAAATTCCCCAACGAATAAAAAATTAACCAGTAATCATTGTTCTAGAAAAACAGACACCATAAATAAGATTCATTGCAACTGAATGCAGACCTTTAGTAATAGAACAAGTGCAGATTAAAACAATCACAAGAAACCTAGTCCCCTCTCAAATTGGCAAAGATGAAAAAAAATCGTGATTCAGCGTTTGCACATCTTCAGGGAAATAAGCCCCTCATACATTGCTGTTGGAAGTGTAAACTGACACAACTTTTCTAGAAGGTAACTCATCAACACCCATCAGCCTCTTATAAAGATGTACAACTTAACTTCTAGAAATTATCTTAGGAAAATAATTAAAGGTATATGCAAATATTAATCATAAGATTGGGTAGCTTAAAATGTAGCCATGTTTATGTCATTTGTGAACTATCTGTTCATGTTCTTTGACCATTTTTTATTGTTCCCTTTCTAAATTGTAGCATTTTATAATATTCCCTCTCCCAACACCCCTTATCAAATTAATTTTCATGTTCTTCCTTTGAATAGAGCCAACCATTTGACCACAGTGGCCTGGTTAGTACCTTTAAGTGAAGAAAGCCAACTGAGTGGAGACAGTGACAAAGTAGAGACCTCTACACCTAAAGGGCACAACCTCTCTGCAGGCCTGACTGACTGTGGCCATGCAAAAATGTGACTCAGTGTAACTAGAATCTATGCATGCAAATTTTAGATGAAATTGAAGATTTTTAGGTGCTGAAAACTAATTTTTTAAAAAACAATGTTAAACTATACTCCTAAATAAAACACATTTGTGGGCTATCGATTTAAGCCTAAAGTTCAATACAGTCATTTTTGTAAGTGATCAAATAAAGTGCATTAGCAAGGCAAATGGGCTGCTTGGATCTTCTGTTGCAAGAAGCATAACTGACTGAGGACCCCAGCAGCTGCACTTCTGGAGCCATCCCCAAGTTCCTAGTGGGGCCACACTTCCCTTAGGCTGCCCCTAGCTGATGACTGAGCACAGTGAGGGTATTAATGAAGGTCCACTTCTTGTAAACAGGACTCCTTTAACAGGCGATTTTGGCTCAAGGACTCTCCATCAGGTTGAACAGAACTTTCCTAGAACTGAAACTCTTCCTACCCAATCTTGCTTCCTTCCTCCTCTCTCTCAGATATGACAGGCCTGTGTCATACTCTAAAGTCTCTCCCACCTTCTCCTGCTCCTTCCCACTATCCCTCACAGTCATGTCCTAAAATCAATCATTGCACATCTAACTCCATCTTGGTATCTGCTTCTCAGAGAACCAACTAACTCATCAGGCAATAGATAACATCACTTGTCTAAGGTCACAAAACTAATTGTTAACTAGACTAAATTAAAACCCTTACTTGCCAGAATTCCTGTTTTAGTCAGCAATAACTAATATTTCATTCTAACTAACTGGAAAAATAGTAGTGCTGTTAACAAAAATAAGAGAATCAGGAAAAGAAATAGGTGGGGATTGGGTAAGAAAAAATCATGAATTCCAGGAGGTGATATAATTATAATTTTGTTTTTTTATATGTCACAATGGTCTAGACATAAGAAATACTACATGGTGCTGATTGTGTAATATACTTTGAAACTGAAAAAAAGCATTTATATAAATAATTGAATACCATTTCTGCATGTCAAAAAAGGAAACTATCTTTCTTTTTCTGGCTATTGATTTTAAAGGTATCAACAGATACAGAAATTACATTTGACAAAATTTAATACCCATTCCTGATTAAAAAAAAAAAACAGAAAAACCTCAACAAACTAGAAATAGAAAGGAACTTCCTCATCCTGATAAAGAACATCTATGAAAAACCTACAGCTTTTTATGATAAAAGACTGAATGCCAGCTGTGTGCAATGGCTCACGCCTGTAATTTCAACACTTTAGGAGGCCAAGGTGGGAGGATCACTTCAGCCCAGGAGTTTGAGGCCAGCCTGGGCAACACAGTGAAACCCACATGTAATTATCTGGGTGTGGTGGTACACATCTGTAGTCCCATCTACTCAAGAGGCTGAGACGGGAGGATCACTTGAGCCCAGGAGTTCGAGGCTGCAGTGAGCCCTGATCATGCCACTTCACTGCAGCCTGGGCAACACAGTGAGACCCCGCTCCCTATCCCCACACACACACACACAAAAACAACAAATAAGACTGAATGCCTTCCCTGCTGAGGTCAGTAATAAGAAAAAAATGTCCACTCTCACTATTTCTATTCAATACTGTACTGGAGGTTCTGGCCAGTACAATATGACAAGAAAAACAGATGGCACACAGTTTGGAAAAGAATATGTATAATTTATTTTATTTACAGATAAAATGTTTACTTATGTAAAATATCCTATGATATCTACCAAAAACATAAAAGAATTAATAAATGAGTTTATCAAGGTGGCAAAGTTCCAGAACAATACACAAATCAAATACAAATCAATTGTATTTCTATATGCTAACCATGGACAGTCAGAAATTGACATTCAAAAAATAGTAACATTTACAATAACACCAAAAGGTATAAAATTCTTAGCCATATATCTGACAAAAGCTGTGAAAGACCAGTACACTGAAAACTGTGAACATTATTGAGAAAAAGTAAAGATCTAAATAAATAGAGAGCTATAATATGTTCATGGATCAAAAAACTAAATATTGTTAAGATGTCAATTCTCCGTAAGTAGATCCATAGGTTCCATGCAATTCCAATCAAAATCTCACTAGACTTTTTTTAGAAATTGGCAAACTGATTCTAAAATTCATATGAAAGTACAAAGAAACTAGAATAGCCAACAACATTGAAAGAGATGAACAATTTGGAGGACTAATTCCAGCTAATTTTAAGACTTATTATAAAGCTATAGTAATCAAGACAATGTAGCACTGGTGTTAACATCAGCAAATAGATCAATGGGACAGAAGAGAGACTTCATAAACAGACCTTCACATATATGAACAATCGATTTTATTATAAAAGTGCAAAGGTAATTTGATGAAGAAACAATCACTTTTCAACAATTAGTTCTGGAACAATTCGATATCCATATACAAAAAACCATAAACCTAGATCTATACTTCACATTATATTTTAAAAATTAACTCAAAATGAATCAGTGACTTAAATGCAAACCTTAAAACTATAAAACTTCTAAAAGGAAACCTAGGATAAAACTTTTGTAACTCTGAGTTAGGCAAAAAATTTTAAGTTATAACACAAAAGCACAATTTATGAAAAAAGCCAAATTGCTAAACATGTAAACCCTGCTCTTTGAAAGACATTGTTGAGAGAATGAAAAGACAAGTCACAAACTGAGATAAAATACTTGCAAATCATATATTTGATAAAAGACTTGTAGCCAGAAAATATGCCAACAGATAATTATAATACTTAAACTTCTAATAGTTATTGAAATTTTTTAGGGATGGGCACCATGCTAAATGTTTTACATGTTCTTGGTATTTAATCCCCACAACTCTATAAGTTAAGAAATGTTTACCACACTTTACGAAAGAGAAAACTAAGTCTCAGAAAAGTTGGCCTGGATTATCTCATTTAGTCCATCAGAAAAACTCAGAATAGGCTAGGTTTTGCAATAACTGAAACCCACAAAACTCACTCTGGCATCACACACACACAGAAGTTTGTTTCCCTTTTACACAGAGTCAGCTGTGGATTCAAGTGACTCTCCAGAGCCACTGCCTGTCCTTCACAAGACAGAGATTCAAAGATCCAGGCATCATCTGGAACATAAAACCTCAAAAGACATGGCAGTTAGGGAAGAGAGTTGGAGATTTTCACACCTGCAATTAAATGCTCTGGCTGCAAAATTATACATGTTGCTTTCACCCATGATGCATTGGCTGGAATTGGTCACGTGGACCCACCTAACTACACGGAGATAAATACTCATCTGTGTGCTCTGAAAGAAAAGAAAGCTGAATGTGGGTGAACATCAGGCATCCCTATATAAACAGGTAATATTTAAGTTGTGTTTTATGTCACAATTTAGAAAAATTGAAAGAAATTGCTTTCTTCCCCAACTAAAATGTTCTTCCTAGAAATATACAATGTTCTTTATAATTTCTTCCTGATGCTTTTTTCAGCATCTAAGAGTAGCATTTGCCAGCAAAGATCCAAGTTTCCAGGGTTTTAGAATATCCTACTCATCTTCTTAACTGATGGGGCCTGAAGACATTGGTAAAAATTTGTCACATTAAACATGAAAGGGCAATGTTGGCTTTTGTTGCCATTGCTTTTGGTGTTTTAGACACGAAGGCCTTGCCCATTGACAAATGGGATCTAATTAAACTAAAGAGCTTCTGCACAGCAAAAGAAACTACCATCAGAGCGAACAGGCAACCTACAGAATGGGAGAAAAATTTTGCAATCTACTCATCTGACAAAGGGCTAATATCCAGAATCTACAAAGAACTCAAACAAATTAACAAGAATAAAACAAACAATCCCATCAAAAAGTGGGTGATGGATATGAACATACCCTTCTCAAAAGAAGACATTTATGCAGCCAACAGACACAGGAAAAAAGGCTCATCATCACTGGCCATCAGAGAAATGCAAATCAAAACCACAATGAGATACCATCTCACACCAGTTAGAATGGCCATCATTAAAAAGTCAGGAAACAACAGGTTCTGGAGAGGATGTGGAGAAATGGGAACACCTTTACACTGTTGTTGGGACTGTAAACTGGTTCAACCATTGTGGAAGACAGTGTGGCGATTCCTCAGGGATCTAGAACTAGAAATACCATTTGACCCAGCCATCCCATTACTGGATATATACCCAAAGGATTATAAATCATGTTGCTATAAAGACACATGCACATGTATGTTTATTGCAGCACTATTCACAATAGCAAAGACCTGGAACCAACCCAAATGTCCAACAATGATAGACTGGATTAAGAAAATGTGGCACATATACACCATGGAATACTATGCAGCCATAAAAAATGATGAGTTCATGTCCTTTGTAGGGACATGGATGAAGCTGAAAACCATCATTCTCAGCAAACTATCACAAGGACAAAAAAGTAAACATCACATGTTCTCACTCATAGATGGGAACTGAACAATGAGAACACCTGGACACAGGAAGGGGGACATCACACACTGGGGCCTGTTGTGGGGTAGGGGGAGGGGGGAGGGATAGCATTAGGAGATATACCTAATGTTAAATGATGAGTTAATGGGTGCAGCACACCAACATGGCACATGTATACATATGTAACAAACCTGCACATTGTACACATGTACCCTAGAACTTGATTATTAAAGTATAATAATAAAAAAATTAAAAAAAAAACAAAAACATGAAAGGGCAAAGAGAGAACAGTGACTGCCACTGTTAATGTATTTGGCTCTTGCAAAAATGTAACATAGCTGTATTAGTCCATTTTCACACTGCTATAAAGAACTGAGACTGGGTTATTTAAAAAGAAAATGAGGTTTAATTGACTCACAGTTCCACATGACTGGGGAAGCCTCAGGAAACTTACAGTCATGGTGGAAGATGAAGGAGAAAGAAAGCACATCTTACATGGTGGCAGGAGAGAGAGCGTTCCACATGACTGGGGAAGCCTCAGGAAACTTACAGTCATGGTGGAAGATGAAGGAGAAAGCACATCTTACATGGTGGCAGGAGAGAAAGTGTGGCAGAGCAAGACTCTGATTCAAAAAAAAAAAAACAAAAAACCACCACCACAACAACAAAAATCCAAAACACCATTGTTTAATAAATAAATTTCTTGGGACACAATATTTTCTTTTTTTTTGAGAAGGAGTCTCCCTCTGTTGCCCAGGCTGGAGTGCAATGGCGTGATCTCCGCTCACTGCAACCTCCGCGTCTTGGGTTCAAGTGATTCTCCTGCTTCAGCCTCCTGAGTACCTGGGATTATAGGCGCGTGCCACCACACCTGGCTAATTTTTGTATTTTTAGTAGAGACAGGTTTCACCATTTTGGCCAAGCTGGTCTCGAACTCCTGATCTCGTGATCTGCCCCCCTCAGCCTCCCAAAGTGCTGGGATTACAGGCGTGAGCCACCGTGCCTGGCCGGGATGCAATATTTTTAATTTTTGTGTTTGTTTGAGACAGGGTCTCATTCTGTTGCCCAGGCTGGAGTGCAGTGGTGCAATCATAGCTCACTGCAACATCCAACTCCACTCAAGCAGTCCTCTGGCCATGGCCTCCCAAAGTGCTGAGATTATAGGTGTGAGCCACTATACCTGGCCTATATTTTACAATTTGAATATAGACTTTCCAGAAATATTTCACTATGAAAGAGCATGACTATTAAGGGCCCACAATTGCTCCAGAGTGGAAATGCAATTCAGATTCTTAAGCCATAAATATTAGGGTAAGTCTTTCATCTGGTATGCTTATACTGACATTCACAAGAAAAAGCAGAAATACAGTATTTGGGTTATAATTTTGTCTAAGGTGGCTGCACAGCTGAAGACTAGCAATGTAGACCAATGTCCTCATCACTAACCTGGGAAAATGACAAGCCTCTGTACCTCCATCTTCTAATCCAGAAAACAGAGAGCACCACAAGCACTCCAACCACCTTACAGGTTCTACACAGAAGAATCATACACTGGTCGGTCAAGTTTATCTATGATTCCCCAGCCCCCAGGAGTTGTCCCAAACACAAAGTTTTTATTTGTTTGAAAGCTTTGCTAATGAGGCCAGGTACAGTGGCTCACACCTGTAATCCCAGCATTTTGGGAGGCCGAGCCGAGCGGATCACTTGAGGTCAGAAGTTGGAGACCAGCCTGGCCAAGACAGCAAAACTCTGTCTGCTAAAAATACAAAAAATTAGCCTGTCATGGGGTGCATGCCTGTAATCCCAGCTACTTGGGAGGCTGAGGCATGAGAATCACTTGAACCTGGGAGGCAGAAGCTACAGTGAGACGAGATCGCGCCACTCACTGCACTCCAGCCTGGGAAACAGTAAGACTCTGTCCCCACCACCACCCCCCAAAAAAAAGAAGAAGAAGAAAATAAAATAAAATAAGCTTTACTAATGAAGGAGAATAGCGAAAGTTAAAACAGAAGGAAGTTATAAATAATAATAATAAATAATAAAAATAATAAAATAATAAAAAATAATAAAAATAATAAAAACATCATACTTCTTATTTCCCTATCTTACCCAGAAGAATAAAATATTTAATTACTAATTTAACACCCAGACTGAGATATGTGGCTCTGAAAGACTGCAGGCACGTGCAAAGTCTCATTTGTTAATGAAACAGCATCTAGCAAGGGTGCCACCATGGAATTAAAGGTCCAGGGATGCTTACCTTCTGGCTGGTGTCTGAGCTGCAGAAAAGAATCTCTGCATCTCCAAAAAGAAAAAAAAAGGAGTTATAAAAATAAAGTCACCATTACAAGAGGGCTGAACAAATATCCTAGTCGGGTACCTGCCCCTGGCTCCGAATGAAAGAATGCAATATATATCCCAGCAGTAGAAACAACTCCACAGTGCTGGCTTGGGCCCTCTCTCCCATTGCAAGTGATTATGACTACCCTCCACTTCACGGCTGCCCCAGTCCCACCCACCACACTCACACTCACACTCATACTCACACTTTCTATTCCAAAAGACCTGAGCAGGGCAGTCATTAAACCAAGCAACATTCAGAAATAGCTTCAAAATCAAGTTTAATATCTTTTTCCTTGGATCCCCCTGGCATGGCTACATAAAATACCTTATACGGATATGGAGGTGCCTGGAGAGAGCAGAACTTTCATATTTGAGTGATGATAGGTGCAGTATTAAATTAAAAAAAAACAACAATCTTGATGGTTCAGCTAATACAGTCACAGCAGTAAGCCCATATCACACCAGAGGGGACTAAGATTACTAAGAGAGAAGTAAAATGCCTCAGGATTAAGCAAAGCTCTAGTTGTTTTGTTCTGCTAGGAAAATCTCAATGGAGCTGCATGTTTTAACTTCAAAAATTACTCAACAAAAACAAGTAAGGATGAAGGGAGAGAGAGTGGGGAGAGAGGGAGAGAGACAGAATTTGATCACAAAAAGAGTTGGAAAAATAGTTGAAGATAGTTGCACAGAATTAGAGGCACAGGACCCATTTTTCTACCTACTAATGAAGTGCTGTTATTACCCATATATATTCAGCAATGCCAGAGAATTTGCCAATATTTTGGATAATCACAAAAGGGTGTCCCATCTTTCTCACTCCCTATCACGGTGGAAATTAGAAAGTTTATGTGGTGTTCTAAATCATCACTTAATTTGTAATCAAGGTATGTTTACAATATAAAGTTTATTCATAAGCAGTATAAATGGAGTTTGATTCTCACAAAGAAAATGGCAATTAATCATTAAGTCTCTTTTGCTTACATAGGTGAGAACTAAAAGTGATTTTTGCATTTTGCATGCTAGCTTCACACCTCACTTTGTTGTTTTCCTGTTCTCATTTTGTAAGCCCCGATTCCAATTGCTTTTTCTTTTTTTTTTCCACACTTTTTTACAAGAAGTAGAGAGAGGATATCACTGCGGTGCCCAGGCTGGTCTTGGACTCCTGAGCTCAAGCAATCCATCCACCTCAGCCTCCCAAAGTGCTAGGATTACAGGCATGAGCCACCAAGCCTGGCCTCTAATTGCTTTTTCTAATATTATATATTGTATTTAATTTTGTTCACCACATTTAAAATAATTTTTAAAGGCTTAAACCATATGCCTTATATTTAGCTGTGGCTTAAAACATATTGCTAAATCTCTTTTGGCTAACGTTTGTTACATTCCAGAATCATACAATGAGTGTCCATTTGTGATATCACAGATAAAATCAACTGCCAGGGGAAGTTAAACTATAATAGTGGTTCTCAAAGTGTGGGCCCTGAACTAGCAGCTCAGCCTCACTTGAAGATTTATTACAAATGCAAATTCTCAGGTCCCACCCCAGACCTACTGCTTCAGTTTTTTATCTCTGCATAACAGGTTACCATGAAACACACACATGCATTATCTCACAGTTTCCATGGATCAGGAGTCAGGACAAAGTTACTGGATCCTCTACTTGTGATGACCTCAGGCTGAAATCAAGGTAGGGCTGCAATCTCCCCAGAGGCTTCAGGTTCCATATTCCCTGGTCATGGGAAAAACTTAGCTCCTTGTGGTTATAGGACTGAGGTCCTCACTGTCTTGCTGGCTGGCAGCCAGGGCCTATTCTCAGCTCCTAGCAGCCACCTGCCACTCCCTGTCACGTGGTCTTCTTCATAATCTGGCCATTTGCTCCTTCAAGGCCAGTAGGAGGATTTTCCTGCTCTGAATCTCTCCACTCTGCTAAGATGGAGCCATAAAGTAATGTAACGTAACTTAACGTAATGCTGATGCTCTTATCACCTTTGTCATATAACCTAATCAAGAAAATGACGTCCCATCCCATTCTCAGGCCCTGCCCACCCTCAGGAGAGGAGACCACACTGGGTGTGTACACCAGGGGGTAGGAATTATGGCGGCCATCTCAGAACTCTACCTGCCACACCTACTGAATTCGAGTGACCAATCAGAGATCCCAGATGATTTCCCCGTTCCTCCCAACCCTTCAGCAGAGACTGAGAAACTGAGGGAGACCGAATCATTTAAAGATTCGGTCAAATGAACGCTTACTTAGTGCTTCCAAAGAAACTTCTCTCCCCAAAAATATTCAGCCACCTTGAGTTTATGGGTACATCCTGCTCTGTGTGGGAATTCAGCCGTCCCACCCTGACAGCTGAAAGACGAGATCAATCAAGGGGTTAATTATACAGATCATTTTCCTGACTCCCACAGGCATAAAGGTTATAGATGGCTGCATATTTATGCAGCCGCTGTTAAAAATTCAACCGCAGCATTTATTTCAATGAACTCCTTTGACTACATGTTCAACAGATGCACTGAGGGACTACATAAAACATTATCTCTATTAGTTCAAATTTTCTGACTCCTTAAAAGCTTCTGGTAACTGAAGGAAAAATGCATCTGTAATATGTCCCTTGCCATTACAAATACATTCATTAAAATACAAACAGCTTGACAATACTAAGTGAGCATTAAGCACGTGCGTGCATGTGCGAGCCTGCTCTCGCTCACACACACATGCACACACACATAAAGACAACAGCTTGAATGTGGCAATTTTTAAATAGCACATTATGTTTAAGACTTTACAGTTATTAACAGAACCAGAAAATATATCTATCAAACTATCAAAGTGCCATTTTAAATTGTAGTGATCCCTTTAACGTCTTCGATGTTTTCTAAGAACGCTTTAATCCCACATGCATGGTGCCACCTGTGCCGTCCCCTGAGAACAGTAACTGCTTCCACTCTACAGGACTCTGTGTGGACAGAAGTGAGGCATGAGTTCCTAGGGGTCCTTGGGATGCCCCTGCCCAATTTCCAGCCCTAGATCTCCTCCCAGATAGTGGGAGTCTATAGAACAATATTAATTCATATGGGTTGGTGCCACTCGAAATCTTTCCCAAATTCTACTCTGGGAGAAGTGCCCACAAAGATCAAGGCCCTTGTCAGAGAGGTTACTGACACAGAAGGAAGTTGCCTTTGAAAGGAGAATAAAAGACATTCCTTTCAACACTGTCTGCAGCAGCTTTGCCAAGACACTACACAAAGTCCAGATCACCTCACCTCTTCCGGAGTGCCTATGCTACCACACCCTGGCTATTTAACCCAATAGACTTGGAGAGGGCAGCTGATCACAACCACTTCAGGATGACATACTCAGAGCGCTTTTCTGGCCCTGCCGCCCTAGTGCGATGCTGTCACTTTGTAACCATCAAATAGTAAGTTGCCTCAAAGGGAACCATTGTGCAAAAGTGTGAAAGGACTGGCTGCTAAAATAATAACCTGGCAGACACGACCACCATGAGGGAAACGGCTTTGCCTACGGTGCATTCACCATGTGGTATGTGTACTTCTACTCACTGGAACTGAGCTGGTGTTGTCCAGTCATTCTGCTCCTCATAATAAACAAAGAGTGCCAGAGGCTCTCCAGACCCAAAGAGAAGAGCTTGCAAGCTCAGTTCCAATGCGTAGAAGTACACATACCACATGGTGAATGCAAAGTCCCCTGTCCATTAGAAAGGCTGGATCTGAGGACAGGAAGTAAGGGGCTGTCAATATAGGCAAGTGATCCCCCTTTCCCAGTGCTGACTAAGGTGGGGGCAACACCTGCCTTGCATTACATTCATTTTGCTGCTGAGAAACTGATACCCAAACGGTTTACACCACAGCACATCAGCAGCGACATCAAGACTCACGTTTGGTCTCCTAATACCATGTTCATTTTTCCATGTGATTTTCCCATCTTAAACCTATTTATACTTCAGTCTAGATGAGCCCATGTTTATAGAATCCTTTTGAGGGCTTGAATAAATGAAAACCTAGAAATGTGGAGTATGTTTTCCCGTAGAATCACTGGCTATCTGTGGGAAGAAGAGATATTCTTTAACACTTTTTTTTTTCTCAGACAGGGTCTCGCTTTGTCACTTAGGCCACAGTGCAGTGACATGGTCATAGCTCGCTGCAGCCTCAAACTCCTGGACTCAAGAGATTCTCCTGCCTCAACCTCCTGAGTAGCTAGGACCACAGGTGTGTGCCACCATGTCCAGATAATTTTTGTATATTTTTTCTTTTGAAATACAGAGTCTCACTATGTTCATTACTCCTGGCCTCAAATTCTCCCACCTCAGCCTCCCAAAGCGCTGAGATTACAGGCATGAGCCATTACACCCAGCCTCATCACCACATTTCCAACCTTTGGATCAACTCTTGAAAAACTAATAATACCCCTTCTTTGATCTTACTGTTCTTACAGGCTGAATGAATTCCATTTAGCAGTAAAATGTCTTAAACAATGGTTTCACATGAGAATGTTGAAATAAATGAAACAAACACAGAAGGCTCAGGAGGAGAAAGCCTCTCCCGGTTGGCCAAGGAATGACCTGATCTCCAGGTTACATGAAGCAAAATGCTTAGAACTAAGCCAGAGACATTGGGACACTTAGCCATTCCCACTGCCTTCTTCTCTCCCTTGTCTCATGGAGGTCCTTGAAATAACAAGGGAATGGAGTGGGGACAGAAGGGATAAATTGCTTCATTCTAAGCCCACAATGCAATTCCTGGTGCTACTGTACTTGGAATACTGCACTCAGGAGTTTCCATGATCAGCCTCCCTAAGACAGCAGAAAAATTCCATAAACAGGGAATGGCAGCAACATCTCGCTCTATGTGGATGCCTGGGTCAGACTGGGTTAGACTGGCTGGTGGATTGCTGACATAGGTGAATTACTTGGCCCAAACCTTGTATCACAAATGGCCCTTAGTGATGTGTATTGCAAGAGATTTATGTAAGTTGAGCAAGATACTTAGCTATTGGTCTGCTTTTTTAGTAGACTTGACTTTCAGAAAAGAAAGAGCTGATGGTAGAAATTTCAGGCATTTTTTTAAACATCTTTTCTTTCTCAATCTACCCCCAAAAGTCGCTTTCCATAGAGCCTCCCTCTCAATGTCCCAGTAACTGCCCAAGGAAGCAGCCTCCCCTGTGCCTGACTCCTTGCAGGAACTGTTGCCATTCTTTAATTTGGCAGCTTCTGTTTCCCAGGCTCCCGGGGTTTTACGTTTACTTGCAGTGAGGCTTTTTACTTCACTTCCTGCTCATTCTCTTGCTATCCCCTTAGAAACCCGGTGGAAGGATTTTATTTTTATTGTTAAATCTATGGTCTCCATTCTGAGATTTTATCCTCCTGGTAACAGCCAGAGAGAAAAACACTTATGAGCACATTGGAAATGTCTAGGAAGGGGGAAGTGCATTAAATAATAAACCCCGAACTGGTGGGAAGGATTTTGCACTGTCTACTCCCGAGGCAAGGAATTTCGGGAGATGTTTCTCGTTTGGCTACCTTTGTCCAATCTCCATTTCTGGATACTACAAAGGTAAGAGCAAGACTAAACACATTCCAAAAGGCAATTTCATGTGATATTTGTTTTCACTTTTCTTTAGAAAAACCATGGAGTCTTTTGTTCACTTGAGACCTCAGTAAGGTTACTGTGTCAGTCATACCTTTAGGGAGTTCAACTTTCCAGGAAGGGAAACTAGACAATGTGACAGGCGCAATCCTAGCATCTGTTCGTAACAGGGCATAGGAAGGCAAATGCTTGTCCTTCCTTCCTGTAACACAGCCATTAAGCCAGGAGCATCGCCCTTCCCCGGCCCTCAGGTAAGAGGACCCAATGCTGTAGCCGTTTCCAAGTTCGGTCCTTTAGCGCCACCTGGTGCTAACTACTCTATCACACTTTTATCCAGTAACTACCTTTGTAAATTTCCTTTCAAAAAGTTCTGGCAGGGCGCGGTGGCTCACGCTTGTAATCCCAGCACTTTGTGAGGGTTCAGGAGTTCGAGACCAGCTTGACCAACATGGTGAAACCCTGTCTCGACTAAAAATAAAAAAAATTAGCCGGGCGTGGTGGCGCGCGCCTGTAATCCCAGCTACTCAGGAGGCTGAGGCAGGAGAATCACTTGAACCCAGAAGGCAGAGGTTGCAGTGAGCCGAGATCATGCCACTGCACCCCAGCCTGGGTGACAGAGCAAGACTTTGTCTCAAAAAAAACAAAAAAAGTCCTCACGACACAAATGTTTGATTTTAACACAGTGCCAATTTCACACACGTAGGCAAAGTCCAGATTAAAGGACAATTTTAGCATTGCGTTCATTTAGTGAATCACAGGGCCTTGGCACACAGCAAACATGAGAGCAATCTTAGTTATTTCTATTGTCATGGCTGTTGTTACCAAAAGAATTCAAAAGAGGGGAATTTAGGAAAATTTATAGTGTTTAAGATATAGTAGCTTTTTCAAAATATCAATGAAGTGCCCTTTATGAGGCAAAAGTAATATTTCCTTGAAAATCTAATAAATATAGTGTTGCTTATTAAAGAGATTCTACCTTGAGTAATGAAACTGCTTGAAGAAAGGCAAGATTTCTCAACTTGAACTTTATCCATAACTCAGGGTTACACAATATGCCAAGTTCGTTTCTTTTTATATTTTAAAATATTCCTGCCAGACATGGTGGCTCACGCCTGTAATCCCAGCACTTTGGGAGGCCAAGGCAGGCGGATCACGAGGTCAGGAGTTCGAGACCAGCCTGGCCAACATGGTGAAACCCCGTCTCTACTAAAAATACAAAAATTAGCCGGGCGTGGTGGGGCGCGCCTGTAATCCCAACTACTCTGGAGGCTGAAGCAGGAGAATCACTTGCACCCGGAGACAGAGGTTGCAGTGAGCCAAGATTGCGCCACTGCACTCCAGCCTGGGTGACAGAGCAAGACTCTGTCTCAAAAAAAAAAAAAAAAAAAAGAATATTCCTATAAGACAGTCAATGCCCATCCTTCCCTGAGAAAACACAATAAATAACTTTTTATTGTTTCATAATTATCTAGGTGCCTTGAAGTTATCATTCTGAAAATAGAAGTATATAGTCTGAAGGGCTGCAGCTATTCGAGATGTATTTGTTTTATCATTATACTTGTTCCTAAAATTAAATAAAGTGAAATGTTTCTAAATTAAAGCCAAACTATGCTACACAGGAATGGACTTTGTAAGTGAATCCATATTTGTAAATTCTCACACATAATCAGTCCCAAGAACTCCAGGCCTGAGAGAAATTACTGAAGGCTCTGATCTGAGCTAATCACTGTGAAAACAGGAAAAACTCGAAAAATAGGTTCTTGAGTGGTGTGTAGTTCCAAATGGAGCAGGAAAACTAAGAGGGGATTGGTTAAACAAATATGATTATAATCAAAATAACTATTTAAGCACTTACTATTTGCCCAGCATTGTCCTCAATGTTTCACATGCATCACTTCGTTTAATCTTCACAACTTCATGAGGCTGTTACAATGCCTGATCCTTGCTGCAAATCAGCTCATACACGATTAGTAAACAAGGGAGTGATGTTTATAACACATCTTGTAGTGCATATTTGATTCTTCCCAGTACATTAATGTTTTAAAATGATCTCATGGCCGGGCGCAGTGTCTCATGCCTGTAATCCCAGCATTTTGGGAGGTTGAGGCGGGTGGATCACCTGAGGTCAGGAGTTCAAGACCAGCCTGGCCAACACAGTGAAACCCCGTCTCTACCTAAAAAAAAAAAAAAAAAAAATTAGCCAGGTGTGCTGGTGGACGCCTGCAATCCCAGCCACTCGAGAGGTTGAGGCAGGAGAATCGCTGGAACCCAGGAGGCGGAGGTTGTAGTGAGCCGAGATTGCGCCACTGCACTCCAGCCTGGGCAACAAGAGCAAAACTCCATCTCAGAAAAAAAAAAGAAAAAAAAAAAAGATCTCACAAGTTTTCTCACAATGAAAGAAGAAGAGGCATGATAATAAATGAAGACTTAAAAAAATTAAAAGTGCATCAAAGTACTTTTTCTTAGTGCAAGTGAAGGCTGGTTTAAAGACTTCAAGAACCACTAGGTCATGGCCAGGCATGGTGGCTCATGCCTGTAATCCCAGCATTTTGGGAGGCTGAGGCGGGCAGATCACTTGAGCCTAGGAGTTTGAGACCAGCCTGGCCAACATGGCAAGACCCTGTCTCTACTAAAAATACAAAAATTAGCTTGGGATGGTGGTGCACGCCTGTGGTCTTAGCTCTTTGGGAGGCTGAGGTGGGAGGATGGCTTCAGCCCAGCAAATCGAGGCTTCAGTGAACTCTGATGATGTCACTCCAGCCCTGGTGACAGTGAAACCCTGTTTCAAAAAAAAAAGAAGGAAGGGAAGGGAGGGAAGGGAAGGGATGGGGAGGAAGAAAGAAAAGAAAAGAAAAGAGAAAGGGGGGGAAGGAGGGAGGAAGGGAGGGAGGGAGGAAGGAAAAAAGAACCACTGAGTTTTCTGTTATGTATATCCATTTGGCAAAGCTACAAGTGTTGATGAAAAAGCTGTGAAAAAGTTACCTTCCTTATTAAAGTGGTAGATTAGTGATGATTAGAAGCATGCCCTCCAGCACCTTCAACTGAGGCACAAGCCCAGTGGTGAAGGCTGCAAAGGGTTGATTGCCTGAGATTCCAGCTGCCAATTCCTGCATAGAACCGTGCAAGTACTTTCATTAGGATTGTTGCTGTTTCTGTGAGTACTCTGATTACACAGTTCCACAGGTTTCGTGTGGTTTTCCCAGCACTATTTTTCCCATTGGTTCTGTTATTTTTAGTGCATGATGTTGCAGAACACATTTTTTTATTATACTTTAAGTTGTAGGGTACATGTGCACAACATGCAGGTTTGTTACATAGGTATACATGTGCCATGTTAGTTTGCTGCACCCATTAACTTGTCATTTACATTGGGTATTTCTCCTAATGCTATCTCTCCCCCAGCCCCCCACCACATGACAGGCCCTGGTGTGTGATGTTCCCCTCCCTTGTGTCCAAGTGTTCTCATTGTTCAATTCCCACCTATGAGTGAGAACATGCGGTGTTTGGTTTTCTGTCCTTGTGATAGTTTGCTCAGAATGATGGTTTCCAGCTTCATCCGTGTCCCTGCAAAAGACATGAACTCATCCTTTTTTATGGCTGCATAGTATTCCATAGTGTATATGTGCCACATTTTCTTAATCCAGTCTATCATTGATGGGCATTTGGGTTGGTTCCAAGTCTTTGCTATTGAGAACAGTGCCGCAATAAACATATGTGTGCATGTGTCTTTATAGTAGCATGATTTATAATCCTTTGGGTATATACCCAGTAATGGGATCACTGGGTCAAATGGTATTTCTAGTTCTAGATCCTCGAGGAATCGCCACACTGTCTTCCACAACAGTTGAACTAATTTACACTCCCACCGACAGTGTAAAAGCGTTCCTATTTCTCCACATGCTCTCCAGCATCTGTTGTTTCCTGACTTTTTAATGATCGCCATTCTAACTGGTGTGAGATGGGATCTCATTGTGGTTTTGATTTGAATTTCTCTAGTGACCCATGATGATGAACATTTTTTCATGTGTCTGTTGGCTGCGTAAATGTCTTCTTTTGAGTAGTGTCTGTTCATATCCTTTGCCCACTTTTTGATGGGGTTGTTTTTTTCTTGAAAATTTGTTTAAGGCAGAACACATTTTTTTCAGGGATGAATACATGGTATATGATGTTATATGTAACAGAAATGTATATCATCATCCCCATTTTACAGCTAAGAAAACAGGCACCAAGAATTAAGTGATCTTTCCAATGCCACACAGCAATTAAATAATGAAACCATAATTTTAATCCACTTTGCCTTCAGATTCTGCCTTCTGATGGACTAATATGATATTTTAAATGAATATTAACATACCTGGAAGTTTTTAAATGTGTCCACAAATGCTTTGACTCTCCTCTCTTCAAAAGGTAGATCTGCTTCCTAACATTGGCCTTAGCCATGATTTCCTGGATATGACCCGAAAAGCACAAGCAAGAAATGGAAAAATAGAACAAGTGGACTACATCAAATTTAAAAGCTTCTGCACAGCAAAGGAAACAATCAACAGAGTGAAAAGGCAACACACAGAATAAGAGAAAATATTAGCAAACCATGTTTTTGATGAAGTGTTAATATCTGAAATATATATATATATATATAGGACTCCTTCAGCTCAAGAACAAAAAACAAATAACTCAATTTAAAAATGGGCAAAGGACTTCTATAGACACTCCCCCCCAAAGAACACATATACATATAAGTGGCCAACAGGTATGTGAAAAGATGCTCAACATCACGAATCATCAGAAAAATGCAAATCTAAACCACAATGAGATATTACTTTATACCTATTGGTATGGTTTGGCTGTGTCCCCACCTAAATCTCATTCTGAATTGTAATCTCCATAATCCCCAAGTGTTGAGGGAAGGACCAGGTAGGAGGTGATTGGATCATGGGGATGGTTTCCTCCATGCTGTTCTCATGATACTGAGTGAGTTGTCACAAGATCTGATGGTTTTATGAGGCAGTTTCCTCTGCTCTTGCTAGTACTCTCTTTCCTGCTACATGTAAAGAAGGTCTCTGCTTCCCCTTCGCCTTCCATCATGATTGTAAGTTTCCTGAGGCCTCCCGGCCATGCAGAATTATGAGTCAATTAAACCTCTTTCCTTTATAAATTACCCAGTCTCTAACAGTTCTTCATAGCAGTGTGAAAATGAACTAATATACCTATTAAGATAGCCATTATTTAAAGAAAGAAAAAGAAAAAGGAAACAGCAAGTGTTGGTGAGGATGTGGAGAAATTGGAACCCTTGTACATCATGGGCAGAATATAAAATGACACAGCTCCTATAAAAAACAGTATGCAGGGTCCTAAAAAAATTGAAAATGGAACTACCATATGATCCAGCGATCCCACTTCTGGGTATTCAGCCAAGAGAACTGAAAACAGGATCTTGAAGAGATATTTGCACTTCCATGCTCATTGCAGCACTATTCACCGTAGCCAAGAGGTAGAAACAACCCAGATGTCCATTGACAGATGAATGGGTAAACCAAATGTGGTATACACATTCAACAGAATACTATTCAGCCCTTAAAAAGAAGGAAATCCTGCCATTTTTGACAACATGGACGAACCTTGAGGACATGATACTAAGTGAAATAAGCCAGTCAGAGAAGGACACATACTGCAAGATCCCACTTAAATGAGATATCCAAAGCAGCCAAACTCACAGAAGCAGAAAGGAGAATGGTGGTTGCCAGAAGCTGGAGGAAGGGAGAAATAGAGAGTTTCTGTTCAATGGGTACAGAGTTTCAATCATTCAAGATGAAAAAGTTCTAGAGATCAGCTGTAAAACAATGCACATGTATTATAGTCAACAATAGTGTACTGTACAACTTAAAAGTTTGTTAACAGGGTAGATTTCCCATTATGTGTTTTGTACTATAATTTTTTAAAAAAGCAAAAAGAAATAGAGCTTGATCCTCAGTACCCCCCTTGAGTGCACGGCAAATTTAATAACTCATTCTGACAAGTAGAATAGGTAAGGAGACTGTTCCACAGCTACAAAGAAGACAGTGTGGCTTGGGCTACATCAAAATTAGAAACATTGTTCCTGCAAACAATAAACTACCAAGAAAGTGTAAAGCCAACACACAAATGGAATAAAATACTTGTAAATCATATATATGATAAGGAACTTGTATCCAGAATACATGAAGAACTCATACAACTCAGTAATAAAAAGACAACCCAATTTTTTAATGGGCAAAGAATTAAATAAACATTTCTCAAAATATCTACAAGGGACCAGTAAGCACATTAAAAAGTTGCTCAACATCATTAGTCACTAGGGAAATGCAAATCAAAACCACAGTGAGATTCCACTTCACTAGGATGGCTATAATCAAAAAAACAGTTAACAAGTGTTGATAAAGATATGGAAAAATTGGAACCCTCATACACTACTGGTGGGAATGTAAAATGGCACAACTCCTTTGGAAAACAGGCAGTTTCTCAAAATGTTAAACACAGAGTTACCATACGACTCAGAAATTTTACTTTTATGTATATATCCAAGAGAAATTAAAACAAATGTCCGCACAAAAACTTGTGCATGAATGTTTATAAGCAGAATTATTCCTATTAGCCAAAAGGTGGAAACAACCCAAATGTCCATCAGCTGATGAATGGATAAGCAAAATGTGGTATATCCATACAATGGAATGCTGTTCAGCAACAAAAAATAAAGTCAATAGATGCTACAACATGGATGACCCTTGAAAACTTTAGGCTAAGTGAAAGACACCAGACACAAAAGGCCACATATGTGATTCCATTTATATGAAATGTCCAAAATAGGAAATCTATAGGGACAGAAAGTAGCCAGGGGGTGAAGGGAGGAAGGAATGAGGAGTGACTGCTTTGCATTTTGGAGTGACAAAAAAAATTCTGGAACTATTAATAGACAGTAGTGATGGTTGTACAGCCCTATGAATATACTTTAAAAAAAAACACTAGATTGTATACTTTCAATGGGTGAACTGCATGTCCTGTGAATCATATCTCAAAACCTGTCAGGAAAAAAAGACAATGTGGTGTTTGCCTTGTTCCTCCTTTCTCCTGGATCACTTGCTCTGGGGGAAGCCAGCTGCCATGTTGGAAGAAGTCCACACGGTAAGGAACTGAGGCCTCCAGGCAAAAGCCATGTCAGGGAGCCATCTTGAAAACAGATCTGTCTTTGTCTATTTGTGTTGCTATAAAGAAATATCTGGGGAGGGAGAGCATTAGGACAAATACCTAATGCATGCGGGGCTTAAAACCTGGACAACGGGTTGAGGTGCAGCAAACCACCATGGCACATGTATACCTATGCCATATATATGCACATTCTGCATATGTATTCCAGAACGTAAAGTAAAATTTAAAAAAAAAAAAAGAAAGAAAGAAATACCTGAGGCTGGGTAATTCCTAAAGAGAAGAGGCTTATTTGGCTGATGGTTCTGCAGGCTGTCCAAGGACCATGGCATCTGCATCTGCTTCTGGTGAGGACCTTGAGCTGCATCCACTCATGGAAAAAGGCGAAGGGTAGCAGGCATCATATGGCAAGAGAGGAAGGAAAAAAGGGAAGGGAAGGAGGTGCCAGGTTCTTTTTAACAATCAGTTCTTAAGGGAACTAATAGAGCAGAATACTCACTCATTACTGCAGGCAAGGTACCAAGCCATTCATGAGATATCCATTCCCATGACCCAAACACCTCCCATCAGGCCCTACCTCCAACAATGGAGATCAAATTTCAACATGAGATTTGGAGGGAACAAATATCCAAACTACATCAAGATCCTTCCATCACAGCCAACACTTCAGATGATTGCAGCCCCAGCCAAAATCTTGACTATACTGCCATGAGAGACCCTAAAGCCAGAACCACCAGCTAAGCTACTCCTGGATATTCCTGACCTTTAGACTGTGTGAGATAATAAATGTTTGTTTCTCTAAATTGCTAAGATTCAGGGTAATTTGTTATACCACAATAGACATATTCTTAAGTAAAAAAGCAAGTAGTAAAACATTATGCACACTGATTTCTTTTTTATTTAAAATATATCTGTGCATATGTAGAAAAAAATCACAGATATTGCTATCTCTAGGTGGAGTAACTATTTGCTTTTATTATTATTATTATTATTATTATACTTTAAGTTTTAGGGTACATGTGCACAATGTGCAGGTTTGTTACATATGTATACATGTGCCATGTTGGTGTACTGCACCCATTAACTCGTCATTTAGCATTAGGTATATCTCCTAATGCTATCCCTATTTGCCTTTTTTTAACTTTATTTTTCTAATTTTCTACAATGACTCTTTTTTGTTTCTGTATTAAAAAGCAATTAGAGTTACTTTTAATTTTTTATAGAATATTGTACAAGGTAGGGAAAGGTTTTGACAATGACTCAGACATGAGATAAAGCCTTGCGCCAGATGCAAGAACAGTGTGAAAAAAGAGAATATATGCAATGTTCTGAAAGAAGAGAAAAGAAGCAGGACTGATGTGTGACCTCATACAGGAGATGAAGAAACAGGAGGAAAAGCTGGGTCTACACCGCTCTCAGTGACTGCAGTTTAGTCACTCCATTCTGTGATTTAAAAGTGTGGATTCTTGGGAGGCTGAGGTGAGGGGATCGCGAGGTCAGGAGTTCAAAACCAGCCTGGCCAAGATGGTGAAACCTCTTCTCTACTAAAAATACAAAAATTAGCCGGGCGTGGTGGCAGTCGCCTGTAATCCCAGCTACTCAGGAGGCTAAGGCAGATAATTGCTCGAAGCCAGGAGGCAGAGGTTGCAGTGAGCCAAGATCATACCACTGCACTCCAGCCTGGGCGACAGAGAGAGACTCTGTTTCAAAAAAATAAAATAAATAAAATAAAATAAAGCGTGGATGCACCAGATGCAGTGGCTTACGCCTGTAACCCCAGCACTTTGAGAGGCCAAGGCAGGTGGATCACTTGAGGTCAGGAGTTTGAGACCAGCCTGGCCAACATGGTGAAACCCCATCTCTACTAAAAATACAAAAGTTACCCAGGCGAGGTGGGTGCATGCCTGTAATCCCAGCTATTTAGGAGGCTGAGGCAGGAGAATTGCTTGAACCAGGGAGGCGGAGGTTGCAGTGAGCTGAGATCACTCCATTGCACCCCAGCCTGGGCGACAGAGCCAGATTCTGTCTCAAAATAAGAAAAGTGTGGATGCATGTGCCTACTATTCAGGCAAGAATGCCCACTCTCCACTACTAAGATGTTTATCCAACCACCCTTGGGACCATGAAGAGCCTCTTCAGCCACTAGGCCAAACCTCAAAAGAAAGTTCTCTCATTTCTTAAGAAGGATGAAAGAGTACCATCTTAGGAACACTTGCCTTAACTCCTATTATCATAGCCCAGGGCCAGATGGAGGCTTCAAATATATTCCATCTGTTGCATAGCCACAGTTTATTACACAGTTTCTAGGCACCAGCACTGAGCTCCATACTTAAGTATGTTATCTCAGTTATTCCTTACAACTTTTTGTGTAAGTATTCCTTCCGTATTTTAGAGAAGAGAAAACTGGTCTTTAGAGAGGCTACATTACTGGCCAGAAGTGTCACAACTAGTTAATAGCTAAGCTTGGCCCTGAACCTACTTCTGACAAAAGAAACAGAAGAACCCCTCTAGCAGCTAGCTATATGAGCACCTCTCCCAGGAAAGGGTAGGGATGTAGAAGGCAACATGACACCTGCTCCCTTCCTGAGAAGGTCTGAGGGGCTGGATCCCGCCTTCAGTACTCCAGCTGCTCCTAGTGCCACGACCCTCTGGAAGGCTTTGTCTCACTGGCAGTAGCTATCACGGCATCAATCATTCAAAGCTATGAGCACTGACAGGCTGTAAATAATTTTAAAAGTATAATCCCTGTCTATCCTTACTACTGGAAACCAGTTGGACTCGAATTCCTCCTATATTCATTAAAATGAAGAAATGTGTTTATTATAAAGCCTATGACACAGGAAAAAATAATACCTCAGGTAAACATTTCTTCAGTTTTAAAACCAAACTTGCACTGTGGCCAGCGAGGTTCGAACCCAGCAGCAGAGGGTTGTGGGTTGGTTGTGGGTTTGTCATTCTGGTTTTTTTTCCCCCACTCTCACTAATGTGAAGGAGGTTGGCAACTGTTTGGTGATAAAAGAGGAGGAAATTGCAGCACCTCCAAACAGCAGGTGCCAAAGTTCTATCTGTGGGAATATCCCAGAGAAAAGGAGCCTCATTAAACCATAGAAAAAAAAAAAACATTAAATAAATAATGATTTCCAGAAAAAGGAAAGCTAGAAACATATGTTTCTCAGTGTTCACAGGGATATTGTACTGGAATATGAGTAAAAGAGAAGTAGAAATGTGTTCTACCAAGCATCCCTCAACTGGATGAAAAGCAAAGAACAAAAGGAGGGAAGGAGAGTAGTGAGGAGGACGGAGAAGGGATGGGCAGGGAGGGAGGGACGTGGCGGGTGGAGGAGGCTAGAGAAAGCAAGAACAAAGATCAAGGAGAAGAGGTGGGGAGGAAAATGAGAGAGAGCCCTTGAGTTCTTGCTGGAACTCCTGGAGAGCCCCTTCACACTGGAAGAAAGAGGGCCTTTCTCAAAGAAGCCTTTACACTTTTTCTCTTATATCTTCGTTTCCCGCAAGCGATTTCTGAGAGGGAAAAAAGCTTCCAGTCTTCAATGAGCACCAAAAGTTTGAGAGGGACTCTCTTAATGAGTTTCTTAGCCTCTGGAGTGAGCAGTGAGTTTTATGCTATAAGCAGCCCTCTCTCTGATCCTACACACACATATATGCACACACGTGCCACCATGCATACACAGGTAGGCACACCCACACCTGCATACAAACACATGCATATGCACACTCACCCTTACTTTGGGCAACCCCAGAGCCCACCCCTTTAAGCACCCATGGCCCCCTGCTTTCCCTACAGTAGTCTGCCTGGAGCCTTATCTTCCTCGGAAACTGCACCCAGTGCCTTGGAATTCCCATACCTTCCCATACCTGCCCCAGGAAAATATTTTTGTCCTGTATACTCCCCCTAGAAGAGCAGTTTAAGATTGCTACCAGAAAAAAAAAAAAAATCAAAATGATCAAATCGCTTCTCAAAAAATAAAAGGAAAGAAAGCAGTGGGGGGAGAGAGAGTAAAAAGGAGGGAGGGAGAGAAGCACACAGCCCTCACAAAGAGCCTGCAATGGGCACCTGCTGTGCTCAGCGTTTCATGCAGGCCCTCTCATTTTTCCTCAAAACAATATAAGGAGGTGGATTTTATTATCCTCTTTTGAAAATAAGGAAACTGAGGCCCAGAATGGTTCAATAACTTGTCCCAAAGTTCACAGTTACATCAGAACCTGGATTTAAACCAGACCAACCTGCCTCTGAATATGGAGATAAGACACTCGTGTGAGGGGAGAGGGGGCCCATAGGACCAACTGAGTTAATTTTTTCTGAATGTAGAGATTGCTGCTGAACATGGCGCTCCCTGAAAGAAGTTAGACGGGTCTGGCCTCTCTGGCACCTCATCAAAGGGTGGCAAATTCCCAAGTCCATCCTTGCTTGTGTTTGCCTCGTTGCTGATTCTGTTTTGATCCCCTCTTATTTTCTTCTTTCCCATGTTCCTGTGCTGTCTGGCCAAATTCCAAGTGTTCTTTTAAGCCTCCATAAATCTCCAGTTTAAAAAGCCTCCTTAGAAAAGCTACATAGAGGCCAGGTGTGGCTCACGCCTGTAATCCCAACAATTTGGGAGGCTGAGATGGGCAGATCACTTGAAGTCAGGAGTTCGAGACCAGCCTGGCCAACATGGTGAAACCCCATCTCTATTTTGTACTAAAATGCAAACATTAGCCAGGCATGGTGGTGCATGCCTATAATCCCAGCTACTCAGGAGGCTGAGGCAGGAGAATCGTTTGAACCCAGGAGGCAGACGTTGCGGTGAGCCGAGATCGTGCCCCTGCACTCCAGCCTGACAGCACAGTGAGACTTCATCCTCCCAGCAACCCCCAAAAAAGAAAAAAAAAAGCCACATATAAACAAGTTAGTTTTTTTTAAATGTGCCAACACAATATAGATTCCAAATCGCCTAGGACCAGGGTGACCCAACTATAACGACAGTTGATTGTGATTTGGGTCTGACCTGTGAGAGGGGTCTTGAGTTCGGCTCCATTTCTTCAAATCAGACCTACTCTGCCATTGATTTTCTGAATGAGTGTGGTCAGTTGTTACTCTGTAAAGTGTGACAATGAGATTTTCCACGAGGTATTTTAGAAAGGTTTTTGAAGTGCTTGGGTGAAGAGAACCACAATACGATCTTTTTTTTTTTTTTAATGTCAATACCTCACACCCACTTTTCAGTAATCTTTTAAAAGCAGCTGAAGCGTGCTATGCTCTGAAGCTGCTGATCGCAGAAAGAGAAATTGGTTACAGCAAATACTTCAAGCTCTTTAAAATCAGCTAACAGAGCCCATCTAAGAGCTCTCTCCTGAGTCCCAGTGAGGCCCTCAAGGCCTCAAATTTTCCCTTGCAGGATAGATTATCCTCACCCCACAACAGAAGTTTGGCCCTCAGTTCACAAACAGGCCTCAGCCTGTTTTGAAACCTGTGTTCAAATCCTGACTTCACCACTTACTAGCTACGTGATCTTGAGCAAATTATTTCACCATTCTAATCTCTATTCCCTTGTCTGTGAAATGGAGACAATAACAGTACTCACCCCAGATTTCATCATTGTATTAAACAAGATAATGGATGTAATGTGCCCAGCAAACGTGCGCTGCAACTCTCCACATTATGAGCAGCAGCTGTGCGCTGCCCTTCGGTCGTGTGCTCATCTTCTCTCTTCCACAAGCCCCTTCTTAGGGCAGACACGACAGAAGATTTGGATGAAGAGGGGGTTTATTTTGGACCTACAGAATGTGCTGGAAACTCAGTTTTACTGACAGAATAGTGAAAGTCACCCCTTTTCACCTTTTCAAGTTTCCCCTTTCCCTAGCCTCTGCAGAGATTGGACATTATCTTCCTCAAAGCCACTACCAGTTACCCTCAATACTCGTGAGGCATCCTCCATCTTCCTGCCTGTGGGGTTCAAGCAGGTCACTGTTGCATGTGGAAACCGAGAGCAAGGCTCCACTCAGCTGGAAAGTCAGGACTGTACCATCTACGTCAAAGGCAGAGGAATTAAACACCCAGGACTTCCCCCTCTGCCTCTTGGTTCCTGCTCTTTATAGAATGTGAGTCCTTGTTATGGGGTTTGGCAGACCTCAGATTTAGAAGGAATTGTGGGGGAAGCAACTGCTATTTGCACAAGCACTTGACCAGGGCTACTCCTAGGGTGTGTGGGGCCCAGGCAAATATTTTTTTGCAAAGCCCTTATCTATATAAACAATTTGAGTCACCAAATCAGCATATCCGTAGCACCTGGCAGCCCAATTCCATGTGATCCTACAAAAGAAATACTGGCTGGCCAGCAGGAACTATCTGCTCTCCAGGCTGCCCCCCTGGAACTGGAGTCCTAGTCCTAGTCCAGACATGTCCATGTCAAGACAACATGATTGACACAAGCCTCAGTGGTCCTGGGCCATCTGGTTAACCCCAGATCCAATGGTAGAGAATGGGAGAATGCCCGAAAACAGAGAAATAGGCACCAGGAATAACATGGGCCCTGAGACAGAGCCAAGGAATCCCACCTGGTTGGTTCTGCTAACTCCTGCCTGTCCCAGGCATTAAAGGGAAGTTATTTAATAGAAAAGTTCAAGGGAGTCACTCCAAAAAGTAGAGTCCCCTGAAGTGCAAGCCCATGCCAGGAGCCCAATTTGTCCAGGTCTCAGGACAGAACTCTTGATTCCAAAGCCTCCATGAAAGTGTGCCTCTCAGAGTCAGGCTAGAATCCTAAATTCTATGCCAGACAGTCTTTCTCTTCTTTTGTTACCCCAGCATCTCAAGGACTATAGCTACGGACTAGGAGGACAAGTGCTATCACTGTGAACTATTTGCTGTGAACTATTAGTGACCTGGCAGATAGAAGTAAAAGCAACTGGGGCTGAATCTAGCAAAAGGGCAAGCCAGCTCAATCT
Source organism: Hylobates moloch (assembly GCF_009828535.3). Lineage (NCBI taxonomy): Eukaryota > Metazoa > Chordata > Mammalia > Primates > Hylobatidae > Hylobates > Hylobates moloch. Next base: position 129,584,907 of record NW_026652276.1, on the reverse strand, counting down.
TATTAGGAACTATTGGCAAATCCAGTGTTTTTGCTTGAAAATTTCTAGGCTTGGACTCCCATTCAGGCCTACCCCTAACATTGACAGGCCTGGGGCAGTAATACAAATGGAGGCCCCTGGCCCACAACCCACCTCTCATGCCTTTCTCTCATGCCTCTTCTAGTTCTGCCCAGATCATAAAGACCTCTTCCATATATATGTGTACATCTCTGTCTCCCTGCAACCACGGTCCCTGCCAAACAGCCACCTGTCAGCCACCTCTAGGCACACAGATGGCACTATTAGCCCTCAAAAGGGCAAACCTTAGTGTTTGGGCAGGGAATCCCAATGTCCCTGACACTGAAGGATGGTCTAGAACAGGGGTGTCCAATCTTTTGGCTTCCCTGGGCCACACTGGAAGAAAAAGAATTGTCTTGAGCCACACATAAAATACATTAACAATAGCTGATGAGCTAAAAAAAAAAAAAAAAATCAAAAAAATCTCATAATGTTTTTAGAAAGTTTACAAATTTGTACTGGACCACATTCAAAGCCATTCTGGGCCGCCTGCAGCCCGCGGGTTGGCCAAGCTTTGTCTAGAAGTAGTGGGGGCATGGATTCCAGGTGGACTCAATCCTGGTCTCCTGAACTTCTCATCCCATGGGGAAGGCACAGCCAGAGGAGAGCCAGAGCTGGGCTCTGAAAAGCACGGGCCCAGAGCAGAGGCCCCGCCAGCCCGGGTCTAAGGATGCCACACCTCACCCGATGATTTCCAAAGCCAAGTCTTGCTTTTCGGTTTCTGCTTCCTCAGCCCACTCCCCAGCTGCCCCTTTTCTCTCAAGTGTAAGAATTCCTACTTCCTGGTTTTGAGCCATCCTGAATCTGACCTTGAAGCTAGTGTTATACAAGAAAGGAGATAACATATCTTTTTTAAAAGTCTACAGAACCTGAATATTTGTGATGTGACACATCAAGATGTCCTGGTAAAGAAAGGTAATTCTTGTCACCTATGGCCACTGAAAAATGACTTTCTGGATACACTGGTGGCGCTTTTTATCTTTCACAGGCTGACAGATAATGGGAATGCGGGTTTTAAGCTGTAATCTCCTCATCTATTGTGGTTTCTGGAAACAACAATAACAACAAAATGGCAATGTAGCTAAGCTCTGTAGTGGACAGGACAGGCAAATAAAATAGCACTCTATGGCAAGAAGCCTCAGTCCTGTAAGAGTTCTGAGGTACTTTACACTCTTTCCAGGGGAATTGATTTTGCTCCATTTCATGGACTGAGGATACCGATAAAGAAGCAGAAGGGTGACTATGAGATTTGCCCCATGAGTGAAACTCAGTGTTGGCAGAGTCAAAATTCTTTACCATCACAAGATACTGCAATATGAGGACTTAAAAAATGGATGTGGTCTTTCTTTTCTTTGAAGCCACATAACACTTTCATTGTAACTTCCTTATGGTGGTTGGGGTATAATAAAAAAATATATTTGATCTTTACTCCTGGTTCTTGGTACACAGCTCCTACAACCTTTGGAGTCTCCAGAGTGATGAGTGTCTTTTGTGTGCTAATGAGATGACTGGTAGCTGGGCACCCCAGATAGCTTTGGGATGTGGACTGGTTGCCAGAAAGATCAAGTCTTGATTAGAAGCTTAAAGCTTTCAGTTCTACTCCCCAACCTCAAGAAAAGGGAGAGGGTTGGAGATTGAGTTAATCACCAATGGCCAGTGATTTCATCAGTCATGCCTAGATAGTAGAACCTCCAGGGTTCAGAGAACTTCTGGATTGATAAATGCATCCATGTGCCAGGAGGGTGGTGCACTCTAACTCCATGGGACAGAATTGAGTTATTGAACTCCTAGCTGGTATCCAGAGAATTGGTTATTGGTGTTGAAAAACACCCCAGAGTGGTTACCTGGCGTTGGCCTATAGTACGTTCTTTTTTATCCTTGTTTTTTCCCTCCCACCCTCCTATTGGTTGCATTTTCTTTGAGAGCAAGAACCAGGTTGTACTAATCTTTGTGTTTCTTATGACACCCAGCACAGGACCTGGCTTATAATAAATGAGTAGTAAATGTGGCTGAACAAGTTTGTGTCCTGTTTTGACTCCTCCTTGGGTCTTCTTTATGATGGTGCATGTTTAGGAAGGCTGGGCTGGGCTGGGCTCGGCTCGTAGTCACGAGGCAATTAAGAATCATGGCATTCACCAAGGATATATCTCCCAAACTTCTCACAAAGAACAAGGAAGAAAGAACAAAAAGGTCTTCTGTAAGACGTAGAGGCTAAGCACCAGCTGGTCTGGTCTGGTCACTAGGTAATGGACTCTCAGGCACAATTACTCAGCAATGTTGTGATTCAAATTCATGCCTTGGCAAAGTTATGCATCTTACCTTATAGAATGGACTTCTAGTTCATGTTCAAGTGGCTGAAACTTTAAATGTTACAATCATAAATGGCCAGTCTACTATGTGAGAAAATTACAGCACATCCCAATCAACTGAAAAAGTGTGACATACACTCGAGTAATGATGAGAAAACTCCCCAGGAACTCACTTACGAGTTCCCCTCAGCCTCTCAACTTGCCCAGGCCTCTGTGCTTGTCTCAGACCCAGTTCTGTAACTATATCAACAACTTGTCCCAGCTACAGCTTCAGAGGCTGTCCCCGAATATATTTTTAGATCAATTGCCATTAATTAGGAGAAGAAAGAAGAATGAGCAGCAGGGCTTCAACAGTTCACTCTGGAGTCTCAGAGCTGAACTTGAATGACAGATTTGGTCTGTCCTTAGGGAATTAAAACCTCCCTCCCCTCTACCACCATCAAATCCTTAACAATAGCTATAAAACAGAGAAGACCCAGAACCCCCAGCACATCTCTGGGCATCCCAGAGCAGGAGCAGGGAGGGGTTTTCCATAGCAACTCAACAGGCTTTGCAGGGCCTGTCCACTTGTGCAATGGTTGGCAGCCCTCAGCAATTCTGTGTCTCATGTTGCCTGGTGGTCTTAAAGCCATATTCTCCTTCAAATGCCAAACCATGGTGCAGTGAGCAGCAGAGAGTAGGCACTGCAACAGGAAGACCAAGGTGACTCGTTCTCTTCCTGAGGATGGGAGAGGAGGGGGAGGGGAGAGGAGGGGGGAGATGGCACCATAAACCTGTAGAATTCTGTAAGACAGATGCTACATCTGATTAGCCTCTTAGCTGGCCAGGCCACGGGGATGCAGTCCCACCAAGGCTCATACTCTAAAGTACAATTCTTCAGTTTAGCTTGGGGAAATTCATAGTGGTTGTGGCAAAGGATTCAATAAAGCAATACCTGACTGGACTCCCAGAATCATAACCACAAAAGACCATTTTGTGGTTTTTGTGGCTATTTTAGTTCACTCCCTGGACCAGAGTACATTTGACTCCCTGCAGGATAATCTCCAGTACATCATCCAATCTGTTCTCAAATGCCTCAAGTAGTGGGATTTTCACAGCTTCCCTTGGGAAGTTATTCTTAAAGCTGAATGGCCAGCATACTTTTCCTGATATTGAACATTCATCTTGCTTTTTCTTAGCTTCATCCCTGTTATCCTGCAGGATAAACTCCTGCCCTCAGCATTGTCTTTTTTTCTCAGCGTTTACTGATGCGTTTCCTATGCACACTTACAGTACCACTTCAGCATCCATGCACTGGAGCTGCAGAGATCAAGAAATGTCTAAGAAATACAATGACAAATAAAGGCTCTGCCACCTGGCAGGCATAAACGTAAATGAGATGTGAGCCCAAAATCTCAATAAAGAAGGGATCATCATCAATCCACCCTCCCCACAGAGCCCTACAACAACGGTGGAATTACTGTGCTGTAAGTGATGCTCTGCCAATGGGACCCTGTTCTCACGGTGATTCATCTTCACAACCTAATGAGTTTTCCTGCCCCCAAAGCGATTTTCTGAAACACCAAATTTATTTTATCATATGTATCTTTAATTTCATTCACCCAACTTGTTGTATTTTGTATCTTATTGTGGTACTGTGCAGAAACGGGTGCCTGGTGTCTAAATTCTCATTGTACAACCTTTTAAGAGTTGAGAGCTTGCCAGCTCCTAACTTTAGGGGGAGGATTCTAAAGGGGCCCTGGGAGTGGTGCTGCCCAAAAGGCATTTGCTTTGTTTTTATACTGATGAATGTGGCAGATTCAGCTATCTTCTCCCTACATGTAGAACCTTCTTTCATGGCTTAGAAAAATAAAAACTCCAGTAATGAAAAATTGTGGGCCAGCCATGGTGGCTCATGCCTGTAATCTCAACACTTCAAGAGTCCAAGATGGGAGGATCACTTGGTCCCCACAGCTTAAGACCAGCCTGGGCAACATGGCAAAACCCCATCTTTACAAAATTAAAATTAAAAAATCAGCCAGGCGTGGTGGTGCACACCTGTAGTCCCAGCTACTTGGGAGGCTGAAGTGGGAGGATCGCTTGAGCCAGCAAAGTCAAGGCTCCAGTTTGCCATGATCGCACCGCCACACTCAAGCCTGGGTGAAAGAATGAGACCCCATCTAAAAAAAAAAAAAAATTAATTAATAAATAAAAATTGCTATTGAACCAACTAGCTCCAGTCAAGCAATTCTCCCTTTGTCGACTATCCACATGCCTCCAGCAAAAACACAGTCTGCTCACCCCACTCTCCTTCAGACCTCCTAGTTAGACCTCCAAAATGCTCTTTCTACTCCAACAAACATGGCTTACAGAATTTTATAGTCTAGGCCGGGCACAGTGGCTCACACCTGTAATCCCAGCACTTTGGGAGGCCAAGGCAGGTGGATCACCTGAGGTCAGGAGTTCAAGACCAGACTGACCGACATTGTGAAACCCCATCTCTACTAAAAATACAAATAAATTAGCAAGGCATTGTGATGGGCGTGTGTAATCCCAGCTACTTGGGAGGCTGAGGCAGGAGAATCGCTTGAACTTGGGAGGCAGAGGTTGTGGTGAGCCGAGATCACCCCACTGTACTCCAGCTTGGGTGACAGAGCAAGATTCTGTCTCAAAAAAAAAAAAAAAAAAGAGAGAATTTTATAGTCTACTTAATGGGGACTTTTTATTTGCCAGATGAGATAACTAGAGACCTAAAGAAAAAAGCTGGATCTGATATTTACTTCAAGGCACATTTTTTCATTCTTTAAAAAGTACATGTATTGAACACCTATTATATGAAATGGAGATAAAAGACACAATCTCCACTTTGGGAGGCCAAGGTGGGTGGATCACTTGAGGTCAGGCATTCAAGACCAGCCTGGCCAACATGATGAAACCCCAACTCTACTAAAAATACAAAAATTAGCCGGGCGTGGTGGCAGATGGCTGTAATCCCACCTACACAGGAGGCTAAAGCAGGAGAATCTCTTGAACCCAAGAGGCAGAGGTTTCAGTGAGCCAAGATCATACCACTGTACTCCAGCCTGGGTGACAAAGCAAGGCTCTGTCTCAAAAAAAAAAAGAAAAGGAAAAAAAAGAGGCACAATTGCCACCCTCAAGGAGCTCTCAGACTGGTGGAAGCAACAGACAAGTAAACAGAAAATTGCAACCATGATTAAAAGAGCTATGCTTAAATAAGCACCAGGTGCTTCAGGAACGTGTCAGGGGGACTCCTAAGACAGAATGAGGCACCATCATTTCTTTTTACTCTTGGCTTCCCTCCAAGACATTCTCCAAGTTGTAGCCAGAGTGGTTTTTTTAAAATGTGAAAGAAATCAAGTCACTCCTCTCCTCAGAAAGCTTCAGGGACTTCCTACGCATTCAAATAAAATCCAAACTTTGTATTGGGGCATACAGAGTCACACAGGAGCTAGCCTTCTGTCCTCTGCAGCTCCACCTCCTGTCATTCTCTCCATAGCCCATCAATTCCAGCTCCACTAACCTGAGTTCTGGTCCTACAATGCACCAGTGATTCTTCCCTGCTCAGGCCCTTTCTATGTGCTCAGTCCCTTGGTTCCCTCTGTCCGAAACGCTCTCCCCAGCACCATCCTCTCTGTGACTTCCCACCGCATCACCTAGTTTACCTGACTAGCTATTGTCATTCTTCAGGTATCTGTTTAATTGTCACCTCCTCAGCCTCCTCCTTACAGTAGACCCCTTTCCCACCCCTATCCCCCATCCCTACCCTTTAGCCGTTTTTGTTGTTCTCTTGTTTTTCCCTTCAAGGCACTTCCCACGATTTTTGCTATATATTTGTTTGGGTATTTTCATATCGAGTGTCTGCCCTTCCAAACATTAGCACTTACTACTAGACATAGGCTCCACGAGGACAAGGATTTTGTATGTTTTATACACAAAACACCTAGCTCACGGCCTGCAAAGTCTAGCCCAGCAAATACTTGTGGAAAGCCGGGCTTCCTGAGGAGGTGACCCTTGAGCTAAGTCCCAAGGGATAGGCAGGAGTTAACTAACAAAAGCAGAGGAGTGGCCATGATGCCATCTGGTGAAGCTTACGCAAACACCTGGAAGCATGACCATACAGGAGCCCTGAGCTCTTCCATATTGCTTGGACGTAACACACAAAAGGATGGATGGTGGGTGATGAGGCCGGAAATGCCTGTCGAGGAGTGTGGACACTCTCCTGTACACCAGGGAGAGCTAAGGAATGGTTTTAAGGGAAGCAGCAATATAGTCCAATTTGTATAGTCCAATTTGTATACTCCAATTTGATTTAGTGATCAATTAGATGTTGTAGGGAGTGGGGGAGAAAGAAGGAAGAATCCATGATAACACCTAGAGAAATTTCTGGCTTGGCCAGGCATGGTAGCTCATGCCTGTAATCCCAGCACTCTGGGAGGTCAAGGCGGGCAGATCACCTTAGGTCAGGAGTTCAAAACCAGCCTGGCCAACATGGTAAAACCCTGTCTTCACTAAAAAAAAAAAAAAAAAAAAAAAAAAATTTATATATATGCAAAAATTAGCCAGGAGTGGTGGCCTGTGCCTGTAATCCCAGGTATTCGGGAGACTGAAGCAGGAGAATCGCTTCAACATGGTAGGTGAAGGTTGCAGTGAGATCACGCCACTGTACTCCAGCCTGGGTGACAAAAAAATCCTGTCTAAAAAAAAAAAAAGAGAGAGAGATTTCTGGCTGAAGCCATAGATGGAAGACTTACCATTAATCAGAGGCCCAATAAAAGAAATAATTTGATTCTGTTCTATTTTCTTCAAGGTCAAAACAAAGATTCACATGTTTCCTCTTACAGTGATTTTCTCCTGCTCTGAAATCCTTCAGCATTTCTTCATACAAACTACACAACACTCCCAAACAGGGTGGAGCTCACTCACATCCATCAGGTCCCTGCAGGAAACAGATGGTACTCTCAAAAGGGTTGAGAAGAGTTTACTGGGGGGACTATTTACAAAGGCATGCACAGAGTTCAGGGAATTTGACAAGGACAGTGAAGCCTCACAGGGCTAGAGCTGGCAGGGAGTTGCTACCACCTACATGGGGTCTCCAACACACCCAGCCCATTCCTGCCTCAGGGTCAGTGCACATGCTGTTTTCTCTGCTTGAACTGTTCTTTCTCCAAATATCTCTATGGCTTACTCCTTCACCTCCTTCATTATTTAATAAAATATCATCTTGGCCAGACCTTATTTAAAAATTGTTAAAAAGCAAAATGAAACAAGAATTCTCCTTCTCTCCCCTCCTTTGTCTCCTAAGCACTTATCACTGACATATTGTTAATTTTACATATTTACCTTACTGTCTGTATTCCCCTCAAAAGTGTAAGTGCCATGAAATTGAGGGGTTTGATCTGTTTTGTACAGTGCTGTATATCCCAGCACCTAGTACACTGCTTCACACATAGTAGGATGCTACTAAACATTTGTTTAATGAACAGTTTCATTATTCCCACCTCAGAAGTAAGCAGGAAGTAGATTATATATTAACCTGATGCAAGGAATATTTTTTCAAAAGTCAAATTATAATACAAGCCGGAGACCAAAACACAGTCCATATTTGCTGTGTATAGCCTCATGAGTCTCTACCTCCCTTGAGTTTCCATTAACTAGGTTAGCACTAGGTTGGCAAAGTTCTTGGTTCTCCAATATAGTTCAAAGACCAGCAGGGGAGCTGGGTAATCCATCAGGCTTCCATGTTCACGTGGAAATGTCATGTGAGCCCTCCAATGCCTTTACTCTGCCTCTGCACCCATGGAACAACACTATGACCTGTAATTTCATTTCGCCCATTCATTTAAGGAATACCTATTAGGCATCTACCATGTATCAAACAACCTAATGGCCAGAGACAGATATCCTTGGACAAAAAATATAAAGCTCCTACTCTCAATCCAAAAAAAAATTAATAAATCCAATGTCTGGAGATAATGAGTACTATGGAGAAAAATAAAGCAGGGTAAAATAATAGAAAGTGATGAGAGTCCTATATTACATATGACAAAAAAAAAAAAGCCTTTCTGAGAAGACAGTATTTGGTGGAACCCACATCTGCCTCTCAGCCCATCCTGATGTCATGGGTGAGTTGCAGGAGGTCAACACAGAGCTGGCCACACACCTAGAGATCCAGCAGGAGCTTCAGGAGCTGCAGGTAGGCCTAGCACAAATACAGTGAGCTCACAGGACAGAGACAACTTGTACAAGCTGTCACAGCCCTGGTCCCTTGTACCCATCTTCAGAGAGAAAAGAAAAGCACAGCTGCTGCCCCAATTCTACCATCCAAATTCTGGGTAATGTGTCCCTTGTGGCCAATACAGACCTAGAATTACATAGAGAAGGGACCCACCTTCAGTCTAGCTAAGTTGACACAATACAAAACTACCAACAACATGGCAAGTATTTAAATGGCACTTACCATGTGCCACACACTATTCTAAGCACTTTATATACATGAAACTCATTTAATTCTAGCATCTGCTTTATGAGGTGCATACTATTATTGGCCCAAGGGAAGCTAACAAACTTGGCAAAGGTCACACAGCCAGTAAGTGACAAAGGTAGAATTTGATCCCAGGCAATCTGACTCCAGAGTCGTGTTCTTAACCACCACAAGAGTGTATTACACAGCTCCTACACTCATGGAGAGACACACAAAACATAACACACGTCAATATATGATAGAATATCAAGTAGCAGTAAGTGCTATGAAGAGAGCGGGAGATGGGGCTAGACGATGATAGGGAGGGGCACAGTTATTTGGTAGAGAATGTAAATGAAGCCTTCTCAGGTGAAGCGATCTTGAGCAGAAACCTAAATGAGGTGAGAGGGAAGGGTGCTCTGAGCTTGGGGAACAGCACAAGCAAAGGCCCTGGGGTGGGAGTAGGTATCATATGTGCTAAAAAGCAAGGAGGTCAGCATGGGTGAGCGAGTAAGGGGAAGACTCATAGAAGTTGGGTAGGTGGAGGCTGGGGTAGATCTGGCCAGGCATTGAAAGATGTTGGCTTTTACTCAGAATGATGAGAACTCCTGGAAAGGTTGTGCGCATAGGACAATTTTACGTCAGGGAATCCAGTTAAGTAAGAAAGATTTGCCAGAATCAGAGCTCACATGGTGAGAGCTCACACGAGGGGTGTGACAAGAGGTCGGAGATGTTTTGAAGGTAGCATTGATGACGTTTCCTAAGATTGGATGTAAAGACATCTCAGGTTTACGTAAATCACTAAGCAACAGAAGAGAGGTGTGTTGACTGTTGATCTCAGGAAGTGACCATCTATTCTGTGTGTTTTCCCATCACCCGCCTCCAGAAGTATTCATGTATCCAGGTGTTCTGTTCTGTACCAGTGCTCTCCAGCAGAACTTTCTGCCGTGGTGGAAAAGTTCATGTCTGTGTCATTCATTGTGATAGCCACTCACCACGTGTGGCTATCAAGCACTTGCAACATGGCCAGTGCAAATGAATAATTAAACTTCTGATGTCATTTAATTTTAATTAAGTTAAAGTTAAATGTCCACATGTGACTAGTGTTTACTATTTTGGACAGTGTAAATATATATAATATCAAATGTCAAATTGTTCAATAATTGAATTAATATTTTGAAGGTCTTTTTTGTTCTTAAATAAAACCTTAAAAAATATATTTCTTTTTGCTTTCCCAAATGATCTGGGTGCTCAGATAGGATTTCTCTGGGAGACTGTTCCTGCTGAGATCTTTTCCATACTTATGCTATGACACCAACCGAACTAAAGAACTGAGATAAATACCTACCTGATTCAAAAGGGAGAAGAAAAATCTTTCAACAGAATAATAACGCAAAAGTAATGCCATGACCTAATGTATCAGTCACAGCTCTCTAGAGGGACAGGACTAATAGGATAGATGAATATATGAAGGGGAGTTTATAAGGACTATTGATTCACAAGATCACAAGGTGAAGTCCCACAATAGACCGTCTACAAGCTGAGGAGCAAGGAAGCCAGTTCGAGTCCCAAAACCTCAAAAGTAAGGAAGCCATCAGTGCAACCTTTAGTCTGTGGCCTAAGGCCCAAGAGCCCCTGGCAAACCACTGGTGTAGGTCCAAAAGTCCAAAAGCTAAAGAACATGGAGTCTGATGTTCAAGGGCAGGAAGGATCCAGCATGGGAGGAAAATGGAGGCCAGAAGACTCAGCCAGTCTAGTCCTTCCATGTTCCCCTGCCTGCTTTTATCCTAGCTGTGCTGGCAGCTGATTAGATGGTGCCCACCCAAATTAAGGGTGGGTCTGTCTCTCCCAGTCCACTGACTCAAATGTTAATCTCCTTGAAAACACTCTCACAGATACACCCAGGAACAATACTTTGCATCCTTTAATCCAATCGAGTTAACACTCAATATTAACCATCATACCTAAATTATAATCTTTTTCTGTTTCAAGTTCACAGAGCATTTTTACCTTGCTATCTTGAAAGATCTTCCCAACAACCCTATGAGGGGAGCAGATACTTCAGAGCAGAGAAAACTGGGGCAGAACTAAGGTGAGTGGACTGCCCAAAGCAAATGATGATCAGATGAGTACCAAGACCTCAGCTGCTGCCTTCTGCCTCCAGGCCTCACCCTCCTTCCCCAATGACATGTGCTGGCCCTCACTTCTCTTAGCTTGTGCTAAGACCTTTCCAAATGAGTTCCTGTGTTCTTTCAAACCAACTTACTGGTTCAGTTTGAAAACTACACTTTCCTCAGCCTTTTTATTTGTTTAATTTATCTAAAGGTTATTTTTGATGAAACTTACATTTGGGAAGCTGTCAATTGGATTTTATGGGGTTCTATCCCTAGCTTCAGTGTGCCTTAACTAATAAAAGAGGGAAAATTAAACATTATTCCATAGGAAGCAAAGAATTGAAACATGAGCTGGATAATTTTAAATATCAAACTAAATTAAGTTTAAAAATAAATAAATAAAAGTGGTCTCAAAATCAGGAGCTCAACGGAGCACATCCCTTGCTAAAAATAGATTGTTCTGCGCTTTCAGGAATTGGTGATATCATTTCCATCAAAGGTTATTGTTCATACTTGGCAACATCTTCTTTAACCTTTCATCAGGATAAATGAACAAATTCATTCTAGATGATGAAAGGAAAGCATCTTTAGATCTTGAATGCATAATCTGGAAGAAAGGATTGGGGGTTAAGGTTAGAGATCCATACCTACACAAGCTCAACATCTAGTGAAGTGGGTCCCCTTCCAGTTCAAACTGGTTACAGCAGGTAGAGACATGGCCCACCTGTCGCCAATATTGGCCCACAGGTTTTCAATATGGTCTTCAATATTGGCCCATAGGTCTTCAATATTGAAATGTAAAGGCAAGGAAGCGAATGCAAAACCAGAAGAGATGTTTAATTATTCATCAAAATAGTGAGGCATAATTTTCAAATTCCTTTTGAAAGCAAAATATAGCTATTTAATTTTGAAATTACTTGCCAGAACATTCTAAATAATTTAAAATAAGACCTACTTTTGTTACTTCTAAATTAAAAGTAAGCTTGTCTATCACATTTCCTCCTTTGGCAGATATCAATAATTCTGTGCTGTCAGCCTCCTTTCTTTTTGCTTTGACTCTGAGCCTGACGTTGTCTCTGTTTGAAAGTATTCTTCACCAAAGTCATATATAAATAGGTTTTTTTTTTTTTTGAGACAAAGTCTCACACTGTCGCCTGGGCTGGAGTGCAATGGCGCAATCTCGGCTCACTGCAACCTCCACCTCCCGGGTTCATATGATTCTCCTGCCTCAGCCTCCTGAGTAGCTGGAATTACAGGTGCACACCACCACACCTGGCTAATTTTTTGTATTTTTAGTAGACACGGGGTTTCACTATGTTGGCCAGACCGGTCTCAAACTCCTGACTTCGTGATCTGTCCGCCTCGGCCTCCCAAAGTGCTGGGATTACAGGCATGAGCCACAGTGCCCGGCCACACATAGGCTTTTTAAAAGTACACTGAGGCCAGGCACGGTGGCTCATGCCTGTAATCCCAGCACTTTGGGAGACTGAGGCAGGTAGATCATTTGAGGTCAGGAGTTTGAGACCAGACTGGCCAACATAGTGAAACCCCGTCTCTACTAAAAATACAAAAAAATTAGCTGGGCATGGTGGTACATCACTGTAGTCCCAGCTACTTGGGAGGCCGAGGCAGGAGAATCACTTGAACCTGGGGGCAGAGGTTGCAGTGAGCCGAGATTGTGCCACTATACTCCAGCCTGGGCAACAGAATGAGACTCTGTCTCAAAAAAAAAAAAAAAAAAAAATTACATTGAAAGAGTTCCCAGTCCAGTTACCTAACATTTGGCATCCATATACAACAGTTGAGATGGTGTTCTTACCACACTCCATAAATCAGGAGACTAAGGCAGGAAGAGATTAAATAACTACTGAATGACAAAATCAGAATTTGAGCCACATCTGTCTGACTCCAACTTATGTGTGTCTGTGTTTTAAATCTCTTTGGGTATAAAAGCTGGTTTCAGCATTATTTTCCCTAACTTTAAAAATATTTCCAATGTCTCAATAATGTACAATTGCCAATAAAAATCCCCCTAAGTCTCTGTTGTTCTTTGTAGGTAATTTGACTTTTCTCTATGGTGACTTTCAGGATTTTCTCTTTATCCTTAATTCCCTGCCATCTCACCCTGCAGTTTCATTGTGATATGCCCTGTGGATTTTCAAATCCTACTCAGCACCCACAGGCCTTTTAAATACCTTGTTTTTTTTCCTTTCTTGAAAATGCTCAGTTATTGTATCTTTGAACAGTTCTTCTGCCATTCTCTTGACAATCTCACTCTGAAACTCCTATTAGACATATGTTGGAGCTTCTTATTCTGTATGTTTTGCCTGTGAATTCATCTTCCATGAAAATGTTGATCTGCGGAAGCTTTTTTCTTGAGTGCCTTAGACTGTAGAAGCCATGAGAGAGGCAGAAGGATTCTGAGTTTCCTCTGTCTGGGCCCTAGAGGATTTTTGAGACAAGGTCTTGCTCTGTTACCCAGGCTGGAGTGCATTGGCATGACCATGGCTCACTTCAGCCTTGACCTCCTAGACTCAATCAGTCCTCCCATCTCAGCCTCCCATGTAGCTGGGACTATAAGCACACACCACCATGCCTGGCTAATTTTTGTATTTTTAGTAGAGACAGGGTTTCGCCATGTTGCCCAGGCTGGTCTCAAACTCCTGGGCTCAAGCAACCTACCTGCCTCAGCCTCCCAATGTGCTGGGATTACAGGCATGAACCACTGGGCCTGGCCAGATTTGGTTTTTAATCTATCCTTCAGCTTGGGATTTCCACACTGCACCAGTGAGGACTCAGGGTTCCAATCTTTCAAATGACTTTTTCCATCCGTGTCTCAAGACAGACGGCAATCTTCTGGTCATAACTCAGTGCTGGGGGGCAGGATATTCAGATGCCTTTTCACAAAAGATAACACATTTCTGCCTCCTGGTTCCATTAGGGAAATGCACTTCTGCTCATTCTGTGCAGGCCCTATATCCTCTCTTTTGATCCTTGCCTTTGTGTTGAAACTTCAACCCCTGGGGCCTACATTCAGTCCAGGTCCCTGTGCACCTCACGGTTTCTTCTGCCATTTACTACTGTGGGCTCCTTACCCACCTCTGAAACCTAAAGACTTTCCATATTGCTTTTGCATTTCACTTTTTTTCTAGTATTTTCATTTTTTAAACATAACTCATTAATGTACCTGGAATTTATTTTAGCATATAATAGGAACTCTTGATTTGTATTGATTTTTTCCACATAGCTAGATAAATTTCCCAAAACCGTTAATTAATCTTTCTCAATGATATGTGATATTTCCTTTATCATATGTTAAGTTTTAAAGTTTGCTTCTAGGAAATATATTCCTTTCCATTGATCTATGGATCTATTCTTGAGCCACATTAACTAATTATTGTATTCTAAATATCCCATAGAATTGGCCCTTCTCATTCCATTAATCTTCTCTTCATACTCTGCCCACTCTCTTTCTCATCTTTCTATTTTTGCAGGCAAGCTTTAGAATCAAAGGAGCAGTTCTCGACTTGCTGCTCCTTTGGGCTCTGCCTTAGTAGTAGTAGTAGTTATTTCCCCTTGACTGGAAATAAAGCCTATACCAGGTAACCACTTGGTAGGAAGGTGGGAGTGGAGAATCACTAAAAATAATTCTAAAGTTTCCTTCAATACTAGTTGTCTATTGACTACAAGGTTCCTTCTAACTCTACAGTTAGATTCTTGGCCAGTCAAGGTGGCTCACCCCTGTAATCCCTACACTTTGGGAGGCCAAGGCAGGAGGATCACTTGAGCTCAGGAGTTCAAGACCAGCCTGGCCAACACGGCAAAACTCTGTCTCTACTAAAAATACAAAAATTAGCTGGGCATGGTGGCTCATGCCTATAATCCCAGCACTTTGGGAGGCCGAGGTGCCAGATCACCTGAGGTCAGGAGTTCAAGACCAGCCTGGCCAACATAGTGAAACCCTGTCTTTACTAAAGATATAAAAATTAGCTAGGCATGGTGGCACAAGCCTGTAGTCCCAGCTACTCAGGAGGCTGAGGCAGGAGAATCACTTGAACCCGGGAGGTGGAGACTGCAGTGAACCGAGATCACACCACTGCACTCCAGCCTGAGCAACAGAGTAAGACTCCATCTCAAAAAAAAAACAAAAACAAAAATTAGCCGGGCATGGTGGCTCATGCCTGTAATCCCAGCTACTCAGGTGGCTGAGGCACCCAGAGAATCGCTTGAACTCAGGAGGCAGAGGTTGCAATGAGCTAAGATCGCACTGCTGCACTCCAGCCTGGGCTACAGAGTAAGTGAGACTCTATCTCAAAAAGAAAAAAAAAAGTGGCTGCACAGGACGATCACTTGAACCCAGGAGTTTGAGGCTACAGTGGGCTATGATCATGCCATTGTATTCCAGTCTGGGCTGGAATTTAATTTGAGACTCTGTCTCAAAATAAAATAAATAAAATCAGAGTTCCTTGAAACATTATTACCCACAACTATTTTGTTCTGTACTAGAGAGAGCAGAGGTTAGTGGTCAGATAGACTAATACGCTGACCAATTAGTCAAATGACCTTAAGGAAGTAGTTTGACTTTTATGAATCTTACCTTCCTTATCTATAAAATGGAGAGGGTAAATCCAACCTCACAGGGCTGTCAGGAAAATTCAAAGAAATAATGGAGGTAAAGCACCCATGATGGGGCCCATACAGTGTTCTTGTTTTTTGTTTGTTTTCTTGTTTGTTTTTTTCTGAGACGGAATCTCACTCTGTCACCCAGGCTGGAGTGCAGTTGCACGATCTCTGCGCACTGCAACACCTACTTCCCAGGTTCAAGTGATTCTCCTGCCTCAGCCTCCCAAGTAGCTGGGATTACAGGCACCCACCACCACACCCAGCTAATTTTTGTATATTCAGTACAGACAGGGTTTTGCCATGTTTGCCAGGCTGGTCTCAAACTCCTGGCCTCAGGTGATCCGCCTGCCTCGGCCTCCCAAAGTGCTGGGATTATAGGCTTGAGCCACCGCACCCAGCTTGGTGTTCTTTAACTGTTATCACCCAAGCCTTTTCCCTTTCAGGCAGCTTTCAGTCCTGAACTGCATCTTTGAAGGCATTAGGGTATCTTTGCAAAATAGATTCTAAGGTTAATTCCTTGGGGCTTCAAAGGATGTCTCACTGACTGGCCTCTTAGTCCTCTGTGAGAGGAAAGGAAAAGGTTAACCTTTAGTTTTGTGGAATCCTGAGTTGGCATCTTTATTTGACTGTTCGGAGCATTCAGCTAAGTTTTTGCCTTCAAAGGTTCCTCTGCCAGCAGCAAAGAGAAAAGTGTGAACATTTTAAATGATTCAAGCCAGCTTGTCAGCATATTCTTCAAATCTTCCTACACATATATTTACACTTTGTTAACAAGATGGATCATCCTTGGCCAGGCAGAGAAAGCAATTACTCTAGATGATTATCCCAGAATTGACACTAGCTTGGACTTAGCATAACTCCAACAATAGAAATTATCTGTTAAAAAGAACAAGATATATATGTATGGTAAAGTGGTTTTCTCTCCTAACTTGCCTTCAGTTAAAGCCCAGACGCCTCTAAGCAGGGCCAACATTGTGAAGCAGTCTTCAACAAAGTCACATCAACCCTGCCCCACCTCACCATCCCTGGCCTAAGTCCTCACCCTGTTCCAGAACAGCCACCAACCCATTCAACCTTGACACAGTGTGTTATCTGTGGCTACCTCACAGCTCCATGCTGCTCCCACCACCATCACCCATGCCTGTGCTCGCTGCTGCCCTCCTTGGTAAAATTGTGAAGTAAATGGTTTCTGCCTCTGTGGTATAGTAAAACATAAATACAATTGACCTTCAAACTACATGGGTCTGACCTGTGCAGGTCCACTGATACACGGATTTTCTTCCACCTCTGCCACCCCTAAGATGCAAGACCAATAAACCCCCAACCCCCGCTTCCTCCTCTTCAGCCTACTCAATGTGAAGGGGATGAGGATGAAAACCTTTATGATGATCCACTTCCACTTAATGAAGAGTAAAGTCATTTCCTCTTCCTTATGATTTTCTTAGTAACATTTTCCTTCTCTAGCTGACTTTATTGTAAGAATGAAGCACATAATACATTTAACATACAAAATACTGGCTGGGCGAGGTGGCTCACATCTGTAATTGCAGCACTTTGGGAGGCTGAGACGGGTGGATCACCTGAGGTCAGCAGTTTGAGACCAGCCTGGCAAACATGGCAAAACCCCATCTCTACTAAAAACACAAAAATTATCCAGGCGTGGTGGCGCGTGCCTGTAATTCCAGCTACTCAGGAGGCTGAGGCAAGAGAATCGTGTGAACCCAGGAGGCCGAGGTTGCAGTAAGCCGAGATCGCACCACTGCACTCCAGCCTGAGTGACAGAGAGACACTCTGTCTCAAAAAGAAAAGGAAGGAAGGAAGGAAGGAAGGAAGGAAGGAAGGAAGGAAGGAAGGAAGGAAGGAAGGAAGGAAGGAGAGAAAAGACAACACACACAAAAAAATATATGTTAATCTACTATTATGTTATCAGTAAGGCTTCAGGTCAATAGTTGGCTATTGGTGGTTAAGTTTTGGGGGAGTTAAACGTTATACTCAGATTTTTGACTGCACAAGGGGTCAGTGCTCCTAACGCTTGCATTGTTCAAGGGTAAACTGTATTTGGTCTTTATACCCTGTTCCTGGCATAGAACTCCTAAAATCCCTGAAATTTATTGTCTTTCATATACTCATGAGCTGACCCACTGAAAGCTGGTCACCAGAAAAACCAGCCACATGAATGGAGGGTTAGAAATTTCAGTCTCCCTCCCCCACCTCATTCTGGGGAGTGGAGGAAGGCTGGAGATTGAGTTCGATCACCCATGGCAAATGATTTAATCAATCATGCCTATGCATTGGCAATGAAACTTCCACCAAAACCACTAAATGACAAGACTTGAGGAGTTTCCAGGTTGGTGAGAACACGGGTGTGCTGGGAAGGTAGTACCTGGAGAGGATGTGGAAGCTCTGTACCCCCCAGCCCCAAACCTTGACTTAGGGATCTCTTCCATCTGGCCCTAAGTTGCATCCTTTATAATAAACTGTAATAGTAAGTAGAGTATTTTCTTGAGTTCATTCTAACAAATTATCTAGTTACCTTGGGCCATGCTAAGGCAAGGGTGAGGGTCATAGGAATCCCCAACTTTGTTGTCAGTTAGACAGAAGTGTGGGTCACTGGGGACCACACTGGTGGCTAGCAGCTGAAGTAGGGGCAGTCTTTTGGGACTGAGCCCTTTAACTTGTGGGATCTGACACTAACTCCAGGTAGATAGTGTCAGAATTGAACTGGACTATTGGACAGCCAGTTGGTGTCAGAGAATTGGTGTGAAAAATATTCGGTGTCAATAAAAGACACACATTTGGTGTCAGAAGTGGTATCAGAAAACACTACACATCCCCAGACTCCCTCCTCCTCCCCCCCCCCCCCCCCCCCCCCCCCCCCCCCGCCCCCAAAGTGCCATCTATCCTTATTGTGCTTCTTGGAGCCCCAAAAGTAGTTCATAAATCCCATAAGTCCTGGTTCCAAAATGGGCCTTAAACTACAGAATTGTCCTTGCTCCTTCTCCCATCTCCTCCACCCACCACCACAAGAAATATAAACCTTCTTTGTCCAGTGCTTTTTCATGTTTATGTCTTTGTCCACCTGGAAAGTGTTTGCCTTCTGTTCCTATAAAGTTAAAGTTAAGCTCAAAAGCCTTCTCAAAGTCTTCTCTAATCTCTCCACCAAGCCTCATTTATCCCTGTTTAGAACAGTTCATCTCTACTTCTCTTTATCTGTATGCTTTATGGCATTTCAGTTTCTATCCATATTTTACTCTCGTGTTCATAATGTATTTTCCCTACTAGACTCTAAACTCTTCGCTGGCAAGAAGGTCACAGTCAAATTAGAGAAACATGTTGTGATCCATGTTTGAATTATCTTTGTATTCACAACCTGGCATGGTATTTACAGAATGAATACATGAATGAATCAAGCAGTCCCGCTACAGTGCTATGTGAAACCTACCAGCCTCAAGAGCAAAATTAATCCCTTAAGTGAACATGTGCAGAATCTGCTCAGTGAGGTAGAGCAGCTCCGTTCTTTTCTACACATGAGGTCATGGGGGAAATCGAACATATTTGACTGTGCTTGCCACCCAATTTCTTGTTTTGCCCAGAATCCTTGTTTCGCCCAGAATCCTTGTTTCCTGGACCACAGCAACTTTTGAATTGGAATCAACCCACAAAGAATAAAAGAAATAGCTGGGGTCTTTCCTACTAATAAGATGAGTATTGTTTAATACTGCTTCCCTGCCATTTGCTCCCAAACATCAAAAGCCTCAGGCTGCCAGGTGCAGTGGTTCATGCCTGTAATCCCAGTACTTTGGGATTCAGAGGTAGGAGGATTGCTTGAGCCCAGGAGTTCAAGACCAGCCTGGGCAACAAAGTGAGACCCTATTCTCTACAGAAAAAAAAAAAAATCGAACAATTAGCCGGGCATGGTGGCACATGCCTGTGGTCCCAGCTACACAGAAGGCTGAAGTGGAAAGATCACTTGGGCCTGGGAGGTCAAGGCTGCAGTGAAACGTGTTTGTTCCACTGCACTCCAGCCTGGGTGACAGAGCCAGACCCTGTCATAAATAAATAAATAAATAAATAAATAAATAAATAAATAAATAAACAAACAAACAAACAAACAGCTTCAGGCCATTCAGAATTCTGAGAGTAATCATGAAGTGTTTTCTTGTACCTGCAAACCACAAACCAACTTGTGCAATTTAACAACTTCCATTATCCGATAGCTAATGATTTGGTAAGAAATAAAAACTTTGCCTTGCCAATATTTTGTGATTTATTCTCTCCAAAAGAAGTTGAAAATAGAAAAATGTAGGTGCTTTCAAACAATAAAACTCTTGACAAGTTCTGCTCACACCTATCATTCTTGGAGATTGAAGGTAACCCCTCCCTTTCCCCACATGGAGAGCTGTTACAGCTCCAGAGAAATACTTTCCCCTAAACTCAACAGCTGATGAGAAACTAGAGATAAAAAACAAGAAAGGAACCAAAAGGAAGAACTGAGCACTGATCTCCATTAAGCTGACTCAACTAAATAAATGGCGAGGCTCCACTGTTATACTTCACTTTGCTATGCAGGCGGACGCTTCCATTTTATTGCCATAGTAAATTCAGACCAGAAAGTGGCAGAACATTGGCATTTCAATCAAGGCAGTTCCAGATAGGCATGAAGCACAGACGCAGACTCAGGCAATCACACACTCACATACACTTTCCCTGCCCAGCCCACTCAGCTTTGTATGTTGAAAGCTTTATGAAAGAAAGGCTGGAGGATATCCAGAGATCGCTGACAAGATTCAAAGGGACGGAATTTTACAAATCCAGGGGCCCTTCCTTGCCAATGGGAATTTGAAATATGTTCCTCTGCTTCTCTGGCTGTACAGAAGGAAAAAAATCACAAACAACTTGCTGAGAATATACATTCCCACAGAATACATCACCCTCAAGCTAAATGCTCACTGTCCTCTCTTCTTCTTTAAGAACTAAGAATCAGTGATGTTACTGGGGTAATAGCAAGCTGTCTGGCACCTTCAATCATTTGGCAAATTGTAAAACAGGGCTATGTCACTTCAGCAACTGAAATAAGCAGGCAGACCGACATTATCAAACAAGCACGTGCAGTACAGGGTATAAGAAACAGAGCAATATTTCAAGCACTCAGGAAATGACAAATTTTATGTTGAGCCACATCTACTGCAAAGCATCATATGATATTTCTTCAGGTACAGATATTGCACAAGGGTAACCTGTTCTGTGCACATTTGTAAAGTATTTATAGTCCACCAGCTTTCTTGTCAGTAGAAAAATAATAGTGGTTCTTTGCACATATGCCAGATGAGTTTCATAATGGAAGCCATCACTTGCTTCTAAGTAAATTATTAAATCATCAGCTCTTTAATGAAATGCAATTGTCTGCACTCATCTTTCAGATAAAAGATGCTCTTTTGTAGAAAACGACTGTCCCTAGAATAGAAAAAATAATTTAACCACAGGCTTCAGAAGATAGTGGAAAGGGAATGAAAGCAGCATTTACTGAGAAAAGCCCCAGAAACTGAGTAGGCACTTGCTATGTGATTTCACTAAATCCTAGTATTAACTCTACAAGAAAAGAACAATTATTCCCACATTAGAGATGAGCGCATTCAAAGAGGCTGGATCACTTGCCCAGCCACGAAATGCTAAGAAATGGTAAAAATACGATTTGAAAATGCAGCGCTTACTAAAACCTGAGCTTACTCATATATTGAATGCTAACTCTCAGTCTGGATAAAGTTGGCCTAGATAATCATGCCCTGGCTTTTCAAGCCAGAATTAAATATTCTGTTAATAAGTAAGCCAATTGGCCAACTAATATGTATTAAGATCCATATATGAGTAATTATATGTCACTCAACTATATTTCATATATATAGACTATGTGTCCTAATATAATTGCTGTTAGCAAAAAGGATTCACTAATCACAAGCGTAGTCAGAACAATTTTTTAAAAGAGTTAAGTAGAGTGAAAACTAAGTCATCTAATCCATCCATCCATTAATTTATTCAACAAATATTTATTTGAGTGCTTATGTCCCATGTATTGTTCTAGACATTGGGGATACAGCAATGAACGAAACACATAGCATCTCTACTCTCATAGATTTTACATCCTAATGATGAAGACAGACAATAAGTAAGCAAATTGATAATATGTCATTAGTGCAATGATAAAAAAATAAGGCAGGATTGAAAAGGGAGAGTGATTGGGGGTTCTACTTTATATTAAAATAGGTAAAGGTCTCTCCGATAAGGCAACATTTGAACAGAGACCTGAAGGATGTGAGGGAGCAGGCCATGGGAGGAGGGAAAAATTGTTCCACAAAGAGAGAAGTACAAAGACCCTAGGGCAAGAGTGTGTTCAGTATGTTCAAAGTCAGCAAGGAGGCAAGTGTAACTGGGGAGAAGGAAGTGAGGAGGAAAGACAATAGAATAAAAGAAACTAAAAAGACATGTCAGCTCCACATGTGTGGAGTGTTTAGGTTCTAATTCAAATAGAGGTAACTGAGACAATTAAGAAATTATTGGGGTGGGCAGAAATGGAGATGTAGGGGAAGGAAAGGGATGACAAATGCAGCGAGTGAAAGGGAAAGCGGTTAAGTTATTCAGGAGTCAAAAATCTCGGAGAGGACTCTGAAAATCCTTGAAGCATCTGATCTCAGCTCAGATAAAAGAAATAAACATAATTGCTAACATTTATTGAGCACTGCTTTTGTGTGGTTATTCTTTTAATCTTCTGATATCTATATGAAGGTAGTATTAGTAATATTCAATGTTACAGATGAGGAAACTGAGGCACAGACAGATCAAGTAACACACCCAAGACTACACAGTCAGTAAGTGGCAAAATAAACGTTCAAATCTATAAATTTGACCCCAGAGCCCTTGTTCCTAACCACTGGGCTCTACTTAGAGCATTTCTTACCAGATAATAATGTTTCCAAATAAATGTGAGATGAAAATAATACTGTCCCTGACCACTAAGAGGCCATAAGTGAGTAGAATACTAGGTAGGTAAAATAGAGTTATGGGAGAATGTTAGTAAGCAGATGCAACCACAGAAGCAGGAACCCGCATGGGGGTGTAGGGAATAGCTCACTCTCTGCAGAAAGGCAGGCAAAGGAATAGTCACAAAAATCCTCCTCCTCCAACAGAGGTGGGGTTTCCTTGAGGTTCCTAAGTAATGAAGAGAAGATCTGGCATGCAGAATCTGTCATGCAAGAAATGTTTATTGAGCCAACAAATATATTTTTAAATGTTCAACGTTACTAACCATCAGAGAAATGCAAATCAAAGCCACAGTGAGATGTCACTCCACCCAGTTAGAATGGCTGTTACCAAAAAGACGCAAAGTGCTGGTGAGAATTTAGAGAAAAGGGAACTCTTACATACTGTTACTGGGAATGTAAATTAGTACAGCCATTATGGAAAACAAAATAGGGGTTTCTCAAGAAAACTAAAAATAGATCTACCATATGATCCACCAATCCCACTACTGGATATTTATCCAAAGAAAAGAAGTCAGTATAATCAAAGGGATGCTTGCATCCCCATGTTTATCATAGCACTATTCACAATAGCAAAGGTAATGGAATCAACCTAAATGTCCCATCAACGGACAAAGAGATAAAGAAAATGTTGTATACACAATGAAATACTATTCAGCCATTTAAAAAGAATGAAATCCAGGCCGGGCGCGGTGGCTCAAGCCTGTAATCCCAGCACTTTGGGAGGCCGAGGCGGGTGGATCACGAGGTCAGGAGAGCGAGACTATCCTGGTTAACACGGTGAAACCCCGTCTCTGCTAAAAAAAAATACAAAAAATTAGCCGGGCGCAGTGGCGGGCGCCTGTAGTCCCAGCTACTAGGGAGGCTGAGGCAGGAGAATGGCGTGAACCCGGGAGGCGGAGTTTGCAGTGAGCCGAGATCGCGCCACTGCACTCTAGCCTGGGCGAAAGAGCAAGACTCCATCTCAAAAAAAAAAAAAAAAAAAAGAATGAAATCTTTCATTTGCAGTAACATGAGTGAGCTTGGAGGACATCATGTTAAGCAAAATAAGTCAGGCACCAAAAGATAAGAACCACATGTTTTCACTCATGTGAGAGCTAAGAAAAAAATTTTGAGCTTTTGGAAGTAGAGTGTAGGATTGTGGCTGTTAGAGACTGAGAAGGGTAGGGACGAGGGGAAGATAGGGTGAGATTAGTTAAGAGATAAAATTACAGCTAGATAAGAAGAATGAATTCTGGTATTCAACAGCAATGTAGAGTGAATATGGTTAGCCATAATTTATTGTACATTTTCAAAAAGGTAGAAGAGAAGCTTTTGAATGAAAAAGGTAGAAGAGAAGCTTTTGAATGTTCACAACACAAATGATAAATGCTTGAGGTGATGGATATACTAATTAATCTATACGCACATGGAAATATCACTCAATATCCCATAAATGTGTACAATTATTACGTGTCAACTAAAAATAAAAGGGGCTGGGCCCAGTGATTCATGCCTGTAATCCCAGCACTTTGGGAGGCTGAGGCAGGAGGATTGCTTGAGTCCAGGAGTTTGATACCAGCCTAGGCAACATACTGAGATCTCATTATCTCATTTCAACAACAACAACAAAAATTTTTTAATTAGCTGGACATTGTGACATGCACCTGTAGTCCCAGCTACTTAGGAGGCTGAGGCAGGAGGATCATTTGAGCCTAGGAGGTCGAGGCTACAGTGAGCTATGATCATGCCACTGCACTCTGGACTGGGCAACAGAGCGAGACCTTGTCTCAAAAAATAACAATAATAAATATAAATAAAATAAAATAAAATAAAGGGAAAAAATCACCAAAAAAAAGAAATATTTATTGGGTGTTCACTATGTGGCAGGGATTATGCTGGGAACTAGGGTTACAGAAGTAAGCAAGTCAGTCAGGGAGGCACACAAGCAATTTTTAAAAATATAAACAAATAGATTAGCAAGATCTTTTTGTTTGTTTGTTTGTTTTTTGAGACGGAGTCTCGCTCTGTTGCCCAGGCTGGAGTGCTGTGGCACGATCTCAGCTCACTGCAACCTCTGCCTCCCGGATTCAAGCAATTCTCTCCTGCCTCAGCCTCCCAAAATGCTGGGATTACAGGCACCCGCCACCACACCCAGCTAATTTGTGTGTGTGTGTGTGTGTGTGTGTGTGTGTGTGTGTGTTGAGACGGCGTTTCACCATGTTGGCAGGTCTGGTCTCAATCTCCTGACCTCAAGCTATCCGCCTGCCTCGGCCTCCCAAAGTGTTGGGATTACAGGCATGAGCCACCATGCCTGGCCAGCAAAATCCTTTTAAATATTTCTCTAAGTATCATTATACACGTAAAAAATAAAGGTACCTATAAATGGAGATGCTCCTTTAGGCTGAGTAGAAAGGGAAGCCCTCTTCAAGGAGATAGGATTTGTACTAAATGTATTAAAATCCACATGATTAAAAGGAGCCAATCGCTGGGCACTGTGGCTCACACCTATAATCCCAGCTACTTGGGAGACTGAGGCAGTAGGATCACCTGAGTCCAAGCATCTGAGGCTGCAGTGAGCTGTGATCACACCACTGTACTTCCGTCTAGGTAACACAGCGAGAAAAAAAAAAAAAAAAAAGGAGTCAGTCATGCTAATATCTGGAACAAAGCATTCTTGGCAGAAGCATTAACTGCTGCAAATTGCTCTTGGGTGGGTACAACACTTATTGACCTTGTAAGGGGACACACCACCATTGACCTTGTAGAAGAAATAGTAGGCAATATACATGTGCTCCCCCAGCTTCTAGTGCAATAGCTGAAGTTCAACAAATAATTGTTGAATTATGCAAGTAAAACTCCACCAAAAAAATTTTTGATCTTTGGCAAGAGTATGAAATATTCTTCAGCTAAATCGAACTTAACAATGTCAAGGAAAATTTACAAAGAATAAAAACAATTTCAAATTCTTAAATTGGCTGGGTGCAGTGGCTCACACCTGTAATCCCAACACGCTGGGAGGCCAAAGTGAGAGAATCACTTGAACCCAGGAGTTCAAGACCAGCCTGGCCAACATAGCGAGACCCTTGTCTCTACAAAAAAAAAAAAAAAAAAAAGTGTAATTAGCCAGATGTGGTGGTGTGCTAGTCACTCAGGAGGCTAAGGTGGGAGGATCGCTTGAGCCCAGGAGGTCAAGGCTGCAGTGAGCTGTGATTGTGCCACTGTACTCCAGCCTGGGCGACAGAGTGAGACCTGTCTCAAAGAAAAAAAGAGGAAGACAGATCACCTGTCTGACATTTCTACTTCATACTTCGTAATATTCAACAAACATTCTATATTGGAACTGGGGTCATCTACAGACTTTAAAAGAAAGGAGGCAAGTCTGCTCAGAATCAACCTACTATTCTTATTCCAAGGTCCTCTCTTAGAAGCTGTTTTTTGAATAATTTCCCATCTATTTTCACCACCAACAAGAATTTTATTTTTCTAATACATATTACATAGTCTTGCAAACCTGATATAAGTAATTAAAAGACAGCAACCAAGGAGTTAGTTGCTGACTGCCACTAAGGATAGAACATACAAAAGTTTAGAAGGGACAAGGAAAAGTGGGAAAACTACTTCACTTGGCATATGGAAATCAGTCCTGCTGGCTGGTTGCCAAAGACAGAATGATTAAAGCCCCAGTGTGCTAGAAAC
Source organism: Hylobates moloch (assembly GCF_009828535.3). NCBI lineage: Eukaryota > Metazoa > Chordata > Mammalia > Primates > Hylobatidae > Hylobates > Hylobates moloch. The sequence continues at coordinate 129,558,632 of NW_026652276.1, read as the reverse complement.
TTTGAAGAGAAGTATAGAAAAGGTCTGTGCCCTCTTAGAGTTTATTATATCAACTACAAAAGAGCAGTTTGCAAAAGTCACAAATAAAGTTTTGAAGACTGAGATAAAGAATAAAACTTAGCAGGAGATTGGAAATAGAAGGACATAAAAAAGAATTGTTGAAGGCTTTGAAGGAAAAGACAAGGATGAACAATAAGCAGAAGAATGGGAAGAAAATACAATGAATCCTAAAGGTTGACCTGATCAGAGTATTTATATAAGAGGTACTGAGGTGTAAGATAAGTTTACTAAATACCCTGGAGTGAATTCACGTTGTGACATCAAAATTTACGCAGGGGATGTCATTGTTATTTACAGTTCACTTTTTTAAAAAGGAGGGAAAATGCTGTTTTGAAAACAATAGAATCACACACTTGAAAAGACCTTGAAAGATCGTCTGGTCCTTGAAGGCTTGGTTAGCTGTCAGCCTCCAGCTGTAAGCACCTACAGGATCTGCCTTCGATTTCTAGCTAAGACCACAGTCTTCCAGGGCATCCCCCAGCCAATGATTGAGCATAGCAGGAATATCAAGGTCTAGCTGTGTGGGCCTAATGCAGGAATCCTTTTGTTCTTTGCTCCAGAGTTCCTTTTTATGTTGGCCAAAGCTTTGTTGGATCTACACAGCAATCTGAGGCTCTCTTTGCCCTATCCTGCTTCTTCCTCCCTTCCCTATTACAGGAATCAGAAATCAGATCAACATCACTTTCTGAAGGCTTTCCCTGCCTAATCATGTTTCCTCCTCTTTTTATCTTTCACAGACATTATACTCCCCACCCACCTATAGACCTCATGCACTCCTGACTCTAACTCCATATCTGTCTCCTGCTGGATATAATAAATGCAAAGAACATAGTCATAAAACATGTATCCAACAAAAGACTTATGTCCAGAATATACAAAGAACCTTTAAACACAATAAGAAAACAACCTAATTTTTTATAGACAAAGATTTCATTTAAAAAATATACAAATTGGCCAGGCGCGGTGTGGCTCATGCCTGTAATCACAGCACGTTGAGAGGCGGAGGTGGGTGGATCATCTGAGGTCAGGAGTTCAAGACCAGCCTGGCCAATATGGTGAAACCTCGTCTCTACTAAAAATATGAAAATTAGCCGGGCGTGGTAGCAGGTGCCTGTAATCCCAGCTTCTCGGGAGGCTGAGGCAGAAGAATCGCTTGAACCCGAAAAGCAGGGGTTGCAGTGAGCTGAGATTACCCCACTGCACTCCAGACTGGGAAACAGAGCAAGACCCATCTCCAAAAAAAAGAAATGCATATACAAATAATAAATAAGCACATGAAAATATGTTCAATATCGTAAGTCATCTGGAAAATGCAAATTAAAGCCACAGTAATAGATACTACTACACACTCATTAGAATAGCTGATGTTAAAAATACTGTCAATTCCAAGTGAGGTAGAGGAGGTGGATCAACTGACACTCATACATTGATGGTGGAAGTGTAAAGTGGTACTATCTCCTTGGAAACACAGCTTAACAGTTTCTTATTGTATTAGTCCATTCTCACGCTGCTACAGAGGACCGCTCCAGACTGGCTAATTTATACAGGAAAAAAAGTTTAATTGACTACAGTTCCGCAGGGCTGGGGAGGCCTCAGGAAACTTAAAATCATGGTGGAAGGGGAAGCAAACACATCCCTCTTCACATGATGGCAGAAAGGAGAAGTGCCGAGCAAGAGGGGGAAAAGGCCCTTGTAAAACCATCAGATCTCATGAGAACTCACTCACTATGATAAGAACAGCAACATGAGGGTAACCGCCCCTATGATTCAATTAACCCCCACCAGGTCCCTCTCATGACACATGGGGATTGTGAACTACAGTTCAAGATAAGATGAGATTTCGGTGGGGACACAGCCAAACCATACCCCCTTTTTTTGAGACAGAGTCTTGCTCTGTCACCCAGGCTGCAGTGCAGTGGTGTGATCTCAGCTCACTGCAACCTCTGCCTCCCGGGTTCAAGCGATTCTCCTGCCTCAGCCTGAGTAGCTGGGATTACAGGCGCGTGCCACCACGCTCGGCTAATTTTTGTATTTTTAGTAGAGATGGGGTTTCACCATGTTGGTCAGGCTGGTCTCAAACTCCTGATCTCATGATCTGCCCGCCTCGGCCTCCCAAAGTGCTGGGATTACAGGTGTGAGCCACCGTGCCCGGACCATACCACTTATAATGTTAAATGTATACTTACTATATGACCAGCAATTCCACTTCTAGATATTTACCCAAGAGAAATGAAAATGTGTACATACACAAAATGGCACGTACAAAAATGTCCACAGCAGCTTTATGCATAATAGCCAAAAACTGGAAACAATCCAAATGTCCAAAAATGACTACATGGACAAATCATGGTATAGCCCTATAATGAAAATAGTACTTAGCAATAAAATAGATTAATCTACTGGTACATGCAATCAAATAAATGAATCTTAAAAACATGTTGAGTCAAAGAAGCCAAATATATTAAAGGACTTATACAATTCCATTTCTATGAAATTCTAAACTGGCAAAACTAATCTAGTGATAAAAATTGGATCAAGGGTTGCCAGGGATGAGAGACTGACCACAAAGGAGCACGAGGAAATTCTCTGGGGTGATGGAAATTTTCTATATCTTCATAGGTGGTGTTTACACTCAAAATGTATGCAAGTTACTGCATGATTTTAAAAATGTGTTCCTGACATTTACAAATATAGTACTAAACACTAAATAATAAACAAATGTCATTACTATATTTAATAATATTTGTTGGTATTGCAAGTGGAATATTTATCTCATTTACATTTCTAGATGATTATTACTAGAAGAGGTTATTGGTATGTTTATTTTTCTTATATTCAGAGACTTTATCAAATTTCTTTATTCTGTTATTTTTTAAGTGAAGTCTTTTGGGTTTTCTAGGTATATAATCATATAATGACCAAAAGGAATATCTTAGGCTGGGCATGGTGGTTCACGCCTATAATCACAGCACTTTGAAAGGCTGAGGCAGAAGGATCACTTAAGGCCAGGAGTTCGAAACCAGCCTGGGCAACAAAGCGAGACCCCCGTCTCTACTAAAAATAATTTAAAAATTAGCTGGGCATTGTGGTGCGTGCCTGTAGTCCCAACTACTTGGGAAACTGAGGCAGGAGGATTGCTTGAACCCAAGTGTTTGAGGTTGCAGTGAGCTATGATTGCACCACTGCTTTCCAGCTTTGGTGGCAGAACAAGATCCCATCTCATTTTTTAAAAAGGAATATCTTCATCTTTTATTATCTAACATTTATACATGTTATTTTGTTTACTTCTCTTATTGCATGTGCTAGTGTGCTAGTCTCTAAAAGAATATTAAGTAATAATAGTGACTACCAGATGCCCTCTCCTTTCTATACGTTACAGGAAATATCTGAACATCTAAGTGTTTAAAATACTACTCGTTGGCATTTTTGTAAAGTCTTTATCAATTTGTAGTTTCTATTTCTACTTTATTTTGTTAGAAATGATTTTTAAATTTTTTCAAATGACTTTTTAGAATTTATTAACATAACATGTTTTTTCCCCTCTATATTGTTGATGCAGGCTAGGCACAGTGGCTCATGCCTGTAATCCCAGCACTTTGGGAGGCTGACACAGGAGGATAGCTTGAGCTCAGAAGTTGGAGACCAGCCTTGGCAACATAGTGAGACTCCTGTCTCTACAAAAAAATAAAAAAATTAGCCAGGTGCAGTGGTACATGCCTGTAGTCCTAGCTACTCAAGAGGTTGAAGCAGGAGGATAGCTCAAGCCCAGGAGATCGAGGATGCAGTGAGTTGTGATCTCACCACTGCACTCCAGCCTGGGTGACAGAGCAAGACGCTGTTTTAAAAAAAAAAAAAAAATAGTCGATGCAATGAAATATTATTGATGTCCTAATATTGCAAAAGTTTGCTTTCCTGGTACAAAACCTCTTAAATTATTCTTTTGATAAGGTACTAATAGGTTGGTGCAAAAGTAATTGGGGTTTACTAGATTCCCTTTTGGATATATATTCACAAGCTAACTTGAACTTTGGGGTTTTTCTGGTACTATCTTTATGAAGTTACAGTAAGGCTGGCTTCATGAAATGATTTAAGGAGTTTCTTCTTTTTCTCTCCCCTAAAATGGTAAAAATAGTTTAAGACTCCATCATTCCTTAAAGATTGCAAAGGACTTAATGTGAAACTCCCAAGTCTCCATGACATTTTTAATAGTAGATATTTAATGTCCAATTTTTCTATGGTAATTAGTCTCTTCATGTTTTCTACTTCTTGGGTCAATTTTTTTAGAAATTCATTCATATCTCTCAGGTTTTTGAATATGTTGCTTTTGAGTTTTAGTTGGTAATTAATATTTTAATCTCCTTCTGCATCAGTGGTTATCTCATCTCTCATTCTTGTATAATTTTGTTCTCTTTAAAAAGCTGGGTCATGACAGGATTATCTATCTTAATGGTATTTTCAAATAATACAAAAAAGAATTGGACTTATTTATTCAAGTTTTGAGGTTTTCTATTTTATTGTTATCTTTATTGCTTACTACCATTTTGTTCCTAATAGATATATACATATATCTTAATAAATTTACATTAATAAAATATACATATTTATAGTTTATATATTTTTTATTTGTGGGATGCCAAATTCTCTCTGGAGATTTAAAATTGTAACATGAACCAACCACCCACTCCCACACACTCATGGTTCTTACTGTGCTTATTTAAAAATTTTTTTCATAGCATTTATTTATGATCTTCTAACAAACCTTATGTTACTTATATATTGCTTATTGTTTATCCTGTCAATTTTACATGACTATAAAGTCGACAAGGGTTGGGAACTTCTGTCTGTTCACTGATGTATCCCAAAGCCTAGAATGGTGCCTGACACAAAGTAGGTGTTCAATAAATTGTGAGATAAATAAATCATTATCACATGACTCATTTTACCCAGGCAAAGGGCAAAACAGGAATACTACAGGTGTTCATTCATTCACCAAGATCGAGTTCAGCATTTACTATGTGTCAGAACTGTCCTGGTGTTGACACAAGTCCCCACCCTTACCAAACCAACTGTTTACTTTAGGGCATATGAACAGGAATGGGAGGCAGAAGGATACTGTGAATCAATGAAAAAATATATTGGCTTTACAAATGTACTTTATATTTCTTACTAATCTGAAATTGGCTGCAGTATCTCACTTTTGGATCCTATTATCCTTTACTCCACAATCCTAACAGTTTAAAATGTCGGCTTGTCAAATCCTTTAAATGCAGAGGAAATTCCAAAAGAGACAAAGTATTTAGGTGGTAATCGCCCATCAACTTTACTACCTTTAATAGTTTACCAACGCGAGCGAATGTAAAATCCAGACCATGGTAGGACTACGGTGGAAATGGAAGGTGTCTCACTGAGGGTCCCGGTTGCCTTCTGCAAAGGTGAAGGTCGTGCCGGCCACGCGAGGAAATCTGCCTCGCTCACAACTAACAGGCTCACATCAACACTGCCAACCGAGGGAGCCCAAAATCACCACAAGCGAAGGCTCTGGCGGCGGCCACTGTCCACAGCCAGCCTCCGCGCACGCGCAGCCCCTCCCGAGCCTCCACTGGCCGTCTTCGCCCCGCCTTCGGACCGGAAGGAGTTGTTGGCGCTTCCGGTGGCCTGCGACCCCGTAATTACCTGGGTGATGTCGTGGGTTCAAGCAGCATCCTTGATCCAGGGCCCTGGAGACAAAGGGGACGTGTTTGACGAGGAAGCAGATGAGTCGCTCCTGGCGCAGCGGGAATGGCAGAGTCACATGCAGAGACGAGTCAAAGTAAACGTGGTGTGGACGGCGCGGGGTGCTGGGTTGTGGGAAGAGGCGCGGAGTTGTGAAGAAGCCGGGTCCAGAGTGGCCCCAGCCTGGCCCGGTGCTGCTCTCTTTATCCCTGGGAACCCGGTCCGACCCGCGTCTTGCTAGGATTTCTCAATGTTTACTTGAAAGCGTGTAAAACAACAAGATGCATTCGTTGAGCGCTTACGGGATGCGTTAGAAACTGCGGACCGACCAAAATTAACTATGTGTAGACTTTGAACAGTTTGCAGTTTGTTGAGGATCACAGGGAAAGGAGCTGAAGAGAAACATACACTATACTAATTATGGCTGTCAAAGGACGTGTACGCAGTTTATATGGGTTGCTTAAATGGGCAGGGAGCCTAAAGTTAAGGAGTGGTGTTAATCAAGACATATTGAAAAGATGAACTTAAGCAAGCTGTCAGAGGACAATAAGGGAAAGCTAATGTGGAATACTGGTGTCTAGGTAAGGGAATATTAAAGTTGGTTTCTTTTTTATTTGTTAGATGTAACTTTTTCATCTCTAATTTGTCTCACTATTCATTGAAACTAAGCTTAATTTCTGTGTGCAGCCTACAGAACCTATTTCTGGGTGAGGACCAAATAGTGAGGTCCACATCCACTTAATATATTTGCCAACCATTAAATTGCCGCTAAAGCTGCAGTTGGGAATCTGCCTTGTTTAATATTTCAGTAAAGTGGTATTTGCTTAGCCCAAAAACCATGTTGTCAATTACAAAAATGCGTTATGTGAGACTGGGGCTACACTAACAAGTATTGAGCATCTTTTAAATGCTGCGGCACCATGAGAGATGCAGAACGAAATCACTACCCACAGAGCTTTTGCAGGTTAGTTGAATTTAGGTATTATGCAAAATTTCTGAAACCAGACTTCTCATCATCCTTTTTTTAAAAACAATTTCCTCTCTCTGCTTTGCCCTGTCTCCTCACCCACCCACAGCATTCCAATCTAAAATAATCTTAAATACCCCAATAATGCAATACTTGGGAAATGTAAATTTTCAAAACTCAGACTTGAAACAGGTTATTATTCAACAAATATGCATAAATCTTATTGTTTGGCACGATTTTTCAAAAATTAGAGAACTAGTTAAACCACCATACTGTCCTTAAATCGTATTTCAAACTTACATACCTAGTGCTTTTATGTTCTGAATGTAGAGTCTTCAATTTAATGTCAGTCTAGACTGAACCCTGTAATATACAAGCAAGTCACAGTTCACTTCAAACCAAAAGAAATAATCAGTCTTCTGTTTTTATCAAAATCATGATATTAAGATAACTATACAATTTAGGATTTATCTGTGGCCAGTGATGGACCGAGAGAGTGTTGTCTTATGGCATTCTGTGGAAAGTCTTTGTTCCTTCTTTACTTTTGGCTTCTTCTGAAACATCTTCTTTATCCACCTCTTGTTCTTCCTCCAGTTTTTTCAAAGGTTGAGCAGATTCTGATAATAATTTTTTTGAAGGGTATAGCTGTGCTCTGTGCCTTTCTGAAGGACAAAGGCAATCTGCCGCAAATATCATACAGAGTCCTAGTAACAGTCCAGAGTGCAGAGTTGCTAAAGGAAAAACAGTGTATGATCCCCACACTGGCAATTCAAGGTCTTCAATAAAGTAGTTATGGCAAGTCCTGATCCACAGAGATAGCTGAAAGAGTGCTGACATACTACTCATCTGAACAGAACCTGGACCAAACCATGATGAAACAGGTTCAATACTCTTCCCACTGTTTATCACTTATAAAGTTTATGAAGTCCTTCTTAGTCCTTGGACCCTGAGGATGCCTAAATTCACCATCTTTACAATGATAAATAATAGGAAGAGCAGTTATTGTAAACTGTCCAGTCAGTCCTGGCTGCTCTGTGACATCTACTTTCACAACATTAACCTCAGATCTTCTCCCCATTCAGCAAAACTTTCCCATTCCAGTTGAAGGTTTTGACAAGCAGGGCAGCACGGGGCATAAAATTCTATCATCCAGTCTCCTTCCAGCAGCTTTCTCCAGTTCTTGTCTGTGATAATGCGTACGTTGCTCTGCCACCTGTGGGTCCAGGGAGCACCCCAAAGCAACAGTACCAGGACTGCCAGGGGGACTGCAAGACTCCTGGAGGGCGCCGTGTCCACCGCTTGCCCACCTCACAGCAAGCGTGGTGGCCCAACACTACATTTTTTAAAAACTGTGACTATCAGTGTTTTAAAAATTGCCCAGTAACTCTAGACTTCAAAAGTGGGGTAAGTAATGATAAACCAATAATAAACTTTTGAGAAGCATAGTCTGCTTTAGTTATATTGTTATGCCATATTATGGTCAGTAACACAGTAAAGGCCTAATTCATCTGCTTTCTAAATTGGTTCTGTACTTTTCTAGAAAAGCCTACATGTATATACTTAGTGTTAGTTACAGCTGCAGTTCTCCATTACTTATTTTTAGGAAGGTTATAGAGATGGAATAGATGCTGGCAAAGCAGTTACTCTTCAACAGGGCTTCAATCAAGGTTATAAGGAAGGCGCAGAAGTCATTTTAAACTATGGACGACTCCGAGGAACATTGAGGTAATTTTTAAAGTCTAAATGCTGAATCATTTTAACCTCAATACTACTGGAGGATGTTTCTGTATAAATAAAGTGTTTAAACTGAAGTGCTTTTCCTGGTGCTAAATATGCTAAAGTGTGTCACAGATCATAGAATTATATTGTCTTTAAAAAGTCAAAATCGTTATCAGCTCATCTGCTTTAATGTGTGAACTACATATTGTCTTTTTGTGCAAAGAAATGGTAAGAAGATGTATACTTCTGCTACCTGAACAATTATCTATCTCATTGAAAGGTCTTCAGATTTTGAATAAAACTTTTAGTACTTCCACACAATATGACAGACCTCTAGACTAGAAGTACATGATGAAAATAGTTGGTAATTAAGAGAAAATTAATTTAATTTACTGTAGTCCTGAACATTGAATACTTATCAGGATGCCATTGCAATAATGGCATATATCAGAGCCAAATGGTCAAATGATACACAGAGCCAGGAGCCTAGAAGCCTTGTCCTCTTTGATGCTTTATATCAAGCTTGTCCAACCAGTGGCCTGCATATCACATGTGGCCCAGGACAGCTTTGAATATGGCCCAACACAAATTCATAAACTTTCTTAAAACAGTATGAGCATTATGAGATTTTTTTCATGATTTTTTTTCTTTTCTTTTCTTTTCTTTTTTTTTTTTTTTTGACTCATCAGGCTATCATTAGTGTTAGTGTATTTTATGTGTGGCCCAAGACAGTTCTTCCAGTGTGGCCCAGGAAAGCCAAAAGATTGGACACCCCTGCTTTATACCCTTTAAACTGTCCTTGGTAGAGAAAAAAAAAATGCTTCAAAGAATCGCTGATTTTAAAGAAGAGTAGATGATAAAAGTTACCAAAACAAAACGGAAAAATTTATTGTATTTGGGGTTTTAGAAAATCCAACTGTTAGGAACCAGAATTTGTCTGCTATAGTAGGAAAATAGTCAATATTCACATCATCAAGTTGATGTTATATAACCTTAGAAAGCTACTGCTGAATCTTTTATATCAATGGATTCTATTTTTAAATACTTTTCATAATAATCATTATTTTATGACATGACTATAATATTAAATCTGTTAGAACTAGAAGAATTTTTACCTTTTTCAAGGAAATTGTTAGTAGTTCAGCAAACAATTTCTACTCTGTGACATAAGCCCAGGAAAGTGAAGTCTCTTGAAAACTTTTTTTCTCTAACCTTCATTCTTGATGGCAAGCAACTATATGCTTAGAACAATGGTTTTCAACTTTGGTTGCACCTTGAAATCAACTCTGAAACTTTAAAAAAAGATCACCCCCGGAGATTCTGATTTAATTGGTCTGGAATATAATCTGGGCCTTGATAGGTTTCAGAGCTCTTCAGGTGATTCTAATGTGCATCCATGATTGAGAATTGCTAGTTTAGAAGCTGTTTAATGTCCTTAAAGAAGAAACTAATTTTTCTTTTTCAGAGTTGTATTCATCTTCAACAGATATTACATAGTCATAAGAGAAAAATATAAAATCAGGAAAAGTGTATATAGAGTTGTGAAAGAGGGTTTATGAATTATAAACAGTTTTATGATTAAGTCCAATTGTTTGCTATTGAAAGATAAATAGTCTTATATTTTTAAGTCCTATTTTGCTATTTAACCCTTGTTTATATTTTTGTTCAGTGCTTTGCTCTCCTGGTGTCACCTTCATAATAATAATTCAACTTTGATCAATAAAATAAACAATCTTCTGGATGCAGTTGGCCAGTGTGAAGAGTATGTGCTCAAACATCTGAAATCAATGACTCCACCATCCCATGTTGTAGATTTATTGGACTCCATTGAGGATATGGACCTTTGTCGTGTAGTTCCAGCTGAGAAAAAGATTGATGAAGCTAAAGATGAAAGACTCTGTGAAAATAATGCTGAGTTTAACAAAAACTGTAGCAAGAGCCATAGTGGGATAGATTGTTCATATTTAGAATGTTGTAGAACACAGGAGCATGCACATTCAGAAAACCCAATCCCCACATGGATTTTGGAACAGACAACCGGTTTAGTTAGACAGCTAGGCCTATCAGTAGATGTATTACAGCACCTCAAACAACTATGAAATTATCTTCCCTTTTCTAATGAAAATAATGTTCAGAACACTTGGTTTCCTAACAATCGAAATTTGTACTGGTTTCTGCATCAGACATGTAAACTGTAGGGTTATCCTTTATGGAAGTTTGAAATTAACACTATTGTCTTCAAAATTAACACTATTAAATGTAATATAAGCCTTTTTTCTTTGTCACTGGTAATTTTTATGTAGTTTTAAGATATGGTCAGAAATTTCCATTGTCATTGATATTTCCAAACTTGTGGTCAAAATGAAGTATTTTCAGACTCATTAGCAAAAGTGAACAAGAATTAAACATATTTTTTAAGGACCTACTCCTACTTCTACCTCCTGTCACTATTAGGTGGTCAGGACCTTACCAAACCAAAGGTATAAAAATAACCTAATAGTTAACGTAGATATAGACACACAGACAGATATATGGATACAGATATGTAGATATATATTGAAATTAAGAGACTAAGAAACTGAGGCAGTGTTTATGCTGTTGATTAAATGATTAACAGCAAAATACTAAAATGTGTTTTAGTTTTGTGTTCATTAAAAGTAAGGACATTCAGTTTTATGAAAAATATAGAAAATATATTTTATGCTAAAGTCCAAGAAAATACCTACTTAGTTTTTCCAAGTAGTAAGGAGTTAGTAACGTTGCCTAACAATGTGCCAGATTATTTTAAACTGCAGTATTTTTCATATTCACATAGTAGTGAAACACTGAAACCACTGACTTCTGTATTACCTTGAGTCGATATTCTTAGTCTAGCGTGGACAAAATTAGATTCAAATTTTTGCTCCAGGACCTAAGCATATCGGAATCAGGAGAGGATTTGTCGTCACTTTTATTCACCTGAAACACAAGTTTATATGAGGTACCTGGCTTCAAAGGCACTGAAATAATTGTCCCTCGTTGGTAGCCTTAATTGCTCTTTCACCCCTATTTATACCTACCATCTAAGCTGAAAGACAGGCATATTGAGATGAATCTGACAAAAGTATGTCTTTTCAAGAGATTAAAAATGTATTACTGTATTACGACCCTCCTCAAAGTTCACAGAAGAACATTAAGAAATTCAAGCAACAGATTTGAAAGCAGAAGCCGTATTAAGTTTCAGGATTTATTAAAACCTGCTGAACATACCAGTGCCATTTGGCAGCTGGCTAAAAAAAGCTCTTCTGTCTCTCCAGATGTAAAGACTGTTTCAGAGATTTACTAATTTGTCTTGTTATATATATCTTTCCATGTTTGTGGACACAGCCAAAATCTCAACTCCACATGGAATATGGGTATTATAAGCAGCCTCTAAAGTCTTAATGTTGCTGTGCCATGCATATACATATGAAATACTTGCCTCTAATGATGCATCTCAAGGCCACCCTAAGTAAAAATGTCGTGAGTGTGGTAAATCGGGATTTTTAGGCTTTTCCTGATAAGATCCCTTGAAGATAACACCCATTGCCACCATTGGCTACATATGGTGTATTTGTACAGATTTTCATAGAAAATGAAATCAGGAGAATTAGCTAGTTAAGACTATTGGGTTGAAAACATCTCTTGAACTTGTTTTGCCTTTTGAAAAATACAGAAAGGGCCAGGCACAGTGACTCACACCTGTAATTTCAACACTGGGAGGTGAATGCAGGAGGATCACTTGAGTCCAAGAGTTCAAAACCAGGCTGGGCAACATAGTGAGACCTCTAGTAAAATGAAAAAAGTCCGCTGGGTGCAGTGGCTCAGGCTAACACTCTGGGAGGCCAAGGCAGGTGGATTACCTGAGCTCAGAAGTTCAAGACCAGCCTGGGCAACATGGTGAAACCCCATCTCTACAAAAAATGACCCAATCATGGTGGCACATGCCTGTAATCCCAGCTACTGGGGAGGCTGAGTCACAAGGATTGCTTGAGCCCAGGAGGTGGAGGTTGCAGTGAGCTGAGATTGCGCTGCTACACTCCAGCCTGGGTGACAGAGCAAGACTCTGTCTCCAAAAAAATAAAAATCCGACAGGCATGGTGTTAAGTCCCTGTAGTCTTAGCTACTTGGGAAGCTGAGCTGGGAGGATCACTTGAGTGCAGGAGGTTGAGGCTGCAGTAAGCTAAGATCACCCCACTCTACTTCAGCCTGGGTAACAGAGCAATACCCTATCTCTAAAAATATGAAATACAGAAGTTCCTGGACTGCAGAGGAATGTTAATGGCATGCTCATTCTACCTGTGTTCCATGAACATGAGTCTCTGTACTAGAACCAAGAATGAAGGGAAAGAGCTTACTTGCCTTGGGTCTCTTGCCTTGCCTCACATGTTGTAGGGCTGCCAGGTCTTTCCATGAGAATACACTGCATGAGCATAAATGAAAAACGGTAAAGCAAAATTGCCCCAGAGCTGGCACAGCCAGAGTTTCAAGGCCCAGAACCCAGACATTAGACTGAGTGGTGTGGCTTCCTTAGAAAAAATTTCATCTAAAATAAGTTACTTCTAGGTGCTGATGTATCTGCGGTTTTTAAAAAGGGTGGTAAGGAAGCCCGCAGAACCACACTTTTCTGACATTTCAGTTACTAGAACGGCTAAGGCCACCAAAAATATTGTGATATGTAGAGGGAGTGGGCAGCTGAATACACGTACCTGCGTCCTTACCTAATATATACCCTTTACACTACTTATTAACTGCTTTGTGGGAAACTAAAATAAAAGCCTTCAGCCAAGTCTAAGTTGTGATTCTTACCCTCTTCCAGCTAAGGTTAGAGCTTTGTTCTTAGAACTAAGCTTCCAGTCTAAGATACAGGAGAAAGAGAGAGAGAGAGAGAGAGTGTGTGTGTGTGTGTGTGTGTGTGTGTGTGTAGAGAGAGTGATCCACCAATCAGGCTTCTTATACAGAAATTCTCAAATCTCTATCATGAAGAGATACCACAATAGTTGCCTTTCTTGCTTCTGCCCCTACTTAATGCCTTTTCTGAACAAACATGCTGGAGCAGGAGTCTGCCATCACTGTCTCAAATTCTTAACTCCTCATGCACTCTCCAGCTTTAAACTACTTTTTGCTAAAGTCACTGATAGCTAGTCACACAACTGTCCATCACTGACTTGTTTTCGGTCCTACCATTTGTCTCCTCTCCATCATTGGACATGAACCATTCACTGCTAATACAATCCCTTCTCCTTGCCTTTTCCAGCAACAATTTTTTGTGTCCTGCTCATTACTGTTCCCTATCATTTTGCTAACTCCCCCCGACTCTGACTGCTGCTTAGATGTAGGGATTCCCCAGAGTTTCACTGTTGGACCTCTTTGTTTTTATACTCTGACCAGATGATCTCACCTATTAATGTCATCCATAGCTGGAAACATTTAAGTCTTCCTTTGCCTTTCCTTTGCCATCATACCCTACTTCCAATTGAGTTGCTGTACATCTCTCAAACAGTTTGAGGCTGGCCTCCTTTCATTCTAATCACCCACATTTTAATTAATTGATGTACCAACCTCATCACTAATGTCAGTACCTACAATCTAGCTGTCCATTCTCTCTCTTACCAATGTTATCTTTCCAAAACAGTTTACTTCCCTGACTTAAAACCTGGATTTATTCCCTTTTGCTTTTGTTTTCGTTTTCATTTTTGTTTTCGTTTTCAGGTCTGGGCCCAAACCTGTGGAAGTGTTGGGCCCAAAAGAAGTGTTGTCCGTCTTCTTTTCCCACCTGCCTCTTTCCACCCACCATGCACACTACACTTCTTTACAGGCATTACTACAATGCTTTATGGATACACGAGGCTTACTCCCAACTTAGATTTTTACTCATTGCTGACTCTTCTGCCTAGAATACTTTATTCCATGTCCTTTCCCAGCCAATTCCTGTCACCCTCCAATACCAGCTTAAATTTCAGCTTCATCAGGCAGAGCTGATTGCTCTTCCCAATGTTTCCCCTGCATCACTTTGAGTGCCTCTTCACATCTCTCCAGGAAAATCCCTTATTTAGTGTTATATTCCCAGCATTCAGCATCATACCCTGTACATAGATGCATAGGTAGTGCTTGATGAGAGAAAAAAAAATGAATCTACTAGCCAACATGGAAATATAACCAGAACAAGATTCCAAAATACATCGTGTTACATTCTTTTGTAAATCTTTATGTTGGCTTTGTTTTTGTTTTTTTTTTTTGAGATGGAGTTTTACTCCTGTTGCCCAAGCTGGAGTGCAATGGTGCAATCTCGGCTCACTACAGCCTCCACCTCCTGGGTTCAAGCAATTCTCCTGCTTCAGCCTCCTGAGCAGCTGGGATTACAGGGGCCCGCCACCACACCCAGCTAATTTTTTGTATTTTTAGTACAGATGGGGTTTCATCATGTTGGCCAGGCTGGTCTCGAACTCCTTACCTCAGGTGATCCACCCGCCTTGGCCTCCCAAAGTGCTGGGATTACAGGCTTGAGCCCCCGCGCCTGCCTTATGTTTGCCTTTTTAAAAAATGTTTATCTTCATTTTGCATGTTAATAATAAAAATCCACATATCCAAACTGTGTCATCATCTTACACCAAGCTAAACAGTTACATTAAGATAATAGCATTTACCAGTCATTACAAATTTGACAATGAATAAATTAATATTATAGCAAAACTTTAAAAGATACAACATTATGTTTTAGTATAGTTTCAACTACTAAGAAAGAAAGGACAGAAAGAAACTACACAAAGGCAAAAACTAGGTGAAAACAAACCAAGATGCTAGTTTCTAGCAGGATCCCTGGTGCATAGTTCTAATAACAGGAGCTGGAGGAAGAAGAGAGAGAAAGTAATGGCTAACGCCGACAGTGTTTACTATATATAGGCACTATATTCTAAAAGCTTTACATATATTAATTTCTTTAATCCTCATAATATCCCTCTGCTGCAGAGCTATTATTATGCCCATCCTAGAGATGAAGAAATCGAGGCACCAAGAAGGCTAAAGTAACTGGTCCAGTTCATAGCTACTAAATGGCCCACTTGAGATTTAAACCACGGCAAGCCTGGTTCCAGAGTGTGTACTCAGGGTAGATGCTTACTAAATAATAACACAGTAGCAGTGACTGTGTTTAGTAGGGGGACTGTGAGCTATGTGTTTCCTTTGCTGTTAATTTCTATTTTTCTATGGGAGGCCGAGGTGGACGGGTCACTTGAGGTCAGGAGTTTGAGACCAGCCTGGCCCACATGGCAAAAACCCATCTCTACTAAAAATACAAAAACTAGTCGGGTGTGGTGGCAGGCGCCTGTAATCCCAGCTACTCAGGAGGCTGAGGCAGGAGAATTGCTTGAACCCGGGAGGTGGGGGTGCAGTGAGCTGAGATCGTGTCGTGCCACTGCACTCCAGCCTGGACAACAGGGTGAGACTCTCTCTCTCTCAAAAAAAAAAAGTCCTACTTTTCTGCATTTTTCAAGTCTTCCCCAGTCAGCAAGTATTATTTTTATTTTAAAAATGTATATAATAGCCGAGCTATGTGTATATAGCTCACACCTACAATCCCAGCACTTTGGGAGGCTGAGGTGGGAGGATCACTTGAGCCCAGGAGGTTGAGGCTGCAGTGAGCTGTGATTGCA
The DNA here is from genome assembly GCF_009828535.3 of Hylobates moloch. Classification (NCBI taxonomy): domain Eukaryota; kingdom Metazoa; phylum Chordata; class Mammalia; order Primates; family Hylobatidae; genus Hylobates; species Hylobates moloch. The sequence goes on along the minus strand of NW_026652276.1, from coordinate 129,542,504 downwards.
CCACTGCACTCTAGCCTAAGCAACAGAGTGAGACCCTGTGTCTAAAAAAACAAAAAAAGTATAATAGCCAACAGTTATAAGGAATGAAAAATTTACCAGATTTGTTTGCTATACATGTAGAAAAAGAGAAGGTCCTTTGCCTACTGGGAGGGGAGAATATTATGTAGAAAGTGGTTTAGCGCATACAGTAAAGGAAAAACTAAATTCTCCTCGGACTTCTTAGACTTGCTATCCTCCAAACGGGAAGATAGTTCATGTCACTCATTTTGTGATGATGTGTCTAGCTTTTACATATTCCTATTCAACTCAAAAGAAGGGTGTTAGCTCACCACTCACATATGTGCATACTGCTACAGATCTGCCAAAAAGAGCCAAGAGTCCTCAGTGTGTAACACTCCGTTTTCTTGCCCTATAAATAGTCTGCTCTTTCCAAAAAGAAGCTCAAACTACTAGTCAGAACTACCTACAGATTGAGTTCTGTGGAAGTTGAATCCTGGTGCTTTCATGCATGTGTATGCAACTCACCACTGAGAGAGGCCTTGGACCTTTGGATCCTCTTTCGAAGAAGCTGTTGAGTTTGTTCAAGGCCACTAGGTGGTGCTGGTGCATCCTGATAAATTAGCACGCGTTTCATTCCTTGGTAATGTGCCCTCTGCTTAGACCTCATGGTCACGAGTACAAGAAGCTAGTGATTACCCCTAAAGCTATGCCAGACAGATTGAGCCATTTGTGAAATTGGGTGGATGAGGAGGGCTTTTGGGGTATGTCAACAAATAAGAAATTAGAATCCTCCTGTTCTTGTTTAAATTCTAGGCTAAGAATTTTTCTAAATCAAAATAACCGATCATAAGAAAACCTGTTCAAAAGAAAAAAGCACCTTTTTTCCAAAGCTCTGAGGCCTAAAAGTAAACACCTAGAACCCAAAGCATGCAACCTTCAATCAAAAGCGATGTAAAATTCTAACCTCACCTGCAGGAAGCATCTCTACTTGCCAAGCAGGGCTGCACCTAAACTGTTTCAAACAACACTTTCAGTTCACCTCTTGATCTCACTCTCTAGCTCTGTTTCTCTCATACACACGAACACAACTTTTCAGGATGTAAACATAGGGAGAGACAACAACTTTGTTAACCTACTCAAATATATCACAACTCTTCTCTTTTTAGTCAACAAATTGACAACCAAGTAGGTTTTCCTCTCATCAAATACAACTCTAGAATAGTTAAGCCTGTTTTCTTATTAATGACATAGTCATCGTTATCTATGTAACATGGTTTTGTTATTTATAAAAGAAGTATATGGTTCTAGATAGATTTTTAAACACGAAACAAATGAGTTGTCATATCTCTTGTAATAATGAAATATGAGTGATTTGACAATAGTATAATGATAGCTTTTGACAATAAAGCAAAATGACTGAAATTGGGGTATAATGTAAATAACCTGAAAATAAAATATCTTCTTTTTCTTATTTGGAGGCATTGCAAAACACCTCTCTTCCAAAATCAGATTCTGAAATAACCAAAAACTCTCTAACTTGTAATTAAAAATTATACCATGGAACAGCAAATTATTTGCTTATTAACAACTAACCACCCTGGCACGGTGGCTCATGCCTACAATCCCAGCACTTTGGGCGGCTGAGACAGGTGGATCGCTTGAACCCAAGAGTTCAAGACCAGCATGGGAAACATAGGGAGACCCCATCTCTACAAAAAATACAAAATTAACCGGGCATGGTAGCACACACCTGTGGTCCCAACTACTTGGAAGGCTGAGGCAGAAGGATGGTTTGAGCCCAGGAGTTCAAGGCTGCAGTGAGCCATGATCCTGCCACTGCACTTCAGCCTGGGTAACAGAGTGAGACCCAGTCTCAACAAAAATAAAAAACAAGAAAATAACCATAAAAATGCTTTTTAAAAAGTAAAAGTTACTTTTCTTTTTTTTTTTTTTTTAAGAGTTGGAGCCTCACTCTGTCACTCAGGCTGAAGTGCAATGGTACAGTTACAGCTCATGGCAGCCTCAATCTCCTGGGCTCAAGCAATCCTCCTGCCTCAGCCTCCCAAGTAGCTGGGACTACGGGCACTACACCAGCTTCTGAGAACTGTATCTGTAGGTCGTTCTAATTAGTACTTTGGTGATACTCTTTCTGGAAAGATCAGACTATTGATAGGACTATACCATGCCTGGCTAATTTTGTTGTTGCTGTTTTTGTTGTTGTTGCTGTTGTTGTTGTTGTTGTTGTTGTTGTTGTTGAGATAGGGCCTCACTCTGTTGCCTAGGCTAGTCTAGAACTCCTGGGCTCAAGCGATCCTCCTCCCTTGGCCTCCCAAAGTGCCTGCATTCTTGGCATGAGTCACCATGCTCAGCCAAAAATAAAATTAACTAAAAATAGTTATTTTAACTAACCATATAATTTTAATCTATCAGCTGTTTAGAAATTACTGCAATAGAATTGATTGTAGAAAGAAACTCATTTAATTCATTTGTAGAAGCTAATTAAAGTATTTTCATTTAAAGTCACGTTGTTTTGTCATTCAAGCTGCCAAACGATATATTATTAGTCTGTGGTTTTTATCTTATAGGCCATTATGAGGTCTGTATGATGTCTGAAATCTGTCACAATGTTCACTTATGACCCACCCCATTTGTCAGCTTAGAGAGCATTTTTATTTCTGTCAGTGTGCTGGAACAAAGGATGGCCTTCATGAAAGGTAGCAGAAGCACTGAGGTCAGAGATGGGATTTCACTCAGCTACTCATCAGAGGCCTTGCCTCTTTAGTGTGAACATGATACTTCTGACCTCATCACAGGTTGCTTTTGTCTCCAAGGAAGTAACCAGGGACAACTTGAGAAAGTCAGGCAAAGTAACTTGCCATTGACAGATGGTGTTCAGCTGATAGAAAGAATGAATGGAGAAGCTGACAGAGAAAGATGCCGAAGATCGGTATAGCTTTTCATTCGGTATAGCAGAAGATGTATAAAATCAAAGCCACTTATATGCATTTACCTAAAAATCCCACTTCTAGGAATTTAGTTAAAGGAATTATAAAGGTGATTTTAAAACCTTGCAGCGCAAAGCTATTTGTTGCTGCATTCAATCTAGAGTAAAGAAAAATTAGAATAACCCAAATGATCAACAATTTAAAAAATTGAATAAATTATTATAACATCCACTCAAAGAAATGTTACGCACCCATTAAAAGTTATCATTATGAGAACTATAGAACCTAGGAATATGTTATATTTTTAAGTGAAAGTCATATAAAATGTTATGTATACATGTGGACATATTATACAAAAATGTATATTTTGCAGATAAAACTCTGGAAGTGCCTGCTCTTAACAAAATAAAGTTCTTTATTGCATTTGTCGCAATATTGCTTCTGTTTTAAAAGAGAAAGACCAGTTTGCAAAACAGGGGCAACTCTTAGCCCAATTGAGTTGTTTTTCATTAACTCCAGGGGAAAATCAAAATCATACTCATAAGTCACTTCTCCACAATATCCAATAAGATACTCAGGCAGAACCTCAGAAAATTCTATGAGAAGTGACTGATCTTTAACTTAACATAGATTTGAAAGAGAATGTGATATTTACAGAATTTATTTGGTTCTCCACATTGATTTGATTGTGGCAATACTTTTGGCCTTGTTTGCCATTATTTTCTACATGTAAATAACAGTGTGCCTATAAGCCATGTATTTCCCAGGAGATTTGAGCCTCCTACTTTCCAAATGTGTAAGATCTATAAAATGGAGGTAATGGTAGTGACGTTATTGTTTCTGTGGGGATTACATGCAATAATGTAGGTAAAGCACTTGTTTGTGATTGCTTTGAAGCACAGCTTCATCATTTACAGGTCAGTTCACTTTCCTGCGCCTGTTTCTTCATCTGTCAGAGCCTACCTCCTAGGGCTATTGTAAAGAATCGGCATATGTGGAGCACTTAGGACAGTGCCTGCTACATGTTCAGAACTCACTAGACATTAGCTATTATTATATTTTCTCCTGAACATCATACCTGCAATTTGAATAAATTGCAAGAATTTGAATAAGCTGCAAAAGGTTTAACTGTCTTTACACAACAGCTTTCATGAAACTTTGCCATGGCTCAGATGCAGCCAAGCTTCCCTCTGGCAGAACTAAAGGTAATTAGCATGATTTCTCCTCACCACCCCCCACCCCATTATTATTTTAAAAGAAAACTAAGGAAGGAGGAAAAATAAGAAAACCTTCTAAACATTTGCAAAGTTCATATAAAATTATACTTTAAAGTGGTGGTGATCAACAAGAAAGTTTTTGGAAACTCTCAGGGCATATTTTTTGTTTGTTTCCCAGAGTGATGGAAAGGGGGTACTACTAGCAATAGTTATGGGAAGAGATGCTGTATGTCCTGCAATGTCCAGGTCAATAGTGCACAAAAAAGAATTGCCCTGCATCCTTCACGACTTTCAAATGCCCCAGGAGATGTTCATATAAATGAAAAATCTGTTTATAAGTATCAAAGCCTATAATTAACCATATTTTAAATATAAACAGTATTTTTTGCCTTATTCTAATTTATTGCCTTTCCATATTATAAAATAATTAGGGTCTATTGTGCTGACCCCTATTGACTCCTGTAGGGATGGCACTGTATCCAAGAGGCCAAAGAAGAGACCTGGTGCCAGCAAACGAGATGTAGAGTTTATTGAGGACTTTTATACGGGGGTGGTCCAGTGGCAGTGGGCTGGACAGGAAGACTGCTATCATTTGTAAAAAGCATGTAGTTTGGCCAGGCATGGTGACTCTGGCCCGTAATCCCAGTACTATGGGAGGCCAGGTCGGGAGGATCGTTTGAGGCCAGGAGTTTGAGATCAGCATGGGCAACAAAGTAAGACCCCATCTCAACAACAGCAACAAAAATCATGAATTTATATAGCATTTTCACTTAGCACCCTCCACCTAATAACCTCCACTTAGCAACCTCCACCTAGCAACCTCCACCTAGCAACCTCCATTTAACTCAAAACAAAGTGCCTCAGTTCCTTGCATGTCCTGCATTACAGGGAATGGCCCAGAGGTTCAAATGTCCTTCATAGATAAGGAGTGAGTCTCCAAGTTGGCCACTCACAATTTCTTATGTGGAGACTCTGACCAACACATTCTTCTTAGACCATAGAGTCATTCTCAGGCTATGCTTCAGTTATTACTATCAGGTATGTCTGCCATACGGGCTTCTAGTAAAATATTTAGATATTCAGAAACATTGTAGAAAATATTATTTAGGAAAAATGAATATTTCATAATCCCACATTTTATGGACTGAATTGTGTCCCCTCAAAATCCATGTTGAAGCCCCAGTCCTCAGTACCTCAGAAGGTGACTGTATTTGAAGATAGGAGTGTGCCCTAACCCAGACTGACCAGTATTCTTTTAAGAAGAGGTAATTTGGACACACAAAGAAATACCAGGGATGCTCACATATGGAGGAAAAAACCATGTGAGAACACAAGGAAAGTGGCCATCTGCAAGCCAAGGAGAGGGGCCTCAGAAAAAATAACCAGCTGACACCTTGATCTTGGACTTCTCGCCTCCAGAACGGTGAGAAAATAAATGTCTGTTCATCCCACCCGGTCTGTAGTACCTTGTTATTGCAGCCCTGGCAAGCTCATACACTACTCCTCCAGATTCTGCCAGATTTTTTCTATGTGCAGACTAGCAAATGGCACAATTTCCTTTTATAGAAATGTATTTCTTCAACAGATATTTATTAAATACCTACTATCTTCAGGAGGAATAGTTACACTGGTGAACAAAAAGTTCCTTCTGAAATGAAATCATACCAAATGTACAAAAACTGCTTGCTCTTTTCACTTAAAAAATATATCTTGATGGGAGCGGTGGCTCACGCCTGTAATCCCAGCACTTTGGGAGGCCAAGGCAGGTGGATCACTTGAGCTCAGAAGTTAGAGACTAGCCCGGGCAAGATGGCGAAACCTCGTCTCTACAAAAAAATACAAAAATTAGGCGTGGTGATGTGCACCTGTGGTCCCAGCCACTTGGGAAGCCGAGGTGGAAGGATCACTGTAACCTTGGAGGTCAAGGCTGCTGCGAGCCGTGATGGCACCACCGCGCTCCAGCCTGGGTGACAGAGCAAGACCCTATCTCAAAGAAATATATATATCCTAGGTATCAGTCTATGTCAGTAATGATAACTACCATTTCCTTTTCTTTTTTGTTTTTTCTTTTTTTAGAGATGGAGTCTCGCTCTGTCGCCCAGGCTGGAGTGCAGTGGCACACCCTCTGCTCACTGCAACCTCCACCTCCTGGGTTCACGGCATTCTCCTGCCTCAGCCTCTCGAGTAACTGGGACTACAGGCACCCCCCACCGCGCCTGCCACCACGCCCAGCTAATTTTTTGTATTTTTAGTAGAGACGGGGTTTCACCGTGTTAGCCAGGATGGTCTCGATCTCCTGACCTCGTGATCCGCCTGCCTCGGCATCCTAAGGTGCTGGGATTACAGGAGTGAGCTACCACGCCTGGCCAGTAATGATAACTATCATTTCTCTCTTTCTTTCCTTTCCTTTCTCCTCCCTTTCTTCCTTCCTTCCTTTCTTTCTTTCTTTTTTTTTTTTTTTTTTTAGAAGAAGTCTTGCTCTGTCACCCAGGCTGGAGTGCAGTGGCGCAATCTCGGCTCACTGCAAGCTCCGCCTCCCAGGTTGATGCCATTCTCCTGCCACAGCCTCCCAAGTAGCTGGGACTATAGGTGCCCGCCACCACACCTGGCTAAGTTTTTGTATTTTTAGTAGAGACGGGTTTCACCATGTTAGCCAGGATGGTCTCCATCTCCTGACCTCGTGATCGGCTCGCCTCGGCCTCCCGAAGTGCTGGGATTACAGGCGTGAGCCACTGCGCTCCGCGGAAAACTATCATTTCTTGAGGGCTTTGTATGTTCTAGGGACTGGGATAAACACTTGCTTACGTTGCCTTGGAGTACTCATCTTACAGATGAGAGGATAGACTTGCAAGCCCTGTGGGAACACTAAAGCTCAAGTGAAATACAAAGGGGTTTCTCCCCACAGCTGCAGGTCATGGGTTCACCACGAGCCTGAAGCCAGGAAAGAGTCTTTTTTCTTTCTTTTTTTTTTTTCAGATGGAATCTCACTCTGTGGCCCAGACTGGAGTGCAGTGGTGTGATCTTGGCTCACTGCAACCTCCACCTCCCAGGATGAAGTGATTCTCCTCTGTCAGCGTCCCAAGCAGCTGTTATTACAGGCATGCACCATCACACCCAACTAATTTTGTATTTTTAGTAGAAACGGGATTACGCCATGCTGCCCAGGCTGGTCTCGAACTCCTGACCTCAAGTGATTCACCCATCTCATCCTCCCAATATGCTGGGATTACAGGCTGTTGCTCCAGCCTGGGCAACAGAGCGAGACTCTGGCACAAAAAAAAAAAAAAAAAAAGAAAGAAAGAAAGAAAGAAAGAAAAAGAAAAAAAGAAATCAAGTGTCCTGACTTTCAGTTAATCTTTACCACCCTTGTACTATTATACCTATATATGTATATATAATTTTATGTACAGTTTAATATACACTGAATTTTCTAGGGATATGACTAATGTCTAAACAGAAGGAATGTTGCACCCTGTTGTACCATGTTGTATTTGGAATTTACCAAGTGACAGCAGCACTGCTCTGGGTCCTGAGTCATCCATGCAACACACCTGCCACATCCCCTGCTTTGGGCTCCTTTATGATGCCTTAATGGGGTTGTGTACAAACACTTATGTATCAAAATACATATTTTGCTGTTGAGTATCTTCCTTTTATTTATTTTCTATATTACAAGCAAGGCCTTATAACTTTTTAAAAATCATGTGTGTAGGTAAGTTATATTGCCTATAAATTTCACTTCAAGGCAGTACAGGGAGCATTACAATATATTCGTTATGAAAAGGGGTGCTGTGTCTAAAAACCCTGCTTTAAAGATAACTTAGAATAAAATTTAGAAAACAAAAACTTTTGTATGTATCCTTACTACTTTTTAGTTTTTTAAAATCACGATTTAATCTCATTTAGTTTTCTTGGCCAATTGGCTCCAATTCATTCTTAGTTTCTGCTGGTTTCTGGGACTTGTTAATAACAGTCGCTCCCAACCCCTATATAGTTGTCACTTTGAGGTGTTAAAATTTCTCCAATCTTCCTTTTGCTCCAGCCTGAACTTTTAATTAACATATTTCTGTGGACTATTTAGTTCTGAAAAGCTAGTATTACTTAGTCCTTCTTTGTACATGTTGTAGGCTTGAAAGCTTGATAAAGTTTAGAAGAAGGAAAAATGGGCCGGCCGTGGTGGCTCACGCCTGTAATCCCAACACTTTGGGAGGCTGAGGCGGGCGGATCACCTGAGGTCAGGAGCTCGAGAACAGCCTGGCCAACATGGTGAAACCCCATTTCTACTAAAAATACAAAAATTAGCTGGGAGTGGTGGCATGTGCCTGAAATCCCAGCTACTCAGGTGGCTGAGGCAGGAGATCGCTTGTTGCAGTGCAATGAGATCTCATCATTCATCATTGTACTCCAGCCAGGGCAACAAGAGGGAGACTCCATCTCAAAAAAAAAAAAAAAAAAAAAAAGATTAAGAAGAAGGGAAAAATGGCAGCTAACCCCCACACACTGCACAGCAGTAGTGGGAAACTCCACAGGGTTTCTTTCCTAGTAATGAAAGTTCCCTCTCAAAGGAGAAGGCTTTGACACATATATCAAGTATGTGGATATTTGCTTAGTACTAACATTGTTTACATCCACTTACTTGGTCTTATTAACAGATTAAGCAAAGCTTCCTGTTTATTCCCTTGCCTGCTTCCTTCTGAGTTTTAAAGAAATCACACTTGATTTTAGAATTTACTTTAAAAATGTAAACAATATATAATTTTAGTGTTTTTTTTTTCTTTTTTTGGAGACAGAGTTTTTATCTGTCGCCCAAGCTGGAGTGCAATGGCATGATCTCAGCTCACTGCAACCTCCGTCTTCCGGGTTCAACAATTCTCCTGCCTCAGCCTCCTGAATAGCTTGGATTACAGGCATGCATTACCACACCCGGATTATTTTTGTATTTTTAGTAGAGACAGGTTTCGCCATGTTAGCCAGGCTTGTCTCGAACTCCTGGCCTCAAGCCGTCCACCTGCCTTGGCCTCCCAAAGTGCTGGGATTACAGGTGTGAGCCACTGCACCTAGCCAATTTTAGTTTTAATTTAAAACAAAGGCTTTTTTATTATAAAATAAGTCACATACTAACTTTAGAAATTATTCATTTACCTTACAGATTGATAAAGTTTTAAAAAACAATGTCAATAAATAAAAATTTTTACTATGTAGCTTTCTATATAGATATTTCAGTGCCCTCATGAACACATGTGTTTTAGAATATGAACTCTAAAGTTTAAAAAGCTTCATTGGCTGGGCATGGTGGCTTACACCTGTTATCCCAGCACGTTAGGAGGCCGAGGCAATCAGATTGCTTGAGCTCAGGAATTTGAGACCAGCCTGGGCAACATGGTGAAAGCCCGTCTCTACAAACATTACAAAACTGAGCTGAGTGTGGTGGTGTGTGACCGTAGTTCTAGCTACTAGAGAGGCTGAGATGGGAGGATCTCTTGAGCCAAGAGGTCAAGGCTGAAGTGAGCCATGATTACACCACTGCACTCTGGCCTGGGTGACACAGCAAGGAGACCCTGTCTCAAAAAAGAAAGGAAAAAGAAAAGGAAGCTTCATTGACTGCTTAGGAAGGATATTCTTTTTATTATCATTATTTTTTGTAGAGAGAAGATCTCACCATGTCACCCAGGCTGGTCTCGAATTCCTGTGATTAACAGATCCTCCTGCCTCGGCCTCCCAAATTGCTAGGATTACCAGCATGAGCTACCGTGCCTGGCAAACCTAGTTCTTAACTGTGCAAGAACCCTATTTTCTTCTCCATAGTTTTTAAGAACCAGCATGATCTAATATTTCTCCCTTATCAGTACCGAACTTTTGAGGAATCCTGGTATAATCAAAGACCTCAGTTTCCTACTACCTGGTTAGGCGATTGTTAGACTTCAATATTTAATAGGTAGATTTAATATTATTATAGTCTATTCCCTCTTAAAATCTTGTCAGTGATTTAGATTATCTCCTGAACGCCACTAGGCAGACAGAAATCTAATGTTCAATAAGAGAGAAACATACCAAGTAGTTTGCTGATTGTTCAGATGGTTTTGAGGAAAAGGAGCATCCATGCAAAAATATTTGTTGGTGTATGTCCAACACTGTCCTTCAAAAAGGTTTTCTTTAGCTAAACACTCACTCATGCTCAGGGCCTGCTGTAAAATCCCACAGATCTGAACTTCTACTGACTTAATTCAGACCTTCATCAATTTTTGCCTGGCCTATTGGAGTAACCCTCCTATCTTCCTTCCTTTACTTCCCATAGCTCCCCTGTCTTCCACAACATTGCCAGAAGGATTTTTCTGAAACATAGTTTGATCATATTGTTCTTTTCCTTGTCTCTCCGTGGCTCTGAAACTAGTTCCAGCCTTCCTTTCCAACATCATCTCCTATCAGTACAACCAAAGGGCCTCATACATCACTGATAGTTAACACTTGCTGTTTCCTAAATACTCTATGTCCTTGTAAGTATTGGTTGCTGAGGCTTGAATGAATTTTTTCCACTATCTGTCCTTTACAGTTCAACTAAAATACCACCTTTAGGAAGCCATTACTCATTCTCCAGGTCACCACTTTCTCCTCTGTTTATCTAATATCTCCTACATTCCCCCCCTCCCCAATGTATTATAACGATTCCTCAGTGTTGCCCCATCAGATTGTGAGCTATTTGAGGGTTTGAACTGATTTTATTCAAATCTGGATCCTCAGCACTTAGTACAGTCCTAGGCACACAGTAAGTGCTCAACACACGTTTTAAATGAACAGCTTTCCACAGGATAATTCTTTCAGCTCCTCTCCCACAGTCTAGAAGAAGACCTCCTTAAATTCATCCAAGTCCCTTCTTTTTTTTCCTGACAGTCTTGCTCTATTGCCCAGGCTGGAGTGCAATGGCATGATCTTGGCTCACTACAGCCTCTAACTCCCAGGTTCAAGTGATTCTCCTGCCTCAGCCTCCCTGGTAGCTGGGATTACAGGCACACACCACCACGTCTGGCTAATTTTTTGTATTTTTAGTAGAGACAGGGTTTCACCATGTTGGCCAGGCTGGTCTCAAAATCCTGGCCTCAAGTCATCTGCCCACCTCGGCCTCCCAAAGTGCAGGATTACAGACGTGAGCCACCGTGCCCTGCCCCAAGTCCCTTTTTATCTGGAGGAAGGTATCCAGAATATCTGTGAGGATTTTGTATTAATGAATAAAGTGACATAAACAGTCTGGCTTGTTTATGTAAGAGTTAAAGAGGAAAGAAACACAAAAAGCGGCTCAACAGTAAAAGACAGGTTTATTTTGGAGAATAAACCTGAGAGGGGCTTCCGGCTGATTTTTGGTCAGGAGCACTCTCTCTTACAGACTATTTAAGGGTTTTAGGGTGAGAGAGCTTATCACAGGCTTGGAATGTTTCTGTGTGGAGGAGAAGTTTATTGCAGGGTCAGATGTCTCTTGTTGGAGGGGTGGTTATCTTGAGACTGCCATCTCTCCAGCCAGAGGGGAGGTTATCTCAGGGCTGGCATGTCTCTGGTCAGGGATGGGTTTATCTTAGGGTTGGAATGTTTCTGGTCAGAAATGTCATTTGTGGTTTACAGTCATGCTGACCTTAGCCATTAGGCTGATGCCCTTTGGATTTAGGTGGTTTTTGATCAAGGGAAACTTTAAAATGGCGTTGCATGTCCAAGATGGCAATGCTCCTGCTCTGTCAATTTAGGTCTCTTCTGTCTTTAGTTTACATGGCCCACTCTGCCAGAACATGATTGCTCTGATTGAGCAAAAGAAACAGAATTCCTTATTTCAGGTTTACGAGAGGAATTTTAAAAATGCAAATAAAATAAATAGAATTTCTGAATACATAGTAAGGGGCTATCAAGCATCCAAGGGACCTCATCAAGATATATACCTTGTCAAAGCATTCAGATGGTTGTTTGATTTTCTCTCGTCTTAACTTTCATTTTATTCTGTCTCTGGAATCTTGTCTCACTGGATCTGATGGATTTATAGATCAGTTTGGCATTACTCGTGGATACATTAAGTTTAACATTTTTAAATGGCTGACATTGACTACTCTGCTCATTATCATCATTTTCAAGGTAGTTTTCTTAGCTATCTGTAAAGCATGTGTTACTATTTTTATTTGAGATGGGGTCCCATTCTGTCACCAAGTTGGAGTGCAGAGGCACAATCTTGGCTCACTGCAACCTCTGCCTCCCATGTTGAAATGATCCTCCCACCTCGGCCTCCCTAGTAGCTGGGACCACAGGTGTGCACCACCATGCCTGGCTAGTTTTTGTATTTTTGGTAGAGACAGGGTTTTGCGATGTTGCCCAGGCTGGTCTCGAACTCCTGAGCTCAAGTGATCCGCCCAGCTTGAGTTCTCAAACTGCTGGGATTACAGTAAAGTAGGCCACTACACGCAGCCTGCTTCTATTTTTAACTTTGTTTTGTTTTTGGTAAATAATCTCCTGTATTGAAAATAATGTGGCTATCCCTGACTCAGCATGTGGGGTTTGATTCATGGTTTCTTTGACATTCACTCAACTTAAGGAGTTGTTTTTGCTCATCATTCTTTCTAGATATTTTGTTTATTGAAATATTTTTTTCAAATGTGATGGTACTAATTTTTTTTCTTGTCTCTTTTACTCACAGCTATAACTTTAGCATCTAGACCAGTGCGTGGTGATACTTGGTGCTTAATAAACATCAATCAAATAGTGAGTGAACATTGTAAATCAAATTTTTTTTTTTTAGTCTCTCAACTCCTGGTGTGGCGGGAATTGGTTCCTTCCGGTTGGTTCTTGGTCTGGCTGACTTCAAGAACGAAGCCGCAGACACTCACGGTGAGTGGTACAGTTCTTAAAGATGGTGTGTCCAGAGTTTGTTCCTTCAGATGTTCACATATATCCACAGTTTCTTCCTCCTGCTGGGTTCATGGACTTGCTGACTTCAAGAGTGAAGCCGCAGACCTTCGCAGTGAGTGTTACAGCTCTTAAAAGTAGTGCTGCCGGAGTTGTTCATTCCTCCCAGTAGGTTCGTGGTCTCGCTGGCTTCAGGAGTGCAGCTGCAGACCTCCACAGTGACGGTTACAATTCTTAAAGGTGGCGCTGACCCAAAAACTGAGCAGCAGCAAGATGCGTTGCTAAGAGCAAGAGGTGTTTACATTGCTGCTGACAGCCCTGGTGGCCAGCTTTTATTCCCTTATTTGGCCCCACCTACATCCTGCTGATTGGTCCATTTCACAGAGAGCTGACTGGTCCATTTTACAGAGAGCTGATTGGTCGGTCCATTTTACAGAGTGCTGATTGGTCCGTTTTTACAGAGTGCTCATTGGTGAGTTTACAAATCTTTAGCTAGACACGGAGTGCTGATTGGTGCATTTACAATCCTTTACCTGGACAGAAAAGTTCTCCAAGTCCCACCCGACCCAGAAGCCCAGCCGGCTTCACCTCTCACTAGTACTGGTTATAATATACATATAAATTGATTTTTTCTTTTCTTGAAATCAGTAAAATTCTTAACATGCTTATAATCCAATAAAACTATTACAAATGTGTTTTTAACATTTTCTTAAAGAATAAACTTTTTTAAAAGTAAATCGTCTTTCTCATACCCAGTTACATAATCTGAGAGTTGTTTTCATGTTTTATTTTTGAGACAGGATCTCTGTCGCCCAGGCTGGAGTGCAGTGGTGCGACCCCCTTAGGCTCCAGCATTTCTCCCACCTCAGCCTCCCAAGTAGCTGGGACTACAGACATGCACCACCACGCCTGGCTAATTTTTTAAATTTTTGTAGAGATAGGGTTTCACTAGGCTGGTCTCAAACTCCTGAGCTCAAGCAATCCTCCCACCTTGGCCTCTCACAGAGCTGGGATTACAGATGTGAGCCACTGCACCCGGCCTGAGATTGTATTTTTCAATGTGAAGGTAGGAGTTCTGTATTTAAATTTGTATTTCTTCTAACTATTACTAATAGAAAGATAATCCATTAATCCATTTTGAGTACTAGTTCTGTTCTGAGCTTTTGTGCTTTCCGTAATTAAAGGTAATTTGCTTAAGTATCTGACATCTCCATTACAAAATGCTCTCCAGTTCCCAGGAGGCCCCAGGAGGCCTATGAAGGACAATTCCAGGAATGCGGCTGCAGCAAAACCAAAGGAGCTGCAGGCAGTCGCATTTAGGGAACTGTGGTCTTATTTCAAGAAACAATGCTTAGAGGCAGTAGACAGATGATAAGGTCACACACTTCACCACAAGAGATGGAGACTATGACTCACCAAAAGTCCCTTTCCAAAAACCTTGGGACTTAGAGGGAGAAAACACCTGACATGTGTCATAATAAAATATGTTTGTGTTATAGTTTACAGTGTGTGATTGCAGAAATAGGAAAATACAGAACACAAGGGAATGTAATTTGAGTACAGCCCAGCCATATCAATAGGAAAATCATAAGTGTGTATAAATAAATCATTACTGAATGCATGCTATATATTTAAGTATTTAGTACATTAAGTATTTACTAAGCCATTGCACTAAACATAATACACCAAAATAATACCGTTAAGATTCCCAACACAACTTAAATGGTAATCTTTTTAATTAATGGAGATACTTTAAAACAGATAATCATTTACTCTAATCTTAGAGTTGTCACGAAATTAAATGATTTTTTTAAAGATGCTTATTGCGTACTTAAGATATGTCAGATAATTGCTAAGGGTTTTATATGGACTATGTTATTTTATTCTCATAAAGTGGCAATATTATCCCTATTGTACAGATAAAGAGCTAAGAGGATAAACCCATATCTGCCTGACTCCAGTGCTGTTGAGTATCACTTACCCAAAATGCTTAGGACCAGAAATTCAGAATTCAGATTTTTTTTTTAATGTAGGGATATTTGCATAAACATAATGAGATAAAGATATTTCATTATGTTGGACCCAAGTCTAAACATGACATTCATTTATGTTTCATATGTGTCTTATACACATAACTTTAAGGCCATTTTATACACTTTTAAATAATTTTGTACATGAAACAAAGTTTTGACTACCACCCATCACATGAGGTCAGGTCTGGAACTTTCCACCTGTGGCATCGTATTGGCACTGAAAAGCTTTCAGATTTTGGAGAATTTTGGATTTCAGATTTTTGGATTAGGGACACTCAGCCTGTAATAACATCTTACCTTGGCTGCCCTTCTTTCCCTTTCTTCCTTTCCTACTTTTCTATCACTTCCTGAGATCACCTACTGTATTAGTTTGCTAGGGCTGTCATAACAAAAACCACAGACTGGGTGGCTGGGTGGCTTAAACGATAGAATTTATTTTCTCACAGTTCTGGAGGCTGGGAAGTCCAAGATGATGGTGTTGGCAGGCTTGGTTCCTTCTGAGGCCTCTCTCCTTGACTTACAGTCAGCTGCCTTCTTGTGTCTTCACATGGTCATCTCTTTGTGTGCACATGTGTTGGGGTGTCTCTTTCTGTGTCCAAACTCCTCTTCTTACAAGAATACCAGTCAGACTGGATTAAGGCCCACGACTGGATTAAGGCCCACCCTAAGGACCTCATTTTAACTTAGTAACCTTTCAGAAGACCTTTGGGTCTTCAATTTATTGGTGAGGGGGGGACACAATTCAGTGCAAAACACCTATCAAACCACCTCACTTGAAATTTTGTTTCAGCATTGGCCTGGGAAACACAAGATAAAACATGGAGGATACTGTTTGACACATAGTACTAAATACTTTTTAAGCATTTTTTGTGGGTCTGGTCCACTGACAGTGTATTCTCTTAGTTTTAATTTATCTTAAAATGCCTTTTATTTCCCTTTTATTCTTTTTTTATTCCCTTTTGTTCTTGAAGGATTTTTAAAAAGAGACTTTATTTTTTAGAGAAGTTTAAGTTCACAGTAAAATTGAACAGAAGATACAGAGAGTTCCCAGATACCTCCTGCCCCCACACATACATAGACTCCCCCATTATCAACATCCCCCATCGGATGGGTACATATGTTACAATTACTGAACTTACATTGATACATTATTATCTCCGACAGTCCACAGTTTACATTAGCATTCACTTGGTGGTGTACATTCTATAGGTTTTGACAAATGTATAATGACATGTATCTACCATTATAGTATCACATAGAGTATTTCCACTGCCCTAAAAAATGCTCTGTTTTCTACCTATTCATCCCTGCCTCCCTACCTAATTCCTGGCAACCACTGATCTTTTTACGCTTCTGTATTTTTGCCTTTTCCGGAATGTCATATACTGTAGTTGGAATCATACATTATGTAGCCTTTCAGATTAGCTTCTTTCACTTGGCAATATGCATTTAAGTTTTCTCCATATCTTTATATGGCTTGATAGCTCATTTCTTTTTAGCACTGAATATTTCATAGTTGATATTTCACAGTCATTTTATCCATTCACCTACTAAAGGACTTATTGGTTTCTTCCAGTTTTCAGCAATTATGAGTAAAGCTGCAATAAACATCTTTGTGCATGTTTTTGCATGAACATAGTTTTCAACTCCTGTGGGTAAATATCGAAAAGTACAATTGCTGGATCATATGGTAAGAGTATGTTTAGACTTTAAAGAAACCACCAAACTGTCTTCCAGAGTTGCTCTACCATTTTGCATTCTTACAAGCAATAAATGAAAGTTCCTGTGGCTTCATATTCTCATCAGTATTTAGTGTCATCTATTTGTAGTAGTAACTCATTGTTTTAATTGGCATTTCCTTAGGGATATTCTTGCTATATGTAAAATGTGAGATACAGGTGCTCCTCAACTTACCGTGGAGTTATAAACCCATGAAATTTATCTGTGATGGATTTAACCCATGGCAAACCCATCACAAATCAAAAATATCACAAGTCAAAAATGCAGGTACTACTACCCAATAAAGCCGTAGTAAAGTCAAAGAATCACAAGTTGAAACATCATATGTAGGCAACCATATGTACTTTTACTAGATATGAAATAGATACAGAATTCTAAGTTTCATCCTTTTAGTGCTTTAAACATATGATTCATTACCTTGTGGCTTCTAGTAAGAAGTCAGCTGTTTATGTGTCATTGTTATCCTGTCTACAATGTGCTGCTTTTTCTGGCTCTTTTAAAGACTTTTTACTTTTGTTTTCAGTAGTTTCATTACAATGTGCCTAGATGTAGTTCTCTTTGCACTTATCCTGCTTAGAGTTTGCCAAAATCATATATTTCACCAAATTCAGAAAACACTTTGGCCATTATCTCTTTAAATGTTTGGTCATTCTCTCTCTACTGGGACTCCAGTTACACATATTTAAACCTCTTAATGTTGTTTAATAAGTCACTGGGACCCTGCTCATTTTCTCCCAGGTTTTCTTCTCTGTTTTTTTCAAATTGGATAATTTCTATTGATCTATTTTCAAGGGTACTAGTTCTTTCTTCTTTTATCTCCAATCTGCAGTTAAGCCTATCTAGTGAATTTTTAAATATCAGATACTTTAATATCTAGCTCTATAATTTCCATTTGGTTATTTCTTTTTTTTTTTTTGAGACAGAGTCTTGCTCTGTCACCCAGGCTGCAGTGCAGTGGCACAATCTTGTCTCACTGCCACCTCTAAGTCCTGGGTTTAAGCGAGTCCTGTGCCTCAGCCTTCCAAGTAGCTGGAATTGCAGGTGCCTGCCACCATGCCCAGCTAATTGTTGTATTTTTAGTAGAGACGGGGTTTTACCATGTAGGCCAGTGCCACCAGACCCAGCTAATTTTTGTATTTTTAGTAGAGATGGGGTTTCACCATGTAGGCCAGTCTGGTCTTGAACTCCTGGCCTCAAGTGATCCGCCTGCCTTGGCCTCCCAAGGTGCTGGGTTTACAGGCATGAGCCATTGTGCCTGGCCTTTTATGGGTGCAAGAAATCCTCCTGCCTCAGCCCCCAAGTAGCTGGGACTACAGTCATGCACCACCATGCCTAGCTAATTTTTTGTATTTTTAGTAGAGACAGGGTTTTGCCACGTTGCCCAGTCTGGTCTCAAACTTCTGAGCTTAAGCAATCTGCCCACCCCAGCCTCCCAAAGTACTGGGAATTACAGGCATGAGCCACTGCATCCGGCCTGGTTATTTCTTTATGGTTTGTTTCTCTGCTGAGATTTCCTATATGTTCATTCATTTAAATTATGTTTTCTTTTACATCCTTAGGTATAGTTATAATAACTGCCTTAAAATCCTTGCTAATTACAATATATGAAGCATTCTGTGGTTGGTCTCTAGTGATTGTCTTTTCCTTAGAGTGTTGGTCATATTTTCCTCTTTCTTCTTATGTCTAGTAATTTGGGGTTGTATCCTGGACATGGTCAGTGAATGATAAATTGGAGAAACTCTGAACTCTGTTATGTTCTTCTCAAGAGTATTAATTTTTGTTGTAGTAGACAGATAACTTGGCAGAACTCAAACTCCAAACTCTACCCCCTCTATGTTGGGCAGTAGCTGAAATCTTTGTTCCATTCTTTTAGCCATGTATGGGCTTCTCAGTTTCTGCCCTGCACAGGGATAGTGCAGGAGTCAGCCAGATTTTCAAGTAGATTTTATATTCACAAACTGGGGCTCCTCCTCTATGGCTCTCTCCTTTCTAGAATCTTCTCCATCACATTCCAGCTGTGGTTGCTCCAAACTCTGACTCTTAATACATAACCTGTATGATTATGAGTCTGTGAGCATTAGCTACCCGGTGCAAGCCTTGCCCACCCTTAGGTAAAGAGTCACAAGAAAGGGAAAAACACACCCAATGACTTTCTTTTCCTCTAAATTTGATTCCTTTCCATTTTCTGCCTACTTTGGTCCCTTCTCAATGCCTTCATATTGTTTTTTTTTAAATGCTTTGTTCAGAGTTTGTAAGTATTACTTGTGGAGTGGTTGCTGTGATACATGCTACTCTCCCATTAATGGAAGTAGAACCTCATTTTTTTTTTTTTTTTTGAGACAGTCTCACTCTTGTTGCCCAGGCTGGAGTACAATGGTGTGATCTCGGTTCACTGCAACCTCCCGGGTTCAAGCGATTCTCCCGCCTCAGCCTTCCAAGTAGCTAGAATTACATGTGCTCGCCACCATGCCTGGCTAGTTTTTTGTATTTTTAGTAGAGATGGGCTTTCACCATGTTGGCCAGGCTGATCTCGAACTTCTGAGCTCAAGCAATCCACCTGCCTTGGCCTCCCAAAGTGCTGGGATTATAGGTGTGAGCCACCGTGCCTGGCCAGAACCTTGTTTTTTTAACCAAGAAAAGTCTGCTCTGTATTTAGACATTTGTATCATATTTATATATTTAAATCAACCTGATTGCTCCAGGTTATGATGTTATGCTTTGGTTTTTTTTTTTTTGTTTTTAATCTTTTAGAGATAAACTTTTTGAAAGGAGGACTATGTTCCCCCTCATGTTGTGGTGTTCTTTTCTAACTTCTCTGCTGGAAAAAGTAACCAGGTAACCTCTTCTCCAGAACCTCCACACTAATAGGACTTTTACTTGTTCTGATTTACCCTTCAATTCTATTTCTGTGGATAAGCATGTAGAAACATTATAGACTAGAGATTTTTTTTTCCAAGGTTAAGGACATTGCTGGGAACATTTCCAAGCATCACATTCAATTATTCTCTTTTTATTGATGAGGATTTTGTCCAGCGTTTTTCTGGAGGTTTGAACAGTAAGTTTCTGAGTTAAGGGGATTTGAGTTCACATCCAGTGTCATAATCTGAAAGGAAAAAGGATTGTCGTTCTGGGACACATGCCAGAGGAGCTGGTAAACACTGCAGAGGGACCCAACCAGGCCACATAGTCAACTCAGCCAAGAAGCCTTTATGTGCCAAACTATGCTGGCCTAGGGGAAAAGACATTACAGTATACTACAAATGGCTTTTAAAAAACAGTTTTATTAAGATATAATTTACATATCAAATTATATATTTTTGAACAATGAATAATATCTGAATGAATGAATAAAGAGCTCTTTAAACAACTCTCTCAGTAACTACTCAATTGCAGATAAAGAGGGAAATAGTGCCTTCATCTCCTCCTCCCAAGTACAATGATTGGAGATGCCCTTGTACATATTCAGTCTGTGGTGGCATACAACATGGGCGAGTTTCAAGCCTCAAGCCTAGAATGATGAGTTTAAAAATGAAAAGAATAGAGATTCAGCACTCAAGGAATTCATTTGGAAGCTGCCTTTCATCAAGCCTTCTTCAGATGAGAAGAAATCATCTCTGCTTTTTTTCTGGTCAAGTCTATATACAGCAGATATATACAGCAGTTATTTCTCTAACTCCAGCAGCTAAATTCCAGACCTAATCATTAATTTTCTCCATTGCTATGCCTTTTTCTTGATATCTGGTCTTAACAATAGAGCTACAAGAGACAAAGGCAGTCACACATGGTTGAATTCTCCATCATCAAACTAATTTTATTTTAGAGTTTGCAAAAGAGAGGCATTTATCACGTGGAACATTTGAAAAGTAACAAAATAAAATCTTACCAGATTTGGCAATCTGTAAGTCACTTATTTTTTTTTCTTTTTTTGGAGATGGAGTCTCACTCTGTCGCTCAGGCTGGAGTGCAGTAGCGTGATCTCGGCTCACTGCAACCTCTGCCTACCAATTGATCCAATTTGGTTCAAGCAATTCTCCTTCCTCAGCCTCTCAATTCTCCTGCCTCAGCCTCTCAATTCTCCTGCCTCAGCCTCCCAGCCTCCCAAGTAGCTGGGATTACAGGCGCCAGTCACCACACCCAGCTAATTTTTGTATTTTTAGTAGAGATGAAGTTTCACCATGTTGGCCAGGCTGGTCCTGAACTCCTTACCTCAGGTGATCTGCTCGCCTCAGCCTCCCAAAGTGCTGGGATTACAGGCATGAGCCACCGTGCCCGGCTTTAAGTCACTTCCAATAATAATTATTCCTCATTATGTAGCTTAAATGTTTCCTTCTCCTTAACAACTTTCCTAACCCTGTTCACCTCAGTCCCTGACTCAGGCACCATTTTCTGTGCTCCCTGTGCATATTTACTTTAGATTACTTATGACATTACATGAAAAGTGCCTATTTACTTACCTCTCTTCCCCATTAGACAATCTGCTCCTTGAGGATATACTCTGTCTCTCACTTGACTTTGTATCTTGGCCCTTAGGTCAGTACCTGGAATAAAATATATACTCAACACATGCTTGTTGAATAAATAAATGAATACAAGACACGACTAATATAGGAACATTAACTAACATGTTAAGTACACAGACCATGTCCACAAAAATTTCAAGGGAAAGATTTTAGAAGCAAATATGATTTGACATCTCTGAAACTGACTTTCTTTCTCTTGTAATTTGTGCTTGCAATTAAAATTTGTACCTGGACTTTTAAAAGACATTTCTGTGATAAGTCATGATGACTATGGCATTTGCCATCATTTAACAGATTAGAAATGCAAGGCTTGTCCCTTAAAGGAAATCATTTTTGAACTGTGGCTTCTTCATAGTAAAAAAAAGATTCTACTAAAATCTTTAGAAATGTAAAAGAAAATATTTAGTCTAGTAACCCTTTCTCTAATTATTCATGACGTGCTACATAATCAACTCCATTCATTTCTCTCTCAGAATGTTGTCACTGATTAGAAAAGAGAGAGGTTGAGGCCAGGCACAGTGGCTCACACCTGTAATCCCAGCACTTTGGGAGGTGGAAGTGAGAGGACTGCTTGAGCCCAGGAGTTTGAGACCAGCCTGGGCAACATAGTGAGAGTCCATCTCTATTAAAAAAAATTTTTTTTAAAGAGGGGTTGGAATGTATGACTGGGAACCTGTTTAACTTACTATGAGGTTAATATTGGATACTTAGTTCTGATAATTCGCTGGTCTCAGTTATTACATCTCACTTTTCCTCATAGCAGTGCCATTCCTAAGTTATGTTTTGCTTTAGACTCTAGGGAAAAATATACTTCTGATCATCCAGCAAACCTCTATCTACTGTCACCATGTCAATGTAAAACCAGTGTCAGCAGCAGCAGGGCTGAGAAGCTGGGTTTTTAATAGTAGTGGTAGTGGTGGGGCCAATAGATACAGCCTGAAAATAGGATTATTTTCCTTTCTGGAAAGAACTTAACCCCATCCTTTCACTTCCCAAAAGGTTTACTTTTAAAAGTGAGATGCTGGTTTTTGTCCCAGAATAGTAAGCCAACCACTTCCCACTCAATTTCCCAGCAGATAATTCTGTATTACCAGCATGTTCTGTGGAGGAAATTCAGTTTCTGGGTAGAAAGGGAAGTCCTCTAAGAAAATGGGGAGGAAAGACGTGAGATAAGAAAAATCTTTCTTTTTTTCTTTCTTTTTTTTTTTTTTTTTTTATTAAATAGGGACAGGGACTCACTATGTTGCCCAGACTGGTCTCGAACTCCTAGGCTCAGGGGATCCTCCTTCCTTGGTGTCCTAAAGTCCTGGGATTACAGGCATGAGCCACCATGCCCTGCCAAGTTTGTTTGTTTGCGATGGAGCCTCACTCTGTCACCCAGGCTGGAGTACAGTGGCACGATCTTAGCTCACTGCAACTTCTGCCTCCCAGGTTCAAGTGATTCTCCTGCCTCAGCCTCCAGAGTAGCTGGAATTACATGTGCAAGCCACCATGCCAAGCTAATTTTTGTATTTTTAGTAGAAATGGGGTTTCACTATGTTGGCCAGGCTGGTCTTGAACTCCTGACCTCAAGTGATCCACCTGCCTCGCCTTCCAGAGTACTGGGATTACAGGCATGAGCCACTGCACCTGGGCCAAGTTTTTTTTTTTGTTTTTTTTTTTAAGGAAGTGTTGATGGAAGAAACAAATGAAGTTGTAAATGTTGGCAAGTAAAAAAGAAAGCAACAGGCAAGGTGCAGTGGCTCACACCTATAATCCCAGCACTTCGGTAGGCCAAGAGGGTGGATCACTTGAGCTCAGGAGTGTGAAACCAGCCTGGGCAACATAGCAAAACTCTATCTCCACCAAAAATACAAAAATTAGCTGGGTGTGGTGGCTCATGCCTATAGTCCCAGCTACTTGTGGGGCTAAGGCAGGAGGATCGCTTGAACCCAGGAGGTCAAGGCTGCAGTGAGCTATGACCATGCCACAGCACTCTAGCCTAGGTGACAAAGTGAGACCCTGAGGTCCTGTCCCAAAAAAAAAAAAAAAAGGAAGATGAAGAAGGCAACAAAGAGAAGGAGAAGAAATTAGATGATAGGTATTATGTTACATAAACTGTTTAAAGATAAGGGAAAGACATTTTTTTCAGTTCTCCCCACCATTAGAAGATGTATAATGTAGGGGTTCTATAGCAATGGTATCTAGCTCAGGTGCCAGGCCATCTTAGGTTTAAATCCTCACTCTGTTGGGAGGCCAAGGCAGGCAGTTCACTTGACAGGAGTTTGAGACCAGCCTGGCCAACACGGTGAAACCCCATCTCTACTAAAAATACAAAAACTGGCCAGGTGTGGTGGTGCATGGCTATAATCCCAGCTCCTAGAGAGGCTGAGGCACGAGAATCACTTGAACCCGGGAGGCACAGGTTGCAGTGAGCCGAGATCGTGCCATTACACTGCAGCCTGGGTGACAGAGAGACATGGTCTCAAAAAAATAATAATAATAAATAAATCAATCCTCACTCTGCCACTTGCTAGGCTTCTCAGAGCCTCAGTTTCTTCATTCGTAAATGGGGTGATAATAGTAGTTTCTACGTTGAAGTGTTTTTTGGTTTTTGTTTTTGTTTTTGTTTTTTGAAATGGAGTCTCACTCTGTTGCCCAGGCTGGAATGCAGTGGCGCAGTCTCGGCTCACTGCAACCTCCGCCTCCCAAGTTCAAGAAATTCTCCTGCCTCAGCCTCTTGAGTAGCTGGGACTATAGGCATGCGCCACCACGCCCAGCTAATTTTTGTATTTTTAGGAAACATGTGGTTTCACCATGTTGGCCAGGCTGCTCTCGAACTCCTGACCTCAGGTGATCCACCCACCTCGGCCTCCCAAAGTGCTGGGATTATAGGCGTCAGCCAGCGTGCCCGGCCTGAAGTGTTGTTTTAAAGATTAAATGAGATAATTTACATGATGATATTTGCACAGTATTCAACAAATATTGGCCATTATTATTGTTTTTAGGTATTCTGTCATGTGGTCCTTAAACATTGATAGTCCCCTTTTTATTTCATTTCCTTGGAAGTGAAAAGATTGTAAAGGAAGAGGCACAAATCCATGAACTGAAGTTTCTTGAGAGTAAGGACCGTATCTAATTTATTATTGTATTTCCACTACCTAGCATAGTGCTTAGCAGACAGTAAATATTTGTTAAGGAAATGGAAGAACCAGTAATATAAAACATAACTTTGATTATAAGTGTTATGGTTGAATTGTGTCCCCTCCAATTCCTATGTTGAAGTTCCTGCCTCCAGTACTTCAGAATGTGACCTTGTTTGGAAATAGGGTTATTGATATAATTAAGGTAAGGTCATGCTAGAATAGGATGGGCCCCTAATCTAATATGACTGGTGTTTTTATTTATTTTATTTATTTTGTATTTATTTATTTATTTATTTTGGGGATGGAGTCTTCCTCTGTCGCCCAGGCTGGAGTGCAGTGGCACTATCTCGGCTCACCACAACCTCCGCCGCACAGGTTCAAGCGATTCTCCTGCCTCAGCCTCCCGAGTAGCTGGGATTACAGGCATGTGCTGCCACACCTGGCTAATTTTGTGTTTTAGTAGAGACAGGGTTTCGCCATGTTGGTCAGGCTGGTCTCGAACTCCTGACCTCAGGTGATCCACCTGCCTCGGTCTCCCAAAGTGTTGGGATTACAGGTGTGAGCCACCACCCCTGGCCTGCTGTTTTTATTAAAAGGGGAAATTTGGGGACAAACATGCACACTAGGGAGAACGCCACGTGAAGATGGAGGCAGAAGGTAATGCATCTGCAAGCCAAGAAAGAGGGAAAGATTGTCAACAAAGCACAAGGAGCTAAGGGAGAGGCATGAAGCAAATTCTTTCTCACAGCCCTCAGAAGAAACAAACCCTGTCAACACCTTGATCTTGAACTTCTAGCCTCCAGAACTATGAGACAAACTACTTCTGTTGTTTAAGCGACCCAGTTTGTGATACTTTGTTATGGCAACCCTACCAAACTAAGACAAGTCAGTACTATCATCATCTTCATATGCTGTGATTTTGACTTGTTTAAATCTAGTCTGAAAGAGAAGATTTTGTCTGTATTATTTTATATAAGCAGGCATTATTCAAAGCAAACAAAAGCAAGCATAAAGCGAGAATGCTCTTTCGTTAGGCACAATTCTAAAAAGTTATCTAAGTAAGCTTTTTGGGGACCAGCATCATATTACTAAGTTCTGTGCCAGGAACAGGCTTAATTCCTGACATAAATGCTAAATTGGTAGATACAGCAAGCAGACTGAGAACAACAACAGAACAGTTTTCATCGTTTAATTTTACTCGAGTCAAAATTCTGTAACCACCTTTAATACTATTACAAAAATACTGTAAAAGGTTTACAGGGCAGCTAACACAAGTAAACAAAGCTTCTGATTATGGCAGTATTTCCTTTTAATTCTTAAGAATAACAGACTATAAATGTAACAATAAACTATAAAGGGCCGGGCACAGTGGTTCACACCTGTGATCCCAGCACTTTGGGAGGCCGAGGTGGGTGGATCACCTGAGGTCAGGAGTTCGAGACCAGCTTGGCCAACATGGTGAAACCCCATCTCTACTAAAAATACAAAAATTAGCCGGGCATGGTGGCGGGCGCCTGTAGTCCAGCTGCTCGGAAGGCTGAGGCAGGAGAATCACTTGAACTCAGGAGGCAGAGGTTGCAGTGAGCTGAGATGGAGCCACTGCACTCCAGCCTGGATGACAGAGCCAGACTCCATCTCAAAAAAAAAAAAAAAAACTATAAAGAACAGTCTAACTTTTTGACTTAATCCTTTTGTTGCATTGAATCGCATTTGAATTAAGCAGATGCTTGGGTAGAGCATTATATAGATTTGACATTGATATGAAATTAGAAAAGTTAAAGTATTTTCATGAATATTCTAACTTCAAGGGGCATAATGCCAAAGAGTGCCCAGCAAGTGGTTATCTATAGAAGACAGTCAATAGGTACTGAATGAATGAATGAAAAAAATGAATGGATTAAGAGAGCAGATTACTTTAGAAAAAACTGTGTTACCTAGGAGTAATTAACAGGAATTTTTGTGGAGTAATAATTGTCCTGGAATCATGTTTGTTATTTCCATCCTTTTTAGGGAAAACTAGAGGACTCAAAGAGACAGCCAGTCAGAAAGAACATAAGAAACTTAAGAGAACATCTGGTTAGAGATGCATTATTAAATTCAGCACTAATTCTATAGAGTCTGTCATTGAAAAATCATCAAACTGTTAATGCTAGAAAGGTAGAATATTCCAGCCCAATGCAGCCGATAGACTGCTGAAACAAACACAGTGACACAGTGTGGCTTCCTTAATATCTAAGAGACCTGCCGAGCTAGTTAGACAATAAGTTTCTGAGATTTAAAACAAGTCTTACCATGAATAGAAACTCATAATGAAATGATGGATTTCCGTGTTGTAGAACTCTTTAGCATCAGAAAAAGATTCAAAGTTTCTGAGAAGATTCACTTTGCAAATATTTTAGCACAATTACTCATTATATTAGCATTCTTGTCTATCATAGAAAAACATGTGTTATTTAAAACCCAGAATGACTATAGCTGTTTCATTCTTCTAAGGTGGAGTGGCTGAATTCTATCAATGGGAAAATTCCTCTCTACGTTGTTTCTTTCCATTTGCAGAGGCAGGTAGAAGAAGAAGAAAACAGAGATTGAAATTTCAAAGTTTGGTTTTTTGTTTGTTTGTTTGTTTTGAGACAGAGTCTCACTCTGTCATCCAGGCTGGAGTGCAGTGGCGCAATCTCAGTTCACTGCAGCCTCTGCCTCCCACGTTCAAGCAATTCTCGTGCCTCAGTCTCCCGGGTAGCTGGGATTACAGGCGTGCGCCACCACACCTGGCTAATTTTTTTTATTTTTAATAGACATGAGGTTTCACGATGTTGGTCAAGCTGGTCTCAAACTCCTGACCTCAAATAATCTGCCCACCTTGGCCTTCCAAAGTGCTGGGATTACAGGCATTTAGCCACTGTGCCGGGTCTAAATTTCTGCCAATAATTCTGTGCCCCAGAAAAGTAAGACCCAAAGTAGATGGCCTCTAATTTAGCAGAGCATGTGATGAGTTTGTTTGTTTGTTTTTGAGACGGAGTCTCGCTCTGTCACCCAGGCTGGAGTGCAGTGGCGCGATCTCGGCTCCGCCTCCGGGGTTCACACCATTCTCCTGCGTCAGCCTCCTGAGTAGCTGGGACTACAGGCACCCACCACCACGCCGGGCTAATTTTTTGAATTTTTTAGTAGAGACGGAGTTTCACCGTGTTAGCCAGGATGGTCTCAATCTCCTGACCTCGTGATCCGCCTGCCTCGGCCTCCCAAAGTTCTGGGATTACAGGCATGAGCCACCGCGCCCGGCTCATGTGATGAGTTTTGATATGCAAAAGTAAACCAGAGTCCCTAAGTAGGTGGAAAACTAAATTAATTAGAAAAATAAGCTGTGAGAATTGTG
Organism: Hylobates moloch; assembly: GCF_009828535.3. Lineage (NCBI taxonomy): Eukaryota > Metazoa > Chordata > Mammalia > Primates > Hylobatidae > Hylobates > Hylobates moloch. The sequence goes on along the minus strand of NW_026652276.1, from coordinate 129,514,677 downwards.
ATGAAGTGCTTTTTCCTGAAGATATTAGCCTGGAGAATGAAACCAGAGATTGACGACCATGGAAGATGACCGGTAAAAAATTCCAGTAGATGGAATTGCTGAGGATGTCAAAAACAAGAATGTTTAATGATTCATTTTAAGATGTTTCACCAGAGTAATATAAAATCTATTCCCTCAGTCTGAATCTTCAATAAAATTTAACACACACAAAGTTTAGTGTGTATTATGGGAGCGGATTTTTTTTAAATAAATTGAGATAAAGAAGTCATGTTCCACAGCTGGATCTGCACAATGTTCAAGAGTTCAGTATCAGGAAGTTGGATTTGGAGAAAGTCATTCTGAGGGAATTCAAAGAAATATCGAGAGGATATTAGATCTTCTGCCAACTGTGAGATGAGGGTTAACTCAGTTTTTGATATGTTCAAGGGCAGAATCTATCAATTAAGGTGACTTTGGTTGCAAGTAACAGAAAACCTTAATTCAACTTGACTTAAATAATAAGAGAGTTTAATATCTTCATAACAGGAAGTATGGAGGAAGGGCAGGAAATATGGAGGAAGGGTTGATTGACGTCAAGGACACAGATTCTTTCAATATGTTCCTCTGACATTTCCAGCTGAGAGCAAAATGGCTATAGCTGTGCCTGTCAACACATCCACATAGAACATCCAGAGGAAGGAAAGAGGCCATTTATTAACATCTCCTTTTGAAAAATGTGGAAAACTTTTCAAGAAGCAACTCAACAGAGTTTCTTACACATCTAATTGGCCAGAGCTATATCGCATGCCTGCCATTAAACCATTCTTTTGGCAAGAGGGATTGCTCCTATTCTGAAACACCTTAATTGTCTTAGACCAATCAGGATTTACTTCTTAGTGTCACCTTTACCTGAGCCACAAGGGGGATAAGTCGATACCTAACAAAATCAGGGTTTTAGGTATGTAGTGTGACCTCCACTGATATTTGAGTCTCAAGGAAAACAATACATTGCAGGATGATTGCGTTAATATATATGTGAAATATTGTGTATTTATCTTAGAGGAATTTTGGAAAGCATTTATGTAAACTACTTGGATTGGACAACTTGAAATAATACTAAGGCTAGTTTTATTAGTAGTTATATAGTCATAAATAATGGTTTCAGTGGTTTTTTCAACAGAAAATTTCTTTTATTTATATGAAAATAAGAGAAACAGAGCCTCAAAGTTGATTTTTCCCTAGTGTAAAGGGGTTAGAACACATTTAAAATGTGTTCAGTTTAAGATATCACATTTTATGAAAACTGACAAAACTAGAATGTGTCACAGAAATCATATACTATGAGGATTAGAAAAATAAGCTGGAAATGTTTAACTTGGGAAAAAAGTGTTTGGAAGAATATAAGAGAATCTTCATTTGTTTGAAGAGTTGGTGTGTAGAATAGAATATAGACTTATTCTGAGTAGCTCCAAAGGTTAGAAGGAGGACAAATGTCTGGAAATTACAGTGAGATATTCTTCAGTTCAAAATAACATAGACCTATCTAAAATAATTAAAGCTGCCCCTGAGTTTTCTCATAAAATATTGATTTCCCCATTGGAAATTTCCAAGAAGACCCTATATGGCCATCTAGCAGCAATGTTTTGAGAGATTCTTGCTTTGGGTGGGAAACCAGACCAGGTCAAAGTGACTTTGTAAGCATGGTCTGCAACCTACTATGAGGTAGGTTGTGGTTAACCTATGAGCTGTGATGGTTAATTTTATGTGTCATCTTGACTGAGCCATAAAGTGCCCAAACAGTTGGTTGATTATTATTCTGGGTGTGTCTGTGAGGTTGGTGCTGGATGAGATTAACATTTGCATCAGAAGACTGAATAAAGCAAGTTGTCCTATCTACTATGGGTAGCCCTTGTCCAAACAGTTGAAGGCCTGAGTAGAACAGAAGACTGACCCTCCCTCAAGTAAGAGGGAACTCCTGTCTGACTGCTTTGAACTGGGACATTAATCTTTCCTCTTCTAGTCTTGAATAGAAACATTGGCTGTTTTTGGGTCTTGAGCCAGCTGTTTTTCAGACTGGAACTTACACCATCGGCTCTCCTGGTTCTCAGGCTCTTAGGCTCAGACAAACTACACATTGGCTTTCCTGGGTCTCCAGCTCATTACCTGCAGATCTCGGGACTTCTCAGCCTCAATTATTGCATGAGCCAATCTTTCTTCCTCTCTCTCTCTATTGGTTCTGTTTCTCTGCAGAACCCTATGACATGGGCTGAGAACTTCTTCCAAAGCAAGTTCTTTCTTCAGTTCTTATAGATAAACTGAGTATGTTCTCTAGATTATTGTTTTTACTTCCTGAGGGGCTTTGAGAATGACCAGAATTACGGCTCTACTTCAATTTTTATTATTTCATTCATCATCACAGAATTCTTTTTACCAGAAAATTGAAACAGGTAAACTACAGGGTCTTTTGCCTTACCCCCAAGAATCATGGTAAACAATTTTTTTTTTAGAAATTCTCTCAAGAAAACCACTTCGAAAGTCTCCTACAACTTTAAAATCTCATTATTACATTTACTTATTGCTTCCAATTGTTTTTCTTCCTTTGGGACTTCTAGCTGTATTTTTTGTGCTCAAAAAAAATAAAAAAGTTTAAGCACAAAGAGTCAGAAGTAGAATAGAAGGAACAGAGTTACAGATTGTATTTTTAAACAACAATAAAATGGTTATTTTTAAATAACCATTTCAAAAATACAGAGACATTTTGGATTTTGACTTCAAGTTTCATTTAATAAAATTTAGCAAATAAAAGAATGCTAGTGTATTAAACACCTACGTGTAGTTAAATTTTTAGTTTAACATTGAGAAACCTCATGTACATTCAAAAGGAACAGATAATTCTAATCTCATTCTCTTTGACAGTGATTAGTTTGTGGCTCATAGCAAGAACAAAGGCGAAAATGAAACTATTATTCTGTGCTGTATAAATCTACTCCACCCTGATGACTTCTGCTGAGCATGGAGGTGGAACCGGGTGAATGGTGGTACACAGATAACATTCCAGTTGCTATATTTGTGCACACACTCAAGGGTGTGCCCACAATTTTCTATCTAGGTTTAAAGGCAAATTAGAAGATTCCAGACTTAATACCAAAAAAGCACTAAAAAAAATCAAAATCCAAGATAGAATTATGCAGTACTTATGAGATGCCATAAGGAATGAACTATTGAATAAGTTAAAATCCAAATTTCATCAAATTGTATAACTGCAGAATATAATCATTTTGTAAACTGTATTGAGCTTTAAAAATACATACTTTCTTGTTTCAGGGTGATTTGCATAGAGTTGCCTACTGTCATTATTTTAAGTTTGAGTCTTTCAGGAGAAAAATAAAATTTTTATTCCTTTCTAAAATGTTGGTATTTATACCAGTGCAAATTGACTCTAGTGGTTTGCTTTCTATCAACAATTACGTGACATACCCAAGTTCTTCTCAGCCTCATACTCTATGAAAATGTCAAGTATTCGCTACATCATGGGCTATACTGTCTTCAGTGCTTCTCTGTTATCTTCTACATCTCCAAATTATGAGGTTTACCTAATGTCATAATTTTTCCCTTCTTTGGGATTGTCAGGATCCTCTCCTTTGTTCACTGCGGTGGATAGAATAATGTCTGTTGCCTTCCTCAATGTTGTCTATGTCCTACTCCCTGGAACCTGAGACTATGTGAGATTATATAGGAAAGGAATGAATGTTGGAAATGGAATTAAGGTTGATAATCAGCTGACTTTAAAATAGGAAGTTATCCTGGATTATCCTATAATCACAAGAATCCTTAAAAGTGGAAGAGGGAATTGGAGAACCAGAGAAGTGGCAGCATGGGAAGGGCTTGTATTGGCCTAGTACTGCTGGATTTGAAAGTGAAGGAAGGAGGCCATGAGCCAAGGAAATCAGGCAGCCTCTAGGCTACACCCTGCTGACACTGATCTGAGCCCAGTAAGATCCATGTTGGACTTTTTAATTCAATAAAGAACTCTAAGATAATACACTCTTTGTTGTTTTAAGCCATTAAGTTTGTAGTAATTGATCACAGCAGCAATAGAAAACTAATATATTTGGTTTTTGTTGTTATTGTTTGTTTGTTTTTTAAGATGTAGTCTCACTCTGTTGCCCAGGCTGGAGTGCAATGGCACAATCTTGGCTCACTGCCACCTCTGCCTCCTGGGTTCAAGCAATTCTCCTGCCTCAGCCTTCTGAGTAGCTGGGACTACAGGCGCGTGCCACCATGCCTGGCTAATTTTCGTATTTTTAGTAGAGACAGGGTTTTACCATGTTCACCAGGCTGGTCCCAAACTCTTGACCTCATGTGATCCACCTGCCCTGGCCTCCCAAAGTGTTGAGATTACAGGAGTGAGCCAGGGCGCCTGGCCCTAATATATTTGTTTTGTTTTTGGCCTTTCTTCTACACGGATTCCTCTTCTATTGAAATCCTTAATAGCCTTCAGGCCAAATCCAAGGATCATAGAACATGTTCACCCTCCCTTGACTCCTTTATTTCTGTCAAAAAAATTAATTAAGGAAACTACTGAATAACCCTGAAATCAACAGAGGTGCCATTGTTATAAAGGTACATAGGTATGCAACTTTTAAAAATTGACCTAGAAACAAGGACATAAGTGAAATGCCATTTGCCTATAGTTCTAAAGCCTTTCAATAATTTATTTAATGCCTATAAAATATTCAGCACAGCACCCTAGGGAAGTTAAAAATTGGGACAATACATATGGCAAAGTTCTTGGGAATACACAAAAGGCACCTGTGTTGATCAAGTGACTGCTGACAAGAGAAGACATAGGGAAGTGAAGAGCAGATGGAGCAGGAGTTAGAGGAAGTTTAAGGGATGACTTTTGGGAAAGAAGAAAAAGAAAAGGATAGAAAACGAAGAGAGGAAGAGAATGTGGCAAAGACAAGTTCTCTCAGGAGATCTGGTCTCTTGACCATAATAAGCACCCAACAAGTATTTACAGAATGACTGATTTGAGGGACTCTGATTTCTTCCAAGAGGAAAGACAGGAAATAAGCTAATTCCATTCGACATACGTTTTAGACATGATTACAGTCTAAACAAAATTTTACATTTTCTAGAATTTCATTCTATATTACAGAAGTTTATTAATTCTGTACGAATTCTCAGTAACTACTGATAAGGGTTTCCAATGCTTTCCTTCAGAAAGCATTCAGATTTGGAGTGTAAACAAATGCTTTTAATTACTCTTTCACTCATTACATAAAAGACTTTGGGCTTGTAACTGAAGAAGTTATATAATTAAAACAACCAATACTCATTCTGAGTATTACTTGATTGTCAGAAATACTGAGTCAGGGTTCATTTTATACCAAAGTCAAGCCTGCCATGAGCTTAATGATTAAGTCAGATTTAAAAATCCTTCCCATCACTGCAGAACATATAGACAATTTCAGTCCAACGTGTCAGAAATCTCACTTTCAGAAAAGTTGTCACCTTTTCTTTGCACTCCAGCCCTCCAGCCCCTTTAATGTGCTATCCAAGAAAGCAGTGAAGGAGAATCACAGGATAATTGTGCTGTAGAGGGGAGAATAACCAGGCCAGAGATCAGGAGGACTGGAGGCCCCCAGGGGAAGAGCTGTAGGAAAAGGGAGACCCCATAGATAATATGATGAAATATTTGGAAAGCATTAGGAACATCTGGATAGAAAATTAGATAAGTCAAACAATAAGGCAGATACCAAAGCCAAACAAAAACCTTTAAAAGGAAACGCAGTCATACTTCTCTATTAAGCTGTGCAGTGAATCATATTTACATCACCATCAGGTGGGAACACTGGTTATTATTTTATCAGAAAATAATGATGTTATCCAATTGGGAGAATGGGGAAAGTTGTGGGGACAGTGATAACAGAGCCAAATCTCTGTCTATCCAATTGTCTATCGAAACAGGAAATCAACGGATTGGAGCCTACTGGGCTTGAGAGCCCCGCTGAGGAGTCCGGAGGAGGTTGAGACGCAACTACGGCCGTGTCCCCTCCCGGTGCCTGGCCACATGGCGAGCAGGGCGACGCTGAAGCAGCCCACGGAGCTCGAGGCGACGCTGCTGAGCCTGGTTCCCCAAAGCGGCCGCGCCACTCCCCGCTTCCCCGCCCGGCTCCGGGCCCCATGCCCTGGGACGCAGAGCCACCGCCGCCGCTTCAGACGCAGACCCCACCGCGACCCTGCAGCAGCCTGCCCCGCCTGGCCGCCAGAGGCACCTTCCAACTCCGAAGCACATTTTTCAACACATAATAGAATAATTATCAGAGGTGGACACATTTAGAAGTTGTTCTTAATCAGAGGGCAGCTTGTGCTTAGGGAAGCCAGCTTCAGTCCTCAGCACTCAGCACCCAGTGCTCCAGGTTTCTCCCGGGTGAAGATGAACCAGCCCACCTTGGCCCTCCGGCAAGTTGGAACAATATGTACACATCTCTTAAACTATGAAGAGAAGATTTGGGAGGAGTATGAGCAAATCCTCAATACCAAACTAGCAGAGCAATACGAGTCGTTTGTGAAATTCACACATGATCAGATTATGCGACCATGTGCGACAAGCCCAACAAACTATGTGTCTTGAAGCTTTTTGTTGCAGATCTTGGTACCAGGTTTGACCTGAAGGCATGGTTGCTATACATTTTTTGCAACTGTTTGATATCACATTTCGCTCCAACTTTGCATCCTGAGAACATCCAACGTTTCTGCAGGTCCATTTTATACGACTTGAAAGACCTTAAAGCTTTCTGGTTACCACAAGTATATCTTTCTTTTCTGTTCATCCAGTAAATAGTCATACCCTACTGTGACAGATTTTTCCAAACAAAAATACCTGGAGCAGCAGTGTAGCAAAATATGCCTTCAGTGGCACTCAACAAACAGAGTTTCCCCAAGCACAGTTCTGTAAGAAGTGTGTGTGAGTGTGTATGTGTCTGTACATGTACTTTAGATTATGGTTTGTATTGTGCAAATTTTTTTGATCCGGGGATTCTGGCTGTGGATTTGATGCAGAAAATTATGGTTAAAAACTTATGGTCTACAGAAGATCCTTAATGCTTTGTGACTGTATACATTGTAACAGTGGATTGTTTTATGTGTAGGTATTATTGTTAAATATAGGGACTGTTTCCAGGCACAAAATAGGAATCATAAATTAGGATGCAGGCTGGGTAAGGTGGCTCATGCCTGTAATCCCAGCACTTTGGGAGGAGGCCGAGCTGGACGGATCGCTTGAGGAGAGTTCGTGACCAGCCTGGCCTACGTGGAGAAACCCTGTCCCTACTAAAAATACAAAAATTAGCTGGACATGGTGGCAAGCGCCTGTAATCCCAGCTTCTCGAGAGGCTGAGGCAGGAGATCACTTGAACCGGGGAGGCAGAGGTTGCATTGAGCCCAGATTGTGCCACTGCACTCCAGCCTGGGTGACAGAGTAAGATTCCATCTCAAAAAAAAAAAAAAGTGAGGATGGCCATTGGCTGTGGTTGTGACAATACAGTGAAAGTCTGTTGTCTTAGATATACAAATACATAGGAGAAATTAGAACAAACTGGAGACTGGCCTTTGACACATGGACTCTGCCTAGCCATGTTAGAAAAATATTTAACTCCAAGCCTTAAAATTCCCAAATGGAGTTGGTGCTTACCTCATTCACACAATCAAAGAGTTCACTGGGTCCTGAACCTCTAAAGGGAAAAGGTCTCCCCTGGAGCAGGAGCATCAGGGTGTGCTCGGGGGCATAACAGAGGTGAGTGCTGGGCTGAGGCAGGCTCCCTTGGCACTGCTAGTTGCAGGAGCACTTTACCTTTGTATCAGTTATTAAAAACAAAATTTGAATCCTTTGGTCAGGTTCCCCCAAATTATTTCGAGGTAACCATGTTTAAGTGCTTGAGCTTTTGTGTTGGCAACCCCTTGCCCAAGGTTGCTAATAGGGTATTCTGCCCCTCAGCTGAGGCACAGAAAGTAGCCTCTTTTGTGAGGACTTGGGAGTTAAGTATACATTTATTTTTTTACCATGATTTGTTCAGGACCACATTTTACAAGACACCTTGTTTCCTTTATTATTGTTTCTGGAAAGTCCTATTCATATTATTTTATTTGAATATAGAATATAGTTTTTTTTAATGAGGGCTTATTTTGGAAAATTCTGAGCTTAATTCAAATTTATGCCAATACCTTCCCAAATAAGGTAATAGTCAAAGACAGATGTTCTGATCAAATGGCTTAGAGATAGTCCTGGAATATTCACATTCAAAGATTCCTTATTAATGAATGTCTTTAACTTAAATCTACCCAATAATTGCAACATGGTTCTTTGTACATTTTCATTATATGGTGTTAACAAGCTTCACTGCAAACAAATAAATTACTTATTTGTTTACTTTGTCTTCTTAAAAAAACAGAAAGTCAACATATGATGTCTAAAATTGGTAAAATAGGCTGGGCGCCACGGTGCATGCCTGCAGTCCCAGAGCTGCGGGAGGCCGAGGCAGGTGGATTGCTTGAACCCAGGAGTTTGAGACCAGCCTGGGCAACATGGCTAAACTTTGTCTCTACAAAAAGTACAAAAAATTAGCCAGATGTGGTAGTGTGTGCCCGTAGTTCCAGGTACTTGGAAGGCTAAGATGGGAGGACTGCTTGAATCCGGGAGGTGGAGGTTGCAGTGAGCCAAGATCGCACCACTGCGCTCCATCCTGGGCAACGGAGTGAGACCGTCTCAAAAATAAAATAAAACTGGTAAAATAAGAAATGACCATGTAAGCCTATTATTGAGAAGGATGAAGAAAAATACTAGAAGAAACAGATACAAAAGGTAAAAATACTTGCCTTGGAGAGAGGGATTTTTCAATAGTATTTGATTTTTTAATTTATGTATATCAATTTGATAATTATTTATTACAATAGGCTGAACAATGAATACCCTCACCTAAAGATGTTTATGTCCTAAGGCCCAGGGCCTGTGAATATATTACTTTAAAGACAAAAGGATTTGGCACATGTGATTAAGTTACAGATTTTGAGATGGGGAAATTCTCTTGGACCATTTGGTAAACCCAGTGTAATCACAAGAGACCTTCTATGAGGGAGGCAGGACAGAGTTGGAAAGGAGATATGATGATGGAAGCAGAAGATGGAGTGATGAGACTGCTGGCTTTGGAGATGGAAGAGGGCCACAAGTCGAGGAATGAGAAGCCTCTAGAAGCTGGAAGAAGCAAAGAATAGTATTCTCCCCTAGAGCAGTGGTCCCCAACCTTTTTGGCATCAGGAGCTGGTTTTGTGGAAGAAAATTTTTCCATGGACGGGTGGCTAGAGGGGATAGTTTTGGGATGAAACTGTTCCACCTTAGATCATCAGGCATTAGTTAGATTCTCACAAGGAGTACACAACTTAGATCCCTCGCATGCCCAGTTCACAATAGGGTTTTGCTCCTATGAGAATCTAATGCCACTGCTAAACTGATGGAAGGTGGAGCTCTGGTGGTAATAATGCTGGCTAGCCCGCCGCTCACTTCCTGCTGTACCACCGGGTTCCTAACAGGCCATAGACTTGTACGGGTTCGTGGCCCAGGGGGTTGGGGACCCCTGCCCTAGAGCCTTCAGAAGGAACACAGTCCTGCCAATCCATTTTAGACTTTGGCCTCTAGAGCTGTAAAATAAAACTTTTTTTTGTTTGTTTTAAACCACTAAATTTGCATTAATTTGCTATAGCAGCAATAGGTGACATAAATTTATTTAGAAAATAAAACCACCAGTTGTAGAATGTTAAATAAGAAAAATAAAACATGGTAAGACATGAATTATAGAAAACATGCCATCTGCTGACAGAGTAATTCAAAATGAAGGAATAACCTGAATTAGAAAGGGATGACAATTTCAATATATTTATCATGGTTTTGTGAATACTCACTATGCATCAGGACAAAGTTAGGTAACTTAAAGCTAGTCTCTTGTGAGTCAGTGCGTAGCTACATTCTAATATTATTTACCACGTGTACTTTTTCTTATTCCCACCTCCCTTTTTTTTCTTTCCCATTCCTCAGTGTATCATCTCTGTTCCTGTCACTGATACTCAGTTGGGGTAGCCACCTGGCTCGCATTACAATGATTCTGTCATATCCTGGAATTGTCTCTGTATCAGTCAGAGCTCTCCAGACACAGATACATAGATATATCTATAGCTGTCTAGATTTATTTTAATGAATTGGTTCACATAATTGTGGAGACTGGCAAATCCAAAATCCACAGACCCACAGGGCAGGCTGGAAGCTCTGCAGGAGTTGACACTGCAATCTTGAGGCAGAGTTTCTTCTTCTCCAGGAAACCTCTGTTTTTGCTTATGAGGCCTTCAATTGATTGGATGAGGTTGACCTACACTATTGTGGGTATTCTCCTTTACTTAAAGTGAACTGATTGCAGGTGTTAACCACATATACAAAATGCCTTCACGTCCATACTTAGAGTTTGATTAAATAGCTGGTTACCACAGCCCAGCCAAGTTGATCTATAAAATTAACCATCACAGGCCCCTTGAGGGGTGGGTGGCGGGCATCATGGTTGTGCCCCATGACTGGCTCATAGATCACTAGTCTAATAGTGGACACATGACTCCCACCAAACCATTCAGAGCCCCAACCCAGGATTTACTAAAGAAACTGGAAAAACAAAACCGAAAGACATCTAGCCCTCTCTGGTGTGGTGGCAGCCATGAGGTATGAGGATTGGGAGATGTCAGTGGCCATATGGACAGTCAGTCATTCTGAAATGGAGGAGACTGAAGCAAACCTACGAAACAGAGACAAGATTTGGAGGAAGAGTCCTGGTTCCAGTTATCACTGAGGCCCAGATATATTCTGCATTTTCAGTTGTTGAATTTTTTCAGTTTTATGATCTGCTGTCTTATGATTTCCTTCCCCAACCCCTTTTGATTAACAGACAGTGTCTTGCTCCGTTGCCCAGGCTGGAGTGCTGTGGTGCAATCATAGCTCACTGTAACCTTGAACTCCTGAGCTCAACCAGTCCCTCATGCCTCAGCCTCCCGAGTAGCTGGGAGTAGAGCTGTGGGCCCTCATGCTCGGCTTTTTTTTTTTTTTAATAAATGAGGCCAGGCACTGTGGCTCACACCTGTAATCCCATCACTTTAGGAGGCCAAGGTGGGAGGATCACTTGAGGTCAGGAGTTCGAGATCAGCCTGGCCAACAGGATGACACCCCATCTCCACTAAAAATACAAAAATTACCTGGGCATGGTGGCATGCACCTGTGGTCCCAGCTACTCAGGGGGCTGAGGCAGGAGAATTGTTTGAACCCAGGAGGCGGAGGTTGCAGTGAGCAGAGATCACGCCACTGCACTCCAGCCTGGGTGACAGAGTGAGACTCCATCTCAAAAACGAAAACAAAACAGGGTTGTGCTAAGTTGCCTAGGCTGGTCTCAAACTCCTGGCCTCAAACAATCCTCCCACCTCAGCCTCCCAAAGTGCTGGGATTATAGGCATGAGCCACCACACTGGTCTTTCATTCCCTTTTTAAATTTGAAGGGATATTTTTCTCGTCATCCCTTAGCTGGATTGAGCTGGTTTTATGTCACCTGCAAGCAAAAGAGTCTCAACTATGAGGGTATGATATTATTGGGTTATATACAAATGTTTATGTTTCCCTATCCTTTCAGATATATGGTTTGATTATCCACTTTGAATAGGCATGACATGTGGCTTGCTTTGTCAATGAATTATGAGTGCAAGTATGTCACTTTAACAGCCAGTGCAAGATTTGCCATGTTCTACGTACCTGGCAATCACCTGCAGTGAATGAGAAAACACATGCCACTTGGTGCCTCCAACAGGTAGGTTCTTAGGTAACAGTGAAAAGGAGAGAATCCTAGCAAACTGTACATGTAGCATGAGCAAACAATAAGCTTTTGTGATGGTAAGCCACTGAGATTTTGAAGTTTTCTTCTACTGCAGTATAACCTAGCTTATCTTGATTAACACAGAGGGCACTTTCCTTCATAATATTTTCCCACGATTCATCTTAAAAGAATCAATATTGAGCCAATATGGGGGTAATAACAGTACACAAAACAGAGTTCTTGCCCTCCTAGTAGGAAAGACAAACAAGCCATTCCAGACCATCCTAAGATTAATGGAAGTATTAAAGTAGTTTAGACAGAGAAGTTATCATAGTTGCCTCCCAGATCATGATGGTTGCACAGTGAAGACTGAGTTTACAGCAGGAAAAGTCTGAACCCATTGAATCTATACTACAGTAATAGTAAGGAGGTAATAATGGCTTGGATTAGGGATGTGGTGGTAGAAGCAGAGTGAAATGAATGATTTTGAGATATGAGGAGGAAGATTTAGCACATCCTGGTAAATGAGTGGATGTAAGAAGTAGAGAGAAAATTCAAAGCAAACATTTAGATTTCTGGCTTTGGTCATTTGGCTATCATCAGTCAGTTTGGACATGCCTAGTTTGAGCTGGGTACCTACAAAACACTCAAAGAGATATCAGATAGGGAATTAAATACATAGGTTTCAAGCTTAGGAGTGAGCTCACAGCTAGAAGTCACCAATATATAGAAAGTAAAGCCATGGGTGTATAAAACTATGGGTGTAGATAAGATCATCCAAAAAGAATGTGGAGACTAGACTACATTGATAAGAGCCTTAGAATTCTTTGGAGTGGCAATACTTAAGTAAAGACAGAGCATGCAAAGGACAATGAAACAGTTAGGCATGGTATCACAGAAGCCAAGAGAAAAGATTGTTTCAGAAAGGAAAGAAGGATCAATAGCTTCAAATACTGTTGAAACATTAACAACTAAGATATCCCTCATAATAGGAATGATGTTGGTAAGTTTATCAAGAGTAGTTTCACAGCAGTATTGGGGGTAAAAGTCTAATATATGTTTGAGGGTAACTTGGAGGTGAGGAATTGGTGATAAGCAAGCATAGACAATTTTCTCAAAAATTATCCTTAGGGGAAAGGATAATTTGAGCAGATGCTAGAAGGAGGATATGCATGAAGAAGATGCTTTAACAAATGAGAATGCTAATGGCAAGAAACCAGTAAAGAGCGAGAGGTTGAAGACACAACAGAAAGAGAACAATTGATGGACCAAGGTCCCAACTAGACAGGAGTAGCCAAGACCTAGAATGCACACTGAATGATGGCCTCTATTGTAAAAAGAATGAAGGAGGAAGGAATGAGTATAGTTCAAAACTTGTTAATTTGATTATAAGTAGTAACTAACACATACTCTTACGTTATTAATTGAATTCTTATAATAAAGTATATAAGAATAGAAATATAGAGTAATATAAATATCCTGTTTACTAGTACTATTTTCTCTGACTCTCAAAACTCTAAACTACCTAGATTCATGGGACCTAGCCAGCCATTTCTCATTTTGGTAAGTGCTTTATACAATGTCTGAAATACCGTAAATATTTCACAAGTGGTAATTTAACCCCATTTCCTTGGCTGACTCTGGATTCAAATAGTTAGGGGCTTCATCACTGATCATATCTGATTCTTTTTCTAGCTTCTCCAGTAGTCTGATCTACTCTACTTGCCAGATACCTCCTGAGGTTATAAATATTTTCTGTTCTGGTCTATCACTACTTCTACCTTTTTCCAGGATAAATCAATCCATTTATGATACAATAATTCTTTTTTTTTTTTTTTTGAGATGGAGTCTCACTTTGTTGCCCAGGCTGGAGTGCAGTGGCGTGATCTCGGATCACTGCGAGCTCCGCCTCCCGGGTTCACGCCATTCTCCTGCCTCAGCCTCCCCAGTAGTTGGGACTACAGGAGCACGCCACCATGCCTGGCTAATTTTTTGGAATTTTAGTAGAGACGGGGGTTTCGCCGTGTTAGCCAGGATGGTCTTGATCTCCTGACCTCGTGATCCGTCTGCCTCGGCCTCCCAAAGTGCTGGGATTACAGGAGCCACTAGAAATTGATGCTGGGTATAGGGTAATCCCTCAAAAATAATATAACTTATAAAACTGAATAAAAACTAAAACGGATGTAAATTTTCATAGTGACAGGTACTGACCAAAGTCGTATTTTCACAGACTTTGTCCAACTGTATCAAAGAGCATTTTAAAGTATTAAATTGGGTTCTTCACTTACTAGTAATGAAAATGCATAATTTTATTTATAATTAACAAGTATAAAAACTTGTTCAAGATTGAAAAACTGAAAAAACTTGCAGAGAAATAAGGGAATAAAATAGAACCAGCATATCTATTACCTCATTAAGGGGAAATATTTCATCTGGAAGATTAATCCAAACAATAACTTCTAAAAACTAAATAATTACATACCAATAAGAATCAATTTTGGAGCTAGTTCAGTGATAGGAAGACAATGTAAAATACCTTATCTTATATCCTAAATTAGATAATATAAAAATACTACACAGCTATACATCCACAATTTTATTTAATATCAATATTTTCTTAATATATCAGAAAAGATGAAAAGAAACAATATAATTTTCAACTATACAAATTCAGGGCTTCCATGACAAATAAAGGCTAAAGATTCCACCTTTATTTACATACATTTTTTTCTTCATAGAAAAAGTTGACATCCAATAAAATGTTACCTAATATAACCCCAGGCAAAGTGAATGCCATTACTGGACAATGGAGACTTATTCATTGAACGGTTACACATAATTACCATGGGCCAGATACTGTTCTAAGCACTCTATGGATGTTAGCTCATTTAATCTTAAAACCATGTCATAGAATATGGTAAAAAATAAAAATGAAAAAACTAAAATTGCTACTTTCTCCCCACCTCTTCATCCTACCCCATCATATACTGTCAGTAAAAGGACAGCAGGAGTCCAGTGAAAATATATTTAACTTGGACTGAAAAGATTTCAGTTAGTTTCTGGCTCTATTTAGGGTTCTGTGTGACCTTGAACAAGTTATTGAAACCAGAACTTCCCAAACCTGACTGATCATTGGAATTCGAGGGAGACTGTTATTACAGTTACACATGCCTTGGACTTCACCCAATATTTTCTAATCCTAAATCTAAATATTTTCTATGTTTAGAGTGGGACTTGAGAATCTGAATTTCCTTTGAAACTACACAGGTGATTGTGATAAGCAGTCACATTTGGGAACCACTGATATAGTAGTCTTATCCTCTAATCCCTTGACAGAAAAAGTATAGAAATATGTGGTCCACAAGGGTCGTCAACGTGAAAGGGAGAATTATGAAGACCTAAACTCTCATGACCCCACCCTTTACACATTCTCATTAAAGCTGTGTTTAGATATTCTAGATGACCCTTTTGTTGTGGGTCATCCGGATTATCTAAGCCCAACAAACATATCCAGAAGCATATCATACAGGTGACTGTCATCTTCAGCACCTACTTAAGCCTATCTCTACAAGGCATGACATCATTAAAAATGAAGTGGAAAATTGAGGCAATGGTTCCACCAATTTAAAGTATAAACCCAAATAAACTATCTTTACATGAATGTGCTGAAAATGTGTACAACCTCCTAAGAAAGTTTCTGAGGTGATTGTATCAGCTTTTTTTCCCCCAATTCAACTAAACATCACAATATACGTTTTATTCATTCCCACAATATTTTCTGAGTACTTATTTTGGGCACCATGAAGGATACAAAAATGAATAAAACAAAGTACCTGTCTTCAAGCTGGTAAAGATACAGCCATAAACATAAGAATTGCAGTTTTGTTTTAAAAACGTAAGTTTGGCTGAATTTTGGAGATGCTGCAGGCAATCAATAATAAGCCAGAAATGTCCATATTATAAATACATTCTGGAATAACAGTCATATCAAGCTGGTGATCCTGGTATAAAGGACTAAAAGAAACAATATATTTGAGAATCTCACAATGTGTGTTTGGGTATGTTACTTGACAATTGTAGTGAATTTTTAAGTCTTTAAAAACTAGTCTCAGAGCGCTAGTCTTTCAGCACTCTGAGCCTATTTCTTTCAACAATTTGTATCTCACAAAATTGTGAAAACAAAATGAAATAGTACGAATGTCAAGGTGTCACAGAATTTTTTTTTCTTTTTTGAGACAGCGTTTCATTTTGTTGCCTAGGCTGGAGTACAGTTTAATGATCACAGGCACTGTAGCCTCGATCTCCTGGGTTCAAGGGATCCACCTCAGCCTCCTGAGTAACTGGGACCACAGGTGAATGCCACTATGCCTGCCTAGTTTTGTTTTTTTTTTTTTAATTTTTTTTTTAATAGAGATGAGGACTACCTGTGTTGCCCAAGCTGGTCTTTAACTCCTGTATTCAAGCGATCTACACGCCTCGGCCTCCCAAAGTGCTGGGATTACAGGTGTGAGCCACCACACCCAGTCATGGTGTTATGAATCTTATAGATAATGCTCATAACTCTAATAAATAATAAAACATGTCTTTGAGTTGATTTTTCACCAGTGGTGACAAATGGCTATTAACTAATTACCTTTTTATCTGGCCCTAAAACACAAAGAGGGCTTGTTTGTCATTGTTGTTCCCAGATGTATAGTTAATATACATTATATGATAATTTTATAAATTGGTATATAAGCAAGTGTATAAAAATAAATATGCAAATTATGTAGTCACGAATATATTTAAATGTTTACATTATGCGTACACCTTTCTGAAGGAAATACTGAAGTCACCAATTTAATGGAAAAAATTTTTATCTACTTTAGGGATAGATATCGGACAAAACTTCACAAGTCTATATATTTCATTACATGTTTCTGATTAAACAGTGATGAGAATGACAGAGTCTCACAGGAATGTTCAACTTAATTGTGTCAAATATGTAACTGTCTATAAATTCTATAGGGACTGCATTATTCTATGGGGACATGAGTAATGTTTTTAATACAAAATTCCAGTTAACTGACTGGAGTAGACTAATCATTAATTCTAAAACATGCTTCTGGCAAATCCCTATCTACTCTGTATTTTCCCCCAAAGCATATATTAGCTATGAGTAGCATGAATATAAAAGTTGTGGTTATCAAAACTTCTTTTTACTTCCCTCTTTCATTAACTATATTTGTTAATACACAAGATTTGATCATAAATAGTAAACAGTCAATTCACAAGAAAAAAGATCTAAGTGTATTTCAAAACAGGATCCTTCATGTTCTTTGAGTAATCCAGGCAGCAAAGTCAGGAATGCTCATGAGTGCTACTGGATATTAGTGCTAATTATTAATAATATGTACTTACAATTATGCCCTTTCATCCAAGTACCTCAAAGAGCTTTCATAGCATTAATTTGTTATTTCCTATATCTCTGAGAGGCGGCTGATAGAAAGTTATTATTATCTCTATTTTACAGTCAGAGAAACTAGGGCATAGAGAGGTTAAGTGACACTGCTAGGGTCATACGGTGAACAACTGACAAAAAAGGGACTCAAGCTAATTATTCTCATTTCCTGTTCAGCATATTATCTATTATATGGTTGTTCAATACACCTAAATGCTTTTTTATCTTAGACAAATTGAGAATACTGTATTTAAATAATCTAAGATGTAAGTGAATGAGTTTCTCATTTTTTTGCGTTTTCAAAAATGCTGCTCTACAGAGATATAGAGTTAAAAACTAAGAATTAGTCTTTGGTTTGCAGCTGTAGCTATTATTTATAGGGCTTTTACTATTTGTGGTTTTCTGAAGCTCTGCTCAAAATGAAGTATTCTATTTCTGACTGCTTTATGCTAGGTTAGCATAGCTGTGAGCCACCAAAAAGCAGCTGAGACAGACTGACTAATGAATTTGAGGTTGTCTTTCATTGCGTTCCTATTGCTCACTCTTCTTGAAGTCATCCTCCTTCTAGTTCTCCATTCAGCAGGTATTTGTGCAACCCACCATCCTCAACCTTAGCCTATGGCCAGCTTAACTGTTGTCAATGATTAAATTTAAAATATTTTATTGGAATGGAGCAATTCCTACAGAATAAAAAAGAAAAAAATTAAAATATTAAAATATAAATATAGATAATATTTCATTTTATGAGTTAATGATGCTATACTATTAATAGTTACCACTGTTACATCCAGTTTCTGCTAAACCTGATCTTTAGGGTCCTTAGAAGACCATTAAACATTAGAGTATTTGTCTATGGATGGACACATATCACCATATTGGGTTTTTTAATGCAGTATTTCAATAATTTTCCCAAGTAAAGGCAGGGAGAAAGGAGAAGTGGTTTTGAAACTGTGCTCAATGATGTAAGACTGCATACAGCTTGGATGTGGTAATGTAAACCTGTGGTGTTTCCAACTTCAGCCCAGCTCCTCCCTAGAGCTCTAGACCCGTATAGCAACCACCATTAGACAGCACCACTCTTTACTTCACTCATCAACTCCAAAACTGAACTTATTTTTTTTCTGCAAAAATGTCTGTCCCCTCCCAGGACTCATCCTAACTCTCCCTTAACTTATTTGGTAAGATACACCCTTATCCTGCCCCTCCCTCAAAGCAGAACAAGGCATCATCATTGCCTCTTCCCTTCTCCTATCTGGCAGCTGCCCCTAGCAACCAATTATCGTTGATACGGCCTCTTGAATATTTTAGGAATCCATCTCCTTTGGATGCTCACTACCACTCACACAGGGTCCTTAAGTTTTCTTTTATCGGCTTCTGCAATGGCCCCTTGTGGGCTCTCTGCTTACCCTTCTCCTCTGCCCCCCCACCTCCACCCCCCAAGTTATCTGTTCTCTACCAACAGAATAGCTTATATTGTAATCTGTCCACTCATTGCCTCACCAAGGTAACGATTCGTGATTTGGCTCCTGTTTTCTTTTCCAGCCTCATCTTTTTCAGCAACCTAAGTTTGAACTTTAAGACCTGTAATTATTACTCATCCTTCTCAACACATTATTTGTCCCCGTGCCGCATCTCCTTTCTGTTCGGATCCAGATTTGCCATCCCACCCCTATTTTTGTAGTAGAAAATGCCTATTTATCTTTAAAACTCTAACTTACAGTTAGTAAAGCTATCCATTCTTTACGCTGTACATCTTGATATACCATACTTCCAATAGCAATTATTTGCTTTCATGTCTGTCTGCCCACTAGACTGGACGGACATTCCTTGAATGGCTCATACCAGGAATGTAGTTGGTACTCAATCTGTGGGGAGCAAAGAGAGATAAGCAAACAAATGTCAAACATAAGAATCTGTAGCTGCTAACTTAAATTTACAGATTTAGTGAAACTACTTCTCACAAGCTACCAAATCACAGCGCCATGGGGCTGCAAGATGATCTCAGTGCCACACCGACACCTGCAGGGTCGCAGGGGGGTCCGACACTCCTCAGAAAGAACTCGCAGACCGTCCGAGAAGGCGAATTCTCCAGGGGGTCAGCAGTTAGATGAGGCCCAGGGCAGCCACGAGACCCTCCAGCCAGGGTGGGCAGCTGACCCGCCTCCTGTGATTTGGCCCGCTACAAGCCACGTCGCCAGCTCCGCTCTGAATACTCCCGGCCACGCCACACGAGCGGCCTCAACCCTGAGACGCCCAGGGAACATGAGCTGACCCTCTAGAAGCAAGATGGCGGCCTCCGCTCTCCCCTCCTTCCCCCAAGAAGCCCCTCCTGGTCCCCAAAAGAAAGACAAGGACACCGCGGCGACGACGCCGAGATCCGGGAATCTCCGCGAGGCCCGCGGCCACTCCCGATCCCCCGGGAGATGACTTCACCTCGCGGAGCTCAGAGAGCCGGGAGTGGGGCCGTCGGAAAGACAGCGCGGACAGCCCTCAGCTTACAGGGGGCGGAGGCCGGGCAGCCTGCGCCCTCCGAGCCATTGTTCTCCGGCCCAGGCCCATGATCACCCTCCTCTCAGCCCACGGACAGGAAGTCGCTCCCCAGCTGCCCCGCCCCCCTCCCCAGCGCCCCGGAAGTGATCTGTGGCGGCGGCTGCTGCAGAGCCGCCAGGAGGAGGGTGGATCTCCCCAGAGCAAAGCGTCGGAGTCCTCCTTCTCCTCCTCCTCCAGCCGCCCAGGCTCCCCCGCCACCCGTCAGACTCCTCCTTCGACCGCTCCCGGCGCGGGGCCTCCCAGGCGACAAGGACCGAGTACCCTCCGGCCGGAGCCACGCAGCCGCGGCTTCCGGAGCCCTCGGGGCGGCGGACTGGCTCGCGGTGCAGGTGAGCGATGCCCGCTCGGGCCGCCCGGGGAGGGACTGAGGCCACCCGGGCGGCGGCGGGGGTGTGTCCGGGCGGCGGCGGGCCGAGGCCCTGACGCGGGTTCGGGCTGCAGAGATTGCACACATCCCACGTTCTGCCCGGGGACGAGCTGCGAGATGAGCCCGGCTGGAATCCGGGGCACCGCGTTCGCCGCTGTGGGGCGAGTGAGCGCCCGAGAGCGGGCGGCTGCGGAGAGGTCCCTGCGCCCGGCAGCCCCTCTGAGTTGGCCTCGTCCGAAGGTCACCCCGCACCTTTCGTCCACGGCGCCCAAGTTCCCGCCCGGGCGGTGCCCGCGACCTGGGGCAACCCGCTGCCGCCGCAGTCCCCGCGCCTCACTCCACCCCTCTCCCCTATTTCCCTTTCTTTCCACTCCTTGCCTGTGCTAGAGCTGCTGCTTTTTAAGCATCTCCGCCAGGGTTTTTGTTTGTTTTGTTTGTTTGTGGGGTTTTTTTTGCCAGTTAAAGGAATGGTTTTTCAGACTAAAGTCATTAGACTCTCCGCACTGAACTGAATACCTGGCCTTGGGCGCTTGCACAGCTTTAGCCCATTTTCAGGTAATCTAGCTTCTAATATGAGGAAGAGAATATATTTTGGGAGAGAGGTGTTTCCTCTGTGGTTCGTTTCTGAAAGATTTCCAGAAGTGGAAGATGTGATTGGCATGCTTTAGCCTGGATATATGTGTTTAAACAGTAGACGTGGGTGACGGCACACAGGGGTGGCAGTGTTGTTTCAGGATTTAGGGAGAATTAGGGAGTTAACTGGCCTGTGCTCAGAAACAATGTCCAGACTTGTAAGAGCTCATCCAAGTGTCGCTGAGGTAGTGTGAGAAGTCCCGTGCCACGCCCTACGTGGCAAGCTGAAAAGCACCTAATTTACAAATTGTGTGGTGTGTGGGGAGAACAACCTTTATAAAACATGTATCATAAGTTAATTCTTTTCCAGGAAGTAAATTGCAACTTTAATCATATTCCGGAAATTGGATAACAGATTTCATTAGTAAACTCTTACAGTATGTTTATTAATGTATTTCAGCATGTCTTATTAGCTCATGTTTTTCTGCCTGTGGTAATACAATATTATTCTAAACTGACTCATGTATTAAAATAATACACTATTATTGTAAAATATTATCTGAAAACACCGTTTTTTGACCTTGGATTTCTTCCGGGCAGGAGCCATGTCCTACTTGTGACTGTTTCTATGCAGTATGCCTTGAACATAGAAGCTGTTCACACATTTCTGCACTGAATGAATGAATGTATAGGTTATCTCACAGTCACCATCCAGGAGTTGCTTATTTTTGTTGGGCTAGGCTGTTTGTTTTGTTTTAGGTTCTTGCCATATACAGACTTTACTTCGTCTTTCATTCTTGAGCAGAGTCAAAGAATTCTTTGCCTTCCAAAACTATCCTCCTCTGAAAGGTTAAAATTATATTAAAATTGTGCTGGGCATTATAACTTGTATTCCAGTGTTAAATACTTACTACTTGAGCATATTCAGAGTTAGTAGGAAGAGATTGCCTGGTGATACACAGCAAGTTTATGTTTGGGGTTGATAACTGTACCCTATCTTAATGAAAAAGAGGAAATTAGAGTTACCACTGTTTGGATAACCTGGTGCTTCCCAGAATGCTTATAGTGGTTCATTCTTCCCATGAATACACGCAATCCTCTGAAATCCTGATGTGACCTTGGCATGATTTACCAATAGCCTCTTTTACATTTATTTTCCAAGATCCAGATGCTGTTCTCTAGTGTGTTCGCTGAGTGTGCAATAATATGGATCATTTATTTTGAAGCAGTACTTCATTACAACACTTTCTTCACAGGGCTTTCCAAAGGAAGAAAGGGCTAATTATAGAAAAGAATCTTGTCTACCATTTGTGAGGGAATATTTTTGTCTATAGGTGGTTAGATTATTTTCATGTTAGGGAGGTTCAAATAAGAAAAAAGTGCTGATGTTTTCTGTCCTCTCCAAGTATCTGGTGGTGGTCCTGCACTGTTTTTCCAAGCTTAGCTTCTACAGAACATAAATAAATGTACCAGTGTCAATTCTTGTAGATATGCATATCAGTGTAATATGCATTTGTATTCTTTAGTAGATGAGTGGCAAGGACAATTACTTTTAAAATACTGGAATAAGAGGCTGTGAATGTTAATGAGGAAAAAGATTATGATTTTGAAGGAGACAGTTTATGATTTTCATTGTTTTATAAAATATTTTAACTCTTAGACGCTAAGGAGAGGGAAGCCAGCAATTTCTTACCTCAGTGACGTTACCACTATACAGAGGTTAGATTTTCTTTCTTTAATTCAGAACCCTCTTGGTAATAAGAGTTCTCATGTGTTGATTGCCTGCCGAGCACTGTGATAAGAGCTTTACTTAAATTGTTTCTAATCTCCACAACACTTCTGCAAGACAGGTAGTTTTCCCATACTTTATTAAGGTAAATTGAAGTTATTTGCCAGAGGCTAGGGACCTAACTTGTGTGTAGTAGAGCCTAGATTTGAAAGTAACAATTGCTGAGAGCACTGAGTAGTATTGCAGTTAATCCTAAATGGCTGTGGAAAAGGCAGTTCTGACTGAGCTGGAACTGGAACTTCAGGAAGGCGAAGATACTGATTCCTCTCTCTT
The DNA here is from genome assembly GCF_009828535.3 of Hylobates moloch. Taxonomy (NCBI): domain Eukaryota; kingdom Metazoa; phylum Chordata; class Mammalia; order Primates; family Hylobatidae; genus Hylobates; species Hylobates moloch. Next base: position 129,491,809 of record NW_026652276.1, on the reverse strand, counting down.
GGACATCAAGTGTGGCCTAGGGTTGCCAGTGGCCCTGGCCAGGTGGCCTCAAGCAGCAGCCATTCTTCTCTTTTATGTAAAGCGTGCCTACAAATACAGTGTTATCACCATCTATATGTGCCATGATGGAAAAATGGTTGGGCATTGTTCCTGTAGGTGTCCTGGTAAAGTATTTGGACTCAGTTCTGGTGTTTGATTAGTACTTTTTAAAGTAACAGAATCGTCCCTATTTGAGAGGAATACCATAAATCTATTTGTAGTGACCTTTCCTTGAAATCACATTTTTTTAGTTCTTTCTTTCACTAATGGAAATGGGGGAGAAGCTATGGGGGACAGTAGAAAGAATGGTAAAAGAAGCAGAGATGTGCTTGGTCTGTTTTTAACCGTTTGAGACCATTAATTATTTTCTCTGAGTTTAAGATGGAGGCTTAAAGGTGGCAGAAGTCTCGTAAGGGTTTAGCTGCTATTTAATGCTGGTAGAATGCTCTTCCCTCCTAAGCCTGTGCACTTTTTAAAATGCACTTTTAAATAGGCTTAATTTGAAGAATGTGTCCATCTCTCTCTCTCTCTTTTTTTTTTTTAAAGATATACCCTTAAGTAAAAAACAGCTGATTATCTGGCCCCCATAAGTAACAGTTATTCTGTTTTTTCTTTAAGACATCTTTCTTATTACCTTATCGCATTCATAAGGATTTGGGTTGCCGTATAGAAAAAAAGAAATTATAGTTCTATGGGTTTCTAAAAGATGTATGAGTAAATTTTAGATGAGAATTTGCATCTTCGATTTAATTACACGTGAAGATGATGACTTAGTTTCTCAAAGTCAAGAGGGTAGTCTTTACAAGCCAAAAAAGGCATGCTTCCATAAAATGATACTATTCTTAAAGGCCTTCACAGCTAGGGTCCTATATTAGATGCAATAGATGTAACACTGGCATACATAATCTCCTTAAAGTCTGGAATCCAATTTTTTTGCTGAATTTACTTTTGAAACTAAATGTCAGGGTTTGATAATGTTATTTTGGACAATAAGACACAGATTATAAAATGGCTTATACTCCCAGATTTATTGGGAAGGTGGGCAAAGATCCCCTAGTTCCCAAAAGATTATGATCATGGTCATCTCAGCCACAGGATCTGTTTTCTTATGTAGTTGAGAAGCTAACATAGTACTCCATTGAAAGTGGAGGTTGCCACACTGCGTGACTGAACACTGAGTTCAGCTGTCCTGTCTAGATATTCTGGATTACTACAGCAGCCTTCTAGCATGTGGTTGGAACCCATCTGATACTTTTCCCATTCTTGTTTGGAACAATGGTGATATTTCTCTGCTTAAAAGCCTCTTGTGGCTCTTTTTTGCCCATTAATAAAATTCAAACTCCGTTTATCCTTAATCATATACAAAACCTTCAAGATGTGCTCCTTACCTAACTCTCTTTTTTTCCCCTTTATCTTTCATGTTTTTCATTTTCTTTCTTACCTAACCCTTTAGCCTTATCTCTCTTCTTGGATGATCTTTTGTTCTACCAATACCCAGCTTCTGGAATGCTAGTGTTTGTTTACTCAGTCCCCCATTTCCTCTTCCTGGAATTCTAGCCTCTCTTCCTTCCCCTAATCTAGTGTACTCCTACTGGTCCTTCAGAACTCAGTTTAGGTTATAATTCTCCAAAAAATTACAATTAGGTTCTCTCTCTGGATCCCATCCCTCCAAAAAAAAAAAATGGGCGGTTGCTTCTCTTATGTGCTGTCATAATATCTGTTACAGCTCTTACTACACTGGAGAGAGTACTTTCATTAGCCTATTGTAAATTTTGTTGACAACAATCCACAGTAACCTCATAACTACACACACACACATTCTTTCTCTCCCTTAAAGGCCTTCTTCATAGGCCTTTATCAGGCAAGTGCCCAAACTTTCTCAATTCATGGCACGCTTATTATCGCAGTAATTTTTTTCACAGCATCCCTAGGTCAGAAGAAACACCTAACAGTTTAATTTTTTTGTCTTATTTTTTGAGGCGGAGTCTCGCTTTTTCACCCATGCTGGAGTGCAGTGGCGCGATTTCGGCTCACTGCCACCTCCACCTCTCAGGTTCAAGCAATTCTCCTGCCTCAGCCTCCCGAGTAGCTGGGATTACAGGCACATGGCACCATGCCTGGCTAATTTTTTGTATTTTTAGTAGAGATGGGGTTTCACCATGCTGGCCAGGCTGGTCTCGAACTCCTGACTTCGTGATCCACGTGCCTCAGCCTCCCAAAGTGCTGGGATTACAGGCATCAGCCACCACACCTGGCCAGTTTAATTTATTAAGTAATTAGGTCTGAACAACTCAATAAGTATGTATCTCCTAACAAGTCAGTAGCTATGTGAAAAGATAATATACATAAACTAAAATCAATAACTTTCATTCTTAACTGCTGTCGTGTATGTACCATAGTTTTTTCAACTAATGTCCTGTTTGAACATTCAAGTAATATCTAATATTTTGCAATTACAAGTGATGTTACAGTGAAAAACTTTGTGTACATGTATCTTTGTATTGTTGGAGACACATCTTCAGGATAAATGCATATGTAGAGTTGTTAGGTACTGTCAAACTCCTCATCCTGTGGAGTTATACTATTTTGGATTCCTACCAGCAGTGTATGAGAGTAGAGTGCTTATTTCCTCACAGCCTCGTCAGCAGTGTTTTGTCAGCTTTTGAATTTGTGCCAATCTAATAGGTAAGAAATGGTATCTCAGTGTATTTTCCATTTGTACTTCTATTACAAGTGAATTGAACATGTTTTCATATGTTTAGGAGTCATTTTAATATTTATTTTTATTGTTCATATTATTTGCCCACTTTCTTTTTTCTGCTTTTTCCTTTTCGAGACGGAGTTTCACTCTGTCGCCCAGGCTGGAGTGCAGTGGTACGATCTCTGCTCACTGCAACGTCTGCCTCCCAGGTTCAAGCGATTCTCCTGCCTCAGCCTCCTGAGTAGCTGGGATTACAGGTGTGTGCCACCATGCCTGGCTAATTTTTGTATGTATGTATGTATGTATGTGTGTATTTATTTATTTATTTTGAGATGGAGTCTCGCTTTGCCAGGCTGGAGTGCAGTGGCGCCATCTCAGCTCACTGCAACCTCTGCCTCCCAGGTTCAAGCAATTTTCCTGCCTCAGCCTCCCGAGTGTCTGGGACTACAGGCACGTGCCACCACGCCCAGCTAATTTTTTGTACTTTTAGTAGAGACGGGGTTTCACCGTGTTAGCCAGGATGATCTCCATCTCCTGACCTCGTGATCCACCTGCCTCAGCCTCCAAAAGTGTTGAGATGACAGGTGTGAGCCACCATGCCTGGCCCTAATTTTGTATTGTTGGTAGAGAAGGGGTTTCACCATGTTGGTCAGGATGGTCTCAAACTCCTGACCTCGTGATCCATCCACCTCGGCCTCCCCAAGTGCTAGGATTACAGGCGTGAGCCACCATGCCCAGCTTTCTTTTACTTTTCTTCTTTTTCTTTTTCTTTTTTTTTTTTTTGAGAGAGAATCTTGCTGGATCCTCCAGACTGGAGTGCAGTGGTGCAATGGTGTGATCACAGCTCACTGCAGCCTCAGCCTCCAAGACCCAAGTGATCTTCCCACCTCAGCCTCCTGAGTAGCTGGAATTATAGGTGCATGCCACCATGCCTTGCTAATTTTTGTATTTTTTTTTTTTTTTTTTTTTGTCGAGATGGGGTTTTAACATGTTGCCCAGACTGGTCTTAAACTCCTGGGCTCAAGCACTGTGCCCACTTCAACTTCCCAAAATGCTGAAATTATAGACATGAGCCACCATGCCCGACCAATTTGCCCATTTTCTATATGACTTTCAGTCTTTTTTCCTCTCAGCTTTGAAAAGTTCTTTCTATTTAAGAATATTAGCCATTTAACTTTGGCATATGTTGCAGATATTTTTGCTAGTCGTCTTTTGGCATTGCTTGTGGTGATTTTTTGCCATGCAAAAGATTGTTTTTGTATAGTCAAATATATAAATTTTAAATTTACTGCATCTGAAGTTTTAGTCATATTTAGGAAACTTCTTACCTTCAGGTTATAGAGGAATTCACACATGCTTTCTTCTGGTACTCATATAGTTTCATTTCTCACATTTAGTTCCATTCAGAGTTTATTTCTATGTACGATATAAGGAATGCATCTAATTTTATCCTTTTCCAAGTGGCTATCCAGTTGCCCCAATGACATTTATTTAAAAAAGAAAAAAAAATTCTTGTTCCTTGTATATGCAGTTGGGTATATTTTTTTCTATTGGATTATCTCACCATTCATGCACCAGTACCACATCATTTTAATCATAGAGGCTTTGTAGTGTGTTTTAATGTTTGGTAGGGCTAGTCCCCCATTATAGCGCTTCCTCTTCATTGTTTTTCTTGCCTTCTTGTATGAATTTTAGCATCAATTTGTCTAAGTCTATGAAACAATTCATTGCTGGTTTTTTTTTTTTTTTTTTTGAGACAGAGTTTCGCTGTGTCACCCAGGCTGGAGTGCAGTGGTGGGATCTCAGCTCACTGTACCCTCTGCCTCCCAGGTTCAAGCGATTCTCCTGCCTCAGCCTCCTGTGTAGCTGGGACCACAGGCGTGTGCCACCATGCCCAGCTTATTTTTTTATTTTTAGTAGAGACAGGGTTTCGCCATATTGGCCAGGCTGGTCTCAAACTCCTGGCCTCAAGTGATCCACCTGCCTCGGCCTTCCAAAGTGCTGGGATTACAGGCATGAGCCGTGGTGCCTGGCCTCGTTGCTGTTTTTATTAGGATCACATTAAACTTATGCTAACTTATGAAGAACTGACATCTTTTTTTTGGGGAAAGGGTCTCCCTCTGTTGCTCAGGCTGGAGTGCAGTGGTGCCATCATAGCTCACTGCAGCCTTGTACTCCTGGGCTCAAGTGATCCTCATGCCTCAGCCACCCAAGTAGATGATAGTACAGGTGTGTGCCACCATGCCCCACTAGAGAATTGACATCTTGATGGTATTGAGACATCTTAACCTAAAACAAACAATGTCTTTTTAGTTTTTACATATTACTTTTGTGTCTTTGAGGAATAGTTTATAGTTTTCTTCATACAAGTTTTCAACATTTCTTATTCCTAAGCTATTTTATCTTTTTTGTTGCTATTATAGTTTTCTTATCATTTATGTATTTTAACTGGTTATTGTCCATGTATACGAATATTGTTGATTTCTGCATATTTTCCTGCCATCTTGCCAAATTGTTACTAAGTTGACTATGTTAGCCTCTTTTGCATTGCTGTGAAAGAATACCTATGACTGAGTAGTTCTTAAAGGAAAGAGATTTGTTTGGCTCACGGTTCTGCAGGCTGTACTGGCATGACACCAACATCTGCTTGGCGAGTTGAGGCCCCAGGAAGTTTTTACTCATGGAAGAAGCGAAGGGTGAGCAGGTGTGACACATGGCAAAAGAAGACTGAGAGAGAGGAGGAGGTTCCGGGCTCTTTTAAACAACCAGCTCTCATGTGAACTAATAGAGTAAGAACTTGCTCATTACCATGAGGACAGCACCAAGCCATTCGTGAGGAATCTGCCCTATGACCGAAATATCCCCCAACTAGGCCCACCTCCAACATTGGAAATCACATTTCAACATGAAACTTGGAAGAGACACACATCCAAATCATATCAATTACTTTCATCATTGCTTCTCTCAGACTTTCCAGATATACTGTCCTGTCATCTGTAGTTTTTTTTCCTTCTTTTCCAGTGTTTATGCCTTTAACTGTTTATCTTATCTAATTGCATTGACTGATATCTCCAGAACGTATTAAATAGCAGTGTAACAGTGTCTTTAATAGAGGTACTGATTGCTTCATTGTATTATCTTCACCATGGATATACAAATGTGTACATTTCAACCTAGATAATAGTTTGGCTGTGTATATACCTTGCAAGGGTTGCACACAGTCCTTTGCTGTGTCTTTAAGAGATGCTTATGGAGATTGGCTGGGCGTGGTGGCTAAGGCCTGTAATCCCAGTACTTTGGGAGGCTGAGGCTAGCAGGTAGCTTAAGCTCATGAGTTTGAGACCAGGTTGAGTAACATGGTGAAACCCTGTCTCTACAAAAAGTACAAAAATTAGCTGAGTATGGTGGTGTGCACTTGTGGTCCCAGCTACTAGGGAGGCTGAGGTGGGAGGGTCACTTGAGCCCAGGAGGGGAGGCTTCAATGAGCTGAGATCATGGCACTGCACTCCAGCCTGGGTGACAGAGTGAGACCCCATCTCAATTTTTAAAAAATTAAATTTTAACAAAAGATACTTAAGGAGATGGATGTGGTAAGAAGCAGGAAAGGTCAACTTTCCTAGTGCATGGTAGCAAAATATGGTGCTTACCATGATAACTGCTCCATGGTTTCTCAGTTTATACAACCAGCCCTGAGTTTTCTTGCTTCTCTACACAGTTTTCTGGATTTCATTTTATTTTTTACCCAGCTAGTTATAGATGCCACAGGGTGACCTCCTTTTCCCTTCTAGGCTAAAGCTGTCATAGGTCTATGAAAATCTAGGGATTCCCTTCTAGGCTTCATAGTCTTAAGTGGTGTGCGTGCTTTGCACTTTGCAGATGAGCAAGGCTTGTTTTGTATTGATATGTTCCTGCTTTGACTTCTTGGATTTCTAGATCATATAGCAAGGTAAATATTAGTCTGTTCTCGCACTGCTATAAAGACATATCCGAGAATGGGTAATTTATAAAGAAAAGAGGTTTAATTAACTCACAGTTCCACGTGGCTGGGGAGGCCTCAGGAAACTTAAAATCATGGCAGAAGATGAAGCAAGCATGTCTTATGTGTCAGCAGAAAAGAGAGAGAAGGGGAGAGAGAATGAGAATGCATGAGAGTGAGCAAGAGCGAGCATGTGCACGCAAGAGCAGGAGAAACTGCCTTATGAAACCATCAGATCTCGTGAGAACTCACTCACTGTCATGAGAACAGCACGGAGGAAACCGCTTCCATGATCCAGTCACCTCCCACCTGGTCCCTCCCTCAACAAGTGGAGTTATGGCGATTACAATTCAAGATGAGATTTTGGTGGGGACACAGCCAAACCCTATCAGCAGGTTTGTAATTAGATGAGTTTATCCTTTGGGGGGTAATCCTAGAGTACATAGCTGTGGGTGGTTCTTGACAAGTGTGTAAGGCCTGGGACATCTGGCTTTGAGGCAGTTCTTTCTCCAGGTTTTATTTATGCAAATCCACTCATCTGGCAGGAATGATTTGTTGGTGTGAAATCAGGTGTTGGCCCAGCATCCTGCACATGTTCCATCCACATGGCAGTGATGGTCATTGCACACCAGTGCTTGGTCTCCCAAGTTCTGGAGAGTATTTTTATTTCACTGCCATCTAATTTATCCAGAAAGTTCAAGTAGCATATTTTCTGTAGATTCTTATGATTTCGAGATTACCAGGTCCCTGTGTGAACTCTCAGACCACATCCTGTTGCCTTTCTCTGTCATTCTATTGTTTTCTCTCCCAGGAGGGCTGGGTGGTAGGATATTTATTAATTTATTGCCCCATATGCTAGTGAGTTCCTTCCTAGAACTCCTTACAACTCTCAGTCCATGGCCTGTTGTCCATCTTTGCTGTCCCAGGAGTGCTGGTAGGTGGAGTATTTAATGATCTCTTCTTGTCCCTAGGTTGAGGAGCCCTCACTCACCTTGGTCCATTCCTTGGTCCATTCCAGCTGTCTGTTTTCACTTTTCCTGTGACCCATGTCACCTTTTTTTCTCTGGGTCTTGCTGCCTCACTGGTACGAAATTCAGACTTGGGTGGGGCAGACTTGGGGGTTTCCTGCCTTGAAGATCCTCAGATCTTGTCCTGTGGTACATGCAGCTACCCTGATGGCACGCTTCAGCAGGAGGGTGATCTTTTCTGTTCTTTTTTGTTGTTGTCTTATTTCCTCTGCCTGCCCCCACCATTTTTAGTCTGAGGGAGATCTGTCTTTCATCATCTTTCTGCCTAAAATATTTAGTCCATCCGCTGAAGTCTTAGGTTTCTGGGACACCAGCCCTAGTCATTTAATGTTTGAATAATTGGTAACCTTCCCACTACCCTATTAATCTCCAAGGTCTTCCTATTTCTTATGTCTACATAATACAGCTAAGACAATTCTCTGTGCCTGCTGCTTCATTCTTATTTGCTGCTTGTGATTTTCAGTAGCTTTCTTAGTCCCTAAGAATAAAATAAAACTTGATCATTTTGTTGCTATTTGTTGCCATTTGTTGCTATGCTTATTTAATTTTATGTTTTGTTTTGATCCAGCTCATAAAATCCATTTCTTTGTTTTGTTAAAGTTTCTATTTATCTGATTACAACTGCTTGTCTTTTTTGCACATTCATTGATCATTTATATTTCTTAGCCTGTGAATTGTCTTTATTTCCTTTGCTTATTATTTTTCTGTAGTGAGGACTTGAATCTTCTTTATAATAACAGATGTATTGAGATATAATTCACATACCATAAAATTTGCCCTTTTAAATGTACAATTTTGCCAGGTGTGGTGGCTCACGCCTGTAATTCCAGCACTTTGGGTGGCCAAGGCAGGCAGATTGCTTGAGTCCAGGAGTTCAACATGGCAAAACCCCATCTCTACAAGAAATAGAAAAAAATTAGCCAAGTATCTCTACAAAAAATACAGAAAAATTAGCCGAGCATGGTGATGCATGCCTGTCTGTAGTCCTAGCTACTCAGGATGCTGAGGTGGGAGGATCGCTTGAGCCCAGGAGGTGGAGGTTGCAGTGAACAGAGATCGTGCCACTACACTCCAGCCTGGCCAACAGAGCCAGACCTGTGTCGAAAAAGAAAAAAGTACAACTTAGTGGTTTTTAATATAGTCAGAGTTGTGCAATTATCACCAATATCTAATTCCAGAACATTTTCATTACCTTCAAAAAGAAAGCCATACTCATTAGTCATCAGTCCTGATTTCTTCTGCCCCTCAGCCCCTGGCAACTACTAATCTATGTTTTGTCTCTACAGCAGTGGTCCCCAACCTTATTGGCACCAGGGACTGGTTTTGTGGAAGGCAGTTTTTCCACGGACCAGGGGAGATGGGGAGGAGGATGGCGTTGGGATAAAACTGTTCCACTTCAGATCATCAGGCATTAGTTAGATTCTCATAAGGAGCACACAACCTAGATTGCTTAGGTGCGCAGTTCACAATAAGGTTTGTACTCCTATGAGAATCTAATGCCACCGCTGATCTGACAGGAGGTGGAGCTCAGGCAGTAATGCTTGCTCACCCTCCGCTCACCTCCTGCTGTGCGGCCCAGTTCCTAACAGGCCACAGACTGGTACCAGTTTGTGGCCCAGGGGTTGGGGAGCCTGCTCTGCAGACTTGCCTATTCCAGATAATTTTTGGATTCCATAAATGGAATCATACAATAGGTGGTCTTTTGTGTCTGGCTACTTTCACCTAACATAATGTTTTCAAGATCATCCGTGTTGTAGCATGCGGCAATACTTCATTTGTTTTTATGGCTGAATAATGTTCCATTGTGTGGGTATGCCATAATTTATGCATTCATCAGTTGATGGACATGTGGGTGTTTCTACTTTGGGACTTATATTGAATAATGCTGACATGAACATTGATGTATGTGTTTTTGCATAGGTGTATGTTTTCATTTCTCTTGGGTGTATATACCTAGGAGTGGAATTGCTGGGTCATATAATAACTCCATGTTTAACATTTTGAAGACCAGCCAAACTTTTCTAAAGCAGCTGCACCATTTTACATCCCCACTGGCAGTGTATGAGAGTTCCCAGTTTTTCCGCAACTTCACTAACAGTTGTTATTGTCTTATCTTTTTTATTATAGCCATTCTAGTGAATGTAATTTCTGTCTTCCTTCATCTGCTAGGATACTTTTAGCTCCCCTATGTTTATTAAGTTATCTATACTTTAGCATATCGTGTATGCCTTTTCTTCTTAGATCTCTAAGTTTGAGGTCCAGTCCCAAGAACGCTTTCTTTGTTGTAAAAACTATAAACGTGACTTTTTGTTTGAACTTCCAGGTGGACTTTCTTTTTGATTCATCAACAAAATTTCTGTTTTACATTTGTGTGTTTGATGTTATACTAGTTTGTTGTCTCCCTGCTATAAAGAACTACCTGAGACTGGGTAATTTATGAAGATAAGAGGTTTAATTGACTCAGAGTTCTGCAAACTTAACAGGAATCATGACTGGGAGGCCTCAGGAAACTTACAATCATGGCGGAAAGCACAGGGGAAGCAAGCACATTCTCATTATGGTGGAACAGGAGAGAGAGACGGGGGCAAGAAAGTGCTACACTTTTAAACCATCAGATCTCATGAGAACTCACTATCACTAGAACAGCATGGGGGAACCACCCCCATGATCCAGTCGCCTCCTACCAGGTCCCTCCCCTGACGCGGGGATTACAAATTGACATGAGATTTGGGTGGGGACACAGAGTCAAACCATATCAGATGAGTTTCAAGCTATTAAAAACATTAAATTGTTAAAAGCACACTGTTAAAATTTGTGGTATAGCAAATAGAATGTTTAAGAGTAATGAAGGGGGATTATTCATAGTGAATACTGACATTGTCTAAGTGAATTGTTAGTGCAGCATTGACTACATAATTGAGGAGTCCCAGTTATAGCCAAAGTAACCCAAAATGATGCTAGGTTTAATCCTATATTTCTGTCCCTATTAACAGGAAGGTACAAAGTGTGACTAATTTTTTTTTAATGGAACCTGCACTTTTGTATACATTATCCTTATTTGATCTTTATTATCAGTCAAGAGATATAGAGAGGATGGCTGTTCTTCTACATTTATTGACCTTCATTCAACAATTCTTTTGAACACACCTATAACTTAAAGATTTTAGCACCAATTCATTATGTTGCTTTGACTTAAGTAATACTTCAAAAAGTATTCCTTACAATAGCATTTTTTGTAAAGCTTTAACTGGTTCAGTCTCTGAATAATTATTTTATACTTTTAGTTTCCTTTGTTCCCTCTGTTAGTTTCAGTATGTTAACACAGGTAGACCAAAAAGATGACAGTATTTATACACCAACTATGTGCTTCTTTGTAAATGCACAGATAACTGTTTTGGTGATTCCATTTACATTTGGTTAGGTTTAAAATGAGAGTGCTATTTCCTCCCAGCTTTTTGTTTTGAAACATTTCAAACCTATAGAAAAGAGTAACGTAGTGTATTGAATGCCTACATACCCTACACCTATATTCACCAATCACCAATTATCATTTTGGCCACATTTGCTTTTTCTGAGTGTAGATGCTTTTATTTATTGATTGATTTTTGAGCTATTTGAAAGTAAGTTGGAGAAACTTCACCTTTGTGTACTTCAGCTTGCATTTTCTGAGAATAAAGGCATTCTCCTGCATAATACTGTTGTAATACTATTGTAACACCTAAGAAAATTAGTAATAATTCCATAACATCCTCTAATATCTAACCCAGATTCAGGTTTCCCAGTTGTCTCCTAATGTCTCTCTCTGTCTTTTTTTAAAATTTTATTTTAAAAGACAGGGTCTTATTCTGTCACTTAGGCTGAATGCTCTGTCACCTAGGCTGGAGTGCAATGATGTGATCACAGCTCACTCTAACCTCTTAACTCCTGGCCTCAAGTGATCCTGCTGCTTAAGCCTCCTGAATAGCTGGGATTACAGGAGTATGCCACTTGTTCATAGATTTAGAACAATATTTAGTGTCAAGTCAGTGATTTTTCTAAGGTTATAATAGGGATCTTCATAGATTTGCCCTTTCTGGATGGTACGTAGAAATGAAATCATACAATATGTGGTTTTTGTGTCTGGCTTCTTTTACTTAGCATAGTGTCTTTCTGGTTCATTCATGTAACGGCATGTGTCAGTAGTTCTTTTTTGTTGCTTAGTAGTATTCTATTCTATGGATATGGATATACCACATTTTGTTTATCATCATGTCTCCCTACAGTCTTGACCTCCTGGGCTCAAGCATTCCTCCCACCTCAGCCTCCCAAGTAGCTGGGACTGCAGGCACATGCCACCAGGCCTGGCTAATTTTTTAAACTTTTTTGTAGATATAGGGTTCTCCCTGTGTTGTCCAGGATGGTCTGAAACTCCTGGGCTCAAGCAGTCCTCCCCTTTGGCCTCCCAGAATGCTGGGATAATAGGCATGAGCCACTGTGCCCAGGCCATCTTGTTTATCTGTTTATCAGTTGGTGGACATTTGGAGTTTTTCCACTTTTTGGTTGTTGTGAATAATCCTGCTGTGAACATTCATGTACAAATCTTTGTGTGGACATAGTTTTCATTTCTCATGTATATATACTTGGGAGTGTAATTATTGGGTTGTATGGTACATTTATGTTTAGCCTCTTAAGAAATTGCCACACTGTTTTCCAGAGTGGCTGCACGTTACTTTGCATCCTCACCAGCAGTGTTTGAGGGCTTCTATTTCTCTGCATGTTTATGAACAGTTGTTACACAGTAGTAAGTCCTCACTTAATGTCATAGCTAGGTTCTTGGAAAATGTGACTTTAAGTGAAATGGTGTATAACAAAAACAATTTTACCATAGGTTAGTTGATATAAACAAGAGTTAAGTTTCTGCAGCATATTTCTGGTCACAAAAACATCACAAACTTCTAAATCAAGACCCAAAACACTTCTAAACATTGAAAGAATTGTGAGCTTTATATACCTTTCAGAAAGATTGATACAAACAAGTAAGATTATTACTTACCCAATTTTTGGTGAATCAGTGAGTGACAGCAGTTGCATTGGTTGGTCAAATCAGAGAAGAAATCTTTACAAAGTGAAAATTGTAAGGAGCACTTTCTGCCACCACACAGTTAAAAAGGAAATGGCGGTGATGTGCGCACGTAGTCCCAGCTCCACGAGAGGCTGAGATAGGAGGATCTCTTGAGCCCAAGAGTTTGAGGCTTTAGTGCATTATGGTTAAGACTGCATAGCCATTGCACTCTTAACCATGGCAACATAGTGAGATGCTGTTCTTTAAAAAATAGAGAGGGAGAGAAATAATCACAAATATGACAGGCTTTCTGAGCACTTTTATATCATATCCTGTGTTTTCATGCATTTGTCTGATGATCATAGACTTTATAGATTTTTATTTTCTGATAATTTGTATTCATCCATTGATTTTCCAACCTGCTTTTTCCAGTTCAGGCTCTTGGATGGTGAGAGCCTATTCCAGCAACTCAGGGAACCAGGCTGGAGCCAGCCTTGAACAGGACACCGTCCTGTTGCAGGATGCCCTCATGCACACACCCACACTCACTCAGATATGGACAGTTTAGACATGCCTGTGAACCTCTTATGCACATCTTTGGAATGTGGGTTTTTTTCCCTTATTTCATTAAAACCGAATGATGATGAACCAAACAACATTTGAGGACCTGCTGTAGTCTTTTTTGACGTTAGTGTTTTTTTCTATATTATAACCATTCTAGTGGGTATGAAGTGGTATCTGGTTTTTGTTTTGTTTTGTTTTGAGACAGGGCCTTGCTCTGTTGTTCAGGCTGGAGTGCAGTGGTGAGATCTTGGCACACTGCAGCTCAGCCTCACAGGTCAAGCAATCCTGCCACCTCAGCCTCCCCAACAGCTGGGACTACAGGTGCGTGGCATCACTCCTGGCTAATTTTTGTAGAAACGGGGTTTTGCCGTGTTGCCGAGGCTTGTCTCAAACTCCTGAGCTCAAGGGATCCACCCGCCTTGGCCTCCCAAAGTGCTGGGATTACAGGCATGAGCCACTGTACCCAGCGTGAAATGGTTTCTTACTGTGGTTTTCATTTGCATTTCCTTAATAACTGATGGTGTTCAGCATCTTTTCATGTGCTTCTTAGCCATTCACATATCTTCTTTGGTGAGATGTTTAGTCAAATCTTTTTCCTGTTTCTTTTTAAATTGGGTTATTTATTTTCTTGTTACTGAGTTGTAAGAGTTTGTTTATTACAGATACAAATCTTACATCAGATATATATGAATGGCAGATATTTTCTCTCAGAGAGTGCTATGTTTTTTTGTAATGATGTTGACCATGAGCCTTTCTTAATGTTTTCTAATTTCCCATGAGACTTTCTTGGAGGCTTGGAAGAAAAGCTAAATCTTCTGGTCTTAATTCTTCCATGTATCTATTAATAGTATTGAAGCAGAATCAATTAAAGAAAGAAGAGCCACCTTCATCTGCATTCAACAATTAAGCAGTGAGAAACTCTTCTCCTTTGGACCATGTGAAGCAAATAGTCATACTGTGAGTATTAGGACTCTTTCAGTTGTAAGAGCCAGAAATCCAGTTCAGCAAAACAGAATTTTGCCGTTTTTTTCCTCTGTTCTTCTACTTCCTTCTCCATTTTACTGGCAGATTCTCTTCATGTGGTCAGGAATATAGTCACCTTTATCTCCAGATTCAGTTCTTCCCAGCTCAGCAGGACAGTCTTCCTCACTGGCCCTATCAGAAGAGCCCAAGAAGTAGAGTGCTTTGGCCAGCTTGGGTCTCATGCCTTGCTTCTGAGGGAAGTGGCACATCCTAATTTAGTCCTGTTGCGATGGCGTAAGGAGAGGAAGGGGTGCTGGAGGGGTGCTGGGCAGACAAATCGTATGTCTACTTCTTTACGGGTGTTATATCATTTTTGCCCATTTTTATGAGGTTAAACCAAAAGTAATGAATAGAAGGTTAATACCTGGACTATTTTTGAAAACTCACATTTATTTTCTGATTAATTTTAACATTAAATCAGGCTTTACTAATAGCACCATTTTCATATTGAAACAAACATATATGATACTTGGTTTATGCTAAAACATTCCACATACATCTTCCCACCTCCCAGGGAAGGGAGGGGACCTGTATCAACAATGATAACAACTTGATAATTGTGACTGACCTCCCCACGTCTCATGGACGTTCTTTTATGTAGTTTTCTTTAGCTCTCTGAGTGGGGTTATGACCATCTTGGAGTTCCTATATTCCTACAGATTGCTGAAATCAATTTTTTACAATTGGTTTGCTTCCCCTCTGTTCATATATTTGGATTCCCAAGCTCTGTCAGTGTCCATATGTTATATGATTCATCTTTGAAGTGATTTTTGTTTTAAGTAAGGATAATTTTTTTAAAGTAAGGATAATTCCCAGTTCATTTTCATGATGTTGGGTATATGATGTGGATGGTGATGGTGATGATGATGGTGTTATTGATGTAGTTTTTGTGATTTTCTTGCTCAAAAAAGGAAATCATTTTTATCACTTGAAGTGCTTCTTATCTAAACCCTTAGTAGATAGATATAACTGGAATTTGTTCATGTAGTTAAACAGATATCTTTGGATGCTGTGTGGAACTTACATTTCTTCTGTGTAGTACTTTTCGGGATTTATTTTAGTATGAAAATTAAATGCAGAATTGAAAAATTCTGGCTTCAGATTATCTGTATAAAATGTATTATCTGTCAGAGTTGGAATAGACCTTAAGGGGTCATTTTGTATATTTTTCTACCCAAGAGGGAGGCTAAAGATCACCTCTACCCATCTTAGTTCCTCAGTTGGGACAACCGCTGTAACAAAAGGCAATTTAACAATAGAAAAACAAGCAAGTTTATTAATATGTGCAGCATACAACACGTGGGAGAAACCTCAGTGAAAACGAGCACAGTGGCTTAGAGCTCTGGTTTGTATAGCATCTTCACAAAGAACAGTAAATGTGTGGGTAAATGACAGGACAAAGGAAAGGGTTTTAGGCTTCTAGGGGTGGGAATTGTGGAAAGGTAAAGATATGGGGGGAAAGTAAAGGAGTAAGATTTGTTTGCAGATTCCTCTGGTGCTGTCTCTGGGCTGATGAGTCGAGTTGTCTCTAGTAACAGAGAATTTATATCCTATATCCTGCCTTTAGGTAGAAAAGGGAGAGGATGGAGATAGATTTTCCTTGGTTTGCTATCTCTCAGTTGTCTTCGGCTAAAAAGTAATGTTTACATCAAAGAGGCATATTTTGGGGTTATATATTCTGATTTCCTTCACACTCTTTACAGAAATCCCCTCAAAACTATCCAGCTATTAGCCATTCGTAAACCCCTGTAGTGATATTGTGGAAATCTACTTCATTTTTGGATGTTTATATTTAAAAATATGTCCTCTTTAAACTGAAGACTGTTGTGACTTCTCTTTCTTACTTGGTTGCTATCGGGAGCAGCATTTAGTAGACATATTTTTGAGCACTTGTTAAATAGCGCATCTGTTGACAGAATTGAGGGTATTCATTTTACATATACCTTTAATCAAATAATTGAAGCTGGCTGTTGTAAAACTTTCCCACTGGTTTCCCAAGCAGTCTGCCTGTTCAGGCCACACATCATTCATTTCTTTAGTTAGTTTCTAACCATCCTGATTGCAAACTTCTGAAAATAACACTATAACATTCACTTACTTGGAGCTCAAGTTTTACAGCTTAGGTATGAAACACATAAGGCAGGAGGAAGTTATTAGAATCTGTAGATTTCCTTCTGTTCCCATGCCCTGACCTAAGCAATTTTATATTCATTATTTACATCTAATCATCCAGTAAAACCCTGTGAGGTAGAAGATGAGGAAACTTAAGACTATACCATTAAGAATTAGAAGTAAAGTTCAAACAAACAAACAACACCTTTGAGCATCCATATAAATGCCAAAGTCCTAGCACTAAAGGCTGTTATGTATCTGATGCATAAGAGAATAATTAGGTTATCACCCAGAACCTACTTGTTGTTACTTTATACCTAGTAGTAAACTTGATAGTTTATTTCCACACAATTTTTAGGGGTGAAAGGATGCTGCTGCAGGCACGCACATAGGCAGTAGTGATCAGCGGGGGACAACTATGCAGGGGAAGAAAGAGGCAGAAAAATGGCCAGGTGCAGTGGCTCATGCCTCTAATCCCAGCACTTTGAGAGGCTGAGGCAGGCGGATCACTTGAGGTCAGGAATTTGAAACTAGCCTGGCCGACATGGCAAAATCCCCTCTCCACTAAAAATACAAAAATTAGCCAGGCGTGGTGGCTCACTCCTGTAATCCCAGCACTTTGGGAGGCAGATGCAGGCGGATCACTTGAGGTCAGGAGTTCCAGACCAGCCTGGCCTACATATCAAAAGTCTGTCTCTACTAAAAATTCAAAAATTAGCCAGGCGTCTTGGCGCACGCCTGTAATCCCAGCCATCTCAGGAGGCTGAGGCAGAAGAATCGCTTGAACCTGGAAGGTGGAGGTTGCAGTGAGCCGAGATCCACGCCACCTGCACTCCAGCCTGGGTGACAGAGTTGAGACTTCGTCTCAAAAGAAATAGAGAAAGAGAGAAAGAAAAGAAAAGAAAAGAAAGACTATGCATTGCTGATAGAAGAATTCGGAGTTCCACATTACAGGGCTATTGAATTCCAGAAATACTGCCCTGAATTCATAGTAGCCTCTGAGAGCAGGTTAATACACATAATGACTCCAGGTCCTCAGAAATCTTTTAAAAAATTATTCAGTTAAATTGAGGAATTTGTGAGAGAGACAAAGTTCTGAACTCAAAATCTTTACTGAATATAACTCAGAAATTAAAATACCATTCTACCTCAGTACTACTTCTGGTGGCTAAATTGATTGTTATTGATTATGGTCTTGCTGGGAAATTCCTTTCGTTTTTTTTTTTTTAATTTGTATGTGTTAAGAGTTAAGTGTAAGGCCGGGCGCGGTGGCTCACGCTTGTAATCCCAGCACTTTGGGAGGCCGAGGCGGGCGGATCACAAGGTCAGCAGATCAAGACCACGGTGAAACCCCGTCTCTACTAAAAATACAAACAAAAATTAGCCGGGCGTGGTGGCGGGCGCCTGTAGTCCCAGCTACTTGGAGAGGCTGAGGCAGGAGAATGGTGGGAACCCGGGAGGCGGAGCTTGCAGTGAGCCAAGATCGCGCCACCACACTCCAGCCTGGGAGACAGAGCAAGACTCCGTCTCAAAAAAAAAAAAAAAAAGAGTTAAGTGTAATAAGATACTCAATAGGTATTCACTCATTGTTGCTTATTTTGGGAGATAATTCATGCAGTTAGAATGTCTCATTTCTTATAACCTTGGTTGAATCATCAAGGTTTTCCCATCTTGACTGTGTTGAGGTTTATCCCAGCTTGACTTCCCTTTGTGTCTTAGCACATCCTGGTCCACTTCCCTGCTATCAGTTGTTAAGTATTTAGAGAATGCTGTTATTATTAGCCTGAATGAAACATAGTTTAATTTTTCATATAAATATCTATGTGAGTACTTTTAAAATTATCTAAATAATAGTTGCTTTCTTGTAGAGACTTGGAAATAAAAGAATAAGATTGCATTACTACTGAAATACTTTGTTTCATCCTTCATCTCTTTTTCCTTCAACCCCAGCTGTTCATTTGGTTACTATTTTGCCATAAACAGAGTACTGCCCTTTATTCTTAGTGGATTTAAACTATCTAATTTCATTAGATCTTTAAATCTTTGATGCAAATATTGACAATTTGTTCTTCAACCAAAAAAGATTAGGTAAATATATAGTCCAGAATATTTATGCTGTTATTTCTTGATTATTTAAAACCCGGAAGTAATGTTTGTCAGAGGATCACTACCATTGAGACTAAAAAGTAGTAAACTTTTCTATGCCTTTAGTGAAATTTTAGGTACTTCATTTTAAACACTTTTGTTGTGCAGTATACATTTCATCACATGACAGATTTGTGCAAATTTGTAGGAAACCCAAGTTCTGCTTATAAATTACTTTTTCCTCTTTCTTTACACTGATGGATTAAGCCGGTTTGATGCAATCAGACTTTTTGATGACTTTCCTAGATGTTAAAAGTGTGAAGTGTCCTTTGGCTTAAAATATTGAGATTATAATTGTAACATCATCCAGGTTCAGAACTGAGTACTCATTTTTTTTTCCAATTTAATGTCAGTATAAAGTATTATCATTTACATTAAAATTCTTGGGACAAGGGTAAACGACAGCAGGTTTTGTAGCTTATTTTTGTTATATTAGTCAATAAACCTATTTTGTAAATCCTGTGTGACAGTGTGGGAGGTGGGGGCAGAAGGGTTCAGAAAGAACATTTCGTTTTTAAGGCAGTAATATGAAAATATTTTGAGATGAATGTTGTTACTAATGTGTGTTTTCTTAATTCTTAAACTGGGACACATTGACAATTATGGCCTCATAAATGAAATGAGAAAGGGTTTTTTCTTTAGAAATTATAGTTTGTTTTTCCTGTAATATTTGAAGCTGATAAAAGTCCACTTATTGTCAGTAAAGTGTAAAGGAAGCATATAACCTTTTAGAGGAGACAGTGTGGTATAGTGACATGAGCATAAATCTTGTTTAATAAAATGTTTCTTGAATGAATAAATACCTACTATGTGCCAGGCACTGTACTAGGCAAATAATAGGCACTGGCACTTAATCTAGGCTTAAGGAACAAGGAAAGCTTTCTATAAGTGACCACAGGAGGACGAATAGGAATTTGATAACGGAGATGCATCAGGTTGAGTTTGACATTGAATGTTCAAAACTGGGAAATAAAATTCATGCCATGAATTTAGAGCAAGAGTGTATTCCTAAGGGGTGAAGAGGGGAGGGAAAAGAGGCTGATTAGAGGGGTCAGGAGGTTGTGGGCAGATCATAAAGCACTTTATCTCAGGTCAGTGGGGAGTCATCAAAACAATTTAAGAAGCATTACAAGATTTGCCTTTAGACAGACTTGGACCATTCTCAGCTTCAGAGCTCTCAGAATTATCTCTGGTGAAGGGCTATTTTAAAAATTTTTAATAAGTGGCCAACTGATACCTTTGGAAAATACAACAGCAATGAATCACTAGAAGAATGAAATGTTTGAAAGATAAAACTATGCTGGCTCATGCATATAGTCCTAACTACTTGGGAGGCTGAGGTGGGAGGATCACTTGAGCCTGGGCGGTCAAGGCCGCAATGAGCCATGATCATGCCACTGCACTCCAGTCTGGATGACAGAGCAAGACCGTGTCCCCACACTCCCCCCAAAAAATAAAAAATAGAAACAAGCCCACTTTTAAATTAGATTGAACAGACTGGGCACAATGGCTCACACCTGTAATCTCAGCACTTTGGGAGGCTAAGGTGGGAGGATTGCTTGAGATCAGTCGGGGCAACACAGTGAGACCCCCATTTATACAAAAAATTTTTTAAATGAGCCAGATGTGGCAGCACACGTCTGTGGTCCCAGCTACTCAGGAGGCTGAGGCAGGAGGATCACTTGAGCCCAGAGGTCAAAGCTGTAGTGAGCCATGTTCTTGCTGTGCTGCACTCCAGCCTGAGTAACAGCAAGACCCTGTCTCAAAAAAAGATTGAACATTGAATAGACATAAAATTGCTCTAAGTTTCTCTATAAAAGTTTCTAAGTCTGTACTCTCAAATTTATTCTGTTCTAGTCATTAACTACTTCACTTTGAGTACCTCCGTTACAGAGGAGTAATGTTTTTTTGGTCCTGCATGCTCTCAGTACAGAACTCTAGAGCCTCCCATGTATATATTTAACTTTTCAGCCTTACCCATGTACTGCTGTCAGTTATATGATTTCCATTATAAACCATAAAATAATAAGTTAGAAAAAGTAAGAAAATAATGAGAGGTTGGATAAGCTATTATAAAATGTAAAATTTTATTTTTAATAGTATATAAATATTGTGTTGGCACTAAACCATTGTTTAGTGAGATCAGTATAACTGAGTATTCCTGTTAGCTTATAAACAGATTCTTATTTATTTATTTTGGGGACAAGGTCTCACTGTGTCACCCAGGCTGGAGTGCAGTGGCACAGTCATGGCTCGTTGCAGGCTCGACCTCCTGGGCTCGAGCAATCCTCCCACCTCAGCCTCCCAAGTAGCTAGGACTACAGGCATGTGCCAGCATGCCCAGCTAATTTTTGTATTTTTTGTAGACACAGAGTTTTGCCATATTGCCCAGGCTGGTCTCGAACTCCTGCGCTCAAGTGGTGCGCCCTCCTTGATCTCCTAAAGTCCTAGGATTACAGGCGTGAGCCACCACGCCTGGCTGCAGATTCTTTCTAGTGGAAATCCACATAGCTTCTGCGCTCATGAGGCTTACTGTGTGATTGTTTCTGATCAAAAGATTCTGTGTCTATCCTAGGTGTATTGTGTATCCTGTAACTAAAACTTGAGATATTGTTGGAAACATTTGAAACAATGTAGGTCTGGAGTTTCATAGTCCTACATTTGAATTCCAGCTTATTGTTGTGTGATCCTGGACATGTTTGCACTGGACTGAATGTTTATGTTCCCCCCAAATTCGTATGTTGAAATCCTAGACTGCAAGGTGATGGTATTAGGAGTTGGGACCTTTAGGGGGTAATTAGCTCATGAGGGAAGAGACTTCATGAATGGAATTGGTGTCCTTATTGAAAAAGACCCCAAAGAGATCCCTTGCCCCTTCCACCATGTGAGGTTACAGTGAGAATACAGCCATCTAGGAGGAAATGGGTCCTCACCAGACACCGAATCTGCTGGCACCTTGATCTTGGACTTCCCAGATTCCAGAACTGTAAGAAATAAATTTTTGTTGTTTAAAGAAAGAATGAAAATTTCTTCCTGCTTTTCAATGTTATTATTGAAAACAGAGATAACTTTTTCAAGTATCTATCATAAAGTCTTAGATCTATTTTAAGCCCTTAAGTGTTTGTTTCATTTTGTTTCAACAACCACATCAGCTGGTATGCCACTTCTATATGGTATGACATTTTTCTCAGGAAGTCAGATTTATACTTCCCTATTAACACACCTTTATAGAGGCTGTCATCATGTAAGCTTCTAAAGTCATATACAAAATTTTGGAATTTTGTAGGTTTTACAGGGGCCCAGTGGCCTGAGTTCAATCCTCTCATTTTACATATCTGAAAACCATGGTCTTCAGAGGTTTCTAGTGGCAGAAAACCAAAATCTTTAGAGGCTGTTAGGTGGTAGAACCTAGGCCCATTGACTCATATTCTAGTCCTCTTTCTGCTGTCATGTGTAATCTAGAGCTTTATGTTTAAAAACAGTGTGAAAATGAAAAAGGACTTAAAATATACAGTTTGTTTTGCCAGTAAGTTTTCCATCAACTTAATTTTTTTTTTTTTTTTTTTTTGGTCTCTTTTCACAGTTAACTCTTTCGTCCAGCAGATATTAAGGGCCTCTTGTGTCAGGCACTATCTAAGGTAGTGGAGATAAAACAGTAAATACAATGGGCAAAATTCCTGCCTTCATGGATCTTATGTTCTGCAGAGAGGAATCCTAAAGGATGTGAGGGAGTGAGCCATGTGCTAATCTTCCAGTAGAAGGAATGGCAAAGTAATTTAGGATCTCTTAGACCTCATAAGGCTTTTATTCCCAGTGATATGAGAAGTCTTAGGAATGGCTATATTTTGAGAGTAGAGGTGACAGATTTGCCAGCAAATCAGATGTGGGCTGTGAAAGAAGAGTTAAGAATGGCTCCAAGGGGCCAGGTGCAATGGCTCACCCCTGTAATCCCAGCACTTTGGGAAGTCAAGGCAAGCGGATCACTTGAGCCCAAGAGTTTGAGACAGAAGAGGCAATAAGTCAAAATCCAGTATCTACAAAAAATACAAAAATTAGCTGGGCCTGGTGGTATGCGCCTGTAATCCCAGCTACTCAGGAGGCTTGAGGTGGGAGGATCGCTTGAGCCCAGGAGATCAAGGCTGTACTGAGCTGTGATCACGCCATTGCACTCCAGCCTGTGCGACAGAGCGAGACCCTGTCTCAATAAAAATAGAAGAATGACTCCAGGAGTTTCAGCGTGAGCAACCCAAAGAATGGGGTTGCCATTTACTGATAGAGGGAAAGCTAAGAGAGAAGCAGGTTGCAGTAGGTTAAACCAGGTGTGGAGTTTTGGACAGTTTGGAATTTCGACAGTTAAGTTGCCTATTAGACAACTAGTTTTGTGTGTTAAGTAGGCAGTTACATGTGAATCTGACGTTCAGGGGAGAGATGAAATCTGGAGATACAAATTTGAATGTCATCCCCATATAGATGCTATACTGAGTATTATGGTTTGAATGTTTGTGTTGCCTCCAAAATTCATGTTGAAACTTAATCCTTAATTCAACAATATTAAGAGATGGTGCCAATAGGAGGTGATTAGTTCATGAGGGCAGAGTCCTCATGAATGGGATCAGCAACTTTATAAAAAGGCTAAAGGAACTAGCTAGGCCCTTTTTTGCTCTTCTGCTCCTTTTCCTAGTGAGGACACAGCATTCGTCCCCTCTGGAGGACGCAGCAACAGGGTGCCATCTTGGAGCAGATGATGGTCCTCACCAGACACTGAACTTGCTTCAATTTGGACTTCTGGGCCACAGAACTATGAGAAATAAATTTCTGTTCTTTATAAATTACCCAGGCTTACATGTTTTGTTACAGCAACCCAAACAGCCTAAGTGAACTCATGAAAGGAATGAATGTAGATAGAAAAAAGAGGCCCAAAAAGAGATGGATGGAAAAAGAGAAGCCATAATGACTTTGGAAAACCAGGTGATTGTGGTATCCTGGAAACCAAACAAAGAAAATGTTTTAAGAAAGAGGGAGTGATGATCTGGGTCAGCTGCTACTGATAAGGGAGGTATAACGAAGATTGAAAATTGACTGTTGGATTTAGCAGTGTGGAGGTGACCTTAACAAAAGCTTGATATGAGTAGGCTTGGGAGAGAATAAAAGGAACAGAATTGGAGACAGTGAGTTTGAGAAATAGAAGTAGGGTTGAGAGTTTTTGTTTTATTTTTAAGACAGAAAAAAATACATTTGAATCCAGTAGAGGAACAAATTCATGGATGAAAGGGGGAGAATTTCTGGAGCAGTCTCTGTTGAGTTGGCTGGAGGGAATGAGATCAGCATGAGTGGAAGCATCACACCTACTAGGATCTTGATCAGTTTCATTTATAGCAGGAGTTGGCAAACCCCACCTCTGGAGCCAAATTCAGCCTGCTGCCTGTTTTTAAAATAAAGTTTTGTTGGAACATAACCTTGTGCATTTATTTAGGTATTGTCTGTGGCTGCTTTCAAACTATGGCAGCAGAGTTGAGTAGTGCTACAGAGAAGCCTAAAATATTTACTAGAAAGAGTTTGCCAACCCTTAGATTTACAGTAACTGAAGAAAAGATAGGATGAAATATGAGTGGGAGAGGGGAAGAAATAGATATCAAGTCTAGGGAATTGAACATTTTGAAGAAGGTATTAACACCCCTTTTCTGGTTTTGGTCAAACCACATAGAAAATCAAAACTTTGAATTTAGAGCAAAATGACTTGCAGTCTCGGTGCTTTTTCCTAAGGCGGGTTCTTGGAAGGGGCCCCAGTCTCAAGCTAGCTATATAGTTATCTATTGGGGCTGTGTTATAAATTACCAATATCTTAGCTGCTTAAAACAACAAACATTTATTATCACAGTTCCTGTGGGTCAGCAATGTGGAAGCAGCTTAGCTGGACGGTTCTGACTTAGAATCTCCCATGAGGCTGCAATCAAAGTGTCAGCTAGGGCTGCAGACTTCTGAGACTTGGCTGGGTCTAGAGAGTCAACTTCGTATCTCATTCATGGCTATTGGCAGGAGGCTTCAGTTCCTTGCCACATCAGCCTCTCCTTTGGACTAGTCATAATGTGGCTTCCCCTGTAGAAAGTAATGAGAGAGAGTGCCCACGACAGAAGCCTCAGCCTTTTATATCCTAATCTTTGGAAGTGACATGCCTTTACTTGTGTATCACAGACAGTCCCCGACTTAGGATTTTTCAGCTTTACAGTGGTGTACCATCATTATGTTTTTTCACTTTCAACCCAGTATTCAATAAATTATATGAGATAGTCAACAAACACTTTATTATAAAATAGGCTTTCTGTTAGTTGATTTTGCCCAACTATAAGCTAATATAAGTCTTCTGAGTATGTTCAGGGTAGGCTAGGTGTATTAAATGCATTTTCGACTTACGATGTTTTCAACCTAACAATGGTTTTATTGGGATGTAACTCTATTGTATGTTAAGGAACATCTGTATATTTGTCACACAGACCAACCCTGGTACAACATAGAAGCCTACATAAGGGCGTGAATACTAGGAGGTGTGGGGATTGTTGGAAGCCATCTTGGAGGCTTCTCACCACACTGATCCACTTGAGTGTTGGCAAAACTCTGTGTCATGTGACCAGTGTTTCTACAATTGCTGAAGCAACTATTTGTGACAGTTTGATTATATTGGAGCCTAACCACAAGTATTTTAAATATTTTTCCTTTTTCACTAAGCTTTTTTTTTTTCCTGATTACAAAAGTAACATTTGTGGTAGAAAACTGGAATACAGTTAAGCAGAAAGCCCTGGAAGTTAAACATTTTTCATATTCCCTCGTACAGATTACTCTTAGTGAAATTTTATTTTGCTATCTAATTTTTTCATGTTTGTAGTAATACATATCTGTTCAAAATAAAGTTAATATATAAATACTCTTTGTAAGCAGCTTTTATTTTCTGAACGTTTTTCAGTGTCATTCAGTACTCAGTGTCATTTTTAAATGACTGTTTTGTGGTTCATGGCTATCCAGAATTCTTTTTTACTATGATGAATAATGTTACAATAAATATTCTTATCACTAATTTTCTATGCATAATCATGACCCTGATAGCCATTGTCTCAGTCCATTTCCTGCTGCTAGAGCAAAGTACCACATACTGGGTAATTAGTAAAGAATAGAAATTTCCTTCTCATATTCTGGAGGCTGGGAGGTTTAAGATCAAAGTATCAGCAGATTCAGTCTCTGGTTCCAAGATGGTCCCTTACTGCTGCATCCTCTAGGGAGGAGGAATGTGGTGTCCTCCTATGGCAGTAGAGCAAGAGAGGGTGAAAGGACAAGGTGAAAAGTGATGAACCTGTCCTTTTATAAGGGCACCAATCCCACCCATGAGGGTGGCCTCTTATGGTCTACTCAGCTCTTCAAGGTCCCACATCTTAATACTGTGACAGTGGCAGTTAAATTTCAACATGAGTTGGGACAAACATTCAAACTGTAATAGCCATTTCTCCCCCCATATCAATTCTTGCTAATAATTCACATACAAATTCACCAAAAGCAATAATTGTAGGTATAAGTTTTATGATATTTGCATTAGTTTTTAAACAGGACCATAGTAGGGCTTCTAGGATGAAGGTCCGTTGGTTTTATTGGGTTCTCAGGGATGACTAGGATATTCAAATCCTCAGTTAATTTGCAAAAATTGTTCAGTTGCTGTAATCATAGGAGTAACATAAACCTGTTGGTGTGGATATAAGAATAAAGCAATTCTAATATTCCTCAGACTCCTTAACTTCATAATACCTGTATAAGGTAAGAAACAAGAAAAGTTTTACAGAGGTTTGCTACTTTCTAGAGTGATTTTAGTAAATGCCTATCAGAGGATTTGAATTTCTTTGTAGTCAAATCTTGATGTAGTTGAATTAATTAATTATATTATTATTATTATTATTATTTGAGATGGAGTCTTGCTCTGTTGCCCAGGCTGGAGTGCAGTGGTGTGATCTTGACTCACAGCAACGTCTGCCTCCCAGGTGCAAGCAATTCTCCCACCTCAGCTTCTCAAGTACCTGGGATTACAGGCATGCACCACCATACATGGCTAATTTTTGTATTTTTAGTAGAGATGGGGTTTTGCCGTGTTAGCCAGGCTGGTCTCAAACTATTATTATTTTTATTTTTATTTTTATTTTTGAGACGGAGTCTCACTCTGTCACCCAGGCTGGAGTGCAGTGGTGCGATCTCGGCTCACTGCAACCTCCACCTCCCAGGTTAAAGCGATTCTCCTGCCTCAGCCTCCTGAGTAGCTGGGATTACAGGCATGCGCCACCACACCCGGCTAATTTTTGTATATTTAGTAGAGACGGGGTTTCACCATGTTGGTCAGGCTGATCTCAAACTCCTGACTTTATCATCTGCCTGCATCAGCCTCCCAAAGTGCTGGGATTACAGGCGTGAACCACCACGCCCGGCCTATTATTATTTTTTGAGATAGGGTCTTGCTCTGTCACCCAGGCTGAAGTGCAGTGGCACAATCATGGCTCACTGCAGCCTTGACTATCTGGCTTAAGCCATTCTCCTACCTCAGCCTTCTGAGAACTGAGACCACAGATGTGTGCCACCATGCCTGGCCAATTTTTAAAACATTTTTAGTAGAGATGAGACCTTGCTATGTTGCCCAGGCTGGTGTCAAACTCCTGAGCTCCTATAATCCTCCTACCTAGTTGTAATAATTTATTTAGAATAATTTATTTAGAATTTACTTATTTAGAATAATTATATGAAGTGTCACCTCAGCTCAGCAGAATTCTCTGTCACAATTCCATTTTATTTTTGGGGACCTTTTTGAACATTAGTCGTGTAGTAGCTTATAGCTTCCAAGACCAGCGTTTAATTTGTTTGTAGTACATTGTACTTCCAGGTGATAAAACAGCATTAAGTAGAGTTCCTATTCCTCCTGGGTGGATGTCTTAGAATTTTGCCAATACTGATTAACTGTTCTCCAAAATCATTTTCTAGAGTTTAGGAGTTTTTTCCATCTGAATATGTACTAGTTATTTTCATATACTGTGCTAGATGCTGAGATTACAGAACTGAAAAAGACAGCTCTCAGCTCCCAATAATTAATTTGGTGAGTAGCACTGATAGAAGTTATATCCAGAATACTAGGGAACAATGAAACAATTAGCCCGTTGAAGGCTGGAGAGCAATTGGAAGGCAGAGGACACTGCACAGGGGGTTCTATTTGAACAACTTTCTTTGCCTTTATGTACACAGTCACATCACCCTATCAGGTAAAAATGTTTTAATTGAAAACATTTTTATTGAATTGTATGAATCAAGAACATAATTGCTTCTTTCACCATTGAATAATATGTTATCAAATATGCATTAAATTGGTCTTCTTAGAAATAGCTAAAATATGTATTTATAGAATAAGAAGGAATTTGAATTTAATCAGCTCAGTCTCCAATCCTCTTTCTTTATGTTTGAATTCTTTGATGGGACTTACAGTTTATTCCAATTTTTACAGTAATAAGTAATTGGAAAGATCTTGCTAGTGAGCCAAATCTGCCTCTTTTTGTCTTCTCCTCAGTAATTTTAGTTTTAAATTGTAAAAATTATCTCCCAGTCTGTGACTTATCCTTTCATTTTCTTAACCTTCAAAGACTGGAAGTTTTTTATTTTGATGTAGTCCAGTTCATCAATTTGATAGATTTTGCATTTGACGTATCTAGGAAATCATCGAATGCCTAACCCAAGGTCACATGCCTAACTCTATGCTTTCTTCTAGAAGTTTTGTGGCTTTAAGTTTTACATTTAGAAACAATCCATTTTGAGTTAATTTTTTTGTATGTGGTGTAATATGTGAATCTAAATTTTTGTTTGTTTGTTTGTTTGTTTGAGAGAGGATCTCGCTCTGTCACCAAGGCTGGAGTGCAGTGGTGTGATCATGCCTCACCGCAGCCTCTCTTTCCCAGGCTCAAGCAATTCTCCCATCTCAGCCTCCCAAGCAGCTGGGGCTACAAGCGTGTGCCACTGTACCCAGCTAATTTATTTTTTGTAGAGACTGTATCTCACTGTGTTGCCCAGGCTGGTCTTGAACTCCTGAGCTCAAGCAATCCTCCTGCCTTGGCCTCCCAAAATGCTGGGATTATAGTCATGAGCCACCACTCCCAGCCTCTAAATTCTTTTTTTGCAATTGTATTTTTGCATCTAATTGTTCTAGCATCATTAAAAAAGTGATTCTTTCTTTACTGAATTGCCTTTTGCACCTTTGTCAGCAGATGCTAAAAACTACAAACCACTCAAATGTCCATCAACAGGTGAATGAATAAACAAATTGTAAGATATCCATACCATGGAATACTACTCAGCAATAAAAGGAAATGAGCTATAGATACAAGCAACAGGGATAAATGTCAAAATTATGCTTACTGAAAGAAGCCAGATAAAAGAGTACATATTGCATAATTCCTTTTTTGTGAAACTGAAGAAAGTACTAACTAATCTATATTTACAGAAAGCAGATCAGTGTGTGGAGGGGAGATGGAGGGAAAGGAAAGGGAGGGATTACAGTTGAACAGACTTAAATATGTGCAGTTTATCATATGTTGTACCTCAATAAAGCTGCTCCAAATATAATTCTAAAATTTATATAGAATAACATAGTGGCTAGATAAGCTTTTGATAACCAAGGTTTTTCTTTTCCTATTTCTTAATTTTTTTTCATACTGTAACTCCAGTCTATTGTTCCTCTTAAAAAGGTATGTAGATCTGAATATAGCATTTGGAAAATAATTAATTGTTGTAAACTCACTTCAAGTATATCTTCTGTTTCTTTGAGTTATGTCATGCCAGTCCCTACAGAGTCTGTTAACCTTACTTCGTATCGTTGTTTCACTTTGCTTATTATAATTTAACCCAAATTTCCCCAAATTTTCCACAATTATATGATTAATAGAAACTACAGAATACATCAGGATCAAGGCATATAAGGATTAAGGGGAGAGGAGTGAAAAAAGAAATGAGCAGGGGCAGAATTAAGGAATTTAGATTTTCACCTATGAGCAATGTGGAGTCTCTGAAGAATTTTAAGTAAGCTGGGTTAAACTAATTTCACTTTTTATTGTGATCAGCTGAACTTACATAAAAAGGCAGGCAGTATTTATCTAAGGGGCTTTGCATCAGTCCCTTTGGTGTTTTAGTGAGTATATAGTTTTTTGTAGTGGCAGAGTCAAAACCCCTATTCTGATATCTTAAATTTATTCCCAAGCCTTGTACATTATAATTGCATCCTGTCAAGTGAACTGTAACTAGCAATTAAAAATTCAGAGTTACCTGAATGTTCTTGCTTCTGAGTATTTCTTGGGTTTATGAGATTGACAACTCTATTTAGGCCAAAGTATTTAGTCTACTGGAATTAAGCAAATACAGGTCCCGTCTGTTCATGTTTGCTATTTCTCAATTTAAAATCCAATAGCATCTAAGAGCGTTAGCATTTTATTTGTCTTTCTTTCAATCCTTTAGAGTTGACTCACTAATTTGGGATTCGTTATGACTCTGTGAGGCTACTACTGATTTTTGCTAGGAACAAGAACCCAGGAAAGGAAAAAAAGGTAATTTACGAGCTGCAGCCAATTATCTGGCAACCAGAATGCCTTGTTGTTAAGAGTCTATTATAACAAGTTTCTTTGTCTTCATACAGCACCTGTTACTGTGCAACAAGACCATGTTTTTGAACACCTGGCATAACATGAAACTGTTAGGTTATATTGTGGCTAATCCTGAAGGAAGTTAGTTGAACTCTGGCTCATTTATTTAAACTCAGTCCTCCAGTATGACAGATTGGTGAATGTGGAAGTGGGTACCAGTTACTAAGTAAAACAAACATGCTCAGCCCATCTCTTGATCTGGACCCTGGATTTTGGGATAAAGTAAAGGGAGGAGGGTAAGGGATGTTCACTTCAAAGGTCATTGGGGGAGTTCCCGGTGATGTCAAATCTGACTACCCTGGCACGGATGTGTAGAATCTCTCGGATCATACCATCCTGGCTCAGTTCCAGTTTTGTTTGTTTGTTTTTGTGGGTTTTTTTGTTTTTGTTTTTGAAACGGAGTCTTGCTTGGTCAGCCAGGCTGTAGTGCAGTGGTATGATCTCGGCTCACCACAACCTCCACCTCCTGGCTTTAAGCAATTCTCCCGTTCAGTCTCCCAGGTAGCTGGGATTACAGGCACCTGCCATCATGCCCAGGTAATGTTTGTATTTTTGTTGTGACGGGTTTCACCATTTTGGCCAGGCTGGTCTTGAACTGCTGGCCTCAGGTGATCTGCCCACCTCGGCCTCCCAAAGTGCTGGGATTACAAGCATGAGCCACCACGCCCAGCCCAGTTCATTTTAACTCCACCACAACTCTCTGGAACTTCATGCCAGTGATGTAACTCTTATCGAACCCTTATTTCCTCATATAAAAAATGAAGGGTTTGGATTATTTTAAGGCTTCCTTCTGTGGTTCTTCAATTTCATTATATTTACTTTTAAAAATTGTTCAGTGAAACTTCTAGGTAAACATAAAAGCAACTTGTTAAAAATTGTAAAATGGAAAGAAATAGACTAGTATACTGAAGGATATTGTATTGGAGATGGTCCCAGGAAAGCCCTACTTTCTGTGGGGTCTGGACCTTCTAAACATTATGTTTTTGGTCATTAACCTGTCCTCTATATTAATTGAGGCCTGTAAGCCTTAAGTGATAATGAAATGCAGCCAGACATGGTGGCTGACACCTGTAATCCCAGCACTTTGGAAGGCTGGGGCAGGAGGATTGCTTGAGCCCAGGAGTTAAAGATCAGCCTGGGCAACATAGCAAGAGCCTGTCTCCACAAAAAAAGAAAAAAAATTGTTAATGAAATGCTACAATTCTGCTTCCGACCACTAGTTTGAATGTAGGTGCATGTGTTTAGGATTTCCATTTTAAATATGATTGTCTTTTAATGATAGTTTTAAAAGATTGGAGGTTTACTTGTGCATGGGCCTGATGCCCAGCCTATGTGATACTAGTTCATTCCTGATGAGCCATGACTGTTCTCATTAAGCCCCTTAAAGAGAGGGTACTCTTCCCCCCTACTTCTCTTTCTCTGAGTTAAGAGTATTAAAAGCACATGCATTCTAGTCCGTATTCTTGATGTTAGACATGTTGGAAATGACTGAGGAGCATTGTCCCTTTCTTGAGCACACAGACAGTTGCTAGATACAGGGCTTGTCTTAAATTAAATTAATGTTCTCTGGTGTCTTCTATTACCATCTCACTCCATCATTAACCCCAGTGGTCTTCATCCCAGACATTAACAGTGGTTTGCACTGTGGCATCCATGACTTTGCTCCTTTTCTCCTTCAGCCACCTCTCCAGCCCTCTCACCTCCCATACAAAGTCTAGGTATATTTTTGTCCATTTCTTGCCTAGTGTTATCAATACTTTGAACAACTAGTATAAAGAACTTAGTAAAGCACACTGGTACAAAGTAGTATGTTCACTCTGTTGGATATTTTCATCCCCCAGCAACTTTCTATTAAATAAACCATATGAAACTGCTGTTTTTGTATGTGTATATATATAATGTTTGCAGTTTTATATGGTTTCACTTTATAAATATACACAGTGATGATTTTTAACCAGAGATATGAACTACAGTTATCTAGGCAGTTTTTTACAAAATATATATATACACACACACTGTCTGCATCCTTGACCAGTGAATTAGGATCTTCATGGATGGGTCCAGAGTAAATGCATTTTTTAAAAAGCTGATTCTGAGTCATACTCCTGGTTAAAAACACCTGTAAGTGAATCTTCCCTCTAGGCTATTTTTAATTTTTTTATTTTAATTTTTTTTAGAGGTAGAGTCTTACCATGTTGCCCAGGCTGGCCTCAAAATCCTGGGATCAAGCAATCCTCCCACCCTAGCCTCCTGAGTAGCTGGAACTCCAGGTGTGCGCCACCGAGCCTGCCTCAAGCAGACTTTGCATATAGATGCATATGTTTTTGATGTAACCAGTTGTCTGATATGAACTGAAACTTTAAGTCTATGACTTTATAAATTACTATTATTTAAAATTTTAAGATATGCTCCGGGTATGATGGCTCATACCTGTAATCCCTGCGCTTTGGGAGGCCGAGGCAGGCAGATCACATGAGCCCAGGAGTTCCAGACCAGCCTGGGGCAAAATGGCAGAACCCCTCTAGAAAAAAACACAACAAAAAAATTAGCCAGGTGTGGTAGTGCTGCTGTGGTGGGGATGAAAGGGGCTGATTGCTTGACCCCAGGAGGTCAAGGCTGCAGTGAGCTGAGATCTCATCGCACCACTACCCCTCGGCCTGGGCAAGTGAGAGAGACTCTGTCTCAAAAATAAAAAATAAATGTGATCAAATCTTAAATTTAGATTTTTTCAGTACTCTTAGGAAGAAAAATATAAGTGCTACAAGATGTTTTATGATTTTCAGGGAATTGTCAAGTCTTTTTTTTTTTCCCCTAGTTTGTAACTTCACATTATATTTTGTATAACTTCAACTTAAGATTTTGTACTTTTCAAATACACTTTTGTCTTTCATGAAAGGGAGTTAACAGTAGTGAGCAGGCTGTAGTTGGTTATTAACTTAATTATGACTCACAATGCAGCTTACCTACATGATTCATAATTTTATTGTGGCCAAGAGAAAATGGAGTTTCTTTGAACAGCATCTGTCTCCCTTCACTGCTGGTAATTTGTGTGTTATGCTATTATTATTAATCACTGTTTTTGGAATCTCTGGGTAAATAGGCTCTAAATAAGCCCAAAAATATGAGCAAAAGTTGTCTCTTAATTCATTGGCCACTGCAGAAAGGAGTACTAAAACCCAGAAAAGAGTTCTGAGCTTCCTTCTACCTCTCACTAGTGTGTTCTCTCTAATTTGCATTCCTTAAAAATGAGTTGCACTTGCTTTAGTGGCATGTATATTTTTTAAAAATGCAGATAAGTTTAGTGTGGCTCCTGTATAAAAATGACTCTCAAAAAATATTAATAAACAGAACATGTTCTCCAAGGGAGCTACGTGCAGCTCTTGGCCCTTGGATGCCTGTGGCTGGGAGTCTGGATCTGTCTGCCCATGGTCCCCTCTTTAAAAAAAATTTTTTTTTAATTAAAAACAATTTAAGGCCAGGCACAGTGGCTCATGACTGTAATTCCAGCACTTTGGGAGGCCCAGGCAGGCAGATCCCAAGGTCAGGAGTTCAAGACCAGCCTGGCCAATATGGTGAAACCCCATCTCTACTTAAAAAATACAAAAATTAGCTGGGTGTGGTGGCGTGCACCTGTAGTCCCAGCTACTTGGGAGGCTGAGGCAGGAGAATTGCTTGAACCCAGGAGGCAGAGGTTGCAGTGAGCCAAGATCACACCACTGAACTGCCCAGCTGGAGCTGGGGCAACAAAAGATTCCATCTCAAAAAAAAAAAAAAAGTAAAATGACTCCCACTTGTGATCCATTTCTTTAGAAATAATATAACACTTATAAGAGGCAGTCTCTAGTGCTTAACTCAGAAGAATTTTTATCAAGAAGGAATATTGAATTTTATCCAATGCTTATTTCTTTTCTCTGTCTCTCTTTTTAATGGATTTGCCTTCTCTGCATAACTTTTTCTTTTCACTTGCATTGATTATATCGATTTTCTTATTGGGCCCATTCATGTGATTGTATTTTTATGCTTACTATTAATCTAATATTGCATTTTTTGAATACAGTTGACCCTTGAACAACACAGGTTTGAACCACAATGGTTTACTTATGCAGATTTTTTCAATAAATATATTGGAAAATTTTTTACAGATTTATGACAATTTGAAAAAACTTGCAGGTGAGCTGTATAACCTAGAAATACTGAAAACAAGATAGGTATATCATGAATGCATTAAATATATGCAGATACTAGTTTATTATTTACTATCATATAATGTACACAAATCTTATAAAAAGTTAAAATTTATCAAAATACATGCATACTATATTAGTCTGTTTTCATGCTGCTGACATGAAAGACATACCCA
The DNA here is from genome assembly GCF_009828535.3 of Hylobates moloch. Taxonomy (NCBI): domain Eukaryota; kingdom Metazoa; phylum Chordata; class Mammalia; order Primates; family Hylobatidae; genus Hylobates; species Hylobates moloch. The sequence goes on along the minus strand of NW_026652276.1, from coordinate 129,457,121 downwards.
AGAGTGGGTAATTTATAAAGAAAAAGAGGTTTAATGGACTCACACTTTTCCTGTGGCTGAAGAGACCTCACAATCATGGCAGAAGGTGAAAGGCATGTCTTACATGGTAGCAGACGAGAGAATGAGAGAGCTGAGCTAAAAGGAAAACTCCTTATAAAACAATCAGATCTCATGAGATTTATTCACTACCAAAAGAATAGTATGGGGGAGACTGCCCCCATGATTCAGTTATCTCCCAATGGGTCCCTACCACAATACCTGGGAATCATGGGAGCTACAATTCAAGTTGAGATTTGGGTGGGGACACAACCAGACCATATCATTCTGCCCCTGGCCCAAGATACAATGAGGGTGCAGGCATTGGGTAAATGCACCCATCCCAAATGGGAGAAATTGGCCAAAACAAAGGGGTCAAAGGCCCTATGCAAGTCCAAAATCCAGCAGGGCGGTCAAATCCAAGCTCCAAAATGATCTCCTTTGACTCCATGTCTCACATCCAGGTCACTGATGCAAGAGGTGGGTTTCCATGGTCTTGGGCAGCTCTGCTTCTGTGGCCTTGCCAGGTATAGCCTCCCTCCTGGCTGCTTTCGTGAACTGATGTTGAGTGTCTGTGGCTTTTCCAGGCTCATGGTGCAAGCTGTCTGGATTTACCATTCTAGGGTCTGGAGGACAGTGGCCCTCTTCTCACAGCTCCACTAGACAGTGTCCCAGTGGGGACTTTGTTGGGGGGCTTCAACCCCACATTTCCCTTCTGCACTACCTTGGCAGAAGTTCTCCATGAGGGCCCTGCCCCTGCCTGGACATCCAGGCGTTTCTATACATCCTCTGAAATCTAGGCAGAGGTTCCCAAAGCTCAGTTCTTGACTTCCGTGCACTCACAGGCTCAACATCATGTGACAGCAGCTGCCAAGGCTTGGGGCTTGCACCCTCTGAAACCACAACCTGACCTGTACCCTGGCCCCTTTTAGCCATAGCTGGAGTGGCTGGCACCAAGTCCCTAGGCTACACATGGGGTGGGGGGGCTTAGCCCAGCTTATGAAACCATTTTTTCCTCCTATGCCTCAGGCCTGTGATGGGAGAGGCTGCCCCGAAGGTCTCTGACATGCCCTGGAGACATTTTCCCCATTGTCTTGGTGATTAACATTAGACTCCGCAGATTTCTGCAGCCAGCTTGAATTTCTCCTCAGAAAGTTGGCTTTTTTTTCCTATTGCATTTTCAGGCTGCAAATTTGTCAAACTTCTATGCTGTTTCCCTTTTAAAACTGAATGCTTTTAACAGCACCAAAGTTACCTTTTCAGTGCTTTGCTGCTTAGAAATTTCTTCCACCAGATGCCCTAAATCATCTCCGTCAAGTTTAGAGTTCCACAGATCTCTAGTTCAGGGGCAAAATTCTGTCAGTCTCTTTACTAAAACATAGCAAGAGTCACCTTTACTCCAATTCCCAACAAGTTCCTCGTCTCCATCTGAGACCACCTCAGCCTGGATTTCATTGTCTATATATCATTATCAGCATTTCAGTCCAAGCCATTCAACAAGTCTCTAGGAAGTTCCAGACTTTCCCACATTTTCCTGTCTTCTTTGGAGCCCTCCAAACTGTTCCAATCTCTGCCCGTTACCCTGTTCCAAAGTCGCTTCCACATTTTTGGGTATCTTTACAACAGCACCCCACTCTACCAGTACCAGTTTCCTGTATTGGTCTGTTTTCATGCTGCTGATAAAGACACACCTGAGACTGGGTAATTTATGAAGGAAAAGAGGTTTAACAGACTCATGGTTTCCTGTGGCTGGAAAGGCCTCACAATCATGGCAGAAGGTGAAAGGCACATCTTACATGGTGGCAGACGAGAGAGTGAGAGAGCCAAGCTAAGTGAGACTTATTCACTACCGTGAGAATAGTGTGGGGGAACTGCCCCCATGATTCAGTTGTCTCCCACTGAGTCCCTCCCACAACATGTAGGAATCACGGGAGCTACAATTCAAGATGAGATTTGGGTGGGGACACAACCAAATCATATCACATACAAACACAACAATATGTGGTGCCATTTGCAGTCAAGAGAAATGTAAACCAATGTAAAGATTCGGTATTATAACTGCATTAAATTAACTGTAGTGCATATGATACTACTGTAATAATTTTATAACTACCTCCTGTTGCTATTGGTGAGCTCAAGTGTTGCAAATATCTGCTTCAAATGCCATGTGACACTAATTATCTCTGTGTGAGCAGTTCATCTCTCCAGTAAATGTAGTGTTTGTACAACACTGTAAACTTTGAATAACACCATGGGACCCATAGGAAATGTTACTAGTGATGCTGGAAGTGCTCCCAAGAAGCAGAGAAAAGTCAACATTACAAGAAACAAGTTTAATTGCCTGATGTGTACCATAGATTGAGGTCTTCAGCTGTGATTGCCCATCATTTCAAGATGAATGAATCCAGAGTAAGGGACATTGTTAAAAAAAAAAAAAAAAAGAAAAGAAAATATATGAAGCTTTCACTGCAGCTACAGCAGCAGGCACAAAGACTTTGCATTTGTTGCAAAATACATTTTTATCATATTGAAAATTCAGCTTTTATGAGGGTGCAGGGTTGCTGTAAGAAAGGCATACCTTTCCAATCTGTCCCTGAGTCTAACGAAAAAAAGCCATACCTGTAGACTCTAATGTGATTCCAGAAAAAGCAAAGTCATTATATGACAACTTAAAGCAAAAGGAAGGTGAAGGATCTAAAGCTGGGGAATTTAATGCCAGCAAAGGATGGTTTGATAATTTTAGAAAGAGGTTTGGCTTTTTAAATGTCAAGATAACATAAGAAGCAGCTTCTGCCAACCAAGAGGCAGCAGGTGAATTCCCAGAAGCCATTAAGAAAAACATTGAGGAGAAAGGATATCTGCTTGAACAGATTTTTAATGCAGACAAAATTGCCCTACTCTGGAAAAAATTTTAAAAGCCACAAGGAACTTCTGTTGGTAAGGAAGAAAAGCAAGCACCAGGATTTAAGGCAGGAAGGAATAGGCTAACTACTATCTTGTGCAAGTGCAGTTGGGTTTATGATCAGGGCTGCCCTTATCTGTAAAGCTGCTAATCCCCAAGTCTTCAAAGGAAGAGATAAACACCAGCTGCCAGTCTTTAGGTTGTTGTACAACAAGAAGGCATGGACAACAAGAACCCTTTTTCTGGATTGCTTTCATCAATGCCTTGTCCCTGAAGTCAGAAAGTACCTTGCCAGTAAAGGATTGGTTTTTAAAGTTCTTTTGATATTTGATAATTCCCCTGGCCACCCCAAACCCTATGAGGTCAAAACCAAAGGCACTGAAGTGGTCTACCTGCCACCAAACACAACGTCTCTGAATTCAGCTTCTAGATTGGGGGTCGTAAGGACCTGGAAGGCTCATTACACACAGCACTCTGTGGAAAGGATGTCAGTGCTATGGAGGACCCCAATAGAAGGAACATCATGAAAGCCTAGAAGGCTTATACCATTGAAGATACCATCATTGTTATAGAAAAAGCTGTGAAAGCCATTAAGCCCCAAACAGTAAGTTCCTGCTGGAGAAAACTGTGTCCAAGTGTCGTGTATGACTTCACAAGATTTATGACATAGCCAGTCAAGGAAATCTTGAAAGAGTTTGCGGATGTGCCAAAAGAAAAAGTGGGAGGGGGAACAAAAGTCTGCTTGATAGAGATCAATGCTTCTGAACTGGTGCCGGGTGATGAGAAAGGAGTCCTAGAAGAAGCAAGCCCATAAAACAAAGTGATGTTAGGTAATCTAGCAGAAGCGTTCTTATTATTCAAGACTGCTTTTGACTTCGTTTACAACATAGACTCTTCTGTGATACAAGCACTAAAACTAAGGCAAATGGTGGAAGAAGGATTGGTACCATATAGAAACATTTTTAGAAAAATGAAAAAGCAAAAAAGTCTAATTACAGTGCATTTATTTAGCTACAATGAGTGTGCCTGCTTTTTCTGCCTCCTTTTCCACCTCCTCCACCTCTTTTTCCTCTGCTAACCCTGAGACAGCAGGACCAATCCTTCATCTTCCTCCTCCTCTTCAGCCTACTCAACATGAAAATGATGAGAATGAAGACCTTTATGATGATCCACTTTCACTTAATGACTAGTAAGTGTATTTTTCCTTCCTTACAATTTTCTTAACATTATCTTTTCTCTAGCTTACTTTATTGTCAGAATACAGTATAGAATACATATAACATGTGTTAATCAACTATTATGTTATTGGTAAGGCTTCCAGTCAAGTAAGCATTTGTAGTTAAGTTTTGGGGGAGTCAAAAGTTGGATTTTCGACTGCACACAGTGGGGTTGGGGGAGTTGATTCAGTACCCCAATCCCTGTGTTGTCCAAGGGTTGACCTGTATAACACACTATACTGTGATGGATTATTTGTGTGCTGAGAGGCAAATTTCAGCTGTTGGTATTTTATGGAATTTCTCTGTTCATAAGTGAGATTGCAATGTAGTTTTTTTTTTTTTGGTGTGATTATTGCTGTTTTGTACCACTGACCTTATAAAATGATTTGGGTAGCTTTTCTGTGCCACCCGTGAGAATTATCTTTTTATGTTTTAAGAGAAATTGCCTCTAACCTTTGTGTAAGATCATTCTTACTAGTTTCTTCCACAGTGGTGATAAAGTTTAGATGGCAAACACTTAGGATGTGAATTTTTTTTTTAATCCGGGCGTTACATCAATAGTGTGTCCTAGGGCACATTTTTAAAGCTTGATATGGCTCAATTTTCTCACCTATAAAATGTGAATGATAGGTCTAAAGTTGTTTTGAGGGTTTCATGAGATAATTAAGTACGTAGTTGAAAAAGTGTCTGACACAGAATAAGCACTCAATAAATAGGAAGATTATTTATTTTTCCCCAAGGTTTTTGTCCTATTCAGTTATTTGGATTTTTTAATCTCCCTTTTTGCTCTTTCTTTTTCCTGCTTTCCTTGGAATTTTCCTCTTAGCTTGCTGAACTTTGTGACTGGTTGACTACTTTGTTTAAGATAGTCCTAGAAGACAGTAAAAATTCAAAAAAAAAATGTATACTGGATGTCAGGGCCACAAAGGTGACATTTTCTGACTTTACTCTCTAAGTTATATATAATGAATATATATTACTTTTACAGTCATGAAAAAACACTGAGGGTAGGAGGAGCTTGAGTCCCACCTATGCCTGTGTGTGTTGGGAGGTGATGAACTCAAATGGTAGGATTAGGTGTACTCAACAGCATTCAAGATCACCCGTGGAAGTGAGCCTGTGCTAAACAGATTTGTGGTGGAGAATGTAACTGATAATACTCAGTTGTCATTAAACATAATTTCAGGTAATATATTCAGTGCCAAAGGGATTCTTTAAATTTAAAAAGTGACATTCGCAATGCCTTACTTATATAGGAAGGATCTTAACAGTACATACTAAGAGGTTAACCTGACTGGATGGATGTGGGGTGCCACATATAGCAAGTCAGAATTTAAGAGATTACTACTTTATATTTTCTTTCTTTCTTTTTAGCTGCTCGCTGTTACTCCTTAAAAAGAATTGGCTATTCACCTGCAGTTCCACAAAGTAAGAATTCAGCAGGTAGTCTGTAAAAGAGCTGTAGTAAAGGTTAATTGGCACAAAGGGAATCTTTGTTGCTGTAGAGTCAGTCTTTAGCTTTACATTCCTGGTTTGTAAAAATAATGTCAATGCTTAATTTTCAAGGCTTTGATCAATACATCTTCTTATAAATTTTGAGTTTTAGCCCACTTGTCCCAATGCTGTGAAGAAAAAAACATTTTTAGGGAAAAAAATCACTTCAATCCTTCTCTGTAGCAGTTCAGACCATTAGCTTTCCTTTCTCCTCTCTCCCATTTCTGCCTCACTCCCACGATTTTTGAAGCCAGGTATTGCCCCATATTAAACTTTTGTGTTTATTTATGATTCCTTGGTCATCCATATCAGAAAACTAATTTACTCTTGAAGTTGGTGTTGAAAAATAGTATTCTTTAAAACTCAGGCTAATTTTAATTGAATGTCTTGAAATTTTTTTTATAGTTTCTAAATTTGAAATATTTTGGGGTTCCAAATCAAGTCAACTCAGGATTTTAACTCAAGTTCATAGTAATGAAAGCCGGTAGACTAAATATATGTGTCTGCCTCCTCTTATCCCCAACTCCCTGTGAAAAGACAGGAAAAAGAATTTACAGACAGAAATGTGTAATTCTGTAATAGCACTGAGAATGAGAACAGATGGAGTGACCATCAGCAAAGCAGAGACTTTCTAGGTTGTAGAAGACAGAAGACAGATGGTGCTGATGGATGAAGCAGGGCGAAGGAAGGGCTACCCAGCATTCCCATGAGGGAGGCCTGTAAGGGGAATCTCTTCTTCCCCACTGAGTCCTGAAGAGACTTTAAGCAATGAGTCAGTAGGAACAGAGAGCAGACGAGATGATAGGACATGCTATTAATTAAAGGAATATACGTGAAAAGCTAGCTTGATATCCTGCCCACACACCCAGCCCATACAAAGATTGCAGCAACATCTGTTCCATGCTAATTTTGGAAATCTGCTTTGAAAAACATTTCTTTTTGAACTCACAGCCTGGGAGGACTAGGAGTTCTAATGAACATGTTAACAACCCAGGGTAAACTCTATTTTTTTGATATTTGGAGAAGGAGCCAATCTGTCAACTTGTTTCTTGCCCATGAACCTAAAGTGAAACTTTAAATACCCAGTGAATTTAAAGTGTCTTCCTGATCTGTTGTGAGAAGCAGATCTACCCAACAACAGAGGAGACTTACTAAAGTGGACTGGGAGAGCAAGATAAAAGAAAGTCTAGCCAATGGTGACATGAAATTACACAAAATGTGATACAAGATATTATTGCCAGATGAGCAAAGGGTAAGAACTAGCAATTCACAAAATAAATACTACATAGAAAAAATATCCACCCTCTTTAAGAAATCAGAGATGTAATTAGAAATAACAATGAGATATTTTTCACAATATACAAGTAGCAGGTTTTTTAAAAGAATACTCAGTGCCACTAGGGATACTAGCAATACTAGCATAGTTACTGTGCTAAAGTACAGCACTTTAAGAAAGCAGCTGGACAATGTGCATGATAAACCTTAAACAGTCAATTTGTTAATTTTCCATTTCTTAGATTCTGTCTCATGGAAAGTACTTTAAATGTAGAAATAGGTGGTCATCCATTATAATTTTGAAGAATTCAAAACAGCTCTAATGTCTTATATTATAGTGTATGGTAAGTAAATTGCTTTGTGTCTACAGAATGATATATTACATAGCCATTAAAAATTACAGCTATGAAGTCAATAAAACAACATTAAGGCTGGGCGCAGTGACTCATGCCTGTAATCCCAGCACTTTGGGAGGCTGAGGTGGGCGGATCACTTGAGGTCAGGAGTTGAGACCAGCTTGACCAACATGGGGAAACCCCATCTCTACTAAAAATACAAAAATTAGCCAGGCATGGTGGCGCATGCCTGTAATCCCAGCTACTCGGGAGGCTGAGGCAGGAGAATCACTTGAATCCAGGAGGCGGAGATTGTGGTGAGCCGAGATCACACCATTGCACTCCAGTCTGAGCAACAAGAGCGAAATTCCATCTCAAAAAAAAAAAAAAGAAAGAAAAGAAAAGAAAAAGTAAGGCCAGGCGCAGTGGCTCATGCCTGTAATTCTAGCACTTTGGGAGGCCAAGGCAGGCAGATCATGAGGTCAAGAGATCAAGACCATCCAGGCTGACATGGTGAAACCCCATCTCTACTAAAAATACAAAAATTAGCTGGGCATGGTGGCGGTTGCCTGTAGTCCCAGCTACTCAGGAGGCTGAGGCAGGAGAATCGCTTGAACCCGGGAGGCAGAGGTTGCAGTGAGCCGAGATTGCACCACTGCACTCCAGCCTAGCGACAGAGTGAGACTCTGTTTAAATAAATAAATAAATTAATTAATTAATTAAATAAAATAAAAATACAAGTGGGACATAAGTGGTAAGGAATGCAAAAGGCAAAATGACATATAAGATTTTAATACATCCTTTCCCTCCCCCTCTTCCTCCATCTCTGTACTTGATTTTAAGATCTTTGAAGTCAAGGATCTTGACTTGCTCACCTGTGAACCTATCCCCCACCCTCTCCCAATGCCTAGCATAGTACCTGACTCAATAAATATATGTTGATGCAGAATATAGGCATAGGAAAAAGAAAAAGGAAATCCAGAAGCATACCAAAAGATCAGAGAAGCAGCTATACAAAGAGAGCCAACTTACTGATGAAACGTGTATTAAAGAGTGGGATTTAACAGATGTCTTCATGTAAACCAGAGGCTATGCTTAGATTTTTCTTTTAAAATATTTCATTTGTGGGCCAGGCATCGTGGCTTATGCCTATAATATCAGCACTTTGGGAAGCCAAGGTGAGAAGTTCACTTGAGGCCAGGAGTTCAAGACCAGCCTGGGCAACACAGTGAGACCCTGTCTGTACAAAAAAAATAGAAAAAAATTAACCAGGCATGCCTGTAGTCCCAACTACTCAGGAGGCTGAGGCAGGAGGATTGCTTGAGCCCAGGAGTTCAGGGCTGTAGTGAGGTATAATAGCACCACTGCACTCCAGCCTGGGTGATAGACCGAGACTCTGTCTCTTTAAAAAAAAAAAAAAAAAAAACCTGCTGGTAAACTTTCTATCACTATTCTAATACATGGTTTGGTATAAGTCTTAATCAGTTAAGCAAGTGCCCTACTCATTTTTAAACTGGATCATTCAGGCATTGTTAATTCAGTTATTTTTTCTGGCTGCATTTTTTAAAATTAACGAAGCTCTCATAGACAATATCAAGTTCATAAATATATCAATAACAGAAACTCAAACTACCAGGCTATATATGTGCTTCATTTGTAGTAGCTCATACATGGAACCTAAAGCAGGTATAAATTACGTAAATTATACTTTTAAAGATTAGATCTATTAAACATCTAAGCCTGCATTATTTTTGTAGAGACAGGGTCTTGCTGTCTTGCCTAGGCCAAAGTACAGTTGTGCAATCTTAGCTTATTGCAGCCTCAAATTCCTGAGCTTAAGTGATTCTCCCACCTCAGCCTCCTGAGTAGCTAGGACTACAGGCGTGTGCCACAACATCCAGGTAATTTTTATTATTTTTTGTAGAGACAAAGTCTGACTGTGTTGCCCAGGCTGCTCTCAAACACCTGGTCTCAAGTGATCCTCCCACCTCAGCCTCCCAGAATGCTGGGATTACAGGTGTTAGCCACCATGCTCAGCTGAACATTATTTCTTTATTCAATTTTGTAAGCTGTTAAATTCAGTAAGTAAAAACATCTATATATTTAATTTCCAAATATGTAATACATTCACATGGATCAAAATTCAAAAGGTGATGTACCCTTCCAGAATTAGCATAGGAATATGGAAGCACACATATATCTTTGCAATTAATTATTAATGCTTTTCTAAACTATATCTTATTTTGAAAACACAGGGGTTTAAAAACAAATATATTAAAATATAAATAGCAGTTTATGAGTCTTTTATTTCCTTTTCCACCTTTCAGGTTCTACCCTGTTACTTATTTCTCAGTATTGCTGAAAACATTCAGGTCATAGTCTAGTAGAAAAAACACTGGGGCTGGGGTAAGAAAACTGCTTATTCTTAAGCTACTCTCAGATTTTTCTTATTAAATATTTTGATCTTTTAATAGATCAATATTGATTTCTATCATTTCCTTGCACTAACTCTTCTCTCCCCTCCTGCTCCCACCTGGTCCCACAGAAGCTGCTTGTTGCCTTTCCTTTCCTTACCATAGTCACTTAAGCTAGGAAGTTTGTTATTTTGGCTTAAATTCTCACTTTCCGTTACCCCTCACAACTAATCTAGTTCATTTGACTCTTTTTTTTTCTTAATATCTTTTAGATCCATCTGTCCCACCTCCCTAGTCCTAACTCAAGTCATCATTGACCTGTAGCCTTCCACCTGTTCTTCCTGCCTTCTGAGTCCCAGTATCTCTTTTTTTAAAGCTCCTGGTGGTTCTCCATTGCTCTAAGGATAAAAATCTAAAGACTTTGTTTATAAAGTTCTGTCTTTGGCCCTTTTACTTTTTATAGCTTTCTTTCTTACTGTCACCCCAAGGTTCACTTGATTTGCCAATGCTTTGTCTTTCAAGTCTCAGCCATCACTTTCTCATGTGTTTTAGAAATTTTTTATAAGTTTTAACTGTGGTAAGGGCTTTACCTTTGTGCTACTGGTAATGATTTTGCACTGACTGTGGACTGAGTATATGTGGCATATAAAGTTAGGGTCTTCTAAAAAGACGCCTGAATATTTGTTACCCTTTATTGAATAATTATTTATGCATATTAGATATCTTACATATGCTGTTTCATTAATGTTAACCTTAGTGTTACAAATAAGCTGAAACCCAGGGAGATAAAACTTGACCCTTCATGATGTTAAGATTCTGTGCTTTGATGTCTGACAACATGTCTGGCAAGTCTTATAAATAGATTTTATTTTGCATACAAGGCAAAATGTTAAACCATCTTTAAGCCATCAACTACTTTACCCTTAAAACAGAATATTACTTTTCTTAGTTCAGTCTTTGTTATTATTTTGTGTTCTCCTTATTCAGTACAGTTAGAGTAACGTGAAAATACTAAGTTGTTATGTTTCAAAAGTAGAAAAATGTCTCAGGGATTTTCTTTGAATGTTGTTACTACCGAGCTTGATGGCATATTTAAAATGGAGGGTTTAACTATTTAGGGTGTCAGTTATAACTAACGTCATTTTTTTGACTGGCCTTCCTTCCATCTCTTTATAATAAATTATTAACTAAATAATAAGGCTTTATTTGTAAATATTCAAAACATAGTAGTTACCTTGCCACTTAAAATGTCAAACGTTTTTGAAACACCAAAAGCATAAAGAAAAATACTCATCAAAAAATATGTCAAGAAAATGAAAAGATAAGCCACAAACTGGAAGAAAATATTTTCAAAACACATCTCTGGAAAGGATTTGATTCAGAATATATAAAGAACTCTTAAAACTCACTTAAAAGACAAAACAAAAGTTTTTTAACAGACAAAAGATTTGAACACCAGAGTCATATGGATGGCAAGTAACTACATGAAAAGAGCTCAACATGATTAGTTATTAGGAAAATGCAAATTAAAACTATAAGGAAATACCACTACACATCCACTAGACTGCCTAAAATTAAAAGCCTGGGACAGTGCCAGGATGTGAAAGCAACTAGAAATCTCATACATTGTTAGTGGAAATGCAGAAAGGTACAGCCACTTTGGAAAACATTTAATCACACACCATACAACCTACCAGTTCTGCACCTGTTGTTTACCCAAGAAAAATGAAAACGTGTAGACCTGTACACAAAAGTTTATGACAGCTTTACTTATAAAATTTTAAAAAATGGAAACAACATAAATCATGATACATCCAGACAATGGAATACTATTCAGTCGTTAAAAGATGCATGCACTGATACATGCAACAATATTTGTGTATCTCAAAAGCGTTGTCTAACAGAAAGAAGCCAGGCATAAAAAGCTACATACATTATGATCCAAAAGGCAGAACAGTAAGGCCTGAAATCCTATCAGTGGCTGCCAGAGTGATGGAGAAGATTATCTGCAAAGGGACAAGAGGAAACTTTTTGGGGTAATGGAAATGTTCTGTACCTTGATTGTGATGGTAGTTACATGACTGTATACAGTTATCAAAACTCATTAAACTATACACTTAAAAGGGTGAATTTTGTTGTATGTAAATCAACCTTCCCTCAAAAAGTTCAAGTCAGTTTTCAACATATGGCAAAATGCCCCTGCACTCCAGCCTGGGCGACAGAGCGAGACTCTTTCTCAAAAAAAAGAGAGAAATTATCTTCACATATTTTATGGTGAAGAAAACTTTAGGAGACAGGTCAGAAGACTTCTGAGTCAGGTCCTTTGTGTTTTGACTTACTAGGTTTTTTTTAATCATGAAGATATTTTTAATTTTCATAATTAATAGTCTTTTTTTACTGTCAGAGTTTTGTACCTTTACCAAAATACACTCTTTATGTCTCAAGAACAGGTTGTCTTCATTTATTCAAGTCATCCTTTATGTTACTTAAGTATTATCATTAAACCGTCTTCATGTATATCTTACACAGCTATAGTGGTAATTTTATTCTTAGTTATATACTCTTTGTGAGTGAGGTTGTAAATTGGGTCTTTGTATATACTGTCATTTGAGAAGAAATTTAATTGTGTATGTTATATTGCTTATATAACCATTTACCCTTTGAAATCTCTTATTTGTAGTAATTTTGCAGTTGATTCCTTTGGTCTTTCTAGATATGAAATCATATTATCGGTTAATAATGATCATTTGCCTCTTTCTTTCCTTTTCTAATATGGTACCACTTCCAGAACAGTGCCAAGTAAGAGTGATGCTAGCGGCCACCCTTATCTTACTCCTGATGTTAATGGAAGTGCTTTTATTTTGTCATTTAAAGTGATTTTTAAGAGACAGGGTCTCCCTTAAGAGGGTTGGCCAGACCCAGTGTCTCAAACTTATAATCCTAGCACTTTGGGAGGCCGAGGCAGGTGGATTGCTTGAGCTCAGCAGTTCAAGACCAGCCCAGGCAACATAGTGAGACCTTGTCTCTACTAAAAATTCAACAAAGAAAATTAGCCTGGAAGTAATTGCCTGGGACTACAGGCATGCACTGTGGAAAAAAAAAACAACAACAACAACAAAGGCCGGGGTGGGGGGGTTCTTACTCTGTAGCCCAGGCTGTAATGCAGTGGCAAAATCATATCTCACTGTAACCTCAAACTCCTGGGCTCAAACCATCCTCCTACCTTAGCCTCCTAAAGCACTGGGATTACAGATTAGAGCTGCTGCACTGGGCCTGATTTGGGTTTTAAGACAGTTTCTGTGTGATTGAGTGAACAATAATCTATTTCTACTTTTTTTATGAACAATTTTATCAAATATTATTCTAGAACCTGTAGAGATACTCATATTGTTTTTTTCATCTATTAATATCAGAAATTATGACTTATTAAGCCATTCTTGTATCTGGTTTGAATCACAGCTGGTCACTTTGGTTTATTCTTTTAATGTGCTAGTTCTATCTGTTAACATTAACTTAGAGTTTTTTGCCCCATATTCATGTGATAGTCCAATCATTCTATTTTGTCTTTATTCTATTTTTGTCAGTACTTTGCATCACTGTTAGGCTAGCTTGCTAAAAAGAATTTGGAAGCTTTCCCTGTGCTCTGAGATGTTAAATAGTACAGATTGAGTATCCTTTTAAGTGCTTAGGACCAGAAGTGTTTCAAGATTTTTTTGGATTTTGGAATATTTGCAAATGCATATTGAGATATCTTGGGGGATGGGACCCAAGTCTAAACATGAAATGCATTTATGTTTTATATACACTTTATACATATAGCAGCCTGAAGGTAATTTTATGCTTTTTTTTTTTTTTTTTTTTTTTGAGTCAAAGTCTCCCTCTGTTGCCCAGGCTGGAGTACAGTGGCATGATCTCAGCTCACTGCAACCTCCACCTCCTGGGTTCAAGCAGTTCTCCTGCTTCAGCCTCCTGCATAGCTGGGATTACAGGCACACGCTACCACGCCTCGCTAATTTTGTTGTATTTTCAGTAGAGACGGGGTTTCACCATTTTGGCCAGGCTGGTCTCGAACTCCGTACCTCAGGTGCTCTGGCTGCCTTGGCCTCCCAAAGTGCTGGGATTACAGGCGTGAGCCAGTTTTTAATAATTATGTGTGTGAAACAAAGTTTGTGTACGTGGAACCATTTTGCTACTCTTTGTGGGAATGCTTGCATGAGAGAATCTGGGCATGTGCAGAAAAGATACATTGCAGCTGAAGAGAGCTAGCAGGGTCTTGGGGATGCTGAATAAACTGTATTGTGCACTTGTGTTTTGACTGCAACCCACATGAGGTCAGGTGTAGAATTTTCTACTTGTGGCATCATGTCAATGCTCAAAAAGTTTCAGATTTTGGAGCATGTCCAATCTTCAGGTTAGAGATGCTCAACCTGTATTGATGATACTTGTTCTTCAGTCAGTTAGGAAAATATACTTGTGGGCCTGGCACAGTGGCTCAGCCCGTAATCCTAATGTGAAGGCTTAGGCGGGAGGATCGCTTGAGCCTGGGCGTTCAAGACCAGCCTGGGCAACACAGACCCTGTCTCTACAAAATATTTTTAAAATTAGCTGAGAGTGGTGGTGCGTGCCTGTAGTCCTACTTACTCAGGTGGCTGAGGTGGGAGGATCACTTAAGCCCAGCAGGTCAAGTCTGCAGTGAGCTGTGGTGGTACCATTACATTCTACACTCTAGCCTGGGCAACAGAGTGAGACCATGTCTGGGAAATTAAAAAAAAAAAAAAACTGTGTATCTCCTTTTCTTGGTCGTGTATATTCTACCTCTTCTGAAATTGTTCATTTTATATTACCTGTGTTTTTTTAATTGAGCAAATATTCTTAATGCAGATAGGGAGTATCATGTGTGAGTTGTTTATATGAAATACTTTGCATTCACTAAGACGGCCTTTACCTACTTGTGATTTGTAATGATTCGATAGGGGCAGAACTTTAATGATCATAAGTCTTTTTATTTTTTTTGAGGCGGTCTCACTCTATCACCCAGGCTGGAATGCAGTGGCCTGATCTAGGCTCACTGCAAGCTCCGCCTCCTGGGTTCACGCCATTCTCCTGCCTCAGCCTCCCGAGTAGCTGGGACTACAGGCGCCCGCCACCATGCCGGGCTAATTTTTTGTATTTTTAGTAGATACGGGGTTTCACCATCTTAGCCAGAATGATCTCGATCTCCTGACCTCGTGATCTGCCCGCCTCAGCCTCTCAAAGTGCTGGATTACAGGCATGAGCCACCGCACCCAGCCGATAAGTCTTTAATGCACCATTCAGATCAGAGGCAAGGGAAATGCTTCCTTGAATCAGTTTATTAGAAAGGACTCTCACAACTTTTACCAGCCAATACTTTTATTAGACTGAAGCCTAAAACAGGTTGTGTATCCTTTATCCGAAATGCTTGGGATCAGAAGTGTTTGGGATTTTGGATTTTCTTCAGCTTTTAGAATATTTGCATTATACTTACCGGTTCAGCATCCCTAATCCAAAAATCCCAAATGCTGCTATGAGCATTTCCTTTGTGGGTCATATCATCACTAAAAAAGTGTTGGATTTGGGAGCATTTCACATTTTGGATTTTTGGATTAGCTATGCTTATCCTGTAATGATCTTCTCTATTGAAAGTCTAAAGAAGATAATAATGAATTCTGGACATACAAAGATCATTGGAGTTTTTGTTTTGGCAGGCATGGGGTATTTGACACCTTACTTGGTAGAGTATTCCTTAGTAAGTATTGCAAAAACCGGGTTGATTGTTTTTTAGAAAAATTTTTAAAGTTTAAAATAGAGAGTTTAGAGTCTGGACTGGAGATTTATGGTCCGAAGCTCCTTGACCCACTTTCCTGTGTGTGGTAAGCAGTAGGCTGAGTAATGGCCCCACAAAATATCCATGTCCTAACTCCTAGAACCTGTGAATGTTGCTCTATGTGGCAAAAAGGAATTCTGCCAGCATAATTAAGGATTTTGAGGTGAGGAGATTATTCTGGATCATCTGGGTGGGCCAGATGAATCACCAGTGTCTTATAAAAGGGAAGTAGAGGCAGGTTTGAGTTTGACTAAAGTAGAAGAGAAGGTAGTATGGCCACAGAAGCAGAGTGGTGCTACTGTGATGCGGCCAGGGGCCAAGGGATGCCCCAGGCTCTAGAAGCGAAAGAGGCAAGGAGCACATTCTCCCCTGAAGCCCCCTCAAGGAACCAACCCTGTTGGCATCTTCTTTTTAGCCCTTTAAGATTCATTTTGGGCTTCTGGCATCCAGTACTGTAACAGAATAAATGTGTGTTGTTTTAAGCCACTAATTTTGTGGTAATTTGCTGCAGCAGAAATGGGCAACTAATACATTGTGGGCCCTGTTAACTAAACATACAAGGGCAGGATTCCATAGCCCCAGCACCTAGCACAGTGCCTTACGTAATAAGGTAGGCCCTCGGTGTATTTTTGGAGAGAAGGAAAAATGGAGGAAAGAAGAAAGGAAATAAGTAGCTCGTATGAGCATGGTGTAGTTGTCTAGTTTCTGGATGAAGCAGAGCTTGAAGTGAGCTTAAAAACTTGAAGCCCACCCATCACCCCAAATAGGTTCTATAGTATTATTCTAGGACATCACTTTAAAAAGTTGAACGGTAAGAGACAGAAAATAATTGAGGAGCCAAATAAGTCACACAATTTGGAATTCAGGGACCCCTGTTCCTTTGAAGGGGAAAAACACAAAGGCATGTACATGTGGATAAGTTGTATTTTAATTAAAATTCAAGCTCATACCTCCAATTTCTAGTTTAAGGTACCAAGAACATAGTTAATTGCAGTTTTGCTGAGTACAATAAATAAATGGGCTTTGTTGATTTATTTTATGACTAGTTTTAATTATATTTTTTAAGTAAAGTATGCATTTACATGATACAAAAATCAAATGTACAGAATGGTATACTCTCTCACCTCTGTAGTGACTTAGTTTCCATTTTCACAGACAACCTTGTGTTACCATTTAAAAAAAATATCCTTCCAAATATATGAACAGGCAAATCCTGAATGTTCCTTTTTTGTTTTAATGTTTTTAGGCAACGCATAGCATATGGGATATGTTGTTCTGTATCTTTTTTTTTTTTTTCACTTTAACTCTGTGTTGGAGTTCCTTCTATTTCAGTGCATAAAGAGCTTCCTCATTTTTTGTGGTTACATATTATTCCATGTATCAGATTTACAGTTCCACCAGCAATCATTGAATATGCCTATTTCTCTACACCAGGGATAGACAAAAATTTTCTGTAAAGGGCCAACAGAAAATATTTTAGGCTTGCAAGCCACATTCTCAGTTACATATTCTTCTTGGTTTGGTTTGATTTTAATTACAACCCTTCAAAAACAAAAACCGTTCTTAACTTATAGGCTGTACGAAAACAAGGGGGCTCTGGTTTGCTAGCCCTTGCAAACATACAGTTATCAGTTTGATGGATAAAACGTTATACCAATATAGTTTTATTTGTATTTATCTTATCAGTGAGGTCAAGTATACTGAGTCATTTGTATATCCTTTTCTGTGACTATTCATATTTTTTTGCCCAATTTCCTACGGTTTTTTATTTATAGTAACTTTTTTAAAGACTAGTCAAGTGTGGTAGTGAGAAGTGGGGTATAGCTTTTTATATAGAGAAATCATCTCTTATCTGTAAAATGAATTGCAAATGTTTTCCACAGTTTTATCTTTTTACTTTGCTTCTAGAAGATTTTGCCATGCAGAATTTTTTTTTTTTTTTTTTTGAGATGGACTCTCTGTTGCCCAGACTGGAGTGCAGTGGCGCAATCTCGGCTCACTGCAACCTCTGCCTCCCGGTTTCAAGCGAGTTTCCTGCCTCAGCCTCCTGAGTAGCTGGGACTACAGCCGTGCGTCACCATGCCTGGCTAATTTTTATATTTTTAGTAGAGATGGGGCTTCACTATGTTGGCCAGACTGGTCTCAAACTCCTGACCTCATGATCACCCTCCCAAAGTGCTGGAATTACAGGCGTGAGCCACCGCACCTGGACAGAAATTTTTTTCGGTAGTAAAATTTTTCAAACTTACGACGGGTTTTATGTAATACTTTAGACCTTCCCCACTCTAAGGTTATGAAACAGGCTGGGCACCGTGGCTCACTCCTGTAGTCCCAACACTTTGGGAGGCCAAGGCAGGCAGATCACCTGAAGTCAGGAGTTTGAGACCAGCCTGACCAACATGGAGAAACCCCGTCTCTACTAAAAATACAAAATTAGCCAGGTGTGGTGGCGTGCACCTGTAGTCCCAGCTACTCAGGAGGCTGAGGCAAGAGAATTGCTTGAACCTGGGGTTGGTGAGGCAGAGGTTGCAGTGAGCCGAGATCGCACCATTGCATTCCAGCCTGGGCAACAAGAGTGAGACTCTGTCTCAAAAAAAAAATATATATATATATGTGTGTGTGTGTGTGTGTGTGTGTGTATATGTGTATATATGTGTGTATATATGTGTATATATGTATATATATATATGCATGCATATATATATATATATAAACTAGCTGAGCATGGTGGCTCGTGCCTGTAATCCCAGCTGCTTGGAGGGCTAAGGCAGGAGAATCACATGAACCCAGGAGGCAGAGTTTGCAGTGAACCGAGAGTGCGCTACTGCACTGTAGCTTGGGTGACAGAGCAAGATTGTCTCAAAAAAAAAAAAAAAAAGATTAAAAAAAGATGATCAATTCTTCCGTATTTTTTTCCTTGTGCCTTTGTGATTTAATTTTGTCACTTAAATCTTTGATCTACTTAGGCTTTATATTGGTATGAGGAGAATAGATCCAACTTTTTTTTTTTTTCCAGTTGGCTCGACAATTGTCCAAACACTACCTGTTGAATTATTCTCCGTCTTTCCCTACCGCCATTTGAAGTGCCACCGTTTATTACACACTACACTACAGTAGGTATTTGAATCTAGTTTTGTATATTCTGTTCTATTGATCTATCTAGACAGGCTTGCTTTTGAATTCTGACTCCCTCGCAAAATTATCTGTGGTTATATTTCATTGAAGAAATTTAGATACAGTCAAAGAAATAAATCTTCCTGCAGCCAGCACCTATACTCCTGTTCTTTGCATTGTCTTACCTCCCATTACAAAGGAAGAGATGCCCCTGCTCCTGTTATGTTCCAGGTCCTAATTCTTCTGGTTCACTCCAGAACTTTGCTCCTAGAGTTCACTCTGTCTTCTAAATCATTAATTTATGCCTCTCTTGGATGATTGTCATGCAAACATCCCTTAATAATATTTAAAAAGCAGCCAAACAAAAAGCCATTTTCCTAACAACACCTTCCCATTATGATTACATTTCGCTATTCATCTTGAGAGTAAAAATCCAATTCTGTACTTTCTGTTTCTCCTCAACCCAAACCCACCCTATTCCTTTTTTTTTTTTTTTTTTGAGTCGGAGTCTTACTCTCTAGCCGAGGCTGGATTGCAGTGGTGCAATCTTGGATCTTGGCTCACTGGAGCCTCCACCTCCCGGGTTCAAGCGATTCTCATGCCTCAGCCTCCCAAGTAGCTGGGATTACAGGCATGCACTACCCACCCCATTCTTACCTCAATTGGTGAAATGACTCTTCCCAAGATTAACAACAACCTCCATCTTGCACAGAATTAGCTCTTTTTTTGTCTCTCCTCATATCTCACCTCAGTCTGTTGGCAGGATTTAAGTCAGCCAGCCTCAGTGACGGTGCGATCACTAGATCTCCTGCTGAACTAGCCTGTTGAGTTGTTTCAGGGCTCTTTCTTTTGCTGCTTTCTCCTATCTATCTTCATCTTGTCCCTAAGAAAGGTCATGCTGTTTTGTGACTTCAGATATCATCTGTAAACTGACATGCAATTTTTTTTTCCGTCTCTACCCTCATCTCTACTCCAGACTAAAACATTCAGTTTTTCTTGTTCAACTCTAGTTGAAATGTCTAATGTGCAAGCAGAGCTTGGGATTTCTTTCCCAGACCTATTCCTTCTTGGTCCTTCTCCATCTTAGGTATAGATGCCTAACATTCAGATATTTGGGACAAAAACTTAAAGGTTAGTCTTGTTTTCTCCCATCCAGTCAATCAGGAAGTCCTATCAACTGTTTCTTCAAAATGTATCCCAAATAACATAGTGGTTAGGAGAGCAGGCTCCCTCAGTTTGAATTCTGGCTCAGTCTTGAGCAAGTCGACATCTGTGACCCAGATTCCTCATCTGCTAAATGAAGTTAAAATAGTACATACCGCCTAGGATTGTAAATATCTGAAATGTAGTACTCAGCTGAATTAGTATGTGCAGAGTGCTCAGAACAGTGCCTTGCACTTAGTGAGTGGTCAGTAAATGTTGGTTGTCCCCAGTATAGATGGTATTAGTAGTTATACGGGAACTAGTAATACCATTACTGCTGCTGCTGCTGCTGTACCCCAAGCCTCTGTCCTCTCTTGCATGGATTACTGGGATAGCCTCCTGTACTTTCGACTCTTGCCACTTCCACTGTCCATTCTGTACACACCAACCAGGGTAATCTTTTTAAAAACACAAATTTTACCACTATCCTTCTTAAAAACTCCAGAGGCTTCCCATTACAGTTCTAGTAAGATCCAAACACTTCCAGGGCCTTCAAGGCTTTTTGTGATTTGGCCTCTGCCTACCTGTCAATTTTACCTCCTCTTACTCTCCAGTTATTCACTAAGTGCTGTGGTTTAAATGTGTCCTGCAAATTTCATGTGTTGGCAATTTTTTTTTCTTTCTAAGACGGAGTCTCACTCTGTTGCCCAGGCTAGAGTGCAGTGGCATGATCTTGGCTCACTGCAACCTCCACCTCCAGAGTTCAAGCGATTCTCCTGCCTCAGCCTCCCTTGTAGCTGGGATTACAGGTGCATGCCACCACACCTTACTAATTTTTTTTGTATTTTTAGTAGATGTGGGGTTTCACCATGTTGGCCAGGCTGGTCTCCTGACCTCAAGTGATTCGCCCACCTCCGCCTCCCAAAGTGCTGGGATTATAGGCATGAGCCACTGCACCTGGCCATGTGTTGGAAATTTAATCCCCAAATTCATATGTTGATTGGTAGTGGGGCTTTGGGAAGTAATTAGGATTAGATAAGGTCATCAGGGTAGGGCCCCCATGATGGGACTGATGGCTTTGTACGAGGCAGCAAACTTGCCCGCTTGCCATGTGATGCCTTCCACCAGAAGCCATGTAGATGCTGCCACCATGCTCTTGGGATTCCCAGCCTTCAGAACTGTAAGAAATAAATTTCTTTTTAAAAAATAAATTACCCAGTCTCAGATATTCTGTTATAGCAACAGGAAACAGACTGACACTAGGCTTCATCTACTCTGGCCACCTTCTGCTTCCTAGAACATGCTCCCCACTCCCACCCCCTTCTAAGTTCTTTGTACTTGTTATTCCCTGTGTCTGGAACGCTCTCCCCTCAGAGCTGACTGGTTTCTTCAAAACATTCAGGTCTCAGCTCAAATGCCACCTCTTCAGAGTCATCCTTGACCATCTGGTTAAAGTAGCTCCTCCCCCCATTGCTGCCTTATTTTTTTTTCATTTCACTTATCACTAATGGTATTTGCTTATTTGTGTATGTGTTTGTCTTAAGTTCCACATAGGCATGGGCTATGGCTTGTTTATCATTCAAAACAATATCTAGACCAGGGCTTGGGAATTAAGTGGTGGAGTGCCAAGTCTTTTAAAATGGGGGTCGAGTAGTTTTTCCTTGGCAGGAGCTTCTTTTCCTGGATAGCCTCTTAATAGTCTGGAATGTGCAGCTCATAGTTATTAGGAAGTGTTTGCACTTTGGAAAAACGTCCTTGGAAATCTCTGTCTTTTCTGTTTCTGATCACAGATTGTATTTCAAATTGTTTTAGAAGGAAAAGTGTTTTAACCCAGTTGTAGTGACTGCTAAGTGTTTTCTTTTGAACACACATACACACACACACACACACAACTCTTAGAGTATTAATTGATATGGTAATGCCCTGAGCTCATGTGATATGTACTGTTTTAAAAATAAAACAGTAGATATATTAGCTGTGACATGATTATAACTGCCAGCAAGTAAGGATCATAATAAAGAAGTCACTTCCTGATGTATTTAGGAACACCAGCAACAGCATGCTTCATAAACTGGCTTTGACTTGGTATCTTTCAGACTTTTAGTTACCTGCAGTGTACTGTAATTTTCACTGTTTTTGAGCAGTAATAAGCACTCACAATCTAATGGTCATGTTCGCCATACCCAAGTAAAAGAGTGGCTGAATTCGTGTTTGTTGAGTTTAATTGAACTCTTAGCCTGTAAGTGTAAATTTTTTGCCATACACTCAACAGTTCAAACTGCTTCTGCTAAAATGCTTTTGATAGAATGATAAGAACAGGATGAAAAAAATGCATTTATGTATATGTGATCTCAGTTATGTTAAATATAGATTGAAAGCAGTCTCCAAGGAGGTATGTTAGCCTGTTCATATTGCTAAATGGACAGGAGGATTATGGGGGATTTTTCTTAATGCTTTTATATATTGGGCAAGCAGGCATATGGGAATGATTTATGGGTGGGGCCTGAAGCCGTGCCCAGTTCTTGGGTGCCCTGTACAGCCCGTATGTGAGGCACAGACCCATGGTAGATTGTCCTGGCCCCTGCTTGTGATTGAACCTCTAGTAGCAAGAGCTACTTTACACCAGTACAACCTAAAAGCAGGGGTGTCCAATCTTTTGGCTTCCCCAGGCCACATTGGAAGAAGAATTGTCTTGGGCCAGACATAAAATACACTAATGATAGCTGATGAGCTAAAAAAAAAAAAAAAGTCGCATAATGTTTTAAGAAAGTTTACAAATTTGTGTTGGGCATTCAAAGGGCCGCATGTGGCCCACGGGCCGCAGGTTGGACAAGCTTAGCTTAAAGCAGTTCTCAGGGTTAAGTCAGACTGCAAACATTTGTGTATTCATTCATTCATTCATTCATTCATTCATTCAACACTTTTGCACTAAATGGCTGATTTTGCCAGCCATGTTAGTTACATTAAGCAGACTATTAACCCAAATGAACATGGCCCTGAACTCACTGTTTCTGGCATACTAGAGGAATACTTACACTATTAAGTTGGTGCAAAAGTAATTGCGGTTCTGCCATTGGAAGTAATGGCCAAAACCGCAATTACTTTGGCGCCAACCTAATACATATTCAGGCAATTTCAACCTGTGATAAGGGTTATGAAGGAAAAGTATCAGATGCTATCTGAGAGCACAGAGCAGAGGAGAACCTAGTTTAGGTTGAGAGTTTCAGGTAAGGCTGAGACCCAAAAACAAAGAGGAGTTAGCCAGATGGAATAAGAATATGCCAGACAGAGGAAGCTGCATGGCAAAGGCCAAGAGGCATAGAAAAGTGAAGAACAGAAGGAGACCGTTGTGGGTCTGATGCAGCTAAGCTAGGAAAGATTGGCCCAAGATAGAGAGGTAAACAGGAAGGGACGTGGTTCTGGGAGCTGCAACTTAAAAAGCTGTTTGGTCCGAAACAAGTCAAAGAGTTGCTGAGAACAAGGGGTGCAACCCCCTCAACCCCCAATAACAAAAAATCTCTTTGCTTGGATCTCCACACACATTCAGAGTGTTTGTTGTGGCCTCACAGGATTTTTTCTAAGGCCAAGTCAGCATGGCCAAAGGTCACTACAACTTCTGTAAGAACCTGGCCTCTCCACACTAAGTGTAAAAATGTATTAAACAGTGGATGCTCTGAGAAAAGTGAAGGCATGCTAGATCCAAGCATTTAAGTTAGATTGGCCAGCCATCCCAAGAAACAGATGTTCCAGTAATCTGTTAGTTGGGGTATACAGTGTTAAATTCTGTTTATAATTCTGCTACCAAGTTGTTAGCATGGGATGTCTTCTATAAAATAGCAGTAAGTAAGCATTTCAATGAGGTCCTTAATGTGAGGCATGATGTAGTAAACACATTAGCAGTCTTTTTTTGGTCACTTGTTTCTTACTCAAGAGAAACATCTGGTCGGGGGCGTGGTGGCTCACGCCTGTAATCCCAGCACTTTGGGAGGCCAAGGCAGGCAGATCATTTGAGGCCAAGAGTTTGAGGCCAGCCTGGCCAACATGGCGAAACCCTGTCTCTACTAAAAATGCAAAAGCTAGCCAAGCATGGTGGTGTGCACTTGTAGTCCCGGCTACTCAGGAGCCTGAGGCACAAGAATCGCTTGAACCTGGGAGGTGGAGGCTGCAGTAAGCCGAGATCACGCCACTGCACTCCAGCCTGGGCGACAGTGCGAGACTCCGTCTCAAAAAAAAAAGAAGAGGAAGAAACATCTCTTTAATTATTGCCAATATAAATTAGGGTAACAACAAAGAGATTCTTTAGCCTGCTTTCATATCTGTGTGGACATATTTCAGTGCAGCTGATACCCCATTATTGTCAGCATGCAGTCATACTGGGAAATTTTCCCTTTTGATCATAGCTCATTACTGAAACCCAACTATTTTAAGAGAAATGCCCTTGAGTCATAGGCTTGTTTTATTGCCATGGTATTATCTGATAAATGGTTCATGGTTCTTCCCCTAAGTGAGCATTCTTCATTTGCCATCTGTTTAAAATCACTACAGATTGAAAACTAGTATATTGAACTCTAAGGACGTATCTCTTTCTTACACTGGAATTCTAAAGAAGAATGTGCAGAGCATTACTTATTCTTTCATTCTTCTTAGATTCTTCTTAATCCTTTGGTGAAAACTGAGACACAAGATGGCCGCAAATAAGCCCAAGGGTCAGAATTCTTTGGCCTTACACAAAGTCATCATGGTGGGCAGTGGTGGTGTGGGCAAGTCAGCTCTGACTCTGCAGTTCATGTACGATGAGGTAAGTGCTAATTTTATAATGGATCAAAGTTTAGGCTTTCAGAGAGTATTTCCCTAGCTTAGTTTGGTGCTATTTTGTATGGATTCTTTGAATCCTTGAAATTACTAATAATTTTTTTTTCATTTTTGTCTGTAGAGCCATCTGTACATAACTTGATTTTACAAATCAGGAACTTATGGTCCTTAAAAACCTCATGCTTTAAAAACAAAGCTAAACTAAAAACTACACCTTTTTTTAGTAATCTAACTTTAGCTTTTTTGTTTTTAGGTTTTATTGGATATTCCTACTTTTAATTAATAGAAGTGGTGTGTATAATACTTAATAGAGACTTGAGGTTAACATATATAAAATATCTTTTAGGCTGGGCACGATGGCTCACGCCTAATCCCAGCACTTTGGGAGGCTGAGACGGGCAGATCACGAGGTTAGGAGATCGAGACCATCCTGGCTAACACAGTGAAACCCCGTCTATACTAAAAATACAAAAAATTAACTGGGCATGGTGGCGGGCACCTGTAGTCCCAGCTACTCGGGAGGCTGGGGCAGGAGAATGGTGTGAACCTGGGAGGCGGAGCTTGCAGTGAGCCGAGATCACGCCACTGCACTCCAGCCTGGGCGACAGAGCAAGACTCCCATCTCAAAAAAAAAAATCTTTTAATAAACTTGATGAAAAAGTCGTTTATTGTGTGTTTGGCATGGCACTACACTCATCATTAAGCAGGCTGAGTCACTAAAATTTATAATTACTACACAGGTTACAGATTTGTATGCATGTATTCATATCAGACTTCATCATCCTTGAGTTAAGGTGTAGCCTATATATAGCAATATAGTCTTTCCCTGCAGGAATGTTATCAAGTCTTAATGATTTAAGAGTTGGTAATCCAGTGTAAACATGTATCCTCACTTCTGTTTTCTCCCAATAAAAGCCAGTTTTATTGTTGCAGAGAACTTAGTCCTCGTAACAATCTTGTGTGGGAGATGGTGATATCCCCATTTTACAGATGTGAAAACAGAACCTCAGAGAGTTACCCAACTTACCCAAGAAAAGGGATCTGTGATGAGCAACAAAGTGTTAAACCTAGTCTTTTGACTAAAAATATCCCTACGGATTTTTCCCACCCCATGTCTTTATCTCTTTTTTTACCTTTTATTTTTTTTTAAATAGAGACCAGGGTCTCACTCTGTTGCCCAGGGCGATCCTCCCACCTTGGGCTCCCAAAGCTGGGATTACAGGTGTGAGCCAGTGCACCCAACTCCCCATGTCTTTTTCTATTGCCTATGTCTCACCATTCTTTTTACACACATACATGAAATGCTTAAATCTGTCAGTTGCCATGCTTGTTAGTGAGTGAATTAAAAAGTTTAGGGAAGGTGTAGGTGGGAGAATCACTTGAGGCTAGGAGCTTGAACCAGCTGGCAACAAAGTGAGACCCTGTCTCTATGAAAAAAATTTAAAAATTAGCTGGGCGTGATGCTGCATGCCTGTTTTCCTAGTTACTTAGGAGGCTGAGGCAGGAGGATTATTTGCATTGGAGGTCACAGTGAGCAATGACTGTGCCACTGCATTCCAGCCTACACAACAGAGCAAGACCCCTGTCTCTTAAAAAGAAAAGTTTATGGAGAGTGGATTGACATGGTACTTTAAATGAAATTACTGATTTATTCGTTCAATTCTTTTTTTCATACTGTTTATTTAAGAGCTAATCTTCTCTCAGACTAATCCTTAAATCAGTCTCCTCTTGACAATAAGGAAGCCAAAAGTAAGAATATTCACATGCCCTTTTTTTTTTTTTTTTAAAGATAACGTCTTGCTCTGTTGCCCTTGCAGTGGTGCAGTCTCAGCTCACTGCAACCTCCACCTCCCAGGCTCAAGCAGTCCTCCCATTTCAGCCTTCCAAGTAGCTGAGACTACAGGCATGTGCCACTCTGCCCAGCTAATTGTTGTATATTTTTGTAGAGACGGGGTGTATCCGTTTATTCTCACACTACTATAAAGAACTACCTGACACTGGGGTAATTTATGAAGAAAAGAGATTTAATTGACTCACAGTTCCACAGGCTTAACAGGAAGCATGACTAGGAGGCTTCAGGAGACCTACAATTGTGGCAGAGGGTGAAGGGAAAGCAAGTACATCCTCACATGTTGGGGCAGGGGAGGGAGAGAGAGAGAGAGTGTGTGTGTGAGCAAGCACGTGCGAGCGAGGTGCCACATACTTTAAAAACCATCAGATCTCGTGAGAACTCACGATCTTGAGAACAGCATGAGGGAAATCTGCCCCCATGATCCAGTCACCTCCCACCTGATCCCTCCCCCAACATTGGGAATTACAGTTCAACATGAGATTTGGGTGGGGACACAGAGCCAAACCATATCACGGGGTTTTGCCATGTGTCCCAGTCTGATCTTGAACTCCTGGGCTCAAGTGATCCACTCACCTCAGCCTCCCTAACTGCTGGCATTACAGGCATGAGCCACCACACCTAGCCCACATGCCTAACTTTTAATGAATGACTAAGCACATTAATAGCATGTAAATGTGGTGGAATGTTATTTAACTTTTACAGTTACAAATACACTGTGTCCATTTTTAAAATAATTATTTATTGAGTGTCTACCATGTACCAGGCACTGTTATAGGCTTTAGAGATATAATGATGAATAGCATATGCAAGGTCCCTGCTCTGAGGATTAAATTCTAATGACAGGCTACAGTCATAGCAAATAAATAAGAATATGTCAGATAATGAAAATATGTACAGGAGCTAATAAAAAACCCACAAATGTCTGTGTGTAAATGAATACATGCTAACAATGATACCAAAAGATAGGCCTGGCATGGTGGCTCACACCTGTGATCCCAGCACTTTGGGAGACCGAGGCAGTAGGATTATTTGAGCCCAGGAGTTCAAGACCAGCCTGGGCAACATAGTAAGGCCTTGTCTGCATACGTACACACATACTTATCGTCTACCTGCCTACCTACCTACTGGTTTATCAAGGTATATTAAAGTGAGATTTATGGGGCTGACGATAGGAGTGGGAATGTAAAGTTGTTGAATTGTACTTAAAAAATCAAAAGTTTGGGAAGAAGTCTCATAAAGTTTTAAGGTTTGACTTTCTATTGAGTAGTGTAAATCACTTTATTGACTTAGTTCATTTTAGAAAAAGAAAGGATTCAATGATACTTTCAGTGCTTATCAAAATATTGACTTTTAAGTTATTTCCACAATTCTGGTATGAAAATTTATATTTAGAGTTACATAGAAAAAAGATTATTATAAATCTGGTAAAATATATGTGTAATAGTTTTTGCAGGTATTGTGTTTTAAGGAAGAAAAGCTGTTTTCAAGCTGTAAACAGCCTAGAGGTAATAATTCAGCCCTCTCTTTTTGCAAATGAGGAAACCAACAAATTGTCTAAAATTAAAATTAATATAGTTTTTACCATTGGAGGAATCTGGGCAAAGGGTATACAGAACTCTTCTTGTACTATTTTGGCAGCTTCACATGAATTTATAATTATTTCAAAATAAGAAGTTTTGAAACATAATAATTAAAAAATTGGTGTGTTTTTATCTTTTCTAGTTTGTGGAGGACTATGAGCCTACCAAAGCAGACAGCTATCGGAAGAAGGTAGTGCTAGATGGGGAGGAAGTACAGATCGATATCTTAGATACAGCTGGGCAGGAGGACTACGCTGCAATTAGAGACAACTACTTCCGAAGCGGGGAGGGGTTCCTTTGTGTTTTCTCTATTACAGAAATGGAATCCTTTGCAGCTACAGCTGACTTCAGGTATGTCCCAGAGTAATGTTGTTGCTTGTGACATACTATACAACAATTTCTTCCCCAGAAACAAGTAGACAACTAGAAGTTCTAACTTGTTAGTCTTTTACTCTGTCTCTAATTGTGTTTATTCCCTTTTTGATATCAGTATATGACTCTCTCTACTGTGTTATGTACACACAGTTAGGATACTTTGCATAGTCTTACAGCTCTCCCAGTGTCACCTGTATTGGAGTTTGATTTTGTGACAGCTTCAGTTACCCAGAGTCTCTATGAGTTACTGAAGTATTTCTCTTTAGTGTAAACTATTACTGCCATAACAGTTCATACTTAGAGCACATAATGGAGCTTACTCAGGTTTTATGTCTTTCTCTGTTAGTCATGGTTTCTCAGCACCTATGTAATGCTCAGTAGGCACGTTGCCATCCTCCTCAAAATATAGATGCCCTGATAGCACAGACTGAATTTTTTGTTTCTTTTTCTTATTACATGGGAACCTTCAGAATGAATGAATTTTTTAATAGAAATAGTATCTCTGTAGATGGGCACATTAGATTGTTATATAATATGATATTTTTAATATTTATTGTTTAATCAAAATCTGGAACCCATTTGGTTTTAGAGGAGGTGGTTTTGGTGAAGGGGAAAGAGGTGCTCCTCTATATCTAAGAGGAATTTGGCATAGAGTTCTTGCGTGGTCTTGCAAATACTACATGCATAAATCAAGTGTTCTTTAATTAAATGATACATATTTTTATTTCTGTGTGAAGTGTCCACTTGATTATGGAGGACAGAAAAGAAGCATGTAGTGTATCCTCTATTTTCAAGATTCACACAGCCTAGATGAATATATAAGGCATTTAACCAAGAGCAAGTTAGTGACATAGTAGGAAACATGGGCAGTGGTTAGTGCAGAGGATCTGGGAGGGGAAAGAAGCTGGGAAACCTTCATGAAATAGATGAGCTTGAAGAAAAGAAGGATTTTCACACATAAGGAAAGAGGGCATTTCAGGTGGGTGAGCAAAAAACTAAACCAAGGTTTACACAGAGCATTCCTTTTTATGCACACTTGAAAATCTCAAGAACTTATTCTAAGAGAGCATTCTTTGCAAGAAGCAGGTAATTGAAAAACTCTGAAGTATAGATTTATTTATAAAGTTTGTTGGTTTCTATGAGGAAGGAATTTCGTATATGATGACAGGCAAAGGATGGCAGACTCTGGTAGCTTGTAATTGTGGGAGACATGTTGAAAGTTATATAAATGCCAATGCTTATTCATTCAGCAGATATTTGAGTGCTTATAATGTAGCAAGTCTTGTTCTAAGTAATGAAATAAATGTTATCACCATAGTCACCAAAGTCAAAGTGATATCTCAAGAGAATAAGGTATTTTCGTGCAAGAATCTTGGGCTATTACTATTACAGAAAATAAGGATGATTCATTACTCTTAGGGCGTACCTCCAATGCCCCTGCCATAAATAAAAATGACCCTAGTGACTCACCAACAATATGAAAGGCTTTTTTGAAAAGGTCTGAATGGTTACAGTAGGCACTCCACGTGGTCTAAACTGCAAGAGTAGCATAAATAAATAAAAGGGTAGCATAAATATCAGCTTCTCCCTTTAGCCTTCCTGGTCATCTCTGTGATCCACAAAATCCATTACTTCCTCGTCTGTATATGCAGTCCTTGCTACAGCTCCAGTATCACACTTAACACCCATTCCTTTCCTGTCTCAGTATCCCCAGTACCTATATACGACACAGTTGCTAGCATATAATCTATAGTAAGTACATGTTTAGTAAACATTTGTTTTGATTCAAAAACCCTTTTGGTTTTTACTTTCCTATGTCAAAAATGAAGTTGGACCAGATTGTACTTCCCTATTCTGAAATTCTGTAATAGCCTCTAAAACTGTATTTAAAGGGAGTATTATATTAAGCAAAATGTATATGAAGTTTATACCATAGAATTACTTTTCTCTGACGTCCAGCAAAGTTGCTAATAAAACCAATCTATTAACTCTAAAAAAATAACATCTTCTCACCTCGGAACCCAGTAGGTCCAGGTTTTCTACAGCCGTGTTTCTGCCAGCATCAATCACACTATAGTTTTTCAGTATTGGTTTCCCTGCAGCACCTGACTCAGAGTAGCTTAGTAGGTATTTATTAAGAAATAAATTCATGACTATATATACACACATATGACCAGAGGTGCTAGAGTTACAAACACCTGAGTCAGTCTCACCTTCCAAGTGGTGAGACTGAGTGGCAGGTTAGTTGTTGTTAACAGCTTCATTCAGTGGTGATCATTAAAAAGTCAGGAAACAACAGATGCTGGAGAGGATGTGGAGAAATAGGGACGCTTTTACACTTTTGGTGAGAGTGTAAATTAGTTTAACCATTGTGGAAGACAGTGTGGCGATTCCTCAAGGATCTAAAATAGAAATACCATTTGACCCAGCGATCCCATTACTGGGTATATACCGAAAGGATTATAAATCATGCTGCTATGAAGACACATGCACATGTATGTTTATTGCGGCACTACTCACAATAGCAAAGACTTGGAATCAACCCAAATGTCCATCAGTGATAGACTGGATTAAGAAAATGTGGCACATATACACCATGGAATACTGTGGAGCCATAAAAAAGGATGAGTTCATGTCCTTCGCAGGGACATGGATGAAGCTGGAAACCATCATTCTGAGCAAACTATTACAAGGACAGAAAACCAAACACTGCATGTTTTCACTCATAGGTGGGAACTGAACAATGAGAACACTTGGACACACAGGGCAGGGAACATCACACACTGGGGCCTGTTGTGGGGTGGGGGGCTGGGGGAGGGATAGCATTAGGAGAAATACCTAATGTAAATGACGAGTTGATGGGTGCAGCAAACCAACATGGCACATGTATACCTATGTAACAGACCTGCACGTTGTGCACATGTACCCTACAACTTAAAGTATAATAAAAAAAAGAAAAAAGAACAGCATTCAGGCCCTCATTCACAAAGGAAACTGGTTAAGAAAGTCACAGCACGCCCTAGAAAAGGATTGTGATTGGCCAAAATGCCCTTCCCAAGTACCACATATATTTAATAGTAATCACGGTGAAAGTTGATGTGGTTTTTGCAAGAAATCATGTGAGTGGTAGGAAGCATCATAGCACTGTGTAGTGCTGTACGTCTTAGCCTGCATCACCCAGATACCGTGCTTGTTTGACATTTTATTTTCTAAAAGGATGTTTAAGACAAATGCAAATCAGTGAAGAATGGAGTTTACTTTCTCTGTGGCCCGTAGTCTGTGCGGCCTATAGTCTATTCACATTAGAAGAACTGAGAGTTCAGGTCCAAAGAACTTCTATGAGTGTCGAATGTGTTAGAATGTTTGCTACATCATGAGTAATCAAGTGAATGAAGTAATAATAATAGTAACACTACCCCATACTCATGCAACACTTACCAGGAGCCAGACTGTTCTAAGCATTCACATATATAAACCAGTTTCTCAAACAACACTGTGAGGTAGATACTACTGGATTTCATAGATTATAAGATGTACATTTTAACATCTCTCAGGGCTGTGTCTTATGATATGGCACCATACAGTTATAATTGCCTGCAGTTTTTCTTAGAGTCCGTAAAATAAGATTGAGAACTAGTGATGTCTTAAATTTGACTTTTTTTTAAAAAGTGACATCCAAATTTATAAACGAAGAAACAGAAATGCAGGGTGGTTAAGTGGCTTGCCCCAGCTTGTGCAGTCAGGAATAGCATAGAGTTAAAATCCAGGAGGTCTGCCTTCGTATTCTCGTGGTATCTACTGTACAAGTTCATTGTGTGCTCTGGAGTTGGATTTCTCAGTCCTGGTTCTACTTAAGTGTGACTCTGAGCAAGTTAACATAATTTCTGTGTGCGTCAGTTTCCTCATCTGTAGGATAAGAATAATAATGATACTAACTTCATAGGTTTAGATAAGGATTAAATGAGAAAATATAAGTCTTGAAAGCAGTGTTTGGCACATTGTAAGCGCTGAGTAAAATGTTAGTGGTAGTAGTGTGGTGGTGGTATTTAGGAAACATTGTCTAAGAAGCACAGAATAGAATAATCTGAAAATAAGGCAAGAAGAAGATTTTTCCCAGTTTTTCAAGCATCACTATAAAATGCCTGCAGCCAGGTACAGTGGCTCACAGCAATAATCCCAGCACTTTGGGAGGCTGAGGCAGGCAGATCACTTGAGCTCAGGAGTTCAAGACCAGTCTGGACAACATGGTGAAACCCCGTCTCTACAAAAAAAAGAAAAAAAGAAAAAAACTTAGCTGGGTGTGGTGGTGCATGCCTATAGTATAGGTGTGCTACTCAGGAAGTTGAAGTGAGAGAATTGCTTGAGCCTAGGAGGTTGAGGCTGCAGTGAGCCATGATCATGCCACTGCACTCCAGCCTGGGTGACAGAGTAAGACCCTGTCTCCAAAAACAAAACAAAACAAAACAAAACAAAACAAAATGCCTGCAAAACCAAGTGTACTTTGCTGATTTGCCATTCTAATATCCCTTTAATTTTCTGATTTTCTCTTATTCTAAAATACAGTTGTCCCTCAGTATCAGGGCGGGGCAGGGATTGGTTTCAGGACTCCTTGTGGATACCGACATCCATAGATATTCAAGTCTCTTCTATAAAATGGTGTGGTATTTGCAGATAGCCTATGCACATCCTCCCATGTACCTTAAGTCATCTCTAGATTACTTTTGATAGCTAATACAGTGTAATTGCTATGTAAATAGTTGTTATTCTGCATTTTAAATTTTGTTTTACTTTTTATTGTGGCATTTTTTTGGTTTTTGATTTTTTTTTGAGACAGGGTCTTACTCTGTCATCTAGGCTAGAGTACAGTGATGTAATCATGGCTCACTGCAGCCTTGAACTCCTGGGCTCAAGCGATCTTCCTGAGTAGCTAGGACTACAGGTGCACACTGCTACACCCGGCCAATTTTTTTTTTTTCTATTTTTTATAGATATGGGGTCTCACTATGTTGCCTGGGCTGGTATTGAACTCCTAGCCTCAAGCAGTCCTCCTGCCTCAGCCTCCCAAAGTGCTGGGTTTACAGGTATGAGCCACTGCACCTGGCTATTTTGGGGGTTTTAAAAGATATTTTTTATTTGCAGTTAGTTGAGTCTGTGGATACAGAGGGCTGACTTTACTTACGTTCCTATAGCTTCAACAGCTCTTAATAATTTCAATGGAGAGGCATTTTTAAGGTAGCAAATTAGTAAACCTAAGTCTTACAGATTTCCTTTTGTTTGTTGATTTTACAAGAAAACATTTCTTCCAGTAGATTAATAATGAGCTAACATTTTTTGAATATTTACTCTGTTCCATGCAGTTATAAGCACTTCACATTTAACCCTCATAGCAACTTTATAAGGAAGGTATAATTGTTAGCTCCATTTTATAGATGAGGAAACTGAGGTAAGAAGTACTTTGCACTTTGCTCAGACTTACATGACTAGGAAGAGCAGAACCGTGGTACTTGAAAATTGATGACACTTTCACAGTGGATAACCTACCTCTCAATGCAAAATCTATGCTCAAGGTCTGACTTCCAGTAATTTCTGGCACATTTGGGTTTTAAAAAACAATTGGTGGGGCCCTTGATACCATGCAATAAGAATAGCACTCTCTAAATCTTCCTGCCAAGAACCAATAGCCCTACTTTAATTATGAGGAAAACATCTGACAAATCCCAATTGAGAGACATTTTACAAACTGCCAGCCAGCAGTCCTCAGAACTATTAAGGTCATCAAAAACAAGGAAAGCCTAAGAACTACCATGGCTAACTCAAGGCTAAAGAAACATGACGAAACTAAATGTCATGTGGCAACCTGGATGGGATCCTGGACAGAAAAAGGATGTCAGGCAAAAAGCAAGCACATTTGAATAAAGTTTGGACCTTAGTTGCTAATACTGTATCAATATTGGTTCATTAATTGTGATTTGTGTACCACAGTAGTAGAAGATGTTAACAATAGGGAAAACTAGGTATGGGGTAAACAGGAACTTTCTGTACTATCCATATAATGTTAATATTTCTTTTTCATTTTCTCTTATCCAGGGAGCAGATTTTAAGAGTAAAAGAAGATGAGAATGTTCCATTTCTACTGGTTGGTAACAAATCAGATTTAGAAGATAAAAGGCAGGTTTCTGTAGAAGAGGCAAAAAACAGAGCTGAGCAGTGGAATGTTAACTACGTGGAAACATCTGCTAAAACACGAGCTAATGTTGACAAGGTAACACGTGACTCTCTTTACTACTGCATCATGTTAAAATAGGTTGGTTTGCTTTAACTTGGCTCCATTTTGTCTGGAGAGTCTATGAAACTTTCAAATAGAGATCTAATGTATATTGATTTTTATCATCCCTGAATGCTCAGATACATGTTAGGAATTTTAGTTCACCTTGTCCTTAGCTTCCCAGAAGACATTAAAACATGAGACACTGCAGCTAAATGTACTTTTTTTTTTTTTAAAGCACTGATGGCATTCCTGACCTTTTTTTTTCCCCCTTATCCTGTTGAGTCTTTGGATAATTTCGAAGGAATCGTGTGAGTCCCAAGATTCCAGCACTAAACGTTCTTACCTCTGACCTGACGTCTACCTAACCCCACTTAAGTTCTTAAAAATAAGGGTACCTCCCAAGATGAAGAAGCCCCCAGATAAGAGCGTTTTAAAATCTCTCCTGCCACTCTCCACTCCCCACCCTTAACCTTTGTTTTCTTCTGAAAGAGAAAGAAAGGAAAGGAAACCCCCTGCCTTCCTTTCTTGTCTTCTCACTTTGTTCAGAGTGGCCCTTCCTGAAGACCAGGTGTGGAACACTCCCAAGTGCATTTCATCTCACTGCCCTAGACCAGCTCCCGTATCTAGAAAGACTGCCTACTAGGCTGAGGTAGCACAGAATCTTAAAGGCCTCCAAGTGGGGTCTTTCTTCAGCCTGCAAGTATCTAGGCTCTATAGTGTGCCTCTCAAGCTGTAATAGGCAAAAGAACTGCCTGTAAATGTTGATAAACACACATTCTTGGGTCTTACCCCTAGAGATTTGGATTCATTTGGTCTGGAATGGGGCCTGGGAATTTACACTTCTAGCAAGTGCTGCATGTGCTTGTAGATTTATAACCCTGATCCAGAAAGTACTAGGTTAAAAAAAAAGTTCGAGATTTGTTCTGTTATTTTTCTGTAGGTCTTAAGACAGTGTCATTGCTGTCTTAAGCTTATTAACTTTTTAAGACATCGTCAGATTCCTTAAGTGAGTGAGTACTACAGATTTTTATTCAGGATACTAATTTTTTCTAAGGTTAGGACTAGGGCAAGTGTGTGTGTGTGTGTGTATGTGTGTGTGTGTGTGTATGTATATGTGTGTGTATATGTGTGTTTTGCTTAAATAACAAAGTTATTTCTCACAGTTCTGGAGGCTGGCGAGTCCAAGATCAAGGTCTTAGACAATATGATTCTTGAGAGGGCTTTCTTCCTGATTTGCTGGATTTCCTTACACTTCCTGCTGTATCCTCACATGACAGAGAGAGAGAGAGCTCTTCTGATTCTTCTTAGGATACTAATTCCATTATGAAAACCCTACCCTAGTGACGTAATTACCACCCAAAGGCCCCATCTCTTATTGCCATCACATAAGGAATTCGGGTTTCAGTATATGAATTTTGGGGTGACACAAGCATTCAGTCCATAGCATGCCCTATCATAGTTTCCTGGGAACCATGGTTTCCGAACACAGTAACTAGGGCTTGGGTATTTCAGTTAGCTTCCATTTGGAAATGGGAACAAGAATACCTGCTTCATAGGATTATTGTAAAGATGAAATGAAATCACATATGTAAAATGCCCAGCCTGTGCCTGACATTTCTAAGTCATTAGAAAATTACAGATTTGAAGAGACAATTTGTATGGCAAATATTTTTAAAGTACTAATGAAAATATATTTTAAGATTGAGGGTTTTAAAAGGCAACATTGAACATTCTCATAGTATATATATACTTTTCTAATTGATGTCTCGAGTAGGTTGTAGAACACACTATAAAAACTATTTGAACCTAAGGGGAGTGGGGAAGAGATGCAGACACTGGCAGTCCAAGATAGAAAGCTATATTGTAACAGTCCTTTTGGTGATCATCTGTTGGCATCAGAGGCCCTGGGAAGTATGGTGTCTGCATTAGCACAGCTCTTACAGGACAGTGAGAAAAAGACCAAAAACCTAGGGAAAATGGCCCAAAAACAGCAACAGGCATGTCGTAGAAAGGAAACACAAATGGCCTTTAAACTGGAAGAGAGGCTCGGTCTCACTTATAAAAAGGGAAGTACAACTTAAAAATACAGTGGAATGTCCTTTTTTTACCCGTCACTTTGGGAGAAAAAAAACAAAGACGTTGAGAATAGAATATACTGTTGGCAAGAGTGTAGAAAAACAGGAACCTCTCATATGTTGGTGGAAGGGCAGTTTTGTGATACCCGTCAGAATTATGACCCAACAATTTAAGTGCTAAAAATGTATTACACAGAACAAACTATGCACTCACGTATACATGTATGTTCAGTGGTAGTGAGTGAAGCATTATTTTTAGAAGCAAAAGACTGGAAATATCCAAGTGTTCAATAATGGACTGGTTTAAATACTAGAGTATTGCCCAACAATTAAAAAGAAATGAGGATAGAACTAAATGTGCTGATATCAAATGATCTTCAATTATAAAGTAAGTGAAACAAAGTACAGAGTGGTGTCTGTAGCTTGCTGCCATGTGTTTTAAACACACATACATACACATTATCTGTGTAGACATCATAAGGATATGTAAGACTCTGATACCTGTGGTTGCCTCCAGAGAATTAAGCCACAGTTTATGCTCTTTTCACTGTAAGTACCCTTGTGAACTTTTTGCCATATTCATGGACACTTGGCCCTCAAACAACACAGATTTGAGCTGTGCAGATTTTTTTTCACAGATGCAGTCTGCTTCCATGTCAGTGGGCTCTGCATCCACAAATAAATGCAGACAGAGAATACAGCAGGATGTGAAACCTGCATATGCGGAGGGCTGGCTTTTTGTATCCATGGGTTCCGCAGGGCCAGCTGCGGGACTTGAGTAGGTACAGATTTTGGTATCCACAGGCATCCTCGAACCAATCCCCCACATACTGAGGTACGACTGTATTACTTTCTCAAAAAATAAAAAATAAAGGTATAAGGCCGTTTTAGTTACTGTGGCTGTATAACAAAGTACACCCCAGAACCTTTATGGGTAAAACAGTCATTTATTCTGCTGATATATTCTGTGGCCAAGAATTTGAACAGGGCACAGTGGAAATGGCTTGGCTCAGCTGCCTCAGCTGAAAGCTTCAAGTCTAGGCACTGGAAATACCTAAACTTAGGTTCTGAAGGCTTGTTCGCACATGTCTGGCTCAGCCAGATGATGCTGGCCGTTATTCAAGGATGCCTCAGTTCCTCTCCAGGTGAGCTCCTCCATGTGGCCTTTTCCATGTGTGCTAGTTTAGGCTTCCTCACAGCACAGTGGGCAGAGTCTCCAAGGGCAAGTGTCACAAGAGAATAAGAACCAGGCAGAAACCATACGGCCTTTTAGGACATAGTCTCTGAAGTTATGCAGCATTATTTCTACCTCATTCTACAGGTTGGAGGTAGTCACAAAGTCTCACCTAGGTTGAGAAGGAAGGGGAATAGACTTCAGCTCTTGATGAAAAGTGGCAGGATTCTGGAAAAGCACATAGGAAACATTGCTGTGGCCAGTTTCAGTTAATACAGTCTGCAGTTGGTGGTCACCTGTCCAAAACAGAATTACATTAAACGAGGCTGCCTGTAAAGTGAGGTGCAAATCTATACTGAAGACTATAATTTCATGTACTGCTACATCCTGCACAGTGGCTACCAGATAAAGTACCTCAGTGGCTACGTAAAAGTCATTTGCAGCAACTATTCAATTTCCAGAATTAGGTTATACTTGTGTTCATGGTTGTTTTCCTGAGGAAATAATCTATTAATCAGAAAAGCTAATATTTGTTTGTGTTTATAAGAGCCAGGCACTTTGGTAAGTACCAACCACTTAATCCTTAATTGTGTGAGGCATAGATACTCTTCTGATGCTCACTTTTTAGACGAGGAAGCTGCGATGTGGGGAGATTACATAACTGGCTCAAGGTCACGGGATTCGTGGTGGCATCTGCGGCTTCTAGGTCTGGCCAACTCTGGTGCTCACATTCTTTCTTCAATATTTTACACAAAACAATGGTTGGGGCCAGGTGCGGTGGCCCACGCCTATAATCCTTGCACTGTGGTAGGCCAAGGCAGGCAGATTACTTGAGCCCAGGAGTTCGAGACCAGCCTGGGCAACATGGCAAAAGCCTATCTCTACAAAAAATACAAAAATTAGCCAGGTGTGGTGGCGAATGTCTGTAGTCCCAGTTACTCAGGAGGCTGAGACAGGAGGATTGCTTGAGCCTAGGAAGTAGGTGGAGGCTGCGGTGAGCCGAGATCATAACCACTACCCCTCCAGCCTGGGTAATGGAGTGAGACCCTATCTCAAAAACAAAACAAAACAATGGTTGGAATAGCTAGTGTATCTCCCATTTCTTATGTCATCCACTGCTAGAAACCTGATCACAAATTTTCAGGAATAGCAAGTGTTATTTCCTTTTATTAAATTGTGAAGTGTCATGCT
This sequence comes from Hylobates moloch, assembly GCF_009828535.3. Lineage (NCBI taxonomy): Eukaryota > Metazoa > Chordata > Mammalia > Primates > Hylobatidae > Hylobates > Hylobates moloch. The sequence goes on along the minus strand of NW_026652276.1, from coordinate 129,418,019 downwards.
TTGTCACAGAACAAATGCTAGCTCTCCATAAGATCATTGGCTCATGCGTTATCCTCATCTGGAGTCCAAATAGACCATTAGGTGGAAGTTTCAAAGATGCAGATTTTAAATCTACTCATGAAAAAGTATCATAGCCACCAGAGCTGGGGCATGGCTTGTCTCAGGAAGCCATGCTTGTCGCAGAGGAATCACTCCGAGGCTAGAGGAACATCTGGGCAATCCTACTTGTGTACTCATTGGATTCATTCAATGACCTTGTTAGTATCCTTCTAGCTAAATGCTCTGGTTCTTAATTCACGACTCCAAGGTTGCTCTTGATTTTTAAGGAACATTTTGGCAGAACAGAGAGAAGTTGAGAAAATATTAACAGATGTCCAAAGGGGCAGTGTGATTTATTATGTCAAGAGAATCAGTTTTATGTTGAGGGAATAATTTTGGTAGAAATACACTGTATTTTTTGGAAAATATCATATTTGGGTTTTTTTTCATTTTACAAGTAATACATGGATACATGCTTATATAAAGAAAAATTCATAATATAAAAACATAAGGAGGAAAAATGAGTCACATTTCTCCCATAGTTCACTCCTTTCCCCTCCCTTTCAGTAACCAGTGCTAACACGGGTGTGTCTTTCCAGACGTTAAAAGGAGGCATACATATCTCTCTAAGGGAAAGTTTGCATTTGCTTGTTTTTTCTCCCTGTATTAATAGGATTTGTGTATATATATATATATACACACACGTAATATATTTTGTATCTGTATATATAGAGCATATTTCTGTGGTGTGCTTTTTAAATTTTATGACAAATCTTACAGCTCTTCCATGTCACTGCATATAGATGCATCCACATTCTTTTTAAAACCACAAAGTATTCCATGGTTAGACTTTTCCATAATTCAGCCATTTTCCTATTAATGACATTTGTTTGTTACAGCACTGTTCACAATAGCCAAGATACGGAACCAACCCAAGTGCCAACAACAGATGAATGGATAAAGAAAATGTGATATGTATACACTATAGAGTACTATTCAATCATTGAAAAGGATGAAATCCCGTCATTCATGGCAATATGGATAGAACTGGAGACAATTAAGTGAAATAAGCCAGGAACAGGCAGTTAAACACTGCATGTTCTCATTCATATGTAAAAGCTTAGAAAAAGTTGATCTCATAGAAGTAAAAAATAGAACAGAGAATACTAGAGGCTGGAATGGGAGGGATAGGTAGAGATTTGTTAAATTATACAGAATTCAGCTAGATATGAGGAATGAGCTCTGGTGTACTATACTGTTGTAGATGACTATACTTAACAATAATGTATAGTTTCAAATACCTGAAAGGAGGATATTGAATGTTCCCAACACAAATAATAAATGATTGAGATGATGGATACGCTAATTACCCTGGTCTTAGTCACTGTACGTTATATGTATCAAAACATCACTGTATACTCTGTGAATATGTGTCAATTAAACAGACAAAATTCAATTGAAAATAAAATCAGAAATTAAACCTTCATCTAGTTTCCTTTTCATAGTGATTTATCTGCATTAGAAAGCAATACTGGGAGTATTCCAATAATTACATTTAGTTAGAATCGAGACCTCCTGTCCTAGCTAGTTAGCCAGAGACTTGAAACAGAGGTCTTCTGAAATTCCTAGTCTCTGGGGAAATAGAATCACAACCAGTGGGGGCAAGAACTCATGGCTTTTATGTCATCATTGTGTTCCGTTCTGTTGCATACTTTGTGTGTGTGTGTGTTTTATGCTTTTTTCCCTTTAACCATTTATGCTCCTTCATGTTGGTCCTATGTCTGTTTGACTCAGCCCATTCATCTTTGATAGTTTCCTTGCTTTCTGACTTAAATTTTATGCTTCTTGCTGCAGATCAGGAATCAGCCATTCATCTAAGGAACTCAGGTTCTGTTTAGGAGGAATGATACTTAGCAGCCACAGCATAGTTACATAATTTGCTTGTTGCTATTGTGTTGTCATTTTTTCAGTGAATAGTGCTAGGAAATAGGTATTACTAAAAGAAAAAAAATGTGATCGTGTTATTTCCAATTTAAATTTAACATTACAAATGTTTACATCTTTGATTTTGTACTTGTATCTTTTCTCTTACACTGAAAATCTTGGTTCCTAAATTACATTAACATAATTCCTCCTTTGCATTAATAAAATAGTTCCAAAAGAGCAACATTGCTGTCACAAACAAACTACAAAATGAAGTTTGGCTGGGTGTTGTGTTTCACATCTGTAATCCCAGAACATTCGGAGGCTGAGGCAGGTAGATCACCTGAGGTCAGGAGTTCAAGACCAGCCCGGACAACATGGCAAAACCCCGTCTCTACTAAAAATACAAAAATTAGCCAGACATGGTGGTGCATGTCTGTAATCCCAGCTACTTGGGAGGCTGAGGCAGGAGAATCTCTTGAACCCGGGAGGCGGAGGTTGCAGTGAGCTGAGATCGTGCCATCACACTCCAGCCTGGGCAACAGAGACTGTCTCAAAAAAAAAAAAAAAAGTTTAAGATTTGTCTTTCTTTTGTTTTGTTGGAATTTTGTTTCTATTTTTATCCTTAGCATCTATTCTAAAATAGATACTTTCTATGCTATGTCTTATAGACCTTTGAAATAATTCCTCTGTATGACTGTGTCACCATCTTGGAATATAGTCAGTCTTACTTGTTTGTGTCTTTTTGTTTGTTTGTTTTTTGAAATGGAGTCTCACTCTGTTGCCCAGGCTGGAGTTCAGCAGCACAATCTCAGCTCACCGCAACCTCCGCCTCCTGAATTCAAGTGATCTGCCTCAGCCTCTCCAGTAGCTGGGATTACAGACATACACCACCACACCTGGCTAATGTTTGTATTTTTAGTAGAGATAGGGTTTCTCTGTGTTGGTCAGGCTGGTCTTGAACTCCTGACCTCAGGTGATCCGCCCACCTCAGCCTCCCAAAGTGCTGGGATTACAGGCATGAGCCACCACGCCCGGCCAGTCTTAACTTATTTTAATTTGATTTTCAATTTTTAGGATTTGCTATTTTGTTTTATTTTTTATTTTTATTTTTATTTCTTTTTTTTGAGACTGAGTCTTGCTCTGTCGCCCAGGCTGGAGTGCAGTGGCACAATCTCAGCTCAGTGCAACCTCCACCTCCTGGGTTCAAGCAATTCTTGTGCCTCAACCTCCCCAGTAGCTGGGATTACAAGTGCCCGCCACCACACCCAGCTAATTTTTGTATTTTTAGTAGCGACGGGGTTTCACCATGTTGGCCAGGGTAGTCTAGAACTCCTGACCTCAGGTGATCTGCCCGCCTCAGCCTCCCAGAGTGCTGAGATTACAGGTGTGAGTCACCGCACCTGGCCTAATTTTATTTTTGAATACATAAAACACCTATGTCTCTAAAGTAGAAATTCTATAACAAGATATACTCAGAGATGCCTCACTCTTCCTTGTGCCCTCCTCCCTTCTTGAAAATAAAATTGATTATTAGGGTTTGGTTTATTATTTCATTGTTCTTTGTGCAAGGGCGAACAAATACATGTATACTCCTGCCCTACACACACACACACACAGGTAGCCTACGCTCTATCTGCTATTCTGCGCCTTGCTTTTTTCAGACGCTTTAGGAAAGACCACATCAGTCATGACATACACACACTTCTTTACTCTCAGCACTCATTGTCGCTTTCATATTTCTTGCTTATCTTTAGTCCAGAATTCAAAAGTGATCATAAAAGTTATTCTTCCTTTTATCATGTACTCTCAGCCGTTTATGTGGAGTGGGAGTGTGAGTGTGTAGCCTTCCAGACCCTTCTATGTTACAGAACAGAGGAATTTCTTATTGAAATTTAACTTTGAATTGTTATACTCGTAATTTTCTTAGTTACTATGCTAATATCTCATTATTTACCGGTTCCTAGACATCAGACAAAAACTGATAAATTCTCAAATATAGAGTAACAGACAGTTGTTTCATAGTGTCTGGTATCAAGATGATAAAGCATACACCCATCTTCCTCAGCTTCATTTCTAAAAATGGAGCTGAGGAAACCAAGTTATGAAATATAATCAAATTATTAAATATGAATTTAAGCATATATTAAATATAAATTAATAAAATACATTTATTGATTATAAAGTACTTAAATATAATCCATTGAGTTTTATCTTTGGGGCTGTCGTCACCTTATAGCACTTTTTAGACTTTTGTCTCGAAAACTGGAACAGAAAGATCAGGTTTTATTACATATGAACATTTTTACCATAAAGTGTAATTCAGAAAACTTTCTAGTTTCCTCCTTTTTTCAAGATACTAGGAAAATCAGGCTTTAGTTTTATGCTTTCCGCTCTGTACTCCCAAACAAGAGCTCTTAAATATTTATACTTCTGTTATCCCCAAAGTTTAACTGCTGTAATTTGGAGAAGTACTAAGTTCATATACCTGTTTGCTTTATTTATCCTATTTTTTTTCTTTCTAGGTATTTTTTGATTTAATGAGAGAAATTCGAGCGAGAAAGATGGAAGACAGCAAAGAAAAGAATGGAAAAAAGAAGAGGAAAAGTTTAGCCAAGAGAATCAGAGAAAGATGCTGCATTTTATAATCAAAGCCCAAACTCCTTTCTTATCTTGACCATACTAATAAATATAATTTATAAGCATTGCCATTGAAGGCTTAATTGACTGAAATTACTTTAACATTTTGGAAATTGTTGTATATCACTAAAAGCATGAATTGGAACTGCAATGAAAGTCAAATTTACTTTAAAAAGAAATTAATGTGGCTTCACCAAGAAGCAAAGTTCAACTTATTTCATAATTGCCTACATTTATCATGGTCCTGAATGTAGCGTGTAAGCTTGTGTTTCTCGGGCAGTCTTTCTTGAAATTAAAGAGGTGAGATGGGGGTGGGGAGTGGGAGGAAAGGTGACTTCCTCTGGTGTTTATTATAAAGCTTAAATTTTATATCATTTTAAAATGTCTTGGTCTTCTACTGCCTTGAAAAATGACAATTGTGAACATGATAGTTAAACTGTACCACCTTTTTTAACCATTATTATGCAAAATTTAGAAGAAAAGTTATTGGCATGGTTGTTGCATATAGTTAAACTGAGAGTAATTCATCTGTGAATCTGCTTTAATTACCTGGTGAGTAACTTAGAAAAGTGGTGTAAACTTGTACATGGAATTTTTTGAATATGCCTTAATTTAGAAACTGAAAAATATCTGGTTATATCATTCTGGGTGTGTTCTTACTGACACCAGGGGTCCGCTGCCCCATGTGTCCTGGTGAGAAAATATATGCCCGGCATGGAGTACAGCTTTTGTATAGAAAATTCTTGAGAAGTAACTGTCTGCTAGGAGTCTGTCCAAATTTAAAATGTGTGCCATACTCTGGTTCTTGAAAATAAGATTCCAGAGCTCTTTGATCGCTTTTAATAAACTGCAAGTTCATTTTAAATGAAGGGCCAGCATATACTTGCAAGATAATTTTCAACTGCGAGGATTCAGCACCAGTTGTTTTTGAATGAACCCTCCTTTTCTCTGAGATGCTGGTCCCTGGAAATCACTTTCTGCTAGTGGTGAGCATGTAAGTGTTAAGTTTTTAATCTGGGAGCAGGGCACAGGAAGAAAATGTCAGTAATGCTAATGCATTTTGCACTAGAACACTTCGGGAAAATACTCATGCTTGCCATCTGTTCATTACTAAATTTATACTCATGAAGTTACAGTTTGATACAGGAATTATTAGGAGTAATTCTTTTCTGTTTATGTTTATAATGAAGAACACTGTAGCTACATTTTCAGAAGTTAACATCAAGCCATCAAACCTGGGTATAGTGCAGAAAACGTGTGGCACACTGACCACACATTAGGCTGTGTCACCATTGTGTGGTGTTCCTGCTGGAAGAATCTAGCATGCTACTTGGGGACATAATTTCAGTGGGAAATATGCCACTGTCAGATTTTTTTTTCTTCCTCTTTGCAGTGGGGCTAGGAGAGTTGATTCAACAAAGTATTTTTTTCTTTTTTCTCAGTCCTAATTTGAACAGGTCAAAGATGTGTTCAGGCATTCCAAGTAACAGGTGTGTACGTAAAGTTAAAAATAGGCTTTTTAAGAACTCACTCTTTAGATATTTACATCCAGCTTCTCATGTTAAATATTTGTCCTTAAAGGGTTTGAGATGTACATCTTTCGTTTCATATTTCTCATAGGCTATGCCATATGCGGAGTTCAAGTTACCAACGTAACACTGGCCAGCGGGCCCAGCAATCTCCATATGTACTCATTACAGTCTTATTTAACCAGGGGTCCTAACCACTAACATTGTGACTTTGCTTTGAGACCTTTCCTCTCCTGGGTACTGAGGTGCTATGAAGCCAACTGACAAAGATGCATCACGTGTCTTAGGCTGATGCCACTACCCGATTTGTTTATTTGCAATTTGAGCCATTTAAAGACCAATAAACTTCCTTTTTTAAAATGTTTGTGGTGTTACTTGATGTTTACAATATAACATGTAACATTCAGATGTATCAAATGAGGCATCTTTACCAAACAACTAAATCTTTTGAGCTCTCAGTTTGGAGACTCCTTTTGTGTAATGCCAGATTTCCTAAATAACAGTGTCAGCATTGCTCAGATTTAATCAAGGCTCAGAAATGGAAGGACTCATGTACAACTACATTGAAGATATTCTATGCCGTCATGAAATGACAAATGTGTACATTACTTTTAGAATGCTCCAAACTGTAGAATGAATAGGTGACAGCTTTATATTCATTTTCTAATCAGAATGATCCCCAGAGACAATTTCCAAATTGTGGGAGGAGTGACACCCTGTACCATTTCACCAAGCTTCAGGCCAACGTTTGATGTCTGGAGGGAAGCGTGGCCTATTAACTATCAAATAGCCTGCAAGTTAGAAACAATCTGGCCCAATACTGAGCACAACCTTTCAAAATCCAGTTCATTTTAATTTCGTAACTCATAAGCAGCGCTAGAATGAGCACATTTAAGTTATAATTGGCATAATTTTAAATCTGTGTGTACAATTTTAAATCTGTGTGTACACATTCTTAACACCAATATGGAATATGATGTTAAATACAATGCCTGTCATATAATCCCAGCACTTTGAGAGGCCAAGGCAGGAGGTTTGCCTGAGCCCAAGAGTTCGAGACCAGCCTGGACAACATAGCCCAGTTTACAAAAAAAATAAAAAATTAGCCGGGCATGGTCTTGCTCACCTGAATGAGTTAGAAAGTCATGTCTCAAAATTTTGTGAGAAGAACGTAAAAATTTGGCAACTTTATATTACTATCTTAAGCTATCAAAGCATTTACTAAAATTTCTGTAGAGGTTTCAGAGTAATCCAGTGTCAGAAGTCTCCTTTAGGCGAAGTCTGTAATCCCAGCACTCTGGGAGGCCATAGTGGGCAGATTGCTTGAGCCCAAGAGTTGAAGACTAACCTGGGCAACATGATGAGACCTCATCTCTACAAAAAAATCAAAAAATTAGCCAGGCACAGTGACATGTACCTGTAATCCCAGCTACCAGGGAGGCTGAGGCAGGAGGATCCACTGAGCCCAGGATTTCGAGGCAGCAGTGAGCTATGAACAAGCCATTTTAGCCATCTGGGACAAAGTGAGACCCTATCTGTATTAAAAAAAAAAAAAAAAAAAGCCTCCTTTGGTGTCTGAAGTCAAGAATGGCAGGTCAGTAGAGGTCTTTGTGCCTTTAGTGTTCAATAGATTTTGATGGACTGCCTGCTCTGGGTTCAGCTGGGAATATGCAGGTGAAGGACAAACAGGCGTAAGGGACAATTGCAGAGATTCATACTGAAGAAAGTACCCCATGTATAAGGAGAGGAAGTTTCAAAAAGATGAGAGGTTGTCTCATTCTCCTTATGCTCAACTAGGCCCCCTATTTCTTAATGATCGTCAATCCATATAATATTAGCAAACAGTACATCTGACATGCAAGATACCGTATTTTTATATATCTTAATTTAATACTTAACCCAGTGAGGTAGATAGTGCCATTAACTCTTATTTTGCAGATGTTGGAACTGAGGCATAGAGAATTTGAATAACTTCCCCAAGGCCACAGAACTGGTCATTATTGAGATTGGAAGCAAAGTAGTCTGCCTCTGAGTCGTGCTCTTATTAATCACTGCACCGTGGAGAAGCAACAGAATGGAGCTCAGATTACAGTTATCGCCTATACTAAAGTGGGAAACACCCGAGATTTCCCCAGGGCTGCAGCCTCTTGAATGACTGAAAGCTTGCAGATGTTGCTGTGTGAATGGGAAAGAGGCTTCTTGTGCTTGCAGCCTGGTTGCCTAGAGGATCAAGAGCCAAGAAGCAAAACCTTGTGCAGAGCTCAGCTGTGGAGCCAGGCCTGACTCTGCTTTTTCCATAACATCAGTAAAGAGGCAGCATTCCTTTGGCAGCCCAGAGCTTTCCTCCCATATTTTTTTAACTGCAAAATCATTTCAGTCCTCTAGCAGTTCTGCATACAGCTACTGTAGACAACGCCTGTGGGTGCACGGCAAATGGACAGGAAGTGAGGTTTGGTCATCTATTCTCAATCAGGACCCAGACACCATTGATGGGGATGGGGACAGGGTGGAGGAACAGTTAATATCTGTTTAAGAGAGGATATGAGACACATGAAAACTTGCAAGGCTAATCTGATAGAAAAACTGTCAGATATCTGATCAAAGATTTCTTTCATCAAAAGCCCCAAGGAAAATAAACAGAAAAGCATTTAGGTGCTTGCAAGCATATAGTACTTAGAAAATACTCCTAAAGACAGTTTTGGGGCTTGTTGAATTGGAAGCAGGTATTAGAGCTAACTTCTGAGCCTCTGCTGACAGGTAACTGGTCTATGAAGGATGTGAAGTGGATTTCAGGTTATAGCCCTGAGAGCTGCATCATCACATGCCAGCTCTTTTATCTGTTATGGACTGGTCTTTGTAAAGAATGCCAGATTCGGCTGGGCACGGGGGCTCCCACCTGTAATCCCAGCACTTTGGGAGGCCAAAGCAGGTGGATCACCGGAAGTCAGGAGTTTGAGACCAGCCTAGCCAACATGGTGAAACCCTGTCTCTACTAAAATTACAAAAATTAGTCAGGCGCGGTGGTGCACACCTGTAATCCCAGCTACTTGGGAGCCTGAGGCAAGAGAATTGCTTGAACCTGGGAGGTGGAGGTTGGCTGCAAGCGGAGATTGCGCCACTGCACTCCAGCCTGGGTGACAGAGGGAGACTCCATCTCAAACAACAACAACAACAACAACAAAAAGAATGCCAAATTCAATGGATTCAATGGGTAGATATTTAGATGGTTTTCCTAGAATCCTAGAAGTTGGCCTAAAAGTCACCTTAGAAGCCATTCCCTCAGTTTACAGATCAGAAGAAAGATAATTTGCACAGGATCACAGAAGTAACATAAGAACCAAAATTAGAATGCAGAGCTTCAATTAAAAAAGGAAAAAGAAAAAGAAAGTCATGGTGGCTCATGACTATGGAGGGTGAGGTGGAAAGATTGCTTGAGCCTAGGAGTTCGAGGCTAGCCTGGGCAACGAAATGAGACCCCATGGGAAAAAAAAAAAAAAAGCATCTGTCATCTTTGTCTTTTTTTTTAGAGACAGGGTCTCATTCTGTTGCCCAGGCTGGAGTGCAGTGGCATGATCATAGCTCACTGCAGCCTCGACCTCCTGGACTCTAGTGATCCTCCTACTTCAGCCTCCTGAGTAGCTGAGACTAGAGGCGTAAGCCACCACATCCAGCCGAGTCATCAGTCTACTAATTTCAAGCCCTTCCCATTTACCTTTCCAAGTTCTGGGTGGGGGCTGAGGGTGCTTTAAACGGAGACAGCACAATAGTCTGAGAGTTCCCAGAGTGTGATGAACTGAAATTCAAATTTGGCCTCTATCCTTTCTCATTTGCCTTGAGGAACTTCCTTGAACCCCAGGTTCTTCACTGTGAAACTCCTAGTCAGTGCCTAATTCCTAGGGTTATTGTGAGGATTTTACAAAGAATAAGCTATTTTTAGTACAGGGTATATATATATATATATTTTTTTTTTTTTGAGATGGAGTCTCACTCTGTTGCCCAGGCTGGAGTGCAGTGGCGCAATCTCGGCTCACTGCAAGCTCCGCCTCCCGGGTTCACGCCGTTCTCCTGCCTCAGCCTTTCCGAGTAGCTGGGACTACAGGCGCCCGCCACCACGCCCGGCTAATTTTTTTTTTGTATTTTTAGTAGAGACGGGGTTTCACCGTGGTCTCGATCTCCTGACCTCGTGATCCGCCCGCCTCGGCCTCCCAAAGTGCTGGGATTACAAGCGTGAGCCACCGCGCCTGGCAGGGTATATATATTTTGAATGCAGAGAAAAGTTCTCTCTGTGGCTGGCCCCCTATTCTCTGTAAAAGCAGTTTCTGTGTGACATTCTGCTTAGCACCAATTAAACCATTGACAGTACCCCTGAAGTCCATGTTTTATGTTGGAAAGAAGAAACTGGGAGACTCTAGTTTAAGGAACCACAGATTCAGGTTGCCACACCTTTGTATTCACTGAGTCTTAGCACTGAAAGTACCCTCAGATGGCAGGTCATGGGAACAAAGAAGTGAAGTCTGCAGAGACCAGGTGGCCTGTGCAAGGTCACAGCTAGAAAGACTTAACCTTGCACTGCTGGCTGAGTCTTTCATGTTCTTTCTACCCCACTCTAGTATCTTTCATCAATATCTGGAGTTCCTGCCAGGAAGATGGGGATATGGAGCATAAGGACCCTAGAAGGAAGGACAGGTCAGAGATACCTGACTAGTTACAGAGAAAGCTCCTCTCTCAGCCTCACTGAAGGCCTGGAGCACTGGGGGAGAGGCAAACTCGAGAGACTATTAATGTGAGGATGAATATTCTCTTTGGCCCCTGATATGAAAGTTCTGACTTAGAAGAGGACTTCAATACACTTTTACTCATTGACTGAGACATTGGAGAGATTGAATCATTCAACGTTTTGACCCTTGATGTATGGAGAGCACATGGTTAAGCACTGACGAAGAATTTCATTCTCAAAGAATTTTTTAGAGCAACCTGAGATACCGGCTCCAAGAGTTTGTGGGGTTTGATTTTCAGGGCCCATTGCATTGGATGTGAGCGAGGTTGCATTTTGGGAATTATGAGGTGGTTCACTGATTCAAACTACTAAACTAAAGCGGCCTGCCTTCACCTTGATTCTGTATTTTGGGGGTCAGCTTGCATCTTGAGAGGGCTAATAGCATAAGTGGAGCATGGAGGTGAAGGGGCACAGACACCTGCATATCACATCACATCTTGTGTCTGTCTTATCCTACCCCCAGCACATTACACTCCCACAGTCCCAGAAAGAAAATACTGTCTCAGGAAAGTGATAGTAAATGAGAATGATAATACATGATGAAATCAGCAAAACACATTGTGAAGCCTATGTCACAGTTGTATTTATTGTGAGACACATTAACATCAAGAGCTTGTATCAACACAGGATTTTTAAACAATAGAAAAAGGAAAACAGGAAAATGCTGAGCAGCAGCTGCAGCCTCTGGTGAAAAGGATGGCCAGTAGCATATCCAGGTAATCCCCCTGTCCCGCTGCATATCTGCCAAAGAGAGAAGGAAACATTAGATTCCAGGAAATTGGCAACTGCTTTGTGAGTTTGTTCCACTGCTGGGAGGAGGCTTCAGATGAAGCACTGTCCTTATTCAAAGGTCAATAACCATTTCCAACAGAGAAGCCACAAACCTTCTGACAAGTTATCATGACAAATGAGCCTTAAAAGGACAGCTAGTGATTGTCAGGGTATGCAGGGCTCAGCAGGTGATGTATTTTGGATTTTTGTCCTCACTCAAATCTCATGTTGAATTGAAATCCCCAATGCTGGAGGTGGGCCCTGGTGGGAGGTGTTTGGGTCATGGCGGGAGGTGGATCCCTCATGGCTTGGTGCTGTCTTCATGATGGTGAGTTCTCATGAAATCTGGTCATTAAAAAGTGTGTGGTACCTCCCCTTCCATCTCACTTGCTCCTGCTTTCACCATCTGACATGTCCACCCCCTTTTCTGCCATGATTGTAAGCTTCCTGAGGCCTCCCAAGAAGCTGAGCTGATGTTGACACCTTGTTTCCTGTATAGCCTGCAGAATCATGAGCCAATTAAACCTCTTTTCTTTATAGATTACTTAGTTTCAGGTATTTCTTTATAACAATGCAAGAACAGACTAATACAGAAAATTGGTACCAGGAGGGGGTATTGCTATAAGGAGACCTGAAAATGTGGGAGCAACTTTAGAATTGGGTAATGGGCCAAGGTTGGAAGAGTTTGGAGGGCTCAGAAAACAGGAAGATGAGGGAAAGTTTGGAACTTCTTAGAGATGGGTTAAATGGTTGTGACCAAAATGGTGATAGTGATGTGGAAAATGAAGTCTAGGCTTCTGAGGTCTTAGATGGAAATGGCAAACTTATTGGGAACTGGAGGAAAGGTCATGCATGTTACACCTTAGCAAAGAGCTTGGCTACATTGTATCCATGCTCTGAGGATCTTTGGAAGTTTGAACTAAGGTGTGATGATTGATTTAGGGTATCTGGTGAAGAAATTTCTAAGCAGAAAAGCATTCAAGACATGGCCTGGCTGCTTCTAACAGCCTATGCTCAAATGCAGGAGCAAAGAAACGACTTAAAGGTGGAATTTATATTCATTTTTTAATAAACCTTATTAATTTTTTTGAGACAAGGTCTCACTCTGTCACCCAGGCTGGAGTGCAATGGCATGATCTTGGCTCACTGCAACCTCTGCCTCCTGAGTTCAAGCAATTCTCCTGCCTTCGCCTGCTGACTAGTTGGGACTACAGGCATGCACCACCACACCCCACTAACGTTTGTTGTTTTTGTTTTTAGTAGATACAGGGTTTTGCCATGGTACCCAGGCTGGTTGCAAACTCCTAGACTCAAGAGATCCATCTGCTTCGGCCCCCCAAAGTATTGGAATTACAGGCATGAGCAGCTGGAATTTATATTTAAAAGGGAAGCAGAGCATAAAAATTTGGAAAATTTGCAGGCTGGCCATGTGGCAGAGGAAGAAAAAGCTTTTTTAGGAGAGGAATTCAAGCAGGTTGTGGAGCAACCATTTGCTAGAGAAATTTGCATAACTAAAAGGGAGGAAAGTGCTGATAACCAAAACAATGGGGAAAAGGCCTCAAACGCATTTCAGAGAACTTTGTGGCAGCCCCTCCCATCACAGGCCCAGAGGCCAAGGAGGAAAGAATGGTTTCATGGGCCAGACCCAGGGCCCTGCTGTCCTACATAGCTTGGAACATTGCTCCCTGCATCCCGGCCATTCCACTCCAGCCAGGGCACAAAGGGGCCCAGGTACAGCTTGAGCTGCCACTTGGGAGAATGTAAGCCTTAAGCCTTGATGACTTCCACTTGGTGTTAAGCCTGCAGGCACACAGAATGCAAAAGTGAAGGAGGCTTGGGAGCCTCTGCCTAGATTTCAGTATGGAAAAGCCTGGGTGTCCAGGCAGAAGCCTGCTACAGGGGTGGAGCCCTCAAAAAGAACTTCTATTTAGGGTAGTACCAAGGGAAAATGTGGGGTTGGAGACCCCACATAGATTCCCCACTGGGACACCTTCTAGTGGAGCTGTGAGAAGGGCCCACCACCCTCCAGATCAGAGAATGGTAGATAGACCAGCAGCTTGCATCCTGCACTTGGAAAAGCCAGGCACTCAACAACATGTGAGAGCAGTATTTTTAAGATAAATACAGGACTCCAAAAATAGTGTGGTGAGCTGCAAAACGGCCCCCCAAAGATGTCCATGTCCTAATTCTCAGAACCTGTGGATATGTTATTATCTTATATGGCAAATGGACTTTGCAGGTGTGATTAAATTAAGGATTTTGAGATGAGATGACTATCCTGGATTATCTCAGTGGGTCCAGTGTAAACTTAAGGGTCCTTCTAAGATGGAGGCAGGAGAGTCAGAGGCAGAGAGTCAGAGAAGGAGATGGGAAGATGCAAGCAGAGAATGAGGGTTGTGATGCCAGGAGCCCAGGAATGCAGACAGCCTCTAGAAGTGGGAAATGCCAAAAAGCAGATTCCCCACTAGAGCCTCCAGAAGGAACACATGCAGCTCTGCTGACACCTTGATTTTAGCTCCATAAAACCCATTTTGGGCTTCTGATCTTCAGGACTGTAAGATAAGTCTGTGCTGTTTCAAGTCACTAAATTTGAGATAATTTGTCATAGCAGCAACAGGAAACTAATGCACAAGGCTCACTGGGCCCTGCAAGCTCTCCCCATCTTATGCTGTGCTCCCTTCCCCTGGTACTCCATGTTTCAGCCACACTTATTTCTTGTAGCCCTTCCCAATTCAGAGCCTTTGCACATGCTAGTCCCACTGCTGGAAAACCTCTTTCACATTCCTCTTTGTCAAGCATAGCAAACAACATTGGTTCCTACCCCAAATTTATTCCTCCACCACCCCTTTTCCTTTCTGGTACAGCCCAGTTTTGTTCAGGAATCCATTCTTTTCTGTATGAAAGAGGCTGAAGGCTCAATTCTAGCTCCAGGGAGTAAATCATGTTTGATTGGTCTAAGCAAATAGGATGGTTCCATTCCCCTTGCCATCGATTGAACTAGGCATCATGTGATTCTAGCCAATAAGACTTGGGATGCTGTCTCAAGACCTCACGGGAAGATTTTCTGCTAAATGTAGATGCATAGGGAGTAGTGGCTCCTCTTCTGTTGGTCACGTTTGTCTCTGCACATAACATCTGGAACTGTGAAAGCCATTTTTGCAATATGAGGGGAAATGAGCCAACACTGACAATAGCAAGAGGAAGATGAAGGGGACATGGGGTTTTTTTTGTTGTTGTTGTTTGTTTGTTTTAATTATTGACAAGATCATGCTCTGTCAACCATGCTGGAGTGCAGTAATGTAATCATAGCTCAGTGCTGCCTCAAACTCCTGGGTAAAGTGATCCTCTTGGCCGGGCACGGTGGCTCACGCTTGTAATCCCAGCACTTTGGGAGGCCGAGGCAGGCGGATCACGAGGTCAGGAGATCGAGACCACGGTGAAACCCCGTCTCTACTAAAAATACAAAAAAAAAATTAGCCGGGCGTGGTGGCAGGCGCCTGTAGTCCCAGCTACTCAGAGAGGCTGAGGCAGGAGAATGGCGTGAACCTGGGAGGCGGAGCTTGCAGTGAGCCGAGATTGCGCCACTGCACTCCAGCCTGGGCGACAGAGCGAGACTCCGTCTCAAAAAAAAAAAGAAAAAAAAGTGATCCTCTTACCTCAGCCTCCCAATTAGCTGGGACTATAGGCACATGCCACCATGCCTGGCTAATTTTTAAAATATTTGTAGAGATGAGGTCTTGCTACAGTGTCCAGGCTGGTCTCAAGCTCCTTGCCTTAAGCAATCCTCCCACCTCAGCCTCCCAAGGGACCTGGGTTCTTGATGACGTTGTTGAACTACTGAGTTGTCCAATGTGAAAGTTTCTCTATTTCTGGGCATCTTATATGGGATGATCCATTTTCCTTATTGTTGAGTCAACTAAGTTAGGGTTTTCAATACTTGAAGCCAAAAGCATCCTAACTGATAAACAAGGTTAATTCCTTCTCATCCTTCAGACTGAAGCTTCTTATCCCTCAGGCTGAATGTTACTTTCTAAAGGAGGCCTCCCTGAGCTGCCTGACTAATCGAGTCCCCACCTGCTAACTGTATGTATCCTCCTATGCAACACTTAGGAGCAATTGTACATTTATGGGCACACTATTTAATTAATGATTGAGGGTTCCCCTGAATTCTGAGTTCAATGATTTGGCAACCATGTCTGCTTTTACACACCATCATGTCCCCAGGACATGTATTTTACATCATGATGTATTTGTTGGAGTGAGTGGCATTGTTGCAGAGATAAGACTGTGAACAGGACACAGTTCCTGCCCACCAGGACACTTCAGGAGAAAGAGAGGCAGACTCTGTGAACAGTGTAAAACAACATAGGAAGTGTCATTGAAGATGACAGAAAGAAGAAAGAAATGCAGAGTCACAAAGCCATTAACTTTCATTGAGCAGTGTTAACATTTTAACTTTTTATTATGGAAAATTTTGGATCCATTCATAAGAGTAGAGAGAATAGGCTAGGCTTGGTGGTTCACGCCTATAATCCCAATGCTTTGGGAAGCTGAGGGGGGAGGATCACTTCAGCCCAGAAGTTTGAGACCAGCCTAGGTAACATAGTGAGAACCCTGTCTTTAAAAGAAACAAAATTGGCCAGGCACAGTGGCTCATGCCTGTAATCCTAGCAATTTGGGAGGCCAAGGCGGGTGGATTGCCTGAGCTCAGGAGTTCGAGACCAACCTGGGCAACAACAGTGAAACCCTGTCTCTACTAAAATACAAAAAATTAGTTGGGCGTGGCAGCATGTACCCGTAGTCCCAGCTACTCGGGAGGCTGAGGCAGGAGAATTGCTTGAACCCAGGAGGCGGAGGTTGCAGTGAGCCGAGCTCGCGCCACTGCACTCTGGCCTGGGCATCAAAGTGAGACTCCATCTCCAAAAAAAAAGAAACAAAATTAAAATTAAAATTAAAAATAGGGCTGGGCATGGTGGGTCATACCTGTAATCCCAGCACTTTGAGAGGCTGTGGTGGGAGGATGTCTTGAGCCAGGGAGGATGGCTTGAGCCCAGGAGTTTAAGACCAGCCTGGGCAAGATGGTGAGATACTGTCTACAGAAAATTATAAAATTAATTATCTATGACCTGGGTAGCAGACATATTCAGTGGGTGAATATCCCTGAGGTCATAGAATCAATTGCACATGGCTTGCATATGAAGTGAATCAGCTGCCTCATCTGGGGTGTCCATTGGCCTTTATAGGTGAAGTTAAACAGTTTCCCTTCCCAGGGTAAACAGACCTCACAGTGGCTTTTATCCAGTGCACCAGGCTGGCTGTTCCTTCGGGCATAACCTCCTGTGTGTCCAGATTATATATACCCATCTGCGACTGTTCAATAGTGAGCTATGGGTCCTGCATCAACCCAAACATGCTCTTCCACTCTCAGTATTTAAAACCAAAGATACTGCTCCTAAATTAGTTATTCTCATAATCCATTTTTGTAAAGATGCCTTAGGAAGCTGATGATACCAATCCACAAAATGAAACAATTCCTTCACAGTATTCCCTCTGGCTTCAGTCGTTCAGGTACACGTTGAATACCTTCTTGGTAACCACAGTTCTTAGAGGTATTTTTATTGTCCTGGCATAATGTTCCCACTTGTGGGTAGCATTGAGGCTGGTGGCCTGAGCTCAGACCTACATCTGAGCTTGGTCCAGCCTCAAGACCCAACTTCACACTCTCTTTTACTTTCCTTTTTTTTTTTTTTTGAGACAGAGTCTTGCTCTGTTGCCCAGGCTGGAGTGCAGTGGTGTGATCTCGGCTCACTGCAAGCTCTGCCTCCCAGGTTCACACCATTTTCCTGCCTCCGCCTCCTGAGTAGCTGGGACCACAGCCACCCGCCACCACGTCTGGCTAATTTTTTTTTTGTGTGTGTATTTTTTAGTGGAGACGGGGTTTCACCCTGTTAGCCAGGATGGTCTCAATCTCCTGACCTCGTGATCCACCTGCCTCGGCCTCCCAAAGGGCTGGGATTACAGGCGTGAGCCATCGTGCCCAGCCTCTTTTACTTTCATTTTAGCTATTGTAGATAACAGTAGCCAAGAGATTGAATATTTTATTTTTTTCTTATTAGTTTGCATTTCCTTATGCCTCCAGTGACCCAACTCCCTGGGAGTTGGATCCATCTTTAAATTCTACTGGAAACATTTACCTTATTGATGAAAAAAGACAAACTCTAAAATATTTAATATTCTGAGCCAAATATGAGTGGCCATGGCCCAAGGCACAGTCTCAAGAGGTCCTGAGAACATGTGCCCAAGGTGGTTGAGTTATGGCTTGATTTTATACAATTTAGGGGGACATCAGACATCAATTGATACCTCATATATATGCATTAATTCTGTCTTGAAAGGCAGGACAACTTGAAGCTGGGGAAGTGGGGAAGGGGGCTTTCAGGTTATAGATGGATTCAAAGATTTTCTGATTGGCAATTAGTTGAAAGAGTTATTACCTAAAGACCTGGACTCAATAGAAAGAAGTGTCTAGGTTAAGATGAGGGGTTGTGGAGACCAAGGTTCCTATTATGTAGATGAACTCTCATAGATAGTGACCTTAGAGATAATAGATGGCAAATGTTTCCTATGTAGACCTTTAAAAGGTGCCAGACTTTCAGTGAGTCTCTTCAGGATTGGGAGTACCTGGAAGGGAAAAGATCTAGTTATGTTAATAGAGACTCTTTACACATGCAAAATTTCCCCCAACACAAAGAGGCTTTGAGGGTCATTTCAAAATATGTCAAAGAAATATATTTTGGATTTTCTTCAGGTCCTGCTGTCATGTGATGCTATATTAGCACTGGTTTGAAATTTGGTATCTTATTGCTACAGACTGTTTTGTCAGTCTTAAGATCTCTGTTTTAATGTTAATGCTGGTCAATTGTGCCTGAATTCTAAAGGGAGGAGAGTATAATGAGGGACGTCTGTATTGGCAGTGTGAATCCGACGGGTCTGCAGCAAACTTAATTCTTGCCTCCTCAGAGGAAAGAATTCAGTCAAGGGGCATAAGGTAGAGTGAGAGAATAAGGCAAGTTTAGGGCAGGAGTGAGAATTTATTAAAAAGCTTTAGAGCAAGAACAAAAGGAAGCAAATTACACTTGGAAGAAGGCCAAGCAGGTGACTTGAGAGATCTAAGTGCCCCATCCAATCTTTGAATTTTTTTTTTTTTTTCGAGACGGAGTCTCGCTCTGTTGCCAGGCTGGAGTGCAGTGGTGCAACCTCTGCCTCCCAGGTTCAAGCAGTTCTTCTGCCTCAGCCTCCCAAGTAGCTGGGACTACAGGCGCATGCCACCAGGCCCAGCTAACTTATATATATTTTAGTACAGATGAGGTTTCACCATGTTGGCCAGCATGGTCTCGATCTCTTGACCTTGTGATCCACCCACTTCAGCCTCCCAAAGTGCTGGGATTACAGGTGTGAGCCACCACACCTGGCCAAATAGGGGTTTTATACCTTGGCATGGTTCCAGGGTTTGTGTTTCCTCACCCTCGATTCTTCCCTTGGGGTGGGCTGTCCAAACACACAGTGGCCTGCCAGCACTTGAGAGGGGCCACATGAGCAGTGTGTTTACTGAAGTTGTGCACGTGCTCATCTGAGGCATTTTTTTCCCACACCAGTCAAGTGTTCCTAGAAGAAGGTCATATACCAGTGAAACTCTGCCATTTTGCCCCTTAGTGAGCATGATTAAGCCTGCTTGTCCAGCTCCTCAGATTTTTTTGGGAAGCTGCTAATCACTAGCTTCAGGTGTTTTCTATCTATCGGGAGACTACCGATTATTATTTTAGACAGGCAGTTTAACCACTACCTTCACCTGATGGTTGCCTAACATTGCTGGCGATTGGGCAGGGGAAACCTCCTCTCCTGCCCTGCTCATGTCTGCCTACTCTAACATCAGCACCCTCATTCCTGTCATGGCCTGAACTAGTTTTTCAGGTTTTAGGTGTGATCTCCTTAGCCAAGAGGGAGTAGGCCCATTCAGTCTTAGAATTTTATTTTCGGTTTACAATCTCAACACAGCTGCCGCCTCATACCATGGGTGGCCACGTGGCCACCCAGGAATCAAAGGTTTCTTACCACTGCCCCACCCCCCGCCCACCCTTTTTTTCTTTCTTTTCCCAAACCACATGTTTCTGTGGTCAGGGCCTTTCCAGCAAATCCCAATTCACTGACACAAATTATGTCAGGAAAAACTCTCTCAAACCACCTTTTCCCTCTACTCTTACACCACAACAATAATCATCTATATAGAAGAAGACTTCTGTGACAAAATTTTAGGAGTTTCTCCCTACTATCAAGCAGGGGTCACCAGCTGGTTGTCCTCCAATTCAAGTCTGACACTATCTATCTGGAGATAGCATCAGATTCCACTTGTTGAATACTCTGTCCCCAAGACTACCCCTGCTCCACAGACATCAACCACAAACCTGGGCCTCCAGAACTTCTGACCACTGGGTTTGGGTCAGGGTTCCCACAACCTCCTCTTTGGGTTTAATTAATTTGCTGGAGCAGCTCACAAAACTCAGGAAACACATTTATCAGTTTATTATAAAGGATATTACAAAGGATACAGATGAAGAGATACATAGGGCAAGGTGTGGGGGAACAGTCTCAGGGATTCCATGCCCTCCCTGGGGCACTGCCCTCCAGGAACCTCCACATTTTCAGCTATTTGGAACCTCCTGAACCCAATTCTCTTGGGCTTCTGTGGAAGCTTCAGGAAGTCAGCATTCCTTCCCCCAGGGTATGAGGCAGGATCCTCTCAGGGGAGGGTCATAAGACCCACAATCAGAAAGGTGGGAAGATTAGAGTCCTGCCTTGGGGCAGGTGAAAGGAGGGCAGGCAAGAGATTCTGTTTCCTGAGGCCTAACACACCCAACATTATAACAAGAGACTATAAAAGGTTATGGGTCAGGAACCACGGACAAAAACCTACATATATATATATATAACACCACAGGAAGAGAGAAATATAACTCTGTTTGCAGATGACATGATGCTGTGTACAGAAAATCCTAAAGAATCCATTAAAAATTAATTGAACTCATAAACGAGTTCAGTATGATTGCAGAGTAGAAGATCAATATACAAAAGTCAATTCCATTTCTATACACTAGCTATAAACAACCCAACAAAAGTGATTTTTAAAACATAATAATTCTGAAGTGGCTATGTTGTCTGAGGTACATACCCTGGGGTTCGTCGTCTCGTGCCAGGGAAATTTAGGACACAGACACACACCAGGAGTTTAGGAACAGAGGTTTAATAGGCAGAAGAGAAGATAAAGAAAAACAACTCTTTTCTACATATAGAGACAGGCCTTCTGAGCAGAAAAGACTGGCTGGCGCAAATGAACCGTATTTTATAGTCCGGCTTGAGGAGGCGGTGTCTGATTTACATAGGGCTCACAGATTGGTTTGATCAGGTATGACATTTACATAGCATGGGGGTGGGGGGGGAAAGGCGGAGAGCCGGGGAAGGCTGGATGCCGCACTCTAATCTTATTATGCAAATGAATTCTCCTTGGACTGCGCCATCTTGTCTGCTCCTTACTGTACGCTTGTCTGGCTGAGAAGGGAAAATGGAGCCGCCATCTTGAACATGTCTAGTCCCCAGTTCCTGCCAGCATTCACCCCTGCAAGCTCCCAGCTTGCTTGTCTATGTCTGCAGCTCAGCTTTACAGGCTGCTCTTTGTTAGAAAATGATTTGGGCTGCTTTTCATTAAAGAGAAAAGCCTTGTCGAGGACTCCCTTACCCTTACTATCTGCCTAAGTGATTTCTTAAGTCGTATTATCAATTCCACTTATAACTGTTTCAAAAGAATAAAATACCTAGGAATAAATTTAACAAAAGAATTGGAAAACTTGGCCAGGCGCAGTGGCTCACACCCAGCACTTTGGGAGGCCAAGGAGGTTGGATCACGACGTCAGGAGTTCAAGACCAGCCTGGCCAACATGGTGAAACCCCGTCTCTACTAAAAATACGAAAACTAGCTGGGGGTGGTGGGGTGTGCCTGTAATCCCAGCTACTCAGGAGGCCGAGGCAGGAGAATGGCTTGAACCCAGGAGGCGGAGGTTGCAGTGAGCTGAGATTGTGCCACTGCACTCCAGCCTGGGTGACAGAGCAAGACTATCTCAAAAAAAGAATTGGAAAACTTATAGCCTGAAAATTACAAAAATTTCCTGAAAGAAATTACAAAAGACTTACCTAAGTAGAAAACATACTGGTTTGTAAGACTTAATACAGTATTGCTAAGAGAGCAATACTCCCCTAAATGATCTACATATTTAATGGAATTCTTATCAAAACTCTGCTGATTTTTTCATGAAAATTGACAAGCTAATTCTAAAATTCATATGGAAATTCAGGGGATCCAGGACAGTCAAAACAATCTTAGAAAAGAACAAAGTTGGAGCAGTCACACCTCATAATTTCAAAACTTATTACAAAGCTAGAGTAATCACGACTGTGTGGTACTGACATAAGAATAGACAAATAGATCAATGAAATAGACTTGAAAGTCTAGAAACAAACCCTTACATTTATGGTCAATTGATTTTTGACAAGGGTGAGAAAATAATTCAAAAGGGGAAGAAAGTCTTTTTAACAAAATGGCGCTAGGACAACTGAATATCCACATGCAAATAAAATTGAACTTCTTCCTCAAATTATACGTGAAAATTATAAACCAAAAATAAAATTCTGAGCCCCCCAATCAACTGATGGACCTCCTGTCAGCCAAGGGCATTCCAATGTAAACTTGAACATCTAGTTAAGGTCACGATGGGAAGGAGGGGTCCAGGATACCTCATTGTACCTCCCTCCCTTTGGAATTCAGAACAGCTGACCAACATTAACATTAAAACAGAGATCTTAAGACTGACAAGGCTGGGTTGGTGGCTCACGCCTGTAATCCCAGCACTTTGGGAGGCCGAGGCAGGTGGATTGCCTGAGGTTGGGAGTTCGAGACCAGCCTGACCAACATGGAGAAACCCCGTCTCTACTAAAAATACAAAAAAAACTAGCTGGGCATGGTGGTGCACGCTGGGAGGCAGAGGTTGCAGTGAGCTGATTAGCCAGGTCTGGTGGCACATGCCTGGAATCCCAGCTTCTCGGGAGGCTGAGGCAGGAGAATCCCTTGAACCTGGGAGGCGGAGGTTGTGGTGAGTCAAGATCGTGCAATTGCACTCCAGCCTGGGCAACAAGAGTGAAACTCCATCTCAAAAAAAAA
The DNA here is from genome assembly GCF_009828535.3 of Hylobates moloch. Lineage (NCBI taxonomy): Eukaryota > Metazoa > Chordata > Mammalia > Primates > Hylobatidae > Hylobates > Hylobates moloch. The sequence continues at coordinate 129,395,074 of NW_026652276.1, read as the reverse complement.
AAAAGACTGACAAAACAGACTCTTTGGGGCTGGGTGTAATGGTTCATGCCTGTAATCCCATCACTTTGGGAGGCTGAAGTGGGCAGATCACTTGATGTCAGGAATTCAAGACCAGTCTGGCCAACATGGTGAAATCTCATCTCTACTAAAAATTAGCCAAGCGTGGTGGCTTACAACTGTAATCCCAGCACTTTGGGAGGCCAGGGCGGGTGGACCACTTGAGGTCAGGAGTTTGAGACCAACCTGGCCAACATGGTGAAATCATGTCTCTACTAAAAATTCAAAAATTAGCCAAGTGTGGTGGCAGGCGCCTGTAATCCCAGCTACTCGGGGGGCTGCAGCAGGAGAATTGCTTGAACCGAAAGGCAGAGGTTGCAGTGAGTGGAGATCGTACCACTGCACTCCAGCCTGGGTGACAGAGCAAGACTCTGTCTCATAAACAGAAACCAAAACAAAATTAAAAACTTGTGTGCTTCAAGGGATACCATGAAGAAAGCATAAAGACAACTCATGGAATGGAAGAAAATATTTTCAAACTGTGTATCTGATAAAGGACTTATATCTAGCATATATTAAAAAAACTCTTCCAACTCAATAATAAAAAGACTAATAATTCGATTTTAAAATGGGTAAAGAATCTGAATAAATATTTCTCCAAAGAATATAGGCAAATGGCCAATAAGCAAATGAAAAGATCCTCAACATCATTAGTCATTAGTGAAATTGCAAATTAAAACCACAGTGAGCTCCTACTTCACACCAAGTAGGATGCCTATAGTCAGGACAGATGGCTCTTGATTATAGCCATCCTATAATCAGGCTCATGCCTGTAATCCCAGCACTTTGGGAGGCCAAGGCAAAAGGATTGCTTGTGAGACCAGCCTGGGCAACATAATGAGATCACATCTCTACAAAAAAATTAAAAAGTAGCCAGGTGTTGGGGCATGCTCCTATAGTCCCAGCTACTCAGGAGGCTGAGGCAGGAGGATCATTTGAACCTGGGAGGTTGAGGCTGTAGCTAGCCATGCACACGCCACTGCACTCCATCCTAGGCAACAGAGCAAGACTCTGTCTCAAAAAAAAAAAAAATAGATGATAATAAGTGTTGGTAAGGTTGTGGAGAAATTGGAACCCTCATACGTTGCTGGTGGGATGGTAAAATAGTACAGCTTTTGGAAAACAGTTTGACAGTTCCTGAAAAAGTTAAACATAGAGTTGTCGTATGATCTGGCATTCCACTCCCAGGTGTATACCTAAGAGAAATGAAAACACTGTGTCCACACAAAAGCTTGTATGGAAATGTTCATAGCAGCATAATTCATAACAGCCAAAAAATGGAAACATCCAAATGTTCATCAGCTGACAAATAGGTAAACAAAATGAGATCTGTCTATCCATTGGATTATTATTCAGCTATAAAAAATAATGAGGTATGTGTTGCAGCACACATGAACTTGGAAAACATTATAGTAAGTGAAAGAAGCCAGTCACAAAAGACCAGATATTGTGTAATTCTATTTATATGAAATGTCCACAATAGACAAATCTATAGGTACAGAAAGCAAATTAAGAGTTCAGCACACAGTCAAAAAATAAATAAAAAAGAAAGTGGATTAGTGGTTGCCTAAGATTGAGAGTTTGGGAGAAATAGGGAGTGACTGCTAATGGGTATAAGGTTTCCTTTTTCAGTGATGAAAAAGTTCTAAAATTGATTGTGGTGATCGTTGCATGACTCTTAATAGATTAAAAACCATTGAATTTTACACTTTTAATGGAGGAATTACATGTTATATTAATTATATCTCAATAAAGCTGTTATATTTAAAGATTGCATCCTGAATGATTCCATTTATATAACATTGTCTATATAGAGATGGAGAAAAAAGGTAAGTGGTTTCCAGGGGACAGGTGGGGAGTGAAGGAGTAGGTGTGAGTATAAAGAAGTAGCAGGAGAGAGGTCTTTTGCAGTGACAGAACAATTCTGCATCTTAATTGTGGTGGTTACACAAATTTCTACATGGGATAAAATTGCATTGAAGAATATACATACACACAAAATGCATGAAGGATTTTTTTAATGGTGAAATAAAACCCGTAGTCTAAAACAGTAACGTGCCAATGCAAATTTCCTAGCTTTGTCATTGCACTATACCCATGGAAGATGTCACTATGTGGGGAAAGGACTCTGTACTAATTTTGTAGTTTTCTCTGAGCTTATAATTATTTCCAATAGAAAGTTTGAGATAAAGTAAAATTAGAGTTGTCCAAAACTGACATGCTCTCTTCCCTGAAATGGTGATTTCTCCATTTGCTGGAGTTTAAAATAGAAGCTGGGTGATTCTATATCTGAGATGCTTAAAAAAAAAATGTGGTTAGAGGCCTGGCAAGTGGAAAAGCTTTTTTAGAGCAAAATCCAGGAGGCACTGCTATTCAAGCTGACCCCCTCCTGCACTTCCTAGGCCTGAGAATGTCACCCGGGATGTAGAACTCCCCGCAGTGCCTGGAAGAACCAGACTGCCCTCAGGGTTGCAGGTGACCCAAAGCTCTTTAGCTTCCTGGGCTGACTTGATAAGCTCCTTTTAGCCATTATCTGGGCAAGCCCATCTCTGGTCTCGCTTTGATGCCAAGCCCTTCCCTAGCACATACACAAGGGGGCTGGGCTCAATGGGTGCAGAAAAGGCTCTTTCTGGACACATCTTTGATAAGAAACCAAGTGACTTCCATCTCTATGAGCCATTTGAGGATAGAGACTGAGTCTCACTTTAAAATTTCCTGTGTCTAGTACCTTGTCTAATACAAGGGAAATAGCTATTGAGGACCTCTTAAAGATCTCTCTAAATCCCAATAGATCTCAACTCCAGCTGCACATTAGAGCTTTAAAAAAAATTTAGTAGCGTCAGTTCCACACCACACCAGTTGAATTCATTTTTTGTTTTTATTTTTCTTGCTTCTTATTTTATAGCATCTTCAATGCCATTCTTACATCAGGTTCAATGAAAAGTTTCTGAGAGATATTTCTCTTCATTTTTCATTTTATTTTATTTTTAGTTGACAATAATAACCATATATATTTATGGGGTACAATGTGACGTTTCAATATATGTATGTTGTGGAGTAATCGAATCAGACTTATTAGCATATCCATCACCTCAGATACTCTTCTTTGTGAAGAGAACATTTAAAATCCATTCTTTTGGCTATTTTGAAATACACAATACATTGTCTATAGTCACCATGCTGTAGATAATTAGGTTAGGGTTAGGATTAAGGTTGTAGAATAGATTACAAGAACCTAGTCTTCCTGTCTAACTGAAATGTTGTATCCTTTGACCAACATCCCCCCTTTTCCCATCCACATTCCCCACTACTCCCACTGGCCCAGCCTCTGGCAACTACCATTCTACTTTCTACTTCTTTGAGTTCAACTTTTTTAGATTCCACCTATAAATGAGATCATTTGATATTTGTCTCTCTGTGCCTGGATTATTTCTCTTGGGTCCTTTTAGGCCCGTTCATGCTGTTATAGAAGACAGAATTTCCTGCTGTTTAAAGGCTGAGTAGTATTCCATTATGTATATTTGCCCCCTTTACAAAATCCATTCACCCATTGATGGGCACTTTTGTTGCCGTGTCTTAGTTATTGTGAGTAACACAGCAATGGACATGGGAGTGCAGGCATCTCATTGGCACACTGATTTCAGTTCCTTTGGAAATATATCCAGAAGTGGGATTGCTGCATCATATGGTAATTCTATTTTTAGTTTTTTGAGGAACCTCCATGGTTTTTGAAATGGCTGTACTAATTTACATTCCCACCAACAGTGTACGAGGTTCCCCTTTCTCCACATCCTCACCAATGAGGGATATTTCTTAAGATGACCCTCAGTAAGTCCGGTAGTTATCATTCATAAGGATTCAGTTAAATATGATGTCAATACATTTTCAGGTTTGGGCTCATCTAAGCTTCCACATATTAATTTCATCTATTTTAATACATGCACATAGTAAACAGAAGCCAAAAATATAAAAAGATATGCAGTGAAAAGGGAGTCTCCTTCCCACCTCGTCTCCCTGAGGCGACTGTTTGTACCTGCCTCTTCTGTTTCCTCCTAGACATCATCTCTGCATCCACACACCCCATGTACTTACACAGAAATGCATTTTAGCATTTGTGTGCTTTGATGTGTTAGTAAGTGGTTCGGGGAGTAGGGGAGTACATTTTGGAAATGCAGTACTCTATCCATCTCACAGTGCATATTAGCATATTAAAAGCTCTGAGTGTTTCTCAAACTTACTTGAACACAGAATCTTTTGGGGGGACTGTTTCTTGAAGGCTTTTCATGTTTTCTGTATTGGCATTTTCTGATGCTACATCTAGGTGAATGCTCATGTGGCAGGATCATTTGATAAACTAGCCAATGTGTCTTCACCCCAGTCATTCCTGGTCCCTGTGACCTTTCCCCTATTGGGCATCCACTACAGCACTCCGGGCTCCCGGTCCCAGGGAAAGAGGGGCACAGAAATGCAAAAATGTCCATTCTGAATTTCTGGTTTTCAAAATACATCTTTGAGACAACAAAAGGAGACAAAGTTTTTTTTGTTTTGTTTTGTTTTTTGAGACAGAAGCTCACTGTGTCACCCAGGCTGGAGAGCAGTGGCGCGATCTTGGCTCACTGCAAACTTTGCCTCCTGGGTTCAAGCGATTCTCCTGCCTCAGTCTCCAGAGTAGCTGGGAATACAGACGCATTCCACCATGCCCAGCTAACTTTTTTTTTTTTTTTTTGTATTTTTAGTAGAGACGGGGTTTCACCGTGTTGGCCAAGCTGATCTTGAACTCCTGACCTCAAAAGATCCGCCTGCCTCGGCCTCCGAAAGTGCTGGGATTACAGGCATGAGCCACAGAACCCAGCAGAGACAAAGGCTTGAGTGTCAAACGTCAAAGCCCCAAGGAACTCAGGGCAGGCAATTTATGGCAGAATTAATAGATTTGGATGAATGCAAGAGAATACTTTTTTTTCCAGCTCTAGATTAAGAGGTTAAGAATCTCTGAATTGAGTGAAGGGAGAAAAAAAAGAAGTCACAGATTAGGCACTGGTGAGTATCTCTGAGAAGGAGAATGCATGATAGAATCCCCAAATAAATCCGAAGATCCAAAAACAAAAGCACCTGTGCTCTATTCCCCTTGGTAACTCCAAGGAGAAATCAAACCTCATTAATAAGCTCCAAGTCTGAGACAGCATGAAGTGTGTGTGCTAGAACTGGGTTCTGCAAAGGATAGAAACTCCATAATAAGGGATTTATACACTTATAAGTTTATTTTTATTTATAGTAAAAGGCCAGGCGCAGTGGCTCATGCCTGTAATCCCAACACTTTGGGAGGCCAAGATGGGAGGATTGCTTAAGGCCAGGAGTTTGAGAACAGTCAATATAGCAAGACTCTGTCTCTACAAAATAAAAATAAAATTGGCCAGGCATGGTGGCTCACACCTGTAGTGGCAGTTACTTGGGAGGCCAAGAAGGTGGGAGGATGGCTTGAGCCCAAAAGTTCAAAGCTGCAGTGAGCCATGATCACACCATTGCACTCCAGCCTGGGCAGCAGGGCAAGATCTTGTCTCTAAAAAAAAAGGCCGGGCACGGTGGCTCACTCCTGCAATCCCAGCACTTTGGGAGGCCAAAGCAGACAGATCACTTGAGGTCAGGAGTTCAAGACCAGCCTGGTCAACATGCTGAAACCCCACCTCTACTAAAAATACAAAAATTAGCCGGGCATGGTGGGGTGTGCCTATAGTCCCAGGTCCTTGGGAGGCTGAGGCAGGAGAATCACTTGAGCCCTGGAGGCGGAGATTGCAGGGAGCTGAGATCGTGCCACTGCACTCCAGCCTGGGCGACAGAGGGAAACTCCATCTCAAAAAAAAAAAAAAAAAAGTAAAAGTCCAGGTAGGTTTCCCAGGGCTGGAAAGGTGTTCCACACTGTTGAGAGCCCAGGCTTTTCTCTGTCTTGTATGGCCTCAACATCATAATTCAAGACGGTAGCATCCATGTTCTGGGCAGCAGGATGGAGAGACAGACAAAGAAAGAGCAAAGGGAACACACATGCTGTTTCCTATGAAATGTTTTTGGAGCTCCTATGTATTTCCATCACATTGTTTGACCAGAAGTTAGTCACTTGTTAGAGTTTGAATTGTGTCCCTCAAAAAGATATGTTGAAGTCCCAGCCACTGGTACCTGTGAATGTCACCTTATTTGGAAAGAGGATCTTTGCCGATGTAATCAAGTTAAAATGAGGTCACTGCTGGGTGTAGTGGCATGCATGGGTAATCCCAGCTACTCAGGAGGCTGAGGTGGAAGGATTGCCTGACCCCAGGAGTTTGAGACCTGTTCAGGCAACATAGTGAGACTGTCATCTCAAACAAACAAAAAAGACGAGATCGGCCAGGTGCGGTGGCTCACGCCTGTAATCCCAGCACTTTGGGAGGCCGAGGTGGGCAGATCACAAGGTCAAGAGATAGAGACCATCCTGGCCAACATGGTGAAACCCCATCTCTACTAAAAATACAAAAATTAGCTGGGCATGGTGGCGGGCACCTGTAGTCCCAGCTACTCGGGAGGCTGAGGCAGGAAAATCACTTGAACCTGGGAGGTGGAGGTTGCAGTGAGCCAAGATCGTGCCACTGCACCCCAGCCTGGGCAACAGCGAGACTCCATCTCGAAAAAAAAAAGAAAAAAAGACGAGGTCATTAAGGTGGGCCCTAATTCAATATGATGGATGTCCTTATAGGATGAGAAAAAGAGGCCCAGAGGGAAAAGACGCCATGGGATGCTAGAGGCAGGGGTTGGAGTGATGTGTCTATAAGGCAAGGAATGCCAAGGGTTGCTGGCAAACACCAGAAGCCAGAAGAGGCAACAAAGGACTCACCTCTCAGGTTTCAGAGAGAGCACGGCCCTGCTTTTGGACTTTTAGCCTCCATAGCTGTGAGACAATCAACTCCTGTTGTTTTAAGTCACTCGATTCGCAGTGCTTGCTAGAGCAGCCCTGGGAAGCTAACACACCTGGCCACACCTGGCTGCAAGAGAGACCAGGAAATATAGATATTATTCGGGGAAGCTTTGTGAGATTCTGTTATCATGGAAGAAGAGGAGAACAGAAAGTGGGGAATAAGTGGAGCATCTGCCACAGGCGTTGAGGCCAGCAGGCTTGAGAACGTCTCACTAAGTCCCCAAGAACTCAACAACTTACTTACCCAGAAAGCAGTAGAATGACCTCTGCAAGTGGCCAAGGCAGTGCAGACACGGCACTGAGAATCAGTGGATCTGGCTAGGCCTGTGGTCAGGACAAAGTGGACAATAGGGAGTTGTTAAGGTTCTTGAGTGGGACATGACATGAAGAAAGTTCTGTCTCACCCATTGAAGACTGCCTTGCCCATGACGCTATTACCACACTCAGCACAGGGTGTTAAGAGTCAGCAGACCCAGATCATGAAGGACTTGAATGGCAGGCTTAAGAGTCATCGGAGGGTGGGAATGCCTGCTATGAGATGTCCCTCATTTACTATCCGAGAGGACCCTGGGTCAAGGTCATGACAAGAGGCAAGGGCAGCAGCAGACCTTTCTCTCTTCCTTTCAGTCCATGTGTTATATCGATGAGCCAAAGGTGGCCTCTGTGTATGGGTCCCTAGGTTGTTTATTTCTTCACCATGGGCTGACACCTGTTAGCTCAAAAGCCTGCCAGTGCCACATTCAAATTTCTACACATCCAATTATTTTTAAAAATGGTCCAAAGAAGCATATTTTTAGCCACTTAGAGGCTGCCTGCTTTGCATACCCTGCAAAACCTCACACACATTTGCTAGCAATAGATACGACATAGCTTTGTAGTTATAAGACCCCAAGCTGCTGCTTCCCTTTGGAGACTCCCTGCCATGCTGCTGAGGGACATCACCTAGACAGGGAAGCCCCCTCTCTGGTCACCCTCTCCCCCAGGAGATGCCTTAACCTCTCCCATTCTGGAAGATGGCTCCCCCACCTTAAAGCTCTGGATGGTCTCATGCTATGAGGAACTTCCCCTCTTATGCATCCCTATCTAAGCACTGCCCAATAAAGCTTCTGTGTGCCTGCCTCTAGTGTTTCTAACTTTTTTCTTGATGAGCCTCTAAACGCCTGAAACCCTGATACCTTGTAAGTCTCAAGCCCATGTACTCCTTCCTGGGGACGAGAGATTAGGATAAACCACTTCCAGCCCAGCCCCGTTCTTTCTGGAGGAATCCTTGAAGCAGAAACTGAAGGTGAAGAGAACATACTGAGAGGAGGGGACAGGATGGACACCCAGCTGGGGCCTCAGGAGGCGGCCCCAAGACCTCAGCCCTGAGCACTGCAAAGGAGCAGGTTTCCGGATATGGTCAGGGCACCATCAAGAATGGATACCCTTTCTAGAGCCATGTCTGGTTATAATTTGTTCACTTTGTTCACTACAAACGATCACTTCCAGAGCAGAGGCTGGAGTGGAGAGTTTGGAATTTAAGTTTTAACACATCCTAGAGCCAGTCTCCTTGAGGGCAGGAACCTTATTCTCTCATTCAATATTGCATCCCCAGGCCTTGGAGAAGGACCTGGCTCATAGTTGGTTCTTATTAATTCTAAGAAGGGAAGGAGGAATGACTTCCTTCTGGGGACCCTCCTCAAGCTGGACTGAGCCAGTTCCTTTGACCACCTGAGGAAGAGCACCGCAGGGTTTGGGGCTATCTGCAGCAAGACAAGGTGGCATTCAGGCTCCCTACAGCTCAGCTCCAGCCAATTCTCCTCCTTCCCGCCATGCACACTGCAACTAGTGGAGTAGTTTTCCAGGGTGGCACTTCCCTTTCCCAACCTCCCCCGTTAGGAAAAGCCCTTCCTCTCCTGATCTCCCATCGCTGCCTGAACCCCACTCGGCCTGGCCCTGCAGAAGCGAAAGCCAGGGACAGGATTTCTCCTGAAGTCTTCTCTGCCAACGACAGTTACTCTTCCACTCTCCCCCACCCAAGGGCCGCTCCTCCTACAGTAGACGGCGGTGCCTGCAGCGAAATGGAATCCAGGAAGAGGAGCAGGTGAGGGGGAAGGGAGAGGTGCATTTTGGAAGAACTTGATAGGAGGTGCCTTGGGACACCCTGGTGGCGACGAAGCTGCGTCTCTCAGACTGCCACTCTTACTCCTTGCCCTGTACCAGAATCCCAAACACTGGCCTGAGACTCCGGGGATCGGCTGAGCTCTCGGGCTAACGCTCGGAAGCCTGCCCCGCTACCGTGACGTCACGAGACCTCCGCTATCTCATTGGTGGCTATTTCCTCTCCCGCTGTGGTCCCTGGAGACGCCGGAGGAGGTTTCCGTGACAACTGCAAGCTGGCTGCAACGAAGCCGCCCACGTGGGCCTCCCTGGCCTGCTGGAGGAGAGCGGATCCCCCAGGGCAGAGGCGGCTACACCCGGAGAGCCCGGAAACCGGAAGCGCAGATCCTGCCGGCTTTGGACTAGCTGCTCAGCACCAGCGAGGAAGGAAGACGAGGCGAGGCGAGCGCCCAGCCTCCATCCGGACTTAAAGGCCAGTGGCTGGCCCTGGTTTTCTCAACACGGTCTCCTAGTCTCCTTCCCGCTTGGGCATCTGTTTTTCTTATATAGACCCTGGAGCCGCCCGTGATGTTCTGTAAGCAGGTTCCGCTTCAGAATCAGCGGTACTTAAGAAGGAACCTGGATGCTAGACCTGCCCTTGCCGCTGGCCTCAGTTTCTTTACCTGTAAAACAGGGATTTTGGAACTGTTAAATTAAATCAAACTTAAAAGAATTACAAGTTAAAGCTGCTGGAAGTTTACATGATCCCGAGCCTTGAGAGGAATGTGGCTATGCAGCCTGGGCCATGTGTCATGCAGATGCAACCTCTGCCTTTTTTCACTGTAAATAATTAAGAAGACCAAGTAGCATCCAAGATAAGACCCCTTTAGATCATTGTCCCTCCTCACAGTCATAATCTTCCTTGGAATGTAGCAATCTGAAACCAACCACATTGTTGTGGGTATGCACCTTGCATGCACATTTGTAATCCTGCTGGAATGTCCCTGTCTCCGTCTATATAATTGAAACCTTAACTTCACTTTGGAAACGCTGACATCATTTGTTTGGAGTCAGCGCTTTCCTGGATGGCCATCCTCAATCTTTGTGCTCAAATAAACTCTATGCTTATTTACATTTTCTGAACTTCATTGTTTAAGGTTGACAGAATGCAGGGGGCAGGGGTACAGTGCAGTGGAGGGACATTAGAACCCCTAGAGTCCTGTGATTCCCAGTCAGAGGGGTCGCTCAGCTGCCAGGTGTCTTTCAAGGGTTCAAGATGAAGTGATGCGCCCCAGGTCCCACAGTGAGGAAGTGGCTGAGTCAGAACATAGGTAATTTCCAGAGCTTCTAATTAGCAATTCACAAGGAGCTCCTTCAGAGCCTCTGCTTCCCCATCTGTAGAATGAGGATTGTAAACCCTTCTTCAGTGGGATGCCCCTAGAATTATGTGAAACCACTACAAAAAGTGCCAAACACATGGCTTTTAATAAATGGCCATTATGTCTTTAATTTTTAATAAAGAAAATGGGTTCTTATTAAATTTGTATTCTGTGTTGGGTCATCGTGCTTATTCTTCTGTTAACTCGTTCCTCTTTAAGCTAGTCTGGCTTCCTGGTCTTCCTCTCTCCACCTCACCTCCCACTTCTGGAATTCCTAGGGATTCAGCTTGCTTCTTTTTTACCCTGGTCACTTCACTGTCCCCTCTAGTAGATCTTGAGAGGTCTGTACCTTAATCTGCTAGACTCCTTCCCGTTCCGGGCATCAGTTTTTTTATATATAGATTTACCCTAGGCCGGGCACAGTGGCACACACCTGAAATCCCAGCACTTTGAAAGGCCGAGGTAGGCGGATCACAAGGTCAGAAGTTGGAGACCAGCCTGGCCAACATGGTGAAACCCTGTCTCTACTAAAAATACAAAAATTAGCCAGGCATAGTGTGTGTGCCTGTAATCCCAGCTACTCGGGAGGCTGAGGCAGGAGAATCGCTTGAACCCGGGAGGTGGAGATTGCAGTGTGCCGAGATCGTGCCACTGCACTCCATCCTAGATGACAAAGCAAGACTCCATCTTGAAAAAAGCAAAAACAAAAATTAGCCAGGCATAGGGCATGCCTGTAATCCCAGTTACTCTGGAGGCTGAGGCGGGTGAATTGGTTGAAACCTGGGAGGTGGGGGTTGCAGTGAGCTGAGATCATGCCACTGCACTCCAGCCTGGGTGACAGTGTAAGACTCCGTCTCAAAAAATAAATAAATAAATAAATAAATAATAATAAAATAGGAAAAAAGTTAGATTTACCCTAATCTGCTGTAAAATGGGACCCTGTCTCTTACATTCCCTCTGTCCTCACTATTCCCAAAGACAAGGTTAGAGAACTTTGCCATAATTAAGGGTTTTGCAGTTTTTGTTATGGAAACACAATTGGATGCAAGGAGAATAACAAACCAGAGGTAATTATGGAGCTTAAGGAAATAACACCAAGTCATCTGCCAGATGCTTAGATGTTGGCATCCCTGTGGGTACTGGCCTAAGCTGGCTTCTCACCTCAAGTACCCTCTCTGCAGATAGTTCCCACCTCTCTATTGGCAGCTCAGATCTCTCCTGACCTGTGGACTCATGTCCTTCTTCCATTCAAGAATATTGATCTCTCCACTTCTCTAAGTAGCTCTCAAGAGGAATAAACCAGTGAGAGACAAGCCTCCCATTTCTGACCTAACCTAACAACCTGGAGGTGGGTGGACCAGGCAGGAGCCAGCCAGATTGCAGGGAGGCCGACAGTCTCAGTGATGACAGCCCTCTACAGCTACGGATAACCCAGCATCACTGATCTCAGCTGCTGGCAGGAAGCTATCTCTAGGGTGCATGGAGGTCTGGCAGTTCTTATCTCAGAACCAATAAGCCTAGACCAGGGAGACTGGCCTTTAGCCAGGCCTCAAAAGCCACTGAAAGAGCTGAGTGATGACAAAGTGAGGTAGTAAGGCTTGTGCTGCCAGGGCTGATGGTTAACAACCTCAGTTTCCTCATCTGTAAACTAGTGAGAAAAATACTATTTGCCTCATGGGTAGTTACGGGGAATAAATGAGTGAATGCATATGAAGCGTTACTAAGTGGTATGTAAATCTTAGCCATTATTATCTTTTGGAGAGGTGAGAAAATGGGGTAGCTTTTTTAGTGGATAAAATAGAAAGATTTTCCACACACATCTCTTCTTTTGCCAATGTGGTCTCTTTATATGAACATATTCATAAGTTAACCTTTGTTTTTAGTTTCTGTCTTACTGAAAGAATTGCAATATTTACACACTGTCACAGTATAAATGAACTTCTGTTTCATAAATTATGTAGTATTCTTTTTCTGGTTTTTTTTTTTTTTTTTTTTTTTTTTGAGATAGGGTCTCACTCTGTCACCCAGGCTGGAGTGCAGTGGCACAATCACGACTCACTGCAGCTTCAACCTCCCGGGCTCAAGCAGTCCTTTTGCCTCAGCCTCCGGAGTAGCTAGGACAATGCCACCATGCCACCATGCCTGGCTAATATTTTATTTTTATTTTTTATAGAGACAGGGTCTCATTATGTTGCTGAGGCTGATCTCGATCTCCTGGGCTCAAGAGAACCTCCTGCTTCAGCCTCCCAAAGTGCTGGGATTACAGGTGTGAGCCACTGTGCCCAGCCAATTATGTAGCTTTCATAAACTTATATGCTTCACAGTCTATCAGGCTTCTGACAATTGCATTTTTCTCCTTTGGAACTTCAGCAAGACGTTGGATTTATACTAGGACTAGCCATGTTGGGGAAGGTAACTCTTAACATATTGAGGACATGGAGTTTTGTTTGGAAGGGACTTCGGTTTCCTCTCTACCCACCAAATGCTATGCTTATGCCTATGGCTTGTCCTTCTGGTTGGGCTTATTGAAAGAAAAAAAAGAAACTTAGGAGGCAGAAGCCTTGAGGCCAGGGACAGTTGAGTGTGGCATGGTTGGGTGATCTGTCTGAAGTCACTTGGTTAACTATGTTGAATAGAAAAATACAGTCAAAGAGCCCACCTGCTGTTCCCCAGGGATCCTGAGACGTATGCCAGCTCCATGCTGTTATAATGTCAGAGCCCAGAGGGGCGTGGGTGGAAACCTCACAAACAGTCTGGCTTCTTCTAAACCCTTTCAGATGTTGATCCTTTATATATCAAACTTGGAGCACAAGTGCGGCAACTCAACCTGCTGACAGGATTAAACAAGAATACCTGAGGCCAGGTGCGGTGGCTCACAACTGTAATCCCAGCACTTTGGGAGGCCAAGGTGGGTGGATCACTTGAGGTCAGGAGTTCGAGACCAGCCTGACCAGCATGGTGAAACCCCCGTCTCTACTAAAAAGACAAAAATTAGCCGGGTGTGGTGGCACACACCTATAGTCCCAGCTACTTGGGAGGCTCAGCCAGGAGACTCGCTTGAACCTGGGAGGTGGAGGTTGCAGTGCACTGAGATCATCCCATTGCACTCCAGCCTGGGTGACAGAGAGAGACCCTGCCTCAAAGAAAAAAAAAAAAAGAATACCTGTCCTAACCCACCAATCCCATTTCTTTTGCTCTCTTGAAGGAAAAGGGTCCAGGAACTGTTGGCAATTTTTATCCAAAGTAATTGACACAAGGACAAAAATACTTTATCAAAACAAGAGAGACTATAGACTATTTATTAATCCCCTGGAAAACTGGGCATCTTTTGAAATGATGTGGTGTATCTGAAACCCAAATTCTGAAATTAAGTTCCTTGGACACACCAAAAGCAGGGCAATGACATTTATTGGTGTCTTTTGTGTGTCAGTTAATGAAAATGCTCTACATACGTTGAATAATTTTAAGCCCTCAAAACAAAACTATCTTCACTTTTATGGGTCTAGAAAAGGAAGCTCTAAAATTGAGGTCATATTTACAAAGTACCATGACTAACATGTGGTTGTGGCTGGAACACCATTCTGGATCTATCTACAGAGTCCAAGTTCTTAGGGGAGGCAATTCACCTGTTTATCAATAGCTGGGCTGTCTTATAGTGAATAAAATAGCTAAATATATATATATATATATATATTTTTTCTTTTTGAGACAGAGTCTTGCCCTGTCACCCAGGCTGGAGTGTAGTGGTGCCATATTGGCTCACTGCAACTTCTGCCTCCCGGGTTCAAGCAATTCTCCTGCCTCACCCTCCTGAGTAGTTGGGATTACAGATATGCACCACCATGCCCAGCTAACTTTTGTATTTTTAGTAGAGACTGGGTTTCACCATGTTGGTGAGGCTGGTCTCGAACTCCTGACCTCAAGTGATCCACCTGCCTTAGCCTCCCAAAGTGCTGGGATTACAGGTGTGAGCCACCGTGCCTGTAAAGATACGAGTTTTATAAGCAAGTTAGAAAAAATATATAAGGGCAGGCACAGTGGCTTACGCCTGTAATCCCAGCACTTTGGGAGGCCAAGGCAGGTGGATCACCAAGTCAGGAGTTCGAGACCGGCCTGGCCAATATGGTGAAACCCATCGCTAGTAGAAATACAAACATTAGCTGAGCATGATGGCATGTGCCTGTAATCCCAGCTACTTGGGAAGCTGAGGCAGGAGAATCGCTTGAACCCAGGAGACGGAGGCTGCAGTGAGCCAAGGTCGTGCCACTGCACTCCAGCCTGGGTGACAGAGAAAGACTCTGTCTTGAAAAAAATTTTTTTAAATAAAAAGTAAAGAAAAAAATATATAAGAAAAAGCAAAATAATCAGACATAATCCCCCACCCAAAGTTACCACAGAAAACATTTTGGTATTATATTTGAAAACACCAATATATTTACCTGTTTTTGTCATCTGAGCTGTTACAGTGAGCCTTTTTCTAGATCAATAAATGTAGGTCTATGTCATCTACAGTTGGCTGGATAGTATTTCAGTACTTGTCTGTCTCATAAATTATTCATCTGGCTCCCCTATCATTAGACATTTATGTTGTCTCTAATTTTTATTTATTGTAAATAATGCTTCCATGCATATCTTTGTACATCTTTGGGAGCTTTTGTTCTGTTTCCTTAGGAAAAGTTCTTAAAAGTATACTTGCAATGTCAAAGGGAATGCATATTTTTTTGTAAATTTTAAATCTATCTGTCTATCTATCTATCTATCTATCTATCTATCTATCTATCTATCTATACACACATATATAAAATATACAGAAACATTAAAATGGTAGTTATGGAGGGTGGGAGCCCTGCAGGATAGAAGGAAATGGGAAGATGCAGGTCAAAGGGAACAAAGTTGCAGTCTTGTAGGATAAGTAAGGCTATAGATTTAATGTACAGCATGAAAACTATAGCCAATAATATTGTATATCAGTGATTTTCCAAGAGAGTAGGTTTGAAGTGCTCTCATCACAAAAAAGAAAGGTAACTATATGAGATGATGGGTATGTTCATTTGCTTGACTATAGTAGCCAATTCATTATGTCTATGTATATCAAGATAAGTCAGTATATCAAAACATCATGTCATACACCTCAAATACATACAGTAAAAAATTAAAGTATATCACATATACTGAAAGTGCACAAATTATAGTTTGATGAAAAATCATAAAAATGCACCTGTATAAATATGACTCACTCTAGTCCTTCAATGTAAATAAGGAAAAAATACCTATATATTTGACCCACATTAAGACATAGAGAAACACCAATACTCTGAACCTCTCTCGTGCTTCCTCCCTATCTTTTTTTTTTTTTTTCTTGAGACAGAGTCTCACTCGGTCACCCAGGCTTGAGTGCAGTGGCGCGATCTCAGCTGGGACTACAGACGTGCACAACCATGCCCGCCTAATTTTTGTATTTTTAGTATAGACAGGGTTTTGCCATGTTGGCCAAGCTGGTCTCAAACTCCTGACCTCAGGTGGTCCACCTTGGCCTCCCAAAGTGCTGGGATTACAGGCGTGAGCCACCACGCCCAGCCCCCTCCTTGTCTTCACTGCACCTCCTTTCCAGACGTAAGCACTCGTCCAACATTTAATATACGAGACTAATTCTGACTTATTTTAGCTTTATATGAATGTAATCATACAGTATGTACTCATTTGTGTCTGATTTCTTTTACTCAATATTATCTTTATGAACTTACTCATGTTGTCAAGTATAGTGGTAGCCCATTTATTTTAATTGCTGTATTTTTGGAGGGTAAGCTCTAATATTAAATTATTATTTTTTTTTTTTTTGAGACAGGGTCTCTGTCACCCAGGCTAGAGTGCAGTGGCATGATCATGGCTCACCACAGCCTCGACCTCCCGGGCTTAGGTGATCCTCCCGCTTAGCCTCTCAAGTAGCTGGGACTACAGGCATGTGCCACCATGACTGGATAATTTTTGTATTTTTTATAGAGGTGGGGTTTCACCATGTTGCCCAGACTGGTCTCAAACTTCTGAGCTCAAGTGATCCACCCACCTTAACCTCCCAAAGTGCTGGCATTACAGGTGTGAGCCACTGCGCCCAGCTAATATTTGATTTTTAAAAAGTGAATACTCACGTGTAACCATCACTCCTTAAGCCTCCCTTGTGCCCTCTACCGGTCATTACTTCCTCCAAAGGTAACCAGTCTTCCAGTTTCTATCACCCTTGATTTGTTTTACCTACTTTTGAACTTCAGATAAATGGATCATATAATATGTATTATTTGATGACTGGCTTATTCCATTCATCATTATGTCTGATTCATCCATGTTGTTGGGTGTAGCAGGAGTTCATTCTTTATTGCTGTGTGAATATACGACAATTTATTCATCTATACTACCGTTGATGGATATTTGGATTTTATCTAATTTTAGGTTATTATGGATAATGCTACCATGAACATCTCGATTTTGAGAATTGTCACTCAGTATTATTAAAATTTTCATGTATCTTGGAAAGTTTTATAGTTTTCTTCACATCATTTCTGCTCATTTATGTATTTCTACTCTTATATTTTTAAAGATGAGAGCTTGCTCTGTTGCCCAGGCTGGAGTGCAGCAATATGATTGTAGCTCACTGAAGCCTCAAAGTCTGAGGCTCAAGTGATCCTCCCCTCTTAGCCTCCCAAGTAGCTGAGACCATAGACTTACACCACCACACCAGGCTATTTTTCTTTTTCTATTTTTTTGTAGAGAGGGAGTTCTCGATATGTTGCCAGACTAACCTTGAACTCTTAGCTTCAATTGATCCTCCTGCCTCAGCCTCCCAAAGCTCCGGAATTACAAGTGTTGAGCCACTCACCCAGCTTTGCATTTATTTTTAAGTTTGTTCTTAGGTAGTTTATGTCTTTGGTTGTTTATATTATGTTTGGTTGTTTATTTTTTTCGATAGTTTGTGTTTTTTGGTTGCTTTTGTGAATAGGATCTTCTTCCAGGGAGGTCTTTATATGACACATTGTAAAAGAAACTAATAAGTATTGTTTAGAAATTCAGTGGTTAAGGAAATTTTACTTACCTTTTTTATTTGTAAATAATTATCAAAAAGGTCTGGGACGGTGGTTCACACCTGTAATCCCAGCACTTTGGGAGGCTGAGGCAAGAGGATTGCTTGAACTCAAGCATCCTGGTCTCAAGGAGACCAGCCTGGCCAACATGGTGAAACCCCGTCTCTATTAAAACTACAAAAAATTACCTGGGCATGGTGGCGCACGCCTGTAGTCCCGGCTACTCAGGAGGCTGAGGCAGGAGAATCGCTTGAACCCGGGAAACGGAGGTTGCAGTGAGCTGAGATCGCGCCACTGTGCTCCAGCCTGAGCAACAGAGCAAAACCTTGTCTCAAAATAATAATAATGATAGTTAAAAATGATCATAGTTGCTTTGTAATGTGTCCTGTTGGCTTTTCATTTCATGGTGGTACAAAGGTAACAGAATTTTGGAGAAATTCCAAATTGCATGGTGGTGTTGAAAGCTTTCCCACTTCAGGAGCTGTTGCAGGAAGTCTCTACTTTGGCTGCCAGAAAAGAACACCTAAAAGCTGAGTCACTCAACAGGTGATTATGTACCAGGTACTAAATCTTTAGCACGTAAGTGCTAAAGAGAGGGTAGTAAACCCAACAGATGAGCACAAAAAGCAGGCATAGAGCTTTCAGCCTATAGAGAGGGGATCGTAGATAACCCAGCATGGGCAAGAGCTTTCAAGGCCCGGGAATCTCATGAGGAAGGCCCTGAAGAGGAAAGGAGATTCATTCTTTGGAGAAGGAGGAGCGCTCCCTGCCGGTAGGATGCGGTGCTGCAGTGAGGGCTGAGTGTACTTAGATGTCCGGAGTCCCACGCGCGGTAGCACACACGGGCCTTGGAGGGCGCTGAGAGGTCTTCTCACTCTGCCTTAGAGCAATTGGAAGCACCATTCCGACTCCTGTGGAAAAAGCCCTGGAGATTCATGATCAGGTGGTGATTCATGATTCATGATCATGGACGGTACTGCTCCCAGCTGGAAGAGACCCAGGAAGGGCCGGTGGGTGTGAAGGGGCTGGAGGCTGCAAGTTGGGGGCTCAGGCGGCCCTGGCTACCGGTGGGGTAGGACTGAAGGCCTCAGACTGGGCTTTGTGGCTGAGGACTGAGTTCGAGTCCCAGCTCTGCCTCTTTCTAATGGTGTGCATTATGCCAGTCACCTAACTCATGCTCTCTGGGTCCAGTATTGAGCTGGACATCTGGCACTTCGGCTTCTTACCTAGTAAGGTAGAAAACGTTACTGGTGAAATGACCATTTAAAGCTAAACATAGGAAAATACATTTTAACCTCATAATTTCAGATTCACTGCTTTTTTTTTTTTTTTTTTGGACAAAGTCTCTGTCACCCAGGCTGGAGTGCAGTAGCACAATCTCAGCTCACTGCAACCTTCACCTCCCAGGTTCAAGCGATTCTCGTGCCTCAGCCTCCCGAGTAGCTGGGATTACAGGCGCACACCACCACGCCTGGCTAATTTTTGTATTTGGAACATCAGCAAAACATTGGATTTATACTAGAGATGGGGTTTCTCTATGTTGGCCAGGCTGGTCTCGAACTCCTGACCTCAGGTGATCCACCCACCTTGGCCTCCCAAATTGCTGGGAATACAGGCCTGAGCCATCGTGCCTGGCCAAGATTCACTTCATCTTAATTTTTAACAACATTTAATAAGCAGTGACTTGGAATCCTTCAGCTTTTACTTTCTCCCTCTGCTGAGCATTTAAAGATCTATAAATATACACAGGAGAAGCTGCTTCTTAAAAGGATCCTTTTGTAATCTGGGGAATCCCTTTGTTATGAGGATAATTTCACCCTCTAATTTGGTGCAGTAAGAAAATAAATGGTAAGCATGATTAAATTTAATCATGTAAAATACTGCCCAGTGTGGGGGAGGGGATGCTTACTCACACAGAAGTCCTTTTATTCACACTCTGCTGTGTCGTGTGTTTCTGTGACAGGTGTCCCGGTGTCCTGGTGTCCCATCATTCCAAGCACTCTCCTCCTGGAAAGCCATTGTGTGGCCCAAAAGAGATAGAGCATCTGAAAATGATTTTTAGACAAAGGCCAGACAGGTTGAGGATTGTAACTAGGTCGGTGACTTCCTGGGGTCCCTCAACATCTGGACATGCTAGAGATAGGCGGCTCCAACTGTGGGGCCCATTGAGAAGGGAGAGGACTTGCCCAAAATGAAGACATTTCTGAGGCAGCTGGGGGTCAAAAGACCTTTGAGATTTCATTATTCTGGCATGCCCATAGTTCAAAATTTGGCACTGGTTTTCATGGAAAAATGCTGTCTGCGTCAGCCATGAGAGCTCTTTCACTGTCTGCAGTTCCGCTTCTACCTGGGCCCAGCTGAGCCAAACCCAGCTCCTGAACATAGGTGGGCCAAGCCACCCCGTGGCTCAGAGATAGGGTGTCCATGTCTTCCAATTTGCCGTGACACTCCTATTTATGCCTGTTGTTATTTATTTATTTGAGACCGAGTCTCGCTCTGTCACACAGGCTGGAGTGCAGTGGCACAATCTCAGCTCACTGCAAGCTCCGCCTCCTGGGTTCACACCATTCTCCTGCCTCGGACTACAGGAGCCTGCCACCATGCCTGGCTAATTTTTTTGTATTTTTTTTTTTTTTTTTTTTAGTAGAGATGGGGTTTCACCATGTTAGCCAGGATGGTCTCGATCTCCTGACCTCGTGATCCGCCTGCCTCGGCCTCCCAAAGTGCTGGATTACAGGTGTGAACCTCTGTGCTCAGCTGCCCGTTGTCATTAATACTGCCCCGTTCACTCTCCAAAGTGCCCCAGTTTGAGTGATAAATTATTTGATCTTCTTATTCAGAATCCTTTCTGCTATTCTCTCAATAGTTTGCAAGATTTGGCAGCCAAGGTTTGGAGAGCAAGGTTCCAGGGACACGACACTGGTTCCTAAAAAGGTAAAAGGAAGGGAGAGTGCAGGAAGGGTCTAAAGCATTCAACCCAGTGTGGGAAAGACCCAGGAGGCAATAATGCCTGCTCTGGTTCTCCTCCACCTTCATAGTCACCCTCATTTGTTGAGCTCCTGCATTGCCTTTCCAGGTAGCGGAATCCAGATACATAAAAGGCAGTGCACTGATCTCAACTAGTGATTGGGGGAAATCGAACATTCATCCCACCTGAGGAACATTTACTGAGCTCTGCCTGAGGCCAGGAATCCAAAAAGGACTTCAGAGAGTAAATAAAGAATTATAATATTATGAGTGAGGTAAATGCTGTGAGGTAAGCTGAAGGTGTCACAGGAGCCCAAAGGAAGAACTTGCTCACTTTTCCTGTAAAGAGGGTGGGATGGGTAATTGGAAAGATGTCACCAAGGAGATGTGTGAGCCTGGCTCTGCAGACAAGACAAGGTATCAGGTATCTCCAAGTGGGGGCAGGGAATTCTCAGCTTTCAAGAGCCAAACAGCCATGATTAGAAGCATGTGTTAGCCAACAGCAGAGACCCAGGCAGGCAGACGAGGAAGATGAATTACTTCCCCAAGGGTGGGGCTGGTGCTCCTTCAATCCCTCCCTCTTAGGGCCAGCTTGTGCCAGGACCTGAGCGGGGGTTGGAGCTGAAGGTCAGCAGCAACTGTATGGCCTGCAGAAGAGAAGGGGTGGGGCGGAGTCAGATACATATTTATCTGATATCGGATCAATTTCCCGGGGGGCAGGGTGGAAATATGGGCACAGTGTGTCGAGGCAGAGAAACAGAAAACATGGGCTGGCCCCCAAGGCACTGGTTTATGCCTGACCACAGGGAAAGGTTTAGAAACAGGCCCTCCCTAGTCCACTCCTCCACCCCCCTCCACCCGCCATGATTTCTCCAATGGCTGGCTCCACTTGGCAGTAGGCCGTGAGGATCTGGATGCTGAGGATGACTTAGGTTCCAGGGTCTGGCCAAGGTAACCCAGCACTTCAGCCTACATCTTCAGCATCACTGGGCAGGCTTATTAAACACAAGATGCGGGTCTGGCCAAGGTAACCCAGCACTTCAGCCTACATCTTCAGCATCACTGGGCAGGCTTATTAAACACAAGATGCTGGGCCCACCCCTGAGTCTCTGATTCAGCAGATCTGGAAGGGGGCCCCCCAAATTATCCTTTAACAAGTTCCAGTGATTCTAATCCAGGGACCATGTTTTGAGAACCACCAAGGTAATCCAGGCCGGGTGTCCTCGTTGACCAGGAGCCCTGGAGATGCTGCCTGGGGCTAAGACAAGGGCACTGGATTTGAAAGCTGAGGGTTCTGGTTGTGGGCTGGCTCAGGCTACTCAGTTGCCACATGTATAAAAGGGTAATTCTGCATCTTAAATAAGACCTTAGATGTGAAATCCCTTTGTCAACTGAGAGGTGAGATTTGATGTCAGTTTTTTTACATGCAAACCTAGGGCTGTAAAGTTTGCTCATTTCTCCTAAAATAATTACGGCTGTGGTCTGAGGACCACACGTACATCAGGATCTTCTGGGAAGCTTCCTAGAATGCAGCTCTAAATCTTGATGTGGACCCCATCATCACATTTACATTTTCAACACATCTTCAGTGATTCTTGTGCACCCCAAGGAATTTGAAAACCACTTGCTTACGCTGGGGCGGTAGTGAGGGATGGAAAAAAGCTGTTCTTCCGTTTTCTGATTTGCTGTTGGGCCAGGAAGATCCCTCGCCCTCACCCTGAAGTTTCCTTGCTGCCAGCATCCTTTGGGAACCTCTCATCTCCGGAAGGCTGCTTCTCTGCTCCCTCATTTTCCTCCTGGCTCCCAGCTGCATGCAGGCGCCACCTCCTGGCCACATAGTTCTTTCGCTCTTTTTCTCCTGTTGTGTTAATCAGATCCTCCCCGTATTACCTGTTGAGATAAAGAGCCTTTCCAATGTCAGAAAGAAATGTGATTCTCTTATATTTGAGGGGTTTTGATGCCTCCTTAAATGTCTTCACTTCTTGTGATTTTACTATTCCATTCTCTAAAAAACAACAATTAATAAATATATATACTTTTAATTCTTAGTTTTAATTTAATTATTATTATTTTTTTTGAGACAAAGTCTCCCTCAGTTCTTCAGGCTAGAGAGCAGTGGTGTGATTTCAGCTCACTGCAACCTCTGCCTCCCAGTGTGCACCACCACACCCAGCTAGTTTTTTTTTTGTATTTTTAGTAGAGACGGGGTTTCACCATGTTGGCCAGGCTGGTCTCCAACTCCTGATCGCAGGTGATCCGCCTGCCTCAGCCTCCCAAAGTGCTGGGATTACAGGCATGAGCCACTGTGACTGGCCTTAGTTTTAATTTTTAATACAGTAAATATCAACAGATATATCTCACATAAAAGCATTTTGGGGCCGTGTGTGTGTGTGTGTGTGTGTGTGTGTGTGTGTGTATGTGTGTATTTTTTTTAACTCTAGGTGCTAACCTTAAATAATTCTCCTCTGGGCCAGATGTGGTGGCTTATGCCTGTAATTCCAACACTTTGGGAGGTTGAAGCAAGAGGATCGTTGGAGTCCAGGGGCTTGAGACCCGCCTGGGCAAGACCCAGTTTCCACACACACAAAAAATAAAAAATTAGCCAGGCATGGTGGTAAGCACCTGTGGTCTCAGCTATTTGAGAGGCTGAAGTGGGAGGATCACTTGAGCCGTGGAGGCTGCAGTGAGCTATGATCACACCACTGCACTCCAGCCTGGGTGACAGAGTGAGACCCTGTCTCTAAAAACAACAACAATAATAGTCCTCTGTATATTTTAAGAGAACAAAGAGATTCTAAGACCAAAGAGTTTGCAAGTCACTGACTTATATATTTATAAAATGGAAACAAAAGTCTCACACTACAATAGTCATCCTTATATCATATGATGCACCCTGAGGCTTTCCTTTCTATTCCATTTTACTTCATCCTTTTAAAAATACTGGTCCTGGCCAAGAAAAGTTCATTTGCGATAGCTTAAAAAACAATCAACCAAAGTATGGGAACAGTATGTAATTTTCTGGGGTCCACTTTTTATTTAAGTTAAATGTTGTTATTTAAATTTAAAAAGTGCCTAAGGCCACATTAGCCTTAGGATCCTGTTCTTTCTTCTAAACAGAGCTGAATTTACCATGCAGTTAGTGAAGCTCAGGTTCAAGGCTCCTGACTTTCACAGGCACCTCCTGGACCCTCTACCTATTTTTTACCTATAATTTGGCATTCTTTTATAAAAGATCTGTATCTGTAATTTGTATAAACTTCAGGCCCCACAAAACCCAGATCCACACTTGCTACTGAACTATATTTTTTTCTGTATATAAGCTGGAATGTATTAAAATAACGTAGTTTTTGCTTGCTTTTCTAATTAGAAACAATGATAGTTAATAGTCAATTTTTCTAATTGCAAAAGAGCTGCTGGTTTCCATTAGGTCTCTTTGGCTGAGGAAAGAAACCCACATGAATTAGTTATATTTCAAGGAAAAGGGAGCTGACTTTAAGGATACATGTGCACTGGAACTACAGAATCATCCAGAACCAGTCTGTTCCTTTCCCCCAGTGGTCACAGGCTCTCTTGCTTACAGCCTCTCTGCTGCTTTCTTGTGAATCTGCCCACTCTGTCCTCCTCCCTTAATGGCTAAGCCTCTTCATACTCATGCGTTGCACATGGCCCACAGGGGCCTTTTGCTAGCTCTAATGGCGAATTAGCCCAGTCTCCCTCTATTTCCTAACTACCAGTTCCTCAGTGAGGAATCTGATTGGCCCAGCTCAGGTTTCTAAGACATGCCACATCATAGATTGCTGGCCAGTCTGATATGGGCCACCCTTGGATCAAGTGCCCAATAAGCCATAGCTATGGAGAACAGGGTCGTGTGGTACCAACCTTAGTCTGTAGACAGGGCCTTATCCCTTAGAAGGGACTAGTCAGCAACAAGCTTAGCAAACCATCAAACTGATCTGAATTCAGACTTTGAGTTTTTGCTCCATATATTTAGTTGGATTTAATATTAATGTATTTTTTCAACAGAGTCTCACTATGTTGCCCAGGCTGGAGTGCATTGGCTATTCACAGGCACCATCATAGCTCACTGCAGCCTTGAACTCCTAGGCTCAAGTGATCTTCCTACCTCAGCCTCTTTAGTGGCTGAGACTACAGATGTGGTGCCACCACATCTGGCCTGGTGGTTTCCACTTGGAAACTTATCTCTTTTTTGCTTTAATTTTCTTACTTTTTAGTTAATTATTTTTTATATAGAGAGATGGGGTCTTGCTATATTGCTCAGGCTGGTCTCAAACTCCTGGGCTCAAGTGATCCTCCCACTCAGCCTCCCAAAGTGCTGGGATTACAGGCATGAGCCACCACACCTGGCCAGAACCTATTTTTCCTCCCTCTTTTTCCTTTTAATGTATGTAGAGACGAGGTCTTGCTATGTTACCCAGGCTGGTCTCGAACTCCTGTGCTCAAGTGATTCTCCTGCCTCCCAAAGTGCTGGGATTACAAGCATGAGCCACTGTGCCCGGCTTGCCAAAACCTATTTCTTTTGGGGCATATTGGTCTTTCTACTGCCTGCCTTTCAGATTTCTTGCTAATCACTGGAAATTTGATGCAAGTCAAGGATTTTAAAGAAATACGTGCTGCTCTGTCACTCTAAAAGAATGAATAAGAAAAAAAAGTCAGTAGTACATGCAAATAGGAAGTTTTATTATGATATGTTTAGCTGCTGGAGAGCTTGAGTTTAATCTTGGCCTTTAACTTATGAGGAGGATACACAAACTCACTGTATGAGTCATTTCCAAAATGTCTCCAATTCTTTTGTCCCTTTGATGACATCATAGGATTCTCTGAATGCTTGGTGTGATGTACACCACTCCATATTATTGCTTTTTTTGTTATTGATGGCAAGCATGTCACTATGACTTTTAAAAATAATCTGGAAGCAGAAGCACCACATGAAATGCATTTACAAATTTTAAGTCCTTCTGGGAAAGGCTTAGAAGTTGCAGGAAAGACTACAGGACAGGAAGATAATTCATGCACAAGCAAGCCTAGGATGGACCCAGCACTGTTATGTTTTATAGCTGATCCCAGGCAAACTTCTCAGGTATCACCCTCGCTTTGAAAGTAGGCAATATGAGATTGCTAGAGCCCACTCTTCCTCTGTAGCAGCCAACCTGTGGGGCAGTGGCTCTTTAAGTGTACTTCTAGGGTCTGCAGCATCCGAACCACCTGGGAACTTATTAGGAATGCAAATTCTCTGGTTTTCCCCTAGATCTCTGGTGTTCCCCCAGATCTCTGGTGTTCCCCTAGATCTACTGAATCAGAAACCCTGGGGGAATGGTCTAGCAAGTTGGCTTAACAAGTCCTCCAGGCTATTCTGATGCAGGCAAGGGTTTGAGTACCATTGTTTAGGGCTTGCTTTTCAAAGTGTTAAGATATGCAACATACACCCAATACTTGATGGGGATTACAAGAATCTCTAGCCTGCACCATGGAACTCTCCCACTTCCATGCCTTTATTCAGGTTATTCCTCTAACTAGAATACTCCTTCTCCAGCAGACTCACCTGTTGGGATCTTGTCCATTTTTTTCAAAGCCAAACCAGTTCAAAACCTACTTCCTCTAAGATGTTTCTCCCAATCCGCCCATCTCTCTGGAACATGGTATCTGTCTTTGAAAGGGTGCTCAATATAGAACAAGTTGTTAGCTAGAAAGTTAGAAGTTGGGAAGCTAGGTAAAAATCATTTGGAATCAGTGTAGTGGGCTGTCTTCCATAATGACTACTAATTGATGCTTCCGGATGGACTTTTCCCTTGTTTTCTATCATCAAGTCATACATGTTCTTGATCCAGGCTGGAATTGCTGCCTCTCCTGGAATGTGTTTGCTTAAGATCAAGAATCAGCAAACTATGGTCCATGGGTCAAATGCAACCCACAGGCTACTTTGTACAGCTTCTGAGCTAACAATATTTTTTACAATTTTTAATGATTGGGGAAAAAAAGAAAAATACATGAAGATTACATGAAATTCAAATTCTACCATTCATAAATAAGAGATCACTGGAACACAGCCACACTTTTTTATGTTATCTATGGCTGGTTTCCTGCTACAAGGACGGAGTTGAGTAGCTGCAACAGAGATTGTATGGCCCACAAAGCCAAAAATGTTTACTGTCTGGCTTCTTACAGAAAAAGTTTGCCAACCCCTACTCTAGGTGACCTCACGTTTCACTCCCTCACTTCGTTCAGGTCTCTGATCAAATGTCACCCTGGTGGGGAGAGGTCTTCCCCGATCTTCCTACTTAAACAGAACATGTTCCCCCCAACTGCTCTTTGCACTGTTATGTTATGTTGAGCTATTTTTCTTTGTGGCACTTATCCTAAGCTGATGTTATAGAGGTATTTGTTTATTATGAGTCTCTCCTCATAAGATCCAGCTTCATGAGATCAGGGCCTTTGTTTTGGCTTATCTCCTTTTTTTCTTTTTTAATTTTAATGAGAACCTAGAGAAAATACTCCTTTTAAAAAAATATTTTTATTTATTTTTTTGAAACAGGGTCTCACTCTGTCACCCAGGCTGGAACACAATAGTGCAATCACAGCTCACTCTAGCCTTCACCTCCTAGGCTCAAGTGATCCTCCGACCTCAGCCTCCTGTGTATCTAGGACTACAGGTGTGCACCACCACGGCCAGCTAATTTTGTATTTTTGATAGAGATGGGTTTTTGCTATGTTGCCCAGGCTGATCTCAAACTCTTAAGCTCAAGGGATCCATCCGCCCTCCTCAGCCTCCCAAATTGCTGGGATTACAGGCATGAGCAACCACACCTAGCCAATGTTTTGGCTCATTTCCACATGCTCACAGGCTCTCAACAAACATTCAAATGAATGAATGAATATTCTCTAATAAGAGTATCTCTAAGACCTTCCCTGGTGGTTAAATTATTTTACTTTGATTTTGGGATGGACAAGGAGCTGATTGAGTGTACTATCTAGACTCAGTTACGTTAACCGAGATCATTAGAGTTATTGTTTGCCTTTTACAAAATGATGAATATACATTGTGAAATATTTCTTAATTAAAAGACCTGGAGGCCAAGCATTCAGACTTGGAGGCCATAAATCAAAAATCATTCTTCTGCCGGGCGAGGTGACTCATGCCTGTAATCCCAGCACTTTGGGAGGCTGAGGCAGGTGGATCACTTGGGGTCAGCAGTTCAAGACCAGCCTGGCCAACATGGTGAAACCATCTCCACTAAAAATACAAAAATTAGCTGGGTGTGGTGGTGGGTGCCTATAATCCCAGCTACTCGGGAGGCAGAGGGGGAGAATTTCTTGAACCTGGAAGGAGGAGGTTGCAGCAAGCCAAGATCGCGCCATTGCACTCCAACCAGGGCAACAGAGCAAGACTCCATCTCAAAAAAAAAAATTTTTTTTTCTTCTGTTTTTCAATGAGCATCCAGAGTTGCCAAATGGAATGCAGAAAATTGATTTTGACTGTTTATTTTTTAAGAGTGCTTAGGGACTATTTTGTCCCATTCTGTTTTATTTCAAAATTCTTCTACATTTTAATCCAATTTTATATATATAAAATGTAGGCAAAATATGGGTTCCAAGACATAATTGCTATTTACTTTGGGGCAAGGAGTCTTCTGGAAAAGTAGCCAGCATCACTCAAAAGCCTCTAATGACTTTCTCGTACCCTCCCATTTCAAAGTCAGATGAGTTGTTTTTAAAGGAATAATTCATCTTCCTCTCCCCACTTTTCTTTTATAAAGACTTGTCTCTCATAGTTTGTCTGCACAAGATTTTTAAAGAAATGGGCTTGAGTTTACCTTGTGCTCAGTGAACAGAGCACCTTTACTAGGAATACGCCTTCTTTTCTCCTGCAGGCAAAAACAGAAGAATATATCTGAGGGATTGGCTCTATTATCATATTAAGGAAATTTATACAAATGACTACTATCTGGAAGAATCTAAATTATAATTTTACTAAGTTATGGTAGTTCTCTCAGGAAAGCTCTCCTTTGGGGATTGTCAATATGGGGAGAATTATGACTTTTGTATTAAATCCTGAAGTATTTGCAGTGGCTCACACCTATAATCCTAGCATTTTGGGAGGCTGAGGTGGACAGATCACCTGAGGTCAGGAGTTCGAGACCAGCTTGGCCAACATGGCAAAACCCCATCTCTACTAAAAGTACAAAAACTAGCCGGGCATGGTGGCATGTGCCTGTAATCCCAGCTACTTGGGAGGCCGAGACAGGAGAATCACTTAAACCTGGGAGGTGGAGGTTGCGGTGAGCTGAGATCACACCACTGCACTCCCGCCTGGGCAACAGAGTAAGACTCTGTCTCAAAAAATAAATAAATAAATTAATTAATTAATTAATTAATTCTGAAGTATTTTTCTTGGATATCATGGTCTAAGCCCTACAAAGTATTTTAAGTGGCTTGGCTGAGGTTACAGCTAGATGAAGATTCAGGGGTCCTGTTGTGTCCGGAATTGGTGGGTTCTTGGTCTCACTGACTTTAAGAATGAAGCCACAGACCCTCGCGGTGAGTGTTACAGTTCTTAAAAGCGGAGTGTCCAGAGTTAGCTCCTTCTGATGTTCAGATGGCTTCGGAGTTTCTTCCTTCTGGTGGGTTCGTGGTCTCACTGGCTCAGGAGTGAAGCTGCAGACCTTCGCGGTGAGTGTTACAGCTGTATAAGGTGGTACGTCTGGAGTTGTCCGTTCCTCGCGGTGGGTTCATGGTCTTGCTGCCTTTCAGGAGTGAAGCTGCAGACCTTCGCAGTGAGTGTTATAGCTCATAAAGGCAGTGTGGGCCCAAAGAGTGAGTAGCAGCAAGATTTATTGCAAAGAGCAAAAGAACAACGCTTCCACAGCATGGAACAGGACCCCAGTAGGTTGCCAGCGCTGACTCCGGCAGCCTGCTTTTATTCTCTTATCTGGCCCCACCCACATCCTGCTGATTGGTCCATTTTACAGAGAGCCCATTGGTCTGTTTTACAGAGAGCTGATGAGTCCATGTTGACAGGGTGCTGATTGGTGCATTTACAATCCCTGAGCTAGACACAAAAGTTCTCCACATCCCCACTAGATTAGCTAGATACAGAGTGTCAATTGGTGTATTTACAAACCCTGAGCTAGACACAGAGTGCTGACTGGTACATTTAGAAACCTTGAGCTAGGTACAGAGTGCCGATTGGTGCATTCACAATCCCTTAGTTAGACATAAAGATTCTCCAAGTCCCCACCAGATTAGCTAGATAGAGTGCCGATTGGTGCATCCACAAACCCTGAGCTAGACACAGGGTGCTGATTGGTGTGTTCACAAACCTTGAGCTAGACACAGAGTGTTGATTGGTGCACTCACAATCCCTTAGCTAGACACAAAGTTTCTTCAAGTCCCCACTAGACTCAAGAGCCCAGCTGGCCTCACCCAGTGGATCTCACACCATGGCCGCAGGTGGAGCTGCCAGCCAGTCCAGCACTGTGCGCTGGCACTCCTCAGCCCTTGGGCAGTGGATGGGACCAGGCATCCTGGAGTAGGGGGTGGCGTTCGTCAGGGAGGCTCAGGCTGTGCAGGAGCCCACGGTGGGGTGGGGGGGAGAGGAGGTTAGAGTAGGGGGGAGGGGAGGTTAGAGTGGGTGGGAGGCTCAGGCATGGCTGGCTGCAGGTCCAGAGCCCTGCCCCACGGGGAGGCAGCTAAGGCCCTGCGAGAAATCGAGTGCAGCGCCGGTGGGCCAGCACTGCTGGGGGACTTGGCGCACCCTCCACAGCTGCTGGCCTGGGTGTTAAGCCCCTCACTGCCCAGGGCCGGCAGGGCTGCGGGCCCACCAAGCCCACATCTATCCGGAACTCTAGCTGGCCCGCAAGCGCCACACGCAGCCACGGTTCCTGCCCATGCCTCTCCCTCCACACCTCCCCGCAAGCCGAGGGAGCCGGCTCTGGCCTCAGCCAGCTCAGAGAAGGGCTCCCACAGTGCAGCGGGGGGCTGAAGGGCTCCTCAAGCAAGGCCAGAATGGGCGTCGAGGCCAAGGAAGCACCAAGAGCGAGCGAGGGCTGCGAGGGCTGCCAGCATGCTGTCACCTCTCACTGCCTCCACCCCAAGGCTCATTCCACCTTCCCTTGTACTTCAATACCTCCCTGCGCTTTCCCAGTTTCAACTCACAGAAGGGAAAGCTGCCGGCAGGCCAGCACTGGGGCTCTTTTTGTTTAATATTTGCCTAGTTGTTGCGTAAGGATGGAGACAGACTTAAATCATTAAGTGGGATTTCTATTTTTAGACATTTCTGGTTCTGCTGAATAGAAAATTTAAAAACAGTGCATTCCTGCCTCAAGGAATGGTAGGACTTTTTGAGGCTTAATGACTAAGGGAAACAAATGTGTGCTTCAAAGTACACTGAGCACTTAGGTTCAGTGAATGCTTTCTCAAATACCCTTTGGATCTAATATAAGAAATCAGTTTGTCCTGGTGCAGACATATCTGGGAGCATTAATTCTCCTGGGCTTAAACAAACTGCCCCAGAAGACAGTGCTGAGAGCAGGAGACCCTGACTGGCCTCAAATCTGTTAAGATGGCAATCAATGATTTAGAAGCTTTACAACTAGGAGAAAAACGAGCGTGAGAGGAAATGTGAAACGATGACACATCATCACTCTCCACTAGAGCCCTCCAGTTTCTGAGAAAGATGGAAACTCCCTCACTGGAAAAGGCAGAAAAATAAACATGCTAACAATGAAAATTCTTTTTTTTTTTTTTGAGACGGAGTCTCGCTGTCTCCCAGGCTGGAGTGCAGTGGCGCGATCTCGGCTCACTGCAAGCTCCGCCTCCCGGGTTCACACCATTCTCCTGCCTCAGCCTCTCCCAGTAGCTGGGACTACAGGCGCCTGCCACCACGCCCGGCTAACTCTTTTTGTATTTTTAGTAGAGACGGGGTTTCACCGTGGTCTCGATCTCCTGACCTCGTGATCTGCCTGCCTTGGCCTCCCAAAGTGCTGGGATTACAAGCGTGAGCCACCGCGCCCGGCCGAAAATTCTTAAGTTTTTTTAAAAAGAGAAACTGAGAGGAAAAATCACATCTAAGTTCTTCTAGAAAGATCACAATTTCACAAAACCTATTGTTTGGAACAAAAACCTGGGTTTAAGTTTATTTTATTTAGCTGAGCACATTTAGTAGAATTATTTCAAGTGTCTGCCTTAGTACAGACTTTTCAGAAGTGGGATAAATGTACAATTTCCTGCTACCTAGAGCTGCTGTGAGAATTAACTAAATTAAAAACCAAAAAATCAGAGGCAGTAGATAGACTGAAATCTTTCTCTTAAGGAGTGGGGCTTTGGCTGGGTGCAGTGGGTCATGCCTGTCATTTCAGCACTTTGGGAGGCCGAGGCGGGAGGATCACTTGAGCCCAGCAGTTCAAGACCAGCCAGGGCAACATGGCAAAACCCCAACTCTACAAAAATTACAAAAAAATTAGCTGGGCATGCTGGCGCATGCTTGTAGTTCCAGCTACTAGGGAGGCTGAGGTGGGAGGATCACGTGAACCTGGGGAAGTTGAGGCTACAGTGAGCCATGATCTCACCACTGCACTCCAGCCTGCTGGGCAACAGAGTGAGACCCTGCCTCAAAAGAAAAAAAAAAAGTCATGCTATGAATTAAAAAAGAAAAGAAACTAAAATATTTACTGCATGAAAATGAAAGAATTAGGTTGGAGTCTACCTGTGCTCCTAGTTCCAGTTTCACTGTGTCTCTTTAGCCCAGCATCAGAGGCATTCATTGTTTTGTTGTATAGCTGCAAGTTGGGCATCCATGAGCCAGCTTATTGGATATTGGTGGTAGTTGTTTTCACTCAGCTCTATTCTGTAGAAATAGTACCCCAATTTTGCTTTGGGGAATCACCCTCCCTGTCTGAGCCCACTTGGTTCAGGTGAACCTGAATCCATCCACGGGCTCCTAGAGAGTAGAAAGTGAGTGAGGCTAAGCTCATCAGCACAGCCTCTTTCCCCAGATGACAGTCATTGGTTCAGGGAAAAATGCATGACACTAATTAAACCCAGAGTATTAAAAACTTAATTGCCAGTGGGAAATGCCAAATGTTATAACCTTATGGAGGGGAATCCAGCAATCTCTAAAGAGAAATGATAATAGAATGCAATTAATAATCTGTGGTTTTCTTTTCCTATAAAAGATATTATCAAGAAAATGGGTGAAATTTAAGATCTGTAGATTAGTTGACATTATTATGTCAGTGTTAATATCTTGAATTTGATAATTTTTATTGTGGTTAACATTCTTATTTTAGGTAACACTGAAGTATTTAGACATGTAGGGTCATCACATCTGCAACTCATTTGCCCATGGTTCAGGAACAATTACATTACACACACACACACACACACACACACACACACACACACACACACAACAGGTAATATATATAGAAAGTAGGAGGGCAAGAGAAAGAATGACAAAGCAAATGGGCTAAAAATTTAATAACTGGGGAACTTGAGTAAATGGTATATAGCAATTCTTTATACTGTTCCCAAAACTCTTCCATAAATCTTTATTATGTTGTAAACCCAGAAAATCTGAGATAGGTCTCAGTTAATTTAGAAAGTTTATTTTGTCAAGGTTGAGGATGCACCCATGACACAGCCTCAGGAAGTCCTGATGGCATGTGCCCAAGGTGGTCAGGGCACAGCTTGGTTTTATACATTTTAAGGAGACATGAAACATCAATCAATATATGTAAGAAGTACATTGGTACGATCAGGAAAGGCAGGACAACTCAAAGCAAAGGGAGGAAAACTGGAAGCAGGACGTGGCTTCCAGGTCACAGATAGGTGAGAGACAAAGGTTGCATTCTTTTGAGTTTCTGATTAGCCTTTCCAAAGGAAGCTATCAGATATGCATTTATCTCAATGAACAGAGGGACAACATTGAATAGAATGGGAGGCAGGTTTGCCCTAAGCAGTTCCCAGCTGCTTTTTCCCTTTAGCTTAGTGACTTTGGGGGCCCAAGATATTTTCCTTTCACATTCCCCTCTTTTCTTTTTTAAAATCTTTTGGAGAAAGCATTTTAGAAGAAAATGAGTCTCTGGTCCTAGGATTTGTCTGAGCTCTCATGGCTAGGATGATTTATTCCTGTAAGGTAGGTCCAGAGTTATTAGGAAAGCTCATTTTTAGAAGGTTGTGAAGTCTCACGTCCTACAAAGAAAAAATAGGGGAAGGAAGGGAGAAAAACAACAATAAACAAAAGAAGAATCCTGAAAATTGATATAGGCCACATTACTCTGAAGTCTATACATCAGTAGGCAGTTATGAAAGTGGCTTATGTATGTAAATAGGTTGCTGTTATTTTCTTCTGAAGTTTAAGTTGCCTAGTTTCAGTTCACAGGGCTTTACAAAAGCACAGCTTAGTTTTCAGTGACTCCAAATTAAGAAACGTGGGGGATTAAAATGAAAAAAATTGAAAACATTATTTTGAGACTTGTAGCTAAGAAAAAAATTAGCTTTCCAAACTGTAGAAAATAATAAAAATTTTAAAACACTGGCCAAAACTAGAATCTAACAACAGGTGTACTATAGTTTTTGAAACATAATTTTTCTCTCTCTAGTTTTCCATTTTTGCTGAAGATAGTTCATGGTAGGACTGCCTTGCTTTATTATACTTGGCCTAATTATTTGTATACAGTGCAGCAATAATAATTATTTCTTACATAGGCTTTTTAATTGGCTTTGATGGAACTTTGTTCCATAGGAGGAATCTCAGATAAGACGTTTTTAAACCTGAGCCCAGCCACGGATTTGTGCCATGGAATACCTATAAGTTGGATGAATTCCCTCTCCTCTTGAGGTTCCAAGATAAACCTGGGGCTTCTGGGCCTGTCAGAAAGTAACATTCTTTACTTACCACAGACCAGAAACCCTGTACAGGGACTGTGTACACAAAATATGAGACCAGTTTTTCCAAGGTCATTATTGGCTCCATAAGTCAAGTTTGATTTCTCAAAGGAAAGCACCCCATTCCAGTCAAATCCTTGGTAAAATAACCAGTTTCTCCAATTGTGTCCTGTTACAAATGAAAATAGATTCTTATTGCACTTATGCAAATAACTGTATTGCCCTAAGTTAAGAATACTCACAAATGGTTTCCAAATACTGGAGAAATCAGGTAGAGACAAACAAATATGCTCCAAATTTTGTTCATAGAATATACTAAATTGTTAAAGGCTGTCAATGGCTCAAAAGGATAGTTTAAAGACTGAAAAACAAAACAAAGGATCAGCAACATTTTAAGCAAAAAGTCAAACAGATTAGTTCAGTCCATGCAGTTCCTTCCTGTTCTGCTTATACTCATGAACATTTTAGCTTTCCATGAGTCCTGAAAGTTTTTCCTCTATTCTGATGTCACAATCTCCAAAGTTATCAGAAACCTCCATTCAAGAGCACCTGTTAGAGTTTTATAGCTGATTATAAAACCACCTTCTAAAGAGGACCAAAACAAGACAACAATTGTCTGTGGATGACAAAAATTTTAGGGCGGCCATAGTCAAAGACACAATTGACAAGGAAATTTGTTATCTCTGTGGCACATAATAATTTTAACATAAGAATTATGATTATTACTGATAATGTACACTAAGTCATGTCAGAATTACAGGAATTTCCCATAACTTTGGAACATATACCAATAACATATTTATACAAATACAGCCCAAAGAACACCAAAGACCATTTCATATTTGACAATGCTTCCTGTATTATTTTTATATCAAATAAGCCAAATTATGTCATTTTTGGATTTTAGGGACTCTACTATCTTAAACGATTAATTAAGTCAGAAAAGACATAATTTATAATTTGATGTTGGAAAGTTTGTCAAATATAAAAGGTTTAAAACACTTGATATCACAAAATAGGATTACAGGTCATTGTAAGGTCATTCACTTAACTGAAGTGGTATGGTTTGGCTGTGTCACCTCCCTCATATTGTGGGAGGGACCAGGTGGGAGGTAATTGAATCATGGGGGCAGGTCTTTCCAATGCTGTTCTCATGATAGTGAATAAGTCTCACAATAACTGATGGTTTTAAAAATGGGGGTTTCCCTGCACAAGCTCTCTTCTCTTGTTTGCTGCCACATGAGATGTGCCTTTTGCCTTCCACCATGATTGTGAGGCCTCCCCAGCCACATGGAACTCTAACTCCATTAAACCTCTTTCTTTTGTAAATGTCCCAGTCTTGGGTATGTCTTTATCAGCAGTGTGAAAATGGACTAACACACAAAGTCATGACTCAAGGATTTCAAAAAAACAGTGAAAACTTTCATTCTTTGAGAGAGGAGATTTAATTTTCCAAACAAGAAGCTCTAATAAAAACAGCATGAAGCCAATAAAATTTGTTTTTAAAATTTTTGTAAACAAGCTATAAAATTTTAATCTTGATCATATGATATAACTTCCATAAGCCTTTTATAACCTTTATTAAGGAGTTGGCTAATGCTTTAAGAAAACCTTGTTAATCTGACACAGGGGTCCATGTGTTAGTCTTGCATCAGTGTGTCTTTGACATTAATGATTAATTTATAGAGAAACTGAACTTATTTTATCTCTTAAAATCGGGCCTTAAAATCTCACCTGTCCACCTCTTCTGCAATAGTCCCTGGGCCTTGAGGAGTTAATGGCTTTAATTTCTGGCCCTGTGTTAGGAATGCAGTTTATTTTGATTGGCATCTTCTATGGGCCTGAAGATGAGGCTTTAATTGCTGTCGGTGTTTAAGATTTACCAGGACTTGGTATCATTTTTACACCCAGGAGTTAAAGCCTTGTAACACAATGTTACAAAAACTTTAAAAGCACATACAGGAAGATACATGGGTGTAATAACCTTAATTAAAAAAATTTTTATCTCAGTTTTTTTCCCTAAGCAAACCAAAACTTAGTAATAATATGACAACTTGATTATATGAAAGTTTTTTGAGTTTTTTAAAACATACATAAATCCTCTTATTGTGACTTACACCAACCATTCATAACATGCTTGGACTTTCTGGTTTGTCCTGAACATCCCTTCTTCTTAAACAACCAGTCATTTTATTTTAGGATTAAATTTCCCCATACAAGATTTTTTCTCATATAAAATTATTTATTTGTCTTTAAGCTTTCACCTTGTTTTATACATAACCTTTAAATAAGCTTTGGATGAGACAAAACTTGTTCACATTTTAAAGAAAGGACACACTTTTTTTTAGCAATAATGTTTTCCTACAATATGTAGTTATTGGAAAATACTCAAATAATGAAATATCTATTATTTAATTTAATATAACTTTATCATTTTTTATTTTTATTTATTTATTTTTTGAGACAGTTTCACTCTGTCACCCAAGCTGGAGTATAGTGGTGCAATCTCAGCTCAGTGCAATCTCTGCCTCCTGGGTTCAAGCGATTTTCTTACCTCAGCCTCCAAAGTAGCTGTGATTACAAGTGTGTGCCACCACACCCAGCTAATTTTTGTATATTTAGTAGAGACAGGATTTTGCCATGTTGGCCCAGCTGGTCTTGAACTCCTGACCTCAAGTGATCTACTCACCTTGGCCTCTCAAAGTGCTGGGATTACAGAGGTAAGCCACCATGACTGGCCTAATTTAATATAACTTTAGATTCTAAATTATTAAAGTTTGTTTACAAGTATTTATCCCATTACATTTACCTAATTATTTTAAATGTTTACCTAGCTTATTTATGAAAACTGAGATAGTCATGATTTAAAGTTATGAAATTGCCATTGCAAAATTATAACTAAAACAGTGAAAAAGATATGACCTATCTTGACTCCATCTTGCTTCTAATCTCCAAGCTGTCTTAGTTCATTTCTGGACTTTGGGAGGAACTTAGTTTATAGTTTAGTTTTGAAACAAAGATGATAACAGTCCTTCTACAAAACAGGCCTCCTTACTCCTTGTGGACTAGCCTACCTAAAGCTACAAAATTAGAAGTTATAGTAATCTTACTAAATTTAAGATGCAGCTATTTTCACTAAACCAATGTCAAAGTCCTATTTATTAAAAATTACACAAGCAGGACAGGCACAGTGGCTCACACCTGTAATCCCAGTGTTTTGGGAGGCCGAGACAGGCACATCGCCTGAGGTCAGGTGTTCAAGACCAGCCTGGCCAATATGGCGAGACCCTGTCTCTACCAAAAATTAAAAAAAAAAAAAAAGCCTGGCATGGTGGCAGGCGCCTCTAGTCCCAGCTACTCAGGAGGCCAAGGCAGGAGAATCGCTTGAGCCCAGGAAGTGGAGGTTGCAGTGAGCCGAGATCGGACCACTGAACTCCAGCCTGGGTGACACAGCAAGACTTCATCTTAGAAAAAAAAAAAAAAAATACACAAGCAAAGATTATTCTGTTTTTGGCTGGGTTCATAGTTTTGTAACCATTATGCCATATTTTGACACCTTATTATATTTGGCAGAGATAACTATGAAATTGCTTGATTAATACATGTAAAAAATATGCTGGCAATTCTAAGATATTTCTAATATTACTTTACCAATAATTTTAAAGCTAGCTTATTTATTAAACATTTTACTTAAGTTACATAAGCTTGAAAAACATTTGACTAGTCTTTTCTTTTTTCCTGATAAAGTATTTGATTTAAAAGCTTTCATTTTTCCTTAAGCCAATTAATTAGAGCTCTTTTATATATTTTTCGTAGTGAAACATTGTGTATACAACACATAAATACATAGACACATTAGGCATGCTGATGGAAGTACATTTTACAGATTCATAGAGAATCTCCTTTTTTTTTCCTATCTTAGACTTTCAGATTTTTTTTTTTGGAGACAGAGTCTTGCTCATCTGCCCACGCTGGGGTGCAGTGGCATGATCTTGGCTCACTACAACCACCATCTCCCGGGTTCAAGTGATTCTCCCATCTCAGCCTCCTGAATAGCTGGGATTACAGGCACCCACTGTCATATCAAGCCAATTTTTGTGTTTTAGTAGAGACGGGGTTTCACCATGTTGGCCAGGCTAGTCTTGAACTCCTGACCTCAGGTGATCTGCCCCCCTCAGCCTCCCAAAGTGCTAGGATTACAGGCATGAGCCACTGTGCCCAGATTCTTGATAACCTGTTTTACAACCCTAGAGAGTTGTCAGCTAAATAGCCTTAAATTTGCATATTAAAGGAAACGACTTAAGAGAAAATCAAATAGCAAAATTTACATCATAAGGTACAGATAGAAATAATCTCATGGTGCTGGTGGGAGATGCCTTTATTGTTCTTTGAGCCAAATCAAACATAAAATTATAGAAATCTATCATAGGATTGTATAAGGAGACCAATTTTGTTTAGATAGGGATTGCCTATCTTGTAACTGGATCTCTGAGCTCTGGGCAGAGCCCACACTGAAATCTGAGATCTCCAGAAAAAAGGGAGAAACCTGTTGCAATAACTATTTTAGTCAAAAAAAAAAAAAAAAATCAGGTGAAAACATAATTCAGTCAACTGAGAAGAAAGAAAAAAGTTTGCTCAAAAAAAGACAAGGTTCTAGGTGAGAGAAACAAAACAAAAACATGAAGGCCTTTTAAATACAAACATGCACACATACACACACACATCTTGGATGTTAACCTTTTAATTAAGCTGACTTTTAACCATTGAGCCCCTTCAAAAAATCCTTTAAATTTTCATTAGCATATTTTAGCTAGGACAAAATGCTGCTTTTTCAGAAGTATAGCCATTGCTCTTTCAGTTTGGTCTGGCTGGCAAAAAGGTGGCTTTGTTATGTAAATAATGCCCCTTTAGTAGTGAAAATAAAAAAATCTTTCCTCTTTTCCTTTTTTTTTTTTCTTTTGCTGACCATTTTCTTCCTCCTTCAGAGGCATTGTTCCCCATAATTTAGAGTTCCCCTTTGGATTTGACCAAGTTGGGACGTGTGTCAGACCCACAACATATAGCTTGCAGAACTAGCTTTTCAGGGGCCATTACCCCCTGAACAAGTTCAGTCCACCTGTGTCGCAGCTACCTGGCACAGTGTGTCAGGGGCTTAAGGTGTGGGAAAGGTCAGCTCCTTATATGCTCCTGCCAGCTGAGACTAGATCCTAAGTATATTCTTCTGAGGGGGACACATTTCTAGAGCCACTGCACGTCTTAGGGACCATTTCTCCCAGACACCTTCACATGATTCTCAGTTGCCTGAGAATGCCCTGAAAGGCTGAGGGGAGCAAGGCGCTCTTATTTCTTTGGAGTGGAAGATTCTACATTCAAGAGCTAGAGGGTTTGGAGGACTCAATGCTCATGAGCTAGAGGGTTGGTCAAATTTGATAGGGGAAAGGACCAAAACACACACACTAAAGAAACCCAACAAGACAGAAACAAACAACAAAACAGTTAAGCAAAACTAACAATGATCACACAAATTATACAGTTTCTGAGTGTCAGAGATGATAAATTCCTCTTCCAAAGGTTTTAATTTCCCGTTCTTCCAGTTGTTTGTTTCTCTAGTTTCTATAGTTACCCATGCTGTAAACAACACTTCCTGCCCTTGCCACGCCCTGACATGCCCTGACAAGCCTAGACATGCCTTGCATCATAATGGATAGCCTTCCCCTTCCCGCCTAGATAGCTGTGTTCAATTTCAAACATTAGCCAGTTGGGTCACTTTAGACTGTGCAGTCCAACCCCAGCCAATGGAGAAAGCACACAGCAGTAGGAACCAATTCCATTAGGGATAAAAACCCCTGCCCTACCCCACCCAGTGTGCTCTTGCAATCATGACTGGTGCAAGCTGCATCCTTCTGCAGAAGTAAATTTGCCTTGCTGAGAAAATTTCTATTCAAGAGCTATTTCTTCTGCATCACCAAAACTTGTTTCTAACAAATTTAGGGGCCCATCTGGGATTCCCATTCTCCTCTCAGGAAGGGTCCAGTCTTCTCCCATGAGGAAGCATGCCCCACTGCCTCATTGTGGTGGCCTTGGGGGTAAGGAATCAAGACCCAACCAGTGTGACAAATAAATCCGGACTCTCAGCAACACAGGAAGAAACGGGGGGGGGGGGGGGGGGGGGGGATATCATCACATGCCATGGTGACCAGGCAACTCTGTGCACAGAACAAGGTAAGAAACGTCATAGGGGTGACAAAGTATTTCCTTGGTGGTCAGGACATCTTGGAGGTTGCAAGTTGAAAGGGTGTGAATAAGCACTACTGGTGTGGAGTGAATGAGTCCAATCTGAGGTTCTGTGGTCACCTCATATGACTTATGGCGGCCTTTCAGCTCCCATCAGGAGTTTATACTGATCCACCAATGTTAAGAGGGACCTGATGTTCCCTTTGGGGAAGTGGCCAGAGAGGATGAAATGAAAGGAAAAGAGTGCAAGAAGCCTCCACTGGAGGGGGGGGTGTTGAGCCTCTAGAGAAAAGGAAGGCAGGAAATCCCTGATACAAGGGGTTGAGCCTCTAGAAGAAAGGAAAAGTGAGAAATCTCCAGTAGGGGGTATTGAGTCTCACACAAACCTCCAGTAGGGGGGAAGGCAAAAAATTTCCACTAGGGCAAGTAGAGCCTCACCCCAAAACCATCAAGATGGGAAATACCTCAGGTAAGACAAGGAGTGAAAAGGATAAAACTAACAGCAATGATATGCCCCTTGAGAGTCCCTTAGGTCTCATGTTAAAGTATTGGAAAAATAATGAAAGGACTAAGCATAAGAAAAAGCAACAAATGATAAAATATTGTTGTTTTATTTGGACCCATGAACCAATCCTCAAACCCTCAGTTTTCTGACCAAAATTTGGGTCAAATGAGGATTGGATTTGTCAGCTTCTAATAGAACATGTTAATAACAAGAGTCCAGTTTCCCAAGAAGAGATATGTTATGCCTTGTGTTGGTGACAAGGACCTCTTCTTCTCTACCCCCTAAAAGCTCAAAAAGATGAGCATAAGCCAGAGAATGTTTCCTCTAAGAAAACTGAAACTCTTCACCCCAAGCAATCTATGGCTTGGGACCTGCTAGATCACCTTCCCCCACCAAACATCCCTAACTTTCCTCCCCCTTAAGCAGCTGCTGTCCCAGACCCTTCTCCCACCCCTGTTGCTCCCCCTCCTTATAATCCTGCCTCTTGGGAATTGTCCCAAGAGCCCATTCACTACCAGCCTAAATACCCTTCCCTAAAGGCACTTTAACATGAAATAGAGCAATGAAAAAAAGATATTCAGAACTTCCCCTACCCCTCTACTCAGGGGAATCAGCTCCAGCTCTCTTCCCCTTGAGGGAGGTGCCCCTAGGAGGAGGAGGCATTGGCTTTGTAAATGCTCCTTTAACCAGCTGAGAAGTACAAAACCTATAAAGAGAGCTTAAGCCACTATTAGCTTAAGCCACTTATAGGGTAGCAAACCAAATTGACCAATTACTAGGACCACAGTTAATACTTGGGCTGAGCTAATGTCTATCCTAGGCATCCTCTTCTCAGGGGAAGAAAGAAGCATCATCTATAGAGCTGCTATGGTAGTCTGAGAATGTGAACACCCTCCTGGCCAAAACGTTCCTGCAGCAGATCAAAAATTCCCCACCAAAGACCCCCTGTGGGACAATAACAATGCAGCCCACTACATATGCAAGACCTTAGGGAAATGATAATAAAAGAGATTAAAGAATCAGTACCCCAAATCTGGAACCTTACCCAAGCATTTGATATACAGCATGGGGAAGATGAAGGGCCTATAGAATTTTTAGACAGATCAAAGGAACAAACGAGAAAGTATGCTGATCTAGATCCTGAGGATCCTCTTGGATGGGGAATGTTAAAACTTCATTTTGTTATTAACAGTTGGCCAGATATTTCAAATAAATTACAAAAGATGGAAAATTGGAAAGACCATCCTGCAGGGGTCTGTCCTGCAGACTCCAGTTCACATGATGGATGAATAACATACCCAGACACCTATATTCAGTGAAAGTGCCTCTAGGGATCCGAGCTGCTCACAGACACCAAGGAAGGTGGTGTAAAGAGTCAGCAGCCACAGCCCCAATTAGCTGTCCCTGTGGGCATTTATTTGGCACAGTTTTAATGACAAAGGCTTTGAGTCAACACACCTGTGGGTAATTAATCTGGTCACCCCCACCCCGGGAGAGCTATCCTGCCCATGAGTGATCAAATGTTAGTTGTAGGACAACATGAGTAAACAAGCTCTTTAGATAAACTTCTCCACATTCCTATGTATCTGCACCCTAAGCTCTCTGGCTCCTGAAAAGAGAATCTGGCTGCCTTCAGCCAAACTATCTGAAGTTATGCCAAACTTCCTGGCCTTCCAACAAGGTTTGCTTCTTTCTATTCCTATAATTTCTTCTGCCATTCTGACTTATCTCCCACACTGTCCCATGAGTGAACTTCTTGGGGAGGCTCAAAAAGAGTATGTAAGAAGGGACAAAGAAAAACAAAAGCAGAAGGCAGAAATTCTGCTGTCTGCCATACAACAAAGTACTCAGGGGGCCAGAACCTAAAAAGAGCCTAGGCCCCCAATTTCCAGGCCATATAAAGAGCACCAAAAAGCGAAGCTTGGAAACTTAAAATTAGGAAAGGAAGGAAGGATCTCTTTGAAGGCTATAATGCTTTGAAAACTGTTGGCAGTGTGGCATGACTGCTTAAAGTAGATAAAAGCTTGTCATTTTACCCCATCCCGGCATGACTATGAAGCTGGCGAGGAAAGAGAAAGAAGGGCAAGTTTGGATGTAAGCTGGGTAGCTGGGACTGGTTGGTCAAGGGACCACTCTGGAGGGCTCTTGTGCCCAGTGTTGTCCACTTCGGCCCAGCCACATGTTTACAGCAGCCAGAGTCCTTGCAAAGGTGTGGCTGGCTTCAGTCAGGGCCTTCTAGCACCATCAGCACACTCCTGCCAGCAGCTCAGCTCCTCTCTGCCAGACCAACTAAGAGTGCTTTGTCCTGGCTGGAACATAGGGGCTGAGAGAGATGGGAGGAGACATAACACCCAGGAATGAAAATACGGATTTAGAGAAGGAATCAGTAAGTAGGAGACAGAAGTTAAATATAAAAACCAATCAGCTAGTATCAAATTTCTGTTAGTTCTGGAAGCAGGAGCAAATCTATCAGGAAGAGATTTAACACTGAAATTAGGCTTAGGCCTCCAAATCAATCATGGGAAATTCCACCCCTCCCTAAACTTGCTCACCACCACAGACAAAGAACACATTCATCCCAAGGTATGGTCAAAAGATGGGAATCAAGGAAAGTTACAGATTCCTCTGATTCATGTTAATTTAAATACCCCTGGGGAAGTAGTAAAGAGAAAGCAATACCCTATTCCTTTAGAAGGCAGAGTAAATTTAAAACCTATAATTTAAGGTCTTCTCCATGATGGGCTTCTTGAACCCTGTATGTCTCCCTATAACACTCCAATACTGCCTGTAAAGAAGCCAGACAGGTCATACTGGTTAGCACAAGACCTTGGAGTTATTAATCAGACAGTCCAAACTACACTCCCTCTTGTTCCCAATCCTTATACTAT
This sequence comes from Hylobates moloch, assembly GCF_009828535.3. Classification (NCBI taxonomy): domain Eukaryota; kingdom Metazoa; phylum Chordata; class Mammalia; order Primates; family Hylobatidae; genus Hylobates; species Hylobates moloch. The sequence continues at coordinate 129,351,050 of NW_026652276.1, read as the reverse complement.
TATCAGTAGGATCCCATACAGCCATGAGTAGTTTACAGTAGTACATTTAAAAGATGCCTTCTGGACTTCGTTAGCAGAGGACAGCTGGGACCCATTTGCCTTTGAGTGGGAAAACCCTCACTCAATTTCTCAAAAACTATCTATTAGATCTGTCTTCTGCCTTCTCCTCCCTTAGGACTCAAGGCATTCTAGCCCAGACGCCAACTCTTGAATTTCCAGTTCACTACCACCAGCCTAGAGATCACATCCTCATCAGGAGTTGGAAAGAAGGGAAGCTCGATCCCACTTGGGAAGGACCTTATTTAGTGCTCTTAACAACTGATACAGCAGTTTGGACTGCCAAGAAGGGCTGGACTCATCACACTCGAGTTAAGCGGGCACCACCCTTCCCAGAATCATGGACCCTTGTTCCAGGACCAACTCTTACCAAGCTAAGGCTAAAGAGGGTTTAACCCCCTTATTCTGTATTTCTTTCCTCCCCCTACCCCATCCCTAGTCTCCTTATCATTAATGTAACCAAGTCAAGCTCACCCCAAACTATTACCTTTGATGCTTGCCTTGTTATACCCTGTGGAGAGTTGTCAAGTCAAAAGCAACTCTCCTCTTCAGAAAAGTAGCTCCATCCTTCCTGGCTCTCCTCAGATTGGGCATTTGTTAACCGGGATAAGTTAGTTTGGGAAGAGTTTGATTAAGACTCCAGTATGAACTGGAAATCTTGTCCTCTTAGAGCAGAGCTTCTCTGCCAAAGTTGGTCCAATGTTCTATGAAATACTAAAGAGCAAGGATGGACCACCCCAACTGGTGCTTGCAGTTTCTTAAAACCATATATTCATTTTACTAAAGGAATTACCCCTCCCAATTGTCAGCTGAACAAATGTAATCCAGCACAGATTACCATCTCTGCTCCCCAGAGTTCTTCCCCTTAATTAAGCCATTCCTATGGTATAGGAGCAGAAGTCTCAGGGAAGGACCCCACAGGATCCTTTGAAATGCACTTCATTGCTTCCCTACCTCCTGTATACCCCTTTGTCCCTCTCCTAAGTTCTCCGCTAACCAAACCTTTTCTCGTTGTATACCCAAAGATAAACTGAAAGTAGCTGTTATAGAGGTTAAAGATTTAAAACAAATTATAGCCATTGAAACAGGGTATCAGGACACAAATTCTTGGCTGGAATGGATTAAATATTCTGTTCACACGCTAAACAAAAGCAACTGTTATGCTTGTGTGACAGGCAGGCCAGAGACCCAAATTGTCCCCTTTCCACTCGTGAGGTAGTCCTTTCACGGACCAGGCATGAGCTGTGTAGTAGCTGTCTTCCAGAACCCCACAATCTGAGGTGATGAGTCATGCAAGACTCTTTCACTGCTGTTCCCTGAGGTCAAGAGCCCTGCGGGTCAGCCCCGGAGTACCATCTGGCCTCCAGCCCCTGATATTAATTTCACCTCATGCCTTTCACGGCAGGAGGAAAAGTTAGCATTCCTTGGAGACTTAACAGGGTGCAGTGAAACCAAGCCTTTTCAATAGCTTACCGATCAGTGTGCCCTTGTTCATCCCCAAGCAAATGTTTGGTGGTATTACAGGGGACTATTGCTGGGTACTCTGCCAAGTAACTGGAGAAGCACTTACACTCTAATTCAATTGGCTATCCCTTTCACCTTGGCATTTCATCAACCAGGAAAGTTGATAACAGAATAGCGTAAAAAGAGAGATGTCTCTCACAGATCCTTTGATCCTCATGTTTATATAGATGCTGTCGGAGTACCACAAGGGGTACCAGATGAATTCAAAGTCTGAAATCAAATAGCTGCAGGATTCGAGTCTATATTGTTCTGGTGATCAACTGTAAACAAGAATGTAGCTTAGAAGATAAATTATATCTTTTATAATTACCAACACTTTGTTAATTATACTAGAGATGCTATTAAAGGAATAGTTGAACAATTAGGCCCTACCAGCCAAATGGCCTGGGAAAATAGAATAGCCCTTGACATGATATTAGCTGAAAAAGGCAGGGTTTGTGTCATGATTGGAGTCCAGTGTTGTACTTTTATTCCTAATAACACTGCCCTTGATGGAACAATAACAAAAGCCTTACAAGGCCTTACCTCCTTATCAAATGAGTTAGCTAAAAATTCTGGAATAAATGACCCCTTTACAAGCCTCATGGAAAAATGGTTTGAGAAATGGAAAGGAATTATGACCTCAATATTCACCTCCCTTGTAATCGTTATAGGTATATTTTTGTAGGATGCTGTATCATATTCTGTATTCGTGGTTTAGTGCAAACACTTATAGAAACAGCTTCACCAAAACCTCCCTTAGTTAACCCCTGCCTTATTCAGATAAACTCTTCCTTCTAGACTCCCAAGAAGAAGAGAGCCAAGATATACTGAGACGTTTTGAAGAGGAAAAACTATAAAATCAAGAGGAGGAAATTGTCAGAGATGATAAATTCCTCTTCAAAAGGTTTTAATTCCCTGTTCTTCCCATTCTTTGTTTCTCGAGTTTCTATAGTTACCCATGTGTAGTAAACAATCCTTCCCGCCCTTGCCGTGCCCTGACAAGCCTAGATGTGCCTTGCACCATAACAAATAGCCTTCCCCTTCCCTCCTAGATATCTGTGTTCAATTTCAAACATTAGCCAATTGGGTCAGTTTAGACTATGCGATCCAACCCCAGCCAATGGAGAAAGCACACAGCAGTAGGAACCAATTTCACTAGGGATAAAAATCCCTGCCCTGCTGCAGGTGTCCATCCCACAGACTCTGACCCAACAACAGATGAATAACATACACTGACACAGATATTATGCATGTCAGTCCAGCTGAGACTCTGGCCCACTTACAGACTCCCAGGAGAGTGTCGTAAAGAGTTGCAACCATGGTCCCAACTTGCTGGCCCTCCCGGCATTTATACACCACACGTTAAACGACAAAAGTCTCAAGTAAACACCACTAGAAGGTAATTACCATTGCCGACCCCTGAGTAGAGAGCAATCATGCACCCGCGGATGGTCAAAGGTTTGTCTTAGGCCCCACATGAGTAACAAGCTATTTAGATAGACTCCTCCATATTCCTATGTTAATTACCCTTGCTATAGCTCAAAGAGGATTAGGCTGCCTTCAGCCATAACTGTATCCTGAGGCTTTTGCAAAAACCTTCCAGCTTTCCAAGAGGCTTTGTGTTTATTTTACAATTTTTCCCACCATTCTGACTGATCCCCTACATCTCCCTCTTTTCTGTTTTCTGTACAGGCCTTATTGATTGGAGAGTGCAGATATATGCAGCAACAGGTTTGTCAGGTGTGGCAGTCATTGCTCTTATTCTGGCTTTGCATCTTAGAATTAGTAAATAACATAAGACAATCATAAGTATAATTAGCAACATTCTTTTCCAGTCAAAGAGTGACCCCCAGGAGCGGGGGTCAAACCAGTAGAGATGAGCTTGCACACCCCTCTATATGGCTGTTTGTTGGGTGTGTAGATCTAAAGTGTAAAAGGATTCTAAAACTTTAGTTTTAAATTGGTTTACATCTGCTGCTGAATTGTTATGAAAGGTTCCCCAGAGATGTTGTTTCACCTCATCCCAACTATGGATTGATTGATTCCATGGTAGAGAAGTGACACAGATATGTTTATGCTCCCAGTCACAGTTTAATTGCTGTTGGAATGCCAGTGCATCTTGTCGCTCTCCCACATATTCCAAAGCAGCCTTGAGGGCTTGCAGACATGCAAGAATTTTTTAATCTATACCCTGCTGTAAGAGAAGTTCATTAGACACATTTTTGGCCAGATTATCTGCAAAGACAGCGTTTGTACTGATTCAGTAATAGATGCCACAGCAACAATAGCAGTTGCCAGGATGACTATGGCTGAGACTATAAAGGCCATAAATGTAACTATGAATCTTTTGTGTCTGAATAGAGACAGGGCATGTTCTAAGGTGGCAAGGGCAGAGGAACCCTGCCAAGTGTATCTCAAATTGACTGGTAGGAATGCCTCAGATTGTCTCCTTAATACCCTGACACTAGTAATATTTAGATTAGATATATTGTAATTAGTGATACATAAGCAAACCAAGCCTGTCCCTGCACCTGGGTCACAAACATGGAGTTTTGGACTGTAATAGAAATATTGGTTCCCATAAGAAAAACATATGGATGGGTAGTGCAAATCAGGCGCTGATCAGTGTGATTATGAATAAAGGTTAGAATATAGTTGTTACTGGAATTATGATATGTCCCATGCCAGGTGTCAAGGGAGGTGCCAAGATGTCCCAGGTGCCATAAAGTTTCTTGGACTTTACTTGGGGTCTAGGATATCCCATTCCCCAATCAGCCCAAATCATAGGGGAACAGGACATGGCTATGAAACTGTGATTGATGCCATGACAGAAGAGGACATTAGTAAGGCTCCCCTGCAAATGGCCATGGGGGCTCCAGTCTAAGATATTATAATTGCCTAACTGGAGCCTAAGTGCTTGTCCCCCATGACAGACCTCCCAGCTAAAGTGAAATCCATTACTTTCCTGGCTTTGTCCTTTAGCACTGGAAGGAACGTTTGGGAAAGCGGCATTGATTGCATTACCTGGTTTGAGGCTACCTGCAGCTAAGGCTGTTAAGGCATTTTCTTTGCCATGATGTAGCCAAAAATTGTGTTTGGGCAGATACATAGTAAGGGTTAGAACCTTTATAGCTTACACACAGTGGGAGGATAGTGCAGTGATATGTAGTGTTATCTGGCACCTTAGTCCAACGTGTGCCATTATTGAGGGATGCCACTGGGGGAATTTATCCCTCCCAGCCAAGTAGTCACATTATTATAGGCTGGGAAGGGGGGGTCTGCCCAGGTGACAGGGCGAAAGAAAGGTGGATCTAAGATACAAGCCCAATAGAGTGTAGCAGGTACAGGTTGCAGATAAAGAGAGAACATAAAAAGGATCAATACCCTACATGAGTTGCAATGTACAACAGAAAGCATAGCAAAGAACAAATAATCTAGAGTAAATAGTGCCTGTGTCTGGAGCAGAATTCATTCAGCCTCCTGAGTTGTCCTCTTCAGCATCCCCCAGGTAAAGTCTGGGGCTTGTGTTGTCGGCAGGAGCCGCGTCGTCCGGGGCTGCAGGTCCTGTGGGGTCAGCTCCTTCATCTCTGGTATCAGGTTGGGTCCTAGCCACGCCGTGGTATGGTTTGATGCATCATGCTGGAATCCAAAGAGGACCTGAGGGGTTGTGAACACAAGCATACCCTCTTCCCCACTTTAATAATTTACTTGACCACACCATACATTACTGTTCACATCTTTCCGTAAAACTGCAGGTTCTATGCCTTGACAGGTTTTAGCAAAGTGCTTTTCTACAGTTGATTGAAATTTGTCATCTAAATTTAGAAAATTAAGGATAAATAAGGCTTGTGCCAATAATGTTGCAGAGTCTTTACCCATACTCTCCCTTTTCTGTTTTTATTTTGAGCATATTTTTAAGGGTGGAGTGGGCATGTTCTACTATGGCTTGTCTTTGGGGGGTTATATGGGATGCCTGTGGAATGTTAGATATTCTACATGTGACAAAATTGTTGAAATTGTGAGCTGGCATAAGCTGGACCATTATCCGTTTTAATTTTTGAGGGCCACCCCATAAAAGCAAAAGTTAAAAGGAGATGTTTAATGACATATCGGGTTGATTCTCCAGAAAGGGCATGTGCACTAATTAGATGAGTGTTGGTATCAATGGATACATGTATATATCTAAGTTTTCCAAATTCAGGGATGTGTGTAACATCTGTTTGCTGTAACTGATTAGGTTCTAGTCCTCTAGGGTTAACACCTGTGGAAGGAGGGGACGTGCCTGTGAGCTGGCAATCTGGGCATTGTAGGATAATTTCTTTAGCCAGCCTCTGGGTAAGTTGAAATTGTTTAGATAAGTTTCTCCAATTGTGGTGGAAAAATTGATGCAATTGGGTGGCTTGGTCAAGCAGTGATGTCATAACCTGAAGGTCTGCTTGTCCATTGCTATAAGCCAATGGGTCAGGCAGAGAGCTGTGGGCTCAAATGTGTGTGATAAAAATAGGTTGTGTATGTTGATCTAGCAATTGCTCAAGTCAAAGAAAAAGAGCACACAGGGTGGGCTCAAGAGTGGGCTTAATAAGGGCTGTTTCAAGGTTCTGCAATAAATAAACAGAGTAAGCCAAGTCACTCACAATATTGATGGGCTGAGTGGAAAAAGTTTCCAAGGCCAATATCAGGACCCCAATCTCAGCTCTCTGAGTGCTAGTAAACCCAGATCAAGTGATTGAATTATGTGGTCTCCACCAGACTGCCGCTTTTCCAGTTTACCAGAACCATCAGTAAACAGTGTTAAAGCATTAGATATGGGGGGGGTGAACTATTTTTGTGGGCAAGATTACTGGAGTATCAGATAAGAAATGAAGGAGTTTATCAGCAGGGAGGACATACTGTATTTGTCCTGTGTAATCAGAGAAAGCTGTTTGAAGATCAATAGATACTGGCAATACTGCTTCAAATTGCTTTTTACTTAAAGGAATCCTGATGACAACAAGGTCATAACCTAGCAACTTATTGCATCGTTTGTGACCTGAATAGATGACTTTAGTAATTAACTGAATGTAGGGAGATAGTGTTTTAGTCCTGGTATGTGAGCAAAAAACTCATTCTAGGAAACGCAGCCTGGGGGCCATCTGTCCTATTAACCCTGTAGGGGGGTGTTTAGTGAGAAAAATAAACAATTGAATTGAATACCATGGATCAATGCGGTCTAGCTGCCTCTGAGAGATGGCTTTCTCTATGTCCTTGACTTCACTTTTTGCTGCAGGGGTTAAATATCTGGGAGAATCCAGGGCTGGATTGCCCTTTAAGATAGAAAACAGATTTTGCAGCTTATTATTAGAATCTATAATTTCTCTCCCTTTAAAAGTTATTGCTCTACTTACATTGGATTTTGAGAGAGCCATGTCAGGGGTAAGAGAGTGATAAGAGCAGTGGTTATTATTAGAAAAGGGGTCTTTCAAATTCTTAAATTGTTCTTAAATTTTAAAAGAGAATTATAATTTGGGATGTTGCTTGTATACAAGGAACACATGAAATTTTGCTTCGGGCCGCCCACGGAGCCGGATTGCTGAGTAGCCAGGCCCCAGGGTGGCAGCCGCTTAGCGCTTGCTTAGGTGCTGCCGCCGCTTTTTGTCTGTGCCACTTTTTTTTGTGCCGCTTTTTCTGTGTGTGCTGCTCCCTCCCCCCACCACCAGGTGGCTGCGGCTGGCCAGGCGGATCTTCCTGTGTGCGCTTCCTGCCCCTCCCTAGCAGGCCAGCCCCACCTGGGCCTGGCTTCTTGTCGCTGCCTCTGCCCAGGCCAAGTTCATGGGAGCACTTGCTGGCTCCGGGTTTGCGAGCTTCCCCACCACCGAGCTTTCCCTTTTGCCTACCACTTGCTTGGCCGCGCAGCTCTGGCCTCTAATGCCTTTTCTTATCTTTTTTATAAGCATTAAAAGAAATGGGTTTGTGTACTTGATTGCCTTGCTGATCTTGCATTACCAGGCAGGTTAAGTGCTCCCCTTCTAGTGCCGCTTTCTTGAGACACGGTCTCATAGCTGTGGTGTATCTCCTGTTCTTTTTTCTATCTATTGGAGGAGGAGGAGGCTTAGGTAAAACCTCTGTTTCCTCTTTGTTATTTTGGCCCAGTGATATCGGGGCTGAGGGTAAAGGAGGCGGTAAGGCAGGTGACATTTCTTTCTCCTTCTCCTTTTTAGGCTCTTCTGTGTATAATGGAGCCAGGGCCGCCTTAAAGCCCATAGTGTTAGAGCTGTTACTGAGACCCATTGCCCTTGTGCATAATGTTGTTTAAGATTTCTCCCCACTTGTTCCCAGAGCTCTACATCTAGCATGCCTTTTCCAGCAAACCATGGGTTTGGGATTCAACAGTTTGCATTAAGTCCCTTAAATGAGCCTGTGAAACCAAGTCTCCACTAGCTTTAAGCAGCTGTTTCAATACTTTTATATACTGTTTCTGTTGAGCTGATAACTGTTGTCCCATGATGAAACCTTAGCCTGAACAACCCCCTCTGAACTTGGAAATCCCGAGTGGGCACCAATGACTTACTGATTACTCAGTAACCGTGCGGTCCTTTTTTACCTTCATTTTCAGGGTGTCCTTCGTGCTTCCTTTGTAGTGATCCTCACACAGGGCACCAGCTGCAGGGGTCCGTCCTGCAGACCCTGACCCAACAACAGATGAATAAATATCCTGACACAGATATTATGCTAAGAGTTCAGGCCATTTACAGACTCCCAAGAGAGGGTTGTAAAGACTTGCAACCATGGCCCCCACTCGCTGGCCCTCTGTCATTTATATGGCACACATTAAATGACAAAAGTCTCAAGTAAACACCACTAGAAGGTAATTACCATGCAGAGAGCAATCATGCACCTGCAGATGGTCAAAGGTTAGTCTTAGGACCACATGAGTCAACAAGCTATTTAGATAGACTCCTCTACATTCCTATGTTAATTACCCTTGCTATAGCTCAAGGAGGATTAGGCTGCCTTCAGCCATAACTCTATCCTGAGGCTTTTGCAAAAACCTTCCAGCTTTCCAAGAAGGTTTGTGTTTATTTTACAATTTTTCCCTCCATCCTGACTGAACCCCTACATCCTATCCCACTCGGTGTGCTCTTGTGATCATGACTGGTGCAAGCTGCACCCTTCTGCAGAAGTAAATTTGCCTTGCTGAGAAAATTTCTGTTCAAGAGCTATTTCTTTTGCGGCACTGAAACTTGTTTCTAACGTGAGTGCTGTAAGTGTAAGCAGAAATTAACACCAGCTGGTTGTTAGTCTTTAGCCAAGACAAACCCCAATTCAGTTACCTACCTAGGAATGGGTCTCAGGCTGAAGTGTAAGCAGAAATTAACACCAGCTTGTTGTTAATCTTTAGCCAAGACAAACCCCAATTCAGTTACTTACCTAGGGATGGGTCTCAGGCTAAAGACTGCTGTCTACTATCCTAGAAGCAGGGGAAAAAACTCATCTTTCCTGCTGGAATAGAACTGGTTCGATTCCATCATCATGGAAGCAGGAAAAACTTGCCTTCCTTGTGTTGGAAGCAAGTAAAACTAAAAAAAAAAAAAAAAAAAGGAGTTGTTTGATCTCGAGCAACTTTTGGGAGATCAGGGATTCTCTGGAGGGAGTGCTCTCAGACCTCAGCAAATTATCCTATTGGTTTGAGCCATAAAGTTAGCTCATGCTAACTTTGATTTAAAGCTTGTCAAAGGTCAGGGATATCTCCACTCAGAAACCCCTTCTGGTTACCAAAATGTAAACCCAGAAAATCTGAGAGTTCTCAGTTAATTTTGAAAGTTTAGGCCAGGCACAGTGGCTCACACCTATAATCCCAGCACTTTGGGAGGCTGAGGTGGGTGGATCACGAGGTCAGGAGTTCAAGACCAGACTAGCCAAGATGGTGAAACACTGTCTCTACTAAAAATACAAAAATTAGCCAGGCGTCTGTAATGGCAGCTACTCAGGAGGCTGAGGCAGGTGAATTGCTTGAACCTGGGAGGCAGAGGTTGCAGTGAGCCGAGATCATGCCACTGCACTCCAGCCTGGGCAACAGAGCAAAACTCTTGTCTCAAAAAAAAAAAAAAAAAAGAAACAAAGAAAGTTTACTTTGTCAAGGTCGAGGATGTGCACCCATGACACAGTCTCAGGAAGTCCTGACAACATGTGCCCAAGGTGGTTGTGGCACAGCTTGGTTTTATACATTTTAGGGAGACATGAGACATCAATCAATACATGTAAGAAGTACATTAGTTCAGTCTGGAAAGGCTGGACAACTCGAAGTGAAGGTGAGAAGACCTGAAGCAGGAGGGGGCTTCCAGGTCACAGATAAGTGAGAGACAAACAATTGCATTCCTCTGAGTTTCTGATTAGCCTTTCCAAAGGAGGCAATCAGATACGCATCTATCTCAGTCAACAGAGGGACAACTGAATAGAATGGGAGGCAGGTTTGCTCTAAGCAGTTCCTAGCTGCTTTTTCCCTTTAGCTTAGTGATTTTGGAGGCCCAAGATATTTCCCTTTCACAATGCAAAAATAAAGTTTGATGAAGAAAAGGGGAAAGTAGGAAGTAGAGAAGGAAGAGGAGGAAGAGAAAGAGGGACAGGGAGGACACAGAAGAAAGTAGCTGTTGGCAGCCACCTTAAAACCATCTTGGAAAAGGCTGTCTCAGGATAGAGTGAAACCAGAAGAAACAGAGCTAAGAGGTGGCCCCACGCGACTTTGAGCACTACTTTAAGCTTTAAATCTCCTAAACTTTCCAGCTTAGATGAGTCACATTATCCTTTCTTACAAGACTTGGTTGTGAAATACGTATTTTACCAGATTCCAGCTGGAAGCAACTACATTTCTTTTGCTTTCTTTCTTTCATTTTTTTTTTGTTGTTATTATCCCTAAATGAATACTGAAACTACCCAAGAGAGGTCTAAGAAGCTACCCACTTGGTGACAAAATATAAAGAATTAAAGGAAGGAAGAGGAGGGCAGAAATTAGAGAAACATAATCACCAAGAGTTACTTGGGCAATTTAACAACAACAATAACAACAAAAACAACCTGATTAAAAAATGGGCAAAGCCGGCCGGGTGCGGTGGTTCACCCCTATGATCCCAGCACTTTGGGAGGCCAATGTGGGCAGATCACCTGAGGTCAGGAGTTCAAGGCCAGTTTGGCCAACATCGTGAAACCCCATCTCTACTAAAAATATGAAAATTAGCTGGGTGTGGTGGCACGCACCTTCAATCCCAGCTACTTGGGAGGCTGAGGCAGGAGAATTGCTTGATCCCCGGAAGCTGAGGTTGCAGTGAGCCGAGATTGTGCCACTGCACTCCAACCTGGACAACAGAGTGAGACTCCATCTCAAAAAAATAAAAAAAAAATTTAAAAAAGGAAGGAAATTCTGACACATGCTACAAGGATGAACTTTAAGGATATTCCGCTAAGTGAAATAAATCAATCACAAAATGACAAATGTGGTATGATTCTACTTATATGAGGTACCTACAGTAGCCAAATTCCCAGAGGCAAAAAGTAGAAAAGTGGTTGCCAGGGGGTTGGAGGGGGGGAGAATGGGGAATTAGTGTTTAGTAGGTACAGAGTTTCCGTTTTGCAAGAAAAAAGAATTCTGAGGGCGGGTGGTGGTGATGGTGATGTTAATGAACCTAATGCCACTGAGCTGTAAATTTAAAAATGTTTAAGGTGGTAGATTTTGTGTTATGTGTATTTTACCATAAGTGTAGAAAAAAAGAGTTACGTGGACAAAAACACTTGCTGTAAGACAGACTTACATAGCTTGGCTGGAGAACAGCTAGAGTAAACAAATACATCATCTAAAGTAAATGAAAAATGTATAAATCCTGAGGGGAAAATTTTTTTTTTAACTCTAAGACTTATGCAAATTTATGCAAATAAATAAACAAAACTCTAAGACATATTTATGTAGAAACCTTAGGAGAAAATCAGGCCAGGGGCTGTGGCTCATTTTTGTAATCCCAGCACTTTGGGAGGGCAAGGCAGGTAGATCACTTGAATTCAGGAGCTCAAGACCAGCCTAGGCAACATAATGAGACCCTGTCTCAAAAAAAAAAAAAGAAAGAGAGAGAGAAAGAGAGAGAGAAAGAAAGGAAGGAAGGAAAGAAAGAAAAAAGAAAGAAAGAAAGAGAGAGAAAGAAAGAGAAAAGAAATTCTCCAATGTCTCCAATATAAAGCCAGCTTTGGGATCTACTACCCTGTGTTGGTGCTTCCTAAACTGGAGAATGCACGTCCCCCAAAAATATGTCTACAGAACCCACCCCACTCCCTGTGCCCTGGGATCTGCTGACCTCATTTTAAGAAATATTGCACCTAATGTCAAAATAACACAATCACCCTGCATTTGTGATTTTTACTTTGGTTGAATTACTGTACGTTATAAAGGTATGTTATATATTTAGTAATAATACATAGCCAAAAGCTTTATAGATTATCTTTGATTTCTTGAGGTAGTGTTTTCCCAACCTCAACACTCTTAGCTGCCCAAGAACATCATTAGAGAAACCAGTTTGAGAAGTATCGTACTACACAGAAGTTGTCTAAAGACCCTGAGATTTAATAATCTGGCAACAGAAGTTTCTGGTTTGAGCTCAAGCGACTCCTAAAGAAAGTTGGGGGCCGGGCATGGTGGCTCACACCTGTAATCCCAGCACTTTAGGAGGGTGAGGCAGGCAGATCACTTGAAGTCAGGAGTTTCAGACCAGCCTGGGCAACATGGTGAAACCCCATCTCTACCAAAAATACAAACATTAGCTGGGTGTGGTAGCACATGCCTGTGATCCCAGCTACTCAGGAAGCTGAGGTGGGAGGATCGCTTAAGCCCAGGAGGCAGAGGTTGCAGGGAGCTGAGATCTCGCCACTGCACTCCAGCTTGGGTAATAGAGTGAGACTCCCATCTAAAAAAAAAAAGAAAAGAAAAGAAAAAAGAAAAGAAAAGAAAAGAGAAAAGAAAAGAAAAGAGAAAAAGAAAAGAAAAGAAAAGAAAGAAAGAAAATTGATAGGAAAATAATGAATGCTGAGGTAGGAGGGCAGGAGGCAGGGGCAGGGATCAGGGAAGGGCACAGGTGGCCAGTCAGTCATGGAGGCAGGATCTGTGGCTTTTAAGGGCCCTTTCTCCAGGACCTTGCACAGGGCCTGGCACACAGTTGGCAGTCAATAGATATCATCGAATGAATTAGGGAAGAAGGAGGAGGAGGACAAATGTTGTGTTTTGTCATAACCAGAACCTCTTTGTGTCTAAACTAGACAAAGCTGTGACTTTTCACACAGCTTGGTGTGAGTTCGCTTGACTCCTAAAGAAAGTTGTGGGGGCCAGGCGTGGTGGCTCACGCCTGTAATCTCAGCGCTTTGGGAGGCTGAGGCATGCGGATCATGAGGTCAGGAGATCAAGACCATCCTGGCCAACATGGTGAAACTCCATCTCTACTAAAATACAAAAAATTAGCCAGGCATGGTGGCGAGGTGCCTGTAGTCCCAGCTACTCAGGAGGCTGAGGCAGGGGAATTGCTTGAACCCGGGAGGCAGAGATTGCAGTGAGCCAAGATTGTGCCACTGCACTCCAGCCTGGCGACAGAGCGAGACTCCGTCTAAAAAAAAAAAAAAATGCCCGGCGCAGTGGCTCATGCCTGTAATCCCAGCACTTTGGGTGGCTGAGGTGGGCGGATCACCTGAGGTTGGGAGTTCGAGACCAGCCTGACCAACACAGAGAAACCGTGTCTCTACTAAAAACACAAAATTAGCCAGGTATGGTGGTGCATGCCTGTAATCCCAGCTACTCGGGAGGCTGAGGCAGGAGAATCGCTTGAACTGGGGAGGTAGAGGTTGCGGTGAGCCAAGATTGACCCATTGCACTCCAGCCTGGGTAACAAGAGCGAAACTCCATCTCAGAAAAAAAAAACAAAAAAAGAAAAGAAAGTTGGGGGCCAGGAGTGGTGGCTCACTCCTGTAATCTCAGCACTTTGGAAGTCCAGGGCAGGTGGGAACTTGATTTCTGCTCTAACTGGTTTGGGGATGTGAATGAAGGGTAGGCAGAGATCTGACTTCAAGGCTTCAGGGAGCATGTGAGATAATTACAAAGTTAAGCAAGGGAAATTAAATTACAGGCCAAAAATCACAATCCTTTTGCTCCTGAAGTATAGAAATGCCCTGGTTTGCTAGAGAATTGACTTTTTTGAAGCTTCTTTTTTTATTTTTATTTATTTCTTAGACAGGGTCTTGCTTTGTCACCTAGGCTGGAGTGCAGTGGCTCCATCACAGCATGCTGCAGCCTCCACCTCTGGAGCTCAAGTAAGCCTCTCACCTCAGCCTCCCAAGTAGCTGGGACTATAGACATGTGCCACTGTGCCTGGCTAATTTTTTTTTCTTTGACATGGAGTCTCACTCTGTCGCCCAGGCTGGAGTGCAGTGGTGCAATCTTGGCTCACTGAACCTCTGCCTCCCGGGTTCAAGTGATTCTCCTGCCTCAGCCTCCTTAGTAGCTGGGATTACAGGCATGCACCACCACGCCTGGCTAATTTTTGTATTTTTAGAAGAGACGGGGTTTCACCATGTTGGTCAGGCTGCTCTCGAACTCCTGACCTCATGATCCACCTGCCTCGGCCTCCCAAAGTGCTGAGATTTCAGGCATGAGCCACCGCGCCTGGAGCGTGGCTAATATTTTTTATTTTTTGTAGAGACAACATCTCACTGTGTCACCCAGGCTGGTTTCGAACTCCTGGCCTCAAGCAGTCTCCCTATCCTGGCCTCCCAAAGTGTTGGGATTACAGGCACGAGTCACTGTGCCTGGCCCAGCTTCTTTTTTAGTATTAAAAAAAATGCTGTGTCAGCCAGGATAGAATGGCCTATGCCACAGTAACAACCAACCCCCAAATTGCAGCAATCACATTTATTTCCTACTTTTGCTACATGTCCAAGGTGGGGCTGCAGGGCCTCTTTGCTGCTGCCACCACTCAGGGCCCAGGCTGCCAGTGGTGTCCTCTCAACAGTGGCTTCCTTGATCATCAGGACATTGGGAAGGTGAACATGGTGAATTACGCAATGCTTTCTACCCAGAAGGGTCACGTGTCATTCCTGCTCAAATTTCATTGACCAAAAAGAGCTACATAACCCAAATCCTACCAGGTGCCCCAAAGGTAGAGAGCTGCAAATACTTAGTGAACGGTATTTAATTTAATTACAGAACTGGAATTGCACAAATGAAGACGGAAGGTCTGGATTGGTTCTTCAACTCTATTAGGTTGGTGCAAAAGTAACTGCGGGTTTGCCATTTTAATGGCAAAAAGCGCAATAACTTTTGCACCAACCTAATACATATGCAAGAAGTTCTGTCACAAATTATAATTGGGGCTATAGCTATAGATTCACTGTTTGAAAGCCAATGTGAATCAAGGATTATTATGGGAGACTTCTACATTTCCCCCATACTGTTCTACAGCTTTGACTCAGAAATGCATTTTAGAATGTAAAAGATTTTTTCTTTTTTTTTAAACTCATTGCTTACTGCTTCTTAATTTAGTAAAAATCTACAAAGATATCTTTTTCTTTTTCTTTTTTTTTTTTGAGACGGAGTTTTGCTCTTGTTATCCAGGCTGGAGTGCAATGGCGCAATCTTGGCTCACCGAAACCTCCACCTCCTGGGTTCAAGCGATTCTCCTGCCTCAGCCTCCCGAGTACCTGGAATTACAGGCGTGTGCCACCAAGCTTGGCTAATTTTGTATTTTTAGTAGTGATGGGGTTTCTCCATGTTGGCCAGGCTGCTCTCGAACTCCTGACCTCAAGTGATCTGCCTGCCTCAGCCTCCCAAAAGTTACAGGTGTGAGCCACCATACCTGGCCTACAAAGATATCTTGATTACTCTTCCAATTCAACTCTCTATTTGCAAAAGCCTCTAATATTTCAAAATTCTGAGTTTCTTCTGACAAAATTGGGGTAATGAACAAATCACAGAAAAATAGAGCTGGAAAGGAATACAGGGATTATCTGATCCAGTCATCTAAGAGAACAGAAAAGATATAAATAAATAAATAAATAAATAAATAAATAAATAAATAGCTCTGGGATGTAGTCTTTCTGGTTAAACAGCTTCCAGATGACGAAGTTGCAGCACTTAAACTTTTGACTCCTGTAGGGCACAGCAGTGCATGCCTATAGTCCCAGCTACTCCTGAGGTGGGAAGATCACTTGAGCCCAAGAAGTCCTGGACTATAGTACACGATGCCAGTCGGTCGTCCGTACTAATTTCAGCATCAATATGGTGACCTCCTGGGAGTGGGGGAGCACCAGGTTGCCTAAGGATGGGTGAACCAGTCCAGGCAGAAACTGAACAGGTCAAAACTCCTATGCTGATGAGTAGTGGGATCGTGACTGTGAATAGGCATTGCACTCCAGCCTGGACAACATAGATAGATCCTATCTCTAAGAATAGCGAGAGAGAGAGAGGGAAATAAACTTATGACTCCCAGGCAAATTCCCTTTCCTCACAGGCCTCTAATTAATGTTGGAAAATGCCGTTCTCTGTACAACTTTCTGTTTCCTACAGTTGCCTGGCCTCCGTTTGTTTTTGTCACGTCATATTCCTCAACTGTTCTAACTGGAGTGGAGCTGTGGTCATCTGTTGTTATAGCAGTAATACTGAACATTGCCACCATCTTCATTAAGTGATTCTTACTTGCCCCGGCAGTATTGTATTTTCCCCATACAAATATCATGTGTGATAGGTTCAACTGTGACCCCTAAAAAATCTGTTCAAGTCCTAACCCTTAGTGCCTATGCATGTAGCCTTATTTGGAAATAAGGTTTCTGCGGATGTAATTACGTTAATATGAGGACACACTGGATTAGGGTGTGCTCTAAGGTGACTGTCCTTATAATAGGCGAGAACTTGAGTGATGCATGTACAAGCCAAGAAACGCCAAGGATGGCCAGCAGCCACCAGAAGCTGGAAAAGGTGAGGAAGGTTCTTCCCTAAAGCCTTCGAAGACTATGGCCCTGCTGATGCCTTGATTTTGGATTTCTGGCCTCCAAGACTGCCAAAGAATAAATTTCTGTTGTTTTAAGTCGCTGAATTTGTGGAACTTGTTAAGGCAGCCCAAGGAAACCAACACACTCCATGAGATGGGTATTAATTATTCTCATTTTACAGATGAAGAAACTGAGGTTTATGGAGATTAAAGATTTGCTTGAAGACTTAACAGCCATGAGAACTAAATCAACGTGTAGGTTTTATTTGGATCCTATAAAAAGCCATTTTTGAGATAATCAATGAAATTTGAATATGGTTTGGGTAGTGAGTGTTATTAATTTATTATAAACCTTATATTATTGTTTTAGATGTTACTAATTATATTTGTTGGTGCAATGTGCAGTGTTATTACATTGTTATGCAATAACATCATAATGATCATATTTTAAAAGGGTTTGGCCAGGTGCAGTGGCTCATGCCTGTAATTCCAGCAGTTTGGGAGGCTGAAGGGGGAGGATTGCTTGAGCCCAGGAGTTTGAGACCAGCCTGGGCAACATGGTGAGATGTTGATCTAAAAAATAACAAATACATTTTTTTAAAAGAAGGAAAAAAAATAAGTAGAAAGAAATAAAAGGTTTTTATCAGCGAAATATGCATACTGAAGTGTTTGTGGGTGAAATTTCATGACGTCTGGAGCTTGCTTTAAAATGCTCATCCTGGCCAGACACGGTGGCTCACGCCTGTAATCCCAGCACTTTGGGAGGTCGAGGCAGGTGGATCACCTGAGGTCAGGAATTTGAGACCAGCCAGGCCAACATGGCGAAACCCTATCTCTACTACAAATAAAAAAATTGCCAGGCATGGTGGCGCACTCCTGTAATCCCAGCTACTCAGGAGGCTGAGAATCGCATAAATCTGGAAGGCAGAGGTTGCAGTGAGCCGAGATTGCGCCACTGCACTTCAGCCTGGGTGACAGAGCAAGACTGTCAAAAAAAAAAAAAAAAAAAAAGAGGAGAGAGATAAGGGCAAGAAAAGGTTCCAATCACTGCCTCGGCCACGTCCACTGCCATGACCACTGAAACCTCACAGGATCATTTGCACCTTGGATTTCAGATGCTGATAACTGGTTTCTGTAAGGTGAGGTCAGGGCAGAGAAGATCCAGGAGAGGCCTGGCATGCTGCTCAAAAGACTCCTTCCATAAGGGCGGATGGCAGGGCTGAAACGGCCTTTGCAAAAATTATAACAGAGGAAATTACGACAGTGAAAGAGATCAAACTAACTGACTCCATCCAGCTTCTAACCTTTAAGCTGTGCTTGTTCACTCCTGGGCATAGGCTGAACTAACCTTGGGAAAGAAATTAGCTTACAGTTTGACTCTGAAACAAAACTGATAATAGCCTTTTCCCCAAAAAGACCCACTTCTTGCCTGGGGACCAGTCTATCTTTGTAGAACTGATAAATTAGCTACAAGATTAGAAATTATGGTTTAGAGGTCATGCAGCCTCTGGCTGCAAGAGTCTGAGCCTGCCCACATTGCTTCTGGGGATAACATCACTATTGTAAAACCTAAGATCAGTGCTTGAGACATTTCGCAGACCTTGCACTGGATGGATCAGCCTACACTACCCAGAAGGGTAATCTGGCTCAACCAGTTCTGTGATCCCACCCAGGAACAGAAGACAGCAAGAAAACCTCATTAGGACCCCCTATGATTCCACCTCCAAACTGGCCAATCAGCACCCCACACTTCCTGAGACTCCACCCCCCAAATTATCTTTAAAAATTCTCCAAATGCTCAGGGAGACTAATTTGAGTAATAATAAAACTCTGGTCTCCCGCATAGCCTGCTCTGCATGAATTACTCTTTCTCCATTGCAATTCTCCTGTCTTGATAAATTGGCTCTGTCTAGGCAGCGGGCAAGGTGAACCTGCTGGGTGGTTACAGGGCTTTGGGTAGGAGAGAGAGAGGAGATGAAGAGAATGTTTGCAGGGAAGGCAAAAGGGGAACCCCTGGGGCAAATCCTGGGGGGAAAGTAAGGGAGAGGTACTCTCCAAGTTTCATAGGTGAAACTTGAGTCATCTGTAAATGTGAATACCTCCGAATAAATAGAAGAAATGTAAATAGTACTTGCTATGTCCCAAGGCTTATTCTGGATGCTTTACAAATATTAACTCCTGTAAACTTCTCAATAACCTGTGATGTAAGTGCTATTATTATCTCCATTTTGCATGTGAATAAACTGAGGCAAAGAGAGGTTAAGCAACTAGCCCAAGGTTGCCCAGTTGGTAAGGGTTGGAGCTGGGACTCAGATCAGACAAGCCTGTTCCATCATCTCTCCACCAAATCTGGAAATCATCACTCTGTGGCTGAGTGTTGAGAATGGCACAAAGAGTTAAGATTACTGCATTTTGGTGGATCTTTCTTCTCCTGAAAACTGGGTCACCCTAACAGTCTCCTGGGGTTACCTGGCCAGGATACCTTGAGTCTCTGACATTTTTTTTCTTCCCTCAGGTCTGGTTCCCTGATCCCTCTTGGCTTGTGCCTTGTCTGCTCCAGATGGGTGTCCTCTCTCTGTGCCAGTGTATCAGCCAAGGGTCCATCCAGAAAAACCCACTCAGAGTGATGTATACTAGGGAGATATGAGAGGACCTAAACAATTTTGGAAGCTGGTTAATGCAAACTAAAAACAATTCTGGGATGGGCACAGTGGCTCACACCTGTAATCTCAGTACTTTGGTTTTTTGTTGCTGTTGTTGTTGTTGTTTTTGAGATGGAGTCTTGCCCTATCACCTAGGCTGGAGTGCAGTGGCATGATCTCAGCTCACTGCAACCTCCACCTCCCGGGTTCAAGCAATTCTCCTGCCTCAGCCACCCAAGTAGCTGGAATTACAAGCATGTGCCACCACGACCAGCTAAGTTTTGTATTTTTAGTAGAGACAGGGTTTCACCTTGTTGGCGAGGCTCAAACTCCTGACCTCAAGTGATCCACCTGCCTCAGCCTTCATCCCAGCACTTTGGAAAGCTGAGGCAGCTGGATTTCTTGAACCCAGGAGTTCAAGACCAGCTTGGGCAACATGGCAAAACCTCATCTCAACAAAAAAATTTATGAGGTTATTAATAATAATAATAATAATAAATAAAATGCTAAGGTCCACAAACCATCTGAATGGACCCATCCTCTCTGCCAGGACATTCCAAAGTTAACCTGAAAAACTGGTTCAGGCCATGACAGGAAGGGAGGGTTGGACATACCTCATTATACTCTCCTCTCTTTTGGATTTCAGCAAAAGCTGACAAGCATTAACATCAACACAGACCTTAAGGCTGATGAGAAAAACTTACAGCCCGGGCGCAGTGGCTCATGCCTGTAATCCCAGCACTTTGGGAGGCCGAGGTGGGCGGATCACTTGAGGTCAGGAGTTCAAGACCAGCCTGGTCAACATGGCAAAACCCTGTCTCTACTAAAAATGCAAAAATTAGCCAGGCATGGTGGTGCACACCTGTAATACCAGCTACTCTGGAGGCTGAGGCAGAAGGATCACTTGAGCCCGGGAGGCAGAGGTTGCAGTGAGCCAAGATCACACCACTACACTCCAGCTTAGGTGACAGAGTGAGACCCTATCTCAAAAAGAAAACAAAAAAAAAGAAACACTTTCAGTCTATTATCCCTGAAGGCTGCTACCTGGAGCTTTCATCTACATGATAAAACTCTGGTCTCCACAACCCCTTATCGTCATAACCTAGACATTCCTTTCTATTTATTCCAGGTCTTTAGATAATAACTTAATAACTCTTTCAACCAACTGACATTCAGAAAATGTTTAAATCTACCTATAACCTGGACCACCCCCCGCCCTCCTCCTTCCAGTTGTCCCACCTTTCCAGACCAAACCAATGTACATCTTAACATGTATTTGATGTCTTATGTCTCCCTAAAATGTATAAAACTAAGCTGTGCCCCAACCACTTTGGGCACATGTTCTCAGGGTCTCCTGAGGGCTGTGTCACGGGCCATGGCCACCCTCATTTGGGCCAGAATAAATTTCTTCAAATATTTTACAGAACTTGACTCTTTTTGTCAACATTGAACAGTCTGTAGATGGCTGGTTCTGGGGCCTGAAGTCTGCAGGGCAGGTCCTCTGGGGATGAGGATGAGGATGGATATGAAGTGGAGGAAAGCAAGGATAAACTGGGACCCATGAGCCCAAAGCTGGAGCCAGAGATTGGAGCCCACATAGGTCTTTTAGAAAGCTTCCAATTTCAAGGAAGTAGGTGTCCTATAGGGAAAGCTAGAGCCTTCCACTATGGAACCAAACATATATCTGGCCCAAGAGTCAGAGAAGCTGAAAGAGGCTCCAGCAGAATGTGGAGGAGCTGTGAGCCACAGGCTGCCACCAACAAGGTGAGCCAACAGAAAAGCAACAACATGAGCATGTGCTGGGATGGTAGCTGGAGCCTGCACCAGTCGGCTAAGCACAGAAGGGATACAGCTGCTGTTTCACCTCTGTCTTCCAAATTCCACCCAAGATGTCTCTTGTGGGCCATGCCAGCCTGGAACTATGCAGGAAAGGGGATGCTGGGAGACATTGTTCCAGCTTAGCTCAACTGCTGCAAGCCCAAGCCACACACTTGGGATGGGACGCCCTGCTCTTGCTGGGGAATCCCCTCCATTCTTTCCCTGGAAGTCAAACTGCTGAAGAAAACAAGCCTCCTGCCCAGGGAATTTCTTTGCTTTCATGTTTGCTTTGTTCTCTGTTTTAGAGCCACGGTGGATTTATTCCCTGCTGCCAACTTCTAGTATGGACACCTGGGTGGGTGCCTTTGCTTCTCTTCAGAACCACCCACACCTTTCTATCCTTGGGCTCTCCTCCCCAGAGAGGGGTCATTATCCCAGTCAAACAGAGTTACGATGAACAGAGAATCCCTGACAGTCACCAGGGTTGTCACATAAATGACAGTGTAGTTATGTCTACCACACTGTTTATTCTTGATCTCTAGGATAAGTCTAGAACCAGTTGCTTTTACTTAAATACTTTAACACTTAGTGGTGGCATAATCTAAGTCAGCGGTTGTCAAACTTTTGCCTATGGCAAAATCACCTGGAATCCTCGGATCCACATTTTGATTTTCTTTTTTGTTTTTCTTTTATTGAGACAAGGTCTGGCTATGTTGCCTAGGTTAGAGTACAGTGGCTATTCACAAGTGCAACCACAGTGTGCTGCAGCCTCAAACTTCTGACCTCAAGCTATCCTCCTGCCTCAGCCTCCCAAGTAGCTGGGACTGCACTGTGTACACCACAGCATCCAGCTCCATCCCAAGTTTCTGATTCAGGTCTCTAAAGGGGCCTAAGAACTTGCGGTTCTATCAAGTTTCCAGGGGATGATGATGGCGTTGGTCTAGGAGCCACACTTTGAGAACCACTAGCCTTGAGGTTAAGAGGACAAACTTCCGATCAGACTGCATGGGCTGGACTCCCAATTCACCGTTCGTTTGCTTCATGACCGTGGGCAAGTTACTCAATATCTGCATGCCTCAGTTTCTTTACATGTAAAATGAGGACAAAAATGGCACCTACTTTTGGGGGTTGTAGTGAGACTTAAACAAATTAATCCACATAAAGTGTGTATCCATAAAGCACTATATTCATGTTTGATCCATAAAATACTTTATCCACATTAAGTATGGATACAACATACAGTTTATCCACATTAAGTATGGATACAACATACAGTAAACACTCAACAAACGTTTGCTATTGTTTTAATTCAGCATATGTTTTGTGAGTAAGTGACTATGTAGCAAGTGCATATTGAGTTCTAGATTTACAGATCTTTCACACTCATAGAGGCTGAGTCTAGAAAGTCTTTGATTTAATTTCTCAGTAACTGACGTTTTCTTGTCTCTTCATACCTGTCCTCCTCATATATCTCTAATGATTATCATTGAGCTAGGAAGCACAAGCAAATGCATTAGGAAAAAAGTATTATGATAGAAATACAGCAAGTGTCAGCTCTTTTACAAAATATTATTCTAATGGAAAAACTAGCTTTATGGCAAAGTTTCAGTTTAATTTCCTAATTGTCCAGTGGGTGGCAGCACCACACGGGAATTTTGCAGAAGCTGTTGAATTCCCATCCCCAATCTTCGGCACCAGGCTGGCTCTTTTGCATTTTAAACTCCATTTGCTGGGTCTCAGATGCTTTCTTGTCTTTGTTTAGACTTTTTTTTGAGACAGAGTCTTGCTCTGTCGCCCAGGCTGGAGTCCAGTGGCGCGATCTCGGCTCACTGCAACCTACACCTCCCAGGTTCAAGCGATTCTCCTGCCTCAGCCTCCCTAGTAGCTGGGATTACAGGCACCAGCCACCATGCCTGGCTAATTTTTTGTATTTTTAGTAGAGACAGGGTTTCACCATGTTGGCCAGTCTGATCTCGAACTCCTGACCTCAGGTGATCCGCCTGCCTCAGCCTCCCAAAGTGTTGGGATTATAGGCGTGAGCCACTGTGCCTGGCCGAGTTAAATCTTTATACACATGTTAAATGATTTCCTTTGGATAAGTTCTTATTACTATAATTGCTAGGTTAAAAGGTACACTTGGCTGGGTGTGCTGGCTCACAGCCTGTAACCAGGAGATGGAGGTTACAGTGAGCTGAGATTGCGTCACTGCACTCCAGCCTGTGCAACAGAGCGAGACTCTCTCAAACAACAACAACAAAAGGTATACTGTACTGTACATATCTTTAAAGCTCCTGACACTATTCTCAATTATATGGACAACACTGGATATTATAATTTTAAAACTCTCTGTAGTTCTTATAAAATAACCATTTTGTTTAAAATGTTACATTAAAATTGGTTTAAAATGGTAAATTATTGTTTTTCTTTGCTTTCATGGTATATTTAACTTTCTTAGTTTATAACTCGATTTTGTTTCAAGCTCTCTTTCTATTGATTAAATGGAACAAAATAAAATCAGTTAAGTGGAATTAAACTAAATAGAATTCAATTGCCAGTTTCTGTGTGCATATATCCTTCCAGAGGTATTCTATGCATTTTCCATGCAATACCCATTTTTCTACTACTTGCATTTTCATATTTGTTCTTTTTTTAAAAAAGAAAATCCTAGATTGACTTTTTAAAAAAAAAAAACTCTTCTTAACAAATGTCAACTGCTACTTAAGCCTCATAATGGTGACAATAACCCAACTTCTTAAGCAGTAATTTATTTTCATTGCCTTCTTTTCCTTTCTTGTCATTTGTCTTTTCCTCCAGATGGAATAGTAGGAAGTCAGATCCTGAGAGTCCTGGGGACCCTGAGGAACAAGCGTACTCACATCTGTGTTTTGTGAACGGGAAAGGCTGAACACAAAGGCTCTGGGCCGAGCTGCAGAAGTCTCGCCTCTAAGATCTGTTGGCAGAGGTAACAGGTAAGAAATGACAGATTTCTCCTTCTTGTAAGGAAGTCCCAATCTCTCCTCCTCAACCCCAAGTTTCATTTTTCTCATTCATCTCTCCATTTCCGTTCAACAATGCTTTGCATGTAATTGACACTATACAAATGCTTGTTGAATGAACAAATTAATACATGAAAATATCAATGAATGAATGCTAACCCCAGAAATATCTGGTTATGCCCGTGTGAATAGTCCTAAAGACTTTCATCCGTGTGACTGGCTTACTGTGAACCATCAATGACAGTGTAGCACAAATGCTAGCGGGATACTGAGGACTCATGTCCTGTTAGAGCTGGAAGAGGCCCTGGAGCTTATCATATCCCAAAATCCCAAACCAGTGAACGCTAGCAGAGTATACTTATTTACCATACACAATCTTGTTGCTGCTGATGTTGACTTTTACTTTGGAATTAGTTGCCAACATAGAAAAATTAGGAGACCACAAAAAGTGATTCAGGGGCTGTTTGGGGAAAAAAACTGGAAAATAACTACAGAAAATAGCCTGGGTTGACTAGTTGCTGCCCCTCTTGCATTTTATTTTAGTAATGTATTTATTCTTCTTGATCTTCTTTCAAGAATGGCCCCCATTTTAGATGAAGTGTGTTCTATTCATTTAATGCAGCTCCCAACCACCCCCAGTGCACCTGATGCATAGACAGGAACTGTCCAGCCCTGGTAGCAGTTACATTTGTGATGCCTAATCTAATCCTATGCCACTCCACTACCCCATTTTCTCAATAAGAAAACTGAGGCCCACTCAATTTGCCTCTCTAAAAATTTGTCTGATTTGGGTCTCTTTCCTACATTGTCTTCCATCCACTGCCATAGTAAACACTGGAAAATACAGATTTAACAAGGTCACCCCTTCTGCTTAAAATCCTTCAGTGGCTCCTTACTAGTTTGGAGGATCCCAATCTTCTTGTCATGGCCAATGAAACCTTTCAACGCAAAGCCCACTTTACCAGGCTGAACTCTGACAACGCTAATAAGCCAGCCACACCAAACGTCTTCAAGTTCTTTCACTCTGCCATATCGTTTTGTGCCTCACTATCTCTGTCTATGCTGATCTCTTTGCCTGAAATGCCCATCCCTATCATTTGTCTGACAAACTCATGCACATTCAGCACTTAGCTCAGGCACCTGTGATTCTGCCCTGCCAATGCCTCCACCCTCCTCCTACTTCTCCTCCTCCTCCATCATCTCTGAGCCATAGGGCTAAGCTCACACCTCTATTTATAGCTCTTAGAACAGTCAGTTATAACTTCCCCACTAGACTATGTGCTCCTTGAGGGAAGAGACCACGGACCATTCATTTTTATCTTCCGCATTTTTTCCCAGTTCCTAATAAATGTTGAATAAACAAATGATTATCTTGCTCCAGGTGACTTTGTTAGTGACCTAGCTGTGAGATAATATGGTCTTCAAGTTTTAAAGGAATCCTTTAAAGGTTTAAAAAAGGTTTTAAACCTCATTTTGGCCTCAGCTTCCCAGTTATAAAGTTGACCCCCAAATGTCATTTGACTCCAGATAATTAGCATAAGCCAATCCTGGAAATTCTATACTTCTTGCTAGTGTTTGGTTTGTGGATGAGCTTGTAATGAAAACCTGGTTAATAAAACATGAGGGAATCCTGCTCTCAGGAAGACAGTTCCGAGAAATTTTCCTCTATCCAAAGAAAAGCCACAGAGCAGATGCCTCCTCCCTTTATCTTTTGGACACTATCATTTCTAAATACTATGTATGGAAGTGCTGACGGCACCTTGCCATCAACCTGAAAATGAAGCCAATACTAGTGCTGGGAGAACAGAGAGATGGAAAAAAAACTTGGAACTAAGGCATCAAGAAGCCGCTGAGCAACCAACCATGATTCTTGTTCCATTGCTACATCAGATAACACATTTCCTCCTCGTTAAGCCAGTTTAAGTTGAGACCGTATATTTTAATTTGGAACTAAACCATGCTAGCTGATACAGTTCTTCAATCCCCTTTATAATTCCTAAAATGACTACATATAATCCTCAACTTTCTAATCCCTTTGTTAGTATATGAATAGCCTAATTAATCAGGTAAGCTTTGGATGATCTAAAATTAGGCACCAAGAAGGGGGAAGGGGCATGACCAGAGATTCCTTAACTCTCTGTTTTCTCCTTGTCAGTCCTATACATGGCTCTTAATAAATAAAGTACATCTTAGAGTTGGCCATGTGTGAGTCTCATTCCATCATTCCCTACCATGAGCCATGCTGTCAGCTTCTCTCCAACTTTCAGTCACACTTCTCCTTCCTAACAGCACCCATATTTTGTTCACAAGAAAACCCATCCTCCTCACAGCCACAATACCCTTACTTGTAAAGATAGGCCTGATTCTTTCACAGACAATCCTACTGACCCTTGTCAATGATCAGCTATGTGTGGTCCTGTAACTGGGTTCTGGCCAATGAGACAGCAGGAGAATTTATTAGGAAGCTTCTGGGAAAACCTCCCCCAATCCTAAAAGACAGCTATAGGAGAAACCGTCTTTATTCCTCTTGACATCGCCCTGTCAGAATGTGAATACGCCAATTACTGCTGCCATCTTGTTATAAGCTTGAGGATGAAGCTAACAACAAAAACATCAGAAGAATGATGGATGGAATCCAGGTCCTTTTCTTGAGACGGAGTCTCACTTTGTCACTCAGGCTGAAGTGCAGTGGCACGATCTCAGCTCACTGGACCTCCATCTCCCAGGTTTAGGTGATTCTCTTGCCTCAGCCTCCCAAGTAGCTGGAATTACAGGCATGCACCGCCACGCCTGGCTAATTGTTGTATTTTTTGGTACAGACGGGGCTTCACCATATTGGCTAGGCTGGTCTCAAAATTCACCTGCTTTGGCCTCCCAAAGTGTTGCGATTATAGGCGTGAGCCACCACACCCGGCCTGGAATCCAAGTTCCTGATAGCACATTGAGTTGTTGAATTGTTGAGTTGACCAATCCTGAAGCACCTCCTAGTCTAGTTGGGGATTTTAGTAACGTATGATAATGCATTATCTTATTTTTAAGCCAATTCAATTTAGACTTTCTGATATTTGTTCTTAAAACATCCAAAAGATACATCCACAGAAAAGGAAGAATGTGCCTTGCAACCATTTGTTACTTTCCTTACAGCTCTAAGATATTTTTGTATATTTTGTTTGATAGGTAAAGATCAATTTTTCATTAAGGGTCTGAAATAGGAATGATGTGACCTTAAAAGGATATTTTGGAATCAGCTACTCTTCAGTTCTCTTTTCAAACAGAAATCAAATGGTACATAAATGTTTTAGTCAGGATGGCATAGGATATGATACAATATCAAATTCCCAATACCAAATTTTGACGTCTGGCTCACCAACATCAAAATTTGATGTTGGTGAGCCAGAGTTCTCCATCTGTTGAGTCAGGAATCCAGGCTTCTTCTATCTAGAAATGCTGCCCTTTTAATATAGGGCTTCCAGGGTCACCATGGCAGGGAACAAAGCACATGGAGATAACACACCAGTTCTTAAACATGTCCATCCAGAAGAGACACACATCTCTTACATTCACATTTCACTGGCAAGAAGCAGACACATATCTTGCCTAATGACTAGACAGCTGGGAACTGTAGTCTCCCCTTATGCCTACGAAGGAGAGGTGAGCCACATAATAAATGCTCTATCATTTATTTATTTTTTAACTTTGCTATTAGATTTTTGAGACAGGATCTCACTCTGTCACCCAGGCTGAAGTGCAGTAGCACAATCACAGTTCACTGCAGCCTCAACCTCCTGGGCTCAGGTGATCCTCCCATTTCAGCCTCCTGAGTAGCTGAGACTGTAAGTGTGTGCCCCCCATCTGGCTAATTTTATTGTTATTTTTATATATGTAGAGACAGAGTCTCGCTGTGTTGCCTGGGCTGATCCTGAGCTCCTGGCCTCAAGCAATCTTCCCACCTCAGCCTCCCAAAGTGCTGAGATTACAGGGGTGAGCCACTGTGCCCAATGATAAGCCCTTTAAATTTTTTTTTTAGTTTTATTTTAAAAATGACTATTTCAGCTGGGCGCAGTGGCTCACGCCTATAATCCCAGCACTTTGAGAGGCTGAGGCAGGCGGATCACGTGAGGTCAGGAGTAGGAGTCCAGCCTGACCAACATGGTGAAACCCTGTCTCTACTAAAAATACAAAACTTAGCTGGATGTGGTGGCAGGCGCCTGTAATCCCAGCTACTTAGGAGGCTGAGGCAGGAGAATTGCCTAACCCAGGAGGCGGAGGTTGCTGTGAGCAGGGATCGTCCCATTGCACTCCAGCCTGGGCGACAAGAGCAAAACTCAGTCTAAAAAAAAAAGACTATTTCATGAAGAGGAACCTGAGGAAGTACTTGCTATAAAAATTATTATGTAAACTTATTTGAAATTAGATCAGCAGGGCCGGGTGCGGTGACTCACGCCTGTAATCCCAGCATTTTAGGAGGCCAAGGCGGGCAGATCACGAGGTCAGGAGATCGAGACTATCCTGGCTAACATGGTGAAACCCCGTCTCTATCAAAAAATACAAAAAATTAGCCGGGCGTGGTGGCGGGTGCCTGTAGTCCCAGTTACTCGGGAAGCTGAGGCAGGAGAATGGCATGAACCCAGTAGGCAGAGCTTGCAGTGAGTCAAGATTGCGCCACTGCACTCCAGCCTGGGCGACAGAGCGAGACTCCATCTCAAAAAAAAAAAAAAATCAACAACTCTCTTTAGATCCATAAGAGAAGTGGGGTCACAAGGTAAACTGCTGCCCTAAAAACTGGAGAGAGACAGAGACAGAGAGTCATAATTTCCCAAAGCAGAAACCGGTATACATATTCCTCCATGGGAACCAGTGCCAGGGTAGGAAAACATAAATTGTAATTGATGAATTTCTGGAGTGGTCAAGTCTCAGAGTCAAAAGCTTCAGGGGACCCAGTGGTAGGGGGTTCATATAGTTTTGTGAGTTTTATTCCCAGGAGCTAAAACAGGACTTAAGGTGAATATTAGAAAAAAAAAAAAAATCCCCTTGTGCTTCTGGCAGTGGGAGGGGAAAAGGAACCATTTTGAAAAATACCAAAGCGGGGGCGCTCAGTGGGTCACGCCTGTAATCCCAGCACTTAGGGAGGCCGAGGCAGGCAGATCACTTGAGGTCAGGAGTTCAAGACCAGCCTGGCCAACATGGTGAAACACCGTCTCCACCAAAAATACAAAAATTAGCCTGGTATGGTGGTGTGCGCCTGTAATCCCAGCTACTTGGAGGCTGAGGCAGGAGAATTGCTTGAATCTGGGAGGCGGAGGTTGCAGTGAGCCGAGATCGCACCATTGTACTCGGCACTCCAGCCCGGGCGACAGAGTGAGACTCTGTCTCAAAAAAAAAAAAAAAAATAGAAAAATACCAAAGCATTCCGTTCTTTTTAACAGGTCTGCCCTCAAGAGAAACTTACAGAGTATTATCTGCTGGGGTTTTATCGGAGCCTAACTGACCTGGGGGAAGGGAAATACCCAACCCCAGCCCAGTCTAGCTGGAGTGTATTAGTCTGTTTTCATGCTGCTGACAAAGAAAAAGAGATTTAATTGGACTTACAGTTCCAAGTGGCTGGGGAAGCTAATGGTGCACTTCTTATATGGCGGCAGCAAGAGAAAATGAGGAAGAAGCAAAAGCGAAAACCCCTGATAAACCCATCAGATTTCGTGAGACTTATTCACTATCACAAGAATAACACAGGAAACACAGGCCCCCATGATTCAATTACCTTCCCCTGGATCTCACCCACAACACGTGGGAATTCTGGGAGATACAGTTCAAGTTGAGGTTTGGTGGGGACAGAGCCAAACCATGTCACTGGAGTAAGCTCATGAATTATCCTCATGCCACCTAAGGGGGAGGAACAAAATTGAGCGTCATGAGTAAAGTTCACAGTCCAAAGGCACAGGCTCACTGAGAGACTGAGACCTCATCATAGGACTAAAGGACGCTTTCTCTCATGAGAACCCCCATACACTACCACCACGTTACTAATGGCCTATTTATAACAGTTCCTTTTATCTAGTCCCTCATGTCTGGCTATTAATAAAAAATTACAAGGCGTACTGAAAGGCAAAAAACACAGTTTGAAGAGACAGACCAAGCATTAGAAACAGACTCATACATGGCAGGGATGTTGGGATTATCAGACCAAGAATTTAAAACAACTATGATTAATATGCTAAGAATTCTAATGGATAAAGTAGACAGATTGCAAACACATGTGGGCAATGTAAGAAGGGAGATGGAAATTCTGAGAAAGAATCAAAAAAGAAATGCTGAACATTAAAAACTAACAGAAATGAACAATAACTCTGATGCACTTGTTAGGAGATTCAACAGGTCTAAGGAAAGAATTTCTGAGCTTGAGAATTTCTCAAAGACATTGCCAAAACGGGGCCAGGTACAGCGACTCACACCTGTAATCCCAACACTTTGGGAGGCAAAGGCACGTGGATCACTTGAGCCCAGAAGTTCAAAACCAGCCATGGGCGACATAGGGAAAACCCATCTTTATAAAAAGACTTAAAAAAAAAAAATTACCTGGCCATAGTGGCATGCACCTGTAGTCCCAGGAGGCTGAGGTGGGAGGACCACTGGAGTCTGGGAGGTTGAGGTGGCCATAAGCTGAGATCGCACCACTGCACCACTGCACTCCAGCCCGGATGACAGAGTGTCTTAAAGAAAAGAAAAAAGTGGCCAGGCGTGGTGGTTCACACCTATAATCCCAGCACTTTAGGAGGCTGAGGCAGGTGAATCACTTGAGGTCAGGAGTTCCAGACCAGCCTGGCCAATATAGTGAAACCCTGTCTCTACTAAAAATACAAAAATTAGCCAGGCATGGTGGTGTGTGCTTGTAGTCCTAACTACTCGGGAGGCTGAGGGAGAAGAATTGCTTGAACCCAGGAGG
This sequence comes from Hylobates moloch, assembly GCF_009828535.3. Taxonomy (NCBI): domain Eukaryota; kingdom Metazoa; phylum Chordata; class Mammalia; order Primates; family Hylobatidae; genus Hylobates; species Hylobates moloch. The sequence continues at coordinate 129,320,107 of NW_026652276.1, read as the reverse complement.
TCGAGGCTGCAGTGAGCTGAGATCATGCCACTGCACTCTAGCCTGGACAACAAAGTGAAACTCCACTCAAAAAAAAAGAAAAGAAAAGAAAAGAAACTGTCATAATTGAAAAGCAAAGTTAAAAAAGACTAAGGAAAAACCAGTGCAGAACACCTAAGAACATTATGACAACTAAAAAAGGTATAACAGCATGTAATGGGAAATCCAGAAGAAGAAGAGAAAGAGAAAAGAAAAGAAAAGAAGCAATATTATGACATAATAATGACTGAGAATTTCATCAAATTAATTTTTTGTTGTTGTTGTTGAGATGGAGTTTTGCTCTTGTCACCCAGGCTGGAGTGCAATGGTGTGATCTCGGCTCACTGCAACTTCCGCCTCTGGTTCAAGCAATTCTCCTGCCTCAGCCTCCCAAATAGCTGGGATTACAGGCACCCACCACCATGTCAGGCTAATTTTTGTATTTTTGGTAGAGATGGGGTTTCACCTTGTTGGCCAGGCTGTTCTCAAACTCCTGACCTCAGGTCATCCTTCTGCCTCAGCCTCCCAAAGTCCTGGGATTACAGGCATAAGCCACTGTGCCCGGCCCTAGAATTTCATCAAATTAATGTCAGATACCAAACCACAGATTCAGGAAGCTCAGAGAACACTAAGCAGGATAAATGCCAAAAAAATACTATAGCTGGCCTATCATATTTGAATGGAAAAAAAATCAGAGAAAAAAAATCCTGAAAGAAGTTGGGAGGGGGAAGAAAATCTTACATATAGAGGAGCAGAGATACAAATTACATCCAATTTATCTCAGAAACCATATAAATGAGAATGGAATGAAATATTTACGTTTTGAGAGAAAAAAACCCTAACGTAGAATTCTGTACCCTGCAAAATTATTCTTCAAAAGTGAAGAAGAAACAAAGACTTTCTCAGGCAAATGAAAATTAAAGGAATCTGTTGCCAGTAGACCTACCTTGCAAGAAGTGTTTTTAAAATTTCTTTAGAGAGAAGGAAAACAATATAAGTCAAAAACTCAGATCTACATAAAGGAAGAATGTCAAAGAAGGAATAAGTGAAGGTAAAATAAAACTTCAAATTTATATTTCTAAGTGATCTAACAGATAGATATATACACACACATAAACATATATACATTTATGTAACATATATAAGCAAATATAAACACATGTATATGCTTATGTATAAGTGAAATGAATGAAAGCTATTATACAAGCGATAGGAGGGAGGAATTAGAATTATTTTGTCATTATAAGGTACTTGTACTACCTGTGAAGCACTATAGTGTTATTTGAAAGTGGACTTGGATTAGTTATAAATGTATATTGCAAACTCTTTTTTTTTTATTTTTCACTGCCTGTTTCGAGGAAGGTATATTGCAAATTCTAAAGCAAACACTAAAAAGAAGTTAAAAAGGTAGCATAACTGATAAGCTAAGATTAAAAAATGAATTCTATAAAATGCTACCACTCCTGCCATGAAACTCAGGACAAGCATGGAAGACAAAAAAGAAAGAACAACGGCAACAAATAAAAAACAGTAACAAATATGATATATATTAACCCAATGTCAATAATTACTTAAACATCAATGGTCTAAACATACCAATTAAAAGACAGAGATTGTCAGAGTGGATCAAAAAGTAAGGTAAAGGCCAGGCACGGTGGCTCACATCTATAATCCCAGAACTTTGGAAGGCTTAGGTGGGCAGATCACCTGAGACTAGCCTGGCCAATATGGCGAAGCCTTGTCTGTACTAAAAATACGAAAATTAGCTTGGCGTGGTGGTGCACTCATGTAATCCCAGCTACTCAGGAGGCTGAGGCAGGAGAATCACTTGAACCTGGGAAGCAGAGTTTGCAGTTAGCTGAGATCATGCCACTGCACTGTAGCCTGGGTGACAGAACGAGACTCTGTCTCATAAGAAAAGTAAAACAACAACAACAAAACAACCCAAAAATTAGTCAGGCATGGTGACACATGCCTGTAATCCCAGCTACTTGGGAGGCTGAGGTACGAGAATCACTTGAACCTGGGAGGCAGAAGTTGTAGTGAGCCAAGATTGTGCCACTGCACTCTAGCCTGGGCGACAGAGAGAGACTGTGTCTCTCAAAAATTTTATATATCTTGATATATATACATATATAATATATAAAGATCCAATTGTTTGTTGTCTACAAAAATCCACTTTAGATATAAAGACACACAGATTAAAAGTAAATGGATGGAAATAATAAACAAAATTGACAAGCCAACTAAGAAAAAAAGAGATAAAACCCAAATAAAGAAAATCAGAAACAAAAAAGGAGACATCACTACCAATACCACAGACATACAAAGGATCATTATGGACTATTATGAACAACTATACACCAATACATTTGAAAACTTAGAGGGGTGGATAAATTCCTGGACATGCAACCAGCCAAAATTGAACCAAGAAGAAATAGAAAGCCTGAATAGATCAATAGCAAGTAACGAGACTGAAGCAGTAATAAAAAGTCTCCCAACAAAGTAGGATTTGTTAGCTGTGGCCAGGGATCAGAAGAATAATTATTGTTAAAATGATTGCATTACTCAAAGCAATCTACAGATTCAATGCAATCCCTACCAATATACCAATAACATTCTTCACAAAAACAGAAAAAAAACCCTTAAAATTTGTTTGGAATAACAAAAGATACTGAATAGCCAAAGTAATCTTGAGCAACAAGAACAAAGCTGGAAGCCTCACACTACCTCACTTCAAAACATACTACAAAGCTGTAGTAACTGAAACAGCATGATGCTGTCATAAAAACAGACACAGAGACCAATGGAACATAATAGAGAACCCAGAAATTAATCCAGATATCTACAGTCAACTGATTTTTGACAAAGATTTCAAGAACACTCATTGGGGAAAGGACAGTCTCTTTAATAAATAGTCCTGGGAAAACTGGACATCCATATGTAGAAGAATGAAACTAGCCCCCTACCTCTTATCCTATGCAAAAATCAACTCAAAATGGATTAAAGACCTACATTAAAAATTGGGTGTGGTGGCTCACGCCTGTAATCCCAGCACTTTGGTAGGCCAAGGAGGGTGCATCACTTGAGGTCAGGGGTTTGAAACCAGCCTGGCCAACATTGCGAAACCCCATCTCTACTGAAAAATACAAAATTTAGCTGGGCATGCTGGTGCATGCCTATAATTCCAGCTCAAGAGGCTGAGGCACGAGAATTGCTTGAACCTGGGAGGTGGAGGCTGCAGTGAATCAAGATTGCGCCACTGCGCTCCGGCCTGGGTAATGGAGTGAGACTCTGTCACACACACACAAAAAAATATTTAAATTAAACCCAAAAGTATAAATAAGACTACTAGAAGAAAACATAGGGGAAAAATCTAGTTTCCAAGATGGTGGATTGGAGGCATTGTTAGCATGCCTCTCTCACTTGGAAAGACAGAATAGTGCATACAGGCCAGGCGCGGTGGCCCTCACCTGTAATCCCAGCATTTTGGGAGGCTGAGGTGGGTGGATCACCTGAGGTAAGAGTTAGAGACCAGCCTGGACAATATGGCGAAACACTATCTCTACTAAAAATACAAAAATTAGCTGGGTGTGGTGGTGTGCACCTGTAGTCCCAGCTACTCGGGAGGCTGAGGCAGGAGAATCACTTGAACCTGGGAGGCAGAGGTTGCAGTGAGCCAAGATTGCGCCACTGCACTCCAGCCTGGGTGACAGAGCAAGACTCAGTCTCAAAAAACAAAAAAACAAAAACAGACGAAAAAAGAATAGTGCATACAGATTTACATTGTGAATTTTTTTCCAAGAAGCAACACAGAAACTTAACAAGGAAAACTGAAAGAAACCAATTACCCTGTGAAGGAAGCAGTGAGCAGCAGCCTACATCATTAATTAGGCAGGCAGAAAACTGTGAGTCCCGAAGAGTGTGAGAGGAGAGACTGCCTCTGTGATATTCACTCCCACTCGGCAACCTGGCAATCCAGGCCCTGGGGCAAGGCCTTAACTCTACCCAGTGCTGGAGCTGATTTAGTGAGCTGTGGGGAGTATGTGAGAAAGAGAGGCATTAGGATGTGCTTTGTGTGCACTCCCAGACTCCAGTGGAGATGGTGGGAAGCCATTCCTGATCCTAGCTCATAGGGGACCTCATGGAAGTCAGCCAGCTGTCTGAGGCAGCATTCACAGGTTGAAAGAAGCTCCCAAATGAGATTTGCAATATAATCTTTTTTTTTTTTTTTTTTTTGAGATGGAGTCTCGCTCTGTCACCTAGGCTGGAGTGCAGTGGCACAATCTAGGCTCACTGAAACCTCTGCCTCCCAGGTTTAAGTGCTTCTCCTGCCTCAGCCTCCTGAGTAGCTGGGATTACAGGCATCTGCCACTATGCCCTGCTAATTTTTGTATTTTTATTAGAGATGGGGTTTCACCATGTTGGCAGGCTGGTCTTGAACCCCTGACCTCAGGTGATCCACCCGCCTCAGCCTCCCAAAGTGCTGGGATTACAGGCATGAGCCACTGCACCCAGCTGTGATATAATCTTGAGCAGGGATGAAACTCCTTGGCCAGAACTGAAGGACAAGTGGGAAGTTTGCTATAGCCATGGGTGCAGGAGCTGCGTGCCCCTGCTTCACCAGGGCAGACTGGGAGAGGCATGACCGGAAAGCCAAGGTTTCTGTTCCAATGGGGAAGGCTTATGGCCTGGGGCAGTACTGAGTTCTGAGCACAGGCTGTTTTGAACCCAGCTAGCTGCTGCTACTAGAACACAGTGGGTGTGAGACTTGCCTTGCTACGTGCATGGGAGCTGGGCAGGGCTTACTGCTGCCTGCAACCCCTCAGTCCCCATGTGGATTCTTCTGTGCAGCAGAGGTAGCTGTGCTACTCCCTGGAACATTAACCCAGTGGCCCCAGAACTGTACTCCGATTTCCACTGGGGCTGCTGCTTGCACCCACACATGGACAGCCAGAGCACAGACTTGCCTGACCCAACCCCCATCTGGCTTTTCTCCTCCACCTGCCCTGGTAGCATAACACAAAGGACAGGGACTTTTGGAAGCTCCATGGTCCCACGCATTGCCTAAGATACCAGAGTACCTCCCCTGGGTAACATAAGGCAAGCACAAATCCCACCACTACTACCGCAGCTTGCACTCTTTCGCAAGTGCCACCTCCTGGCTGGAGGCCAACAAACACAGTCCATTTCAGCATCTGCGGACACAATAAGACAACAGCCAAGAAGGAGAAAACTTTTGTCCAACCTTAGCTATCACCACTGCCTTCATCATTCTTGCTAACCAGGAGGACTTGCGTCTGTCCACGTGGCCAGCACATTACTACTACAGCTGGAATTTGAGAAAGCCAACACATTAAGGCTATTTATAACCAAGGAAATCTCACAGAGTACATCTCTCCCCTGCCACCCCCATCAGAGCTGATACTGGTACTTACTGCTGGGAGACTACATGACAAGTCATATTACTAGATCCCTTGCAGACACTTCCCAGCAACAGCCTGGAGTGCGGCAGCCTCGTAGAGTGGAGGAGCACCAAAATTCACAGTAGTCCGACCCTCAGGGACTTCTACTCCTATGGAAAGGGGAAGTGCACTACGACAAGGGAACATCTCATGGGACAAAATAATTCAGACTGCAGGCCTTGAGTCACAGAACTTTCTGCTTGTGGGAAGGTGCAGTGCTGGGCACAGGTGCAGAGGCACAGGTGCAGAGGCGCAGGTGCAGTGCTGGGCTCAGTGAGGAATGTCTGTAGCTCTACCCCAATAGTCAGGCAGCCCTAGTTCTCATGAGGAGTCTTGGAAAAGGACACTTCTTCTCCCCCTCAGCCATCACTGCACACATAGCTGAGATTTCTCCCATGGAACCTCGGCATGGGTATACCTGTAGATAGCCCTGGAACACTTCAGGGTGACTGCATCCCCACAGGAGGAGTGCCCTCCAGGTTTAGCCTTGCATAAGGGGTAGAGTCACAATCCACTTCTACATAGAACATCAGCATTTTTTTGCAGATGAACAGAGGGGCGTATCTAACCTAAATAGCTGGAACACTGAGCCAGGAGTGTGACTAGGAGGTAAACTGCTTCCGGGCTGGGGTGGTAAGGGAAGCTGAGGTGGCTCCCTCCCTTCCCCCTGATCTCAGTGCGTTTTGCTGAGAGCTCCCCCAGTCACCTCTGTCAAGACTGGGACCTCTGCCCACCATTAGGTGTTACATTTACCCACCTGCTTTAGCCACAGCTGGTTTTTACTCATGGGCATCTCCTACAGGCCTAAAGCCTGAACTTCTTAACTCAATGAATAATACACTGGGGAAAGTAAATAAATAAAGAAGTGCATACCACTTGGGAACAAGATAAGCCTCATGAGACCTCTGCCATTCCAGCCCTATAGGAGACAGTGAACCTACTCACACACTGAACACATTGCTACTACAACTAGCATCTGAGAAAGGCATCACACAAAGACTCTGTGACCAAGGAACTCATACAGCATCTCTCCACTGAAAGCACATACAGCCAAATTAGGTTGCAATAAACTGTTAACATTAAAGTCACATTCTCAATAGGGGAAAAAAAGGAAGTAAGACAAAAACACAGTTAAATCAAAAATAAATTGAAAAAATAATTATAAGAAACAGTCTGCCCCAATAAGAAGGACCCAGAAAAATAACTATAGCAATATAAAAAACAGGTCTCCATAACACCACCAAAAGATCACACTAACTCTCCAGCAATGGATCCAAACCAAGATGAAATCTTTGAAATACCAGATAAAGAATTCAAAGGGTTGATTATTAGGTTACTCAAGCAGATACAAGAGAAAGGTGAAAAACAAGATAAAGAAAATTTTAAAACAATTCAGGATATGAAAGAAAAATTTTCTAAAGAGATAGACATTTTAACGAAAAACTAATCAGAACTTCTGGAAATAAATGACACATTTGGGGAATTACAAAATGCAATGGAAATTTAACAACAGAGTAGACCAAGTAGAAGAAAGAATTTCAGAGCTTGAAGAAAAGGCTTTTGAATTAGCCCAATCAGACAAAAAACTTTTTAAAGTTTTTTTTTTTTAACTTTAAAAAATGGGCCGGGCGCGGTGGCTCACGCCTGTAATCCCAGCACTTTGGGAGGCCGAGGTGGGCAGATCATGAGGTCAGGAGATCGAGACCATCCTGGCTAACACGGTGAAACCCCATCTCTACTAAAAATACAAAAAATTAGCTGGGCGAGGTAGCGGGCGCCTGTAGTCCCAGCTACTCAGGAGGCTGAGGCAGGAGAATGGCGTGAACCCTGGGGGGCGGAGCCTGCAGTGAGCTGAGATCGCGCCACTGCACTCCAGCCTGGGGGACAGAGCAAGACTCCGTCTCAAAAAAAAAAAAAAAAAAAAAATGAACAAAGTCTCAAAAAAAGTCAGATTATGTTAAAACATCCAAACCCAAGAATCACTGGTGTTCCTGAGGGAGAAGAAAAAGTAGAGTTTGGAATAATTGAGGAAAACTTCCCTGACCTTTACACATCCAGTTACAAAAAGCTCAAAGAACTCCTGGGAGAATCATTGCAAAAGGACATCATCAAGGCATATATTATCAGGCTATCTGAAGTCAATGTGAAGGAAAGAATTCTAAGAGCAGTGAGACAAAAGCATCAGGTAACCTATAAAGGAAAACCTATCACACCAATAATAGGCTTCTCAGCAGAAAATTTTTAAGCCAGAAAGGATTGGGGTCCTATCTTTAGTCTCTTTAAACAGAATTACTGCCTGGCAAGAATTATATATCCAGCAAAACTAAGTTACATAAATGAAGGAGAAGTAACTTCTTTCTCAGATAAGCAAATGCTGAGGGAATTTGTTACTACAAGAAATGGTAAAAGGAGTTCTAAACTTTGAAACAAAAGGTCAATGTTCCCTGGAATAGAAACTTTTGGGCCAGGCATGGTGGCTCACACCTGTAATCCTAGCACTTTGGGAGGCCGAGGTGGGCAGATCATCTGAGGTCAGGAATTCAACAGCAGTCAGGCCAACATGGTGAAATCTCATCTCTACTAAAAATACAAAAATTAGCCTGGCATGGTGGCACATATCTGTAATCTCAGCTACTTGGTAGGCTGAGGCATGAGATTCGCTTGAACCTGGGAGGCACAGGTTGCAGTAAATTGAGGTTGTGCCACTGCACTCCAGCCTGGGCAATACAGTAAGACTCCATCTCAAAAACAAAAAAAACTTTTGAAAGCATAAAATTCATAGGGCATATAAAGCAATAACAAGGAAGAAACAAAGTAACTAGGTAACAACACAATGAGAAGAACAATAGCTCACATCTCAATATTAACATTGAATGTAAATGGTCCATATGCTCCACTTAAAAGATCCAGATTGATAAAATGGATAAAAAGTCACAAACCAAATATCTGCTATCTTCAAGAGACTCACTTAACATTTAAGTATTCTTTCAACTCAACATAAAGGGGTGGAAAAAGAGATACCATGCAAATGGAAACCAAAAGTGAGCAGGAGTAGCTATTCTTAAATAAGACAGACTTTAAACCTAAATACATATGTACCTAACTCTGGAGCTCCCCATTCATAAAACAATCACTACTAGAGGTAAGAAGAGATAGACAGCTACACAATAATAGTGGAGAACTTCAACACACCACTGTCAGCACTAGATAGATCACTGAGGAAGAAAGTCAACAGAGAGACACTAAACTAAAACTTCCCTCTAGAAAAAAATGGACCTAACAGACATTTACAGAACATTCTAGCCAAGAACTGCAGAATATACATTCTTCTTATCATCACATGAAACCGTCAAAGACAGACCATATGGCCAAGAAACAAGTCTCAATAAATTATTAAAAATTGAAATCATATCAAGTATCTTCTCAGACCATAGCAGAATACAACTAGAAATCAATTCCAAAAGGAACACTCAAAACTATACAAATACATGGAAATTAAACTATCTGCTCCTGAATAATTTTTAGGTTAACAATGAAATCAAGATGAAAGATTTTGTTTGTTTGTTTGTTTGTGATAGAGTCTCACTCTGTCACTCAGGCTGGTGTGCAGTGGTGCAATCTTGGCTCACTTCAGCCCTAAACTCCTGGGCTTAGGTAATCCTCCCACCTCAGCCTCCTAAGTAGCCAGTACTACAGGCACACCACCATGCTTGGCTAGGTTGTTAATTTTTTGTAGAGACAGGGTCTCACTATCTGCCCAGGCTAGTCTCAAACTCTGGGGCTGAAGCGATCCTCCCACTTTGGCCTTCCAAAGTGCTGTGATTACAGGTGTGAACCACTATGCCCAGCCTCAAGATGAAAATTTGAAAATTCTTCAAAATTGTTAACAGCTGGGCATGGTGGCTCATGCCTGTAATCCCAGCACTTCGGGAGGCCAAGGTGGGCAGATCACTTGAGCCCAGGAGTTTGCGGCCAGTCTGGCCAACGTGGTAAAACCCTGGCTCTACTAAAAATACAGAAAATTAACCAGTCATGGTGGTGCATGCCTGTGGTCTCAGCTACTCAAGCAGCTGAGGCACAAGACTTACTTGAACCCAGGAGGTGAAGGTTGCAGTGAGCCGAGATTGTGCCACTGTACTCCAGCCAGGGTGACAAAGTGAGACTCTGTTTAAAAAAAAAAAGTAATGATAACAGTGACACAAGTGATCAAAATCTCTGGGATACAGTAAAACCAGTGCTAAAAGAAGTTTATAGTACAAAATGCCTACATTAAAAAACGTAGGCCAGGTACAGTGGCTCACACCTGTAATCCCAGCACTTTGGGAGGCCAAGGCAAGAGGATCATCAGAGGTCAGAAGTTCGAGACCATCCTGACCAACACGGTGAAACCTCGACTCCACTAAAAACAAAAAATTCACCAGGCATGGTGGCACATGCCTGTAATCACAGATACTAGGGAGGCTGAGGCAGGAGAATTGCTTGAACCCTGGAGGCCGAGGTTGCAGTGAGCTGAGATCACGCCATTGCACTCCAGCCTGGGCAACAAGAGCAAAACTCCGTCTCCAAATAAATAAATAAATAAATAAATAAATAAATAAATGTAAAAGATGGGCCAGGTATGGTGGCTCATGCTTGTGGTCCCAGCACTTTGGGAGGCCAAGGCAGGTAGATCACTTGAGGTCAGCCTGGCCAACATGGCAAAACCCCGTCTCTACTAAAAATATGAAAATTAGCTGGGCATAATGGTGCATGCCTGTAGTCCCATCTATCCAGGAGGCTGAGGCAAGAGAATTGCTTGAACCTGGGAGGCAGAGGCTGCAGTGATCCAAGGTCATGCCTCTGCACTGCAGCCTGGGTGACAGAGCAAGACTCTGTCTCAAAAACAAAAACGAAAAAACAAAGTAAAAGACCACAAACTTAAAACCTAACGTGACAACTCAAGGAAATAGAAAAACAATAACAAACTGATTAAGAAACAAACCATCCTAAGGAAAAATAAAACCAAGAACAAACCAATCCAAAACTAGCAGAAGAAAAAGAATAACAAAGATCAGAGCAGAACTAAATGAAATTGAAACCAAAAAATACAAAACATCAATGAAATGTAAAAGCTGGTTCTTTGAAAAGATAAAATTGATAGTCCATTAGCTAGATTAACCAAGAAGAGAGAAGACTTAAATAAGCTCAATTAGAAATGAAAATGGAGACATTGCAACTGATATGCAAAATGACACACCCACATTCTCTCTTCCTTTCTCCTCCTTCTTTCTTTCTTTCTTCCTTCTTTTTTTTTTCTTTTTCTTTCTTTTTTTTTGATGTATTTTATTATGGCATGATCTCAGCTCACTGCAACTTCCACCTCCTGGGTTCAAGTGATTCTCCTACGTCAGACCCCCAAGTAGCTGGGATTACAGGCGCCCACCACCATGCCCAGCTAATTTTTTGTATTTTTAGTAGAGATGGGGTTTCACCATATTGGCCAGGCTGGTCTCAAACTCCTGATCTCAGGTGATCCACCCGCCTTGGCCTCCCAAAGTGCTGGGATTACAGGCATGAGCCACCCTGTCTGGCCAGTTTCACAGTTTCTTATGAAATGAAAGCATGTAACACATAGCTATTACCATCCCTGCTTCTGAGACAGGTCATGAAGTCTAAGCAGGTAATAACCGTAACTGCTGTCTTCTACAACTCATTTCATGTTCCCTTACCCTTTGATAGCACTTCAGCTAAATGGGGTTCTTTATCTGACAGGGTGACTCGGACCTTATTCCTATAGGATTTGAGTCCTTAGTGACCTTGTTCTTGTGTGCTACTACAGTTTTTCATTGACTAAGACAATTGGCCAAATGAGTGCTAAGAGGCACCCCAGTGAATCCTCTGGGTTTCAGACATAGCTCTCTGTCTTCTCCGGGTCAAAGCAACTCAATTTTTCCCTGGTAATCAGGATTGATTACTCCAGTCAATACAGTAACCCCATTTTCTGCATTCCTATCTTGGGCACTAGGACCTGTAAATGCACAGAAGCCAAGGTCACAGGGACAAAAAGCAAAAATTCTTCAAGGTTATGGTGCCATAGTGAGAGGGATCACTGCCATCTCCAACCTTGGTTCCTAGGCTCATGCATTCGGGCTAGGAAAATGAGGACATCATGTGCTGGTCACTGGGTTATAAGCATATCTCAATTTGTAGGTCAGAAGCCCACCCTTACAGGGTATTTTCTCCCAGCTGACATTAGGATTTCAGCACAGCATTCATTCTACTGTTCTATCAAACCAACTACTTTTGTGTAGTGAGGTCTGTGGTAAGATAGGTGAAGTTCACAGATGTTGGGTTCATTGTTCCACTTCCTTTGCCATAAAATTCATGCCCTCGTCTTAGGCAATGTTGCACGGGATATGAGGGTGGTGGATAAAGCATTCTGAGAGTCCAAAAACTAGTAGAGCTGGCAGAAGCACTGAGGATAGGGAAGATAAATCTACACTCAGTTTATGTGTCTACCCTAAACCTAACACTAGTTGGCTCTCTGGTCTCCCCCAGGAAATGACGCCATGTCAAGGGCTTAGAATTGTCCTGTGCTATTGGCAGATTGGGCACTCAGCATTGGTGGTAGCCCTAATGAGGGAAAGTCCATGTTTTTGAGCCCATGCACAGCTTTCATTCCTGTCTGTACATAGGTCCATAAACTCTATGAGTGGCTGGGGAAAGAAACTTATTGACATTCATAGGCCAAGGCATCTTGTCCATCTGATCATTAAGAGCCTCTTTGTTAGTAGATACCCTCTGGTGGGCATTTACATGGAACATGAACATTTCACACTTTGTGCTCCTTCCAAGAGCTTCACCCACATGCATCTGCTCCAGATCTCCTTCCCACTGGTTTTCCAAAATTAATCCTTCTAAGTCCCTGACCAACTGGGTCACTGTCCATGTGTTACTATAGTTCTGTCCCTCAGGCTACCTCTTCTTCCACATGTAGTGGACAACTAGATGCAACATCTAGCACTCTGCCTGTAGAGATTTCCCTTCACCGTTGTCTCTCTAAGCCACCCTTCAGTGGAAAGATGGTGTAGCAGCCACACACTTCCAGCTGGGGATGGCCTAAAGGCAGTTCCATCAACAGACCTGGGCTATGTGTTTCTTCGTCCTCTATTAAGTGGCTATATGAAACTCCTCAAAAGGGACTGGTGTGAATTAAGAAAGAGGCAACAAAGCAGTAGGAGTGGTAGCTTGGGAGTCTGTGCTGCCTGCTCATGCAGGGTGCTGTGTCTTCCAGACCTGCTTACCAAGCAGATCATATCATTTCCCTTTTATAAGAAACCTGCTGTTGGCCGGGCACAGTGGCTCATACATGTAATCTCAGCACTCTGGGAGGCTGAGCCAGGTGACCACTTGAGGCCAGGAGTTCGAGACTAGCCTGGCCAACAAGGTAGAACCCCGTCTCTACTAAAAATGCAAAAATTAGCCAGGCGTGATGGTGCACACCTGTAATCCCAGCTACTCAGGAGGCTGACACATGAGAATCGCTTGAACCCAGGAGGTAGAAGTTGCAGTGAGCCAAGATTGAACCACCGCACTCCACCCTGAGCAACAGAGTAAGACTCTGTCTCAAAAAAGAAAAGAAAGAAAAAAGAAAGAAAGAAAGAAAAAGAAACCTGCCGTGTGAAATTTTTAGGTTTTAGTGGAGCATATAATACCCAGTTCAGGATGGCCAGTTTGGGTCACAGGTGTCTGTCAGAGCCCAGTAGTAATCTAGGAGGGTATTTTTTGGTTTTGGTTTTCAAATAGAGAATAGTTACAGTTCTTTCAGAAGCTGAGTTCCTCCAATGAGGGACAAAGCTAAACCATGGTGACTTCTTAAAGAGGACATTGGAGGAATAAAATCTCAATCTCACTTTCCCCCCTCTCTCTGGTCTACTTCTGGGTTTGCCATGGACTGAACTCAAACAGAACCCAGAGAGAAAAAGGTTCACCAATGATTGTAGACCATTTGTCACTCTCCGAGGGCATAGAGTAGGGTGGAGAGTGGATCTGGAGGGGCAAATAGATGATATCCTGCACAGCAGATGAATGTAATCAAGGAAGAACAGAGAACAAAGAAGAAATTGAAAGACAGGAAAATTAAGCTGGATAAGGCGGGTGGTGAGGATGTGGCAAGAAAGTGATGAGAAAGACACGGGATCCTACAACTCTAGGTGGAAAGGAAGGTATCTAAGTGGGGATACTAGAGTAAATTGGAAAGACAGAAGGTGCCCATCGAGAGTGGAACTGGTGAAAATAGAAGTTATTGGTTTTGGTAAGGTTTTGAGCAGCCCTGGCCAATACAACTTTCTGTAATGATGGAAATACTCTTTATCTGTGCTATCGAATACAGTAGCTACTAGCCGCAAGGAGCTACTGATCATTTGAAACATGGCCAGCATGAGTGAGAAATGAAATTTTTAATTTTATGTAATTTTAGTTAATTTAAATTTAAAGTGCAGGCATGGTGGCTCACATCTATAATCCCAGGACTTTGGGAGACTGAGGCAGGGGGATCGCTTGAGGTCAGGAGTTTGAGACTAGCCTGAGCAACATGGTGAAACCCTGTCTCTACCAAAAATAATATAAAAATTAGCCAGGTGTGGTGGCACACACCTGTAGTCCCAGTTACTCAGGAGGCTGAGGTGGGAGGATTGCTTGAACCCAGGAAGGTGGAGGTTGCAGTAAGCCAAGACCGTAACACTGCACTCCAGGCTGGGCAACATAGCAAGACTCTGTCTCAAAACACACACACAAACAAACAAACAAACAATAAATACATTTAAATAGCCACACATGGCTAGTGGCTACTGAATTGGAGAGCACAGGACTAGTGTATGAGCATGCCAGCTGCTTCATTGGGAGGTGTAATCCCAGGGAAGCAAAGAGTAATGGAAAAAAGGAAGAAAGAGAAACAAACCCAGTGCTGCCATGGGCATCAGGGAGGTCAGGCTAAAGCCAGGCACTCACCCCAGGGGAGTGTGAGTCAGCTGTGAATCAGCTGTGGTGTTAGGAGACCAGACGAGCTACACTGAGCAAGAGGCCAAGGTCCAAGGGTAGGGCTGAGTGGGGCCAAGTGAGTCTGGATGGGGCACAAACTCAGTCAGGTATATTGTGATTGATGTTGAGCAAGTCACTTAAGCACTGCAACCTTTAGTTCCCTCTTATGTAAAATGGGTAATATTAATACCTACTTCATATGCTGGCTCAGGTTATTCATTTATGTTATCCAGTATTTTTACAAGAACTTTGTAAAAATAAGTGAGGCAGCTATCATTCTTGCCATTTCACAGCTGCGGAAACTGAACCAAAGAGAGATTAAATGAATATGACTTACAAATGGCAGAGCCAGAGTTTCATCTGACTCTTAGCCTTTACTCCTTCCACCATACCACACTTCCCCTCGCGCTTTCATCCGTGGACTGAATTTCAGAACTTAAGAGACACATAGTAAGGCATAAAAGATAGTTAAAAATTATACTTGGGGGCCGGGCACAGTGGTTCACGCCTATAATCCCAGCACTTTGGGAGGCTGAGGCAGGGGGATCACCTGAGGTTGGGAGTTTGAGACCAGCCTGGCCAACAAGGTGAAACCCCATCCCTACTAAATATACAAAATTAGCCAGGCATGGTGGTGCATGCCTGTAATCCCAGCTACTCAGGAGGCTGAGGCAGGAGAATTGCTTGAACCTAGGAGGCGGAAGTTGCGGTGAGCCAAGACCATGCCATTGCACTCCAGCCTGGACAACAAGAGTGAAACTCTGTCTCAAAAAAAAAAAAAAAAATTATACTTGGGGCAGGACACAGTGGCTTATGGCCGAGGTGGGTGGATCCCTTGAGGTCAGGAGTTTCAGACCAGCCTGGGCAACATGGGGAAATCTCATCTCTGCAAAAATACAAAAAATTAGCTGGGCATGGTGGCATGTGCCTGTAGTCCCAGCTACTTGGGAGGCTGAAATGGGAAAATGGCTTGAGTCTGGGGGCAGAGGTTGCAGTGAGCTGAGATTGTACCACTGCCCTCCAGCCTGGGTAACAGAGAGATCTTGTCTCAAAAAAAAAATTATACTTGGCTGCAGCTATTATAAAGGATACTGTGTGTCCACCAACGTGCAATTCTAAAATTTCTTAATTTATTTTATAAAGTAAAATGTACTTTGATGATGGCATGTACCTGTAGTCTCAGCCACTTGGAAGGTTGAAGCAGGATGATCGCTTGAGCTCAAGAGTTCGAGGTTATGGTGTGCTAGGATCACACCGGCCTGGGCGACAGAACAAGACTCCACTTCTAAAAATAAAAATAAAAGATTAGAGACAAAGCCTCACTCTGTTGCCCAGGCTGGGGTGTGGTAATGCAATCATACTTCACTGCAGCCTCAAATTCCTGGGCTCAAGTGATCCTCCAACCTCAGCCTTCTGAGTAGCTAGAACAACAGGCATGTGCCACCACGCCTGGCTAATTTTAAAAAAATTTCTGTAGAGACAAGATCTCCTTATGTTGCCCAGGCTGGTCTCAAACTCCTGGGCTCAAGCGATCCTCCCACCTCAGCCTCCCAAAATGCTGGGATTATAAAAAAAGTGACCAGCTGTGTTTCTAAATTAAAAAAAAAAAAAGTACTTTGAAAACAGTTTACAAGTATATTTTTTGAAGTACCGAAAAAACATCTTTGATTTGAATTCATTTATTTCTGTTGAGTTGCAGTGACCTGTTAAAACATAAAACAGAAGACTTATTCTTCCAAAAAATGTTTAGGGGCCCCAATCTCATTTGTTAGGAAAGTGCAACAGGAGAGCTGCTGTCATTGAGATCACACTTGCTCTGACTTGTCAAGAGTTACTTCTCGTGTCTTCGTCCCGCCAAGTAACAGGCTCAGCTATCATAACCTCTAATCCCTTGGATCCAGCTGCCCCTCAGACTGTCAGAGCCTGAGCCACATAGCTCCCATGCACAGCAAGCCTCTTTCAGATCTGAGTGTTCCAAGGAAATGACAATGGAATGAAGGGATTAAAAGCAAAGACCCTCCACACTCCTCTGAGTAGAACTCAGTAATTACAGTGAGCTGTGAACTGTTAAATGTTTGCACTTTATGCAAATACAGAGAGATTCAAAAGTCTTTTAAAAATAGGGTTATTACTTGGCAGCCTTCAACTCTCTGAGTAAGGTGATACGGGAGTGACGTTAATGTGCTAGAGGTAGGCAGGGCTCTTGAAGAAGCCTCCGTTCCCAAAAGCACAGTGTAATGATGAGCCAGCTCATGACTGAAGACTTTTCTTGTGAAATTTATGAACTTCCTCAGGCTGTGGAAACAAACTGGCACCTACAAATGGAGTCGTTACACTGAGAAACCAATGCTGGAAGGGAAGAAAAGGTCACCCAAATGTTAGATTGAGTCAGGTGTCCTGGACGTCCGGAGCCTTCTCATCATGCAAGGGGACAAATGGGAGTGCTGTCTTTTTTTTTTTTTTAATTGGACCCACTGAATGGAAGGAGTGCTGCCTTTACAGTATGACTCCCTTCACCTTAACTCAGACCGTGGGGCAGGGCCAGAAGGTACAATGATCATCAATATTGTTTTCTTTCATGGGGAGTTAACTGGTGGGCTACTACTGATGTAAACACTTATATGAATTGTCTCTAAGGACATTTTTCTTTTAATTGTTTCTTTGTCAGGCAAGGACATGTTTTTGTTTTAGGGAAGAAGAATCGAAAATATAATATACCCTGTGATGATGGTATGCTATAGAAACACATTTCAAATAAACTTTGCAGGCTGGGCACAAGGGCTCATGCCTGTAATCCCAGCACTTTGGGAGGCTGAGGCGGGAGGATCACTTGAGCCCAGAATTCAAGACCAACCTGGGCAACATAGGGAGAAGCAGTCTCTAAAAACCAAAAAATTAGTTGGGTGTGGTGGTATACACTTGTGACCCCAGATACTGGGGAGGTTGAGTGGAAAGATTGCTTGAACCTGAGAGGTCAAGGCTGCAATGAACTGTGATTGCACCACTGCACTCCAGCCTGGGCAACAGAGCGAGACCTTGTCTCTAAATACATAAACCCTCCCCCCAAAGAGATTAAAAACTGTGCTGTCAGAAAGGAAACAAGTCTGCTTTATGTTTTTATGTTTTTGTGCCCAGAGTAGTCCTCTCCATATACACAGTAGGACTCAACAAATCTTTGTCATCAATGTTGATAATGAAAAGTCTTGATCTGGCCCAGTGCGGTGGTTCATACCTGTAATCCCAGCACTTTGGGAGGCCAGGATGGGAGGTCACTTGAGGCCAGGAGTTTGAGACCAGCTTGGGCAATATAGCAAGATCCTGGACAACATAGTTAGACCTCTCTGTCTCTACCCCAAACAAAGTGGGGACAGAGGGGGCTTGATTAAAAAAAGAAAAATTGTCCCGGGCTTTCTGAAGTAATGGCTAGGGAATATAAACATACATGCTTTGACTTTATATTATCTCCTGAGGCGTTAACCCAGCTGTCCTTTCCCAAACAGCTGTGAAAAAAATGTCTCAAAACAATTGTGTGTTCTTTAGACTATTTTTCCCATTTCATCCCATCTCCATTCTCAAGCATTTACAAATACTGCTTAAGTTTCTATTCCTTGCTAGTTGTATGATGTTGAGAAAAGTAAATAATTTCCTTAGATTTTATTTCCACATCTGTGAAACAGGAATGATAATAATGATACCTACCTCACAGGGGTTTTTTGGAAAGTAAATGAGTTATTGCCTGTGAATGTTTTCAGCTGAATTCTCAGTGTACTGTAGCTATTCATAGGATTATCAGATTTTAAAAACACGCAAAAATGGCAGTTAAGCTTTACTGGTGATATTATAATTTTTTTTTAAGGAAAAGGGAAAGGAGCAGGAAATAGTCCATATTTTGAAAAATATTTTAAAAGAAGGTGAGTGACTTGGTACCCAAAACATTTTTCTCAGATTTAGGTCAGTCTCCTTTTTCTGGTCAGTTTGAATTTTCTTTCATTTGTGAAGGATTTCATTTAAATCAACAACCTTTATAAATCTAGATTTTTTTTCAGAGAAATACAAAAACTTATCAGGAAAAAAAATTTCACAGCATTTCTGGTTTTATCTGTCTCAACTGCTAGATTCTTATTGAGAGGTGACAGTGTGCTGGCAGTCCTCACAGCCCTTGCTTGCTCTCAGCGCCTCCTCTGACTGGGCTCCCACTTTGGCGGCACTTGAGGAGCCCTTCAGCCCATCACTGCACTGTGGGAGCCCCTTTCTGGGCTGGCCAAGGTGGGAGCTGGCTCCCTCAGCTTGCAGGGAGGTGTGGAGGGAGAGGCGCAAGCGGGAACTGCGGCTGCGCCCGGCGCTTGCGGGCCAGCTGGAGTTCTGGGTGGGCGTGGGCTTGGCAGGCCCCTCACTCAGAGCAGCCGGCCGGCCCTGCCGGCCCCGGGCAATGAGGGGCTTAGAACCCAGGCCAGCGGCTGCGGAGGGTGTACTGGGTCCCCCAGCAGTGCCAGCCCACCAGCGTTGCGCTCGATTTCTCACCGGGCCTTAGCTGCCTTCCCACGGGGCAGGGCTCGGGACCTGCAGCCCGCCATGCCTGAGCCTCCCACCCCCTCCATGGGCTCCTGTGCGGCCTGAGCCTCCCCAACGAGTGCCACCCCCTGCTCCACGGCGCCCAGTCCCATTGACCACCCAAGGGCTGAGGAGTGCGAGCGCACAGCACGGGACTGGCAGGCAGCTCCACCTGCAGCCCTGGTGCAGGATCCATTGGGTGAAGCCTGCTGGGTTCCTGAGTCTGGTGGAGATGTGGAGAACCTTTATGTCTAGCTCAGGGATTGTAAATACACCAATCAGCACCCTGTGTCTAGCTCAGGGTCTGTGAATGCACCAATCGACACTCTGTATCTAGCTGCTCTGGTGGGGCCTTGGAGAACCTTTGTGTGGATACTCTGTATCTAACTGATCTGGTGGGGACGTTGAGAACCTTTATATCTAGCTCAGGGATTGTAAATGCACCAATCATCGCCCTGTCAAAACAGACCACTCGGCTCTACCAATCAGCAGGACGTGGGTGGGGCCAGATAAGAGAATAAAAGCAGGCTGCCTCAGCCAGCAGTGGCAACCCGCTCGGGTCCCCTTCCACACTGGAAGCTTTGTTCTTTTGCTCTTTGCAATAAATCTTGCTACTGCTCACTCTTTGGGTCCACACTGCTTTTATGAGCTGTAACACTCACCACGAAGGTCTGCAGCTTCATTCTTGAAGTCAGTGAGACCAAGAACCCACCAATTCTGGACACATTATCATCTCTTTTATAATTTTCTTGTAAAATGGAGCATACTGTTAAACTTTCATAAATCCTCTCATTCTCAATTAAAATTTTTTACAAAAAAAGCTCTTGCAATAAGTTTCTGCTGGTATGTACAGAGACGAACTTGGAAATCAAGTCTTTTTAAAAATCATGAGCATGAAGAAATAGTCTGTGAATGCCCACCACTTTACACAACATGCTGAGCAATGGGAATATAATTCAAGTTTTCAGGAAACATATTCAAGTTGTTCAAAAGAAAAGTTAGGAGAGTTGATTGTGAGTACAGTATTCTATGAGAAAACAATCCTCTTTCCTTGGTAGAACTTTGTTCTTTTTTGTTTTGTTTTGTGTAATTCTGGTGTTAAGGTCTAGGACACCCCCTGTGGGAAGTGGGGAAGAGGGCAATTGAATTGTAAAGGGATCTAAGGGTAGGAAGAACTTGATTATTTATCAGGCTTGGGATTTGCCTATTTTATAAATGAGCTGAGAACTAAAGTCATTATTTAGAAACAAAAGAAGGCGCAGTGGCTCACGCTTGTAATCCCAGCACTTTGGGAGGCCAAGGCGAGAGGATAGCTTGAAACCAGGAGCTTGAGATCAGCCTGGCCAATATGTCAAAACCCTATCTTTACAAAAAATACCAAAACTAGTCAGGCATGGTGGTGGCATGCTTGTAGTCCCAGCTATTCAGGAGGCTGAGGTGGGAGGATCCCTGGAGCCCAGGAGATGGAGGTTGCAGTGAGCTGTGATCACACCACTGTACTCCAGCCTGGATGACAGTGAGACCCTGTCTCAAAAAAAAAAAAAAAAAAAAGAAAAGAAAAGAAAAAGAAAAAAGAAATAAGGCCGGGCGTGGTGGCTCACACCAGTAATCCCAGCACTTTGGGAGGCCGAGGAGGCTGGATCACCAGAGGTCAGGAGTTCAAGACTAGCCTGACCAAAATAGTGAAACCCCATCTCTACTAAAAATACAAAAATCAGCTGGGCATGGTGGCACTTGTAATCCCAGCTACTCGGGAACCTGAGGCAGGAGAATCGTTTGAACCCGGGAGGCAGAGGTTGCAGTGAGCCAAGATCGCTCCATTGCACTCCAAGCTGGGCGACAGAGCAAGACTCCATCTCAAAAAAAAAAAAGAAAAGAAACAGAGAAGAAACTTTCTCAGTAAGAAAATCCAACTTTTATGGTCATAAAGTTATAAATCCTCTAGTGACATTAGTGTCAGATGATAATAGGTGAAGAAGCCAAACTATGATGAGTTATCCAAGAAGGTGCTGTGGAAATACACAAGATGATATACAACTCAGCCTTGAAAGGGTGAACAGCATCCCTTCCTGGAGAGAGACCTAAGTTAAGTTTTCATGGATAAGTAGAAGTTAGCCATGGGAAAGAGGACTGGAAAAGGAAGGAACAACACACCCAGGAGCTCAGGTTTAAGGACAAGCAAGCACCACATTTGTCTTGATTAGAGAGTTGAGAAAAGAGGCCAGAAAGTCATCTGAGATCAGATCCAGAAAGACTTAATGCAGCTGGGCATGGGATTCCATCCCTGGAATCCCAGCCCAGCACTCTGGGAGGGCAAGGCAAGAGGATTACTTGAGTTTAGGAGTTCAAGACCAAGGCTGGGTGTGGTGGCTCATGCCTATAATCCCAGCACTTTGGGAGGCTGAGGCGGGTGGATCACCTGAGGTCAGGAGTTTGAGACCAGCATGGTTAAGATGGTGAAACCCTGTCTCTACTAAAAATACAAAAAAAAAAAAAAGATTAGCTGGGCGTGGTGGCGGGTGCCTGAAATCGCAGCTACTTGGGAGGCTGAGGCAGGAGAATCACTTGAACCCAGGAGGTAGAGGTTGCAGTGAGCCGAGATCACACCACTGTACTCCAGCCTGGGCAACAAGAGTGAAAAGTCCGTCTCAAAAAAAAAAAAAAAAAAAAAAAGCAGCAGGAGTTCCAAATCAGCCTGAGCAACATAGTGAGATTACATCTCTAGGAAAAACAAACAACAACGCTATATTGAAGACAATGGGGATCCAGTAAAGGATTTACGTTAGGGGAAGGCCTTAAGCAGATTTGCCTTTGAGTAAGGTCCCTCAGGACTAGTGTGGAGAACAGATTGAGGAATATAATCTGGCTATTTGTCTAGTTTTCATAAGTGTCATAAAGGGAAGAAAGTGACATGTAATAAATCTATTTCTAAAGTTTAATCTAATTTTAATTTCTTAATATTGCTCTCAGAAATATCTTTAGTAGAGATCTTTAGTAATTATACTACTTGACTATATCAATTCAACTTGCAAACATGATGTAATGATATACTGCTAATGTGGTGGTAGGTTTTTATAAAAATAAGAATTTCTAGATAATCTGGGTGTTGTTCCAGAGATGATTTTCCTCTTGTGCAATCTCTATGGGCTGATTCCTTTGGATTTATAATTTGAAATCATTAGTCATGCCATATGTCATGAACAGTTGTATAATTAAAGAATCTATACTTCCTTTATGAAAAGCACAAATAGTTCCATGAAATATGGGTGGCACTTTTGAGTTTTCTCATAGATGATTTAAAAATGAAATGACCTGAATGGATTCTTAATTTTTTGGTTCCTCCATATTGTAAAACTTAACAGATTACCTTACTCAATTGTTTCATTTCCACAGTTTAAAGCATACTGAAGATTAAAGACTCTGTGGCTGGGTGCAGTGGCTCACACCTGTAATCTCAGCACTTTGGGAGGCCGAGGCAGGCTGATCACCTGAGGTTGGGAGTTCAAGACCAGCCTGACCAACATGGAGAAACCCCATCTCTACTAAAAATACAAAATTAGTCAAGTGTGGTGGCGCATGCCTGTAATCCCACCTACTCAGGAGGATGAGGCAGGAGAATCACTTTAACCTGGGAGGTGGAGGTTGCAGTGAGCTGAGATGGCACCATTGCGCTCCAGCCTGGGCAACAAGAGTGAAACTCTGTCTCAAAAAAAAAAAAAAAAAAAAATTAAAGACTCTCATGACCTTCATAAAGATAAATTCTGAGGGACATAAAAGTGCATTTTGTCAGTTCTTCCAAATCTGCTAAGACCTATTTTCCTTCAGGGAGAGATAATGTCTTTTGCACTCTTCCAAATTTTTCCAGCTATTGGCCTCTTCTATTATTGCTGGCAAAAAATACAGTTATCCTTACTTTCAGAGTAAGTTCCTGGCGTGCCTAATAATACCTACCTGTCTTTCAAACTCAAGGAATAAAAAAGAACTTATAATGGAAAGCAACAGTCACCTGCCCCACCCCTTACACCATTTTCCAGAGGCAACTACTTTGAATCATTTTATTGCTATTTCTTAATTAATCAAGTTTCGACATTTTCTTTTTACTTCCTGCTATGAGTTGCAAATTCAGCACACTTGCCAGGCACGATGGCTCACGCCTGTAATCCCAGCACTTTGGGAGGTGGAGGCGGGTGGATCACGAGGTCAGGAGATTGAGACCATCCTGGCTAACATGGTGAAACCCCGTCTCTACTAAAAATACAAAGAAATTAGCCAGACGTGTTGGCGGGCGCCTGTGGTCCCAGCTACTCAGGAGACTGAGGCAGGAGAATGGCATGAACCCGGGAGGTGGAGCTTGCAGTGAGCCGAGATCGCACCACTGCACTCCAGCCTGGGCGACAGAGCAAGACTCCATCTCAAAAAAAAAAAAAAAAAGAAAGAAAATTCAGCACACTTATACCACACCTCAGCTCACTTACCTCCCTTCTCAGTTCTGTTAGTCATAGCCTATTCAGTATTTATTAGTAGTTTCTCTACTGCAGAGGTTGCAGACAGATGGTCTGCAGGCTAGACCTGACTGTAGGTGTATTTGGTTTGGATTGTAGTAATTTTTTTTAAAGCCAACATTGAAAAATTTTTAGATTTATTATTATTTTTTAATCCAAATGTTGGCCCAGCATGGTGGCTCACACCTATATTCCCAGCACTTTGGGAGGCTGAGGCAGGAGGATCACTTGAGCCCAAGAATTCAAGACCAGCCTAGGCAACATAGTGGGAACCCATCTCTACAAAAAAAAAAAAAATAGGAAAAATTAGCTAGAGGTGGTGGTGTGTGCCTGTCGGCCCAGCTACTCGGGAGGCTGAAGCAGGGGGATTACTTGAGCCCAGGAGGTCCAGGCTGCAGTGAGCTGTGATTGCGCCACTGCACTCTAGCCTGGGCAATAGAGCGAGACCTTGTCTCAAAAAAAAAAGAAAAGAAAATGTTTAACTTTTCACAAAAAGTCAGTTGTAGCACACATGAGTTTCCTAGCATTGCTATAACAAAGTACCACAAACTGGATAACTTAAAATAGTAGAAATATATACTCTCACAGTTTTGGAGGATAGAA
Organism: Hylobates moloch; assembly: GCF_009828535.3. Lineage (NCBI taxonomy): Eukaryota > Metazoa > Chordata > Mammalia > Primates > Hylobatidae > Hylobates > Hylobates moloch. The sequence goes on along the minus strand of NW_026652276.1, from coordinate 129,295,950 downwards.
GTCCAGAATCAAAATGTTGGCAGAGCTGTGTTCCCTTAGAAAGATGTTTTCTTGCTTCTTCTTAGCTTTTGCAAGCAATCCGTGGCATTTGCTGGCTTGTAGTTGTTATTACTCAAATTTCTGTCTCTGTCTTCACTTGGCTTTCCTGTGTGTGTGTGTGTGTGTGTGTGTGTGTGTGTGTGTGTGTGTGTGTGTGTGTGTGTGTGTGTGTGTGTGTGTGTGTGTGTGTGTGTGTGTGTGTCCAAATCTCCCCTTCTTGTCAGGACACTAGCCTTTGAAGTTAGGGTACATCCTAATCCAGTATGACTTCATTTTAACTAATTACATGAGCAAAGACCTTATTTCCAAATGAGATAACCTTATGAGGTCCCAGGTGGACATGAAATTTGGGGGGGATAACCAGTACATGAAAAATATAGCCCTTATCCCAAAAATTAATCCCATTAAAATTAATGATCAAGTGGCTGTACTATCCAGATGTGGCAGGTGTCAGCTTGTATGCCAAAGTTCTCAACACACCCAAGAGGTAAACACACACCCATGCTTGAGCCCTGTTTCTTATTTATATTACTTGCTTTGCTCCTATAAGCATTTCAATTTGTTTACCATGCTAATTGGTTACCGTTATAACGTTAAATATACCAAAACTCCTATTTCTTTCTTTTTTTTTTTTTGGAGTTTTTTTTTTTTTTTTGAGATTTTTTTTTTTTTTTTTTTTTGAATTTCATTCTTGTCGCCCAGGCTGGGGTACAATGGCGTGATCTTGGCTCACTGCAACCTCCGCCTCCGGGGTTCAAGCAATTCTCTTGCCTCAACCTCCTGAGTACCTGGGATTACCAGCGTGCACCACCACGTCCGGCTAATTTTTGTATTTTTAGTAGAGGCAGGGTTTCACCATGTTGGCCAGGCTGGTCTTGAACTCCAGACCTCAGGTGATCCACCCACCTCGGCCTCCCAAAGTGCTGGGATTATAGGCGTGAACCACTGTGCCCGGCCTCCTATTTCATGTTCTATAGACTTTTGTCAGTATTTCATGACTCTCTTCCTGTTTTTGTAAGACCAGGACATTAGATTTTCCCACTTTTTCCTCTATCTCTTCTCACACATTTTCTGTTTCCTTTCCATCTCACAAATTTTGTTAGCAACACCTCTAATTATTGTTGTGGGTTGAATTGTGTCCCCTCAGAATTCATATGTTGATGTTCTAACCCCCACTACTTCAGAATGTGGCCTTATTTGGAAATAAGATCCTTATAGATGTAGTTAAAATGAGCCCCTAATGCAACATGAATGACGTCCTTAAAAAGGGGGAGATTCGGAGACAATTGTACACAAGGGAGAAAGACATGTAAAGATGAAGGCAAAGACTGAAGCAGCAGGAGCCAAGGAATGCCAAAGATTGCACTGAACTTGAGAGAGAGGCATGAACAGATTCTCCCTCACAGTCTTCAGACAGAACCAACCCTGATGGCATCTTTATCTCAGTCTTCTAGCCTTCAGAACTATGAGACAAAAAAATTCTGTTGTTTAGGCCAGGCGCGGTGGCTCACGCTTGTAATCCCAGCACTTTGGGAGGCCGAGGCGGGTGGATCACGAGGTCAGGAGATCGAGACCACGGTGAAACCCCGTCTCTACTAAAAATACAAAAAAAAAAAAATTAGCCGGACGTGGTGGCAGGCGTCTGTAGTCCCAGCTACTCGGAGAGGCTGAGGCAGGAGAATGGCGTGAACCCGGGAGGCGGAGCTTGCAGTGAGCCGAGATCGCGCTACTGCACTCCAGCCTGGGTGACAGAGCGAGACTCCGTCTCAAAAAAAAAAAAAAAATTCTGTTGTTTAAGGCCCTTTTATGTTACTTTGTTTTAGCAGCCCTAGCAAACTGATACATCTATGTGTGTTCGATGTTATAACATCTATATTGTATTGTGAAATTTTTTTTTTTTTTTTTTGAGAAGGAGTCTCGTTCTGTCACTCAGGCTAGAGTGCAGTGGCATGATCTTGGCTCACTGCAACCTCTGCCTCCCGGGTTCAAGCCATTCTTCTGCCTCAGCCTCCTGAGTAGCTGGGACTGCAGGTGTGTGCCACCACGCCCGGCTAATTTTTGTATTTTTAGTAGAGACGGGGTTTCACCATGTTAGTCAGGCTGGTCTTGAACTCCTGACCTCAGCTGATCCACCTGCCTCAGCCTCCCAAAGTGTTAGGATTACAGGTGTGCCCCACCACGCCTGGCTTTCTTTCTTTCTTTCTTTTTTTAGACAAGGTCTTACTCTGTCACTCAGGTTGGAATGCAATAGGGTGATCATAGCTCACTGCAACCTTGAACTCCTGGGCTCAGGGGATTCTCCTGCCTCAGCTTTCTGAGTAGTTGTGACTACAGGCACAGACCACCACACCCAGCTAATTTATTTTTATTTATTTATTTATTTTATTTTGGTAGAGACAGAATCTCACTTTGTTGCCCAGGCTGGTGTCAAATTCCTGAACTTAAGCGATCCTCCTGCCTCAGCCTCCCAAAGTGCTGGGATTACAGGTGTGAGCCACCACCCCCAGCCCTAAACCATTTATTTTTAGCCACTGAAAGAAAGGAAATCAATAAGGTGTGTCTTTTGATTGTTGTGGCTTCCTTCCTAAAGGCAATTCCTGGCTATGGCACAGAGAGAGGAAGCACAAACATCACTGAGAGATCTCACTGAGTTAATGAAGTAGAGATAAAAACATTGTATATTTTACCTGCTCTAGACATTTAAAAAAAAACAACTTGGGGAAGCTGAGGTGGCTGGAATTTGTGGTGCAGAGTTCCAAAGAGGGAGATATGCAGAGAAAGAGATCCAAAAGTTTGCATCACCTTCATTATTTGGCAGAATCTAATGTGTACTATGTGAGGTGAAATTACACAAGGCTGAGCGAAGAACAAAGTCTGGGAGCTCTAAGCTAAACAAGTCCTAGAGGTCACACAGGGCTAAGAGACGTTTGATCTCCTTGCCAGAGTGAAGAGAACTTCAGAAAAATCTGGGCTTTCAGGCCGGGCACAGTGGCACGCCTGTAATCCTAGCACTTTAGGAGGCCCAGGCGGGCGGATCACCTGAGGTCAGGTGTTCGAAGACCAGCCTGGCCAACATGGAGAAACCCTGTCTTTACTAAAAATACAAAAATTAGCTGGGCATGGTGGCGCATGCCTGTAATCCCAGCTACTCAGGAGGCTGAGGCAGAAGAATCCCTTAAACCCAGGAGGTGGAGGTTGCAGTGAGCCAAGATTGTGCCACTGCATTCTAGCCTGGGTAACAGAGTGAGACTCCATCTCAAAAAAAAAAAAAAAACCTGGGCATTCAGCACAGAACCAACAATTGTTATGTCTTAGTGGTAGAGCTAAATATGTCTTAGAATTAAAACTACTTTAGATTTTCCTTAACAAAGTTTAAAAGTAGGTCTTGAAATGATCAAGCTGATATCCAAGTAACTAAATTACCTGCCAAACAAATTCAACATTCATTAAAAGAAGACAACAAAATCCAAATACTCAACAATATAATATTCACAATGTTCAACATCTAGTGAAAAATTGCTAACAAGATGAAAATATGACCCTTAACGAGGGGAAAAATTAGCCAATAGAAAAATACTCAGAAATGATAAACATAATATTAATAGAATTAACAAAGACTTTAAAATAGCTATTATAAATATGTTTAACCTTTTAAAGGAAAACATAAAAATAATAATGACACTGGGTGTGGTGGCTCACATCTGTAAACCCAGTGCTTTGGAAGGCTGAGGCAGGAGGATTGCTTGAGGCCAGGAATCCAAGAATAGCCTGGGTCAGACCCCCCTCTACAAAAAAAAATTTAAAAATCTGCCAGGCATGGTGGCACATGCCTGTAGTCTTAGCTACTCAGTAGGCTAAGGCAGGAGGATCACTTGAGCCCAAGAGTTTGAACTGCAGTAAGCTATGATCATGCCACTGCACTCTAGCCTGGGTGCCAGAGTGAGGCCCTATCTCTAATAATAATCATCATTATCATGAAATGAAAGATTTTTTAAAAGAATCAGATGGAACCTCTAGAGGTAAACAATACAATATGTGAAATGAAAACTTCCCTGGTCGGCTTTTGTGTGGACATAAATTAATTTTTAAAAAAAGAAAGAAAGAAAATTTCACTGGATGAGCTTAATAACAGCTTAGATACTGCAAATGAAGAGATCAGTCAACTTGAAGACACAGCAGTAGAAATTGTCTATATTGAAAGAAATAGGCTGGGCGTGGTGGCTTACTCCTGCAATCCCAGGACTTTGGGAGGCTGAGGCAGGTGGATCACCTGAGGTCAGGAGCTCGAGACCAGCCTGGCCATCATGGCAAAACCCAGTTTCTACTAAAAATACAAAAATTAGCTGGGCCTGGTGGCAGGCACCTGTAGTCCCAGCTACCCGGAAGGCTGAGGCAGGAAAATTTCTTGAACCTGGGAGGTGGAGGTTGCAGTGAGCCCAGGTTGCACCACTGCACTCCAGCCTGGGCGACAGAGTGAGACTCGTTTCAAAAGAGAGAGAGAAAAAAAGGCTGTTATATTACCTGTATATTTATCGGTTCTGAAGTTTATTATTTCTTTGTATAAATACAAGGTTTTCTGCAATCATTTCCTTCAGCCTGAAAAATATTCTTTATATTTCTTGTAGTGCAGGTCTTCTGGAGACAAATTTGCTCAGCTTTTGTTTGTATGAAAAAGTTTTTATTTTGTCTTTAGTTTGGAAAGGTATTTTTATTAGGTATAATAAAAATGAAAAGGGTTAAATATGGGAAATGGGATTTTTTTAGGGCACTGAAATTATTCTGTTTGATGCTATAATGGTGATACATGAATGTTCATGGCTGACGTGAACTGACAACCCCAACCTAGAAAAAACTCAAATGTTCAATCACAGGTGAATAGATAGGCAAATTGCGGTACTGTATATCCACTGTATACTGTGAGGTACTACTCAGCAATAAAGAGCAATGAACTGATACGAGCTATGACACGAGGAATCTGAAAAACATTATGCTGAGCAAAAGAAACTGGAACCACATACTCTGTGATTCAGTTTATAAGAAACTCTAGAATATGACAACAGATCTACAGTTAGTTGCCTGGGCAGGGTGGTGGTGGTGGGCATTGATGGCAGAGAGGCTGGAGCCAACTTTTCATTTTTATTTTTGTAAATGAAATATTCTTTGTTTTGATTGTGTGGTAATTATATGCTATATATATTTGCCAATATATTATATTATGCATAAACTATGCATCTATAAAGTTGACTTTTTTAAAAAAGAAGACAACATCAAGACTGACTGATTAGTGTACAAAAGATGAGATTCTCAATGACAAGTATCCCTTGAGAATACAGGTCAAGGACTGGCTTTTATGCTGGAAGCTTCCCACATATCAGAATGGAGAGATTTTCTCTGTTATTCCAACTCTTCCCTGGTATCCCTGGTTCTCTCTAGGCAGTTCTTTTGAGAGGAATTCTCCTGCTCATATAGACTAAGTATTTGTGTCCTTCTGAAATTTATATGTTGAAACCTAATCCCCAGTGTGGTTGTGTCTGGCTTTTGGGAGGTGATTAGGTCATGAGAGTTGACCCCTCATGAATGAGATTAATGTTCTTATAAAAGAGACCCCAGAGACCTCCCTTGCCTCTTTTGCCATGTGAAGACACAATGAGAAGACAATGTCTATGAATGAATGCAGGTCCTCACCAGACACTGCATCTGCTGGGGTCTTGATCTTGGACTTCCCAGGCTCCAGAACTGTAAGAAATACATCTCTGTGGTTTATAAGCCACCCAGTCTATGGCATTTTGTCATAGCAGCCTGAATGATTGAGACACCTGCCCTTTTCAACCTTCACCACCATCCACCCTGGCTGCAAGCTATTCTGTGCTTCATGGTTCAGGTCAGAGTCAGTCTGTTCCCTGTCCACCTTTAAACCATTCTATTTTGGCCTCACTTCTCCCTCTTTCTTTCTGTAATACTTTCAATATCCAGGTCCAGAACCTCTCTAAATCCCTGCAAATCCAAAGTTGTTAATTTGTTCTCAGGGTTTTTATTTATTGATGTGCATTCACTGACTTAATCCTAACTAAAAAGCAGTATATTAGTTATCAGTTATCTACTGCAGTGTAACAAATGCTTCAGACTTTAGGGGCTTAAAAGAACAACAAAAAGGGGATGAGGACCATTGGAGGCTATCTGAGAGGCTGGCAAATACAGTCAGTAAATACTTACTTGTGTGTCTATATTCATCTACTTCATTTTTATTCCGCAGCAAGTCTTTCATCTGCCGTTTGTGAAGAAAATACCAATCACAGATACTATATATTATAAACATAACCAAGAAGTTTATAGTATTTTAAAATTACATTTGTAGGCTGGGCGCAGTGGCTCACACCTATAATCCCAGTACTTTGGGAGGCCAAGGCAGGCAGATCACCTGAGGTCAGGAGTTCGAGACCAGCCTGGCCAACATGGCAAAACCCCATCTCTACCAAAAATACAAAAATTAGCCAGGTGTGGTGGTGCATGCCTGTAATCCCAGCTACTCAGGAGGCTGAGGCAGGAGAATTGCTTGAACCTGGGAGGCAGATGTTGCAGTGAGCCGAGATCGCGCCATTGCACTCCAGCCTGGGTGACAGAGCGAGAGTCCGTCTCAAAAAAATAAAATAAAATAAAATAAATAAGATAAAATTACATTTGCATATATTCTATTTTAAATTAACAGACTTTTAAAAGCAGTTTTAGTTTTAAAGAAAAATAAGTGGGAATTGTTGCATTCCCATGTACCCTCCCTACCCCACTCCCAGTTTCTCCTATAGCTATCTTGCATGAGTGTGCTACATTTGGTACAACTGATGAGCCAATATTGATGCACAATTACTAACTAAAGTCCATAGTTTACATTAGGGTTCATTCTTTGTGTCTTACATTCTATGGGTGTTGGCAGTTATATGGTAACAGGTGTTCATCTTCATAGTATCATATAGAACAGTTTTGCTTCCTTAAACATATCTCTTTCTCTACCCATGCATCCTTCCTTCCTTCCTCCCTGAACCTCTGCAATCTCTGATCTTTTTACTGCCTCCATGGTTTTGCCTTTTCCAGAATGTCATATCATTGGAATCACACAGTATGTAGACTTTTCAAATTGGCTTCTTTTACTTAGCAATATGCACATGAGTTTCCTCCATCTTTTTTTTTTCTCCTGTATTTTTAGTAGAGACAGGGTTTCACCATGTTAGCCAGGCTGATCTTGAACTCCTGACCTCAAGTGATCCACCCGCCTCATCCTCCCAAAGTGCTGAGATTATAGGCGTGAGCCACAGTGCCCGGCCCTCCATATCTTTTTGTGGCTTGATAACTCAATTCTTTTTATCACTGAATAATATTTCATTGCATGGATGTGCCACAGTTTGTTTACCACTTTTCTGAAGGACATCTTGGTTGCTTCCAAATGTCGGCACTTATGAATAAAGCTGCTATAAACATTTACATGCAAGGTTTTATGTGGATAAATACTTCTTTTTCATTCCTGGTTCTTCAGGTTTACACTGGGTATTTTTTTTTCTTATATGGTTCATTTCTTCCATATCTGAGAAAAACCCTTAATCTTGTTTTTACAAGCCTGAATTCTTATTAGAGTCTCATCAAATATTGATTACAAGAAAGTTTCCTCAAAATTAATACAAACATTTAAACATTTGTTGAGTGATTCTCAAAGTCCCTTGAGTTTCTAGGCTCTTGGCCGTTTCCACACAAAGATGAAATGGTGTGCTATAATTGAGATTGGAGCACTAAATAACTTTTCCATAATGCAACCCAAAGTATCTTAGCTTCTTTTCAGTTAATACTTTAAAGTCTATTTTGTAATTTCTCTATCTTTAACTGAACACTTCATTAAGTTAAATGTAGACATTTATCACTATATCTGAATTACTGAGTATTCCTTTTGATGACAGAATGAAAATTATGCTTCTTTAAGAGCATCTCCGGGCCGGGCGCGGTGGCTCACGCTTGTAATCCCAGCACTTTGGGAGGCTGAGGTGGGCGGATCACAAGGTCAGGAGATTGATACCATCCTGGCTAACACAGTGAAACCCCATCTCTACTAAAAATACAAAAAATTAGCCGGGCATGGTGGCGGGCACCTTCAGTCCCAGCTGCTCAGGAGGCTGAGGCAGGAGAATGGCGTGAACCCGGGAGGCAGAGCTTGCAGTGAGCCGAGATTGTGCCACTGCACTCCAGCCTGGGCGACAGAGCAAGACTCCGTCTCAAAAAAAAAAAAAAAAAAAAAAGCATCTCCAAAACCATTACACTGTGTTTTTTACTACTTTTTGAGCCATTCTAGAAGCCCTGCATATATACACATGGCACCAAAACAAATTGCTTCTGTGTGGGGACACATATTTTGCTTTAGTTCTAGACAGCTGTAACTAACAGCTGTACCTTCTTAGCTGCACTAAGTCCAACCCTTCCTTCCTATGTGAGAGAATTCCCCACTGTCTTGGTAATGCCCTTGTTCCCACTCTGGAGGCATTAGAGGACATATCCTGAGGCTCCCCACCTCCAGCAGCCTGTGCACGGGCATGTGATCTAGGCTTAGCCAATGATCATTTTTCCAGAACGTTGATTCTTGGCCAAGTAACACAAAGACAAAGGGGAGATGATATTTAATTCACAGCAGTAGGGAGATTATCCCCAAGGGCACTGAAGATAAATCCTAAAAGTGTCCTACAGTGAAGGTGGCTGTGTCCTTCCCAGGCTATTGCTAAAGGCTTGTAGCTTCTTGGCTGTCTGGAATCACCTGGGTCTCTATCCATTTTTCAAGCCTAGTATTATAGATTCCTGTCAGTTTTTTAGCCCTTGATAATACCATTCCAATAAATTCATTTTTCCCTTAAGATTGTTTAGAGTAGCCATTTACTTTCCATAAAAGTATTTCATGGAAATACTTTGATAATTAAAATCAATCAATTCATTCATTAATTCTCCTAATATTCATTAAACACCTACTGTATATTATGGTAGAACTTAAGAATATCATGGTGATTAAGTAGAATATGATGGTGACTAAGAATATGATGGTGAGTAATAGACACTGTTTCTACTGTCTTGGAACCCACAGTCTATTGGAAGATACAGACAAGGATGGACATGATTGAAATACAGGCATGATGGAGAAGGACGCTATTCACCAGAAACACAAAGAGGGAGCATTTATTCCAGCCTTAATGATGGTAGTGATGGGGGGGGGGGGTGTCAGATAAAGCTTCAAGTGATATCTAAATTAAGATTTAAAAATATATAAAAATGACACCTAGTTGTGAGGTAGGAGGTGGGAGTGAGAATTCCAGATAGAGGGAAAATGCCACGTGACGGCCCAGAGTTGAGAAGTGCAGTACCTTTCAAAAATGAGAAAGAAGTTCTGTATTTCTGAAGTACAGAGTAAATTTAAGCAGGTAGAGACTTGAATCTGGAGCAATAAGTGGCACTCAGATTATGCCAAGTATTGTGAGTCACATAAGGGTGTTATCACTTTTTCCTATAAGCAGTTAGAAGCAATTGAAGGCCTTCAAGCAGAAGCCTCAATAGGCAGCTATCTGGTACCTGGGGGCCTGGGGAAATTGTGTAAGAAAAGATTGTGAAATTCCGGAGTGGGAGCAAAAATCTCTGATCTGTCATGACTTCAAAGTCATTAATTTTTTTTTTTTTTTAGACGGAGTCTCACTCTATTGCCCAGGCTGGAGTGCAGTGGCACCATTTAGGCTCACTGCAACCTCTGCCTCCTGTGTTCAAGTGATTCTGCTGCCTCAGCCTCCCGAGTAGCTGGGATCACAGGTGCACACCACTATGCCCACCCAGCTAATTTTTTTTGTATTTTTAGTAGAGATGGGGTTTCACCACGTTGGCCAGGCTGGTCTCGAACTCCTGACCTCAAGAGATCCACTTGCTTCAGCCTCCCAAAGTGCTGGGATTATAGGCATGAGCCACTGTGCCTGTTCTATTGATTTTTCTAAAAATTTTATCTTGTTTTTGACAGAGATGGGATCTCTCTATGTTGTCCAGGTTGCTCTCAAACTCCTGGGTTCAATGAATCCTCCCGTCGCAGCCTCCCAAAGTGCCGGGATTACAGGTGTGAGCCACCACGCCCAGGCAAAATCATTGATTTTTTTTTTTAAGAACAATGATAGTGTGCTTTCCTTTATGTGTGAAAATGATAATACTGGGTTAAAAATTAGCAGACAGGTCAGGCGCAGTGGTTCACGCCTGTAATCCCAGCACTTTGGGAGGTTGAGGCTCGCAGATCACCTGAGGTCGGGAGTTCGAGACTAACCTGGCCAACACAGGGAAACCATGTTTCTACTGAAAATACAAAAATTAGCTGGGCATGAAGGCTCATGCCTGTAATCCCAGCTATTTGGGAGGCTGAGGCAGGAGAATCGCTTAAACCCGGGAAGCAGAGGTTGCAGTGAGCCAAGATTGTGCCACTGCACTCCAGCCTGGGCAACAGAACAGACTCTATCTCTAAATAAATAAATAAATAAATAAATAAATAAATAAATAAATAAATGGCAAGCCGGGCACAGTGGCTCACATCTGTAATCCCATCACTTTGGGAGGCTGAGGCAGGCAGATCACTTGAGGTCAGGAGTTCAAGACCAGCCTGGCCAACATGGTGAAACACCATCTCTACTAAAAGTACAAAAATCAGCCAGACGTGGTAGTGCAGGCCTGTAATCCCAGCTACTCAGAAGGCTGAGGCAGGAGAATTGCTTGAACCCGGGAGGCAGAGGTTGCCATGAGCCAAAATCGTGCCACCTGGGTACGTGCCAGCCTGAGCAACAAGAGAGAGACTCCCTCACAAAAAAAAAAAAAAATTAGTAGACAGGTTTATTGATAATTTTTTCTATAATGGTAACGGATTTACTATGATTTACCAATGTTTCACAGAGGACTACCTATGAGAGTGGACTTCAGATTTTTTGCTTGTATTTCCTAAAATAATCTTGGAAGCCTGTATCTTTGTACATTTTTAAGTTGACATTTAAGATTTTTTTATTATAAATTTAAATAGTTACAAATGATACAATTTTCTGTCATTGTATAAGTAAAACTAAATCACTTGCGTTTCTGTATGGAAAAGATTCAAGCTATAGCAGTTTGATATCCACTATCATTCTTTTAGAAATAATGCATCATCTTTAGTAAGTAGAATTTTACATTGTTCCTCTTTTTCTTTGACATGTTATTTCCATTCTACTTCCCTCACATAATTTTACCATAATATAATATGTTAATTACTTTTTGGCTTCCAACTCTTTTACTGATTACCCTATCATACATCCTGCTATAAAAATGTGTATTAAATTGAAACTTATGCATTAAAAAATTTTTTTTTTCTTTTCCCTATTTTCTATGGCTGGAGAAAATTTTTTTTTTTTTTTTTTTTGGGACAGAGTCTTGCCTCAATGCAAACTCTGCCTCCCGGGTTCACGCCATTCTCCTGCCTCAGCTTCCCGAGTAGCTGGGACTACAGGCGCCCACCACCATGCCCGGCTAATTTTTTTGTATTTTAGTAGAGACGAGGTTTCACTGTGTTAGCCAGAATGGTCTCGATCTCCTGACCTTGTGATCTGCCCGCCTCGGCCTCCCAAAGTGCTGGGATTACAGGCGTGAGCCACTGCACCCGGCAAGAAACAAATTTTTATTCTAGATTAAGCCTTAATTTTAATTATCACTAATCTTGATTAAAACAGCAAATAGGTGGGCGGATCGCCTGAGGTTGGGAGTTCGAGACCAGCCTAATCAACATGGAGAAACCCTGTCTCTACTGAAAATACAAAATTAGCCAGGGATGGTGGCACATGCCTGTAATCCCAGCTACTCGGGAGGCTGAGGCAGGAGAATCACTTGAACCCAGGAGGCGGAGGTTGTGGTGAGCTGAGGTCGTCCCATTGCACTCCAGCCTGGGCAATAAGAGTGAAACTCCGTCTCAAAACAAACAAACAAAAAAGCAAATATATTTTATAATTTGATAAATAATTTTTAAACATTAGTTAACGTGCCATGCACCATTAGCTCATATGTCCATAGAAGATTAGTACTTACTGCTACAATGAGACAGATTGCCTTGATTAAAAAAGGCTTCCTCATACCAATGCTTTGAATTGTGGCTTGGTTTGTTTGTCTTTGTTCTTACACCTTTGGGCAATGCGCCATTATGATTAGAGAATGAGTGAAAGTGGCATCAGCTGCAAGTGGCTCAGGCCTGTAATCCCAGCATTTTGGGAGGCTGAGGTGGATGGATTCTTGAGCCCAGGAGTTCGAGTCCAGGAGGAGTTTGAAACCAGCCTGGGCAACAAAACCCCTGTCGCTACTGAAAATGCAAAAATTAGCCAGGTAGCATGGCACACACCTGTAGTTTCAGCTTCTTGGGGCTGAGGCAGGAGATCAACTGAGCCTTGGGAGATCGAGGCTACAGTGATCCATGATCATGCCACTGCACTGCAGCCTGGGTGACAGAGCAAGACCCCTCTCTCAAAAGAACAAAAAAAAAAAGAAAGAAAATATGTCTTTTTTTGGTAAAGTGAGGGAAAGAGACCCAGCAAGACACCTTCAGGCCGGGCACGGTGGCTCACGCCTGTAATCCCAGCACTTTGGGAAGCTGAGGAGGGCGGATCACTTGAGGTCAGGAGTTCAAGAACAGCCTGACCAACATGGTGAAAGCCTATCTCTACTAAAAATACAAAAATTAGTCAGGTGTGGTGGCGGGTGCCTGTAATCTCAGCTACTTGGAAGGCTGAGGCACGAGAATCGCTTGAACCCGGGAGGCAGAGGTTGCAATGAGCCGAGATTGTGCCATTGCACTCCAGCTGGGTGACAGAGTGAGCCTCTGTTTCAAAACAAAACAAAACAAAACAAAAACACCTTGACCACCGGCAGATCAATTTTATGCATTTATTTAAAATTTTAATTTTATTTTAGATATGTGGTCTTCCTCTGTGACCCTGTTGGAGTGCAGTGGTGCGATCATGGCTTACTGCAGCCTTGAACTGCTGAGCTCAAGTAATCCTCCCACATCAGCCTCCTGGGTAGCTGGGACTACAGGCACATGCCACCGTGCCATGTTACTTGTTTTTTGTAGAGATAGGGTCTTGCTGGTCTGAAACTCCTGGCCTCAAGCAATTCTCTCACCTCTGCCTCTCAAAGTGTTGGGATTATAGCTGTGAGCCACTGTGCCCAGCCTAGATCAATTTTAGAAGTATACAAGTTGAGGATCTAAAAACTCACTTCCTTAAAACTTTCCCAACCTATTTATTCCTTAGAACACCTTTGAGTACCACTAGTGAATTTGAAAATCATGGATCTAGATGCAAGGCAAAATAAACCAGGCTTCTTTTACAAGTAGCAGTAGGATCTCGGATAAGACATTTGATTTGTGTAAATCTCAGTTTACATCATAAAAAGTGAGTGTGGGGGGATTAAGCTAATTTTTAAGATTTTATTTTATTTTATTTTATTTTGAGATAGGGTCTCACTCTGTCACCCAGGCTGGCATGCAGTGGCATAATCTCAGTCTACTGCAACCTCTGCCTCCTGGGCCTCAGGTGATCCTCCCACTTCAGCCTCCTCAGTAGCAGGGAATACAGATGTGAGCCAACATGCCCAGGTAATTTTTGTAATTTTTTTTTTTTTGTAGAGATAGGAGTTTTGCCATGTTGCCTAGGCTGGTCTCAAACTCCTGGGCTCAAGTGATTCACCCACCTTGGTCTCCCAAAGTGCTGGGATTGACCTCCCAAAGTGCTGAGATTACAGGTGTGAGCCACTGTGCCTGACCTAAGATTTTTAATGTTTAAATCCCTTGAATTCCACTGGTAATTTTTAGCTATGCCCAGGACAATAAGAAGAAGGCCAGGAACAAAGAGAGGGAAAAGGAAAGATGAAAAGCATCTGTGTGGTTACTGAGGACACCACAAAGGATAAGAGCTGTAGATCAAGACTTTGACTACACTGTATTAGTCCGTTTTCATGCTGCTGATAAAGGCATGCCTGAGACTGCGAAGAAAAAGAGGTTTAATTGGACTTACAGTTCCACATGGCTGGGGAGGCCTCAGAATCATGGCAGGAGGCAAAAGACACCTCTTACATGGCGGTGGCAAGAGAAAATGAAGAAGAGGAAAAACAGAAATCCGTAATATACCCATTAGATCTTGTGAAACTTATTCACTACCAAGAGAATAGCATGGGAAAGACTGCCCCCCATGATTCAATTATTTCCCCCTGGGTACCTCCCATAATACGTGAGAATTCTGGGAGATAGAATTCAAGTTGAGATTTGAATGGGGACACAGCAAAACCATATCAGACACTTTAAAAAAATAGTTTTATTTGTGTTTAGAATATGTTTTGAGGTTAAAATTTGTTTCACATTATTGTTTATGTGGCTATAGGCAACTCAGTCTCTTTGATCTTTACTCTTCTCATCTGTTAAATGATAATAATATCATCTATTTTGTACTTCAGGTGATGATTATGAGAGAGAAACTAAGACTTCTTTCACTTAGCATAATGTCTTCAAGGTTCATCCATGTTGTAGCATGTATTAGAAATTCATTCCTTTTTATTGCTGAATAATATTCCATTGTATGGATATGCCACATTTTGCTTATCTGTTCATCAGCTGATGAAAGTTTGGGTTGTTTCCATTTTTTTTACCTATCATGACATGTTGTGTGAACATACGTTTTCATATGTTTTGAGTGATATGCCTAGGAGTGAGATTGCTGGGTCATATGGTAATTATACGTTTAGCATTTAGAGGAACTGCCAAATTATTTTCCAAAGGGACTACATCCAGCCCAGCATGGTGGCTCACAGCTGTAATCCCAGCACTTTGGGAGGCCAAGGTGGATGGATCACTTGAGGTCAAGAGTCTGAGACCAGCCTGGCCAACATGGTGAAACCCTGTCCCTACCAAAAACACAAAAATTAGCTGGGTGTGGTGGAACGCCTGTAATCCTAGCTACTCAGGAGGCTGAGGTGGGAGAATCACTTGAACCTGGGAAGCAGAGGTTGCAGTGAGTCAAGACTGCCCCACTGCACTCTAGTCTGGGTGATAGAACGAGACTGTCTCAAAATAAATAAATGAATAAAACAAAACAAAAAGCACGAAAGACATTTTGGGAGAAGATTTTCTCATAATATTTAATCAACAAAAGTTGAATATTAAGCAATAATAAATAAACATTTAAATTTTTAAAAAGTGGCTGCCCCATTTTTACACTTCCACCAGGAATGTATGAAAGTTCCAATTTCTCCACATCCTCAACAAAACTTGTCTATTGATTGTAGTCATACTGGTGTTTTTTATTTTGTTTTGTTTATTTATCTATATTTGAGACAGGGTCTCGCTCTGTCAGCCAGGCTGGAGTACAGTGGCACGATCTTGGCTCACTGCAACCTCTGCCTTCCTGGTTCAAGCGATTCTCATGCCTCAGCCTCTCAAGTAGCTGGGACTACAGGTGTGCACCACCACACCCAACTAATTTTTATATTTTTCTAGAGCTGAGGTTTTACCATGTTGCCCAGGCTGGTTCTGGTGTTTGAAATGGTATCTCCTGTAGTTTTGATTCAAATTTCCCTAGTGGATAATGAAACTGAGCATCTTTTCATGTGCTTTTTGGTCACTTGTATAGCTTCTTTGGAAAAATGTCTGTTTAGGTCCTTTAAACTTTTTTTTTTTGGAGACAGAGTCTCGCTCTGTCACCCAGGCTGGAGTGCAGTGGTGCCATCTCTGCTCACTGCAACCTCCGCCTCCCGAGTTCCAGTGATTCTGGTTCCTCAGCCTCCCGAGTAGCTGGGATTACAGGTGTGTGCCACCACACCTGGCTAATTTTTGTATTAGTAGTAGAGATGGAGTTTCACCAGGCTGGTCTTGAACTTCTGACCTCAGTTGATCACCCGTTTCTGCCTCCCAAAGTGCTGGGATTATAGGCATGAGCCATTGTGCCCGGCCAAACTTTTTTTGCTTTTTCTGATAACACTTAAGATCTATCCTCTTGGCAAATGTGAAGTATAGGATCGGTTTTTCTTTGTTGCTGCTTTTGAGACAGTGTCTCACTCTGTCATCCAGGCTGGAGTACAGTGGTGGGATCTTGGCTCACTGCAACCTCTGCCTCCCGGATTCAAGTGATTCTCCTGCCTCAGTCTCCAGAGTAGCTGGGATTACAGGTGTGCGCCACCACACCGGGCTAAATTTTGTATTTTTAGCAGAGATGGGGTTTGGCCATGTTATCCAATTTGGTCTCCAACTCCTGGGCTCAAGCAATCTGCCTGTCTTGAATTTTAATTTGGATGAAATCCAGTTTGTCTATTTTTCCTTTTGTCACGTGCTTTTGGCTCACTTCTATTTTTTTTTAATGTGGTATGAGGTTGGCATCCAGCTTTTTTCTTTTGCATGGGGATATCCAGTTGTCCTGGTATCATTTGTTGAAGAAAAGTCTATTCTTCCCCATTGTATTGTCTTGGCACCTTGTTGAAAATCAACAGACCATAAATGTGAGTGAATCTATTCTTAAATGTTGATTTTTATCCTTTTTTTGTAATGTTCTGTAAACAAAATAAGATACACATTGCCAGTTAAAAAGTTCTAGTAGAAATGGGCCGGGCGCAAGTGGGTCACGCCTGTAATCCTGGCACTTTGGGAGGCCGAGGCGGGTAGATCACCTGAGGTCAGGAGTTTGAGACCAGCCTGGTCAACATGGTGAAACCCCTTCTCTACTAAAAATACCAAAACTAGTCAGGCGTACTGGCAGGCAGCTGTAATCCCAGCTACTCGGGGGGGCTGAGGCAGGAGAATCACTTGAAGCTGGGAGGCAGAGGTTGCAGTGAGCCGAGATCATGCCATCGCACTCCAGCCTGGGGGACAAGAGCAAGACTTTGTCTCAAAAAAAAAAAAAAAAAGTTCTGGTAGAAAAGATTTCCTGTGGCCTATATCATCATCAGCATTATATTTTAAGATGCTAATGATTCTACTTATGAGAAATTTTAACAAAACACAGATGAATTGTTCATGTTTGTTTCTCTCAAATCTGTTGATGTAATTAGTAACTTGAAATACTCTTGTTGTCTAGTTGAACTTCCAAATATTCATGAATATTTATCTCCTAAGAGGACCTACACATTCTTGTAAAATTAAAGAATAAAAAATATTTGGCCAGGTGCGGTGGCTCACACCTATAATCCCAGCACTTTGGGAGGCCGAGGCAGGTGGATCACTTGAGGTCAGGAATTCAAGACCAGCCTGACCAACAGGGTGAAACCCCGTTTCCACTACAAAAATTAGCCAGGCGTGATGGCGCACATCAGTAATCCCAGCTACTTGGGAGGCTGAGGCAAGAGAATTGCTTGAACCTGGCAGGTGGAGGTTGCAGTGAGCTGAGATCACACCACTGTACTCCAGCTTGGGCAACAGAGACACTCCATCTGAAAAAAAAAATGTAGTTTGGGACCAGGACATGAATCTTAAGTTTTTGGAAAAACCAACTCCCCAAAAATCACGAAAATTATTTTAGGACAACATGGAAAATAAGTTTAATGCTAGTACCATCCCTGATCTATTGGTAATGGATGACTGCATCACCGTGTCTGAGGGATTCTGAGGCTACATTTAGGGTGAGCAGGAAGGCGTGCTGCCATTAATTAATGATATCTACCATGGAAGTGGAATGAGGACATGGGGTCACATGGTAATATTTAGGAACTTAATTTGGCTGTAATATAATTGAAAATAGCAGTGGCTTAAACAAGTTGTTCTTTTTTAGTCTAGCGTTGGTTTGAAGGATCCATAATGTCCCCAAGGAGTCACGTCTATCTTCCTTTCACTTCACCATCCTTAGCCTGTGCTTATTCCTTTGTTGCCACGGGACAGCTGCTCAAACTCCAGTATTGCATTTGAGTTCCAGATGTAGAGAAAAGTAAGAAGTAAGAGTGAGGGGCACAAGGTACAGGTCAGCTAAACTGACCTTCCTTTTTTTTTTTTTTTTTTTTTTTTTGAGACGGAGTTTCGCTCTCGTTGCCCAGGGTGGAGTGCAATGGTGCACTCTCGGCTCACCGCAACCTCTGCAACCTCTGCCTCCTGGGTTCAAGCGATTCTCCTGCCTCAACCTCCCGAGTAGCTGGGATTACAGGCATGTGCCACCACACCGGGCTAATTTTGCATTTTTATTAGAGACGGGGTTTCTCCATGTTGGTCATGGCTGGTCTTGAACTCCCGACCTCAGGTGATCTGCCCGCCTCGACCTCCCAAAGTGCTGGAATTATAGGCGTGAGCCAACGCGCCCGGCCCTGACCTTCCATTCTTTAAGAATCATTTCCAGAAGCTTCGCCCAACAACTTCCACTTCACTTCATTGGCAGGAGCCAATGATCACGTCTTATCTGCAAGGAATACTGGGAGATGTAGTTTTTAGCTAGGCACACTTACCCCCATCAAGCCCAGAATACTGTTACTTAGGTAATCAAGGGAAAATCCATGTAGGAAGACAGGTAGAAGTTTACCCCACCATTACTGTTTTATAAACACGCATCCCTCAGCTTTACTGAACCAGCAAGAATTCCCACTCCCCAACACATAGAAACAATATTGCACTTCTGAAAAAAAGTGCCAACACTGTGGGCCTCTGAACTGCATAAAAGATGAGTCTGGGGCCTGGCGCAGTGGCTCACGCCTGTCATCCCAGCACTTTGGGAGGCCGAGGCGGGCGGATCACCTGAGGTCAGGAGTTTGAGACCAGCCTGCCCAACATGACGAAACCCCGTTTCTACTAAAAATACAAAAAAAATTAGCTCGGCATGCTGGCGGGCGACTGTAATCCCAGCTACTCTGGAGGCTGAGGCAGGAGAATCGCTTGAACCTCGGGGGCGGAGGTTGCAGTGAGCCAAGATTGCACCGCTGCACTCCGGCCTAGGCGACAAGAGCAAAACTCTGTCTCAAAAAACAAAAACAAAAACAAAACAAAACACGAACTCCCCACCCCCCCCCACACACAAGCAGTAATAAACAAAAATATAGTCTCAAATGAGAATTTCAAATCTCTTTAGTATTCAGGCAAGCAGACAGGCTTATAGACACAGACGGCTTCTAATTCAAAGATCCTTCCCATTTTTTTGAGTTTGAATCCTATTAGTTATTAGTGTTTCCAACCACGTGGGCAGGTATCTTTGGAGAGCTCAAAATGTTCATTCAACCTCCCCCACCAAAGGTAAAATCTTTGAGGAAACATGTGGGTGGTAGAACCACAGTAAAAATATTTTAGTACATGTTTTTTGTTTGCAGCCTGGATTGGGAACTGTCCATTTACCTTTTTTTTTTTCCCTTCTTCTCCATTTAATACACTTACACATGGGAATTATCCATTTACTATGGATCAAGTTTTCTTTGAAAACTTGATAGAAGATGACATTCATAAGTGGAACTGGTTGTACATGAGGGGAGCTGCAAGCTAAACCTCTTATTTGCTCTCTTTGTTCTGTTATTCCAGTCTATTTAACGTAGGATGATGGAACAAGTTGATCCTACATGTTTCTGAAAAAGCCACTTGCTAAACAGTCTTTGGTAGGAGGCTGGCTACAGGATCTTCACCCAACAACACTGTCAACGAGAAATTTGTTTCAGGAACCCTGCCCCCTATTTTTCTATTCCGTTTCCCAATGCCCATCCCATGGTGTTACCCACCCAAGGCCTGCCCTCCTGGGAAATGCTCTGACTTTAAGACTACCTATTCCTTTGCCTCCTCCTTTATCTTTCAGCAAACCAACATCCTTTGTACTTGGTCAGTGAAGTCTGATCTTAGCTTAAATCAGGCCAATCTGTGATACTGTGATGTCAAACTGATTAAAATAATTTACACTAAAGTATTAATGATGGATGGATACCAAGTGTTTAAGAACTAAACCAACTGATTATCTGAACAAATAAATTTTCAAAGGGGTTACTACATGTAGTCATTGAACAGACGGCTTAGCTTTTTCCTTTATTAGAGGCAGGGCCTCGCCCTGCCAATTGGCCAGGCTGGGGTGCTGTGGCACGGTCATGGCTCACTCCAGCCTCGAACTCTTGCGCTCGAGATCCTCCTGCCTCAGCCTCCCGAGTAGCTGGGACTACAGGTGTGTGCCACCGCGCAGGGTTAGCTTGCGTTTCCAACCATTGTAAAAGCCAATAAGCCATTTACATTTTAATCTAATTATCCCGAGTGCTCAGTCTGTAACTGAAGGGCAATTCTAAGGCAAGAAATGTGATGTGAGGTCACTATATGGCTATGTTTGGCAACCCCAAAGGTTTAGATATGAAGGTGAAAGTGGGTGAAGTACTAAGAGGGCAGTCCTCATTCGCACAAGATGTTTTGATTTCAAGGCTCCTGAGAATTTGGAATTTTCAGTAGTTCCTTTTAACATTCCACTTATTCCCTGTATTGATTTAAAGCTTAAAAAATTTTTATTTAAAAGTAAATAGTGTTACCGAAGCTTGAGCTGTGATTCCCAAGTGTGTTTTTTTAGGATAAGAAGGGGCCTCGCGGAAGTTGCGGTAAGCCGAGACCGCACCATTGCACTCCAGCCTGGGCAACGAGAGCGAAACTCGGTCTCAAAAAAAAAAAAAAAAAAAAGATGGGGCCTCGAACTTTGGCGTACGTGAAACAAGTTAAACCAACGCCATCTCCACCCTGTTTTGCGGGGTTTCTTCTCTCCTTTCGCAGCTGTTCCACTCCCAGGGCTTGACTGAAGGTACACGACGGGGTGACTGCCTACTCCAGAAGGCCACCAACAGCATTATTTCTCTCGCAGTCTCCAGAGACACTTGTTCTCACTGTGACCTTTCGCTCAACAGGCAGGCAGTGCGGCGTCTGCAGACGGCCGGAACCGGCACTGAGCGCTGGACGCAAGCAACAGGCACGACGGACGCGCCACCACGGGGAGAGTCTCGAGCAACACCAGTGGGCGGCGCACGAATCCTCTCCTTTCTTTAACCCTTCTTCACACCGAGTCCCACCCTCGCCGGAAGCCGAGCGGTTTCTACATCATGCCACTTCCGGTGCGGCCCGCCGGCACCTGGCGGGAGCGAGCACGCCCGTGCGCGGCAACTTTGTTCCCGCCTCTCTTGCCCTGGCGACCTCTCATCTTCGGCTTTCTCTGAGCGTGAATTGCGGGCGCGTTCCCGGTCGTACGTCAGGGCTGAGGGGAAAAGCCGAAAGAGCGAGGCGAGAAGGAGGGGTTGTGGAGGTTAGGGTCCAACCAGCAAGTCCCGTTGCTCTCCCTCCTCCTGACGAGGAGCGGAGAGGGAAGGGGAGGAGCGAGCTGGGGCCGGCCGCGCACACCAGGAGCCTCCTCGTGGAGGGGGGGAGCGGAGGAAAAGGGTAGCTCCGCCACCTCTGCTCGCGGCGGCGGCGGCGGCGAAAGAAGAAGAAAGTCAGGGCCCGTACCTACCGCCACAGACTCAGAAACGCCCCCGCCCTTATCTCCCCGGAAATAGCCCCCCGCCCAGCCCCGCACTGTCGCTGCCCCAACCAAGAGCCGCAGCCCGGTCGCCCCCGCCTCGCCCCGCCCCGCTGCCCAGCCCCGCGGGCCGCAGAGTGCGCGAGGCCCTAGGCCGGGAGTTGTTGTCAGGCCCAGGCCACTTCCGAGGCGCCTGCGGTGTGTCGCCGCCACCACAGGAGGACGACGTCGACGCCGAGGAGGAGGCGGCGGAGGCGTGTTGTTGTCTCGCCCATCCCTTCCCCTGAACTCGCACCCAACGTCAGGGCGCGATGGAGTGAAGCGGCGACGAAGGTGGTACTTCCGCGTTGCGCTGCCCGAGCCGAGAGCGCGGCCAAGGCCGCTCCCTCACCCCCGGGGGCACTTGGAGGACTCGGGACTCCCCCGCAGGTCAGCGCCCGGCGCATCTGGTGTTTTGGCTGCCGAGGATAGGACGACGAGCGCGATCGGGAGCTCCGCTGCCTGGATTCCTGCTTCCCTGAGGCCCGGAGGCTGCTGCGTACCCCACTGTCACCTGGAACCCAGGGACCCGAGTCCCAACCCGGATTATCGTGGCGCGTTTCCCGGCCGGCCCTGGTACTCGGTGTCCCTCCGCCGCCGCTCCCGTTTCCGGCGGGGGAGATGGCCAGGATCTGACCCGGGAGGAGGCCGCACCCGCGCCGCGCTCTGCGGCTGGCTCTAGGCGATGCCGAGCAGCTCGGACACGGCGCTGGGGGGAGGCGGGGGCCTGAGCTGGGCAGAGAAGAAGTTGGAGGAACGCCGCAAGCGGAGGCGATTCCTGTCCCCTCAGCAGCCGCCGCTGCTGTTGCCGCTCCTGCAGCCGCAGCTCCTGCAACCGCCGCCGCCCCCGCCGCCTCTGCTCTTCCTGGCTGCTCCCGGCACGGCCGCCGCCGCAGCCGCCGCCGCCGCGGCCTCCTCCTCTTGCTTCAGCCCGGGCCCCCCTCTGGAGGTCAAGCGGCTGGCGAGAGGCAAGAGGCGCGCAGGAGGGCGGCAGAAGCGGCGCCGCGGGCCCCGCGCCGGGCAGGAGGCGGAGAAGCGTCGGGTCTTCTCGCTGCCCCAGCCGCAGCAGGACGGCGGTGGCGGTGCTAGTAGCGGCGGGGGTGTGACCCCGCTGGTGGAATACGAGGATGTGAGCTCCCAGTCCGAGCAGGGGCTGCTGCTGGGGGGGGCCAGCGCGGCAACGGCGGCGACGGCTGCCGGGGGAACGGGGGGCAGCGGCGGGAGTCCGGCCTCCTCCTCCGGCACCCAGCGGCGCGGGGAGGGGTCGGAGCGCAGGCCCCGCCGGGACCGCCGCAGCAGCAGTGGCCGCAGCAAGGAGCGCCACCGCGAGCACCGGCGGCGGGATGGGCAGCGCGGTGGCAGCGAGGCCTCCAAGTCCCGCAGCCGCCACAGCCACAGCGGCGAGGAGCGGGCCGAGGTCGCGAAGAGCGGCAGCAGCAGCAGCAGCGGCGGCCGCCGGAAAAGCGCCTCGGCCACGTCCAGCAGCAGTAGCAGCCGCAAGGACCGGGACTCGAAGGCCCACCGCAGCCGGACTAAGTCGTCCAAGGAGCCGCCTTCGGCCTACAAGGAACCGCCCAAGGCCTACCGGGAGGACAAGACTGAACCCAAGGCCTACAGGCGGCGGCGGTCCCTCAGCCCGCTGGGAGGCCGGGACGACAGCCCGGTGTCCCACAGGGCCTCTCAGAGCCTGAGGAGCCGCAAGTCCCCCAGCCCGGCAGGAGGTGGCAGCAGCCCCTATTCTCGGCGGCTGCCGCGCTCCCCGAGCCCCTACAGCCGCCGCCGCTCCCCCAGCTACAGCCGCCACAGCTCCTACGAGCGGGGCGGCGACGTGTCCCCTAGTCCCTACAGCAGCAGCAGCTGGCGCCGCTCTCGCAGTCCCTACAGCCCTGTGCTAAGGTGAGTCCCGCCGTTCTGCCCGTGTGTGCTTTGGCTACGCTGGCCAGATCCCCAGGAGGCAGGGAAAGTGGTGCCTGGGTCCTCAGAACGACTCAGGTCCACCACCGAGACGAGACAACACCGCCTGAGCCTCCCAGGAAGGATAGGCATTTTCGCGCGCGTGACACTTTTTTAGGGGGTCGAAGGGACAAAGCAACTGGGCGAACGGAACTTTTCTCCTAGCTGTGGCAGGGAAGATTTCTAAGGAAGAATTCAAAGTTTCAGACTTGTTGCATTAATGTGTTAACAGGTTTCTCTCAATTGCTCTTTGCTTTTCTGGTACAATTTGGGTAAACCTAGAGGTGGTTTAAGTCGTCTCAATTTTGAAAGTTCTGTGAAGAGGTTTCATTGTTGGGAATTTAGGAATGGACTGCGACTTAGGGTCTAGTATTGTACAGGGGAATAAGAATCAGGTACTGATGTCAGAGTTAGATGTGGATTGCAGATGTTTCTTATGATTATTACAGAAATGGGAGAAGTAGCCTTTCTGTAAAGTTTATTCTTTTAGTAGGTTAAAAAAGCTTAGGTGGAAGCCGGTAGTTCTGAATACTGAAGATAAAGAAGGTATCTATTTAGTGATATTCTTGTGTGGGATAGTTTTTACCTGATCTTTCAAAGTCATAATTATAGAAAGTAGAAAAAATGACAAGATTGTGGTTTCTTTGTTGGTTTGTGATGACACCCAGTTGCTAATAACATTATAAATCTGGGTGGTGTAACCTAGTGTAACCAAGTGAATGGCTGAGTACATTCTTATTATAAGCCTGTAACTGCTCACTTTGCAAGCCAAGTCGACTTTTTTTCTTAGATATATGCCCGAGGGATAAAAACACAATATAACTAGACCTTTAAATATCGGGATCTTTGTCCAGAAATCTTTCAAAGGTGTAATTTAATTTAATGAAATTGGAGTAAAACTTTTATGTAGCTTTCTTGCCTTTTTTGTTATATAATATTCTTTTTAAAAAGTGTGCCTTAAAATATACTTATCCACTAAGCAAAGTGCATTAAAAACAATTTTCGAGTATTTTATGGGTTCTTATATTCCTTGAGATGTTTGGACATTCCAGGCCTTATAGTGTAGAGTATTGCAAAATGACATTTGTATCAGTTTTTCCTATTGGGTTTCAGTAATGGCAAGTAGATGTACAGTACCTCTAAGTATGGGTTATGTGGAATCTCAACATAATACGAATATGCATCTGCAAAATTAGCAGACCTTTTTGAAGTATTACCATAATAAATGTAAAGGTGTGATGTTTTTAGAGATCTGAGCGTGTTTGTCTTTAAGCCAAGAGTTGTATAAATTGCTTCACTCTTAAAGAGTGTTGAAGCATACTTAAAATGTTAGTTGATACCTTAGTGAAGAATTGAAAAACTCATTCATCAAAATTAGCCTTTGTATCTTGTAAGACTTTGTATTTTCCTTTTAACTATAATGCTTTGCCAAAGGGTTTGCAGTTTTTGCCATTGAATTTGTTTTGCAAACTGGTTGGTTTAAGTTTCAGCACTTGAACAATTTAAAGTGCTTGATGCAATTTTAAGAATGGATTTTGTACTTACCAGGCTTTTTAGTTGCTGGATACTTCAGCGAGGTCCTTTATTGTATAATAGTGGTATGTATTTTATATATATATATGAAACATATAATCGTGGTATGTATGACTAGGACTATTCATATTTAGCAAGTATTTTTTGACCCTGTATTGTATGCCATATACTGTTTTAGGTACTGGGATGTATCAGGAAAGAAAAAGTTACTTGTCCTCATGGAGCTTGCATTCTGGAGGACCGTTCAACACAGAGTCTTTTCGTGGTGTTTACATTGACCACCAGTATTTCTAAAGGGTTGAATTTGGAAGGAACTTTAGGGTATCTTGGCTAACATTTCTGACAGATGGCCATTTGGTATGTGCCTGAAATACATCTAGAGGTGGGAAACACATTAGTTTGAGGCAACCTGTTCCACTAGATTTGGGACTTGAGTTTTTTAGCAAGATCCTTGAAGACTCAGTTTCCTAAACTGTAACAGGGAAACACTTGTTTTTCTAGATTATTTCAAGGATTAAGTGAAAATTTATCTTTTTAAAGCATGCAGCCTTACAGAAATATTTAAGGTGGTTGAATTATTCAATATCCCAAATTGTTAGAATTCTTCATATTGTAACCAAAATCCACCTTCATGCCAATTCGAACCATTGCTCCAAGTTTAACCCTTTGGAATGGTACAGAGCACACGTGTATGCTAACCCTTTAAAATATGAAGATAGCTGTCATGATTTGAGTCTTCTAGGCTAAAAAACTCATACGGTTTTCAGATTTTTCACGTTATATCTAGTTTGTCAAATGTCCAGCTTAAAACATGGGACCCAGAATTAATAGCTAAAATAGCTGATTGGAAAAATCTTAAGATTTTAAAATATAATAAGTGTATTGTTACTTTTTAGAAACAGTTAATTGAACTCACTTGTACAAATTAATGGAAAAAGTTTTATTTATTTTCAGAATTTATTACTTGTGGTAAGTGGCCCATGTTCTTTAATGAATGGACTGCTGTGAGTTCCATGAAGGCAACTGGCCTGTCTTGTCCACCATTGTATTTCCAGTGCTCAGCACTGTATCCGGCACAAGTACACTCTTAATAAATGTTGAATAGGTAAATGAAGGGATGCTGGAGTTTACTGAACATAAAAAATATTAATGTAGGCCTGTATTACAAACTTCATTCAAAATATTTAATACAGACCATGTGTAATGCTGTAAGAAACAGTGTAATCTTTCCCCAGCCTATGCAGAACTTACATATTAATGACTTGTCATTGTAGATATTTTTAAGGAAATGCATACACATTCAAAATAGTATTGCAATCGTGGTATGAAGATGAAAAACAATTTTAAATAAGCTGAAAATAGAGATAGGGTTTCACCATGTTGCCCAGGCTGGTGTCAAACTCCCGAGCTCAAATGATCCACCTGCATCAGCCTCCCAAAGTCCAGGGATTACAGGTGTGAGCCACAGCACCCAGCCGGAAGCTTTTTTTGATGTCAGATAAATAAATCCTTTTCATTTTAGTGACTTCTATTTCACAACTTGTTCTTTGTCTTCATTTGAATCTTCAGTCCTCAGCTCATGCATTTCTTTTCATCAGTTCCCTCTTACCTTTACTTTTTCCCCGTATAATCTGTTTGCCATATTTTCTTTACTGTTTGACTGTTGGGGTGTGGAAGCTCACGTAATCTTGCTGTTTGGCCCTATAATAAATGTGAGGGTGTACTGAAAAGAGGGGAGGGTACTGTTTGTAGTGTTCTACTGTGTGCCAGGCATTGATAAATATTTAACATATATTGACCACCAAAATCCATGTGATAGTTGGAAGCATTCCCATTGATGGATTGGGAAACGGGGGCTCCAAAAAGTTAAGTGATTTGTTCCAGGGTCAGCTTGGATTCAAACCTTAGGCTGATTTGAAAGTACATGCTCTTAATATTAAAGAGCATGGATTTTGGTTACAATATGAAGGTGGATTTTGGTTACAATATGAAGAATTCTAACAGCAGTCTAGTCATTAAAGAACATGGGCCACTTACCACTTAAAGCATATGCTTTATTGAACTTCAGTTGGCATTCAGGGGCGCTGGCCAACTCACATAATGACCTGTTTTGGTGAAAAATCAGCTTCTGCTTGGGTCTTTATGTGATAATTTCTGTTCCTTGGCCATTTTTTCAGCATTTTGAAGATTTTGAAAGACGAATCTTCTAAAGATTCTTTCAGCTTATTGGTGTTTATTTGTAGTTTTTATGAACAATTGGGTTTAAATCTTGTGGATGTTTTTTCTACTTTTTCTTTACAAAGATTGGCTAAAAACATTTCTTGAAGACATTAATTACTCTTAGTTATTGGTGATAGTTTTCCAGAATTATTTTGATCTGAAGTTACTGATGTCAGATTAAAATCCGTGCAAGAAATTATTATGTATGTTTTGTTCTTTCTCTAAACCTATGGAAGTTCCATTCCACCAGGAAGCACAGAAGCATTCATTATGGAATAATAACAAGAACCTAAGAATCTGAAAAAGATGGGCGGACTCTAAATATAAATAAGTAAAATTATTATTATATGTGGTACCTCTGTTATGGATTATTTAGTGTTTTGTCCTGAAAACTATAGTTCAAAAGTATATGAAATGAAGATACTCCGTAATGAAAAAAAAAAACTCAAAAAATATGCCACTGATTTAATATATACTTAATGGAAATAAGTCATGAAAATCCATAGGTGAATGGAATTCTTAAAATGCTTTTAAAAAGTGTCGAAAAATAGGATACTAGAACAAATGCAGAAACTCTCAGAAGGGAATGGAAGTTTAGGTTAACTGTTTTAAATTTCCAAAGCTATAATCATTATTTTCATTCTCAAAGTGATGGCCTTGGGTTTTGCTCCTTCTCTGACCAAACTTTACCTGACATTTACATCTACTCAGTCCTTATCACATTTCTTTTCCGCTAACGCTAATATTTATTTCTTCCTTTCCATTTCTATCACCCTTTCAGGTTAATTAGCTAGACTTCCTCTTACTGTTAACATTCTTCTCATTTCATCCATTCTTCTCAGTTTATTCTTTATCAGGAGAGTTTTCTTAATATCTTTGTTTAGCCCATGTCACTCTCATTATATTAGAATTATTATTAGAATAAACCTAAACTGTTTTTTTTAGGGATCTTGTCTATCTCAGTTGCCCAGCCTGGAGTGCAGTGATGTGATCATGGCTCACAGCAGCTTCGAACTCCTGGGCCCAGAGGATCCTCCTGCTTCGGCCTCCCGAGTAGCTGGGATTACAGGTGCATGCCACCATTGCCTGGCTAATTTTTGTATTTTTTGTAGCGATGGGTTTTACCATGTTGCTCTGACTTGTCTTGAACTCCTGGCCTCAGACAATCCTCCCACCTGGGCCTCCCAAAGTGTTGGGATTACAGGCATGAGCAACTGTGCATGGCCAAGTCTAAACTTCCTAATGCTTCATCAGTTAATGCCTTTTATGATCTGGCTCCATTCTATCACAGTTCTGTTTTCAGAGACATTTTTATTTCTATTTTTATACTTGCTGTTCTCTTAGCGTAAATGATAAGAGACACTCCAAACTCTCTTTTGCTCTTCATCTCCAGCTTTGCATTTAAAACTCAGCTTAAAAATCCCATTATCTTTTGTGTGTGTGTATGTGTGTATGTGTGTGTGCGTGTGTATGTGTGTTTTGGTAGAGATGGTGTCCTCACTATGTTGCTCAGGCTGGTCTCCTGGGGTCGAACAATCCTCTGTCCTTGCCTCCCAAAATGTTGGGATTACAGGCATGAGCCACTGCGTCCAGCCTTAAATCCCACTATCTTGAGACCTTTTTCCATTCATCTAGATAAAAGTTAATTTTTTTTCCTGTGCCCCCACAGCACTTTATCTTTGTTATAGAGCTTTAAAAAATTCTGTTTAATATCTGCTTAGTTTGCTGGCTACCTTTGTGTTTTCCCTACTAGATTATAAGCTCCTAGAGGACAAATTACAGAGCTTATTTATTGGTGGTTTAATTTAAATACATTTTTTCTCTACAGATTAGTGCAAACCAGTCTGCACAGATGCCAGTTATATCTGTAAACTTGCTTGGTATTTTAGTTTACATATACTCTCATACTCTAGGATAGGGCAGGTAATTGTTTCGATTTATAAGGAGGGAATTTAAGAACCTCCTTCTAGCTTCTACTTTATTAGAATGAGTAGAGGATGCTGGGAGTCACTTTAGTGTGAATGGAATAAATTCAGACCTAGTGTTTATATTTGCCCTCTGTTGTGCTGATCAAGACAAATTCTTGGTGAGTTTGAATTAATCTTTAAAGTGAAAATTTTCTGAGCAGACATGTCAAACTTATTGCCCGACTCTGAAAAATTGTAGCTATTTTTGAAAAACCAGTTGAAAGTGAATGTTGCTTAATATTCACATATAAGATACTTATTTTTTTCCTTTATTTTGGACTTTTTTTGTGTGAATATCATTTTGTTATTGTTATTTTGGTTTTGGTTGGCTTTGTTTTCTATAAATTTATAAGCTTTGAAGTGGGTGTTGGAAGCAAAAGTACCAAGCTAAAATCAGAAGCATTACTTGTTTGCAGTGATTTTGTTCCTTGAATTCCTGCACATTTAAATTGCGGAAGAACCTAGTGTTTTTTATGTATTTGGAAAATAAAATTGATGTACGTTAGAGGATAAATATAGGTAAAACTGGAATGTAAATAAAATGGAAATGAGAAGGTTAGTGAGAGGAACCAAAAATGGTAAATGATCTACACGCCTCCTCGCTTTTCTGTTTGCATTTTCAGTTGCATGGGGGCACTTTCACTGGGATATTTTATTGGCATTCCAAACTCAATTTACCTAACATCAAATTACTTCAGCTTTCTTAGAGTCATTTTTTTTCTGATACTGCTCTTTAGTATTTTTCACCTGTTTGCAAACATAATAGAGGTTAATGGTAGAAATTTTCAGTTAGTATAGAAAAGTATAAGAGATTAAAAGGCCCCTTAGGTCCAGCTACCTGATGAGATGATCACTCATGACATTTTGATAAATATTCTTCTAGACTTTTAAATGCATATATGCACAGGGATGTATGATTTTTACATAAGTGGGAACGTGTAACAATGCTGTCTTGTAGCCTGTACTCCATAGTAGAGCATATCATTTTTATTAGTAGCTCCTGGTATTCTGTTGTATGGATATAGCATAAATTGTATGGCTGAATCCACTGAAAAATTCTTAGTTTTTTTTTTTTTAGTTTTTGCTATGTGTGTATATCTAAAGCAAATACGTTTTTTGTGTATTTGTTCCATTATCTTCTTTAGATTGAATTTCCCGGGGGTAAAATTGTTGAGGCAAAAGTGGTATATACATTTGTAACATTGATACACTTTCAAAATGCCTTTCAGAAGGCTTTTACAAATTTACATTTCCCAACAGTGTGGAATTACCCATTTCCTCGGTCTCACCAACACTTGGAGTTGTCACATATTCCATTATTGGTTTTTTTTGTTGTTGTTTTGTATTTTTAGTAGAGATGGGGTTTTGCCATGTTGGCCAGGCTGATCTTGAACTCCTGACCTCAAATAATCTGCCCACCTTGGCCTTCCAAAGTGCTGGGATTACAGTTGTGAGCCACTATTGGTGCCTGGCACCATTATTGTTTCATTTACATTTCTTTGATATTTAATAAGGTTTAATATATTTTCATCTGTTTACTGGATATATTTTAATTTCTTTCTTTCTTTTCTTTTTTCTTTCTTTCTTTTTTTTTTTTTTTGCTCTTGTTGCCCAGGCTGGAGTGCAATGGCGCGATCTCCGCTTACCGCAACCTCTGCCTCCTGGGTTCAAGCGATTCTCCTTCCTCAGCCTCCCGAGTAGCTGGGAGTACAGGCATGCACCACCATGCCCAGCTAATTTTGTATTTTTAGTAGAGACGAGGTTTTTCCATGTTGGTCAGGCTAGACTCGAACTCCCAACCTCAGGTGATCCACCCGCCTCGGCCTCCCAGAGTGCTGGGATTACAGGCGTGAGCCACCGTGCCTGGCCTTTTTCTTTTTTTTTTTTTTAATTGAGACTGGGTCTCACTCTGTCGCCCGGGCCGGAGTGCAGTGGCACCATCTGCTCACTGCAACTGCCACCTCCCAGCTCAAGTGATCTCTCACCTCAGCCTCCCGAGTAACTGGGATCACAGATGCATGCCACCATGACAGGGTTTCACCATGTTGCCAAGGCTGGTCTCGAACTCCTGAGCTCAAGCAATCTGCCTGCCTTGGCCTTTCAAAGTGCGGGGATTACAGGTGTGAGCCACTGCTCCTGGCCAGATGTTCTAATTTCTTGATTCTTTTTTTTTTTTTAATTAACTTGCAAGAGCTGCTTGTGTGTTACGGCTACTTTTTTTTTTTTTTTTTTTTTTTGCGGCATTAGCAAGTACTTTTTGTGAGCTTGTCTTTTGTCTTTTAATCTTCTTTATGTAACGTTTTGTTTTAGGACTAGGTTTTTGATTTGTCTCTGTGTGTGTGTGTGCACACGTGTGTTTTAAGTGGTAGTAGTTTCTCCCAGGTACCTAGTGTCAAACTGTAGTAGTACTTATCTTTTCTCCCTCCATAGTTGTAATGAACTTCTTGTTCTGTAAAATTTTCTCTTTTTTTTTTCCAGTGGTCTTTTGGTCCACACATTTATGTTGGAATGCTTTGTTGTTAGTTCTGCTTGCTTTTAGATTTCTCTTCGAGCCCCTCCTGTTCTCTGCATTCAGATTTAAAGTACCACTTTCATTTGATCATTTTTTTCTATAAGATACAGAATCAAATACTTTTTTTTTTTTTTTTTTTTGAGATGGAGTCTCGCTGTGTCACTCAGGCTGGAGTGCAGTGGCATGCAGTGGCATGATCTCGGCTCACTGCAAGCTCCGCCTCCCAGGTTCACACCATTCTCCTGCCTCAGCCTCGCGAGTAGCTGGGACTGCAGGCGCCCATCACCACGCCTGGCTAATTTTTTTTGTGTTTTTAGTAGAGACGGGGTTTCGTCGTTTTAGCCAGGATGGTCTCAATCTCCTGACCTCGTGATCTGCCTGCCTCGGTCTCTCAAAGTGCTGGAATTACAGGCATGAGCCACCGTGTCTGGCCATCAGATACTTTTTAAATTTATTTCTTTATTTTTTTGAGATGGAGTCTCACTGTTGTCGCCCAGGCTGTAGTGCAGTGGCGTGATCTCGGCTCACTGCAACCTACGCCTCCTGGGTTCAAGCTGTTCTTCGGCTTTAGCCTCCTGAGTAGCTGGAATTACAGGCGCCCGCCACCATGCCTGGCTAATTTTTGTACTTTTAGTAGAGATGGGATTTTGCCATGTTGGCCAGGCTGGTCTCGAACTCCTGACCTCAGGTGATCTGCCCACCTTGGCCTGTCAAAGTGCTGGGATTACAGGCGTGAGCCACCGCACCCGGCCAATTTATTTTTTATTGACAAATAATTGTATATATTTGTGTGTGTGATGTTTTGGTGTTTACCTGTGGAGGGCTTCAATCAAGATAATTAAGAAATACGTCACATCACATATCTATTTTGGTGGTGAAAACATTTTTAAAATATATTTTTTTTAACACAGCTCCAAACAGCCATTGAAGAAAACATTTTAACTCTACTCTTTGGCTGGGCACAGTGGCTCACGCCTGTAATCGCAGCAGTTTGGGAGGCCAAGGTGGATGGATTACTTGAGGTCAGAAGTTCAAGACCAGCCTGGCCAACATGGCGAAACCCCTTCTCTACTAAAAATACAAAACATAGCCAAGCATGGTGGCGTGCGCCTGTAGACCCCAACTACTCGGGAGGCTGAGGCAGTGGAATTGCTCGAACCTGGGAGGCAGAGGTTGCAGTAAGCCAAGATCTTGCCACGACACTCCAGCCTGGGCACAAAGCAAGACTCCGTCTCAAACAAAAAAACTACTCTTTTGTCAATATCGGAATATGCAGTGCATTATTGTAGTCACCATTCTGCCCAATAGATGACTAAAATTTATTCCTTCTGTCTACCTGAAACTTTGTGTCTTTTGATCAACATCTCCCTTTCCCTATACACTCCTCTCCCCTAGACCCTGGTAACCACCATTCTACTCCCTGAGTCTATGAGTTCGAATTTTCTAGATTCCATGTATAAGTGAGATCATTCAGTATTTATCTTCCTGTCACAAATGACATAATTTACTTCTTTTTTCTCTCTCTCTCTTTTTTTTTTTTTTATTATACTTTAAGTTTTAGGGTACATGTGCACAACGTGCAGGTTACATATGTATACATGTGCCATGTTGGTGTGCTGCACCCGTTAACTCGTCATTTAACGTAAGGTATATCTCCTAATGCTATCTCTCTCCCCTCCCCTCACCCCACAACAGGCCCCGGTATGTGATGTTCCCCTTCCTGTGTCCATGTGTTCTCATTGTTCAATTTCCACCTATGAGTGAGAACATGTGGTGTTTGGTTTTTTGTCCTTGCAATAGTTTGCTGAGAATGATGGTATCCAGCTTCATCCGTGTCCCTACAAAGGACATGAACTCATCATTTTTTATGGCTGCATAGTATTCCATGGTGTGTATGTGCCACATTTTCTTAATCCAGTCTATCATTGTTGGACATTTGGGTTGGTTCCAAGGCTTTGGTATTGTGAATAGTGCCGCAGTAAACATACGTGTGCATGTGTCTTTATAGCAGCATGATTTATAATCCTTTGGGTATATACCCAGTAATGGGATGGCTGGGTCAAATGGTATTTCTAGTTCTAGATCCCTGAGGAATCGCCACGCTGACTTCCACAATGGTTGAACTAGTTTACAGTACCACCAACAGTGTGAAAGTGTTCCTATTTCTGCACATCCTCTCCAGCACCTGTTGTTTCCTGACTCTTTAATAATCGCCATTCTAACTGGTGTGAGATGGTATCTCATTGTGGTTTTGATTTGCATTTCTCTGATGGCCAGTGATGATGAGCATTTTTTCATGTGTCCGTTGGCTGCATAAATGTCTTCTTTTGAGAAGTGTCTGTTCATATCCTTCGCCCACTTTTTGATGGGGTTGTTTGTTTTTTTCTTGTAAATTTGTTTAAGTTCATTGTAGATTCTGGATATTAGCCCTTTGTCACTTGAGTAGATTGCAAAAATTTTCTCCTATTCAGTAGGTTGCCTGTTCACTCTGATGGTAGTTTCTTTTGCTGTGCAGAAGCTCTTTAGTTTAATTAGATCCCATTTGTCAATTTTGACTTTTGTTGCCATTGCTTTTGGTGTTTTAGACATGAAGTCCTTGCCCATGCCTGTGTCCTGAATGGTATTGCCTAGGTTTTCTTCTAGGCTTTTAGGTCTAACATTTAAGTCTTTAATCCATCTTGAATTAATTTTTGTACAAGGTGTAAGGAAGGGATCCAGTTTCAGCTTTCTACATATGGCTAGCCAGTTTTCCCAGCACCATTTATTAAATAGGGAATCCTTTGCCCATTGCTTGTTTTTGTCAGGTTTGTCAAAGATCAGGTGGTTGTAGATATGTGGCATTATTTCTGAGGGCTCTGTTCTGTTCCATTGGTCTATTCTCTGTTTTGGTACCAGTACCATGCTGTTTTCGTTATTGTAGCCTTGTAGTATAGTTTGAAGTCAGGTAGCGTGATGCCTCCAGCTTTGTTCTTTTGGCTTAGGATTGACTTGGCAGTGCGGGCTCTTTTTTGGTTCCGTATGAAGTTTAAAGTAGTTTTTTTCCAATTCTGTGAAGAAAGTCATTGGTAGCTTGATGGGGATGGCATTGAATCTATAAATTACTTTGGGCAGTATGGCCATTTTCATGATATTGATTCTTCCTACCCATGAGCATGGAATGTTCTTCCATTTGTTTGTATCCTCTTTTATTTCATTGAGCAGTAGTTTGTAGTTCTCCTTGAAGAGGTCCTTCACATCCATTGTAAGTTGGATTCCTGGGTATTTTACTCTCTTCGAAGCAATTGTGATTTGGCTCTCTGTCTATTATTGGTGTATAAGAATGCTTGTGATTTTTGCACATTGATTTTGTATCCTGAGACTTTGCTGAAGTTGCCTATCCACTTAAGGAGATTTTGGGCTGAGACAATGGGGTTTTCTAGATATACAATCATGTCATCTGCAAACAGGGACAATTTGATTTCCTCTTTTCCTAATTGAATACCCTTTATTTCCTTCTCCTGCCTGATTGCCCTGGCCAGAACTTCCAACACTGCTGAATAGGAGTGGTGAGAGAGGGCATCCCTGTCTTGTGCCTGTTTTCAAAGGGAATGCTTCCAGTTTTTGCCCATTCAGTATGATATTGGCTCTGGGTGTATCATAGATAGCTCTTATTATTTTGAGATACATCCCATCAATACCTAATTTATTGAGAGTTTTTAGCATGAAGCGTTGTTGAATTTTGTCAAAGGCCTTTTCTGCATCTGTTGAGATAATCATGGTTTTTGTCATTGGTTCTGTTTATATGCTGGATTACATTTATTGATTTGCATATGTTGAACCAGCCTTGCATCCCAGGGATGAAGCCCACTTGATCATGGTGGATAAGCTTTTTGATGTACTGCTGGATTTGGTTTGCCAGTATTTTATTGAGGATTTTTGCATCGATGTTCATCAGGGATATTGGTCTAAAATTCTCTTTTTTTTGTTGTATCTCTGCCAGGCTTTGGTATCAAGATGATGCTGGCCTCATAAAATGTGTTAGGGAGGATTCCCTCTTTTTCTATTGATTGGAATAGTTTCAGAAGGAATGGTAACAGCTCCTCCTTGTACCTCTGATAGAATTTGGCTGTGAATCCGTCTGGTCCTGGACTTTTTTTGGTTGGTAAGCTATTAATTGTTGCCTCAATTTCAGAGCCTGTTATTGGTTTATTCACATATTCAACTTCTTCCTGGTTTAGTCTTGGGAGGGTGTATGTGTCAAGGAATTTATCCCTTTCTTCTAGATTTTCTAGTTTATTTGCGTAGAGGTGTTTATAGTATTCTCTGATGGTAGTTTGTGTTTCTGTGGGATAGGTGGTGATATCCCTTTATCATTTTTTATTGCGTCTATTTGATTCTTCTCTCTTTTCTTCTTTATTAGTCTTGCTAGCGGTCTATCAGTTTTGTTGATCTTTTCAAAAAACCAGCTCCTGGATTCGTTGATTTTTTGAAGGGATTTTTGTGTCTCTATTTCCTTCAGTTCTGCTCTGATCTTAGTTATTTCTTGCCTTCTGCTAGCTTTTGAATGTGTTTTCTCTTGCTTCTCTAGTTCTTTTAATTGTAATGCTAGGGTGTCAATTTTAGATCTTTCCTGCTTTCTTTTGTGGGCATTCAGTGCTGTAAATTTTCCTCTACACACTGCTTTGAATGTGTCCCAGAGATTCTGATATGTTGTGTCTTTGTTCTTGTTGGTTTCAAAGGACATCTTTATTTCTGCCTTCATTTCATTATGTACCTAGTAGTCATTCAGCAGCAGGGTTGTTCAGTTTCCATGTAGTTGAGTGGTTTTGAGTGAGTTTCTTAATCCTGATTTCTAGTTTGATTGCACTGTGGTCTGAGAGACAGTTTGTTATAATTTCTGTTCTTTTACATTTGCTGAGGAGTGCTTTACTTCCAAGCATGTGGTCAGTTTTGGAATAGGTGTGGTGTGGTGCTGAAAAGAATGTATATTCTGTTGATTGGGGTGGAGAGTTCTGTAGATGTCTATTAGGTTAGCTTGGTGCAGAGCTGAGTTCAATTTCTGGATATCCTTGTTAACTTTCTGTCTCGTTGATCTGTCTAATGTTGTCAGTGGGGTTTAAAGTCTCCCATTATTACTGTGTGGGAGTCTCTCTTTGTAGTTCTCTAAGGACTTGCTTTATAAATCTGGGTGCTCCTGTGTTGGGTGCATATATATTTAGGATAGTTAGCTCTTCTTGTTGAATTGATCCCTTTACCATTATGTAATGGCCTTCTTTGTCTCTTTTGATCTTTGTTGGTTTAAAGTCTGTTTTATCTGAGACTAGGCTTGCAACCCCTGCCTTTTTTTGTTTTCCATTTGCTTAGTAGATCTTCCTTCATCCCTTTATTTTGAGCCTATGTGCGTCTCTGCACATGAGATGGGTTTCCTGAATACAGCACACTGATGGGTCTTGACTCTTTATCCAGTTTGCCAGTCTGTGTCTTTGGAGCATTTAGCCCATTTACATTTAAGGTTAATGTTGTTATGTGTGAATCTGATCCTGTCATTATGATGTTACCTGGTTATTTTGCTCGTTAGTTGATGCAGTTTCTTTCTAGCCTTGATGGTCTTTACAATTTGGTATGTTTTTGCAGTGGCTGGTGCCGGTTGTTCCTTTCCATGTTTAGTTCTTCATTCAGGAGCTCTTGTAGGGCAGGCCTGGTGGTGACAAAATCTCTCAGCATTTGCTTGTCTGTAAAGGATTTTATTTCTCCTTCACTTAATGAAGCTTAGTTTAGCTGGATATGAAATTCTGGGTTGAAAATTCTTTTCTTTAAGAATGTTGAATATTGGCCCCCACTCTCTTCTGGCTTGTAGAATTTCTGCCGAGAGATCTGCTGTTAGTCTGATGGGCTTTCCTTTGTGGGTAACCCGACCTTTCTCTCTGGCTGCCCTTAACATTTTTTCCTTCATTTCAACTTTGGTAAATCTGACAATTATGTGTCTTGGAGTAGCTCTTCTCGAGGAGTATCTTTGTGGCGTTCTCTGTATTTCCTGAATCTGAATGTTGGCCTGCCTTGCTAGACTGGGGAAGTTCTCCTGGGTAATATCCTGCAGAGTGTTTTCCAGCTTGGTTCCATTCTCCCCGTCACTTTCAGGTACACCAATCAGACGTAGATTTGGTCTTTTCACATGGTCCCATATTTCTTGGAGGCTCCTTTAAGGACTTCTGTGCATTAGTTATTCTAGTTAGCCATTCATCTAATTTTTTTTGCAAGGTTTTTAACTTCTTTGCCATGGGTTCGAATTTCCTCCTTTAGCTTGGAGTAGTTTGATTGTCTGAATGAAGCCTTCTTCTCTCAACTCGTCAAAGTCATTCTCCGTCCAGCTTTGTTCTGTTGCTGGTGAGGAGCTGCGTTCCTTTGGAGGAGGAGAGGCACTCTTGATTTTTAGATTTTTCAGTTTTTCTGCTCTGTTTTTTCCCCATCTTTGTGGTTTTATCTACCTTTGGTCTTTGATGATGGTGATGTACAGATGGGTTTTTGGTGTGGATGTCCTTCCTGTTTGTTAGTTTTCCTTCTAACAGTCAGGACCCTCCGCTGCAGGTCCATTGGAGTTTGCTGGAGGTCCACTCCAGACCCTGTTTGCCTGAGTATCAGCAGCGGAGGTTGCAGAACAGTGGATATTGGTCAACAGCAAATGTTGCTGCCTGATCGTTCCTCTGGAAGTTTTGTCTCAGAGGAGTATTCGGCCGTGTGAGGTGTCAGTCTGCCCCTACTGGCGGGTGCCTGCCAGTTAGGCTACTCAGGGATCAGGGACTCCCTTGAGGAGGCAGTCTGTCCGTTCCCAGATCTCCAGCTGCATGCTGGGAGAACCATAATTTACTTCATTTTTAAAGCTGAGCCGAGTGTGGTGGCGCACACCTATAATCCCAGTACTTTGGGAGCCTGAGGCAGGCAGATCGCTTGAGCTCAGGAGTTTGAGACTAGTCTGGGCAACGTGGTGAAATCTCTTCTCTACAAATACAGAAAGATTAGCCCAGCATGGTGGCATGTACCTGTAGTTCCAGCTACTTGTGAGGCAGAACTGGGAGAATCGCATGAGCCCTAGAGGTAAAGACTACAGTAAGCTGAGTTCACGCCGCACCACTGCACTCCAGCCTGTGCAACAGAGACCCTGTCTCAAAAACAAAATAAAACAAAACAAAAAACAAACCTGAACCACATTAAAAAAAAAAATCTGTTCATCTAATGATGGACACCTAGGTTGCTTTCATATCTGAGCTATTGTGAATAATGCTGCAGTGAACATGGGAGTGGAGACATCTCCTAAGCATACTGATTTCAGTTCCTTTGGGTATATACCCAGAAGTGGGATCATGTGGTAATCTTGTTTTTACTTTTTTGAGGAACCTCCATACCATTATCCATGATGGCTATAGTAATTTACATTCATACCAGCAGTGCACAAGGGTCTCCTTTTCTCTATATCCTCGCCAACACTTGTTATCTTTCATTTTTTTGATGCTAGCCATTCTAGCAGGTGGGAGGTGGTATCTTATAGTAGTTTTAGTTTGCATTTCCTTGGTGATTATTGATGATGATGAGCATTTTTTCATGTATTTGTTGGCCATTTGTATGTCCTTTTTAAAAAAAAAAAAAAAAACATTGAGATGGGATCTTGCTATGTTGCCCAGGCTGGTATCAAACTCCTGGGCTCAAGGAGTCTTCCCACCTCACCCACTTCAGCCTCCCAAGTAGCTGGGATTCAAGCACTAAACACCAACTGTATTCCCTCTTTTGAGGAATGTCTGTTTAGGTCCTTTGCCCATTTTTGAAATTGGGTTATTTATTTTCTTTCTGTTGATTTGAGTTCCTAATATATTTTGAATTATTCCTTTATCAGATGTGTGGTTTGTAGGTAGTTTCTCCTTATCCACAGGTTGTCACTTTACTTCATTAATTGTTTCCTTTGCTTTGCAGAGGCTTTTGAATTTGATTCCAGCCCTTTGTTTATTTTTGCTTTTGTTCTCTGTACTTTTGGGTTTATAACCATGAAACCTTTGCCCAAACTAATGTCATGGAGCTTTTCTTCTCCTTTCTACTGTATGAGGTGTGAGATGAGAGTCTATTTTCATTATTCTCTATGTGGATATCCAGTTTTCCCACCCTTGTTTATTTTTATTTTTAAGACACAGGGTCTTGCTGTGTTGCCAAGGCTGGTCTCGGAATTCCTAGGTTCAAGCAATCCTCCCGCCTAGCCTCCCCAATAGCTGGAACTACAGACATGCACCACTGTGCCTCACTCCCATCACCATTTATTGAAGAGGCTGTCCTTTTCTTTTTCTTTTTTTTCTTTTTTTTTTTGAGACGGAGTCTCGCTCTGTCGCCCAGGCTGGAGTGCAGTGGCGCAATCTCGGCTCACTGCAAGCTCCGCCTCCAGGGTTCACGCCATTCTCCTGCGTCAGCCTCTCCGAGTAGCTGGGACTACAGGTGCCCACCACCACGCCCGGCTAATTTTTTGTATTTTTAGTAGAGACAGGGTTTCATTGTGGTCTCGATCTCCTGACCTCATGATCCGCCTGCCTCGGCCTCCCAAAGTGCTGGGATTACAAGCGTGAGCCACTGCGCCCGGCCGAGGCTGTCCTTTTCTTACTGTATGTTCTTGGCTACTTTGCCAAAAATCAGTTGACTATGAATGGGTTTGTTTCTGAGTTCTCTATTGTGCTCCTTCAGTTAATGTCTCTGTTTTTATGCCAGTACCATACTCTTTTGATTAACATAGCTTTGGAATAAACTTTGAAGTCAGGTAGTGTGATACCTCCAGCCTTGTTCTTTTTGCTCAGCATAGCTTTGGCCATTTGGGATCTTTTGAGGGTTTGAGTATTCCACTGAAGCAGATTCTTGAATGAGGCATTTAAGACCCCCAACACAGACTGAACCAAACTACTCTTCTTACTGTATATCCTGATCACAATACAAACTGGACTGTTTACTATTTTCTTATATCTTAGTTTGTATCCTTCCTTCAGTTGGCCAGTCTGGCTTGCTCATTCCTTCAACCTTAGTTCAGGTGGTTTTTTGTTTGTTTGTTTGTTTTGAGATGGAGCCTCACTCTGTGGCTGGAGTGCTGTGGTGTGATCTCGGCTCACTGCAACCTCCACCTCCCAGGTTCAGGCGATTCCCCTGTCTCAGCCTCCCGAGTAGTTCAGATTACAGGCACATACTACCACGCCTGGCTAGTTGTTTTTGTATTTTTAGTAGAGACAGGGTTTCACCATGTTGGCCAGCTGGTCTCGAACTCCTCACCTCAGGTAATCCACCTGCCTCAGCCTCCCAAAGTGCTGGGATTACAGGTGTGAGCTACGGCACCTAGCCTCAGGTGTTATTTTTATCTATGAAGTCTTCGTTAATCTCGTTCAGAAGTGATTTTTAAAAATATATTTAGAACTGACATCACTTTGTGAGTACTTATTACATCCAGTTCACCCAGTTGATAGGCATTTGAGTTGTTTCCAGTTTTTGGCTGTTATGAGCAAAGCTACTGAACATTTGAGTACAGGTCTTTTGTTTCT
The DNA here is from genome assembly GCF_009828535.3 of Hylobates moloch. NCBI lineage: Eukaryota > Metazoa > Chordata > Mammalia > Primates > Hylobatidae > Hylobates > Hylobates moloch. Next base: position 129,254,684 of record NW_026652276.1, on the reverse strand, counting down.
GTTTCTCTTGAATAAGTTAGGAGAGGGTTTGCTGTGTTGTATGGGAAGCGAATGCTTGACTTCCTACAGTTCCATGGTGTTTTTCAAAATGTCTTTGCCATTTGCATTCCAGTCAGTAGAGTATGGGATTCTAGATGCCTCACCTCCTCAATAAGACTTTATTTTTTTTTGTCAGTCTTTGATTTTAGCCATTCTAGTGGATGTGTGTTGATATCTCTTTGTGGTTTTATTTGTAATTCCCTAATGATAAGTAATGTTGAGTATACTGCCATATGTTTGTTTGCCCTTCCTATTTTTTGCTAAGTGTCTCAAAATGTTTTGTTCATTCTTCATGAATTAGGTTGTTGTCTTACTAAAGTTGTAAGAATTCTGTGTATATGCTAGATACAAATACATGTTTTGCAAACGTTTTTTCCTCAGTCTGTGGCTCACTTTCCCTAACAGTAATTTCTAAGAGCAAAAGTTTTAAATTTTAATGAAAAACCAGTTTAGCATTTTTCTGATTTATGCTTTTTTTTTTTTTTTTTTTTGAGACAGCGTGTCTCGCTCTGTCGCCCAGGCATGTTCTCAGCTCACTGCAACCTCCGCCTCCTGGGTTCAAGCGATTCTCGTGTCTCAGCCTCCTGAGTAGCTGGGATTATAGGCGTGTGCCATCATGCCTAGCTAAAGTTTGTATTTTCAGTAGAGACAGGGTTTCACCATGTTGGCCAGGCTGGTCTCAAACTCCTGACCTCAACCCGCTCCTGCCTCCCAAAGTGCTGGGGTTACAGGCGTGAGCCACCCACTGTGTTCGGCCAGATTTATGCATTTTATGTCCCAAAAAATTTTTGCCTAACCCACAGTAACAGATATTTTCTCCTTAGGCTTATAATGTGCATGTTTATCAGTCTACTTTTATGTATAATGTTAACATTATGATAGCATACTTACATTTTCATCTTGTGTTTTGTACTGTTGTCATCTTTTTTTTTTTTCTGAGACGGAGTCTTACTTGTTCGCCTAGGCTGGAGTGCAGTGTCGTGATCTTGGCTCACTGCAGCCTCTGCCTCCCAGGTTCAAGCAATTCTCTTGCCTCAGCCTCCCCAGTAGCTGGGATTGCAGGCATGTGCCACCACGCCCAGCTAATTTTTGTATTTTTAGTAGAGATGGGATTTCACCCTGTTGGCCAGGCTGGTCTTGAACTCCTGACCTCAAGTGATCCACCCACTTCAGCCTCCCAAAGTGCTGGGATTACAGGTGTGAGCCACTGCGCCCGTCCTGTTGTCATCTGTTTTATGTCTGTGTTTGCATGGCGTATGTGTGTTAAATAGACATAAAATTTAAAATTAGAAGAGGCACTTATATTTACTCAAATATTTATCTTTTCAAATGCTTTTCCTTTTTACAGATCTAACTTTCCATGTAGTATCATTTTCCTCTGGCTGGAGGAATAGCTTTGAACATTTTTTATAATGTAGGTCTGCTTTTTCTGTGTCTGATAAAGTCTCCATTTTGAAAGATAGTTTTACTGGGTATGGAATCCTAAACCGAAATTTTTTCCTTAATATTTTGACTTGTTGCATTTCTGGCTGATAAATTTCTATAATATTTTGGTTTTGCTTCAACCATTGGATTTCAAGTCCTGTGACTTTTTAAATATTTGTGGTTCTTAAGCACCTAGTACAGCATTTGATAGTAGGTACCTAGCAAGTGAGATTAAATTGCCTGTCTTGTTTTATAATTTTATTTTCTAGGGCTGGGTGTGGTGGCTCATGCCTGTAATCCCAGCAGTTTGGGAGGCCAGGGCAGCAGATCAACTGAGGCCAGTTCAAGACTAGCCTGGTCAACATGGCAAAACCCCGTCTCTACTAAGGGTACAAAAACTAGCTGGGTGTGGTGGTGTGCACCTGTAATCCCAGCTACTCGGAAGGCTGAAGTAGGAGAATCGCTTGAACCCAGGAGGCGGAGGTTGCCATGAGCCAAGATCTTGCCACTACACTCCAGCCTGGGCAACAGAGTAAGACTCGATCTCAAAAAAAACAACAAAAAACAAACAAAAAAAACCCCTTGTATTTTCTAGCAAACTATTCCTTCAGCATAAATTGCTTTGGATTAAGAAAAAAAAAAGAGGTCCAGTCTGGGCGCGGTGGCTCATGCCTGTAATCTCAGCACTTTGGGAGGCCGAGGCAGGCAGATCACGAGGTCAGGAGTTCGAAACCAGCCTGGCCAATATGGTGAAACTCTGTCTTTACTAAAAATAGAAAAATTAGCCGGACGTGGTGGCGGGCGCCTATAGTCCCAGCTACTTGGGAGGCTGAGGCAGAAGAATCACTTGAACCTGGGAGGTGGAGCTTGCAGTGAGCTGAGATTGCACCACTGCCTGGGCAACAGAGCAAGACTCCGTCTCAAAAAAACAAAAAACGAAAAACAAAAAAAAATAAAAAAAGGTCCAGCCCCACACGGTTAAAAAAATTCTGTTGATATTAACAAGGTCTAGTAATACAGTATGAACAAATTCTTGATGGCTAGAGAGAGACTAATCAAAGTATGTGCTTTTGTGCATGTCAAGTACTGAGCTCCCTCCTACTCCTCACCTGCTTTTCATTTTCCGTCTTCAAAAATACATCTCAAGGCATGGTTCAGGGAAACATGAAGACAAACACAGAATTTATGCTCAGTGAACTAGAACATGTTTGCTTGAGCAAATCTGCAAAAAGTCAGCCACGTGTATTTTTGTTGTTGTTATCGTTACTTTTAATATGGCATAAGGACCATAAAGGAAGTATATTTTTAGAATAAACACAAAACATTTCAGTTTTATGTTATCTTTTCTAGTTTTAAAAATAACATGTTTATTGAAATGTATTTCACATACTGTAGTTACTGTTTTAAACTACAATTTATTAGTCTTTAGTCTCTTCATAGCGTTGTGTAACCGTCACCACTAATTTGAGAATATTTCAGTCACTCCAGAGAGAAACTCCATGGCTATTTAGCAGTCAGTCCTCATTCCCACATTCCACAGTTTTGGCAACCAACGGTTGGTGATTTCTTTCTGTCTTTATAGATTTATCTATGCTGGACATTTCATTTCAGTGGAATCATATAATGTATGATCTTTTGTGGCTGGATTCTTTCACTAAAGCATAATGTTTTCAAAGTTTATCTGTGTTGTAGTATGGATCAATATTCCTTTTATTGGCCAAATATCCCATTGTACAGTTATGCCACATTTTATCATTAGTCATGGACCTTTGGATTAACTTTTTGGCTATTTTTTTAATGCTGCTATGAACATTTGTGTACAAGTTTTTGCATGAGCATTTGTTTTTCTCTTGAGCGTGTACCTAGGAGTAGAATTGCTGGGTCATATGATAATTCTATGTTTAAGATTTTAAAGAGCTGTCAAGCTGTTTTTTAAAGTAGCTGCATCATTTTTATATTCATATCAGCAACATATGAGGGTTCCAGTTTCTTCACATCCTCAACAAGAGTTGTCTTTTTGATTATAGCCATCTTGGTATTTGCAGTGGGATCACATTTTGGTTTGGATTTGCATTTCTCTAATGGCAAATAAAGTTGAGCATCTTTTCATGTGTTTTTGACCATTTGAGAAATGGCCAAAATCTTTTTTTGAGAAATGTCTACATGAATCTCTTGTCCACCCCCACCACCCCCCGTTTTTTTTTGAGACAGGGTCTCACTCTGTTGCCCAGGCTAGAGTGCAGTGGCACAATCTTGGCTCACTGCAGCCTCCATCTCTGGGGCTCAAATGATTTCCCTATCTTAGCCTCCTGAGCAGCTGGGACCATAGGTGGACGCCACCATACCTGGCTAATTTTTTTGTATTTTTGTATAGTGAGGTTTCGCCATGCTGCCCAGTCTGGTCTCAAACTCAAGCTCAAGCAATCCTCCCACCTTGGCCTCCCAAAATGCTGGGATTACGGGCATGAGACACCGTGCCCAGCCTTCTTTGCCCATTTTTAAATTGGGCTGTTGTCTTATTATAGGATCTTAAGAGTTTTTTATACTGTCTATTCTAGATAAGTCCTTTATCAGATACATGATTTACAAATAATTTCTTTCATTCTGTCACGTTGTTGATGGTGTCTGTTAAAGCACAAAAGTATTTTATTTTGATGAAGTCCAATTTATTATTTATTGCTTGTGTTTTTTGGTCTCAAATCTAAGAAGGCTTTGCCTAATCTATGTTCACAAAGATTTCCTGCATTTTCCTCTAAAAATTTTATAGTTTTAGCTCCTACTTTGATCCATTTTCAGTTTTTTGTATGGTGAAAGGAAGAGGTCTAGCTTCATTCTTTTGTGTGTGGATATAGAGTTGTCCCAGCACCATTTGTTGAAAAGAGTATTCCTTTTCCATTGAATTGTCTTAGCACCCTTGTTGAAAATCAACTGATCACAAATGTTAGGATTTATTTATGTACTCTGAATTCTATTCCACTGATTTATGTATCCGTCCGTATGCCAGTACCACACAGTCTTGCTTACTCTGATTTTGCAGTAATTTTTGAAATCAGGAAGTGTGAATCTTCCAACTTAGGTCTTTTTTAAGATTGTTTTGACTGTTTGGGTTCTTGGCATTTTCAAATGAATTTTAGAATCAGCTTACCAGTTAGTTCAAAAAAGCAGCTAGGATTTTGATAGAGAGTACATTGATTTAAAAAATTTTTTGTTTCATCACTACAGAACTGTAATACATTGACTTTTTAGATTAATTTGGGGAGTACTATCTTGTTAATTTTTTTTTTTTTTTTTTGAGACAGGGTTTCACTATATTGCTCAGGGTGGTCTTGAATTCCTAGGCTCAAGCACTCCTCCTGCCTTGGCCTCCCAAGGTGTTGGGATTATAGGCATGAGCCAGCGTGCCTGGCTAGGGAGTATTACCTTTTAACAATTTAAGTCATCTAATACGTGAACATGGGATGTCTTTCCTTTTATTTAGATTTTCATTAATATTTTTTAGTGTGTTTTGTAGTTTTCAGGGTATAAGCCTTGCACTTTTTAAATTAAATTTTTAGGTATTTCATCCTTTTAAAGGCTATTGCAATGGGATTGTTTTCTTTTTTCTTTTCTTTTCTTTTTTTTTTTTTGAGATGAAGTCTCGCTCTATTGCCCAGGCTGGAGTGCAGTGGCACGGTCTTGGCTCACTGCAACTCTGCCTCCTGGGTTCAAGTGATTCTCCTGCCTCAGCCTCCCATGTAGCTGGGATTACAGGTGAATGCCACCATGGCTGGCTAATTTTTGTATTTTTAGTAGAAACAGATTTCGCCATGTTGGCCAGACTGGTCTCAAACTCCTGACCTCAGGTGATCCACCCACCTTGGCCTCCCAAAGTACTGGGATTACAGGCGTGAGCCACAGTGCCCAGCCGGAATTCCTTTTATTTCTTTTTTTTTTTTTTTTTATTATACTTTAGGGTTTTAGGGTACATGTGCACAATGTGCAGCTTTGTTACATATGTATCCATGTGCCATGTTGATTTCCTGCACCCATTATCTTGACTAATTACAATGGCTAGAACCTCAAATACATTGTTGAACAGAAGGGATGAAAAGGGACTTTCTTGTCTTGTTTCTCATTTAGTCTTTCTTCGCAAAGTGGTTAGCTGCAGATTCGTCATAAATGGCTAGTTTTATTTTTTAATAAAAAATAATGACTTTGATTCCAAGTCATTGCAGAAGTCAGAAAAAAAAAAAAGACTTTGTTTCCCTCAAAGTCTTAAGTTCTGGTGGAAAAAAAATTCTGTGTTGGGCATGGTGGCTCACACCTGTTATCCCAGCACTTTGGGAGACCGAGGCAGGAGGGTCACTTGAACCCAGGAGTTTGAGATTAGCCTGGGCAACATGGCAAAAACTTGTCTCTACAGAAAATACAAAAATTTGCCGGACCTGATGGTGTGCACCTGTAGTCCCATCTACTTGGGCTGAGGCAGGAGAATCGCTTGAGCCCGGGAGTTTGAGGCTGCAGTGAGCCAAGATTGCACCACTGCACTCCAGCCTGAGCAACAGAGTGAGACCCTGTCTCAAAGCAAAACAAAAAACAAAAAAAACCCCCTCAAATACCTTGTTTGACCCCTATACGTGAGCATATATTAATGTAAGTATTCATTACTATTCTAGGGGCCATGAAAAAAGGAAATCTCCTATTTTGTAGTATGTGTGTAATGATTGCCACATTGGTTTCTCGTATACCATGCGTACAGAAACATTTGAACAGTGTTTTATAATGAATAATGTATGCATTAATGTTGAAATTATGAGAAAGAGCCAGCCATGTGATGATCTAAGCATCCCAGGAAAAGAAAATGATGCATGCTTAGGCACCAAGTCAGGAAGAATCTTGACCTTCTGCAAAAGCAGAAAGGAGACCAGCATGGCTGGAGTCTAGTAAATAAAGAAGGGTATAATAAAGATAGAAGGCAGTTTAGGCCTTGTGAGTCACAACACAGAGTTTTATTTTTATTTTAAATGAAGTTGGAAGCTATTGCAGAGTTTTAAGCAAGGACATGGCATAATCCAATTTATGTTCTTAGACAAAGACATAAAATACAAGCCAACCTGTAACAAGTACTGTGTGATCAGCAAATAGGGAAGTGATAGAGATGAGACTTGAGCTTGACCCATGAAAGATAGATAAGAATTAAACAGGCTCACACCTGTAATCCCAGCACTTTGGGAGGCCAAGATAGGCGGATCACCTACGGTCAGGAGTTTGAGACCAGCCTAACATGGTGAAACCCCGTCTCTACTAAAAATACAAAATTTAGCTGGGTGTAATGGTGGGTGCTGTAATCCCAGCTACTTGGGAGGCTAAGGCAGGAGAATCGCTTGAACCCAGGAGGTGGAGGTTGCAGTGAGCCGAGATCGTGCCATTGCACTCCAGCCTGGGCAACAGAGGGAGATTCCATCTCTCTCTCTCTCTCTCTCTCTCTCACACACACACACACACACAGAGAGAGAGAGAGAGAGAGAGAGACAGAAACAAATGGAGGAGAAAGAGATAGTGTGGTAGCAATAAATAGTGCCTGGCTTTGAAGTGGAAGACTTGGGTTTGAATATTGACTCTGCCTCTTCTTAGTTCCCCCATCTGCTTTCTCTATACCTTGGTTGCATATGAGGAGCAAATCAAATGAAAAATGCTTATAAATGTGAACCTGTGAGGGTTAGTGTGGTATACAGTCATGTCCCCAGTTTTCCATGGGGCATATATTCTGATACTCCCAGTGGTTGCCTGAAACCACCAAAATAGTACTCCACTCTAAATATACTATGTTTTTTTCTATACATACGTACCTGTGATAAAGTTTAACTTATAAATTAGGCACAGTAAGAGATTAACAACAATAATAAAATAAACAATTATAACAATACTGTAAAATAAAAGTTATGTGAAGGTAGAGTCTCTCTCAACATATCTTATTATACTGTACCTTGCATAAGAGAAACCATGGAAAGTGAAATTGCGGATAAGGGGACTGCTGTACGGTATTTGTTTTATTCAATGAATAAAACACTGAATTATGCTAGGGGCTGTGGAGTGATACAACAATGAATTAGACTCAGTTTCTGCTCCTCAAAGAGGGTACAGTCTAATAGACAATGTGGTTGATATCTAAAATATGAAATTAAGAGTGATAGATCATAAGAAGGGTGCAGATAAAATGCTATGGGAGTTCAAAGAATGGAGGGCCTGCTTCTTGCTTGGATTTGGCTTCTTTCTTCATAAGGCTTTATGAAGTCCTTTATGCTAGTCCTTGAGAGATGGATAAGCCTTGAATAGAAGATGGAGGGCAAGATGATATTCTCGCTAGGCCAGTATGTGGGAGTGTAAAGGCATGGAAGTATTGGGCAAATTTAGTACTTGATAAGCAAAGATAGGTTAGGACCAGACAGATTATGCAGTACCTTGATACTAGGCTGCTGTGAAATCTTTTCAATAGGAATACTGTCAGCAGTGTTATGTAAATATTTATTGGGCATCTGCCACTGCCAGGTTTATGATAGAAGTCAAGGCTTGAAGATAGAATATCTCAGTTTAGTTGGGGAAGATAGATTATCTGATTATTTTTATTCTGAGATATAAACAGAGTTGTGATGGGATCATAGGACAAGTACCAGCTCTAGCTGAGTGGCGTAATAAGAGAGGGCCTTATAAAGGTGGTAAACACTGTGCTGAGATACGAAGTATCCTTTTGTTTCCTAAATAAAGGAGGTGAAGAGAGGAATATGAGAGAAACATTCTAGGCCTGACACTTCCTATATTTTGTGATGGCTGGACAAGGACTTTATATGCAAGTCAAGCAAGGCCAAAGGTTTTGGGGTAACTGTAAGGTTATTCAAGTGCAGAGTTAATTGGAAAGGGTGGAGACTCGAGGTGGGAACCTGGTAAGGAGACTTGCACTGGGCCAAGTGTGTGATGATGCAGTACCTAATGTGGAATAGTAGCTATGGGGATAAAGAGCATGGAAAACTGGAGAGATGCTTGAGATGTAGAATTGATGGAGCTTGGAAACCAAATAGATCTGTGAGAAGAGATAAAAGGGATCATGTGGAATGTAGAATAATTTCCAGGTTTCTGCTGTTTTAGAGGGTGCCACTGCCTGAGAATAGGGTATATTTAAGGAGAAGGAGGGTGGAATTGAAGAGGAAGCTTAATAGTTTTAGCTGTATTGTGTTGAAGATGCATGTCAGAGAGTTGGAAGTAGAGAGGATGATTTGCGGGGGTGATGGGGGACGAATTGACAACATTTAGGTAATCATTTAAGCCACACGTAACATAAATTAAACTCGTGGGAGAATGAGTATAGGAAGGAAGAAAAACCTCAAGGTGCAGAAACAGCCATAGAAGTAAGAAAATCATGAAGACAAAAGGTAGTAGAAATAGCTAGGAAGTACTCCAAATAATTGGAGCAGAGAGAGACTTTTAAGGTTGTAGCCAACATTATCACAGGCAGTGATGTTTTTTTCTTTTTCGTTTTTTGAAAGGTAGGTCATTGGTTGCTTCAGAGGTGACCAGTTGCAGAGAAGATGTATGTATAAGCCAGATTGTAGTGATTTGAGGATTGAAAGGACAAAGGAGAAGGAGAGATAAAGATAGTATCAGTATGCCATCATTTTCTCTTTGTTTTGTTTTCTTGTCTGTTTTTAAAGATCTTAGAGATTTGAGTAATTTATTCCTTCAGGGGAATTAACAAATGAACAGCAAAGGTTAACATCACAATTAATAGAATAAGCCAGCTATTGTCATAGAGTAGCCTAGCATAGTGCATCTCAAACTTTAATGGATATCTTGTTAAAATGCAGATTGTGGTTTAGTAGGTCTGGGCTGGAGTCTGAAACACAGCGTTTCTGACAAGCTCACAATTGATGCTGATGCTGCCTGTCTATGGACTACACTCTAAGAAGTAAGGCTCTAGAGAGTATGAGATTGATGCATTATAGGGGAGTTAGCCTTAGATAGAAAGAGGAACACCTCCTCTCTTAATTGAGGTGGAATGTACAGTGGATGAAGGCACAGGAAACACAGATAAATTTGTAGGCAAGAGACATGCCTGGTAGTCTTTGTTTTTTCTGTGAAACAATAAGTAAAGCTATGCTATGAGAAGACTGGGAATAGGATTGTGTGAGCTTGATGAAAGTTGTGAAGGTTTGGAATAGCTACTAAGAGGAGGAGAATGAGTGAATTTGGGACATGTAATAATCGCTGAACGGTGAGAATTAGTTTGGTTATTGTGTCTGTAGAGATGGAGCAGACAGAGACTAGTAATAAAGTAAAAAAGACTAGTAATGTAGATTTTTTTCTTTCTTTCTTTCTTTCTTTTTTTTTTTTTTTTTTTTTGAGATGGAGTTTTTGCCCTTGTTGCCCAGGCTGGAGTGCAATGGCATGATCTCGGTTCACCGCAACCTCCGCCTCCCAGGTTCAAGCGATTCTCCTGCCTCAGCCTCCCAAGTAGCTGGGATTACAGGCATGTGCCACCACACCCGGCTAGTTTTGTATTTTTAGTAGAGACAGGGTTTCTCCATGTTGGTCAGGTTGGTCTCGAACTTCTGACCTCAGGTGATCTGCCCATCTCGGTTTCCGAAAGTGCTGGGATTACAAGTGTGAGCCACCGCACGTGGCCAAGAGACTGCTTATTTTTTTAAGATGATATGGTAGTCTAGGGAAGTGGTAATGAGTTCTAAAGTAGAACAGTGTCCTCGAGAATGGAAGAGGAGGATGTGATAGGCCAAATAATACTCACCCAACACCACACCCCCTCCAGGTGCCATACCCTAATCTTTGCAATCTCTGACTGTTACACCTTACATTTTAAGAGGAACTTTGTAGATATGATTAAATTAAGTATCTTGATATGGCGGGGTTATTCTGGGTTATCTGGATGGGTCCTGTGTAATCACAAGGATTTTTATAAAAGAGGCTGTAGGGTCTAGTCAGAGAACTCACCTGATGACAGGAATAGGAGAGAGGAAATGTCATGATGAAAGTAGAAGCCCAAGTGATGTAAGGTTTTGAGCCAAGGAATGTAGACAGCCTGTGGAAGCTGGAAAGGTAAGGGAACATTTTCCCAAGAGACTCCAGAAGGAACAAAGCTCTGGTGACATGTTGATTTTAGTTCACTGAGACTGATTTTGGACTTCCGACTTGCAGAACTGCAAGATAATAAATTTGTGTTGTTCTGAACCACTAACTTTGTGGAGTTTTCTGTTACAACAACGATCAGAAACATTCAGAGGGTATGGATATAAGGGAATAGTATAGAGTTAGAATCAGTAAAATGAGACAATTAAGGGGATGTGGTATGGGAACTGGGAAACTAGATTTCTAGCCTGGGTAAATGAGTGGAGAGTAGTGAAATTAAAAATAGAGAATGGTAAGGAGTAGATGTTACAGGAGGGTATATTTGCTTTGCGTGTCATAATTTCAGGAACCGGTGAGAATAGTATTTTGAGTCTAGTAATATAGATTAGAGTGGAAGAAAATTTGAAACAAGGAGATGAATTTAAGAGGCTACCACAGTGCTGTTACATATAGTTAATAGGGCTGTTATAATGTTACATGACAAAATACACAGGAACATCACTTTCTAATAGTGCTTTTCAGTTTGGGAGTCATATTCATAGCTTTTTTGGGGGGTTAATAAGTTTTTGAAATGGACACAGCTGCTATTAGCATGAGAAATAAGCAGAATGGAAACATTCGCCTCAAAGATATTGTGGATAGCAGCTACTGTATTGGACATCATATGTATAGAACATTTCTGTCATCCAGAAAGTTCCATTGAGTGATGCTGCTCTGTGTTATTTTCAACAGTGGAGGACTGGATATTATCAGTATTATAGTAAAATTTTTAGGACGCAGTATTTGCTAATTAGAAACAATTTTCAGAAGACCTAGACTCTTGGAGAGACTGTAAGATAACAGTCAAGTGAACACTACACAGTGCTCTCCAAGGAACACTAAATAGTCTAACAATAAGCACTAACCAGTTGGGTTTCAGGATACTGGGTTTTTATTCTGGTACTTTGTGTTGTGTGTATTTGGGAAAACCTGTTAGAAACGTAGACAGTTCTCTTCTTAAAGAGGTCCTGTAGCCTCTTAAAAACATCAGAAGCAAGAAATAGGTAATATATATTCATTAATTTCTACAACACTGTAGGAATATTAGGAAAACATTTTTAGACAGAAAAATCTTGGCTGGGTGCAGTGGCTCATGCCTGTAACCCTAGGCCAAAGTGGACAGATCACTTGAGTCCAGGAGTTTGAGATCAGCCTAGACAACATGGCAAAACCCCTATCCCTACAAAATATACAAAAATTAGTTGGGTGTGGTGGTGCATGCCTGTAGTCCCAGCTACTTGGGGCGGGGGGGAGGTGGGTGGGAGGATCACTTGACCCTGAGAGGTCGAGGCTGCAGTGAGCCTTGTTTTGCACCACTGCACTCCAGCCTGTGCAAAAAAGTGAGAGACCCTGTCTAAAAATTACCTATTAAACAAGGAGGTTGGACCTGCTACCTACCCCCATTTCAATTCTTTTAGTAAAAGATTATCATGCCATAATTCATTATATAGTTTTAAAGATGCACTTCTCTCTTACTCTCATAACTTTTTATGGCTGAAATATTAATCATTAGTAAAAATGGCCTAAACTTAAATGTGTTTAGTTTTAGGTTCCCAAACCATGTTTGTTATAAACAGTAAATATATTATTGGAATTTATGAGCAAATCACAATATCTGAGAGAATGGAAATTTACTAAGACATGAAATAAATAGTTTAAGGAAGGAACTTTTGTAGAGAAATAAAAGAGTTGGAGAGGAACGGAAGTTGTATGTAGAATAATTCAGTTGATACAGTGATCAAATACTATAAAAAGTCGCTTCCAAAATATCTTTTTTTTTTTTGAGACAGAGTCTTGCTCTGTTGCTCAGGCTGGAGTGCAGTGGCACAGTCTTGGCTCACTGCAAGCTCTGCCTCCTGGGTTCATGCCATTCTCCTGCCTCAGCCTCCCGATTAGCTGGGACCACAGGCACCCGCCACTATGCCTGGCTAATTTTTTTGTATTTTTTTTTTTTTAGTAGAGATGGGGTTTCACCATGTTAGCCAGGATGGTCTCGATCTCCTGACCTCGTGTTCCGCCCACCTCAACCTCCCAAAGTGCTGGGATTACAGGCGTGAGCCACTGCGCCCGGCCCCAAAATATCTTTTTGTAGAACAAAAGTTTTCTGAGTCTTTATCTCTGTTATTCAGATTCTGTCTAAAAGAGATTAATAGTTCAGAAGAATGAATTGTGTTGGGATTTTACCTATTATCTTTGTATCTCTTTTCTTAGGTAAGATTCACTGATTGTAAATTTCAATTAAATATAGTTTATGTGTCTGAATGAAATTGATGACCAGAATCTTGCCAGTGTAAGAAAAGTTGATTTAAGAAAAGAAGGTTTGCTTTCCAAACCTTCTATGCTGTTACCTTTGATGAGATGACAGTCTCTGCTTTCTTCTGCTGCTTACCTTTCTGCTACTTGTCAGTATCTGATCAGGGAATAGAAACATAACGTATATCAGACTTGTTTGGAGCTCCAACAAAATCTGAAGGGAGAGGAAATTAAAAATGTGGCTGAGTATTTCATGTTATGACACTTTTGGTTCCTATATTAAAGTTAACCAACTTATTTCACAACGAGCTTACAATCACTTCATATTTAGCCAAACATTTCCTCTCATTTCTATGTATAATTATAAGCTTATTGATATTTTGTTTTTATCCTAGAATTAGAATGTTTCTAAACACTTCCCTCCACACTGTATTAATGGCAACTAAGAACGGAAATTTTCAGTGGCTGGGCATGGTGGCTCATGCCTGTAATCCCAGCACTTTGCGATGCCAAGGCAGGAGGATCCCTTGAGCCCAGGAGTTCGAGACCAGCTTGGGCAGCAGAGTGAGACCCTGTCTCTACAAAGTTAGCTGGGCATGGTGGCGCACAACTGTTGTCCCAGCTACTCAGGAAGCTGAGGTGGAGGATTGCTTTAGCCCAAGAAGTCGAGGCTGCAGTGAGCTATGGGTAGTGTCTCTGCACTCCAGCCTGGGTGACAGTGAGACCCTGTTACAAAAAAAAAAAAAAAAAATTCTCTGCCTATTTATTATTTTTTTGAATTAAAAAAATTTCACGAAATAAAAATTTTAAGAAATTTTGCAGGTACATAGTAGATGTATATATTTATGGGTTACATGAGATATTTTGATACAGGCATGCATGCATATTAGTCACATCAGGGTAAATGGGGCATCCTTTTATCCTTTGTGTTACAAGCATTTATCCTTTGTGTTACAAACAATCCAACTATCCTCTTATAGTTTTTTGTAAATGTACACTTAAATTATTTTTGACTATTGGCCGGGTGTGGTGGTTCACACCTGTAATCCCAGCACTCTGGGAGGCCGAGGCAGGCAGATCACCTGAGGTCAGGAGTTCGAGACCAGCCTGGCTAACATGGTGAAACCCTTTCTCTACTAAAAATACAAATACTAGCCAGGCGTGGTGCGGGTATGCCTGTAATATCAGCTATCAGGAGGCTGAGGCAGGATAATCGCTTGAACCCAGGAGGCAAAGGCTGCAGTGAGCCAAGATTGCACCACTGCGCTCCAGCCAGGGCTGGAGCGAGACTCTGACTAAAAAAAGAAAAAAAGAAAAGAAAAAAAATTGACTATAGTCAGCATATTGTGCTAGCAAATAGTAGGTTACCTTCATTCTTTGTATTTTTTGTGCCCATTAACCCTCCCCCAACCCTCCACCATGTCACTACCCCTCCAGCCTCTGGTAACCGTCCTTCTACTTTCTGTCTCCATGAGTTGAATTGTTTTAATTTTTAGCTCCCACAAATAAGTGAGAACATGCAAAGTTTGCCTTTCTGTGCCTCACTTATTTCACGTAACATGATGACCTCTAGTTCCATCCATGCTGTTGCAAGTGATGGGATCTCATTTTCTTTTTATGGCTGAATAGTACTACATTGTTTATATGTACCACATTTTCTTTATCCATTCATCTGTTGATGGACACTTAGGTTACTTCCAAATCTTGGCTAATGTGAATAGTGCTGCAGTAAACATGGGAGTGCAGGTATCTCTTTAGTATTATTGATTTCCTTTCTTTGGGGTATGTACCTAGGAGTGGGATTGCCGAATTATAAGATAGCTCTATTTTTAGCTTTTTGAGGAACCTCCAAACTGTTCTTCATAGTGGTTATACTAATTGACATTCCCATCAACAGTGTACAAGGGTTCCCTTTTCTCCACATTCTTGCTAGCTAGCTCCTTGGCGGTGTGTTAATGTGTTAACCTGCCTACTTCAGAGTTAAAAAAAAAAAAAATGCTGAGTTTAAGACCTGAGTTCTAGATAAAAACAGAATCCAACTCAGATCTTATAAGAGACTTTAATGCAGAGACTACAGAGGTGCCCTGGATTAAGGGAACCCATAAGGCATGTTTTTCCTAGCAACAGGGAAGCCCAAAGGGGCAGGAAAAATATAGTGCTATTGGAGCCTCGTGAGAGCTGTGAAGAGGGTGCCTCATAGCAACCATGGTGGTGGAGGGATGCAGCTTCTTCCAGAAAATGTGGCCATGAGGAGGGAGGGAGCTAGGAAGAAACAATCCAGCCTTTCTCTGCCTTCTTCTGTCAGTGGCAGGACAGCCCTGGAACTCAGAAGGCATATCTGTTGGGGTCAGCATCATTGGGCACAGAGTAGGGCAGAAAGGTATTGAGAGGTAGAGCAGTTGTAGTAAGATAATAAGCAACACAACTACTAATGAGTTCAGGTGTTGACTTCAGGTAACGTAATATTTTACCCAATTTCTTATCTGTTAACTGTGCATACTTTACTGGGTTGATGAGGGCATTAAATGAGATAATGTGAAAGTACTATCATAATGTCTTTGTCTTGTGAGTGTATTTTAAAAGTCTTGGTAATTCATGGATTTGAAAAGCTCAGCTTCCTTTCACTTGGTACTGTGTTAAATTTGTTTTGTGGGAACTTTGGTTGCCACTATACTTTTAAATACATGTTTTCCAATAATTTTTGGGAAGTGAATGGCCTCATTATTATCAAGTAGTCTCCAAGATTTCGTTTGTCATTGTTTTATAGAGCCAGGAGTCTGAAAAACCTAAGTCCTAGTTCAGACTGTACTACTATTTGTGGCATAGTTCTTTGTGGGAGTTATTTTTACTTTGCCTCTCTGTGCTTTTCCCTTCTGAGAAATTGGAGTAATAATACTTAACTAGTAAATGTTTAATATTATGGTAAAATAATAGTTGTCAAGTACTTTGAAGACTTAAATGATATGTATATTAACTTTTTTACTCTCATTTTGAAAAGTGTCAGAGCCTCAGATTGAGAGTGATTGGATAGTTTTTACTTTGTTGCATTTTCTGTGTGAAATTATGTAGCTCGTAAGATATTATCTTGTATATGTGTGTTTATGTGAGTAAAGTGATTATGCTCATGTCTATTTTAGTTAATGTGTGTGAATGTAATTTTTTTATTTTTTTGAGATGGAGTGTCGCTCTGTTGCCTTCCACCTCCCAGGTTCAAGTAATTCTCCTGCCCTAGCCTCCTGAGTGGCTGAGACTACAGGCGTGTGCCACCATGCTGGGCTAATTTTTGTAGTTTCAGTAGAGACGGGGTTTCATTCACTATGTTGGCCAGGCTGGTCTCGAACTCCTGACCTTGTGATCTGCTCGCCTTGGCCTCCCAAAGTGCTGTGATTACAGGCGTGAGCCATCACCCCTGGCTGTAAATTTTCTTAAAACTATCTTTCTGAAACGAACTCTAAGAGACTCTACTTATTGCCCAGTAGTAAGTCTTGTCTTTTTCACTTTTGCCATAGACAGAGCACTGCTTACTTCTGAACTTATAGTTGAGGAAGGTACTTTTGAGATGTGGCAACTGTCTCCTGGTAAAAGATTTGTCAGACTTTACCCTGCTGCTGCTACTACCATTGATGTAGCCTTATTGCCTACGTCTTTTTTCTGAGACAGCAGTGATGCCTTGTCACATTTTTCCTCCTAATTTTTACATTTGTAGACCAGAGCGAGATCAGGGCAATCCATTTTGAAGAAAACTATGATCACCAAATAATACTCTACTTTAAAGAACTTTTTATTTTTCAAAACTCCTTCAAAAATGTAATTTTGAAATTAAGTAAATTTCTGTTTTATTTCATGAACTCGAGTTAGCACTGTCTTTGTAAATTCCAAACTGAACCTTTCTCGATTACTGACTAAATCTTAATTATTTCTCACCAGACGGTCTGGAAAATCCCGAAGCAGAAGCCCGTATTCATCTAGGCATTCAAGATCTCGTAGCAGGCACAGATTGTCTAGATCCAGAAGTCGTCATTCTAGTATTTCTCCTAGCACACTAACTCTGAAGAGTAGCCTGGCAGCTGAATTGAACAAGAATAAAAAAGCACGAGCAGCAGAGGCAGCAAGAGCCGCAGAAGCAGCGAAAGCTGCAGAAGCAACTAAGGCTGCTGAGGCTGCTGCCAAGGCTGCAAAAGCTTCAAACACTTCTACACCTACCAAGGGGAACACGGAAACTAGTGCCAGTGCATCACAAACAAACCATGTGAAGGATGTGAAGAAAATTAAAATTGAACATGCACCTTCTCCCTCAAGTGGTGGAACTTTAAAAAATGACAAAGCAAAAACAAAGCCACCTCTTCAGGTAACGAAGGTGGAAAATAATTTGATTGTAGATAAAGCCACCAAGAAAGCAGTCATAGTTGGAAAGGAGAGTAAATCTGCTACTACAAAGGAGGAACCAGTATCTCTTAAAGAGAAAACCAAACCACTTACACCAAGCATAGGAGCCAAGGAGAGGGAGCAACATGTAGCTTTAGTGACTTCTACATTACCACCGTTACCTTTGCCTCCCATGCTGCCTGAAGATAAAGAAGCTGATAGGTAAGTGCAAAAAATATTTGTCAATAACTGTTCAAAGAAAAAATGTAAGTCTGAAGTGAGAAATGATTTGACCTTCCCTAACCCCCTCGAAACAACTTTAGTGAAAAAGACTACAAGTAAGTGAATGAATTTTCTTTATTATATGCGTCTTAAAATGAAGCACATTGCATACAAGATGGCAAAATTAAAATTTATACTAAGACATTCAGGGAAAAATTGCCATTGCCTTGGGATACAATGAATATTTCAATATGATTTTGGGTATTAGAAATGCCAGTATTCTCTTTGGTTTAGTTTTCCTTGATGATGTAATCAGAGACAGGATATTTTATGAATGAGTTGGCCCTGGTTAATATACATCTCAGCATTTGTCTCATTTATTTCTAAGTTTCTTCAGTGGCCTTGTAAATTTATCACTGTCAGTGATTTTATTATCACTTTTTAGTTTAGTCTTTTCTTAACTCTTCTAATTAAAAAAAAATTTTTTTTAGCCTGTCTTGCAGTTGGGATTAATCACATTATATTATAGAAAACTCATAATAGTGGCCAGGCGTGGTGGCTCAGACCTGTAATCCCAGCACTTTGGGAGGCCGAGGCGGCTGGATCACCTGAGGTCAGGAGTTCAAGACCAGCCTGGCCAACATGGTGAAACCCCGTCTCTACTAAAAATACAAAAAACTTAGCCGGGCACAGTGGCGGGTGCCTGTAATCCCAGCTAATAGGGAGGCTGAGGCAGGAGAGTCACTTGAACCTGAGAGGTGGAGGTTGCAGTGAGCTGAGATCGCGCCACTGCACTCCAGCCTGGGTGACACAGTAAGACCGTGTCTCACAAAAAAAAAAAGAAAGAAAATTCATAATGTGATTATGCTTTCCTTTAAGATGTTTAAAAATTTTTGTTATGAACATTGAGGGTATGGCTTATTTTTTTTATTGAGAAACATATTCTTAAGAGGAAGTAAAAATACAGCTAAGAATGTTTCTTTTTTGTATCCAAGTGTAGAAGAATTAGACTTGTGTGGTTTATCTGCCTGTTACACCACCTAGCTGTTTTTGTTTTATGAAGAAATTAGAGCTTCCACCCCCTCCCACTCCCCACTAAAAGCAACTATATGAGTAGTTTTCCTAGCTGACTTTTTTTTTTATAGATTTTGAAGTCAGATGGATAAAAATGCCATGTGGACAAGTGCTTACTTTGGCATTACGAAAATTTTATAATTTAACACAAACAAAAGTGAAATGAGTTTCATGCCCTTTCAGGTGCCTTTTTAAAAATAATCAAAATGTTGTTGGGAGACCCCATCCAATTTAATCGGGTGTTATTTAATTATACTACTAATTGTTGTTTTTGCAGGTTTGACTGTTCTCAGGGAACGCTGAAGGTTCATAAGAGCAGTGATTTGTAATTGTGAGGTTTGAGTGTGGAATTGAGTTACTTCATTAGAGAGTAACCAGTTACTGAGAATCCATGTTTCATTGAGACTGGTGTTTCTCTACTTTATCCTTTTTTTTTTTTTTGAGATGGAGTCTTGCTCTTTCACCCATGCTGGAGTGCAGTGGTGCTATCTCGGCTCACTGCAAGTTCCGCCTCCCGGGTTCATGCCGTTTTCCTGCCTCAGCCTCCCGAGTAGGTGGGACTACAGGCGCCCGCCACCAAGCCCAGCTAATTTCTTTTATTTTTAGTAGAGACGGAGTTTCACCATGTTAGCCAGGATGGTCTCGATCTCCTGACCTCACGATCCACCTGCCTTGGCCTCCCAAAGTGTTGGGATTACAGGCGTGAGCCACTGCTCCCGACCTACTTTATTCTTCATATATGCTTTAGGAGTAAATTTTTACTAGGATATTTTTCAAGAACTCTTACGTACACATGTGAGTGCTTACTGAGGATATTCTTTATGCATCTGTCTTTAATTAGTTGGTGGCACATTTAATTCTTGTTCATTACTTTTTTTTTTTTGATCCACCTTTTCTGTCTCCTCTGCTTTTTCCCCTTTTTGTTGTCTCTTCTTTCTTTGAATGTGTTTGTATGTTTAATGGATACGGAAGTTTCTAAAGATTCATGAGCACTTCTACTACATGTCTGTGTGGCCAAAGATTAATTCATCACCAATGGAACTTTCCTTATTTTGATGTCTATAATTTACCGAAATATATGTACTAACTACATATGAGGAAGAGACTTGATATTGTTTTACTTTTTATAAAAGTTTTTAGGTGATTAAATAAAAATATATTGTATAGAGAAATGGTTAGAAGTGATTATTTTTGGAAATAAATGGGCGCTGAAGGGAATGGATGGCACAGGAGACTTATTTTATATTTACTATTTATAATACTGTTAGAAGTACAATAACATTTGTTAGTGGGCTGTAGTAGAAAGCTTAGTTTTTAGTGCCAGTTTTACCTCTTACTACTCATGACAATCTTTCTGTGCCTCAGTCATGAGTGAAAATATTTACAGTTTAACCTCACAGATTACTTGTAAAGATTAAATTAGTTGATGGACTGAATTTTGCAAGCTGTAAAGTGTTATACATCTCAGTTATTGTAATTAGTCATAGTATAAATCAACACTGCTGGAAATATTACAGATATTTAAAACTGCTTTAGATTATTGAAAAAAAGTAAAAATTACAAAATATGATTTACATTGTATAATATATAAACCATTGTATGTGTAACATGTAGATCTGGTGTGTAACGAATAGACCTAGTGCTTCATTTGAAAGGATTGGTTTTTGTAAAAGAGGAACTATTGGTTGGTTTTCCATCCACTTTTATAATGAAGAGGGGCTACCCCCAGGCCATTTTTTTCATGTATCTGAAAGTAATGCTCTTGGTAATTTTGTTTACAAGTTTCTTTTTAGTAACCATTGTATACTTTTTGTTTTTTGCTGAACAGCTATTAGTTGAAAGTGGTTTATAAACTATTTCTCTTGAGGTAAAGAAACAATCTTTTCTGTTAACAGCATGCTTTAGGAAACCTGAATATGGGAGGTATCTTTATTTACTTATTACTCACTGTAAATTTAAAGATCACTTTAAAGAAGAGAAGAGTGAGTAATGGTCTGCATAATCTCATTGCTGTATCTTAAGGAAAGCTTTTGATCTTTGCTTTCTTTGAGCATGCCTGTATCTGTATTCCTGGTTGACTTTCACTGTTGTATCCACAAATACATTAGCAAAAGTGTGTGTGTGTGTGTGTGTGTTTTGGATGGCCTCTTGATTTTGCAAACCTCTACTCCACTTGTTTTTGCTGTTTTATTGTATATCCAAGTAAATTCTCCCCTTCCCTCATACATTCTTTATTTTGAAAGTATTCAAGCACTTAGAAAAATTGAAATGATAATACAGTTAGCATCTGTGTAACTACTGGAACTACTGGATGGAAGTTATCCATCTAGATTCACGAAATGTTAACATTTTGTTTTATATGCTCTGTGTCAGCGGGTGTGGTGGCTCACAATTGTAATCCCAAAGTGTAATCAGCACTTTGGGAAGCCAAGGTGGGCAGATGGCTGAACCCAGGAGTTTGAGAGGAGCCTCGGCAACATGGTGAAACCCCATCTCTTCAAAAAAATACAAAAATTATCTGGCTCTGGTGGTGCAGGCCTGTAGTCCCAGCTACTTGGGAGGCTGAGGTGGGAGCATCACCTGAGCCCAAGAGGTTGAGGATGCAGTGAGCTGTGATGGCACCATTGCACTCCTGCCTGGGTGACAGAATGAGACCCTGTCTCAAAAAAAGGAAAAAATTATACACACACACGCACACACACTCCATCTCTAGTTGTTTAAGAGAATTAATGGGGTGTGTGTGTGTGTGTGTGTGTGTGTGTGTACACTTCTCCCCGAGATGAAGTCTTGCCCTGTTGCCCAGGCTGGAATGCAGTGGCGCCATCTAGGCTCACTGCAACCTCTGCCTCCTGGGTTCAAGCACTTCCCCTGCCTCAGCTTCCGGAGTAGCTGGGATTACAGGCGCACACCACCATGCCCAGCTAAATTTTGTATTTTTAGTTGAAATGGGGTTTCACCGTGTTGACCAGGCTGGTCTCAAACCCCTGACCTTGTGATCCTCCTGCCTGGGCCTCCCAAAGTGTTGGGATTACAGGTGTGAGCCACCACTCCCAGCTGTGTATACGTTTCTTTTTACTATACCCTAAATACTTAAGTCATCTCCCAAGAATAAGGTCAGTCTCCTACTTGATTATAGTATCATTGTGGTAACAAGGAAATCAATAGTAGTTAATCTAACAGAAATAAATAATAATATCATCCACTGTATATAATGAATAATCAGTACTCCCCCGCTACTCCCTGCTCCCAGCCCCATGACTTTTTGAAGAGTCTAGGCCAGTAATCTTACAGAATGTCTCACCTTTGGATTTATCTGATTATTTCTTCTTGTTATCATTTAACTTGTTCTTCTCTAACCCATTTATTTCCCATAATCTGGAAATTCCTTGTGCTTTGTTTAGATAAAGAATACACAGTTTTTTAGCCAGAATATTTAAGAGGTGATTTTATGTACTTTATGCTGTTGTTACAGGAGGACCAGAATATCAGATTGTTTTACTCTACTGGTAGTGATGTGATCACTTGGTTAAGGTGATGACCAACTTTAAGGTCTCTCCATGTATGAGGGTGCATTTTCCTTATTGCAATTAGAAGTGAGCTGTAGGGTAATATTTTTGGCAGTGATTGAATATCCTTTTTCCCTACAACCTATCACCTAATGGTTTAGCAACCATTAATGGTATTTGTCTAATTCAGTTACTGTAGTAGGGACTGCAAATGGTGATTTTTTTTCCATTACTGCTGCACAGATTAAAAATGGTTATTTTATAATTCTGCCATTCCTTTTAACATTAACTGGCCTTGTTTTGTAAATACATGTTTCCCCATATCCCACTTAATCATTCTAGTCTCATGGATTTTTATTTATTTTCTGTGTTACTAATAGTAATAGCCACTATTCTTTTTTACCCTCACATTGTCCGAAATTTGGCCAGTGGAAACTCCTATAAGCTGACTCCTTTATTCTTTTGACATGACCTCATTTGTTTTTTCGTGTTTCTTTGCTTTCTAGTCAAAGGTATATGTTAGGCTCACTTTGAATTTTGCTTCATTCTCAAAATTATAGTCTGTTTTCCCACAAAATCATGAGATAGATGGTAATCTGTGTGTTTTCACAGAATGTAGTTGTTTTATTATTATTTTTAAAATTAGAATCATACCATGGATAATGTTCCTTGACTTGCTTTTTCATTTAATGTGTTAGAGATCTTTCCATGTTGGTATCGATGGGCCCAGTATTCTTATTACAGGAATGGATGTATCGTGTTCTTCTGTCGATTAATGGATACTTAGGTTTATAATTATTTGCTATTAAACTGTCCTTATATATTAATATTTTATGTATATTTAGGTAATTTTTATAAGATAGTTACATGTCAAAGTATACACATTAAAAATTTGATAGAAACTGCCAAATTATGTCTTAGTAAGGCTGTATAACAATTTATGCACCCAGATGTATGAAATTGTCTTAACAGTTTTGGATAGTGTCAATTTTGACAGTCTTTAAAATATGTAATTATTTAATTTTGCATTTTTCTGATAATAAGGTATGGTATTTTCTTGAACTTTTATTGGTTATTTATTATTTTTCTGGTGAATTGCTTGCTTGTATTCTGTGCTGGCTTTTCCTTAAAGTTGTTTCCCTTTTTCTAATTGATGTTTAGTTGTTATGTTAGGGATGTTGACCTTTGCTTCTCAGAGTCTGTTACTTATTTTTGACATTTGTTTTGCTTTTGGTTATATGAATGTTTTCCATTTTTATCTAGTCAAATCTATTATTCTTTTTCCTTTAAGACTTCTAGGTTTATAAAATTTAAAAAGGTTAAGTCAGATCTCATAGAAGTTTGGCTTTGGTTATTGTGTAAAGAAGTGTTCTGATTCTTTACTCCCTCCGTCCCAATGTTGTTACCAGTACCATTTATTGTATAATTCATCTCACTAATTTCCATATATAAAAATTCTTACATATATATGTTTCTCTACTTTCTTTTAACATATTATATTTGTCAGTATCTTACCATTGTAGTGTCTTTAGATACATGGTATATTGGCTCCCAAACTCAAATTTCTATTTTAGGGGCAGACAGTAATATAAAAATGAAGGGGATGGAGTAAATTAGTGATGCGTAAATGGCTCTGCTGTTGAGCCTCAGCATCAGTGTTGCTCTACAAGAATTTAAGCTTGTCTTAGAACTTTTGCTTTTTTAAAAGAGGAAGCCTAGAACCTGAATATTATGTAAATCTTTGGATTTAAAATGACAATTCATAGTTTTTTTATAAAACATTGGATAGACTGAGTAATACATATCCTTTGACTTCAACCAGCGTTTGGCTTCTAGTTCTAGATATCTGAATAGGTTGACAGGGCAAATCCCACTTAATTTTGCTTTTTCAGAAATTTCTTGGCAGTTCTTTTGCCTTTATTCTTAGACAAATTTTATAATCAGTCAGGTTGTCAAGTTGTATTTAAAAAAAAAAAACTCTTCCTTGAATTTTTTTTGGAACTCTATTAAATCTAATAGAGTCATAATTTGGAGACAGCTTTACAATACTAGTTTCTCATATTAAAACATGGTTTGTTTTCATTCATTCAGATCTAATTTTATTTCTTCAGTCAAAAATTTTTTTTTTTTCTGTTGCTCGTGTGTATTTCTTTTTAAGGCATTTTATTTTTGTTGCTGGGGTGCATGGAAGTGTTTTTAAAAAGCACATTTTCTATTTGATTATTGCAAATATTCAATAAAAATGTTTTAAATTATGTAACATTGTTCTTGGAAAGTAGTATTTGATAGTTAATATACTGACATTTAATATAGATAGTGTTTTAAGTTTTAAATTATAAGTGAAATTAAGACTTTAGTTTTTTGCTCTCAAAAATGTTGATTTAAATCTTCAAAGAACTCTTGAGTAAAGCCTCATTACAAGTTAGAGACTGTAGTTTCCTAAATAAGTTATTCTAAATAGGCCTATTTTCAGTTGGCATTCAGGTGATACCTTTTCTAGAAAGAAGCCTTTACTGTATTTCAGACCTGATTTAGCTACCCTTTAGCTACTACATTACTCTAGGAATCTGTTTGTATAACACTTTATCCTACTTCCTACCTGTCTTCCAGACTGTAAGCTCTTTTTTGAAAGAAACTGTAGCTTAATGTGTTTGTTGTTAAATTTCCAGTGCCTTACAAATACTTAGCACATGGAATCTCACAATCAATATTTACTGAATGGAGGGAGAGGAAAATTGAGCAGTGGGCTGTGTAATACATTAAAAATAAAACTGCAGGCCTGGCATGGTGGCTCACGCCTGTAATCCTAGCTCTCTGGGAGGCCAAGGTAGGTGGATCATCTGAGGTCGGGAGTACAAGACCAGCCTGGCCAACATGGTGAAACCCCCCATCTCTACTAGAAATACAAAAAAATTAGCCGGGCATGTGGCACACGCCTGTAGTCCCACCTACTCAGGAGACTGAGGCAGGAGAATCGCTTGAACTCGGGAGACGGAGGTTGCACTCCATCTGGATCGTGCCACTGCACTCCAGCCTGGGCGACAGAGCAAGACTCCGTCTTAAAGAAACAAAACAAAACTACAAACCAATTTCTTTTAAAGCATGTTTTTTTCTCTGTTAAAGAACCTTCCAGTGAGTAACACAGGACATAAATTTACTGTGATAATTAAGTCATTTTTATCAGATGGTATTATTAAGTTGTTTTTATCAAGTGGTATTAAATGATTCATTTGTTTTACAGTATTATTATTCAACACGAATAGGAGGATAATTACAATTAAATTATTTACATTGATAATAATATCTTCAGTAATTTCTGATCACAGCAGTGTAGTTGCGATAAATGTTTTCATTATGGGACTCAACTGCTATGAAAGTATATGAAGTCCAAATTTTATTATCATTATGAGATTCTCTTTCAACGTGTCACATTATATTAGATGACAGACTTTTATCAGGGAAATTTAAAATAAATTGCCAAGTTAAGATATACTTTAAAACTCAGAGCTCTTTATGCATTCAGAAAAAGTACAAAGCTAACGGAGTTTAAATTTCAGCTGTAATTCTAGTAAGCTGGAATCTTAAAAAAAATTAGAAGAATCATTGGCCAATTTAGAAAAATTAATTAACCCTGAAAAGGGTCAAAGCTGAATTAGCTGTTGCTTGTGGTTATTTAAATGGGCAAGATAAATATTATCATGTGCTTTCTTTTATTTCTTACAGTAAAATACCTTTTGTGTCTCTACCAGAATCAAACTAAATGCTTTGCAGCTGGGCGTTGTGAGGCCAAGGCGGGCGGATCACTTGAGGTTGGGAGTTCAAGACCAGCCTGGCCAACATGGTGAAACCCCGTCTCTATTAAAAATACAAAAATTAGCCGGGTGTGGTGGTGGGCACCTGTAATCCCAGCTATTTGGGAGGCTGAGACAACAGAATCTCTTGAACCCAGGAGGTGGAGGTTGCAGTGAGCCAGGATCCTGCCACTGCACTCCAGCTTGGGTGACAGTGAGACTCCATCTCAAAAAAAAAAAAAAAAAAAGAAATGCTTTGCAAAACTGAGTTTTTATGCAAAGCATGTTTAGTTGATTTTCAATTTTTATGTACAGTTTTATAGTTAATTCTGTATCATTTTAAAAAATAAACTTTATAACAGTCTTACATTTATAGAAAAATTATGAAGACACTACAGGGACGCTGAATACCCTGTACCCAGTTTCCTTACTGTTAATATCTTACATCAGTATGGTACATTCGTTAACAATGAATCAATATTGATACAAAGTTATTAAAGTTCCTACTTTATACAGATTTCCTTAGTTTTTACCTAATTCTGTATCATTTTTTACCCCAAATTTTGCATTATACATTTGAGTATAGTGTATTACTTTAGCTGGAAAGAAACTCAGACAATAGTCTTATAATGTGAAATATTGTCGAATATTCATGACTGTTGCTACTTAAATGTGAGACATAAGCACATTTTTATTACTCAACAAAATTTTTGTTTTATTTGACTTCTTTCACTTTTAGCTTACGAGGAAATATTTCAGTAAAAGCAGTTAAAAAAGAAGTAGAAAAGAAACTCCGATGTCTTCTTGCTGATTTACCGCTGCCCCCTGAGCTACCAGGAGGAGATGATCTTTCAAAGAGTCCAGAGGAAAAGAAAACAGCAACACAGTTACATAGTAAAAGGAGGCCTAAGTATGTGCTTGCTTTCTACCTGCTCTTAAATTGACCAGCAGTGATTCTGGGTCATCAGAAGTTCATAAAACACTAAATTAAGGTTTAAAATAAAAAATGTACTTATTCTTTCAACTTAAATATATGAATTCTATTAGAGTTTTGAAAAAAATTCGTAATTGCTTGCATTCCTATTCACAATGACTAATAAAACCAAATTTAATTTTCTCTCGTAATTTGTAATGTATTAATTTCCTGGGGTATTGTATATGTTAAAGATACTTTCTGTTATTAAGAGATTGAAATAACACAGAAACACTGAAATTGGGCAGAGTAGAAGTCAACATTTAGTCAGCCCAAATAAAATTAGTAATGGGAAAGCTGCTGTTTCCTTTGCTTTTAGCTCTGTTTTCTCCCATAAACAAATATATTCTTCACTTTGCAAGAGATGGAGTAGAAGAAGGTTTGAAATTTGTATCCTAAATTAGCTTCAAGTAAGTGCCTAAAGAGACCTCTTTCCCTTAAAACCTGTTAATCAATTAAAGGCGGGGAACACTGGTGCCTTTTTTTTTTTTTTTAAACTTCTTAACCAAGGGACAGTGAAGACTAAGTTAGATCTGATTTTAGAATTGCAGTTGAGGTAGTGACTAGTGTGTGAATTTGAGGTCATTTTCTAAACTGGCCGGGCACAGTGGCTCATGCCTGTAATCCCAGCACTTTGGGAGGCCGAGTTGGGAGAATCACTTGAGTCCAGGAGTTTGATACGAGCCTGAGCAACATAGGGAGACCCCATTTCTACAAAAAAAAAAAAAAAAAAGCCAGGTGTGGTGGTGCATGCCTGTGGTCCCAGCTACTCAGGAGGTTAAGGCAGGAAGATCACCAGAGCCAAAGAGGTCAAGGCTGTAATGAGCTGTGATCGTGTGCCACTGTACTCCAGCCTGGGCGACAAAGCAAGACCCTGTTTCAAAAAAATAAAACAGCTAAAAACTACTCTCTTCTTGAGCACTGTAGTTTTATTCTTTTACTTGAATTTCTGTGATTTACTATAATATTAAAATACTACAAAATTATGTATCTTTTTGAAGAATGTAAGATTTTTGTCCTACCTGTCCAACTGTATCTGCTTAAACTTGGCTTCCTGAGAGTTGGTTATATTAATACCTTTTGTACTCTCTTAGACTGAAAAATCTTTTTTTTTTGATGTTTTTCAGATGATTTCATCCAGCCATAAGTCTAAATTTGTCAATAAGTTTTATAGTTAGATTTTTGTTCACATTCTTTATCAAACTCTTGTTTTTTAAAAGTAGTTTATATAATTGTTAATGGATGCAAAATAAAACTTTCTGGAGATTGGTTAGAGAATTTTGACTCCATTAATGTTGGTTTCATCTACTCACTGAAAAATTTTATTTCTGAAAACCCTTCATACAAGCTCTACTACTTTTTTCCTCAGTTTAAATACTTGTCTACAGAAGAAGAGTCAGTATGTAGAAATGATACCTCAGTTTTTATGATAACTTACAATACCAAATCAGTGTTA
The DNA here is from genome assembly GCF_009828535.3 of Hylobates moloch. Taxonomy (NCBI): domain Eukaryota; kingdom Metazoa; phylum Chordata; class Mammalia; order Primates; family Hylobatidae; genus Hylobates; species Hylobates moloch. The sequence goes on along the minus strand of NW_026652276.1, from coordinate 129,226,427 downwards.
CTTGTTTGGGATAGATGATGATAAATACTGCCAGGGTAGGGAAAAATAAAGAATATACAATTGGGTGGCGAGTAGATACTGAGTTATTAGACAGTTTATTCAATTTGCTTGATTGTATATAAAAACTGTAGAACTATATTTGATAGAATATGTGGGCCTCGCTATGGTGAAATCAAAGAAAAAGATATTGACTGGGGAAAACGCTGCGTGGATAAATTTGATATCATCGGAATTATTGGAGAAGGTACTTACGGACAAGTTTACAAAGCCAGGGATAAAGACACTGGTAAGAATGCCAAGTTCTGGGGATCTTTGGGCCTACGGAATGCACTTAGTTTGTGTTTCTCTTCTGATGTTTGGCTTTGGAAATTTTCCAAAAAATTAAATTCATATTTATTGTGCTTTTGTTTCATCTTGTTTTTAATTTTATTCTATATATGCATTTTGTAAGATATGAGTACATGTAAGTGGGTCTGTATATGTGTATGTTTTAAAAAGTGTTCCTTTAGTATTTGTGATAATACTGTATGGTAGGATTTAGTTTTTCTTTCCTCTTTTATGGTGAATAATTCTTACACTGTTATTAATCAGAGGGAAAGGTATCTTGACCTGAATTAATCTTAGTAGTAAATTTTTTTTGTCATAAGCCTTACACAACACTTTCATTTAGCCTTCAGTTTTTTTCCTGCAGTAACTATCCTTGGAGGCCAGTTTTAGGAGCTTAATCTTTCAGAACATAATGAGGAACCCAGAGAAAGTTTTAAAAGGCTTCACAGGAGAGCAAAAAGTAGCTGTGTCAGAAGCTATGTATTTTACTTAATAATGCATAGACCTAGTATTTTATCTTTCTTTACTCATAACTGCTTACTGAAATAAACCAATAGGCCGGGTGTGGTTGCTCATGCCTATAATCCTAGCACTTTGGGAGGCTGAGACAGGCAGATCACCTAAGGCTAGGAGTTTGAGACCAGCCTGGCCAACAAGAAGATACCCTGTCTCTACCAAAGACACAAAAAGTAGCCGGGCATAGTGGCACATGCCTGTAAACCCAGCTACTCGGGAGGCTGAGGCTTGAACGCAGGGGGTGGAGGTTGTAGTGAGCTGAGGTCACACCACTGCATTCCAGCCTGAGCGACAGAGCGAGACTCCGTCTCAGAAAATAATAAAATAAAAACACAAAAATTAGCCAGTGTGGTGGTGGGCACCTATAATCCCAGCTACTTGGGAGGCTGAGGCAGGAGAATTGCTTGAACCCTGGAGGCGGAGGTTGCAGTGAGCCGAGATTGCACCACTACACTCCAGTCTGGGCCACAGAACGAGACTCTGTCTCAAAGAAAGAAACCAATAGATTAAAATAGCACAGCTATTTGAGGCCATATAGTATATGGGAGATGACCTTACGGTTAGAAACTACTGAAGGCAATTACTGCATAGAGTAATAATTGGTATTTATAATGATGTGTTATCAAAAAGATTAAATGACAACTTTTAAAACTGTCAAGTAAAACAAGGACACATACACAATATAGAAGGCATTCCATAAAAATTAATAGAATAAGTTTAATGATTAAAAGAATATGCCTCCTTCTTTTAGAAAATTTGTAAGAACATTTTTTTTCTCCAAAGAAGTGGAATGAACGAACCTTTATTATAGTGAATTTTTTCCTTATAATAGACTTTGTGTATGTGTGTATATTTCATTTTCTATTTGGATCATTTCTGATACAAAGCTGACTCATACCTAAATTATGTGGCAATTTAGTGTAGTGGGGAGGAACATACATTTTTGAGACAAGTAACTGGATTTTGAATTCCAGTTTTACTACTAGGTAACTGGCCAGGTTTGGGCAAGTAATATGTCTGAGCATATTTTTTTTTACTGATAAGAGTTTTTCTCCTCTGTTCAGAGAAATTTTATGCATACATAAGCATATTGGCTATATTTGTCTTTCGCTCATTCACTTTTGAAAAATAAAAATGACAGTGTGATATATCCAGTCTTCAGCATCTTTTTTTTTTTGAGACGGAGTCTTGCACTGTTGCCGGGGATAGAGTGCAGTGGCGTGATCTCGGCTCACTGCAACCTCCACCTCCCGGGTTCAAGTGATTCTCCTGCCTCAGCCACCCAAGTAGCTGAGGTTACAGGTGCCCGGCTAATTTTTTGTATTTTTAGTAGAATTGGGGTTTCACTATGTTGGCCAGGCTGGTCTTGAACTCCTGACCTCGTGATCTGCCCTCCTCGGCCTCCGAAAGTGCTGGGATTACAGGCGTGAGCTACCACGCCTGGCCTAGCATCTTTCTGTTTTCTTTTTATTTTTTCCCAAGTGAATGTAAAAGCATCTTAGTTTTTTTTACTAAATATATAAATGTGGAGCATAATGTATTTGGACTTACCTCATTCTTTCTAATGGTTGTATAGTATTCCCTGGTTTATATAAATATTCCATAATTTGTTTAATGACAGACTTAATTTTTTGAACTATAAATATTATTTGGTATATTGGAAACTGAAACATACTTTGTGGTTGTATTTTTGAGAAATAAGAACAGAATTGAATTAAAATACATTTAAAGTTAAGAAAAATGTCATCTGCTTTTGCCAGCTGGTAACCTGATTTTATTAAATTCCTTAATAGGAGAAATGGTAGCCTTAAAAAAAGTACGTCTGGATAATGAAAAGGAAGGCTTTCCAATTACAGCAATTCGAGAAATTAAAATTCTCCGGCAGCTTACCCATCAGAGTATTATCAATATGAAGGAAATAGTGACTGATAAAGAAGATGCTTTGGACTTCAAGAAGGACAAAGGTATATGCGCATATTTAAATAACGGATTTTTTGTATTCATGATTGATGTTGCTAACTTGGAAATTTTTTTATAGATGTGACTATTTGAGTAATTACATACTATTGCTCTAATCGTGAAACTATATTTTTAAGTTTGATAGAGTTGAATAATGAATTGATTTACTTCAGTGGTTTTTGAGTAAACTTCGTAAAGGGTATTTGCCAATATTACACATAAAGTATTCACTAGTAATATATCTAGTAATATATGTTTTTTTGGGCATCAGTGTATAGTTTTTAGTATTCATTTTTTAGCAGTTGAAAAACCAGTTCATAGTAGTAGTATTTTTACCCTACATTTTTATGCTACAAATGCCTTAACATACAAGGAAATTTTATGGTAGGCGTATGTATTATTTCTGAAAGTGTGGAGGCAAAAATCATACTGAAATTGCCTTTAATAATCTATAGTGGGGTATGTATATATGTATAGTTATTATTTAGCAGAGAAGCTGACAAAAAATTAGCCTGCTTATTAAAGTAGTTATTATAGGGCATATGATGGGTGAAAGCAGTGCTCTACTGCTGGTATGTTTTACATCTTCCTGAGATTTTAGATTTAAATCTTTATAAAATCTTGCCGGGCGCGGTGGCTCACGCTTGTAATCCCAGCACTTTGGGAGGCCGAGGCGGGCGGATCACGTGGGAAACCCGTCTCTATAAAAAATACAAAAATTAGCCGGGGGGTGGGCCCTGTATCCCAGTACCGAGAGGGGAGAAAACTTGCAGTGAGCCGAGATTGTGCCACTGCACTCCAGCCTGGGTGACAGAGCGAGACTCCGTCTCAAAAAAAAAAAAAAAAAAATCTTTATAAAATCTTAAATCTTATATTTTAGATGTAAATATACGATCTTTATATAAATCTTACATTTAAATCTTTATGAGATTTTAGAACCAAAGTTTACTGACTATATTCTGAGGTTTGCAAACAGTAAAACTTTTTCTCAAACTAAATCTAACGTAAAGCAGACACAGTGTCTCACATCTATAAGCCAAACACTTTGAGAGTCCAGGGTGTGAGGATCACTTGAGCCCAGGAGTTCAAGACCATCCTGGGTAACATAACGAGAGCCCATCTCTAAAAAAAAAAAAAATCAGAAAATTGGCCCTGCTTGGTGGTACATGCCTTTGGTTCCATTTACTCAGGAGCTGAGGCAGGAGGATCTCTTGAGTGCAGGAGATAGAGGCTTCAGTGATCTGCGATTGCACCCTGCACTCCAACCTGGGTGACAGAGCAAGACCTTATCTGTAAAAACGAAAAGAAAAAGATTAGGTATGTTCTGATTGAACATGGTACTTAGGCTCCTGTCTTCCCCAGCTACACACACAGACACACACACACACACACACTCTCTCTCTCTCTCTCTCTCTCTCTCCCCCTCTCTCTCTCCCTCTCTCTTACTCTGCTGAGGGGCACAATTCAAAATGATTGATAAACTACGTGGTAGTTATTTTGCATAAAGGAACTGTTTGAAAGTACAATATAGAGTTCAGAATCATCATTTTAATTGATGTCACTTCTGTTACTTTTTGTCCCTAGTAAAGCTTTCATTTCTCAGCCTGACTTTTATCCTAGTTTGTCTTTTTAACTTTATTTTTCATTACTACTTATTGTGTGGTTGAAGGGGTACTGGTGTGACTTGAATTAGAATGTCTGGGTCTTGAGACTTAGTGTATTAATGGTGTGGCCTTATTAGCAAGGCTTTTAACCCTTTTGAGTCTGTTATCCCTTCATCCATAAAAGGGAAACATTATCTCTCATAGTAAGAATTAAGACTTTTAAACATGAAAGTTTGTGCAAATGCTGTTTTGCATTAACCTCAGGCTCTAGCCAAATTAGTATATTTGATTTTCCTTCAGCATACCAGGGACGTCCTGCTTTTTTGATCTGTGAGATCACCTCCCTGCCTACTTCTCCAATCCCATCTATGCCATTTTGATTGCCCACCAAGCTTGGCAGACACACACATACCCACACACTCGTTCACACATGCACGCATGCACAATTTGAAAGGCTAATTTCTCATGCCTGAGGTCTCAGCCTGAATGTTGCTTTATTCATTAGTGAGGCCTTACCTGATCATTCTTCCCACTTTCTAGTACGTATAGACACAGACAATTTAATGTTTCCTAATAAGTGGGAATAATTATAATGGTTTGTTACTTACTTGTTTCTGTACGGATAGCTGCGAACCATACCTGTTTTCTTCACTGTTGTGCCTCCTACCTAGCTCAGTGGCTGGACCATAGAATGTGCTGAATGACTAATTGTTGAATGAATATATGAGCTCTATTTTTAAAAATAATCCTATTTATACTTTAATACTTAAACAGTACTACCTGTGAATATATTAATAGTCTTCCTGGTATTATAATTATGGTCATAATTTATTTTCTTTATCAGATTATAAATTCCCTGAGCCTTTGGATTTTGCTTTGTTTTTAGTTTTGTTTCTCCTCAGTGCCTAGTGCTGCATTTCAGAAATCATAGATTTTCATGTTATTTGCACCCTTCATCATCTTTCTTCCTACCATAATCCTGTTTGTAATTCTATGCGTCATGATAAATAAGAATATGTTTTACTATGTGAGAAGTTAGATGTAGGTACCTGGAATTAGTTAAATGCATTAGAGTATGTGAGAGGTTATAAAATTTAAAACATAATTATTTCTTAAATGAATCTAATAATTTTGATGGGAACTATGATGAAGCAACATGATTTTCTGAAAAGGGAACTAGATTTGAAGTCTAATCCTGACCATGCTAGCTGTATGACATTACACTAACTGTGATTGCCATGCTGTGTGGTATTAAACTAAATTTGCTTGTCTAGTTAGAGCATAAAGACAGTTCAGTAACACTGGTTAAATGTTATGGGCTAATCTAAAATGAGTGTATTAGAATGTATAAACATTAAAAAGCAAAAGTTTAGACTTAATGTAAATATGAAAATTAGAAACAATACAAAAATCAAGTAAAAATATTAACTTTTAAAAATATAAACATTTGCATTGTTATAACTAACTAAGTTATTAGTTGTGTAAGAGAAACATCATAAATGCCTGGCGCAGTGGCTCACACCTGTAATCCCAGCACTTAGGGAAGGCCGAGGTAGGTGGATCACCCAACTGAGGTCAAGAGTTGTTCGAGACCAGCCTGGCTAACATGGTGAAACCCATATCAACTAAAAATACAAAAACTAGCCAGGCATGGTGGCGCATGCCTCTAGTCCCAGCTACTCAGGAGGCTGAAGCAGGAGAATTGTTTGAACCCGGGAGGTGGAGGTTGCAGTGAGCTGAGATTGCACCATTGCACTCCAGCCTGAGTGACAGAGTGAGACTCGTCTCAAAAAAAAAAAAAAAGGAAAACATCATAAATATATTTTTTTAAAACTGAGCTTTACTTAAAAATGAGAAAAAGTTAATCATGAAGGTTATTAATTTCAATTAATTATTGAAAGTGAATTTTTTTTTTTTTTTTTTTGAGACCCAAGTCTCGCTCTGTTGCTCAGGCTAGAGTGCAGTGACATGGTCTCAGCTCGTTGCAATCTCTGCCTCTCAGATTCAAGCTATTCTCGTGCCTCAGCCTTCCAAGTAGCCAGGATTACAGGTGTGTGTCACTACACCCATCTCATTTTTAATTTTTATGTTTTTAGTAGAGACAGGGTTTCACTATGTTGGCCAGGCTGGTCTGGAACTCCTGACCTCAAGTGATCTGCCTGCCTTGGCCACCCAAAGTGCTTAGATTACAGGCGTGAGCACCTGTGCCCTGCCAAAAGTGAAATTTTATTTCATCTTAAAAAAGGAATTACTCTTAAGAAACAGAGGGTTAAGTGGTATCACCAAGTCATGGGTATATTTTTGTGCAGAAACTTACAGATGCCGAAGAAGCTTTTTCTTGTTTTTTTGTTTTGTTTTGTTTTGTTTTTTCTTTGAGACAGGGTCTCATTCTGTCACCCAAGCTAGCATGCGGTGGCATGCAGTCAGGGCTCCTGCCTCAGCCTCCCAAATAGCTGGGACCACACACACATGACAGCATGCCTGGCTAATTTTTTAAAAAGTGATTTGTAGGAATGAGGCTTGTCATGTTCCCCAAGGCCGGCCTCAAACTCCTTGCTCGATTGATCCTCCTGCCTCGGCCTCACAAAGTGCTGGGACTTATAGGCGTGAGTCGTTAAACCTGGCCTGAAGAAACTTTTTCTAAACTAATTGGGTAAATGGACAGGGGATAAACTGATTCTGAAATTTCCTCCTGACTCTTTCATCTGCATGTAGTTTCATCTCTTTTAATCACTTTGAGGGGAACTTTGAACCTTTTTGTCTGATTTTTAATATTTTATTGTTAGCAAGGTGGGGTTTTGGGATCAGAGAGAGCCTTTCCTGTTCCTCTAGGTACTCAGTTTCTTCATGTATGGAGGGAGAGTGGGATGCACTTACATTAGTTTCAGTATTTATGTTCATATTTGACTGTTCAAAAAGTCTTTGAACTGTTAGGTGTTTATATTGCAACAGATTATGGATGGAGATGCATTTGCTGAAAATAAAAGAATTATTTTGCAATATAGGGTTTTCTTTGTTACTTTCTTCCTTTCACTGAGGATTACAAAGTTATAGAAAAATACTTTCTGAATGAGTAAAATGATAATTAATTAAATATTAAACATTTTAGTGCTGTTTATAATTCTCTGGGTAGGCTGGGTGTGGTGGCTCACACCTGTAATCTCAGCACTTTGGGAGGCTGAGGCGGGAGGATCACCTGAGGTCAGAAGTTCCAGACCAGCCTGACCAAGAGGCCAGCTGGGTGTGGGGACACGGGCCTGTAATCCCAGCTACTATGGAGGCTGAGGCAGGAGAATCGGTTGAACCCGGGAGGCAGAGGTTGCAGTAAGCCAAGATCGTGCCACTGCACTCCAGCCTGGGCGACAGAGTGAGACTGTGTCTCAAATTATCTTGGTAGAGAAGACTTTTATGCTGTATGAAGTAAAAACTCGAGTCATTGATCTTTATTTCAAGATGTAAATATTTCAGTATTCAGATTAAAAAAATTCCTAAACTGAAATGTACCAGTTTCTGCTGACAAGACCTACACATTAACATTCTTCTTTTTCCTCTTCTGCCCTACCCTCAACAAGGTACTAACTCTGCATAGTAACAGTACTACACAGAGGGGTGGAATCCTAAAACTACGAATCTGTGACCTTATACCTTAACTATAAATTTCACATAAAATCTTCCTACTTAACAGTGTTTTGGTACTTAAACTTAACATGGTATCCTGGACACCCAAACATCAGTATTATAATTACTATCCCGTAATTAATTTAGCTATAATACTTGGAATATTAGTGTTTTTATAATGAGGGAATTCGAGCACTCTAGTGTGGAATTTTCCTAAAAATCAAGAAGACAGTATTATACTATAGTAAATGCTTGTGGCAACATGTCACTGTTTGGTCCGGGGAAGAAGTCCTCACATGTCAGTCACTTCCTCTGTAGTCTCTGATTCCCAAACAGTGTTAGGTGCTCCCGTATACTTGAATTGCATGTCATACATAATTCTATAATAGTACTTTCATATAACTTGTATTTTTGCCTTGTTTTGTTTTTGTTTTGAGACAGAGTCTTGCTCTGTCACCCAGGCTGGAGTGCACTGGTACGATCTTGGCTCACTGCAACCACTGCCTCCCGGGTTCAAGTGATTCTCCTGTCTCAGTCCGCCGAATAGCTGGGATTACAGACGTCTGCCACCATACCCAGCTAATTGTTTTCTATTTTTAGTAGAGACGGGGTTTCACCATGTTGGCCAGCCTAGTTTTGAACTCTTGACCTCAAGTAATCCACCCACCTCGGCCTCCCAAAGTGCTAGGGTTACAGGCATGAACCACCGCGCCCAGCCATAACTTGTATTTTCATATAACTTGTCATGTTTTCATATCTTATTCTTACTGTATTTCTGAGAGCAGGGACTGAATTTTATTCTTTGTGTTCATTGTGTGCAGCACACAGTTGATTATCATTAAATTTTGAGTAAGTGAATGAATGAAATGGAGAGGTAGGAAGGTCCTATGGAATAGGTGGAAAGTTAAAGGTGGGTGCAGTTTGGATAGGTGTAGTGGAGGGCATTCTAATTATTAGTTGTCATGACTTGTTTTTACAAGACAATGAAAGGTCGGCATATCCCCTAAAGAATACCTAGCTTCCAAATTATTTACCTTGTGTTTTTCTAGGTCTGAATTTATATTCCTGCAGTTTAGAACTGCTGATATCTCCTGAGGTTTGAGAAGAAAGCAACATTGATTTGTTCATTCTTTCCACAAATGTTTATTGTGCTAGGTTCTGGATAGATCTGGGCTGGCCAGTGCAGTAGCCACTAGCCACTAGCCACATGTAGCTATTTAAGTTAATTAGTATTAAATACAATCAAAAGTTTAGTTCCTTAACTGCACTATTGATGTTCCAAGTGCTCTGTAGCTACGTGTAGCTACTGGCTACATTTTGGACAGTGAAGTTACAGAACATTTTCATCATTAGCATTGAATAATGTCCATCTAAATACTGGGGATATTAAAGAAACAAACATCTGGTCCCTGACTCAACCTAGTTTCTGGAACCAGAAGAATCAGCAAACACTGCCAGAACTGAATCAGACTAATATATGAATGACAAACCTGTTTCTGCCTCGAGATTTTTCTTTATTGTTAGTTAATCTGTAATTGTCGGAATTTCAGTTGAAGGTGTTGAGTTTCATAAGAAGTGCAAAAACTTAAACAGTAACTCACTGTGGAACCTACCCAATAAGTCAGGGAGCTTTGCTAAGGAGTCTGTTCTTAGCAGCTGTAAACTATGTATCTTTTTTTCCCCTCCTAAAAAGAGAAATGAACTTGCAGGGTTTTTTTAATTGAAAATAAAATGTTCCTGTAACAGTGCGGCTTCCAGCAGCATGTTAAGTAGCAGGGTTGAAAGTCACTCATAAGTTACTTTTTTTTTCTTTTATAGTGAGGGTTACTATATTGTGTTATTCATTATGTTATGTAAAAGATAAAACTTACAAAATAGTCTGCCTTCTACATTTTATTTTTATCTGGCATTTTATGTGAAATTTACAATTAAGGTATAAGGTCAGGCATTCATAGTTTTAGTATTCTCCCCCTCTGTTGGTGTAGTACTGTTACTGTGTAGAGTTAGTACCTTTTTTGGGGTGGGGCAGAAGAGGAGAAAGAAGAATGTCAATGTGTAGGTTTTCTTTACTTGATTATAAAATAAATATTTATCATATATTTGAAAAACAAAGTGTAAAGGAGAAAATAAGATGACCCAGATACTGTCATCATCATTTGTCTATATTTTCCTCTAGTGTCTCTTTTCTCACATCTATATGATTATTTATTACCAAATGAAGGTTCTGCTTCTTTTATTGTCTTATTTAATAAAATGCTTTTGTAATGGCATAATGTCACTTGGGTGAAATGTAGCCTGAACTATATTTTATTCCTCCATTTTGCATATTTAAGTTCCTTTGGGCATTTCATTATAGTTCCTTCTACTGAAGTTTTATGCTTGGATATTCTAGCAGGTACCTGCCACTATTCATATGCCTTTAGTTAAAGCAGAGGCTTCGTGTGCTAAGAAAAGTCCTAATCAATTCTGAATTACTTGTTTGGTTAGGAATGAAGAATTGAGGATAAAAGTCTTACATAATGAGCAGCTGTTGCATCAATCCTAGCAGTCAGTGGGTCATAGATACTAGAACCAGATTTCATTCCATTCTGAATGTCCTTAGGGGTAAACTTTTTTTTTTAACATTTGATTATTTCCTTAAATAGATCAATAGGAATTGAATTGATAGACTGAAGTTTTTAAATTCTGAAACTTCTTGACATATATTACCAAGTTGTTTTCCAGAAAAAGGGTGCCAATTTATACTCCCAAATCCAGGGTACACTCAGCAACCTAGAAGTAGAAGGGAACTGCCTCAACCTGATAAAGGACATCTTACGAAAAACAGGGATATCTGCTTCTACCACTTGTATTCAGCATTGTACTAGAGGTTCTTGCCAGGGCAATTAGTCAAGAAACTGAAATAAAAGGTGTCCAAATGGGAAAGGAAGAAGTAAAACTAGTTTGTGTGTGTGTATATTTATGCATGAAAATAGAGAAAATCCTGTGGAATCCACCAAAACAGTGGACCCCAACCTTTTTGACACCAGGGACTGGTTTCATGCCATTTTTCCACAGACTGTGGGGGAGGTGGGGATGGTTTTGGGGTGATTCAAGCACGTTACATTTATCGTGTACTTTATTTTTATTATTATCGTAATATATAATAAAATAACAACTCACCATAATGTTGAATCACTGGGAGCCCTGAGCTTGTTTTCCTGCAACTAGATGGTCCCATCTCAGGGCGATGGGAGACAGTGACAGATCATCAGGCATCAGATTCTTGTAAGTAGTGCGCAACCTAGATCCCTCACATGCACAGTTCATAGTAGAGTTTGTTCTCCTATGAGAATCTTAATGCTGCTGCTGATCTGACAGGAGGCGGAGCTCGGGGAGTGACTGTAAATACAGTTGGAGGACCAGGCGTGGTGGCTCACACCTGTAATCCCAGCACCTTAGGAGGCCAAGGCAGGCAGATCACTTGAGGTCAGGAATTCGAGACCAGCCTGAACAACATGAGGAAACCCCATCTCTACTAAAAATACAAAAATTAGCTGGGCATGGTGGCGTGCACCTGTAATCCCAGCTACTTGGGATGCTGAGGCAGATTTCACTTGAAACCGGGAGGCAGAGGTTGCAGTGAGCTGAAATCGTGCCACTGTACTCCAGCCTGGGTGACAGAGGGAGACTCCATCTCAAAACAAAACAAAAAACAGTTGGAGCTTTACTCACCCGCCGCTCATCTGCTGTGTGGCCTGGTTCCTAACAGGCCACAGGCCAGTACTAGGATTGGGGACCCCTGCACTAAAAAACTGTTAGAACTAATAAGTAAGTTCAGCAAAGTGGCAGCATAAAAGATCAATATGCAGAAATCAGTTGTTCTGTATACAAGTGATGAACAAAGTAGAATTAAGAAAACAATTTAAAAAGGCCTTAAAGAGAATAAAATATCTAGAAATAAATTGATGAAAGAAGTGCAAGACATGTATCTTGAATACTAGAAAACATAATTGAAAGAAATTGAAGACAATGGAAAGGCATTCCATGTTCATCGATTAGAAAATTCAGTATTATTAAGATGGCAGTACTTCTGAAAGTGATCTACATATTCAACACAATTCCTATCAAATCTCAGCTGACTTTTTTTCAGAATCTGACAAGCTGATTCTGAAATTGATATGCAAATTCAAAGGAGCTAGAATAACGAAAAGAATCTTAAAACAGAGGAACAAAGTTGGAACCCTCACACTTCTCAATTTTAAATCTTCCTACAGGCTGGGCACGTTTGCTCATGCCCATAATCCCAACCCCTTGGAGGCCAAGGTGGGAGGATCAGTTGAGTCCAGGAGCTTGAGACCATCCTGGGCAACATAGTGAGACCCTGTCTCTATTTTTATAAATTTACATAAATTAAAAAAAGATCTTCCTACAAAGCTAGAGTGCTCAAGATTGTGTGGTACTGGCGTTATGATAAACAGATAAATCAATAATAGAATTGGGAGTCTGGAAATTCCACACATTTTATAAGCTCAATTGATTTTCGACAAGGTGGCAGGATGATTCAGAGGGAAAGAATAGCTTTTCAGCAACTGGTGCTGGGATAACTGGATATCCACACACAGAAGAATGAAGTTGGACCCCTTCATACCTCATACAATAATTAACTTAAAATGGATCAGTGACTTAAATGTAAGCGCTAAAACCATAAACCTATTAGAAGAAAATGTAGGAGTAAGTCTTTATGATCTTGGATTGGGCAGATGCTTATTAGATATGACACCAAAAGCAGGGGCAACAAAAGAAAAAAAATAGATAAATTGAACTTCATCAAAATTAACTTTTTTCCTTTAGTGGACATTATCATCAACATGAGAAGACAGCACTTAGAACAGGAGAAGATATTTGTATATTGTGTATCTTGGGACTTGTATCTTAAATGTATAAATAACTCTTAGAACTAAATAATGAAAAAAGACAACCTGATTAAAAAGTGGGCAAGGGATCTGAACATACATTTCTCCAAAGAAGATATGCAAATGGCCAATAAGCACATGAAAAGATGTTCAACAACTTAGTTATTAGGGAAATGCAAATCAAAACCACAGTGAGTTACCACTTTATATCATTAAGATGGCTATTATAAAAAACAAAACACCACCAACAACAACAAAAAAAAACCCTAGGAAATGTGTTGTCGAGGATGTGGAGAAATTGGAACCCTTACTCATTGCTATGGAGGGAGTACAATGGTGCAGTTGCTTTGGAAAACAATATGGCCTTTCCCCCCAAAAATCAAAAATAGAATTCTAGAAATTCTACTACTGGACCTCCAAAAGAATTGTCACTAGGTGTGGTGGCTCATAGCTATAATCCCAGCACTTTGGGAGGAGGCCAAGGTGGGAGGATAACCTGAGACCAGGAGTTCAAGACCAGCCTGGGCAACATAGCAAGACCACATATCCTCAGAAAATTAAAAAATTAACCAGGTGAGGTGGCACATGCCTGTAGTCCCAGCTACTCAGGAGGCTGAGGTGGGGGGATCGCTTGAGCCCAGGAGTTTGAAGCTGCAGTGAGCTATGATCACTCCATTGCACTTCAGCCTGGGTGACAGAGTGAGACGTTGTCAAATAAAACGTTTAAAAAATAATAATAAAAAATTGAAGGCTGGGTGCGGTGGCTCATGCCTGTAACCCCAGCACTTTGGGAGGCTGAGGTGGGCGGATCACCTGAAGTCAGTTCAAGACCAGCCTGGCCAAGATGGTGCAACCCCGTCTCTACTAAAAATATAAAAATTAGCTGGGCACAGTGGTGGGCACCTGTAATCCCAGCTACTCGGGAGGCTGAGGCAGGAGAATTGCTTGAACCCGGGAGGCGGAAGTTGCAGTGAGCCGAGATTGCGCCACTGCACTCCAGCCTGGGCGACCGAGTGAGACTGTGTCAAAAAAAAAAAAAAAAAAGGAAACCGCATTTCCAAGAGATTTGTAAGCTCATGTTCATAGCAGCGTTATTCACAGTAGCCTCAAGGTGGAAGCAACCTAAGTGTCCTTGGATGGAAGAATTGATAAGCAAAATGTGGTATGTACCTACAATTAAGTACTCTTAAGCCTTGAAAATGAAGGAAATTTTTACACATGCTTACAACATGGATATATCTTGAGGACATACCAAGTGAAATAAGCCAGTCACAAAGATAATATATGTATGATTATACTTAGGTACCTACAGTAGTCAAATTCATAGGGTCAGAAAGTAGAATGATGGCTACTAAGGGCTTAAGGGAGAGAGGAATGGGGAGTTAATGAGTTTCAGTTTTGCAAGATGAAAAGAGTTCTGGAGAGGGGTGGTAGTTATGGTTGCACAACAGTATGAATATGCTAATGCCACTGAACTGTACACTTTAAAATGGTTAAGATTATGTTGTGTGTATTTCGCCACAATTTAAAAAAATTAAACGAGATGAAGTGATACATGCTATTTGGATAAACCAAGAAAACATGCTAAGTGAAAGGAAGCTAGTTACAACAGACTATGTATTATATGATTCCATTTATATGAAATATCTAGAATAGGCGCCAAATATTATCAGAACATAGATTGGTGATTGCCAGAGACATGGGGAGGGGATTGGAAATGGAGAATGACTGCTAATGCGTGTGAGGTTTCTTTCTAAGGTCATGAAAATGTTCTAAAATTCATTGTAGTGATGATGGTTGCAGAACTCCAAGTACACTCAAACCAATTGAACACTTTAAGTGGTTGAATGTATGATATGTGAATTATATCTCAATAAAGCTGTTATTTAAGGAAAAAAACGATAACTAGCTCCTATGAATTCTGTGTTTAATGAAAATACAGTCCAAATTGAGAGGGATAAAGACTGGGGTGAGGGGCGTCTCTGTGTTGTAAAAGATGAGACTGTAAAGGTGCTAGACCTTTGAATACTATGCCAAGGAACCAAAATATCAAAAAACTTCTACTTTTTTCAAAAAATAATACAGTGCTTATTGTACATTTCAACCAGCATTTATAGTGATTTTATTTTATCTTTGGGCATTTGATAGGCAAAAAATGCTGTCTTTTTTTTTTTTTTTTTTTTTTTTTTCTGAGACAGTTTCACTCTATTGCCCAGGCTGGAGTGCAGTGGTGTGGTCTCGGCTCACTGCAATCTCCGACTCCCGGGTTCAAGCGATTTTTCTGCCTCAGCCTCCTGAGTAGCTGGGACTACAGGCACGTGCCACCACGCCCAGCTAATTTTTGTATTTTTAGTGGAAACGGGGTTTCACCATGTTGGTCAGGCTGGTCTCGAACTCCTGACCTCGTGATCTGCCCGCCTCAGCCTCCCAAAGTGCTGGGATTACAGGTGTGAGCCACTGCGCCCAGCCTGTCTTGTCTTTTTAATACATATTTTTTAATTTTTGTGGAGCTTGAACAGTTTCTGATACTTACAGGCCGTGTGTATTTCTCTCTCTCTCTGTTTTTTTTTTTTGAGACGGGGCCTTGCCCTGTCACCCAGGCTGCAGTACAGTGGCGCAATCATCTCAGCTCACTGCAGCCTTGACCTCCTGTGCTCAAGTGATCCACCTGCCTCAGCCTCCCGACGAGCTGGGATGACAGGCACATTCCAGCACGCCTGGCTGATTTTTGTAATTTTTTGTAGAGATGTGGTTTCAACATGTTGCCGAGGCCAGTCTCGAACTCCTGGGCTCAAGTGATCCACCCGTCTTGGTCCCCCAAAATGCTGGGATTACAGGCGTGTGCCACTGTGTCCAGCCCATATATATTTCTTTAACCATGTATTTTCATGTTTAGGTCCTTTGCTCTTTCTTAACTAGGGTATTAGTGTTTTTCTTAATTGATTTTAATTATGTGTTTTACATAGTAAAAATGTTCATCTTTTGACTAACATTAAAAGCTATTCAGGCATCTGGTTTTCCTGCTCTCTGTGTTTTTCTTATGTTAGTGATCAATAAATTTTTGTGAGGGGTGAGTTGAATTGAGAAGAAAAATATGTATAAAATAGATTGTAGTCTTTCAGAATAATCAAATAATTAGAAGATGATAGAGGAATGTGTTTTAGTTAAGATACACCAAATAATGTCTTAAAGGAAAAAAGCTCAAATCTTAATTTGGAATGACTTTCTTCTCTGGGTTTCAAGGAAATGTAGAGTTAGTACCACGTGTTGAAATTTAAAGAACATAGATCAGAATGTGTTAGATGCCCATCAGGAGATGACACATGGCAAAGGGACTGTTAGGAGTTTAATGGAAAGGGAAACTGGGGGCAAGTAGGGAAGGGAGTTGGATAGGACTGGAAAGTAGGGTGGGGAGTACGTTTGCCATGTCACTATTTCCTGAACAGTGCAGTAGAGCACTAGAAATATGTGCTCTTGGAACAGGTAGTATAAGGTAATAGTGATGGTAATATGTATAATGGATTAAGAGCATGAATTAGAATCCTATACTCTGTTATCTTCATCTGGAAAATGGGGTAATAATGCCTAACTCATAGGTTTGTTGTAATTATTTAGTGATATAGTGCATGTGAAGTACTTCACATAGAATATGGCACATAGTAAGCACACAGCAGTAAAGTTTAGCTTGGTAGTAGATTGATTTTGAGGGCAGAATTAGATTATTAATATAATAATTATTAGGCAGGTAGGATGGAATTTTGGAAGAAATAAAAATTTTAGTTTTAGTCCTCTAGTGAAATTTTATTATGTGGAGATCAGACCTCAGGAATGGAGTTGATCCAGAAGTTAAAAAAAAAAAGAAAAAAAAAATTTTCTGAAAGCTTAGAAGCAGTCTCTAATTGTGAAGAGTTTCAGTCACATCTGGCTAGTTGTGAGTAATTGGTTAACACACCAGAAAGAAAAAAACGAGTCATTGGTTGCGATCAAACCCAAAATGGCAGCAAAAGGAAGACTGACAAGTGAAACTCAGGAGCAGATAATAAGGGGAATGCAAAGAGCAGATGCCTTGGTACAGGTTAGAAATGGAGAGTAGAAGAGGAAGTTAAGGAGCAGATACTGTTGACATTGAGATAACTATAGCCAACAAGAACAGATAGAATTCTGCAGTTAAATTCTGCATTGGGAGAAATGCCAGCAGTGAAGGGTGGAAGTGGCAGAGTGCCATTTAGAGCACATTAAGCTAAAAGATACCTGTTATGTTGCTGTGCAGTTTTTGGTACCTCTTGGAGGAAGCTAATGATTAACTGCTGTTTCTTCATTGTGAAAAGTAGAGGACAATGAGGCTGGGGGATTGTTTTACTTTGGCCACACAGTGGTTGTGTCAACATGGGCAAATTATTTATTGTCTCTGAGCTTGAGTGTTACAAGAAGATCATTATACTTTTTGGGTTGTTGTGAGACCTAAGTGAGACAATATGTGAAGTATTTTCACCATTCTTTCTTCATGATTACTATTAGAGTCAACCTATATGTACTAGGATGTCACTGTTACTATGCCATGTGATAGGAGAGACTTTATATAGTAGTTGATCCATCATACAGTTACTATATAAAACTTTCAGGTTTCTTATTTGTTTTAGTTTGTGTTTAGAATTCTGTTGAAAGTCAGATGTTAAAGTTTGGGAGTACCAGGTGTTATATATTTATAGAAATATATCATCTGATGTTGAAGAGAAATATGAACTGTGGCATAACTTTTAAACAAGGAGGCATAGTTCTTCTTTATATTTCATTAAAGATTTACTATGAAAGTACATAAGGCGGGGCAAAAAGAAGAAAATAATTTCCGGTAAATGTAAGAAAAAAAAAGAAAAAATATCCAGGCTCACCATAATAAAAGAAATGTAATTTAAATGATACAAACTTTTTATCTCTCAAAAGTGGTAGTGTTTTAAAAAATTTTTCTCACTTGATTTTTTTAGAATTATAAAATTATATTTGGTTTAGTTAAAACAATGGAAATATAGAAATAAAAAGCATAAATGAATAGAACGGGAATGTGCATATCTAGCAGATAAGAATACCATGGCCAATGATGAAGAGACACCAGAGTCACGTTTTTTCAGTTTCCACACAATTTTTTGTGCAAAACAAGCATGCGCATTGTTCTATTCATGAATTTCTTCAAAATTGAGGCATTAATATGCAATATTAGATATCTTTATATGCCATGATATAGCCACTTAAAAAACAGAGATAGTATTCTGTAATTCTGTAATTTGGATATATTTTGTATTTTGTTAGGCTTGCCTGTATAGGTGAATATTTTGGTTATTGGTTTTTAGCTTCTTCCAACAGTTCTTTACCAAACATCGTTAAGTGTAAATCTATGTGTATTTGTTTGGGACTTTCATAGGATACATTCATAAAACTAGAATTGCTAGTTAGATGATATAATTCTTTTGTATGTTAATAGTTATAGCTAAATTAACTTATAAGGAAGTTTATTCAATTTTTTTACATTCTAATAAAAATTTCATGGGAATATGTAGTTTACTGAAGCACAGTATATTATTGATTTTATGGTTTTGCCCATCTGATAAGAGAAAGTAATACCTTTTTCCCTATTTGTGAAGTCAAACCTTTTTTTCCATAATTTTTGACATTTCTTCTGTGAATTTGCCTGTTCCTTTGACATTTTCTTCCTGATTTAGAGAGATACTAAAATACAGATATTAATGTTTTATGTGTTTCATGTGTCAGATAATTTTCCCGTTTATATTGCTTGCGCTTTGTTTTTCTGTGTTCTTTGTTATTTTAAATCTTTATATGATCACATCTGTCTGTTTGGGGGCTTTTTTAAATTTTGGAAGGGCGGTTTCTCTCATGCTTAGGAAGGCTGAATCCTTGGCAGAATAATAGAAATTTTTTTGTATTAAATCCTATTATAGTTTGAAAAAATATTCAGATATCTTAATCTTCTATTTTTATCTTACACTGTTCTGCCTTCTTTAGCCAGTATGAAATTCCCACGTTCTTTTTTTTTTTAATTCCCGCATGTTCTGAGGATTCCTGTTTCATTGATGTTTTTGTATGTCCTGCCACCATATCATATTGCTTTAATTATCACCACCCTATAGCATATTTTAATTTCTGGTAGATAAAGATCGCCTTCTCTTTCCCCTTTAAAAAAAAAGATTTTATCTTTATGCATTTTAGATGGATATGAAGTCTGAAAACATACTGATGGAAATTTGACTGGAATTACATTGATGTTAGTGTGGGAGGAAGAAGGCTTTTTAAAAAATTGGTCAGGGTGTGGGATCATTGACAAGCATATTAATGTAATGCTGGAGAGTAAAAATTGTTAGAGAGTAATTAAGGATGTAGTATAGAACCTGGCGTGTGCTAAATACTAGATAAACATTTTATGTTACTATTATAATAATCATTATTTCTTAAAATATAATGTGTTCTTTAACTCTGCAATTGTATTTTTGGAAACATAAGGGAAGTAGTCATACCCAAGAGAAAACAAGTCATTATATCAAAAAGACACCTGCATGCGTGTGTTTATTGCAGCACAATTCACAATTGCAAAGATATGGAACCAACCTAAGTGCCCATCAGCTGAGGAGTGGATAAAGAAAATGTGGTTTGTATACACCATGGAATACTACTCAGCCATAAAAAAGAATGAGAATGTCTTTTGCTGCAACTTGGATGGAACTGGAGGCCATTATTCTAAGTGAAGTAACTCAGGAATGGAAAACCAAGTACTGTTATGTTCTCACTTATAAGTGGGAGCTAAGCTGTGGATATGCAAATGCATTCAAAGTGGTATAATGGATGCTGGAGACTCAGAAAGGGACAGAGTGGGAGGCAGGGTACAGTGTACACTACTCGGATGACAGGGGCACTAAAATTTCAGACTTCACCACTATACAATTCATCCATGTAACCAAAAACCACTTGTATCCCTAAAGCTATTAACATTGAAAAAAATTTTTTTGAGGTAATCAGGACTAGATATAGCTACAAGAATGTTCTTCATTGTATTGTTTATAATAACAAAACGTTAGCATCAACATAAATATCTCAACAATAGAGAATTGTTGAACAGAACTATGGTATATTATTACTAGAGAATGCTATGTAGTTATATACATTGTGTAAAAGTTAAACTATAAGGAAGGTTATTCATACTGTTTACAAAGGACTAGGTAAAGTTTCATCCAAATTTTTGTTAAAATTTATTCCAGGAACACAAGAAAACTTTTGAGGGTGGTGGATATATTTACTGTCTTAATTGTAGCCACAGTCTTAATGGGTACATACCTATGTGAGAACTATTTAAGTCATTCCCTCTAAATATGTGCAGCTTATTATTGTCACTTAACACATCGAAGCTGTAAAAGAAAATTTTCTGTTAAAATGTAACAAACTTAAGCTAAAATTTCGTTTATTACTTTAAGAAAGAACCAATAGGGTGTATATTTACATATGTGTAGAGAGATTTATTTTAAGGAATTAGATCACACAGTTGTAGGGGCTGGCAAGTCTGAAATTTGTAGGGGTGGCCCGCAATCTTGAGTCTGAAGGTAATCTGGAATCAGAATTTTTTCCTTTTTGGTGGACCTCATTCTTTTCTTTCAAGGCCTCAACTGCTTGGATGAAGCCCACCTACATTGTGAGGGTTCATCTTTTCTCCCCAAAGTCTTCTGATTTAAACGTTAATCCTATGTAAGAAATACCTTCATAGCAACATGCAGGCTGGTTTTGACCAAGCAACTGGGCAGTATAGCCTAGCCAAGTTGGCACATGAAATTAACCCTCAAACTGTAACAAGATGGTTTTGGCAGAATAACAAAATACCTAACTGAGAGACTTTTAAACCGTATGGGAATCTATTAGCTTACATGAGAAGAGACCCAGAGATAAGGGCAGGATTTAGGGTTGGTTGATTCAGTGGCATAAAGATGTTATCAGAAACTCAGTGTATGCCATAATGCATGCTTCATTCTCACGCTCAAGAATTTGGATAATAGGAACTGAATGATTTCTGCACTTTCATGGAGTTTTTTTGTTATTTGTCTCTGGCTTTAAATGTGTTTTCTGAAAGTGAATTGGAATTTTACAATATGTTCTAGATTTACTATAAATGATAAACTTCCAACTTTATTTTATTTTTTTTGAGACCAGGTCTTGCTCTGTCACCTAGGCTGGAGTGCAGTGTTGCAATCTTGGCTCACTGCAACCTTCAGCTCCTGGGCTCAAGGGATTCTCCTGCTTCAGCCTCCCAAGTAGCTGGGAGTACAGGTGCATGCCACCATGCCCAGCTACTTTTTGTATTTTCAGTAGAGATGGGGTTTCTCTGTGTTGCCCAAACTGGTCTCCAACTCCTAGGCTCAAACAGTCCTCCTGCCTCCGCCCCCCAAAGTGCTGGGATTACAGGTGTGAGCCACCACACCCAGCCCAAATTGTTTTATCGCTTCATGTTATTTCTACAGCAGCCACCTTACCAACCAGGATTCCTTTATTGTTACTTTCATACTCCTTTACTCTTCAGTTTTGAAGCTCTTCCTTTCCCTCCTGCTGTTCCCCCAATGTATTTCACTGCCTAAGAAAGGCTAAACTGGCATGCTACTCCTAAAATGTTAACAGTGATTGCATTTGTCTTAGAATGTTATTGAGGTTACACATACTTCTTGCTACACTTCCAACTCTTATAGCAGACACTACATTAAATGATAGCAGTTCAATGGAATATTCATAATTAAGCTAAATAAAAGTTGCTTAAACATAACAAATATGCTTTTAAGATGGTAATATTATAGCTATAGGTGAAATACTTTGTCGGTAAAATTTTAAAACAAGGTAGCTTTTAAGGATAAGATTGCTTTAAATTTATTAAAAAGTAGGGCTGGGCACGGTGGCTCACGCCTGTAATCCCAGCACTTTGGAGGCCAAGGCGGGTGGATCAGGAGGTCAAGAGATGGAGACCATCCCGGCCAACATGGTGAAACACCATCTCTACTAAAAATACAAAAATTAGTCAGGCGTGGTGGCGGGCGCCTGTACTCCCAGCTACGTGGGAGGCTGAGGCAGGAGAATTGCTTGAACCTGGGAGGCAGAGGTTGCAGTGAGCCGAGATTGCGCCACTGCACTCCAGCCTGGTGACAGAGCGAGATTCTGTCTCAAAGCAAACACACACACACACACACACACACACACACACACACACACACACACACACACAGACACACACACAGTTTTAAGTCTGAAATTCCCAAAGATCAGTTCTTACGCTTTCTTAGAAATAATAATTTTGCCTGGGAGCGGTGGCTTACACCTATAATCCCAGCACTTTGGGAGGCTGAGGCGGGTGGATCACTTGAGGTCAGGAGTTGGAGACCAGCCTGACCAACATGGTGAAAACCCATCTCTACTAAAAATACAAAAATCAGCCGGCGTCGTGACACACGCCTGTAGTTCCAGCTACTTGGGAGGCTGAGGCAGGAGAATCGCTTGAATCCAGGAGGGGTAGGTTGCAGTGAGCTGAGATCCTGCCACTGCACTCCAGCCTGGGTGACAGAGAGATACTGTCTCAAAAAAAAGGAAATAATAATTTTGTCTCTTTTAACTTGATAATTTTCTTACACATAAACCTCCAAAAAATTTTTGAAAATATCACTAAAAAAGTAGAACCAACATACTTTTTTTGAAAACTAGTTAGAAACTTAACAAATCTAAAGAAGTAGTGTTTTATTTAATTAAAATATATATGTATAATGCTTACTGTGGGCCAGACACTGCTTTAAGCTATTTACAAATACTCAGTTAATCATCATAACAAATCTATGAAGGATAGAGAAGGAAATGAGGTACAGGGGTATAGGAAAAGTTAGAATTTTTGTCATGCACTAAATATGTGAAAAATAGCAACTAAAATTTTTCGTTTCAAGCAGATAGTTATTTCTGTTGGTTTGATTTTAACAGGATGTAGAGAATCTCATTATTTATCAAGGTATATTTATGGGAAAATGTGTTTGGAACTCAGATTTTGAGGCAAGATGCACACCTATTCCCACTCCCAGTTGTGGTGTCATTAAATGGATTTTTACTCTTTATACTCCTACCACCTTTCATGTTGAGGGCACGTATTTACTTAGGCAGCTCACTATCACTAGTGGCCTTAAGGCCTGAATTTGGAATGGAAAAGAGCCAGGAGGTCTTAAGTTTTCAGTGTTTGAAGGTTCAAGGACCAGAGTTTTCTTTGGGCCTCTTTTTGGTGTAAACACCTCTGGGTTTGAGATATATATTTGGTTTCATGTCGGCACAGTGACCAGATCTTTCTCTTTTGTGATTTCAGGAGTTGATCTAGTTTTTCTTTTCATTGCTACTGCCCCCATCAGCCACAAACTTCTTGTAATGTGCATGTATCAATTTTTAGGTTTCCTACCACTGATACTAATGAGAAATGGAAGGGTATAGGTTCCTTCTCTTCCAATATTCATACTACACCTTCTAACTTCAGGCATAGTTTTTTCATATCTCTTCTACAGGTCATGGCTTTGGGGTAAATAGAAATGTTGAAATAAGATCCCTAAATACTTTTAAAAGAAATATTGTAACAAGTATTTGTTGAGCACCAATTATATACCAAACATTGTTCTAGGTGTTTGGAATAGACAAGGTAGACCCTATGTTGTGTCATAATGGCTGAGGATCAGGGCTGGGGTAGGGTTAAGGGAATAGAGGAAGTATCTCTTTTTTTTTTTTTTTCTCTCTGTCCCAAATTGAACCAGGGTCAAAGCAGAGTAGAGGAATGTCCTGATCTACCCCCATTGATACTGTATGACTTGGAACTCTAATGTTAGGTTAATTTGCTTACTCCTGTTAAAACTAGAATTGTTTTCTAGCAATTACAGATTAAAGGTAGACCCAAGGAAGAAATGTTTTTTTTCTTTGCTTCTTTTTTTGTTTTTTTTTGTTTTTTGTTTTTTGTTTTTTTACAGTTAGGCAGAAATGGTTTTGAATTTCATATGAATGTCCTGAAAACTTTGCAAATAGTCTGATTCTTTTACTTGTTTTTTCAAGTAAAGATCAATGCAATTGTTGCAGCCCTTAGTTTTACAGTCAGAACTGTTAAATCTTGTTTCTGAAATTCTCTTCCTTAGTTACTTCTGTTGTTGAATTTGAGAAAGCAGAGTTCTAGTACAACTTATACTTAACTTTTTTTTTTTTTTTTTTTGGAGACAGTCTTACTCTGTTGCCCAGGCTGGAGTGCAGTGAGGCTGTCTCGGCTCACCACAACCTCTGCCTCCCAGGTTCAAGAGATTCTCATGTCTCAGCCTCCTGAGTAACTGGGACTACAGGTGTACACCACCATGCCCAGCTAATTTTTGTATTTATGGTAGAGGAGATGAACTCCTGGCCTCAAGTGATTTGCCCACCTCATCCTCCCAAAGTGTTGCAATTATAGGCGTGAGCCACCGTGCCCTGCAAACTTCTGATTATACATTTTCATAAGGTATTCGTGGTTGAAATAGGTGATTTTCTGAGACTTTGGTCGGGAAGTTTATACCTCTGATATTTTGTCTTTTGGTGTCACACCTGCCCTAGCCTTCAACCTTGGATTGATCTGGTTTTTTTTTGTGTTTTTTTTTTGGGGGGGGGGGGGGGGGGAGACTGAGTCTCGCTCTGTCACCCGGGCTGGAGTGCAGTGGCATGATCTCGGCTCACGGCAAGCTCTGCCTCCCGGGTTCGCACCATTCTCCTGCCTCAGCCTCCCGAGTAGCTGGGACTACAGGCACCCGCCACCACGCCTGGCTAATTTTTTTGTATTTTTAATAGAGACGGGGTTTCACCATGTTAGCCAGGATGGTCCCAATCTGACCTCGTGATCCGCCCGCCTCGGTCTCCCAAAGTGCTGAGATTACAGGTGTGAGCCACCACGCCCAGTCCTGGATTGATCTCTTAGTACTAAAACTGCTGGAGAAGAATCATTACAGCCATCTAGGTTATTTTCTTCTCAGATTCATGGTCAACAAAGATAGGACTTCAGGGCTACCAAAGTATCCTTTTATTTGTCCTTAGCTCTGTCTTCCATTCTGCAAAGCAAAGATTCTTGTTCAACTTCTATTTCTTTTCTCTTAAATAGAAGATATTGCTTCATTTTCTGCAGGGAAAGTAACACCAGCCAAGAACTCACTCTCAGCTTTTAACTTTCCATGTATTTACCTCACTCTGTACCTGTTTTACTCATTTATCTCAGAGGAAGTAATATTTCTCTTTCCTACTTGAAGCAGATTCCCTCAAGTTCCTAGGTACTTTAATGTGTGTGTGTTACCTCTTCTGTATTTTCCACTGCTTCCCTCTCCACTCACTCCTTACCTTCAGCACTAACCCTACCCACATATTTCCTGTATTAAAACAAAAAAACCATTCTCTAATTTGAGTCTGCTTTATGGATCATTACTCTGTCTTACCACTTCTTTTTGTTGCCAGACTTTGTGAGAGAGTAATCAGTAGATGCCAATTGTACTGCCTCGCTTTGTCATTCACCCATTGGTCTGAATTTTCTCGCTACTTTATAAAGATAAGGACAGTAGTAATTTCTTGCTAAAAGTAATAACAGTTTCTCAGGTTTTCTTAGTTGACTTGGCCAGCATTTATTATGTTGACTTGCTCTTAAAACTTCTGCCTTTTCTGAAAGAGTTCTATTCAGGTTTGCTTTCTCTCTCTCTGGCTGTTGCTTCATAGTAACTCTGGTTGTTTTTTTTTTTTCTGAGACAGAGTCTCGCTCTTTTGTCCAGGCTGGAGTGCAGTGGCACGATCTCTGCTCACTGCAGCCTCCGCCTCCCAGGTTCAAGCGATTCCCCTGTGTCTACCTCCTGAGTAGCTGGGATTACAGGTGTGCGCCAGCACACCTGGCTAATTTTTGTGTTTTTAGTAAAGATGGGGTTTCACCATGTTAGCCAGGCTGGTCTCTAACTCCTGACCTCTCAAGTGATTCGCCCGCCCTGGCCTCCCAAAGTGCTGGGATTACAAGTGTGAGCCACCGACCCAGCTGTATCTCTATGGTTTTTTAATCATCATGTCTCTGTGCCATTACCTTATGAAAACATTCCCAGATCTTAGCTTCAGATAGCTACAGCTATTCACTAGGTATCTCAATGTTCATGTTTCACAAAGGTATCTCAAACTCATGCCCCTGATCCCTATCAGCCTGCTTGCTCTTAGTCCTGTTTTAAATCTCAGCTTAAATATCTCTTCCTGATAGCTGAATCAGGTTTTATCTTTTGGGATACCACTGCATTTTTAAGCCTATCAAAGCGTTATAATACTACAGTTACTTTATTTACATATTTGTCTGCAGGGGTATTAATAAATTTCCAGCCTCCTAATGTGAACAACTCTTACTTGTCTTTGTACTTGTAATCAATAAACTTCTGTTGTTTTGTTGAATAGTCTCACAAAGAAAAAATTCCAAAATAATTGGTCGAGTTTATATAAAATTATAATTTAAAAATTGTTTAAATTAGCATTTGTAAATGTAAACTTGTAGTTTTTTGATCCACTTTCACCATTGCTATTCCTTATATCTACTTCCAACTTTTGCCAAATTACTAGTCTTAACAGGTAGGATCTATATTAATTCAGATAATTTCTAGAATTGATAATTAAAAGTTGATTAGGCATTCACAGCCTTTTTTTCTAAATTTTTTTTTGCACACAAAACAATAAACATTTTCTAAAAGTACATACAAACAAAAAGATGCATATCAAACATATTAGGAAGGTTGCACATGGGAAGACGGGGAATAGAAATGGGGGGTGGGAATTAAAGAAAATAAATGAGAGAGGGACTTTGTATGGATCAATGATAATAACTCAATCCTCTATTTGACAAAGAAGAAGGAGAAGGAAGAGGAAGAAAAAGAAAGTGGGATAAAGGATCAGAAAGGGAGGAAAATAGAAAAAATTAGAGTATGACTCCAGGGTAGACCTGTTTTGTTGTCGCTTGGTTGGTTGGTTGGTTTGTCAGTTGTATTTTTCATATGTTTCGCCATGTTGGCCAGGCTGGTCTCGAACTCCTAGCTTCATGTGATCAACCCGCCTCAGCCTCCCAGAGTACTGGGACTACAGTCGTGAGCCACCACGTCCAGCCCCCACATTGCTTCTGGCCTCTGTGGTAGACCTCCCAGACGGGGTGGCCGGGCAGAGGCGCTCCCCACATCCCAGACGGGGCAGCCAGGCAGAGGTGCTCCTCACTTCCCGGACGGGGCGGCCAGGCAGAGACGCTCCTCACTTCCTAGACGGGGTGGCGGCCGGGCAGAGGGGCTCCTCACTTCCTGGATGGGGCGGCCGGGCAGAGGCGCTCCTCACATCCCAGACAATGGGTGACCGGGCAGAGGTGCTCCTCACTTCCCAAATGGGGCGGCTGGAGACGGGGCGGCCGGGCAGAGGCGCTCGTCACATCCCAGAAGGGGCGGCCGGGCAGGCGGAGTCCTCGTTCAGGCGGGGGGGCCGGGCGGGTCCTTATTTTTCCAAGGGGGCGGCCGGGGTCCTCATTTCTAGGCTCCTCACTTCCCAGACGGGGCGGCCGGGCAGAGGCGCTCCTCACTTTCCAGACGGGGTGGCGGCCGGGCAGAGTCGCTCCTCACATCCCAGACGATGGGCAGCCGGGCAGAGGCGCTCCTCACCTCCCAGACGGGGCGGCCGGGCAGAGGAGCTCCTTATAACCCAGACGATGGGCGGCCAGGCAGAGACGCTCCCCACCTGCCAGACGGGGCGGCGGCTGGGCAGAGGCTGCAATCCCAGCACCCTGGGAGGCCAAGGCAGGCGGCTGGGAGGCGGAGGCTGCAGCGAGCCAAGAGCGCGCCACCGCACTCCAGCTCGGGCAACACAGCACCGAGTGAGCGAGCCTCCATGTGCAGTCCCAACACCTCGGGAGGCCGAGGCGGGCAGACCACTCGAGGTCAGGAGCTGGAGACCGGCCTGGCCGACATGGCGAAACCGCGCCTCCAGCCAAAGGAGAAAAACCAGGGAGGGCTGGTGGCGCGCGCGGGCAATTCCAGGCAGCCCGCAGGCGAGGGCAGGAGAATCACGGGAGCCAGGGAGTCTGCAGCGAGCCGAGTGTTCTCCAGCCTGGGCCACAGAGGGAAGAAAAGAAAGAAAGAAAGAAGGGAGGGAGGGAGGAAGGAAGGTTCACAGCCTTTTTCTTGAGATGGGATTTTCTTCTATTAGGAATAATCTTATTGAAGAATTTTAAAACACATTTTTATAAATAGTGCTACCTTGCTTTCCATAATGTTTTGGTCATGTGTGAAATTTTATTTTGGAATTAGTAATAAGTGAAAACTTTAGTTTCATCTAAACCAATGTGCCATTGAATTTATTGTTTAGTTTATTGGTATTGTTTCCCCTTTCTTGCCTTATATGAATACTTAGAGAAGAAAATTAAGAAAATCAAATGCTTTATTCTCTCTTAGTTTTAATACCAGTTCTGCTAACAGGTATTTTTCTATGTGAAGCAATTTTTTTTGTTGCCAGAGTAAGCCAAGGTTTAGATTCTTACTGTCTGAAGTAGTGGATAAGGACACTCAGGGTCAGTTCTTGGTTCTATCTGGCTGTCTTTCATTGTACCCCCGACCCCTTTTGCTCTGATTCTTTCTAACCCACGGTTAGCAGTCTCAAAAGCACTAGTGGCATCTCTTTTAAGTACTAAACATGTGGGGAGAGTATTTCAGTAGAAGTGGTTATGTCCACTATATCTTTTCTAGAGAACAAAAGTACCTCACCATTGAAATTAAAAGAGAAATAAATTCTGTTTAAGAATACCATTTAGGCCAGATGCGGTGGCACATGCCTGTAATCCCAGCACTTTGGGAGGCCAAGGCAGGAGGATCTCTTGAGTTCAGGAGTTTGAGACCTGCCTGGACAACATAGCTAGACCCTGTCTCTAAAACAATAAAATACATTAGCTGAGCATGGTGGCACATGCCTGTAGTCCCAACTACTTGGGGGGCTGAGGTGGGAGGATCCCTTGCTTCAGCCCAGGAGGTCAAGGCTTCAGTGAGCCGCAATTGTAGCACTGCACTCCAGCCTGGGCAACAGAATGAGACCCTGCCTCAGAAATAAATAACAATCTACCATTTAAAAATAATTTGAATATGTTTTTCTTACTCTTCCCTTAAATAACCTCATAAATAACCATAAAATTTCTTCACTTTGTCTACAAGGTACTTACAGCAGTTTTTGTTCTGGTTTTTCCTTGAAATAGCTAAAACATGGTGTTGGAAAGGCAGATGGTAGATTAAGCAGATTTTGTAGACCTCTGCTGTTATTGTCATTCATTTCCTTAAAATGAAAATACTAGGAGAAAATTGGGAAATAATCCGAATAAAGTTGTAGCCTGGAACTGTTTGCTTCAATATATTTCATTAGCTTTTTTGAACAACAAACAATTTCAAGTTATATATAGACTTAGCTGGTTTCTCTCCAGGCTATTAGCTGGTTAGAGAGATGATTCGCACCTTTCTGATAAATAATGCTAACCGTGTATATAAATTTTAAATGTTCTAAAAACCCCATTTAAACTAAAAAGACAAGCGAAATTATTTTAATATTATATTGTATTAGGCTGGGTGCAGTGGCTCATGCCTGTAATCCCAGCACTTTGGGAGGCCGAGGCGGGTGGATCGCTGGAGGTCAGGAGTTCGAGACCAGCCTGGCCACCATGGTGAAACCCCTTCTCTATTAAAAATACAGAAAATTTGCTGGACGTGGTGGCGTGTGCCTGTAATCCCAATTGCTCGGGAGGCTGAGGCAGGAGAGTCTCGAGCCCAGCAGGCGAAGGTTGCAGTGAGCTGAGATTGTGCCACTGCACTCCAGCCTAGATGACAGACTCTGTCTCAAAAAAAAAACAAAACAAACAAAAAACAAAAAAACTTTTATTTAACCCCAGATATAAAAATTATCTAGCTACTTTAGATTTTTTGGTACTAAATCTCCACAATCCACTTTGTATTGTACACTCATAGCATATCTTATCTCAGCTGGGTCTAACCACATTTCAACTGTGCAATAGCCACGTGTTAAGACTAAAGCCTTCTGAATGGGCAACTTAGTTCTAAACAGCTTGGTATTTGCCCTACTTTGGGAGAGATATGGTATTTGACAAGTTTTGGGGCCACCCACCACTGGTTTACCTCACTATCTATAACACCCTTGGGCTTTCTTTTTTTTTGAGGATTCACCTTTGTTCTCAGTCCGTGTAGCTGTGAAGCCTACTCTGTTTCTAGGGGTACATGACTCAGATTGGGCAGTTGGAGCCTTGCAGTTCTCTTACGAGGTTGAGACTTAATGCTGAGATTTCATATACAGAGTGAGGTCCTCTTACCTGTGCAGTGTGAGGGTGAGGGTGAGGGTAATCATCTTGAGACAGGATAGGTTCTGAGAATAGAGCAAGCACTGAAATGGAGAGAAGGAACGTAGGCCCTTGCCATAGGATTTTGATAGTTCTGTTTTTTCCATAATTACAATAGAAGCTCAGAAGATTGAGAAATTAACCTTGTTTTTTTTTTTTTTTAAATTAGTGTACATTGGGTTTTCTGTCACTTGCAAGAGTGACATTCCAAGTAAATAAGTATGGATTAGGGAGGTTCAGTATGGTCTTAGAATGCCCCAGCAGCAGAAGGTTGTTCTCTGGTTGATCAGAGAGAGGGTTTTCACCAGGTAGAAGTCAGATCCTTTGTGATTCCCAGGATCTCAGATGCTTGAGTTGACTTTTTTTTTTTTTTTTGAGATGGAGTCTTGCTCTGTCACCAAGCTGGAGTGCAGTGGCCTGATCTCGGCTCACTGCAAGCTCCACCTCCCCGGTTCACGCCATTCTCCTGCCTCAGCCTCCCAAGTAGCTGGGACTACAGGCATCCGCCACCATGCCCGGCTAATTTTTTGTATTTTTAATAGAGACGGTGTTTCACCATGTTGGCCACGATGGTCTTAAACTCTTAACCTGGTGATCTGCCCGCCTTGGCCTCCCAAAGTGCTGGGATTACAGGTGTGAACCACCACGCCCAGCCTGAGTTGACTTTTTACCAGGGTTTTTACAGACCTGTTGGTGGGCAGATACTTAACGATCTACTCAATGAAAATGATCAGAAATGCAAATAACACAATTATTTATTCCCCTGATGGTGGTCTCATCGAGTCTTATTTGCTTTGCCTGTGAGTTTAGAACTTACTGTTTCCAACTTTTATTGAATTTTAAATCTCTTGTCTTCTAGGGACTTTTTAACTATAAATTCCTTAATATTTTTCTTTTCAAAATAAGGTTCCTCTGTAAGAAGTATAAATGAGTTTACTATGACCACAGTAATGCAAATATATATAAATAATATATAATAATGCAAATATACATAAAGAAAAAATTAATTTCCCATTTTCTCTTGCCACTTTTTGCCAAATCCAGTGTTAACAGCTTAGTATATATCATTGATGCTATATTTTAAAAAAAGGAAAACAAATGAAAAAATATATTAGATATATGGTTGACCCTTGAACATCATGGGTTTGAGCTGCATGGGTTCACTTATATGCAGATTTTTAAAATAAATATATTGAAAATTTTTTTTTGGAGATTTGCAACAATTTGAGAAAACTCAGATGAACCATGTATCCTAGAATTTTTAAAAATTAAGAAAAAGGCTGGGTGTGGTGGCTCACACCTGTAATCCCAGCACTTTGGGAGGCTGAGGCAAGTGGATCACTTGAGGTCAGGAGTTCAAGACCAGCCTAGCCAACATGGTGAAACCCCGTCTCTACCAAAAAATACAAAAATCATTCGGGCGTGGTGGTGGACGCCTGTATTCCCAGCTACTTGGGAGGCTGAGGCAGGAGAATCACTTGAACCGGGAGGCAGAAGTTGCAGTGAGCCGAGATCGTGCCACTGCACACCAGCCTAGGTGACAGCAAGACTGTCTGAAAAAAAAAATTTAGTCTGGGTGCAGTGGCTCACCCCTGTAATCCCAGCACTTTGGGAGGCTGAGGTGGGCGGATCACAAGGTCGA
This sequence comes from Hylobates moloch, assembly GCF_009828535.3. Lineage (NCBI taxonomy): Eukaryota > Metazoa > Chordata > Mammalia > Primates > Hylobatidae > Hylobates > Hylobates moloch. Next base: position 129,194,432 of record NW_026652276.1, on the reverse strand, counting down.
GATCGAGACCATCCTGGCCAACATGGTGAAACCCCGTCTCCACTAAAAATACAAAAATTAGCTGGGTGTGGTGGCGCGTGCCTGTAGTCTCAGTTACTCGGGAGGCTGAGCCAGAGAGAGAGAGAGAGAGATAAAAGATTCTTTTTTTGTTTTTTTTTGAGACAGAGTCTCGCTCTGTTGCCCAGGCTGGAGTACAGTGCTGTGATCTTGGCTCACCACAACCTCTGCCTCCTGGGTTCAAGCGATTCTCCTGCCTCAGCCTCCCGAGTAGCTGAGACTACAGGCTTGCACCACCATGCCCTGCTAATTTTTTGTAGTTTTAGTAGAGACGGAGTTTCACTATGCTGCCCAGGCTGGTCTCGAACTCCTGACGTTGTGATACGCCCGCCTTGGCCTCCCAAAGTACTGGGATTACAGGCATGAGTCACCGTGCCTGGCCTAGATTAGATTCTTACTGTCTGAAGTAGTGGATAAGGACACTCAGGGTCAGTTCTTGGTTCTATCTGGCTGTCTTTCATTGCATCTCCTACCCCTTTTGCTCTGATTCTTTCTAACCCATGTTTAGCAGTCTCAAAAGCACTAGTAGCATCTCTTTTAAGTGCTAACCATGTGGGGAGAGTATTTCAGTAGAAGTAGTTATAGCCACTGTACACTATATCTTTTCTACAGAACAAAAGTACCTACCATTGAAATTAAAAGAGAAAATTATATATATATGTGTGTGTATATATATATGTGTATATATGTGTGTGTGTGTGTATATTTATGTGTATATATAGATTGTGTGTGTGTGTGTGTGTGTATATATATATAGAGAGAGAGAAACAGTCATTCAGGCAGTCTGGCATGCAAAGACACAGAGAATCTGAGAGTGACACAAAAATAAACAGAATAGTTTTTCTGCTTTAAAAGTCCTGTGTTCATCCTTCCCCAACCCTGCAACTCTAGCAACCACTGATTTTTTTTTTTTTTTTTTGAGACAGAGTCTTGCTCTGACACCCAGGCTGGAGTGCAGTTGTGCCATCTCAGCTCACTGCAACCTCAGCCTCCTGAGCAGCTGGGATTACAGGTGTGCACCACCGTGCCTGGCTAATTTGTGTTTTTAGTACAGATGGGGTTTTGTTGTGTTGGCCAGGCTGGTATGCAACTCCTGACCTCAAGTGATCCGCCTGCCTTGGCCTTCCCAAGTGCTGGGATTGATTACAGGTGTGAGTTTCTGCTTGCTGTCACTGATTTTTTTTTTTAAACTTTATCCATAGTTTTGCCTTTTTAGAATGTCGTCTAGTTGGAATCATACAATATGTAGACTATTCAGATTGGCTTCTTTTACTTAACAGTATGCACCTAAAGTTCCTCCTTGTCTTTTGCGGCTTTATAACTCAGTTATTTTTTCACTCAAAATATTCCATTGTATGGGTGTACCACAGTTTGTTGAACCATTCACCCACTGAAGGATATTTTGGGTACTTCCAAGTCTTGACAGTTATGAATAAATATTTGTATGCAGGTTTTTGTGTTAAGTTTCAGCTCCTTTGGGTAAACACCAGGGATTGATGGATTATATATAGTAAGAGAATGTTTACCTTTTAAGAAACTGCCAAACTGTCTTCCATAGTGTCTGCATAAGCAATAAATGAAAGTTTGTGTTGTTTCACATTTTTACCAGCATTTGGTGTTGTCATGTTTTGGATTTTTGCAATTCTAATAGATATGTATTGGTATCTTATTGTTGTTTTAATTTGCCATTCTCTGATGAAATATGATGTTAAGGCCGGGTGTGGTGGCTCATGCCTGTAATCCCAGCACTTTGGGAGGCCAAGGTGGGCAGATCACTTGAGGTCAGGAGTTCAAGACCAGCCTGGCCAACATGGTGAAACCCGGTCACTACTAAAAATACAAAAATTAACTGGACGTGGTGGCATGTGCCTGCAGACCCCGCTACTTGGGAGGCTGAGGCAGGAGACTTGCTTCAACCTAGGGAGAGAGGCTGCAGTGAGCCGAGATCATGCCGCTGCACTCCATCCTGGGCAACAGAGTGAGACTCTGTCTCAAAAAAAAAAAAAAAAAAAAAGGAAAAAAGAAAAGAAATATGATATTAAGCATTTTTTCACTTGCTTATTTGCCATTGGTATATCTTCTTTGGTGAGATGTCTGTTCAAATGTTTTGCCTTCTTTTTAATTGGGCTGTTTGTTTTCTTTTTTCTTTCATTTTGGAGACAGGATCTCGCTCTGTCATCCACGCTGGAGCGTGGGGGCACAATCGTGGCTCACTGCAGCCTCAAACTCTGTCTCAAGTGATCCTCCTGCCTCAGCCTCCTGAGTAGCCGGGACTGCAGGCACTCACCACCAAGCTCGGCTAATTTATTATTATTATTATTTATTATTATTATTATTATTATTATTATTTGGAGAAATGGGGTCTTGTTATGTTGCCCAGGCTAGTCTCCAATTCCTGCCTTCAAGCTATCCTCCTGCTTCGGCTTCCCAAAGTGCTAGGATTGTAGACGTGAGCCACCATGCCCAGTGGATACCAATCTCCCAGTCTGACTTGTCTTTTCATTTTCTTAGCAGTGTCTTTTGAAGAGCAGAAGTTGTTCTTTGGTTGTTTTGTTTTGTTTTTGGTCCTGCTCTGTCACCCAGGCCTGGAGTGCAGTGGTGTGACTTTGGTTCATTGCAGCCTCTTCCCCACAGGCTTAAGCGGTCTTCCCACCTCAGCCTCCTGAGTAGCTGGGACTAAAGGCGCATGCCACTGCGCCTGGCTAATTTTTGTATGGTTTAAAAAGTATCTTTTGGAGAGACAGGGTTTCGCCATGTTGCCCAGGCTGATTTCGAACTCCTGGGTTCAAGCAATCTATACGCCTTGTTCTCCCAAAGTGCTGGGATTATGGGCATGAGCCACTGCACCCTGCCAAAGAGCAGAAGTTTTAAATTTTAACACTATCCAACATATTAGTTTCTTCTTTTCACATATTGTAATTTTGGTGTCTTACATAAAACATCATTGCCAAACTCAAGGTCACCTAGATTTTCTTCTATGTTCTAGAAATTTAGTTTTGCAGTTTACACTCAAGTCTATGATCCATTTTGAGTTAATTTTTGTGAAAGATATAAGGTTTGTGTCTAAATTCATTTTGTTCACGTGTTGGTGTCCCCTTGTTTAAGCAGCAGTTGCTGAAAAGACTATCCTTTCTCCATTGAAGTGCTTTGACTCCTTTATCAAAGATCAGTTGACTGTTTTTTTAATGGATGCATTTCTGAGCTTTTGTATTCTGTTTTATTAGTCTAGTTATGTTTTTTTTTTTTTTTTCCACTGATACCATACTGTCTTAATTACTGTAGCTTTATGGTCAGTCTTAAAGTTGGATAGTGTCAGCCCTCTAACTTTGCTCTCATAAAATGTTTTCTTGCTACACTGAATCTTTCACTATCTATATAAACGTTAGAATCAATTTGTTGATAATCCACACAATAACTTGCTGGGATTTTGATTGGGATTGCTTTAAATGCATACAGCAAGTTGGGAAAGAACTGACATCTTGACAATGTGGAGTCTGTCTATGTGCATGGAATTTCTCTTCATTCAATTTCTTTCATTAGAGTTTTATTATTTTCCTCATAGAGAGTACTTGGGATTATATGTGTGAGCCACCATGTTCAGCTGATTTTTGTATTTTTAGTAGAGATGGGGTCTCACCATGTTGGCCAGGCTGGTCTCGAATTCCTGACCTCAGGTGATCTGCCCACCTCAGCTTCCCAAAGTGCTGGAATTACAGGCGTGAGCCACCATGCCTGGCCTGAACATTGTCCTTTGATTCTTTCTTAGAGTTTCCATTTCTCTGCTTTTGCATTTTGTCCACCTTTTTTCTATTAGAGCTCTAGGAATATTAATTAGAGCTTTAAAAAATTAGTAGTCTGATAATGCCAATATTTCTGCTATATCTGAGTCTGACTCTGATGCTTACTTTGTTTCTTCAAACTGTGTTTTAGCATGCTTTAAAATTTTTCATTGAAAGTCAGACATAGTACATGGTGTAGAAGGAACTGAGGTAAATAGGCCTTTAGTGTAAGGTTTTGTGTTTATCTGGCTAGGGGTTAGGCTGTGTTCACTGTTCGCTGTACTATAAGTATCAGAGGCCAAAATTTCCTCTAGTGTTCGTGTTTTTGTCTCCCCTGTTGTCTTTTCGTTTCTCTGGAATTTCTTCTTAAATAAGGTCTGAGGTGTGCAGTTTGTTTAGTTGTATTCTCCACTTAGTATACAGGAGCCATATTTGTATAGTGGTAAGGTGTAGAGGGAGGGTAGTGTTATATAGCCTAAAGATTTGTTCTCAGTCTGTTAGTGAACCTGTGGTGCCCCTAGTCTGTAGTCTCCACAAGTACTTCTAAGTTTTGATTTTTCCCTGCAGTGAGACAGGAGTGCTAGAGGATGCTGGTATTGGGTATTTCATTACCCTAAGTCTAAGGCTAGAATGCTCTGGAGTTGAATATTTCCCTTCTAGATTGGTAAGGCTCTGGTGGAACCCTGGTAGGTTGGGCTCTGATAATTTCTATTGAAGTCAGGCCTTGTTAAGGACAGAATGCTCTGGGCATATTTCATCATAACTACATATTTTTTTCTGATCTTCACTATGATAATCTGGCAGGGCTTCTGGTTGTTAAAAACTGACAAAATGTGGAGGCCTCTCAGACAGGGGCCTGCTGTAGTTTTTAATTAAAACTTGTTCACACTGAACCTCCATCTTGGTTTAGGCTTTCCTACCTTGGTAATGGCTCCCAAGGAGCTTTCTGCAGTTGTAAGTTGTGGTTCTCTGTATCCTGTACCTGCCTGCCTTTCTCTCTAATTTTGGGGGCAGTGGTTTGCCCTGTGACTCCAATTTCTGCGATGGCTTTAAGAAGAGTTGTTGCTTTTCACCTTTGCTTTTCCTTTATTTTGAGTATGGAATGGCAGTTTTTAACTCCTTAAATTCCAGACCAGAAACCGGTCGTCCGCAGGGCTAATTTTTTTCTATATTTTACTTTTCTTATTAAAGATTATAACATATCTCTAGCTGCATAATGTATTATAATATGGATATACTAGATTTATTCAACCTTTTGTTTATTGATGGACATTCAAGTTTTCTCAGCTTTTTTCCATTATAAATAGTACTGCTAAAAATATTCTTGTACATGTATATTTGCATACTAGTGCTGTTATTTCTTTACATTTACTCTTAAAAGTGGGATAGCTAAGTCAAAGGATATTTGTATTTTTAATAATACATATTGTCTGATTACTTTGCCCAAACATAGCAGTGTATGAGTTTCCTTTCTTTGGCTCTTACTGGATGTTGTCAGTCTGATAGAAGAGAATGGTATCTCATCATTGCTTTGATTAGTACTTTCTTGAAAACTGGTGAGGTATGGAGCATCTTACATATGTTTATTAACATTATAATTTCCTCTCTGGATTTTTTATTTGTGGACATTGACATTTACTTTCAGTTGGGTTATTTGCTGTTCCCCTTATTAATCTATTAGGCACAATTGATAATATTTCTTTTTTTTTTTTTTAAGACGGAGTCTCGCTCTGTCGCCCAGGCTGGAGTGCAGTGGCGCAATCTCGGCTCACTGCAAGCTCTGCCTCCCGGGTTCACGCCATTCTCCTGCCTCAGCCTCTCCGAGTAGCTGGGACTACAGGCGCCCGCCACCACGCCCGGCTAATTTTTTTTTTTGTATTTTTAGTAGAGATGGGGTTTCACCGTGGTCTCGATCTCCTGACCTCGTGATCCGCCCGCCTTGGCCTCCCAAAGTGCTGGGATTACAAGCGTGAGCCACCGTGCCCGGCGATAATATTTCTTAAAATTGTACTTTCTGAAAAAGTTAGAAAATTGCAGCATAAGAGAAAGTAAAAATCACTTATCTGTTCACACAGATAAACTCCTCTTAGGATTTTGATACTAATTTTTTCTAAGGATATGTATATATATATCAGATTTCCTACCATAATGAAATTTTATGTGGCATGTTATAGTTCCACAACTACATTACATATGATTTTATTAATTTTTAAATGCAATATAGGAAAAATATGAAGCAATATAAAAATGTTTTTAAAAATGCAGGTCATGACCTACTCAGTTGCTTGCATGACCCACAGTTTGAAAAACATTGCCTTAAACCAGGGTTTCCCAGCCCCCAGGCCATGGACAGGTACTGGTCTGTAGCTGATTAGGAACTGGGCCACACAGCAGGAGGTGAGTGGCAGGTGAGCGAGTGAAGCTTCGTCTGTATTTACAGTGGCTCCCCATAGCTCCCATAACTGCCTGAGCTCTTCCTGCTGTCAGATCAGTGACAGCATTAGATTCTCATAGGAGCACAAACCCTATTGTGAACTGCACATGCAAGGGATCTAGGTTGTGCACTCCTTATGAGAATCTAATGTCTGATGATCTGTCACTGTCTCCCATCACCCCCAGGTGGGACCATCTAGTTGCAGGAAAACCAGCTCAGGGCCCCCACTGATTGTACATTATGGTGAGTTGTATAACTATTTCATTATATGTTACAATGTAATAACAATAGAAATAAAGTATACAAGAAATGTAATGCACTTGAATCATCCCAAAACCATCCCTCCACCCACCCATCCCCCCATCCCCAGTCCATGGAAAAATTATCTTCCATGAAACTGGTCCCTGGTGCCAAAAAGGTTGGGAATCACTGCTTTAAACTATGTAAATATATAACCTTGGCTTACACCCATAATCCCAGCACTTCAGGAGGCTAAGGCAGGAGGATAGCTTGAGCCCAGGAGTTTGAGACCAGCCTGGGTGATATAGTAAGACCTCGTCTCTATAAAAAATTACAGAAATTAGCCAAGCATGGTGGCACACACCTTTAGTCCCAGCTACTGGGGTGGCTGAGGCAGGAGGAGGAGCACTTGAGCCTAGGAAGTGGTGGCAAGATTGTACCACTGCACTCCAGCCTGGGCAACAGAGTGAGACCCTGTCTCTAAATAAATAAATAAATTACACACACACACACACACACACACACACACACACACACACACACACACATAAAACCTTGATAAAAAGTATAAACCAGTTTTAAAATATAGGAACATGAAATTTATCTCTTAATTCAATGTAATAATTTCAAAGCCTTTTTTAAGAGACTCATTATTATTAAAATATTCAAACATCTAAAAGTAGATAAGGTCAGGAGTTTGAGACCAGCCTGGCCAACATGGCGAAACCCTGTCTCTACCAAAAGTACAACAATTAGCCAGATGTGGTGGCAGGCACCTGTAATCCCAGCTAATCTGGAGGCTGAGGCAGGAGAATCGCCTGAACCTGGGAGGCAGGCAGAGGCTGCAGTGAGCTGAGATCACGCACTCCAGTCTGGGTGACAGTGCGAGACTCCGTCTCAAAATTAAATTAAATTAAATAAAAATAAAATAAAATATAAAAATAAAAGTAGAGGAAATAGTATAATGAACCCCAGTGTCCCCATCCTTCACTTTTATAGTTAACACATTTTGCTAAATTTATTTATCCCTGTCCACTTAAAAAAAAAAAAAACTCCTGGATTATTTTTAAGTGAATCTCAGGCTCATTGTATTATAAAAGTCTTTGATTATCGAGAGACAATAGATAATGAAATTGTAGTTATATTTAAAAAGAAAAGAGACCTTATAGTTAACAAAATCAGCCATAATTTTATGTCATCTAATGATCTACATTCACGTTTAGCCAGTTGTCTCAAAAATGTTTTTTATAGCTGCTTTGTTTGAACCTGGATGCAAACAAGATGGCGTGTTATTCATGTTAATTAATATTTTAAGTCTCATAATTTATAGTAGCTCTTCTTGCCTTTTAAACATTTTATTCCATTTATTTATTGGAGAGTAGACTGCATTTTCAGTTTGGCCAGATGCTTCCTTTGGGTGTTAGCTTGTTCTTCTCTCTCTCTTATTTCCTCTAAATAGTAATTAAATCCAGAAGTTTATTTAGATACAAATTCAATTCTTTGGCAGTTGTACTTAAAAGATTATGGTGGAAGCTACTATATCTTGAAGTTTCTGTGGGCAGGAATTTGGGAGCATCTTGGCTTGGCAGTTTTGGTTTGGGGTCTCTCATGAGATTGCAGTGAGATGTTAGCTAGGGTTGTAGTCATCAGAAGGCTTGACTGGGGTTGGAGAATCCACTTCCAAGGTGGCTCCTTCACATGGCTAGCAAGTTGTTCTCTTGGTGGGAGGTCTCACTTATTCTTTACATGGGCCTTCCACAAAGTTGCTTAAATATCCTGACAGCCTTGGTGGCTGGCTTCTCCCAGGTTGAATGGTCTAAAAAAGTAAGGTAGACGCTGCATTGTCTTTATGACCTAGACTTGGAAGTCGCATTATTCACTCTCCAATATTCTGTTGGTCACGCAGACCATCCTTGAATCACTGTGGCATGGCATGGCATGGATGCCAGATAGTGAGGATCATTTAGGACCATTTTGGAGGCTGGCTACTGTAGATGATTTCAGTTTCAATTTCAGAGTACAGGATTTATACATCTTTGACCTTATCTTTCTTGTAAACTAAAAGCCCTGGTTCCTAAAATATTAACATAGCTTGCTTTGTTCTACCATATACATGTAATAATTTCAAAGTAACAATGCTAATATTAATTACTAACAAGACTACTGAATGCATTTTAAGATTTCTTAGTGATTCTTTTTGTCCTTAAAATATACCCTCCAGCTGTATATAGTCAGTATACTGTATTGTAGACAGTTCATGCAACCAATTTGATAAACATAAATCCACCTAAAGGTGGATGTGTTTCCAGTTTTTCAGGGATTGCTTTTTTCTCCCTTTTTGATTTAATGATGTATTTTAATTGTATAAAACATTTACTTGGTTTCAAACTCTAAACTATAAAACAGGTACATTCAGAATAGTGTCACTTCCATTCTTCTTTTTCTTGTTCTCTCCCTTACCCATGGATAACTATTTTAAATGTTTGTTTCATCCTCCAATGTTTCTTTTGTACATATTCACATTCCCTTTTTTTATATATATAAAAAAAGGTAGCAATGTTGTAAGTGCTCTGCTGTACCTTTTTCTTTTCATTTAACCATATATGCTGAAGTTTACTCCATGTTAGTAGACAAAAATCATTTTGTTAGTAGACAAAAATCATGCATTGCTTAGAGACACTGGACTGTGTGGGTATACTATAGTTTATTCAGTTAGTTTCCTAATGATAGATATTTTCATTGTGTAAATAATGCTGCATTGAATAGCCCTATGCATACATCATTTTGTATTTTGGCCAGTGAATTTTTGGTACAAGTTCCTAGAATTGGGATTGTTAAGTCAAAGGGAAATACTGAATGTGATTTAGCTAGATATTGCCAAATTTCTCTCCAGAGGACTTGTATTTGTGTATTTCTACTACCAATGTATGAAAGTGTTCCTTACTGCTTTGTCAGTAGACTCTGGAGTTCTACTTTTAGATTTTTGTCAATTTAGTATCTTGGTCAGGTTTTAGTTTGGGAAATTAATTAATTAATTTATATTTATTTTGAGACAGAGTTTCGCTCTTGTTGCTCAGGCTGGAGTGCAATGGCATGATCTTGGCTTACCACATCCTCTGCCTCCTGGGTTCAAGCGATTCTCCTGCCTCAGCCTCCCGAGTAGCTGGGATTACAGTCATGCACCACCATGCCTGGCTAATTTTGTATTTTTAGCAGAAACGGGGTTTCTTCATGTTGGTTAGTCTGGTCTCAATCTCCCGACCTCAGGTGATCCGCCCACCTCAGCCTCCCAAAGTGCTGGGATTATAGGCGTGAGCCACCGTGCCTGGCCATAAATTTTTATTATGAGCAAGATTAAGCTATTTTGCATTCACTTAGGGGCACTTCGCTCTTTTTTCAGATGAGCTAATTGTCTCTTTTTCTCACTTTTTTGTAAGGTCGTTGATCTTTTTTCCCCCTAATTTAGAGAGTTTCTAACTTTGCATTCACTTAGGGGCACTTTGCTCTTTTTTCGGATGAGCTAATTGTCTCTTTTTCTCACTTTTTGTAAGGTCGTTGATCTTTTTTGCCCCTAATTTAGAGAGTTTTAATTTTATTTATATATACAGATAGAGAGAGAGAGAGAGAGAGTCTTGGTTTGTTGCCCAGGCTGGAGTGCAGGAGTGCAGTGGCGCGATTGTGACTCACTGCAACCTCCACCTCCTGGGTTAAGTGATTCTCCTGACTCAGCCTCCCAAGTAGCCAGGATTACAGGTGCCCACCACCATGCCCAGCTAATTTTTTTTTTTTTTTTTTTCTGCGACAGAGTCTCTGTCACCCAGGCGGGAGTGCTGTGGCAGGATCTCAGCTCACTACAACCTGCACTTCCTGCGTTCAAGTGATTCTCATTCCTCAGCCTCCTGAATAGCTGGGATTATAGGCATGAGCCACCATGCCTGGCTAATTTTTGTATTTTTAGTAGAGACAGAGTTTCACCGTGTTAGCCAGGCTGGTCTTGAACTCCTGACCTCAAGTGATCCACCTGCCTCAGCCTCCCAAAGTACTGGGATTACAGGTGTGAGCCACCATGCTTGGACTGTAGTTGATACTAATAATCACTCTGCAGTATAAGTTGCAGCTAATTTTTTTCCAGGTTGCTATATTCTTTTAATTTCGCTTGTGGTATTTTTAGCCATGCAGAGGATTTTTATTTTTACATAGTCATATTTATTATTTCTTGGTATAAATTATTTCTTGATTCCTAGTTGGAACTCTTTTTCTACTCTTAGGTTATTAAGGAATTCTGTGTTTTTTTTTAAAGTACTTTTATGGTTCTTTAAAAAATTTTAGATAACTGATTCATTCGCTTATTTTTTTTTTTTTTTTTTTTTTGAGACCGGGTTTCGCTCATGTTGTCCAGGCTGGATTGCAATGGCACGATCTCAGCTCACTGCAACCTCGGTCTCCCAGGTTCAAGCAATTCTCCTGCCTCTGCCTCCCCAGTAGCTGGGATTACAGGCACCCACCACCACACCTGGCTAATTTTTTGTAATTTTGTAGATTCATTTGCTTTTTATGCTGGTGTATAGTGTGAGAGACAGACAAGTTTTATCTTTTTTCTGGCTATTCAGTTATCCCAATACCACCAATTAAAAAGTCCATCTTTTCCCCACTGAATTGATATGCCGTCTTTATCATATAGTAAAGGTCCATGTGTATGTGGATATATTTCTGAATTTTCTGTTTTATTTCATGTTTATTTACCAGTATCACACTTTTTAATGATGGAAATGTATACTGGTTTAATATCTGGTAGTGTATACACATACCCCCTTTCTCTTTCAGGTGTTACTTCGCTATTCTTAATTATTTTTCTATGTGGATATACATTACAGAAAAACAACCAATAAGTATCGTGAAAAATTGGGCTGTGTCTACTTTATAAACTAACATAGGGATAATTAACATCTTTATCATGTTTAGCCCTGCTATCCGTTTGCTCATGTGTACTTTTCTGTCTTGTAAGAGTGTTTATAGTTTAAAGGATTTCTCACATTTCTTATGTGAGCTTTTTAAATTTAATTAATTGATTAGCTATTACTAATGGGGTCTTCCGTTTTATATTTTAACTGGAGGTTGATGTTAGTGACTACTATATGTAATAGTCTACTTTTTTAACCTGTTTAACTGTGTGTAATAATTTTTTTGTTGTCATTGAGTGTTTATGGCTCTCCGGAGGCCAAAAACTTACCTGCATTTAAAGATAGTTTTATCTTTCCTATGTCAATTCTTAAATCTCGAATTCAGTGCTGTTTAATGGAAATAGAATGTGAGCCACTGTATTTTAATTTAAAATCATCTGGTAACTTCATTTTAAAAAAAGAAACAGGTTGAAATTAATATTAATAACGTATTTAACCCAGGCGCGGTGGCTCGTGCCTGTAATCCCAGCTGTTTGGGAGGCCGAGGTGGGTGGATCACCTGAGGTTAGGAGTTCGAGACCAGCCTGGCCAACATTGTGAAACCCCATCTCTACTAAAAATACAAAAATTAGCCAGGAGTGGTGGTGCACACCAGTAATCCCAGCTGCTTGGGAGGCTGAGGCATGAGAATCACTTGAACCTGGGAGGCAGAGGTTGCAGTGAGCCAAGATCGTGCCACTGCACTCCAGCCTGGGCAACAGAGTGAGACTCTGTCTCAAAAAAACCAACTAAACAAATAATACATTTAACCCAGTGTATCTAATAGATTATTTCAGTATGTAATCAAGACCACAAATTATTGAGATATTTTATATTCTTTTATTTTGTACTGTCTTCAAAATTCAGTGCGTGTTTTGCACTCATAGCATTTTTATTTTTAATTTTTTTCTATATACTTTTAATAATTCTCAAAGTCATACCAGAACTCATAGCATTTTTTAACTAGCCACATTTCAAGAGCTCAGTAGCCACATGTGGCTAGTGGCTAGTAGCTACTGTATTGGACCATGCAACTATTAATGCCTTCTTTTATCTTTCTGGGTTAAATAATGCCACCAATATAATGTTAAATAACAGCAGAAATAGTGGTATGTATATATTTGATAATTGACTTACTTTTACTCATCATGCTCAGTACATTTCCACATCAATAATCACACTTCTACAACATTTTTCAAAGTTACATGGAGTGGCATAAGATATACCAGAAGAACTGTTTTGACGTATTGTTTTGTTTTTAAGTGTTTTATTATTACATTGCTTTAGTGATCATGCTTACAGCTAAATCTTTGCAATCTTGCCACGTGAAAGAGTATGCAATTTAAAAGTGGTATACAGTTGCTTTGATTTGTATATTTTGTTTAGTAATGCGATTAAATATTTTTCATGTGTTTTTTGGACATAGGCATTCTTTTGCATATTGACAATTCATTTGATTTCTTATTTTCTGTTGTGGGATTGGTATTTTTTTGTACTGATTCTTTTGTTGTTGTTGTTGTTTGAGATCTTGGTCTGTCTCCCAGGCTGGCGTGATCTCGGCTCACTGCAACCTCCGCCTCTCGGGTTCAAGTGATTGTCCTGCGTCAGCCTCCCGAGTAGCTGGGAGTACAGGCATGTACCACCAAGCCTAGCTAATCTTTTTTGTATTTTTAGTAGAAATGGGGTTTCACCATGTTGGCCAGGCTGGTCTCAAACTCCTAAGCTGAAGTGATCCGCCTGCCTCGGCCTCCCAAAGTGCTGGGATAACAGGCGTGAGCCACCACACCCAACCGTTTTTGTATTGATTTTATAGGATCTCATTTTATATTAAGGATATTAATCTAGTATATGTTATAGATACTTCTCCAGTTTGTCCTTTTCTTTCTTTCTTTTTTTTTTTTTTTTGACAGGGTTCACTCTATCACCCGGGCTGGAGTGCAGTGGTGCTGCAATCACAGTTAACTGCAACCTTGACCTCCCAGGCTTAGGTGATCCTCCCACCTCAGCCTCCCGAGTAGCTGGGATTACAGGCATGTGCCCCACATCTGGCTGTTTTTTTGTATTTTAGCAGAGACGGGATTTTACCATGTTGTCCAGGCTAGTCTCACAACTTCTGGCCTCAAGCGATCCACCCACCTCGGCCTCCCAAAGTGTTGGGATTACAGATGTGAGCCACCGTGCCCAGCCCTCTTTTTTTTTTTTTTTTTTTGAGACTGGGTCTGTCTCCTTCTGTCACCCAGGCTGGAATGCAGTGGCCCTGCAGCCACCGACTCCAAACTCTGGGACTCAGGTAGTCATCCTGCCTCAGTCCCCCAAGTAGCTAGAATTACAGGTGTGCACTACCACACCTGGCTAATTTTTAAATTTCTGTAGAGACAGGATCTCTCCATGTCGCCCCAGGCTAGTCTCAAACCCCTGGCCTCAAGCAGTCCTCTCACCCCAATCTCCCAAAGTGCTGGGATTACTGGCGTGAGCTACCACGTGCAGCCATCATTTGCCTTTTATCTTTCTTCCATATTGTTTCCTTAGGCAGTACTTCTACATTTTCATTTAGTGAATTGAAATGTGTTAGCTTTTTATTGCATTTTTCTTTGATACAACTGTCCACCTCCTTGTGGGATTATACGTTTGTCAAAACACTATTTTATCTATTCTTTCTTCACTGACTTAAATTAGCTATTTTTATAATTATTAGATATATAACTGGGATTTGTTTTCTGGTGTGTATTATTTCCACTGTTCTGTCAGTCCCTACAGTATGACACAGGTCATATTAATTTCTAGTAGGGCAAGTGTTTATTTTCAGAAATGTTTTGGCTAGTACTCTGGTTTGTTTTCTTCAAGGATAATTTTAGAATTATTTTGTCAAGTTAAGTCTCCTCACTCCTGGTGACAAAAGAGAAAAACCATTGGTCTTTTTATTGAAATTGCTTTAAAATACAGTTTTATATGTACACGGTGCCTCAAACCTGTAATCTAGCACTTTGGGAGCCAAGGTAGGAGGATCTCTTGAGTCGGGGAATTCAAGACTAACCTGGGTAACATAGAGAGACCCCATCTCTACCAGAAATAAAACAAACAGAAAAATTAGCCAGATGTGGTGGTGAGAGCCCATGACCCCAACTACACTTGGAGGGCTGAGGTAGGAAGATCACTTGAGCTAGGAGGTCAGGGTTACAGTGAGTTGTGATGGTGCCACTGTACTCCAACCTGGGCGACAGAGTGAATGAGACCCTGTCTCAAAAAAAAAAAAAAAAAAAAAAAAAAAAAAAAAAAAAAAAAAAAAAAATACACAGTTTTACAATTTGGTGTTTATTAATGAATTTTGTATAATTTTTTTTTTTTTTTTTTGAGATGGAATCTTGCTCTTTTGCACAGGCTGGAGTGCAGTGGCACCACCTCGGCTCGCTGCAACCTCCGCCTCCCTGGGTCAAGTGATTCTTCTGCCTCAGCCTCTGGAGCAGCTGGGATTACAGGTGCACGCCACCATGCCTGGCTAATTTTTGTATTTTTAGTAGAGATGGGGTTTCACTATGTTGGCCAGGCTGGTCTCTAACTCCTGACCTCAGGTGATCCGCCCACTTTGGCCTCTCAAAGTGTTGGGATTACAGGCGTGAGCCACCACGCCTTGCCCAGTTTTGTATAATTCTTGTTAAAGTTTAGTCCTGGTCATTAGTAGTAATTTTTTTCTATTGTGAAGTCATTTAAATTTTCTTTTCTTTTCTTTTTTTTTTTTTTTTTTTTTTGAGACGGAGTCTCGCTCTGTCGCCCAGGCTGGAGTGCAGTGGCGCAATCTCGGCTCACTGCAAGCTCCGCCTCCCGGGTTCACGCCATTCTCCTGCCTCAGCCTCTCCGAGTAGCTGGGACTACAGGCGCCCGCCACCACGCCCAGCTAATTTTTTTTTTTGTACTTTTAGTAGAGACGGGGTTTCACCGTGGTCTCGATCTCCTGACCTCGTGATCCGCCCGCCTCGGCCTCCCAAAGTGCTGGGATTACAAGCGTGAGCCACCGCGCCCGACCTAGTCCTGGTCATTAGTAGTAAATTTTATTTTCTAGTGAATTGTTGCTTCATATATGAAGTATTTTGCTCTCTTTTTTTTTTCTTCTTCTTCTTTGAGACAAGGTCTGGCTCTATTGCCCAGGCTGGAGTACAGTGGCTCAATCTCAGCTTACTGCAACCTCTACCTCCTGGGCTCAAGCCATCCTCCTACTTAAGTCCCCCGAGTAGCTGGGACTAAGATAACACACCACTACGCCAGGCTAATTTTTGTAGTTTTTGTAGAGACAGGGTTTCGACATGTTGCCCAGGCTGGTCTCATGTTCCTGACCTCAGATGATCCACCTACTTCAGCCTCCCAAAGTGCTGGGATTATAGGCAAGAGCCACAGCGCCCGGCTGTCTTTTGCTTTTTGAATATTGATTTTTCTTTTTTTTGAGACGGAGTCTCGCTCTGTCACCCAGGCTGGAGTGCAGTGGCGTGATCTTGGCTCACTGCAAGCTCTGCCTCCCGGGTTCAAGCCATTCTGCTGCCTCAGCCTCCTGAGTAGCTGGGACTACAGGCACCCACCACCATGCCTGGCTAATTTTTTTTGTATTTTTAGTAGAGACGGGGTTTCACTGTGTCAGCCAGGATGGTCTCAATCTCCTGACCTCATGATCTGCCCACCTTGGCCTCCCAAAGCCCTGGGATTACAGGCATGAGCCACCGGGAATTTTTTTTTTTAATCTCATACATAATATCCAGCCTTTCCTATTAAATATGACATTGGTTGTTGGTTTCAGAGAGGTACCATAATAAACTTTTAAGAAAGACTCCTTCTGTTGGAAGTTTACCAAGAGTTCTTTGCCGTGTTTTAAAAATTAGGAACTTATCTGAACCAAGTTCAGATGCCTTTTTTGTCTTGGTGTTAGTTTTTCTGCTTTTCACAAATGTAATGAATTATATTTCTCATTCAGTTTGTGTGTAAGTTTCCTTTAGGATTTCTAAATCTCTCATAAGTACGTTTGTATAGTTTGTGTGTGTGTGCTGTGTGCCATTTTAGCTTTTGGTAGCAGGACTAAGCTGTTTTTTATAAAATAAAGTTGTAATTTCAAATTATATTGTTTTTCCTCAAATTCTTGCTTTTAGGTACTCTGGAGCTGTATAAACAGAATTAAATTACATGTTTATTGAGGCATTTAGAAGTCACCTAACATCTTTCTTGGCCTGTACTCTTTTTTTTTTTAATTAAAAGCAGTTCTTTTACCACCTTTTAATTTTTTGATAAACTATATTGATTTTATTCAGCTTCTAAGAGACAATTTGATGTCTAAAACATTAATCACACCTAGAAACTATACAATATGGAGAACAGCAGGGTGATTTTTTTTTTTTTAAATCGTAACTGTTTTTTAGGGGGAGAAGAAAATAGATTAGATGTTTTCCTTGGGATTTATTTATTGATATTATTAAGTCCAGAGAGAAAGATGAATGTTATTAAAGTAACAAAGTAACACTTCTTTTCAAGGATTAATTCTTCCTCTACCAGCCTTTTATTGTTAAAAATTGTGAATTTTTAGAAAAGTTGTAGGAATAAGTTTCTAATGTATTAATTATTCTCATTCTTAGGTGCATTTTATCTGGTGTTTGAATATATGGACCATGATCTGATGGGACTACTGGAATCAGGCTTGGTTCATTTTAATGAAAATCACATAAAGTCATTTATGAGACAGCTCATGGAGGGTCTGGATTATTGTCATAAGAAGAACTTTTTGCATAGAGATATTAAATGTTCCAATATCCTTCTAAATAATAGGTATGGGTATGAACTTTATATATATTTAAAATGAGTTTTACCATGGACATGTACATGGAGAGAATAGACAGGAAACTGTAGCGGCGGGGAATGTCGGCGGTGGTGAGCGTTGAAAGTTACCTATTAGGTACAGTGTCCAACATTTGGGTGATGGGTACCCCAGAAGCCTAACCCCTGCTATTACACATGTAATACCCATGTCACCAACAAGCACATGTACCCCCGAATCTAAAATTTTTAAAATAAAAAAAAGATACGGTGTTACATGATGTTGCACATTGATTATGTTAAAAAAGATTTAAAATTTAGTTTACTTTATACAAACTATTTTTAAAAATCAGGCCAGCCACAGTGGCTCACGCCTGTAATCCCAGCACCTTGAGAAGTAGAGACAGGCGGATCACTTGAGGCCAGGAGTTCATGACCAGCCTGGCCAACGTTGATGAAACCCTGTCTCTACCAAAAAAATACAAAAGTTAGCCTAGCATGGTGGAGCACGCCTGTGATGCCAGCTACACAGGAGGCTGAGGATGAGAATTGCTTGAGTCCAGGAGGTAAAGGTTGCAGTGAGCTGAGATCACGCCACTGTACTCCAGCCTAGGTGATACAGCGAGACTCTGGCTCAAAAATAAAAATAAAAATAATCAACAATATTACAACTTGGGATACCTCAAAAGTTGTGTTAAATAGCTGTTAGTGGCTGGGTGGGGCAGCTCAGCCTGTAATCCCAACACTTTGGGAGGATGAGGCAGGCGGATCACTTGAGGCCAGGAGTTCGAGACCAGCCTGGCCAACAGGGTGAAACCCTGTCTCTACTAAAAATACAAAAATAAACCCGGTGTGGTGGCACACGCCTGTAATCCCAGCTGCTAGGAAGCCTGAGGAATGAGAATCGCTTGAATCCCAGAAGTGGAGTTACAGTGAGCTGAGATTGTGCCACTGCACTCCAGCCTAGGTGACAAAGCAAGCAAGACTCGGTCTCAAAAAAAAAAAAAAAAATCCAATAATAATCTGTAATGCATATAAAATAATACTTAGTTGACTTTTCTCTTTGCTATTATTCCAATAAGTAATGTGAATGGATCATCTAATAAGCAATATAATTTCAGCTTTAGGTTGAGAATAGATTTTAGAAAATTTTTTTTAAAGTCACAGTTGTAAAGTGAACTTTTTGGAAGTGTGTACACACGCATACACATTCACATATTTAAAACTTAGGTAAATAAGCTTAGATTTGTAACAGCTTATATTTGAACCCTGGTAATTCTCTTGTAATTGGTACTGTTTGTTAATTTAAATAAGGCATGCCTGGTTCTGATTTTAATTAAAAGACAGTGTTCTATGCACCTAGCCCCTCTAAAACTGGAGAATTAAACAGATTAAAAGTGATGTCACTTAGTTCTTGAGCACTGTTACCTTGAACAAGAAATTTGCCTTACTGCTAAGTAATAAAAATGATCTCATTTTATTTTCATTGAAGTATGCTTTTCTAAATAGGAACTGAATAGTAATAAAATACTATTCTAATAATACAGTAATTATAATAATCATATTACTATAATAATTTTAAGACTATCCAAGGATTTGTTTACTTTCTCGTTTTGTGAATTTATCCACTACTTGCCTTTCTGTGTATTACCTTGATGATATTGCAGTGTGAGCAGAGTTAAAGTTTACATGGGTATTTTTTTTTAATCAGTTCTAGGCATAGAATATAAATGTGTATTGTCAATTTAGAGTAAATTAATACCTTTTGTTCATTTTGTCTTATTTCCACCAGAGGGCAGATAAAACTTGCAGATTTTGGACTTGCTCGATTATATAGCTCAGAAGAAAGGTAAGCATACCTTCAAATGAATATTGTAGATACTAGAGTTTAGTATTAGAAGCTATACTAAGAATACCTTATTGATAGTTTTATTTTTTAAAAGAGAAATTTACTTTTCATGGTTAGTACATAAAACATTGAAATTTTATACCATATTGGGTTGATTATTGTAATTTTATACATTATCTCAATTTAAAAATTGATCTTTAACACAGGTAAAAATGATTTTTTTTAAATGTACATCTTTAAGTGTGACTGAAGTGAACTTATACTTAAATTTCTAATGCATATTCAGATATTAAATATTCTTAATGAAAACCTTTTAAATTGCATTTTTAAACTTACAAACTTTGTTTTTGTTATTATTTTGGACAGGTTTTATTGTTACATCTACAGTTCTTTGTTTTTGTAACTCCCTAGAACCCTTTATTTAAACCAACTGTTGTGAGGATGTTCAGTGTATAAGACACAAAAAGGTAGAAATTTTCTGGCTAAAGTTGGATTATATACCCAACTTGGCTTTCTTTGTGCCTGGTGGTAGTGAAATATGATTTGTCTTATTAAAACTAATGTGGGATTTCAAAATAAAATATTTTTATGCAATAGTAGGTTTTATGTAAATAAAATACGGAATTAATTTGGCTTAATAAATCTTTAGTCCATTTACCCCATTCCTTTCTTGTCTTTATTTTCATATATATATATATATATATCTGAAATAATACATTTAAAGAATTTTTAAATTCTTTTATGACAATTCTGTCATCTCTTTAGTATCACCACAATTTAATATAATGAAACATCAGTTGATTGCAGTCTTAGGACTAGATGTTTTCATTTAATCTTTGCTTTTTTCTGGTTAAAGGAATAAACAAAAACTCTCGTTTGAATTTTTCAGAGTTAAAAGTCTATTTTTTAAAATCTTGCAGTGCCTGTGACATAATTCTGGAAAGTATTTTCCATATATAGTGTTCTAGAGTAGAGGTTTATAAGTGATATGTTTTGGATCTATTTGAGTTCCATGAAATCCCTCAGAAAGTGTGCTGTGGGCCGGGCGCAGTGGCTCATGCTTGTACAAATTCCAGCACTTTGGGAGGCGGATCACTTGAGGGTTAGCACTTGGAGACCAGCCTGGCCAACATGGTGAAACCCCATCTCTACTAAAAATACCTGGGCTTGGTGGTGCACGCCTATAATCCCAGCTACTTGGGAGGCTGAGGCACAAGAATCACTGAAACCTGGGAGGCGGAGGTTGCAGTGAGCCGAGATCACACCACTGTACTCCAGCAAGACTGTCTCCAAAAAAAAAAAAAAAAAAGGAAGGGAGGAGAGAGGGAGGAAGGAAAGAGAGAAAGAGAGACACAGAGAGAGAGACAGAGAAAGGAAAGAAAGTGTTCTGTGGATGGGGTTTTGTGATTGGACCTCCAGTCCTCTGTACCAACGTTCACCAGAGTTACTTGGTTTTTATTTGTTCTAACTACTACACTTAAAATTAACATTTTATTTTAGGAAAGGGTTGTATGAGTGTTGTTTTTTTTTTTTTAAGTTTAAAACTGTTTTAAAGCTGAAAAGCTATATCCCTCATTTTGCATTTGAGAGAATTGAGACCCAGAAAGGGCTGAGTTACTTTCCTTTTTTAATTTTGAAATATGTATACATTGTGAAATGGCTACATCGAGCTAATAACTATGCATTACCCCACATTTTTTGTGTGTATGCCAACACTTAAAAATCTACTCTCAACAATTTTCAAGAATACATTGTTATTAAGTGTAGTTGCCAAGTTGTACAATAAATCTCTTGAATTTACATTTGTCTAACTGAACTTTTATATCCTTAGGCCAGCATCTTCCCCCCATACTCCCTATGCCCAGTATCTGGTAACTACCAGCTCTACTGTCTACCTCTATGAGTTGAGGTTTTTTAGATTTCACATATAAGTGAAATGATGAGTTATTTGTCTTTATGTGCCTGCCTTATTCCACGTAACACAATGCGCTTCACGTTCATCCATGTTGTCATAAATGACAGGATTTCCTTGTTTTTTTAAGACTTGAATAGTATTTCATTGTGCGTATATGCCACATTTTCCTTTTTTTGTTTTGTTTTGGTTTTTTTTGAGACAGAGTCTCACTCTTTTGCCCACACTGGAGTGCAGTGGTGCAATTTCCGCTCACTACAACCTCCACCTCCGGGGTCCAAGTGATTATCCTGCCTCAGCCTCCCGATAGCTGGGATTACAGGCCACATTTTCTTTATCTGTCCATCTCTTAGTGGACACTTAACGTTGATTCCCTATCCTGGCTATGTGAAGGGTTGAGTGACTTTAAAGATCAAAAAATATTGGCAGAGCCAAGGGTGTATAGTTAAGTTTTCAATTCCCAATTTTTATTCTTTCTGTCATACATAATAGTGCCTCTTGGTAGAAGTTGAAAGGAAAAATTGATCTGAATGTGTACTTGATCCAAAACTTCACTTGAAGTATATTTTTTTCTTCTGCTGTTTAAGAAGCATATGTATTTTATTTTATTTGAGACAGTCTCACTCTGTCGCCTAGGCTGGAGTGCAGTGGCGTGATCTCAGCTCACTGCAACCTCCACCTCCCGGGTTCTAGCGATTCTCGAGCTTCAGCCTTCCGAGTAGCTGGGACTACAGATGCGCACCACCATGCCCAGCTAATTTTTGTATTTTTTAGTAGAGACGGGATTTCGCCATGTTGGCCAGGCTTGTCTCGAACTTGTGACCACAAGTGATCTGCCTGCCTTGGCCTCCCAAAGTGCTGGGATTATAGGCATGAACCACCGTGCCCAGCTGAGAAGCATCTAAATGACTAAATTAATGTGGCTATTATTTTGGGCAAGTTCTGGTTAATTAAGAATTCTATCTGCTAAGCTGGTTGAGATTTCACTGTAGTTAGATTTTGCTTACTGTAAGTTTGTGTCTGTCGTTAATTATGTAAATCCTTTTCTATGGAATGGAAAACAGCTAATTACCATTTTAATCTAATAGATTATTGTTATGCAGATATTTGGGCACATTTGGAATAGATAGTTTCAGAAAAGCTAATTAGAAAGCCAAATTTTATATTATCAGGCTCAATTTTCCCATCGATTTTCATTTTAAAATATAATTTGGGTTCCAATGGAGTGCTGGGGTGTGGCATGTTCACTGGGCCGTGGTCCCTGTTGCCCTGCTGGATTGATGTAGAAATTTTGAGTTTAGAGAACCAGAGTTTTAAAGTCTCATAACTTTGCATCTTCTGGTAATGTATACTGAATTTGTCTGCGCAGTTAAATGTATAAGAGGAAAATTCAGTCTGTCATTTTGTTTTAAGAGCAAATATCCTATCATTATGGGGTTTATATACTCCTTTAAAACTTCTCTTTTTTTTTAAGAGAATAATTCTGATTTCTTTAGAATCTCTTGGAGTAGTATTAATATAATGGAATACCTTTAAAATACATATATTGCTCTAGTGAACCTTAATAACATACTGATTTTAAAAGAAATCTACCTTTAACAGATTTATTGTATTGTCTCAAATTTTCTAGATATTTTTTGAGATAAATATATAACAAATGATTTTTCATTCATATTTCTGCTTCATTATAAACAGAGAGCCAGGTAGGGCCTTACTATAATACTCATGCAAATATAAAGTCACTTTGAAGTGTTTTTATTTTCTAAGTAGTTAATATAGATCGAATAACTGAAGTGCCCAAGAATTTTGTATAAGGTTTTTTGTTTGTAAATAGAGCAGATTTCAGCTTACAACTGTAATATCATCAACCACAGCTCTCATTAGATTTTGAATGTTCCTTTTTTTGAATTTGAGGAAAGCTGGGTGGAGTTACAGCTAGTACTTGGGGGTCTGTGACCAATGTGGATCTACTCTGTCATGTGCCTATTATTGAAGAAAGAAAGAGAACCACTGGATTAAAATTAGAGGGGAAAATGATTTCTTAAATTTCAGTCATTTTCTCATTTTGAACATTGGTATTTATACTTTGTCCCATTCTGCATTGGGAACTTTAAAACTTGAGAATAGAGATGTTTGCCCCATTTCTTCATTAACTGTTCATCTTTTAGTATATGTTTTTTTTAAGTATAGTTTTTCTGACAGCTACAGTGTTTCCCTCTTCTTAGTTTTTATTTTACCAAGTCAGTGCGCCAGTGGTTTTCAAAAGGATGGAGTATCTTTCTCTCTTTATGTGACTGTCCTGTGTGAAAAAATGTTTTCCATATTAATTGAAACTACCTTCATTTTCTAGAGAAGAAACTATAATGTAACACTTTGTTTGTTTATTTATGAGACGGAGTCTCACTCTGTCACTCAAGCTGCAGTGCAGTGGTATGATCTCAGCTCACTGCAACCTCTGCCTCCCGGGTTTAAGCAGTTCTCCTGCCTCAGCCTCCTGAGTAGCTGGGATTAAAGGCACCTGCCACCACGCCCAGCTAATTTTTGTATTTTTAGTAGAGATGGGGTTTCACCATGTTGGCCGGGCTGGTCTCGAACTCCTGACCTCAAATGATCTACCCACCTCTGCCTCCCAAAGTGCTAGGATTACAGGTGTGAGCCACTGTGCCCAGCCCTGAAAAACGTATTTTTAATAATGTTACTGTGATCAAAATAAAAGTTTTTTAAACAATAACCAGAAAGCATACTACATTTCCATATGATGATCCAATAAAGAGAGAGAAGGGAAAAATGAAAAAGGCCTTAGAGTATTACGCTAGATCACTAATACCACCCTCCGAAAACGCACACACCTTTTTGAAGGCAGTATCGCCATCTAGTGGCTTTTCAGAACATTGTTATTGAAAGCAAAACTAAATTTTCCCAAAGTTGAAGGTGTTAATGAGAGAGGAAGATAGTATTACCATATTTTATTCTTTTGTGTTTTATGTTCCCTAAAACATTGACTGCATTCATGGTAAGTGCTTGGTTGATTCTGATCTGGGAGAAGGTGATCCTCATCTGGAGGATCCTCCTGATGTAGATGAGTGCAGGGAGCTTTGGGGATTCTAGGTAATAAAAAGGATCTTCTGAGAATCACTAGACAAGATTGGAAGCATGGTAATAAAAAAAATTACTAATAACAGATGAATGACAATAAATAATATGATTAAACAAGCTTCAGGAAAGGAGATCTCATTTAGATCACTGACTTTTAACTGTAAGATCAAGATTAAATTGTTCTCCCTTCAGCTCTAATGGAGTAGTCTTCATTTTTGAGCATATAAAGTGGAAAGAATTCCCCCCTCCTTCTGTTGGGGGAATGTCATCCGAGACATTACTGCTGAATACTTACAAAACTGAATTCCAATCCTTGATCTTTCTTCTGTTCTCCAGACCTTTTGTTTATTGGAAATCTCTACCCAGGTGATTTGGGTACCCTAAATTAAACCTTGTTACAAAACCTATTTATTTCATTCCCCAGAAAAATGTCTACTCCTTTTCCTTTATTTCCTGTTTTAGTTAAAGGTTTCCAGTCACCTTGTCATATAGGCCATTGTAAATAGAATTGTATTGGTTTTTCCGCCCTCTGGTCTTTCTCCCTTATGTTCTTCTGACATTCCAGCCCCCCTGATAATAGCAATGTTGAACTATTTGTAGTTCCCTAAACTTGCTGTGCTCTTGAATGCCTTTGTGAATCTACATAAGCTGTTCCTTTTGTATGTAATTATACTTCCCACCTGAGTTTGACAAATTTGTTTTTTTTTTCTTTCAGTGTGCAATTCAGGTCCTACCTCCTTTGAAATCTGTCCTGAGTCCCACAGGCATCATGGGGCACATCTTCTTTTATGTGTTTAGAGTATATTATTCATTCTATGTATTATTTATAGTACATGATTATAATTTATATTACCATTTTTCTTTTTTTTTAAAAAAGAAGGGAAAAGAAAGAGCAAACAACTAACATTTGTGTACATAACTTTATTATACATAATTTCCTTTCACAAGAATTATTTTAAAAGAAAGTTGTTTGAGATGGATGATGTAGGTATCATTATTCTTATGTACATTTTAAAGTTACAGAAACAGAAGTTTAGAAAATTTAAGTGCATTTGCAAGATCACACAACCAATAAGTAGTAGAGCTCAGGATCTTTTGACAGAAGATTATTTTCATTATATGGGAGTGCTTCTCTGGTAAGACTCTGAATTCAGCCTTGATTACCTAGAAGTATCTTCCAGGTAGAGAACTCTAGGGGCCTCTCAAGTCTGCTTTAGAGGTACCATTAGGCTGATGACAATTTTTAGAGTTCTTTTGTAGTAAAGGGTCTGCTGAATTTTGCTTTTTGTCTTTGCATCCTCCAAATATAATATTTTTGACAAATGAGGTATGCTATAGTTTTAATCTTCCAGCAGGTTAGCAAGTTATGTGATATTTCTACTTCTGAATCTCCCTTCATTATATTGGATTTAATTATATTTTAAGCAGTTTGAAAGCTCTTGAAATATCTAATGAGAAATCTATAAACAAAAAATATTTTGATAGCAACAAATATTTAAAATTACCTGTAATTTTTCACATGAAAGTTATATTAAAGTCTGATGACTTTTTTTTTTTTTTTTTTTTTTTTGAGACAGAGTTTCGCTCTTGTCTCGCAGGCTGGAGTGCAAATGGTGCAATCTCGGCTCAACACAACCTCTTGTCTCCTGAGTTCAAGCGATTCTCCTGCCTCAGTCTCCCAAGTAGCTGGGATTACCGGCGCCTGCCACCACACCCAGCGAATTTTTGTATTTTTAGTAGAGACGGGGTTTCACCATGTTGTCCAGGCTGGTCTTGAACTCCTGACCTCAGGTGATCCACCCGCCTTGGCCTTCCGAAGTGCTGGGATTACAGGGGTCAGCCACGGCACCTGGCCTGACTTTAAATTTTAATACCTGGTTAATCACTTAAGGTTTAAGGAAAAACAAAAGAATTGTTTGATTTTGTTTTCTAAGCTGTTACTTTCCTGGCAGACAAAGAAATAGTGTCTGCCTTCTTTTCAAAAATATTAATGAGATTTACAAATGAAAGTATTTAGCAGAAGGACTGGCCTTGGTGGCTCTTGCCTGTAATCCTAGCACTTTGGAAGGCCAAGATGTGAGGATTACTTGAGCCCAGAAGTTCGAGTCCAGCCTGGGCAACATAGTGAGATCTCTATTTTAAAAAAAGTAGAAATTGAAATGCACAATTGTTAACGTTGAGACCATTATTTTTGGGTCTTTACAAAGTTTAGTTTCTTGCCATCCAGTAACAACTTATTGAAGTTACTAAATTTTGTTTTTCCAATTTAATGGCAGAAGGACCGTGTGTGTGTGTGTGTGTTTTCCTGGGTTATTGAGTTTATTGTTTGGAATTGATCTAATTATGTAAATAAACTGGAGTGGTTCATTTCATTTTTAGATTTTTCTTTTTTGTAGGTACACATTTATTTGATAACATCTAAGAACTTGACTATATGTTTTTCAGTCCTGTTTCTTTTTCACTGTGAGTTAATTTGCTTTTTGTGCAAATACTGGGTATAGACACACCACAAGAATGTAATTTGTTTTTTAATCCATGAAAGAAAAAAGCAACGTATATGTAGTGTCACATCAGTTTGCTGCTTCTTTGTGTGATCTAAACAAGATCATCTCTACGATGTTGACAGTTGGTAGCCAAATCTAATAGTGCAAGTTTGAAATACTCATTTTTGAGGATTCTGGATTTTTTTTTTTTTTTTTTTTTTTTTTTTTTTTTGTTTTTTTTTTTTGAGACGGAGTCTTGCTCTGTCCCCCAGGCTGGAGTGCAGTGGCGCAATCTCGGCTCACTGCAAGCTCTGCCTCCCGGGTTCATGCCATTCTCCTGCCTCAGCCTCCTGAGTAGCTGGGACTACAGGCGCCCGCCAACACGCCCGGCTAGTTTTTTGTATTTTTAGTAGAGACGGGGTTTCACCGTGTTAGCCAGGATGGTCTCGATCTCCTGACCTCGTGATCCGCCCGCCTCGGCCTCCCAAAGTGCTGGGATTACAGGCTTGAGCCACCGCGCCCGGCCTTTTTTTTTTTTTTTTTGAGACAGAGTCTTGCTCTGTCGACCAGGCTGGGGTGCAGTGGTGTCATCTAGGTTCACTGCAACCTCTGCCTCCTGGGTTCAAGCAATTCTCATGCCTCAGCCTTCTCGGCAGCTGGGATTATAGGCATGCACCGTGATACCTGGCTAATTTGTTTTGTATTTTTAGTGGAGGTGGGGTTTCAGTATGTTGGCCAGGCTGGTTCCGAACTCCTGGGCTCAAGCAATCCTTAGGCCTCCACCTCCCAAAGTGCTGGGATTACAGGCATGAGCCACCACGCCCGGATGGATTTTCTTTTATTTGTCTATCTTTGGATAATGTATTTTCATATTACAACATGCTTTAATTTTCCTGAGCTTTAAATTTCCTGGAGCCAAAGCATAGTTTCAGTCTCTTTTACTTTTGTCTTTACATTTGTAAACAGTTAACGAGATTTAATATTAGCATCCTAATCATAACATGGATTTTTGTTTGATAGTATACTATATTACTGAATTGGGTGATACCTGAAATTGTCCTTATTTTCTTCTAACTCCACCTACGTTGGAACTTGCTTTTATGATTAAATACTTCTGTCTGCACACTTTCTCAATATTTGCTTCTTTTTCATTAGAGAGGTAGAAAGTGAGGCATGGTACCTATTATGCAAAATTTTTGAGTAAATCATCAGGTGTTTTTCCTTGTCCTTAGTAACGGTCATTTTCATTGTCTTTTGTCATTGTTGCCTTTTAAAAGCTTTTTAAAAAATAATTTATTAAAAATATTTAAAATACAATTGAAATACTACTAACTTCTTTAAAGTTTTCTTGCCAGCTCTGTTCTCTCCCCAGCTTTATCCCCTTCCTCTGGAAAATGAACATTTGCTCACCCCCCTCAGGGAACTGAAGGTTTAGTGTGATTGGAACAAAAACCAAATGATAATGGATTTTATAGGCCTTGTGTAGGTATTCTCTAGATGGAAGCAATGTGTACTATAGCCATAACATATTCATGTTTCATTTCATACTATCACTTTGACTGCACTTTGGAAAGTGGTTTGGCCTTATATGTCTGGAAGCAAGAACAATCACTTAAGAAGGCTGTTACAGTAAATCTAAATAGGATGATTATAGCTAGAGCCAAGGAATGGGCACAGGTATTGGAAAGACAGATTAATTATATCATAAGGATGTAGACTTGTTAGAACTTGATGGTTGAATGTGTTGTGAGATACATCCCTGCCTCCACCCCCTACTGTAAGGTTTCTGCTTAAGCAACTGGATGAATGATTTGTTGATTAGGATAGTCTAAACTTTTGTTAACAAAGAGAACCACAAAAGTTAGTGGCTTAAAGAATGAGAAGTTTATATATGTATTTCTCACTTAATAATCTTGAGTGGTGGCTGGGCGTGGTGGCTCACGCCTGTAATCCCAGCACTTTGGGAGGCCAAGGCAGACAGATCACCTGAGGTCAGGAGTTCAAGACCAGCCTGGCCAATATGGTGAAACCGCATCTCTACTAAAACTACAAAAATTAGCTGTGTGTGGTGGCAGACGCCTGTAATCCCAGCTACTTGGGAGGCTGAGGCAGGAGAATCGCTTGAACCCAAGAGGTGGAGGTTGCAGTGAGCCGAGATCACGCCACTGCACTCCAGCCTAGGTGATGAGAGCAAAACTGTCTCAAAAGAAAAAAAAAAAATCTTGAGTGGTTGTTGCTTACCCCAGTGCACAATTAAGATTATTTAACCATATCACCAAGTCAAATGGTGACTGCTTCAATACAGCTATTCAGAGAAGAAGATTGGAAGATCTGCCATCTTCTACACATGCCTTCCAAGGCTGGTGCCAGAAGTGAGAAAAGAGGAGGGAGGAGAGTAATGAGCCAGGCCTAGAAATGGCACTTATCACATGTGCTTATGTTCCACTGGAGAGCACTTGGTCATGTGGCCCCACCTAACTGCAGTGAGGATGGGAAATGTAGCGGAGCTGGACAGCTGCCATAGAAGGGAGGAATAACAGATTTTTAGAGGGCAGCTATGAGTATCTGCCACGAATGATGAGGCTGTTTGCTGAGACAGTAAAGAAGAACAGAGATGCAGTTTGTAGCAAAAGGTAATAATGTAGGTACTTACAGGACTTCTAAATTTGCTTGCGTAATAAGAATGGGCAAGTAAGACAGTTGATCTTAGTAAGATGACAGCATCCGTTGGGAAAAAATTGGTTTTGTTTCTCTATAGCACTGTGATGATAGAGGAATTTAAAAGTTATTTTTCTTGGAAGATATCAAAAGGAGGAAAACAGGAGTTCAAATAGAAAGGGGGAAAGAGCATGAGAGAAAAGATTGTGTTTATTGTTATGTAGTTATGGTGTATGAAAGTATTAATAAGTTAGGCAATGCATATGTAGGGTGAGGAATTTAAAATAGCTAAGTGCTACAAAGCAAATAAAATAACGACTATAGTGTCAAAGTAGGGGTGGTAGTGGATAATTGGGTAATTTTCATTAGGGTAGTTAAGGTGGGCCTCTTTTAAGAAGTAAATTGGAGCTAAGACCAGAGTGATGAGAAAGGGAAAACTTAATGAAGACCTGGGCCAAGAACATTCCAAGTACAAAGGAGAAGGAACTCAGTACGGCCTGGGAACAGACTTGGGAG
This sequence comes from Hylobates moloch, assembly GCF_009828535.3. NCBI lineage: Eukaryota > Metazoa > Chordata > Mammalia > Primates > Hylobatidae > Hylobates > Hylobates moloch. The sequence continues at coordinate 129,164,681 of NW_026652276.1, read as the reverse complement.
GTTTAAGGTCAAAAGTTGCCCAGTGTAATAGGAGGTAAGATCCTTGGTGTACAGTCTTATCAACGGAAGTAAAGTTTAAATTTTATTTGATTGCAGTGGGAAATCACTGGGCAGTTTTAAGCAAGCAGTTGATACCTGGTTTTATGCTTAATAAAAAAACTGAAAAGAATTTAAGGGTAGCTGAGCATGGTGGTGCATGCCTGTAATCCAAGCTACTCCAGAGGCAGGAGAATTGCTTGAATCCAGGAGGCAGAGGTTGCAGTGAGCCAAGATTGCGCCACTGCATTCCATTCAGGGCAACAGAGCGAGACTCTGTCTCAAAAAAAAATAAATATAATAATAAAAACAAAAACAGGCCGGGCGCAGTGGCTCACGCCTGTAATCCCAGCACTTTGGGAGGCCGAGGCGGGCGGATCACGAGGTCAGGAGATCGAGACCATCCTGGCTAACACAGTGAAACCCCATCTCTACTAAAAATCCAAAAAATTAGCTGGGCGAGGTGGCGGGCACCTGTAGTCCCAGCTACTTGGGAGGCTGAGGCAGGAGAATGGCGTGAACCCCGGGTGGGGGCAGAGCCTGCAGTGAGCCGAGATCACGCCACTGCACTCCAGCCTGGGCGACAGCGAGACTCCGTCTCAAAAAAAAACAAACAAACAAAAAAAAACAACAACAACCAAAAAAAATGGGCAGGCCAGGGGGGTGTGATTAGAGATGGAAGCCAGGAAACCAGTTAAGATATTGTGGTCATACCCGTTAAAAGAATAATGGCTTGGACTAGGTATTTGGATTGGGGATCTATTTTGGATGTAGAATTGGTGGAAGTTGTTTGGAAATTTGAGGGAAAGATGAATCAAGAATGACACCTGGATTTTTGACATCAAAAGCTGGGTAGGTGTTAGAAAATGGATCCCAGATTTCTTTTGTAGTTTGATAGATTTTTCTGCAATGGATTATGAATGTCATAAAGATGACATGGCATTTTGTGTATATGATGAATTTAGTTTACTGAAGACTCTCTTTGTCTCAAAACAGTATAAATTATAGTATAAAAGAAGTACATGGGGGGGTTGCCTTCAAGCAGGAAGAAGAAGTATAGACTTTATCATATGTTATTGGAAAAATGAAACATTTTAGAGCTAGTTTAGGTATTTCATTTTATGTGATTTTTTTTTTTCACCTAGAATGGTCTTTAACAAAGGCAGCAACCCTGCTTTATAAATTTTAACTGAGATTATCCAGAACCCCCAAATACTTCAAGGATCTAGGATTTTGTTCTGTCTTTCTATATATATCTAGACCAATAGGAGGTTGAAAACGTGCCAGCCAAGGGGCACACTCCTTATCTCACTGCTTGGTTTGTTGTGGATACGGTGCAGCTTATCAGGCCTTAAGGTAGGGAAGGCCATAACCATATCTCATCTTCCCTGCCCTCCATCTCTGGAATTCCTGGGATTGCTTTTTGTTTTTTGTTTTGTTTAGTTTAGTTTAGTTTTTTGAGACAGAATCTCGCTCTGTCGCCCGGGCTGGAGTGCAGTGGCGCGATGTCGGCTCACTGCAACCTCTGCCTCCAGGGTTTAAGCAGTTTTCTGCCTCAGCCTCCCAATTAGCTGGGATTACAGATGCATGCCACCACGCCTGGCTAATTTTTGTATTTTCAGTAGAGATGGAGTTTTACCATCTTGGCCAGGCTGGTCTTGAACTCCTGACCGTGTGATCCACCCACCTCGGCCTCCCAAAGTGCTGGGATTACAGGCATGAGCCACTGCACCCAACCTTCTTGGGATTGTTTAGAGGCAAAGTATTGGAATCTGTCAATGAACAGATAGTCTTTGATCTCTACTCCGTTGACACTTCCTTGAATGTAAAAATAATTTTTAGAGTGTGGTACTTTTTGTTTTAAAAAAAGTATGTATCAGTCTGAATGTTTGTTTGCTTCATAAATCGAAGAATTTCCATACTTTTGAAATTACATTAGTGTTTTAAAATTCAGCTTCCTAGATTAAGTTTTACAGTTGAATGTTTTCTCTCAGTATTTTGCCTAGTTCTTGTTTCTTGTCTAACAGAAACTAAGCATTTGGAAAGGCCATTAATTAGTATACATTAAGTATTTTTCTGTACAGTTAGAAATATATTTCATGTGGTTTTGTGTTTAATCATTTTTGAAAACTTACTATTTTCACATCTGAATTAATAAAACATTATAACAATTAATAAAATATATTCTAGTTTGCTAAGGTGACTGCTAAATATTGCATTAGATGATGCTACATATTGCCTAGAATTTGATATGCAATATATAAAATAATCTTTTACTTAGATATTCCTTTTTAGTCACCTGAATTTGTTTAGTTTCTCTACAATTCAACATACTTTTTAAAAGATTTTTTTAAAAATACAAGACACTAAAAATATTTTTTAAAGTAAAATAAAAATTAACTATTTGTAGATAGATTTACATAAATTTAAACATTTCCTTGAGCCTAGTTATCCAGTTGCACTTTTATAACACCATTGTTTAGGTTTGATATACTCATAGATCCTTGATGTGTTTGAGAAACTAGTTGTCATAATTTTTACAAATTTTGTTCTTCCACCCAGTTAATCATGTGTCATCTAAAGTTAGAGGGCAATATACATTAAGGTGCCTGACCTGTGCCCAGCATTTTTCTGGGCTTTGTGTTTGAGGTTCATAATAAAGAATGTTACGAGAATTTTTAACTTTCTGGGAAAATACAAAATAGGGAGTTAAAGACAGGTACGTATGATGTAAATTTAAGAATGTGAAAATAAATATATTATTAATAGAGATTAGACTTTATGAATATGCATCTTTTACTGTGTTGTAAAGGAAGTATAGCACTTGAATGAGAAAAATAGGGAAAGGATTTTATTAAAAGGGGGTAAAGCAGCTGGGCACAGTGGCTCACGCCTATAATCCCAGCACTTTGGGAGGCCAAGGTCAGGAATTTGAGACCAGCCTGGCCAACATGGCGAAACCCCATCTCTACTGAAAGTACAAAAATTAGCCAGGCGTGGTGGCGGGCGCCTGTAATCCCAGCTACTCAGGAGGCTGAGACAGGAGAATCGCTTGAACCTGGGAGGCAGAGGTTGCAGTGAGCCGAGATTGCACCACTGTACTGCAGCCTGGGCAACAAGAGTGAGACTCCATCTCAAAAAAAAAAAAAAAAAAAAAAAAAGGTAAAGCATAAAGAGGTGAGCATAATTTTAAAGAATTATAAAGTTCAGTGTAACTAGAGTAGCTAAAATTTAAAAGACTTGCTCATTATGTGAAGATAAAAATCACTGAGAAAAATACATTAATAATGTTAGAAAAACCTAATCTTAATTTACTATTAAAAATATTCATCTTATGCTGTCCTCTTTTTGCAGTTTTTACCACAGTCAAATGTTTTTGCTAGCTTTGGAGCACTGTTAACTATAGTCCTATCTGTGGTGATGCTATAATGCCCAAATTGATAGTTTTATAATACTAGTGCTTAAGTTGGAGAAATTTGGCTGGATGGGGGCAGAGCAGGTCAGGCACATCTTACACTGCCTGGAACTGCAAATCTATATGTGGCAAGAGAGAATTGCTTTCTAAATTGAATGCTCCATTTCCTTAACAAGACTGGTCCAGGACCAAGCCAAGCTTAGGTAAATGGGCTTGGAATACAGCCTTTCTGGCCTATGGCTTTTTAGTCCTTGTGATTTGGAAAACATCTGGATATAAAGAGATGTTTATAGCTGATCTGAATACATATGTGATCTCCCTTAAGTAAGTAACTACAGATCAGCTGAAGAACCTCCTCTGACTACTTAGGATTCTCTTCAAGCGTGTCAGTCAGCTAGAACGTGACCATTCTCTGAGCGTTGAACACTTTACATTGCCAGATAATTTGTGCTGTTATAGTCAAACCTGACCCTAATATAACTTGACTAAATAATCTTGTTTGTGGCAAATAAAGAGGTAGCAGTATATTTATGTCCTCTTTTCGGAAGGTGATAAAGGAATTATTTGATAAAGTACCATATGTATTGCTACTTTGCAGAGTAGACCTCAAGTACTATACTCTGCATTTGTGTGCTTTTTTCTGTTCACACACTACAGTGGGTATGTGAATCAGTGGAAAATTGCCAAAAATACGATCAATTGAAAACTTTTGTTAGGTGGTCTCTATTTAAACTATATCTTGTCATCCATTAGTAATTCACAAGATTTGATCAGAACCGGTCAACGCTCTTTAAATCAGTTAATCCCATTAAAGGTTTTTATGGAAAGGAAAAACAGTACTCAACAATTGAGTTGATACTAAAGCTTTGCTTTGACCAAATTGCAGTTAATACCAGTCAACTGCTTTTTTTTTTTTTTGAGATGGAGTCTTGCTCTGTCGCCCAGACTGGAGTGCAGTGACGCCATCTTGGCTCACTGCAAGCTCCGCCTCCCGGGTTCACATCATTCTCCTGCCTCAGCCTCCTGAGTAGCTGGGACTATAGTCACCTGTCACCACGCCCAGTTAATTTTCCTTTTAGTAGAGATGGGGTTTCACCGTGTTAGCCAGGATGGTCTCGATCTCCTGACCTCGTGATCCGCCAGCCTCGGCCTCCCAAAGTGCTGGGACTACAGGCGTGAGCCACCGTGCCCAGCCTACCAGTCAACTGCTTTTTGTTTTTATCTTCATATATTAAGGGAATTTTTAGTTAAATAGATTTCCCTCACATACATTTTATGATCATATATTAGATACCTTTGGATGTCTGTATTTTTTACTAGGCAGATGAAAGTGTTTTTAGTTAGGATTATAGGGATTACTTTAATAAAATAATATTTCCTCAGAGAATCTCTCTTATTCCAACAAATACTGACTCTAAAGACTGTTTTCTGTGTTTTTTAGTCGGCCGTATACTAACAAGGTAATTACTTTATGGTACCGTCCACCTGAACTGCTACTGGGAGAAGAACGATACACACCAGCCATTGATGTATGGAGCTGTGGGTAAGATAGCCTTATTTACTGGTTTATTTTACTTGAAACTTTTGGTAGTGATTTAAAATAGATCATTTGGTAATGACGGGTATTTTTTCCATTAGCTGTATCCTTGGCGAACTCTTCACTAAAAAACCTATATTTCAAGCAAATCAGGAACTTGCACAACTAGAATTAATAAGGTAAGCTGCTGATTATAATATTGGTGGGAATTGGGAGAGTGTCATACTCCACAGGAAATTTAAACTCTCTCAAGCTTGTCTTTTCAGGAAGAGAACAACATGGTTCTCTGGAGGGCTTATGACTGCTAAATGGAGGACAAACTGAAATGTAGGCACTTTGATACTTGTTCCAGTGAAATTAAGGATATCAAAGCCCCTGGGTGGGTGTATGTGTATGTGTACATGCGTGCGTGCATGTGTGCGTGTTTTTAAATGAAAGGACTTGAGGCCCAAAAGATAAGACTGGCAAGGAAGAGTAAATGTAGGAGAGAATGAATGGTAGATATATATTTTTTAATTATGACAGAAATGAAAAATTAATGTTTTGGGGTATTGTTTAAAAATATTGTAAATACACATATATTTTTATGTGTATTTACGTGTCTATATATGTGCATATACACACTAAAATACATGCATATACCCCCTAGCATAGGCCTTCATTATTTGGAGCCTATCATAGGACCTAGTTCATAAGCAATTACTCATACATTTTAGTCGCTTTTCTCTTTATCTTTTATTTTATTTTATTATTTTATTTTTTTGAGAGAGAGTCTCACTCTGTCACCTAGGCTAGAGTGCAGTGGCATGATCTCCACTCACTGCAACCTCTGCCTCCTGGGTTCAAGCAGTTCTCCTGCCTCAGCCTCCCGAGTAGCTCAGATTACGGGTGCCCACCACCATGCCCAGTTAATTTTTGTATTTTTAGCAGAGACGGGGTTTCACCGTGTCGGCCAGGCTAGTCTTGAACTTCCGACCTCAGGTGACCGCCCCCCACCTCGTTCTCCCAAAGTGCTGTGATTACAGGCATGAGCCACCTCATCCAGCCCATTTTATATTTTAAAATAATTTTAATTTTAAAAATCAGCTTTGGCCGGGCAGTGTCTCACGCCTGTAATCCCAGCACTTTGAGAGGCCTAGGTGGGTGGATCACCTGAGGTTGGGAGTTCAAGACCAGCCTGACCAACATGGAGAAACCCTGTCTCTACTAAAAATACAAAATTAGCCTGGCGTGGTGGCCCATGCCTACAATCCCAACTACTTGGGAGGCTGAGGCAGGAGAATCGTTTGAACCCGGGAGGCCCAGGTTGCAGTGAGCCGAGATTGTGCCACGGCACTCCAGCCTGGGCAACAAGAGCGAAATTCTGTCTCAAAAAAAAAAAAAGGTGGGGGGCTTCAGTTTCATATGTAATGTAAACATGCAACTTATAAAATTTCCATGAAAGTTTCAAAATATATATGAAGTTTTTTAGGAAAGATATTGGTAGGGGTACAGATTTACAGAATTTTACTTTCCTGACTGAACAAAATGAACATAAAGCAACAAATAGTAAGAAGGACCTCAACATCATATCGTAAACAGTCAAATTGAATCAGACTAAAAATCTTACTATTGACGTTTTTGGTGGTTATGCAAGATTTTTACTATAGGGTACAGCAGGGAAAGATGAGTGCCCTAGTTAGAGCCTGCTTCTTCTCTGGGGATAACTTGGCTATAGTCAGAAGTACCCAAAGCCAGAAACTAGTGGTGCTTCAACTCCAAAGCAGCCAGTTGCCTCACTTTTAATAAAATTACAAAAAAGGAGAAGGGAAGGGAAGGAGTTCACCTGAAACATAGAAAACTTTTATGTTACCTTTTTTTTTTCCTATTTTTTGAGACAGTATCTCATTTTGTTGCCTAGGCTGGAGTGCATTGGGGCAGTCATGGCTCACTGCAGCCTTGACCTCCTGGAGCCAAACAATCCTCCTGCCTCAGCCCTCCAAGTAGCTGGGACCACAGGCATGCATCACCATGCTGGGTGATATATTTTGTTTTTTTTGAGACCGGATTTCTCTATGTTGCCCAGGCTGGTCTCCAACTCTTGGGCTCAAGTGATCATCGTGTCTCAGCCTCCCAAAATGTGTCTTACCTTTTTAATTGTGCGATAGACAAGTAAAAAGGGTTAAGAAGAACTGATACTCTTGGAAAAAAGAAATACACCTTTCAATGCTAATTGGGCATTTACAAAAGTTATTTATATATTAATAGAGGAAGAAACTCCAAAATGTTGAAATACTATAGGCTAAATTCTCTAAAATAGAATAAAACTAGAAATTAATATAAAAATGGAAACAACAAAGTCTCTTAACTGTCTAAAAATTTACATATGCTAAAAAATCTTGGATTAAAGAGAAATCAAACTTTAAGACAGGGGTGTCCAATCTTTTGGTTTCCCTGGACCACACTGGAAGAAGAATAGTTGTCTTGGACCACACATAAAATACAGTAACACTAATAATAGCTGATTGATAGGCTAAAAAAAAATGCAAAAAAAATCTCATAATATTTTAAGAAAGTATGAATTTGTGTTGGGCTGCATTCAAAGCCATCCTGGGTTGCATGCAGCCCGTGGGCTGCGGGTTGGACAAGCTTGCTTTAGAACATCTAAGTTTAGAAAGAGTGATAAGTATAAAAATCCATGGGCTAACCCTGTGCTTAGGAGAAAATCACAACCTTAAATATACTACTAAATAAGAAAAGGAAAGCAAATTAAGCATTCTACAGACAAACTAGACAAAAGCAGCAAAATAAACCCAGGAAATAAAAATGAATTATAATACATAAAATGTAGAATTTATGAAGAAACCTATGATCTGGTCTTGGGTTTATTCACACATATATGCAATATAAATTAGTCTACTAGTTTAACTTCATATGAAAAGAGAGTATAAAGGAATTAATGACTGAGTGCAGTGGCTCATGCTTGTAATCCCCGCATTTGGGAGGCCGAGGCAGGATCACTCGAGCCCAGGAATTTTAGACCAGCCTGAGCAATATAGTGAGAACTTGTCTCTACAAATTAAAACAAACAAACAAAAACAACAACAACAAATTAGCTAGTCATTGGGGTGTGAGCATGTGGTCTGTACTACTCGTGAAGCTGAGGTGAGAGGATTACTTGAGCCCAGGAAGTCGAGACTGCAGTGAGCTGATGACACCACTGCATTCCAGCCTGGTTGACAGAGTGAGACCCTATCTCCAAAACAAAAAAACAGCCCCTTTATTTTCTTTGATAAATTATTGCACATCTTTTAGAAACCAATACTTGTTATGTTCTTTAAACTATTCCAGAACATAAGAATAATGCAGTACAAGCTTTCTTATTCAGTCTTCTCTTGAAGTCTTATTAGATTAATTGATGCTCTTCATTCCCTCTGTAAAGAAAAACTGGCTTGATAACATGGCAAGCTGAATGCTTGTAGCTAGTAGGCTATCACTTTCTTGTAAGACTATGTATTTATCCCACCAATTGAAGAGTATGCTGAACAGGAGGTGGTTGTTAGTTTTCAATTTTTATGATTTTTATTATTATAATTACATAGTTTAATTAAGCATAGATACAGTGCTTTAAAAAAACTTTAAGACATTGCTGTCTAATTAGGGGTGGACAAGTAATTGTGTAAGTTAGAAAAGTCATAAAAATCTAAGATGTGGTATTAGATTGCTTTGAAAGTGTTTTTAATTTCTAGATTTATTTAAAGAAATCAAAACTAAAAATCCTTGATGATGTGTTATGGGTGTGGTTTGTACAAGAGAGCTAATACAGAATTCCATTCGGTGAATCCTCTGTTCAAAGAGAAAGCCTTGGACTTTGTCAGAAGATGGGAAAACAAATGTACATTTATAAACTTTCAGTTAAAATAAAATGTTTAAATTATATATCTGTGTATCTTTTTTTTTTTAAACGATTCCTTCTAACCTTTTTTTTAAACGATTCCTTCTAACCCATTTTTTTTTTTTTTGTTAAACCCAACCAGCCAACCCTTGGCCCTGATTGTATTGGAAACTAGGGCTTCTATTAAAGATAGTTAACATCTATTTAGTTTATATACAATATCAGCATTATTCTAAGAGTTTAACTTGAATTATCTCAGTTAAGCTTCATAATAACCCTATGTCTTCTCTTTATAGTTAAGAAAACTGAACTTAGAGAGGTGAAGAATTTGTCCAGGGTCATACAACCAGCAAGTGGCAAAATTGAGATTTAAACACTGCTAGGTGTTACCTTAGGATCTAAACTTTTAACCATTACTCCAAACTACAGGCTGGGTGCGGTGGCTTACGCCTGTAATCACAGCACTTTGGGAGGCCAAGACGGTTGGATCACTTGAGCCCAGGAGTTCAAGACCAGACTGGGCAACATGGCAAAACCCCGTCTATACTAAAAACAAAAATTAGCCGGGCATGGTAGCACACACCTGTAATGCCAGCTTCTTGGGAGGCTGAGGCATGAGAATTGCTTGAACCTGGGAGGCAGAGGTTGCAGTGAGCCAAGATCCCACCACTCCACCCCAGCCTGGGTGACAGAGTGAGAATTGGTCTCAAAAAATAAATAAATAAACTACATAGGAAATAAAACTACCTGGAATCTTTTCTTTTACAAAATGAGTATGACACACATATCAGTATTTGACAAAGACAGCATGAAAAATTTTTTAAGGTATTAGGCCGGGCACGGTGGCTCATGCCTGTAATCGCAGCACTTTGGGAGGCTGAGGTGGAAGGGTCACTTGAGGCCAGGAGTCTGAAACCAAGCCTGGCCAACATGGTGAACGCACCCCCACCCCCCATATCTACTAAAAATATGAAAATTAGGCCGGGCATGGTGGCTCAATGCCTGTAAAACACTTTGGGAGGCTGAGGCGGGTGGATCACTTGAGGTCAGGAGTTCAAGACCAGCCTGGCCAGCATGGCGAAACCCCATCTCTACTAAAAATACAAAAGCTAACTGGGCGTGGTGGTACGCACCTGTAGTCCCAGCTCCTCAGGAGGCTGAAACACAATAATTGCTTGAACCCAGAAGGTGGAGGTTGCAGTGAGCCGAGATTGCTCTACTGCGCTCCAGCCTGGGCGAAAGAGAGACTCTGTCTCAAAAAAAAAAAAAAAAATTGTATAAGATATTAATCCAAGAATTCTAAGGGAAGTGTTCGCAAATAGTATCCAGCTTTTTATCAAAAAGTTAACTTGCAGAAAATGATGGGAGCTAAAATGATATAGAGGGTCAAGAAAGGTATCTCCCTTCAAGTGACATTTGAGCAGAGATCTGAATGAAGAAATGGCAAAGTAATAAAGACTGAGGCATAAGTATATTTGTTTTTTTTGTTTTTTTTTTTTTTTTTTAGGAATGTGTTCTCAGTGAACCATATGGGGGGAAAGCTTGGTTTATTCATTTTATAGCATGCTGTACAGTTACTAAGAAGGAAATAGTTGGTCAGGCACGATGGCTCACACCTGTAGTCCCAACACTTTGGGAGGCCAAAGCGGGCAGACCACTTGAGGTCGAGTTCAGGACCAGCCTTGCCAACATGGTGAATCCCTGTCTCTACTAAAAATACAAAAATTACCTGGGCACAGTGGTGTGTGCCTGTAATCCCAGCTACTTGGGAGGCTGAGGCAGGAGCATCCTGTGTCAGGTAGCTTGAACCTGGGAGGCAGAGGTTGCTGTGAGTCGAGATTGTGCCACTGCACTCCAGCCTGGGTGACAGAGTGAGACTATGTCTCAGAAAAAAAGAAAAAAAAAAAAGGAAATAGTTGATTTGGAGATAAATGGAAAAGCAGCATGAATAGTTACAGAAGGCTATATTGAGAGCTCATTTAGGTAAAACAAAAGACTCAAATTGTTAATCTGAACATGGACTTTCGAGAAGACTAGGGAGGAGAAATTTTTATTTTCTAGTTTATATATTTCAGCATGTTTTTGTTTTGTTAAGATATTTATAATTTTATAAAGAGATTCACCGGGCACAGTGGCTCACACCTGTAATCTCAGCACTTTGGAAGGCCAAGGCAGGTGGATCACTAGAGCCCAGGAGTTTGAGACCAGCCTGGGCAATGTGGCCAAACCCCATCTCTACAAAAAATATAAAAATCAGGTGGGTGTGGTAGCACACACCTATAGCCCGAGCTATTGGGAGGCTGCGGTACAAGGATCACCTGAACCCAGGGAGGTCGAGGCTACAGTGAACTGTGATTGCACCACTGCCCTTTAGTCTGGGCAACAGAGAGAGACCTTGTCTCAAAAAAACAGAAATAAAACAACAAAAAATAAAAAGATGCTTCAATTTTGATTTCATGGCATTAATTTCTTTTTAAACATGCAGAAAATGAAAGGAAGTTTGTGATAAAGGAAACAAATCTGAGTATAATGAGGCAATGGAGTATACTGAAAAGTGTGTGGCCTTTAGAATCTTACAAGCTTGGATTCTAATGCCAGCTCAGCTACTTCCTGCGCTTATGGTTTAGGGTCCCATATGCTCTTAAGTTTATTTCTTCAAAAGTAAAAGAGGACTAATAACATGCTTAGGGTTGTGAGAATTAAATATAAATAAATTTTCAGTACATATTTCTTCCCTCACCTTATTTGCAGTAATGCTAGGTTGTTTCTCTAATCTGTAGGCTCAGGAATGATGAGACCTAGTGTCAGTATTGTACAGATACATGTAAAACTGATCAAGAGTGATAACACTAATTTGCTTTAAATGGCTTTACACCATAGTGATTGAGTTATTTTATTTATAATTTGCTTTGTTCCACAAAGTATTTTAGGCAGATTATAAATATTTTATAATAGAAGTAGCATAGATTAAAAAGTGATGGAGGGAGGCCGGGCATGGTGGCTCATACCTGTAATCCCAGCACTTTGGGAGGCCGAGGCAGGTGGATCATCTGAGGTCAGCAGTTTGAGACCAGCCTGGCCAACATGGTGAAACCCTGTCTCTGCTAAAATACAAAACAACCCGGGCACAGTGGCTCATGCCTGTAATCCCAGCACTTTGGGAGGCCGAGGTGGGCAGGTCATGAGGTCAGGAGATGGAGACCATCCTGGCTAACACGGTGAAACCCTGTCTCTACCAAAACTACAAAAAAAAAAAAAAAAAAAAAAAAAATTAGCCAGGCATGGTGGCGGGCACCTGTAGTCCCAGCTACTCAGGAGGCTGAGACAAGAGAATGGCATGAACCCAGGAGGCGGAACTGGCAGTCAGCCGAGATGGCGCCACTGCACTCCAGCCTGGGCAACAGAGCGACACTCCATCTCAAAAACAAATAAATAAATAAAACAATTAGCTGAGTGTGGTGGCACACACCTGCAATCCCAGGTACTTGGGAGGCTGAGGCAGGACAACTGCCTGAACCTGGGAGGTGGAGGTTGCAGTGAGCGGAGATTGTGCCACTGCACTCCAGCCTGGGCAACAGAGCAAGACTCCATCCCCACCCCCAAAAAAAGTGATAGATGGCATGATGACTCACGCCTGTAATCCCAGTACTTTGGGAGGCTGAGGCCGGTGGTTTACTTGAAGTCAGGAGTTTGAGACCAGCCTGGCCAACATGGTGAAACCCCATCTCTACAAAAATAAAAAATTAGCAGGGGATGGTAGCTAGCACCTGTAATCTCAGCTGCTGGGAAGGCTGAGGCAGGAGAATCGCTTGAACCCAGAAGGTGGAGGTTGCAGTGAGCCAAGATCGTGCCACTGCCCTCCAGCCTGGGCAACAGAGTGAGACTCTGTCTCCAAAAACAAAAAGTGATGGAGGAAGAGAATGGAAAACACACATTGGGACAAAATGGGATGAATGAAGGCAGAAAGCTCTGTGTGGCCATATATATATATTTAATTTTTTTTAAACATGAGGATCACATTACCCTAAGCCTTCTAGCAGTCAGCTAAAGAGCCTTTATATCACACAATGTACATTGCTTATGAGATAAAAAGGATTATAATCAGTGAAGCAATTGAAAGTAGATTAGAATTAAATGAATCCTTCTTTTCTCTGACTCTCTGCCACCTCATCCAGTACGCACAAACCCTCAGGCGTAGGTGGTTTACACAGGTGAAATTTTTTAAATTTTAAAGGAATAGATTTTGGTTGTACCAGAAGATAGGAAAAGAAGGAAACTTCCCATATTGAAAAAAATGAAGCATGTATACCTTCATAAACCGATAGCATAAAATATTCTGTAGAGTTGTGCTTCTCAAACTTTTTGGTTTCAGAACTTCCTTATGCTCAAATTATTAAAGATCCCAGGAGTTTTTGTATCTACTGAGATTTGCCATATTAGAAATTAAAGGTATTTATGAATTCATTTTAACATAATAATGTTAACATGTTTTAAAGTCTATAACGTCTATAGTTTCTAAAATAAAAGTTGGAACGGCAGATCTGTCTGGTTTAATAGACATGACACTTGGATCCTCATATCTGTGATGTGCTGTTTTCAATAGCCTTTTTGGATAATGGTGCATATTCTTCTTAGAAACCACAAAAATTAGATGATTGGTAGTTTTTTACAGGTTGTAATGTGTAATCTGAAACCATATGAAGGAATATTTTATACTGTACTATATTGAAATCCATTGTTCTGTCTTGCACTTTGAATGGATCTTTTATCTGTGATGATTTCATGATATTATGCATTGGTCATTTGAAAAATGCTGCTTCACTGAATTGAACAGATCTTCCAAATGTAATGTTTTATATTATATAATTTGTACCACCACTGATCTCATCAGAAAAGCTTTACAGTATTTTGAAACTGTTAAGCTCACGGTGGAGGATACAAGTTTTCTAATATTCTAATTTCTCTAGAAAGTTCCAATTTTATAATTGACAATAAATACTGTTGTTTTCCTTCAAGTGACAAGCTGACTCTGTTCCTATTTGAGAAAATGTCTGGAAAATACCCAAGTTTGGATGACTGTAGTTTGTTAGTGGTCCATGAAAAAAGCAGCTGCCTCAGTTCGCAAGTCAAATCGTTGCACAGGCACATCTTCTCAAGATAACTATCATATTTTGTTGTACAGTAGAAGTGCTTATGAGTATTTCCCATTTCATCGCAGAGAATATTAAAAAGATACATGCTCAAATATCAGAATTAAATGCCATTAACAATTTGTACTGCTTCAACAAGTACATTCTTTTTTTGAGACAGAATCTCGTTCTGTCACCCAAGCTGGAGGGCAGTGGTATAATCTCAGCTCACTGCAACCTCTGCCTCCCGGGTTCAAGCAATTCTCGTGCCTCAGCCTCCCGAGTAGCTGGGACTACAGGTGCGCGCCACCACACCCGGCTAATTTTTGTATTTTTAGTAGAGACAGGGTTTTGCCATGTTGGCCAGGTTGGTCTCGAACTCATGACTTCAGGTGATCCGCCCACCTTGGCTTCCCAAGTGCTGGAGTTACAGGCATGAACCACTGCACCTCACCTAACAAGTAGGTTCTTAAGTGAAACTGGTTTTCTCCCCACCCTGAAATTTGCATGATAATGAAGACTACATCCTGTTAATATAGTTTGTTGCCACTGAGTTGAATCATGTTAAGGTGCTGGTAGTTTTACCACTGGTTTTGTACCATTAGTGCAAATCAACACATGGAAAAAGGCAAATAATGGTTTAGTAATAGCTTTGACCTGCCAGACCTTGAAGTGTCTAGGGGACACTCAGTGGTCCTTGGACCCCACTTGCGAAAACTGTTGCTGTATATCAGTCTTACATACGAATACTGATGTACAACATCTAACTTAACAAGTAGAAAATACAGCATTACACTGAAATAATAGTACTTTTATTAGGCTTGGATGGTAGGCTTCCTTTGAATATAATGATGAATATGTATTAGGAAATCTGTTGATATAATTCACATTAGTAGCCTGGGGAGAAAATGCAGATGATGATGGTTATAGAAGTTCTAAAAAATCAAAACTGATAAAACTAAAGCACTCTTAGAATATAAAAGCCACAAAAATTAAAACCCATAGTAGAGAGGAATAAATGAATGCTTCCTTAACAGGAAATGTGTGTGAATTTGTATGTATATATGTGAGTATATTTCTGTTACGTGTTTTTCAAACCCAAAGGCATCATTCTTCCCAGGGCTAAACAATGAATGTGCTCCCATTAAAATCAGAAAATAAAGTTACCCAATATTGTGTACTGTCATTATCATTTTAACATTGTTTAGGAATTGCCACATAATGTAACATACCACAGTGATAAAGATACATTTGAAAAAAATATAGATGAATTATAACATGGGTTATATGATTTATATACCTGGAATACCTCAAAGAAACAACTGCTAAAACTGGTAGGAACCCTAGGATCTCAGATGGCTACTTATTATTAAATTTTTGCTTGCGGCCAGGAATGATGACTCACACCTGTAATCCTAGCACTTTGGGAGGCTGAGATGGGAGGATTGCTGGAGTCCAGGAGGTCAAGGTTGCACTGAGCCTTGTTTGCACCCCTGCACTCCAGCCTGGGTGACAGAGTGAGACCTTGTCTCAAAAAAAATAAATAAATAAAATTTCAAACCTTTCCTGTAATAAAGCTTTTCTTTGTTTATTTTTCTTTTCTTTTTTTTTTATTTATTTGAGACAGAGCCTTGCTTTGTTGCCAGGCTGGAGTGCAGTGGCGCAATCTTGGCTCACTGCAACCTCTGCCTCCCAGGTTCAAGTGGCTCTCTTGCCTCAGCCTCCCGAGTAACTAGGACTACAGGCACACGCCACCATACCCAGCTAATTTTTGTATTTTTAGTAGAGACGGGGTTTCACCATGTTGGCTAGGATGGCCTTGATATCTCAACCTTGTGATCTGCCCACCTCAGCCTCCCAAAGTGCTGGGATTACAGGTGTGAGCAACCCTGCCCGGCCTTTCTTTTTTTCTTTTTCTTTTTTTTTTAGATCAAGTCTTGCTGTCAGCCAGGCTGGAGTGCAGTGGCCTGATCTCAGCTCACTGCAACCTCCACCTCCCAGGTTCAAGTGATTCTCTGCCTCAGCCTCCTAAGTAGCTGGGATTACAGGTGTGCGCCACCATGCCCAGCTAATTTTTGTGTTTTTAATAGAGACGGGATTTCCCTATCTTGCCGAGCCTAGTCTCAAACTCCTGGGCTCAAGCAATCCACCCGCCTCAGCCTTCCAAAGTGCTGTGATTAGAGGCGTGAGCCACCATCCCTGGCCAAGCTTTTCTAATTAATTGCTTAGAAAATATAATGGGCATGGGCCGGGTGCAGTGGCTCATGCCCATAATCCCAGCACTTTGGGAGGCCGAGGTGGGCGGATCACTAGGTCAGGAGATCGGGACCATCCTGGCTAACACGGTGAAACCCTGTCTCTACTAAAAATACAAAAAAATTAGCCGGGTGTGGTGGCAGGCACTTGTAGTCCCAGCTACTTGGGAGGCTGAGGCAGCAGGAGAATGGCAGGAACCCGGGAGGTGGAGCTTGCAGTGAGCCGAGATGGTGCCACTGCACTCCAGCCTGGGCGACAGAGCAAGACTCCATCTCAAAAAAAAAAAAAAAAGAAAGAAAGAAAATATAATGGGCTAAAAACATGTTTAAGGCTCAATGGCTTGTGCCTGTAATCCCAATACTTTGATAGACTGAGGCAGGAGGATCACTTGAGGCTAGGAGTTTGAGGCCAGCCTGGGTCTCAAATTAGATGGATGTAGTGGCATATGCCTGTAGTCTCAGCTGGCGAGCTGAGGCAGAAGGATCATTTGAGACCAGGACGTCGAGGCTTCAGGGAGCTATGATTGCACCACTGAACTCCAGCCTGCGGTAGCAGCGGAACCCTGTATCTATTAAAAAAAAAAAAAATTAAAAAACAAAAAGTCCATAAAGGAAATACACAAGATCTCACTGAAAATAAATAAATAGAAGCACTGACTATTTCTAAGATAGAAATATTAAGCATTGTAAAGGCAGTAGTTGGTTCTAAATCTATAAATTCAGAGTGGCGATTGAATCCTAGCAGGATTCTCTTGGAGTGTTATAGTATTGATTATAATTCATGTGTAATAAAATTTTGAGGAGAGTAAGTAAAGAGGTGGATAGGAGATTTGTCCTATCAGACTTTCAAGAAATATTAATAGCACAATATGGTATTGACACCAGAGTAGACTGATCGAATCACGATAGATTCCCAAAGTATATCTCAGATAATTGGGGATTTAGCATATACCTTAGTGTATGATGCATCTCAGTAGTAAATGGTATTGGACTAGTTGACTGGCCACCAGGCACAGATTTTGTAAATGCAGTTATCAGTTGCTGTCATGTCTACCTCTCTAGTTTCTAGGAGCTTTCCTTGCATCGGTATGTGTATTCCATCGTGTATCCTGCTTTCAATTAGATAAATTCGGTACTCATATATCTTTCAACATCACATATGATAAAATAATTGAAATCCTTTAGGCTAATGAAACTGTTGTTTATTATAAGACTATTAATGGGCCAGATGCTAGCTCATTTAATTTTGTAGCTTTAAAATAAAATTAATCTTAAGTTTCCAAAAGAGGAGCAGATTCCTAAGCAATGTAATTTGACCGATGTCAGACAAGAGTCAAATCTAAAGCTTGCTTTTAAAGTCTGTCTTCATTATACGTAGGCAAAGTACCTTCTTAGAACTGTATTGTGGACTGGGTGCAGCGACCCATGCCTGTAATCCCAACACTTTAGGAGGCTGAGGTGGGAGGATCACTTGAAGCCAGGAGTTCAAGACCAGCCTGGGCAACATAGCAAAAACCTGTCTACAGACAAATCTACGGCAGTATTATCTAGACCCAGGTTATGCTTCCAGCTAAGCCTCCCTGAGCCCTGTATTCCACCTGCACTGACTTACATAGTGTTCCTCCCAAATGTCTATACTTTGCTACTTCCGTGCCTTTGCCTGAGTTCTCTCTTCTGGTAACATAATTTATCTTATTCCATTTCCCACCTGTCTATGGTTTACTTATCTTTGGAATTATAAACAAAATTCTTCACTCTTTCCCTAACTTGAGTAAGTTTTCTTGTATTTCAGCATATTGAAAGTATCTTTGCCTTCCTGGATTCCAGTATGCTTTATACTTCTATTATAGTGCACAACAGTCTGCCTTGGGTTGATTAATTGTGTTTACATGGTTACTTGGAAAAGTATACAAAAACAAGAAATATAAAAGAGACCTGTAAACAACTAAAATACAGAGCAGGATGAAACAAATGTCAAACCAGTAGCATGCAAGGAGTAATTCTGAGTAGCAATGGGGAATACAGAAGACTTTTGTTAATTAGATTACTTTTGATCTGAATCTTGAGAAGTGAAAATAATTCAGCTATATAGAATTTAGGGAGAAGGAGCATTAGCATAGACATGAAGGAGTGGCCTGTGGGGAGAGATGCATTGGGAAATGAGACTAGGAAGGCAGATTGGGACCAGATCTAGAGAGCCGATGCTACAGGAGTTGGGCTTTCTTTTCAAGGAAGTAGGGTTGAGGAGGTTGTGAAAATTGGACTTTAAGACAAAAGAGAGTAGAACTGTATAAAGAATAAGTTCTTAGTATCTTTAAAGCTTGGGTTTATAAAAATGCTAAATATATTGAGACAAAAAAGTACATTTGAGTGACATACAGCTTTAAAACCATAAAAGGTCTCCTATAAATATGTGTTTCTGAGGTATCATTCTAAAGCTCAGCTAAAAGAATGTCTGGCAACTTGAGCCATTACTTGTTCATATACATTTATACATGCATTTGTATTTATGTATGTTTGGAATATTTTTACTTTCAATCAGTGATACATCAACGTTTTCTTTTTACATATGCACACCAGCTGACAATTTTATATATAATATTCATTTATCCTTGAAATTTGGTATACTAAAAATAAGTAGATTTAATCAAATTCTCATCTACCTATTTCTAAATCAGTTAGTTTTTAAATGTTTACCAGCTGGAGTTGCCTATTTGTTTATAGCATTTCTTCTACAAATTACCATAACAAGGATTTACTAGTTAATGCTAAAATAATGAGGATTTTCAAGATACAGATAAACGAGAGTAAAGCAGTTAAAATTTCTTTATGACTTAAGATCAGCAGCACTACTTAAATTGAAGAACTTTAATGTTTCAAGAGTGTTATGTTTAGGGTCCTTCCATTGATGGCAGTTAGCAGTAGTCTTTACACTACAGTTACCTTCCTGAGGTAATATAGGAATCTGTTTCTGCTGTTATTGTAGACTGCCTTATATTCATGGGAAGGAGGAGTGACAGGTAGCAAAAAAACAGAGGGACATATATTCAACTCTAGTTCCTTAATTTATTGGCATAAATTTTTTATGTTGGTTTTAAGGTGTAAGTCACCTATTTAGAGTGTCATGTTTTAAGATTTCATTTTGCAAATATGAAAGTCCTCTAAGAATTGGAATGCTTGGATTGTTAAAAGTATCCACTGAAAATAAATTAATTTCTTAAATAATTAAATTGGGATGACTAAAATATTTAACGAGGGCCAGGCGTGGTGGCTCATGCCTGTAATTCCAGCATTTTGGGAGGCCTAGGCAGGTGGATCACTTGACAGGGGTTCAAGACCAGCCTGGCCAACATGGGGAAATCTTGTCTCTACTAAAAATACAAAAACTAGCTGGGCCATGGTGGCGCATGCCTGTAATCCCAGCTACTCAGGAGGCTGAGGCAGGAGAATCACTTGAACCCAGGAGGCAGAGATTGCAGTGAGCTGAGATTGTGCCACTGTACTCCAGCCTGGGTGACAGAGTGAGACTCTGTCTCAAAAAAAAAGAAATAATAAAATAACAAAACTTTTTATAGACCAAGCCTTCAATTTTTGTATATTTAAAAATGAGTTGATGTTTTATATAACAGTTGTATGTATTCTTTATGTAGTTGATAGTGATGTACTTCCTTTTGTGTGTTGCTTAGCCGAATATGTGGGAGTCCATGTCCTGCAGTGTGGCCTGATGTAATCAAACTACCATATTTCAACACCATGAAACCAAAGAAGCAATATCGTCGAAAGTTAAGAGAAGAATTTGTTTTGTAAGAAGGGGATGTGTAAACATCCTTATTGCATGAATGTTTTAATTCTAGTGAATTATAAATGTTAGTCCATTCTCTAGTGATCTGAGGTAAACCTATAATTCTTCTAGGGCATTTAATTTTGAGTTCTGTTTGCTACATGCAGATTACCATTTTACCATTATTATGGAATCAGTGATTTGAGATTGTGTGTTTGATTTGGTGCTTACATGAAAGAACTTTAATATCATTTAAATGTTACTGGAACAGCTTTCAAGTTACTTGAGCTCAAGTTTTCATTTTGCTTTAGAAAAAACTATACTGTTCAGTTCTTAATTTGTATAATAACAGCAAATTGCCCATGGAGTAACAATATATACTATTGTTTAGAAAGTGGTTACAAAAATTATGTAAAAATAATGAAATATTTATTCAAAGGAAAATTCGGATTTATTGAAGTAAAGTATTATGCACATATTAAAACGTTAGTATTTACAATTATTTTTAAATTATCTTAGTTTTAGTTTTAAAATTTAATTAAAAATAATTTAAGCTCCTAAAGAAACATAGACTTGTGTCTAAAGAACACATCTGAGTTTTGTAATCCTCTCATGCTAGTATTCCTGCAGCTGCACTGGACTTATTTGATTACATGCTCGCCTTGGATCCTAGTAAGCGCTGCACTGCTGAACAGGCTCTTCAGTGCGAGTTCCTCCGAGATGTGGAACCCTCAAAAATGCCTCCACCAGAGTAAGTGACTTTTTATCCTATTATTATTATATATTAGTATTATATTTATTATATTAAAACACAGTTTTAATAACATTTATATATGATGATAAGATATTTCATGCCTGGTTATGAGAAAAGAAATATAATAAAGGAAAGATAAAACAGCAGTAATACACATAATTTGCACATCTGGGATAGAGATGCTTGCTTAATGTTTACCCATAGGGCTAGCAAAAATAGCTGCCTTCTAGCTAATTTTAGGTTTGATTGACCTCAAGATTTAATAATATATTTCAACTCTAAGAAAATATTACTGCTGCCGGGCGTGGTGGCTCATGCCAGTAATCCCAGCACTTTGGGAGGCCGAGGCAGGCGGATCATGAGGTCAGGAGTTTGAGACCAGCCTGGCCAACATGGCAAAACCCTGTCTCTACTAAAAATACAAAAATTAGCCAGACGTGGTGGCAGGTGCCTGTAATCCCAGCTACTTGGGAGGCTGAGGCAGGAGAATCGCTTGAACCCGGGAGGCGGAGGTTGCAGTGAGCCAAGATCGTGGCATTGCGCTCCAGCCTGGGTGACAAGAGCAAGACTCCATCTCAAAAAAAAAAAAAAAAAGAAAATATTACTGCTGTTGCTATTCTAATACTACTTCTACTAAATACTTAACACTACTACTGGTACTGCTATAGCTATAATTTTGAGTGCCATGCTAAGCATTTTTCATTTATTACATTAATCTTTATAACCTTATAAGGTAGGTATTAGTATTATTATCATCACCACTTTACAGAGGAGGAAGCAGGCTCAGAGAGGTTAAGAAACTTGCCCAAGAATATAAATCTAGTAAAGGGTACAGCCAGCTCTCAAATTCACATTAGTCCAATAAGTAAGAGAGGTTCTGAAAATACTTTATAGCATAGTATACAATATAAATTGCTTATCATTGAATGAAAGAATATTAGTATCAGAAGCCTGTATAGAAAGAATTATTGTCTGATGGGGGAAATATACAGAGTTTGGGAGTCAAAATAGCTGGCTTCTCTTGAACCTGTACCTTCAAATGGCTCCTGTTATTTCTCTAGAATTGATTTGGGGAGTGGAGGGAAGGAAAAACAGTTCATTTGCATTCCTTGACAGGATCTAGAAACCTTGTAGGTATTTTCTTAGTAATTTTTTTTTTTTTTTTGTCTTGAGACAAATTCTCACTCTGTCTCCCAGGCTGGGGTGCAGTGGCACGATCTCAGCTTACTGCAACCTCTGCCTCTCAGGTTCAAGTGATTCTCCTGCCTCAGCCTCCCGAGTAGCTGGGATTACAGGCATGCACCACCACATCTGGCTAATTTTTGTATTTTTAGTAGAGATGGGGTTTCACCATGTTGGCCAGGCTGATCTCGAACTCCTGACCTCAGGTGATCCACCCACCTTGGCCTCCTAAACTGCTAGGATTACAGATGTGAGCCACCACACCCAGCCTTTTCTTAATAATTTTTAAAATGATAAGGAGCATCATTAAAAGCAAGCCTATTATCTATAATAATAATATGTTTCCATGTAATAAAAATAGCATATTTTAAATGAACAGACATGGGCTCTGGAGTTCAAATCCTGGTTCTTCTACTTACCAGTTAGATAGTGCTTATTATATTTCTATGAGGCTGTCATATTCAGCTTCAGTAAGCTTTTATTGAGCAGTACATGGTTGGCCTTTATGGGATGATTTGAGAGCCAAAAAGGATCTATTATCTGACATCATGAGGGACCTGAATTTTTCACTGTTGAATTAATTGTTTCATGTTTGCTTTTTTCTTAGTGTATCTCAGTAATCTTAAAACTTGGGCTCAGTACCCCTTCAAATAACATTTTTTAAACTTCTGATTTGGAAAAATTTCAACTCTACAGAAAAATAGGAAGAATAGTACAAAGAGTATTCATGCATATCCTTTATCTAGATTCAACAGTTACTAATAGATGGACACATTTGCTTTATCACTCTCTACCTTCTTCCTGAACTAGTTGGATATCATGTTGTGGAGGTGACACTTATAAATATGTAATCATATCTGTAAGAACTAGGACTTTATTCTACATGCATACCATATAAAGCATATGAAATTTAACATGAGAATATTTAATGGTCAATCAATATTCAGATTTCCCCAGTTGACCCAATAATTTCCTTTATAGGCTTTTTTTTTTAAGATAAAGAATTTTTCAAAGGTCAGCATTCTATTTATTTGTTATGTCCTTTTCATCTTTAATCA
Source organism: Hylobates moloch (assembly GCF_009828535.3). Lineage (NCBI taxonomy): Eukaryota > Metazoa > Chordata > Mammalia > Primates > Hylobatidae > Hylobates > Hylobates moloch. The sequence goes on along the minus strand of NW_026652276.1, from coordinate 129,141,660 downwards.
CTCCCTAGGGAAGAGATCTTCTGACATTTAACATTTTTTAAAATTCCAAGCTAGCTGTTTGGTAAAATATTTCACAATTTGTATTTGATTGCTTTCTTTTTATCAGAATTAGATTAAGAGTTTGGGGGGCAAGAATATAATGTTGGTGGTGATCCTGCTCTGTGATAATTATGTTCAAGAGAACATAATGTTACTTTGTACCATTATTATTGGTAATGATAACTTTGACCAAGAGATGTAACCACTGTACTTAAAAATGTCAGCATAGTAAATGCTGACATTTTTAAGTAGAGCAGTTACATCACTCTTGTAAATATATCAAGTGGAAAGCAACTATCATAGCATTTTGATATCCACCACCAATAGTCATTTAGAAAATGTTGAGCAGTTGTACATTGTTCCATTTTCATCTTGAACTTATGTTACTCCTGTAGGCTTTTATTCTAATGTAAAATATTTATGCTAGAAAGTATTTTATTGATTACTGTATTATATATTTTAAAAAACAAATATATGTATGTAAATGGAAATTAAATTTCACATTTCCTGTGACTAAAAGCTCTCTTCTTGATTAAATTGTCATTGCAAATATCAGTAATGAATATTTCCTTATTTATTTATTATTTATTGACAGAGTTTTACTCTTGTTGCCTCAGCCTGCCGAGTACCTGGGATTACAGGCATGCACTACCACGCCCGGCTAATTTTGTATTTTTAGTAGAGGCAGGGTTTCTCCATGTTGGTCAGGCTGGTCTTGAACTCCGGACCTCAGGTGATCCACCCTTCTTGGCCTCCCAAAGTGTTGGGATTATAGGCGTGAGCCACCGCGCCTAGCCCGAGTATTTCCATTTTAAATAAAGAAAAAATTAGTAAATTTTGTTGGAAGTACAACCTAATGAAAGAGAGGGCTGAGATTTTTTTCCCAAGTAGTTTGCATATCTGTTGATTAATATTGCTTATTCTAGAATGAGACATATTTCCATATGAATTCCAATTTTATTTTTTAGTTTTATAAGTATGCTTGTAAATTAGCATTTGAGAATGTAAGGAGTTTTGTCATAGTTATATCACTGAGTCCTTGGAACTCCTTCGACGTTATGTGTGAAAAGTCTTTCATCAAAAATGATTTTAGACTGGGCGCAGTGGCTCACGCCTGTAATCCCAGCACTTTGGGAGGCCGAGGCAGGTGGATCACAAGGTCAGGAGTTCAAGACCAACCTGGCCAGGATGGTGAAACCCTGTCTCTACTAAAAATACAAAAATTAGCTGGGTGTGGTGGTGGGTGCCTGTCATCCCAGCTACTCGGGAGGTGGAGGTTGCAGTGAGCCAAGATGGCACCACTGCTCTCCAGTCTGGGCGACAGAGTGAGACTCCATCTCCAAAAAAAAAAAAAAGATTTAAAGGACGGGCACAATGGCTCATGCCTGTAATCTCAGCACTTCAGGAGGCCGAGGCAGCAGGATCACTTGATGCCAGGAGTTTGAGATCAACCTGGCCGACATGGCGAAACCCTAGCTGTACTAAAAATACAAAAATTAGCTGGGCATGGTGGCATGTGCCTGTAATCCCAGCTACTCAGAAGGCTGAGGCAGGGGAGTCACTTGAGCCTGGGAGGTGGAGATTGCAGTAAGCCAAGATCTTGCCACTGCACTCCAGCCTGGGTGACAGCAGACTTGAGAGGCCAAGGGGGTGGATCCCTTGGGCCCAAATTGAGACCAATCTGGGCAACATGGTAAATCTACTCTACTAAAATACAAAAAAATGCCTGTAATCCCAGCTACTCCAGAGGCTGAGGCATGAGAATCGCTTGAGCTTGGGAAATGGAGGCTGCAGTGAGCCGAAATCGCACCACTGCGCTCCAGCTTGGGCAACAGAGCGAGACTCTGTCTCCAAAAAAAAAGATTCTAATGACCTTCCAGGTGTTAAGATTCTTTCTCCTTCAGTTTTTTGGATAGTAAAGAATTGGAGGCTGGGCATGGTGACTCATGCCTGTAATCCCAGCACTTTGGGAACCAAGGCAGGAGGATTGCTTGAGGCCAGGAGTTTGAGACCTACCTGGGTAACATAAGGAGACCCTGTCTTTACCAAAAAAAAAAGATGAGGAATTAGAGATCACATGATCTAAAGAAGGATTTCTTATCTAGTAATTATTTGCCTTTGCAGTTGTCTTACCAATGCTTATGAAATGACATTTTCTAGTACTTGTTACTTTTTCTTTTCACAGCACGTTTAATCCAGTATACCTAGAAAAGATTAGGAAATCAGCATGTAATATCAGTGCTACTTTGCCAATCCATTTTTAAAATTGTTTCTTAATTATGTTTTTTAAGTATTTTGCCAAAACCTTGGAACTGTAGGTTTATCCCACTCAATTTATGGGAAATGCCTACCTTATAATCTAAACTATCCTTATTGTAAAGCAAATCACCTAAATCAGACTTAATTTTATCAGAACATATCTGACTGCATTTTTTCATTAAAAACAAATATGTTAAAAACACATTCGAGGAACATTCTGTAAGCTATCTGTAACAAATTATGGAATGAATCCTGTTGGATACATTACTAAAGCAGTCAAGTAAAGATTATCAGATTGATCCAGTATTTAAATAAAAACATTTTATAAACAATATAATACAATATCTCTCACTATTTTGCAATATGATGTAATGAGTAGTTAAAATTATACATTACTTATGAGGTAAGGACTATGAAGAAATACATGGTATTCCTTTAGAAAGTTGGAAGGTGTATCAAACTCTTTTGATCAACTTTTTAGGAATAATCAAATGAGAGAATGGGGTATTTAAAAATCGGAAATAGGCCAGGCACAGTGGCAGTGGCTCATGCCTATAATTCCAGCACTTTGGGAAGCCGAGGCAGACAGATCACTTGAGGCCAGGAGTTCAAGACCAGCCTGGCCAACATGGTGAAACTCTGTCTCTAGTAAAAATACAAAAATTAGGCCGGGCGCAGTGGCTCATACCTGTAATCCCAGCACTTTGGGAGGCCGAGGCGGGCAGATCACGAGATCGAGACCATCCTGGCCAACATGGTGAAACCCCATCTCTACTAAAAATACAAAATTAGCAGGGTATGGTGGCACATGCCTGTAATCCCAACTACTTGAGAGGCTGAGGTACAAGAATTGCTTGAACCCGGGAGGCAGAGGTTGCAATGAGCTGAGATCACACAATTGCACTCCACCCTGGGTGACAAGAGTGAAACTGTCTCAAAAACAAACAAAAAAGTTAGAAATAACTCCATTAATTGTATTAGATGCCCTGTCAAATGTAAAGTATATATAGCTAGAAAGTGAATTAGACTAGCTGCCAGCCTGTAAGCTTTAACAGCAAGTAAAAAGCTTTAAGCCATTTATAAGACAAAATATCAGTTGCCATTAGAATAAATATTGCCCAATAATGATTTGATGGAAATAGTTGTAAACTATTAATTAAATGATCAGCGATATCAAACATGAATTAATACATTGCCTACTTTGTAAGAGGCACTGCTGAAGAGCTTGCACATGTTAACATACAGTACTACCCCGTGAGGTAGATAGTATTGTTAATCCCATTTTTAAAGACAAGGAAAATGAGGCACAGAGGTCCAGTTATTTGCCTAAGACACATCAAGTAAGTGACTGAGCTGGCATTTGAACCTTCAAGAAAGCAAATAAAAGTTTGGTTATCTGGAAAACATTCCTGATCCATCTGAAAGTGTCGGCATCAGTAACCTGTACTATTTTAGCTATTTCTTGGGTAAAGTTTATCTTTCCTAGAGATGAGTGTTAAGATCATCCATAAAGAATCTCTTACTTTTAAGGGGGCCAGGTACGGTAGCTCATGCCTGTAATCCCAGCACTTTGGGAGGCCAAGGCTGGCAGATCACCTGAGGTCAGGAGTTCGAGACCAGCCTGGTCAACATGGGGAAATCCCATCTCTACTAAAAATACAAAAATTAGCCAGGCATGGTGGCGTGTGCCTGTAATTCCAGCTACTGGGGAGGCTGAGGCAGGAGAATTGCTTGAACCTGGGAGGCGAAGGTTGCAGTGAGCCGGGATAGCACCACTGCACTCCAGCCTGGGTGACAGAGCAAGAGAGCAAGATTCCATCTCAAAAAAAAAAGGAAAGAAAATAATCTCTTACTTTTAAATTGTGGGAGGGAACAAAAGCCCTTTTTAATGGATTACTTTGCTTTGCTCTCATGGGGCTGTCCTTCAAGAGCAGTGCATTCCCTGAGCTTCAGGATAGAAAGGTGGAATCACTCCAGTTACCCCACTCTGCAGTACTACAGTATATCTGAATTTAAGGTATCCCAACAGAGACTGAGGCCCACATCATATCATACACACACTTAGAAAGGAAATTCTTTGGCGGGTTTATAATGCCTGAAAGCTTCCCAATATCGATATTTCAAATTGTCCCTTTGTTTGTTACTCCAGGAGGTTTTTACACGCTGAGGCAATGCATCATAGTAAGATGGCTGAGAGGTATGCCTTTGTTTTGTTTTTGGACCTCAGGTGCATAGACTTGGTTTAATCATAATCCTTGTGTTACTCATCATTGGTCCATGCATGGCTCTCTTTTATTTATTTTAGTTACTTTAGTTATTTTAAATAAGCAGCCATGAACCTACCAGACAAAAGCTAAAATGCTGAAAATAACATACTTTAATCATATTACCCCTACCCCCACCAACCTATCCCCTTGCCTTCCTCCACCTGAGGTAACCATCATCCCTGTTTTCTTTTGTATATACTTTTTGTTGCCATCTATATGTACTCATAAAAGGTTATATTTTAAAATTTTAATTGTTAATTTTATAAAAGCACGTCATGCTGTTTGTAATATTTTGGGAATGACTTTTTAAACTAATATTGCTAAGATTCAACCATATTATTGCATCTGCCTTTATTTTATAACATGAGTAACTGTGAAAGAGGAGATGTAAAAGAAGAACTTGCTTAAACAAGCAGGCCATCCTCAAAGCTCAGTCTTAGGAAAGCAGACATATGGATATGGAAATTCCTTTAAAAAAATTCCAGGTGTACTCTCTTGGAGAGTCTTCATGTACCTCCTAGAGGTAAACAGATCCAGGTTGAGGACTATAGGTATATATTACCAGGTGGGGTTGCTTAAGGGAATTTGTAGATATTCTGGGCAAGTTTATTCACCTTTCTAAGCCTCAAGTTTCTCATCTTTAAAATAGATATAACAGTAACGTTCCATTAAATACTTTATTAGGGTAAGAAGAAAGCATTTATAAACCAAATATTTGTGTCTTTAAGCAAAAGTTATTCTCTAGTGTTATCAGTTGGATGAAGTTACTTTAAGATAGAATTGACTAGTTGGGCAGTTTGGGTAGTTGTTATTCACAACTCTGTTGATAAATGAGCCACTCTATGCTAGTATTACCTATTTTGAAAACTCGTCTATAGCATCAGTTTAATTCTAGAGCATTTGGATAGGCAAGCAAGTTAGTAAAAAGTAAGCTTTTACTGTAAAGTTCTTCACAAATGTTATATTCTAGCCTTACTCTTTTTTTTTTTTTTTTTTGAAATAGGGTCTGGCTTTGTCACCCAGGCCGGAGTGCAGTGGCATGATCTTGGCTCTCTGCAGCCTCTGCCTCCCGGGCTGAAGCCATCCTCCCACCTCACCATCCCAAGTAGCTGGGACTACAGACACGTGCCACCACGACTGGCTAATTTTTTTGTAGAGACAGGGTTTCACCATGTTGCCCACGCTGGTGAACTCCTGAGCTCAAGTGATCCACCACCCACCTTAGCCTCCCAAACTGCCGGGATTACAGGCATGAGCCACTGCGCCTGGCCCTTTACTACTTTTTTATCCCATATCTGGTTTCTGCAAATGGCATGTTTTTCTTTTTTGTGTGACAAGGCCTGGCTCTGTTGCCTAGGCTGGAGTGCATTTACATGATCTCAGCTCACTGCAACCACCACCACCTGGGCTCAAGCTATTCTTCCACTTCAGCCTCCCAAGTAGCTGGGACTGCAGGTGCACAACACCATGCCCAACTAATTTTTGTATTTTTGGCAAAGACGGGGTTTTGCCATGTTGCCCAGGCTGGTCTTGAACTCCTGGGCTCAAGCAATCCTCCCGTCTTGGCCTCCCTAAGCACTGGGATTATAGGTGTGAGCCACTGTGCCTGGTTGGAAATGGCATATTTTTCTGCCTTCTTTTTCATGTCTTATTCAGTGTTATGATGTACTATCATAAGAACTGACTTTGAAAGGTTGCACCAACAGCAATAGTGGTTTTTTTTTTTTTTTTTGAACGGAGTCTTGCTTGTCACTCAGGCTGGAGTACAGTGGCACAATCTTGGCTCACTGCAACCTCCACCTTCTGGGTTCAAGCAATTCTCCTGCCTCAGACTCCTGAGTAGCTGGGATTACAGGTGCCTGCCACCATGCCTGGCTAATTTTTGTATTTTTAGTAGAGACGGGGTTTTGCCATGTTGGCCAGGCTGATCTCGAACTCCTGACCTCAGATGATCCACCTGTGTCGGCCTCCCAAAGTGCTGGGATTACAGGCATGCCCGGCATAGTAGCCTATTTTTATGAATATATATTCTTCCTTCATAATTTTGATAAATGATTATTTATTGATTATTCAAAAGCCAAAGAAAAATAGCTTATCTGTAAAGACAAAGCAAGCCCTGAAGGAAGTGGGACAATAAGGATGATTTTTATTGGAAGAGTTTTACAGAGCCATTCTATGAAGTCTTCAAGAACTATTTGGGGTGGGGGCATAACTTTGGTGCTACGTAGTAACTGTAGCATTTTTTGTTAAGAAATCCCATTTACAATTTAATTCCTTTTTTTTTTTTTTCAGTCTTCCTTTATGGCAAGATTGTCATGAGTTATGGAGTAAAAAGCGAAGAAGACAGAAGCAGATGGGCATGACTGATGACGTTTCCACAATTAAAGCCCCCAGGAAGGACTTGTCTCTGGGCTTGGATGACAGCAGAACCAACACACCCCAGGGTGTGCTGCCATCTTCACAGCTGAAATCTCAGGGCAACTCAAATGTGGCACCTGGTCAGTAATGCTTCCATGGGTTGGTTTTCTTCACATTGTTTTGCAGTTAATGCTGATCATATTGCTGTAGTGTTAAAGCATCTTGTGGCTAACAATGAAAATTAACATTTATTCACTAAACTAGACATTTCTTTGTGCCAGTACAGAAGTTTCATTGCTATTGGCACCACAATTTTAAGTAATCTTAAGGTAACTTATAAAGAAGCATCAAATTTACCTGACTGGCAAGCCCTCGGATTTCTGTATTTCCTTTTTACTCTTAGTGCAGGAGTCAGTAGGTCTTTTACTGACACTGCTCTCAGTGAGGCTCAGCATTCAATGTCTATAGATGCTTAAGCAGTAGGAAGAAAGGTATAAGAAGACAGCCAAACATCATAATGAGAGCTCTTTCAAACGATTTATAGCGTCCTCATGTCACTCCTAATGTTATAATTTCTGTGGTTATATTAAAGAGTCTTAAAGATTGGGGCCAGGCATGCTGGCTCACGCCTGTAATCCTAGCACTTTGGTAGGCCGAGGTGGCTGGATCACCTGAGATCAGGAGTTCGAGACCAGCCTGGCCAACATCGCGAAACCCCGTCTCTATTAAAAATACAAAAATTAGCTAGGTGTGGTGGCACACACCTGTAATCCCAGCTACTTGGATGCTGAGGAAGAAGAATCGCTTGAACCTGGGAGGTGGAGGTTGCAGTGAGCCGGGATTGCACCACTGCACTCCAGCCTGCACGACAGGAGTGAGACTCCTTCTCAAAATATATGTGTGTGAGTGTGTGTGTGTGTGTGTGTGTGTGTGTATCCGATATTTGTGCCCAAAATAACTTAAAATATGAGAAGGGAAGGCCAGGCATGGTGGCTCACGTCTGTAATCCCAGCTCTTTGGGAGGCCACGATGGGCAGACCACTTGAGCCCATGAGTTCGAGACCAGCCTAGATAACTTCCTGAAACTCTGTCTCTACTAAAAATACAAAAAAAAGTTAGCCACTGTGGCCTGGATGATAAAGTGAGACCCTGTCTTAAAAAATCAAAAGAGAAAAGAGAAAAATCAGTATTATGATTAAGAAGTGAGAATTCCAGGCTGGGCATGGTGGCTCATGCCTGTAATCCCAGCACTTTGGGAGGCCGAGGTGGGTGGATCACCTGAGGTCAGGAGTTCAAGACCAGCCTGGCCAACACGGCAAAACCCTGTCTCTACTAAAAACAAAATAACTGGCCAGGGGCAGTGGCTCACACCTGTAATCCCAGCACTTTGGGAGGCTGAGGCGGGTGGATCATGAGGTCAGGAGATCGAGACCATCCTGGCTAACATGGTGAAATCCCGTCTCTACTAAAAATACAAAAAATTAGCCGGGCGTGGTGGCAGGCGCCTGTAGTCCCAGCTACTCGGGAGGCTGAGGCAGGAGAATGGCATGAACCCGGGAGGCAGAGCTTGCAGTGAGCCAAGATCGTGCCACTGCACTCCAGCCTGGGCCACAGAGCGAGACTCTGTCTCAAAAAAAAAAAAAAAATTAGCCAGGCATGGTGGCACGTGTAATCCCAGCTCCTAGTGGGGGCTGAGGCAGGAAAATTGCTTGAACCTGGGAGGCAGAGGTTACATATCACGCCACTGCACTCCTGCCTGGGCAACATAGCAAGACTCCGTCTCAAAAAAAAAAAAAAAAAGGAGAATTCTGGTTTTTTGAAAAAAGGATGAATCCTCTGAGTTATTTTCTTCTCCGTCATCAGTAAGTATGCTGAAATAAGAAAACGCCCCTTCAGCAAAAGAGGCACCTCAATTAAAGACCACGTCCCTGAATTCACATGGAGAGACTACCTGTGGTAATAGGGAAATGAAAATAAGGAAAAATGACTTTTGATGTGTAGCAAACGAGCATGCTCACGGGTCATAAGAAGAACTCGGCCGGGCGCGGTGGCTCACACCTGTAATCCCAGCACTTTTTGGGAGGCCGAGGTGGGCGGATCACAAGGTCAGGAGATCGAGACCATCCTGGCTAACACGGTGAAACCCCGTCTCTACTAAAAATACAAAAAATTAGCTGGGCGCAGTGGCGGGCGCCTGTAGTCTCAGCTACTTGGGAGGCTGAGGCAGGAGAATGGCGTGAACCCGGGAGGTGGAGCTTGCAGTGAGCCGAGATCGCGCCTCTGCACTCCAGCCTGGGCGACAGAGCGAGACTCCATCTCAAAAAAAAAAAGAACTTGCAGAAGTATCTCAAAATATATAAAGAGAATATAAAAGCATTAAACACCAGTTTTGCATCATCTTAGAGTTCCTCTTCTATCCGTCTGTCATCCGTGATTATGGGAATTGCTTATCATTGCAGTCTTATAGTTACCATATATGGTATTATATGCATTTGAGCCTTGTCGTTATATGTGATTCAGATAAGTTTGCGTGAGGGAGGACCTGTGTAAATTATCCCAAGTCTAAACTGAAAGTTGGAAAAACAACTGAATCCCTATTACTGGTGATGAGTTAATACTATCGTACGCATATATTAATAATAAGCATATTTCTGTAGGCATTCCTAACTTACCCAAAGTTACAAAAAAAAAAAGGTAATTTGGCCAGGCGCAGTGGCTCACCCCTGTAATCCCAGCACTTTGGGAGGCCAAGGCGGGTGGATCACGAGGTCAGGAGGTCGAGACCATCCTGGCTAACATGGTGAAAACCTCGTCTCTACTAAAAATACAAAAAATTAGCCGGGCAAGGTGGCGGGCGCCTGTGGTCCCAGCTACTCGGGAGGCTGAGGCAGGAGAATGGCATGAACCCCGGGGGGCGGAGCCTGCAGTGAGCCAAGATCACGCCACTGCACTCCAGCCTGGGCGACAGCGAGACTCTGTCTCCAAAAAGGTAATTTGAAGAAAAACACAGGCATTTTATCAGAATCTGCAAAACGTCATAGTTTCAATATAGTGCAAAGATAACCTTAGATTTTGCATAATAAACTTTATTTTAGAGAAAGTACGATGTAGTTAAGAGCTCAGATTATGGAATCAGAATATTGGATTCAGATCTCACCTCTGCCACTTACAGAATATTTGACCTTGGGCAAGTTGCTTGGTCTCTTTCGGTGTCAGTTTCTTCTCAGTAAAAGGAGGCTAACAGTAGAGTCTGCCTTGTAAGGTTGTTGTAAGGAATAAAGGATATTAAATTCTTAGAAGGTATGTGACACTCCCTTAGCTGTCATCATTATCATTATTCATTTCCCATTCACAGTGTGCTGTTTCCTGGTTAAATCCGTAACATGAGTTTTTAGTAGTGGTCTTGATTTTCCTTTTGAAGTTATTTACCCCTAAAGATTTATTCAAAATTGACTGCAGTTCTTTTTATGTACAGGTACATTTTAAATGTACATGATATTTAACTAGACTTGAGGTTTTCTTTTTACAGTATTTCTTAAATACTCTCCCTCAAATATACATTTTCGTATGGTAATACAGAGCCATTTTGGTGTGGGGGTGGGAGGAGCTGTGAATTATGACAGTTCTAATTAATATAATTTTGTCTTTAGTAAAAACAGGCCCTGGACAGCACTTAAACCACAGTGAATTGGCAATTCTACTAAACCTACTACAATCTAAAACAAGTGTTAATATGGCTGATTTTGTCCAAGTGTTGAACATTAAGGTAAACTCTGAGACTCAACAGCAGCTAAATAAAATAAACCTTCCTGCTGGAATTTTGGCAACAGGTGAAAAACAGACAGATCCATCAACACCACAACAGGAGTCTTCGAAACCTTTGGGAGGAATTCAGCCTTCTCAGACCATCCAGCCTAAAGTGGAGACTGATGCTGCCCAGGCGGCTGTGCAGAGTGCATTTGCAGTTCTGTTGACTCAGTTAATAAAGGCTCAACAGTCAAAGCAGAAAGATGTGCTACTAGAAGAGAGGGAAAATGGATCGGGACATGAAGCGTCATTACAACTCAGGCCACCTCCAGAACCTAGCACTCCGGTGTCGGGTAAGTGTGCAGATACCAGACCACTAACATGGCTGCATTACATCGTCTACTCAGTGTTGCTGACTATATATAATGTGTATAGTTCAGTGACATTGCCAAAAGATGTCCTGAAAAATCTCAGGTTACTGGCAATAGGTTGGTTTTTCAGTCTGTTTACTTCCAGGAATGGATTCTTTAACAAATTATCCATGTGAGATATAACTCATTATGAATGGTAAAGATATTTCTAAGGTAAACCTATGGTTAAGAAATAATATTTAACTCCAAATACAAAAGGATGCTTGACTAAGGCATAATTTATGTATACAGTAGCTTTTGTTCCTCAAGCAATGAAGTGTATGTGAATTATGCTGGGTGCAGTGGCTCATACCTGTAATCCCAGCACTATGAGAAGCTGAAGTGGGAAGATTGCCTGAACCCAGGAATTCGATACCTATCTGTGCAACATAGTGAGACCCTGTCTCTAAAAAAATTTTTTTTAATTAACTGGGCGTGGTAGCACATGCCTATGGTTCCAGCTACTTGGAAGGCTGAGGTGGGTGGATCACTTGAGCCTAGGAGGTCAAGGCTGCAGTGAGCTGTCATCACTCCACTGCACTCCAGTCTGGGTGACAGAGCGAGACCGTGTCACAAAAAAAAAAAATTTTTTTTTTTTTTTTAAAGAGAAGCCATATACAGTAAAATTTACCAGTTACCGTAGTACTTGTAAACTTTTTGCTTTTTTCATTTAACATTTTGCCAGAGATGGAACTTCTAATCATCTTTAGGACTACCTACAGGAAACACTGAGTATTTTGAATATTTAGTTTTCCATGGTAACTTTTGACCTTGTTTTTGCTCTGTTTCACTTAGGACAAGATGACCTCATCCAGCATCAAGATATGAGGATCTTGGAGCTAACGCCAGAACCAGACCGGCCTCGAATTCTGCCTCCTGACCAACGACCTCCCGAGCCTCCTGAACCACCACCAGTCACTGAGGAAGATCTAGATTATCGGACAGAAAACCAGCATGTACCCACCACCAGTTCTTCATTAACTGACCCTCATGCTGGAGTGAAGGCAGCCCTGTTACAGCTGCTTGCTCAGCATCAGCCCCAGGATGACCCCAAAAGAGAAGGTGGGATTGATTATCAAGCAGGAGACACTTACGTGTCCACTTCAGACTACAAGGACAACTTTGGATCCTCCTCTTTCTCTTCTGCTCCTTATGTTAGCAATGATGGTCTAGGAAGCAGTTCTGCTCCACCACTAGAACGACGTAGTTTCATTGGAAATTCAGATATTCAGTCTTTGGATAACTACAGTACTGCTTCATCTCATTCTGGTGGTCCACCTCAGCCTTCTGCCTTTTCTGAGTCATTTCCCAGTTCCGTAGCTGGATATGGAGACATTTACCTCAATGCTGGTCCCATGTTGTTTAGTGGAGACAAGGACCATAGATTTGAATATAGCCATGGTCCTATTGCAGTCCTGGCAAACAGCAGTGACCCTTCCACGGGGCCAGAGAGTACTCATCCTTTGCCAGCAAAGATGCACAACTATAACTATGGTGGTAACTTACAGGAAAATCCGAGTGGCCCCAGCCTCATGCATGGACAGACCTGGACTTCTCCTGCCCAAGGACCTGGATATTCACAAGGATACAGGGGACATATTAGCACATCAACTGGCAGAGGCAGAGGCAGAGGGTTACCATACTGAGTATCTGTTTTTCCTCAGGCACATCATTTTTATCTGGAAAGACTTTTCTAGCTGCAGTTTAAGGCAGCAATCCAAGAGACTTGAATAATAATAATTCAACAACAGCTTTATTTTTATGTGGAGAAGGGTCTTGCATACAATAGTTTAAAAAAGACAAAAAAAAACCTTTGCTTAAATTCATGCTGTTCTAAAAACTAGATCTATCGATTGTACATCTTCACAAATTCTAGTTAACAATTTTATTTTGTATTCTTGCAGTTTTAAGTGGATGCTAATTTTAGGGACATAAGCCTTTTATGGCCCTCTTGCAGATCTTCTGAACTATGCACATTTGTGCTTTTTTTGTAAGTTTGGACCAACTTTTATGTAACAAACAGCCCCTTCCCACCTCCAGTTTTACAACAATCAGAAAGGGCACTGATTTATTTGGTATTTTTCTTTTTACAAAGCTACCTTTAGTCAAAGGTCACTGTCAGTCTTTGCACCTGCTTTCAGTGTTATTGTGAAAGGTGTACTTTGTGCTCATTTCAGAAAATAAAACACAACCTTTCTCTTGATGCAAGTTTTATAAAAAATATGGTCAACGTTATTTTTGTTTTGTTTTGCAGATTATCATAGCCTAGCAAAATGCATTTAAATGAAATAGTGGGTTTTATATGAAAACTATGGGTGGGGTGGGGAGGGAAAGTAAGTGCCTTAACAGGTAAGCTTAAGGTCTGAAAAAAATAGTTAACTTTTACCCCCATTTGTCTTTTAAAGGGAATCAATGCATTAAAAAGTCAAGAAACTCAAGTTTTCAGGGGCTGCCTATTCAGTTCCTGTTAGGTCCATTCCCTCTGCCTGTCACACTTTCTCCTTTCCTGCCTGTCCTTGGGCTGTGTTACCTTTCACTACCACCTTCTCTTGATAGGGGAGTGAGAGCAAAGAAAGGGAGTAGAACTGCAATCAGTACATATTGTTTGAGAAGTTCTAAAAAGTTTTGTCATTTAAATGGTTGAAAGTAATAGCTCCAGGGGAATTTTAGAGTACCATTTTCTTTCAGGCTGCCATATTATCCCTGTTTCCATTTGCCATGGATAATTGGAGGGCCATAGTATAGAAGCAAGAGTTAATAACAGAACTTGCATAAATGTGTTAAAGTTCATGGGGGAGGGGTGGCAAATACCATATTTTAAGTTATGCAATTGCCCTTTTAAGAAAGTCAATTCTATTCACTTGTTAACTAGAAACATTGCCTAGATTGAATTTATTGAAGCAAAAAGAAAAGGCAATGAGAGAGAACTTTTATCTTCCTTCCTGTCACCTTCTATAAAGTTGATTATGACTTCTGCCAGACTTAGAGCAACAACTTTAGTTCATTTTAACATTTTTTTTTTTCATGAAGAGCATCAAAGAATGGAGTAGTCCTTACTTAAACTGTAATGGTGTCAAGTCTCACTGTGTGCACACTCTACACATACACACACAATTATAATAATTCTAGAAAGGAACCAAAGGTAAATAACCAGTGTTTCCATTATCACTAAATGGAAAAATTGACTGGAAGTTAGAGTTGTGCCAATTAATCATCTTGTTCATTAACTGTTCTGGTAACTTACCTTTTTTTATTGGAATCTTAAATTGGAACAACTGTTACAGAATGTATATTGCTCCAGTTCTAAAGCCAGTTAACCCTGTGCCCTCTAACTTATGAACCTTCATTTCAAAACAGTATGTGGGAAGCACTGTAGTTTGATAACAGTAAAATTATTTTAAAGAGGATAATTTACCATTTTACTACTATAAAATAAGTTGGTATCAGTTGACCATTTTATTTTTTGATGGACTTTTTTTGTTGGGAGAAAGGAATGGAAGAAAAAAATATTTTGCTTTTATTTGAATATTGATTACTAACAACTTATAAACTACATTGCAGGAAATGAAGAAATATTTTGAAATTAGCAAAATAACAACAGTATTCAGGTATCTGAAATTTTAATATGGTGAGTCTTAGAGCTTTAGACTTTCCTATAAGTGACAATATCTAAGTTATTCTTAATAGTCACACTTGATAATTCTGCTGACCATAAGCAGCTAACCTACAGTTGAAGATATTTATGTGACATGAATAGCCTGTGTTTTAAAAATTAAATATTTTATATAAAATTGAACTGTGTTTGGATAGTTTTTCTAATCAAACATTTCAGTTACATATTTATGTTGGGAGAGTGGCTGGGAGGACAGGGAAATTGTTGCTTTGAAATTGAAAATTTGAACTAGAACCTCTAATATTATCCTAAGACAGCATTGCTTGTGAGACATACCAGTCTTTTATATATCACTTAGAAGAAAAAATGTTGCCGATTAAACCACAATACAATGCTAAGACATCATCAATTGTAAGCTGCATCCCAGATTCAGACATATTATATGAAAATATTTGTCTTATAATTGATGAAATATAGTAAAAAATTTTAATGCTTCCCTCCATAGCATTTAATATTTTAATTCAGTGAATTTGGATTAATAGAACAAAGTTGGGAAATCACTAGTTCTGTAGGTTATAACAGCAGTCATCGCTGAAAATTTGAGTGAAATCTAAAGAACACAAAATATTGCTTAAATTTTTTGGAAAAAAGCAGGTGAGTCAGATTGCAAGTTAAGAAGACAAAAATATAGAAGATTTGACCTGCCAAAGAAGAAAGTATTTATCTTCTCCCACGTGAAATTCCCTTTTGTATTTACTGACACAGTAGGTTTTTCTGCATGCAACTCAGTATGTTTCCCACGTCTTCATTATTTGTTGGAGAGTTGCAAGTCATTTGTGAAACCTTAAAATGCTAATTTTAAGGAGTTGTCATTTGTGGAATGTGAAATAAGGTAATAATTCTAGCTGTGATTCAGAGCTTTATTCTGTCAGCAAATACAGTCAGTGCCTACAACATGCCAGGTACTCATCTAGTCCTTGGGGTACATCAATAAACATCAACAGTGTTAAATCATACTTTCAGTGTGCTGACAGTGAGCAAGATTTTTTAAATGTCTGGAGAAGCTAGTGGTATTTACTACCCTCAGCTGTATCTAAATTGTGCTTAAGCGAATGTAGGGCATGAAAATTTGAGTATCTTTTTGAAATTTTAAATTGAAATTTGGATAGAGATGGTTTTGGAAAGAAATCAAACAACTGGAAATTCAGTGATAAAATTTTAAGTTGAATCTTGTCAGTTTGCAATGGCCTATTTGTAAGAAATATCAAGACTTCTTGAGAAAAATGAAAAGTGAATACATAAATGCTTAAAATCTGGTACTTCTGAGTTAAGGTTTTGCTGTTTGCTTTGAGCTTAATCCAATTTGGGATGATTTTTCATCCTAGGGCTTTTTGTTTTCCTTTTTTATTTTTATTTTTTTATTTTTTTAGTGGGAGGGGACTTGCTTTCTTTTCCAAAAAGGTGAATGCTTCCTGTAGGAGATAGCTAAAAAAAACAAAGCTGAAATACATGTTTTGAATGTAGATCAGCTAATTCCCTGGGATATAATATCCTTTTGATTTCTTTTTTTGGCCGAGTCTGCCTTTTGGTATTTAAAAAGTCTAAACGAGATGTCCCAGTAACCTAAAATTATCCAGCCAGTCTTCTTACTTTACAACTAAGAAAAATAAGGCTTAGAGAGAGGGATTGCCAGAAACTTTGGCAACTGGATTGCCTGTGCTTGTTCCTCTAAGCCATACCTAAATTCTGCAGTAAATACTTAACTTTTTAATAGGGAAATTGCTTCAAAATAACTTGACCAGTGATACAGTAAAATAATTGGACTAATGGTTTAACACAAGTGGCTTTAAAAAGTCTGCTTAAAAAACAATTTTTATTTAGAAAAAATAGAAAAATAAAAACATTTTCAAAATCTAGGAGCCTGAAGGGGCTGTTTGTTTCATATATGGATAATCTTTGAAAAGGCAAGTCCTGTATATATTTTTCATTTGTTCAAAGAAGATTGGTTATCAGTAGGCTTGCAAACATAATTCGCTTTTAAGTTCTTTCAAGGTTTTATGCAATAAAACCTAATTGATTTGGAACTTTAAAAAAAAATACTTTCAGGGTTTTGTAATCTCAAGTGATTTTTTAAGGGGAGCAATAGTTTGCCATTTACCAAAGGCTTCTCCAGATAATTTCTTAAATGTTTCTACTTAAAAATAAAAGCTATTAATAAGCTGTCATGGGATCCAGTTGAAGACAGGGAAAATAGAAAATTTTTTTTTTTTTTTTTTTTTTGGAGACGGAGTCTTGCTCTGTCACCCAGGCTGGAGTGCAGTGGCGCAATCTCGGCTCACTGCAAGCTCCGCCTCCCGGGTTCACGCCATTCTCCCGCCTCAGCCTCTCCGAGTAGCTGGGACTACAGGCGCCCGCCACCACGCCCGGCTAATTTTTTTTTTTTTTGTATTTTTAGTAGAGACGGGGTTTCACCGTGGTCTCGGTCTCCTGACCTCGTGATCTGCCCGCCTCGGCCTCCCAAAGTGCTGGGATTACAAGCGTGAGCTACCGCGCCCGGCGAAAATAGAAAATTTTTATTGTAATGGGAAGAACTTATCCTTTTAATTTTATGGACTAACAGAGTCTGTGGGTCTTAACTCATTTCACCCTATCAAATGTCCAATTAAAAATGAATTTTCTAATTGTATTCAAGTAAGGTTCTATAGTGAATACAGAATCACTCTTTTAAGTTTTTTCCCAGTTAATTTAAAAGTGTTGTACTCTTTTTGCAAGAACGTTTAAAAGTTAAGTCTTATAACTGTTAACATCTAATGTATTAATATAAGCCATTTGTTTTTTACCATTTTCTTAAGGCTGTATTCAATAGTCTGTAAATAAATTGCCATAACACTCCCAGGCCATTTTTCAGCCTTGTTTGCTTTTTGCTTCTATCCAGAACAGGCTTTTTGAAGTAATCTTATCTGGTAAAGATGACCACTTGTAATCCACTGTGCTGTGTTTTTTGGACAAAGGTTAAGATGTGGAATCTTTTTTTTTCTTTTTATAATTAGTACATATTCGGAAATAGGGACACAGAGAAGAACACCCCCAGACAACCACATAATATTTTGCTTTTGATGGATGTATTTGAATGCATATCTTGGTTTTTTTTTTCTTAAAACAATGGGATCATACTGCCCATAGCTTTGTAATTTGAATTTTTTCATTTAATAATATGTTGTGAACATCTCTTGGTATCAATCAGTTAAATTCTACCCTCTTTCCCTCAGTCTGGAATGCGATGTCGAGATCATGGCTCACTGTAGCCTCGAACTCCTAGGCTCGAGTGATCCTCCTCTCTCAGCCTTCCAAGTAGCTGGGACTACAAGTGTGCACCACCATGCCTGGCTAATTTTTTAAAATTTTTGTAGAGATGGAGTCTCCCTGTGTTGTCCAGGCTGGTCTTGAACTCCTGACCTCAAGCAATCCTCCTACCTTGGCTTCCCAAAATGCTGGGATTAAAGACATGAGCCACTGCGTCCAGCCCACCCTCTTTGTAATGGTTGTAAATTATTGCTTTATAGAGGAACCATACTTTCACAATTTCTAATTGCTGGACACAATATTTTGGACTTTTCTGTTACAAATAATGTGATGAAAATCCACAAAAATACATACATACACACAAACATAAATTAATTTCCTTGGAGTTGCTGGTACAAAGAATGCACTTTTAAAATGTTTGCTAGATCCAAATCGCTCTAGGGAAAAGTTTACCAGTTTCCCATTCCTGTTCCTTAACCTTTTCATTTAGCCATGTTGGGTACTTAAAAGTTAGAGATCTTTGTTAGTTAGACAGGTGATAATTCATCTTGTTTTAATTCATATTTCTTGGATTACTAGTGAAGTCCAACACTTCATATGTTAGCCAGGTCTTTTATTAACTATTCAGATGTTTGAAAAAAACCTTTAACAGCTGATCCTAATAATATTATGTATCTACATATACATAATATGTATATTATGTATATATATAGTATTATGCATACATGTATACATATATAGTATGTATATGTATAATATATATTGTATATATGTATGTATAGTAAATACGTATGTATATTGTATATATTTGTTATATATATATTTGTTATGGGAAAATTTTAATATGTAGTTAAGTCTGTTAATCTTTTCCTTGTTTCTCTTTAGAAAAGCTTTTAGAAAAGCTTTCCTACTCCAAGGTTATTTAAATATTTACACATATTTTAGTATACATTTAATTCTAAACCATTCTATATTTTATAGATGTTTGTTTTGAGATATGGATCCAACCTTACACTTTTTCTTTTTTTTTTTTTAATCTTTATCTTCTGTTTACAAGTCCTACACTTGTATCATTATAAACTAGGCATCTGACATTGCGTGTGTGTGTTTTAAAAATCATTTTATTTTCAATTCCTAGAAAATGTGTACCACATAAAATTTGTCAGGCAGAACTTTAATTGTCCCCTTTGCAGAGTTTTCTATTCCTGTTAATTTTTCCATGTGACTTTAAGAATCATTTAGATTATTTTGTCAAGTATTCTGTTACGATTTTAGTTGGAAACATATTAAATGTTTTTTACTTAGGGGATCTTTCCATTGAGAGCTTAGTAGAATTGTTTTTTTACACGTTCCCCATTAAGAGTTCCAACTTTTTTTTTGGAGACAGAGTTTCACTCTGCCGCCCAGGCTGGAATGTGGTGGCGTAATCTCAGCTCATTGCAGCCTCTGCCTCCCAGGTTCAAGATTCTCCTTCCTCAGCCTCCCAAGTAGCTGAGATACAGGCCCCTGCCACCACACTTGACTAATTTTTGTATTTTTAGTAGAGACAGGGTTTCATCATGTTGGCCAGGCTGGTAAGGGTTCTAAAATTTTCTTCATATTCTTTTTTTAAGTTTCCAAAAATATTTTTGTTGCTTTTAGATATGGACTCCTCATAAGTATTATAATATTTTTAACTAGTCACCACTTATATTGTAAAGCTGATTCTTAATTGTTAAACTGGCCACATAACTTTTGTTATCATTTTTAATAGTTTTCAGTGAATAAGTATAATGGCATTCTTGTTTCTGATTTTACTGATGGCTGATTTTTAGTGTTTCACTTGTATAATTTATAGGTTAAAAATAGAATATTATGTTTAAGAAGAATCTTTTTTCATGAAGTCTGCTTATTAGGATCAGCTGTTAAAGGTTTTTTTTCAAATGACATTATATGCAATTGCTCTTTTGACCTTTTGATGACAGAATAGAATGTAATAACCATTAATTTAAAATGCTTATATTCTAATTCCTAACCATGTATTTAGTACTTTTTATCTATGTTTTGTATCTGTGTTAATTTTGATTAACAGGTTATGACAGGTTGGCAGAATAAGCTGGAAAACTAATGTTTTATTTAGAATATAGATCCTGCTGGGTGCTGTGGCTCGTGTCTGTAAACCCAACACTTGGGAGACTGAGGTGGGTGGATCGCTTGAGCTCAGGAGTTCAAGACCAGCCTGGGCAACATGGTGAAACCCCGTTACCACCAAAAATACAAAAAACTTAGCCGGGCATGGTGGCGCATGCCTATAATCCCAGCTACTCGGGAGACTCAAGCAGGAGAATTACTTGAACCTGGGAGGCAGAGGTTGCAGTGAGCCGAGATTGAGCCAGTGTCCACTCTGGGTGACAAAGTGAGACCCTATCTCAAAAAAATATATATATATAGATATAGATAGATAGATACAGATATATATATATAGATAGATAGATACAGATATATATATAGATAGATACAGATATATATATAGATACAGATATATATAGATAGATAGATCCTGAGAATTACCTGTTTTTTGAAGTTGGAGCTATTTTATTTATAAGCAGATATACTTGGCTCTTAGTAATTCTTTCACGTTTCTATTTCCTTATCTGTTGGTCTGTTGAGAGGTCTGTTTACCAGGTAAATCTTGGTAATTTCCCTTTTTATGGAAATTCATCATTCTACCTTTTATTTAAAATGTTTTAAGCCTATAATTGCACATAATAATCTAAATATTTTAAATGCATATTTATAATTACATATACTTTTTGTGTCTTTTCTTTCTTTCTTGATTAAACTAGCTAAGGTTTGCCCAGGCTACCTCCATTCTCTCGCTCACCATCTGGGAATAAGAAACTATCATTTATTTTCTAATTTATTTCAGTATGTTTACTTTGATTCCTTCCTTCTACTTCCCTTATTTATTCCTATTTCTTGAGTTGAATAATTGGTCCATTTATTTTTCTTTCAGTTCTCAAAGGAACCATTTTAATGTCATGAATCTCCTCTGGTTATTTATTTGGTTCCATCCTGTAGGCTAAAAACGTTTTCATCCAGGCACAGTGATTCATGCCCGTAATCCCAGCCCTTTGGGACTCCAAAACATGAGGATCGTTTGGGCCCAGGAGTTTGAGAGAAGCCTGGCCAACATGGGGAAACTCTATCTCAATTAAAAATACAAAAATTAGCCAGGCATGGTGGTGTGCACCTGTAATCCCAGCTATTTGAACCTGGGAGGTGGAGGTTGCAGTGAGCTGAGATCATGTCACTGCATTCCAGCCTGGGCCACAGAGCGAGGGTCTGTTTCCAAAAAAAAAAAAAGAAAAAGTGTTTTCATTACTGTTTTCTAAAATTTAGTGGCTAAAATTTGACTGCTTAATCTGAGTTGTTTAGGATATATGTTTCTATTTCCATGTGGTTGGGTATATTTTATTTTTTAGTTTTTGTTAACAGTTTGTAGTTCTAATACACAGAGTTAGTGTATGTAGTCTGCTTCTGGAAATTTATTCAGGATTTCTGTTTAGCCTGGTAAGCAGACATTTTGTAACTATTTCCCTGGTGCTAGGAAGGGTGTGTTCTTCAGTGCACTTTGTTATCTATCTATTTAATCAGTGTTAGTAATTAAACACTGGTGGATTCTCTATATGCTTATTTCTCTCTCAAGTAGTGAGAAATGGAAAATAAAGCCTATAGTGCTGTTATGTATTTTTTTCCTTTTTACTTTATTCAGTGCTTTGTATATTTGAATCCCTTTTGCTTTTTATATTCAGTGCTATACTCAGCACATAAAGGCTCACAACTACTTAATTTTTGTTCCATTTATTTACATTTTTTAGCATTTTGAATTCTACTATATTCAGTTTTAGTATTACCACAATTACATGGTCTTTAATTTTATGCTCTCTGCTTGTTTTTTTTCTTCTTAGTGCTAATTGTTTTGTTTTTAATCTTTTCTGAAAAGAATTTTTTTTGTTTTATTTTGAGACAGGGACTCACTCATCACCTGGGTGGAGTGCAGTGGCGTGATCTTGGCTCCCTGCAGCCTCGACTTCCAGGGCTCAGGTGATCCTCCCACCTCAGCCTCCCAAGTAGCTGGGACTACAGGTGCATGCCACCTTGCCCGACTTTTGTTTTTCTTTTTTTACGTATTTTTACTCGAGATGGGGTTTTACCATGTTGCCCAGGCTGGTCTCAAACTCCTGGGCTCAAGCAATCCACCGACCTCGGCCTCCAAAAATGTTAGGATTACAGGCATGAGCCAACGCCCCCAGCCAAGAATTTTAAAATTTGCATTTGGGGGCCTTCTCTTAATTTGTAATGTGTACATACTGTTTTCTCTTCAGCTTTAAATATGTCAAAGACATACTTAAAACGATTTCTTGAATGAGTAACTTCAGGAATAAAAGAGTTGCCATAGACTGCCTCCTATATAAAATGAAATTTGCACATTTTCACTTTATTCTAATCCTCTACTTCTTCCCCTTTTATTTTGTAGTAAGAGTCATGATTTTAGACTCATTTAAAAAACGATGTTTTAGGCCGGACATGGTGGCTCACCCTGTAATCCTAGCACTTTGGGAGGCCGAGGCTGGTGGATCACTTGAGGTCAGGAGTTCAAGACCAGCCTGGCCAACAGGTTGAAACCCCATTTCTACAAAACGTACAAAAAATTAGCCGGGCATGGTGGTGGTGTCTGTAGTCCCAGTTACTGTGGAGACTGAGGCAGAAGAATCGCTTGAATGTGGGAGGTGGAGGTTGCAGTGAGCCGAGATCACGCCACTGCACTCCAGCCTGGGTGACAGAGCGAGACTCTGTCTCAAAAAGAAAAAAAAAAAGTGATGTTTTAGTTCTCTTAACTATTATAATTATTTCTAAAATATAATCCAGCAAACATACTTGGGGTAGAATGTTAGACACATTTATTTTAAGATGAGGAATAGACAAGGATGTCCATTATTAGTTACTGTTCAGGTTGTCAGCATTTTTGAGGGATGGAGGAAGGTAGAGAAGGGTTTGAAAAGACATAATTTTATTTATTTATTTATTTATTTATTTATTTATTTGAGACAGGGTTTCGCTCTGTCACCCAGGCTGGAGTGCAGTGGTGCGATCATAGCTCACTGCAGCCTTGAAATCCTGGGCTCAAGTCATCCTACCACCTCAGCCTCCCAAACAGCCGGGACTTACAGGCACATGTCACTATGCCCGGCTAATTTTTAATTTTATTCTTAGAGACAGAGTCTTGCTATATTGCCCAGGCTGGTCTCAAACTCCTGGCTTCAAGCGATCCTCCCACTTTGGCAGGCCAAAGTGGGAGGATTACAGGTGTGAGCAACTGTACCTGGCCAGAAAAAATTATTAATGGCAGACTTAAGTGATTGTCTGTGTAAATCACACAAGATAAACTATTATTAGCATTGATAGATTTGCGTGAATTGCTAGTAACTTTTACAGTAGTCTCCCCTTATCTGTGGGTATGTGATCCAAGACTCACCACTTAGTGCCTGAAACTGCAGATAGTACCGAACCCTGCATAATACTGTTTTTAAAATCTGATAATCGAGATAGCTACAAGTGACTAATGGGCAGGTAGCATCTACAGCAGGTAGAGCCAGGATGGTGTGAGATTTTATTATGCTACTCAGAACTCACAAATTAAAACTCATGAATTGTTTCTGGAATTTTCCATTTAATATTTTCAGACTGCAGTTGACCTCTGATAACTGGGGTAAGCAAAACTATGGATAAAGGGGAACTACTGTGTGTAGAAGAAGAGGCCATGAATAGCTAACGTAATTTCAAAGAACAAGATTTTGGATTTGTTCTACCAGATATAAAGATTCCTGGGACAAATGATTATCTACAAGAAGACCTACTAGGAAGAGGCAAATATTGAAAAAAAATAACACATTTTCATAGATCCGAATGGGAAAACTTTAAAATATGAGAAAGAACAAATACACTTTGACTAGCAACTCCACTTCTGGACATATATATATATTTAGCTTATTTCTGTCTGTATAATTTTATATATAAAGTGAAAAAAGGTAACTATCTTAAATATTCATTTGTAGAACAGTTAATATGGATAAAAGTATAGAATGACTCCATTGTATTAAATAAGTATGTCTACACAGTGCATAGAAAGAGTATTTGAAAACTGAAACTGATCGTGGGTTATAATAGAGCAGATTGTTTTAAAAAGAGACTTGTGAGACAAGACCAAATCCTGGTTTTACTATTTATTAGTCTGTATAGCCATAGCCAAGCTATTAAAACTCCCTTATTTCTCAGTTTTTTCATTCATGAAGTGGGTACAGTACCTAAAGGTTTGTGTTGAGGATTAAGTAACTGAATAGTGCCTTGTACATACTTCAGCGCTCCCTGAATGTTTGCTGTTGTGACTGAGAGAGGAACTGGGTGGGAGTGGGGAAGGGGGAATTTTGCTGCTGCTTTGATGTGTATTTTTTATCTTAATTAGAAAAATATATTTGTAATAAAATAAATTTTTAAGTAGGAATTTATGGGTTCCAGTCAACAAAGCAACAATATTCCCTCTTGAGGCTTTCCTTCAGGTTTTGAACTACTTTCTGTCTAGTTCCACCTTAAATATCTGATAGAGAAAGATTAATGAAGAACTGTCTAAAGTATATATAATCCGTGGCTCATGCCTGTAATCCCAGCACTTTGGGAGGCTAAGGTGGGTGGATCACTTAAGGCCAGGAGTTCAACACCAGCCTGGCCAACATAGCAAAACCCCGTCTCTACTAAAAATACAAAAATTAGCTAGGCATGGTGGTGCGCATCTATAGTCCTAGCTATTCGGGAGACTGAGGCACGAGAATCACTTGAACCCAGGAGGCGGAGGTTGCAGTGAGCCGAGGTCAGCCGAGATCACACCACTGCACTCCAGCATGGGTGACAGAGTGAGACTCCATCTCAACAACAACAACAACAAAAAGTATATGTAATCCATTTATTCCTTGTCATTTAAACACTGGAACTTACTCTCTTCAATTTCACATGATTTATTTCTCTGCTGTCTATTGGAAGAGATTACAGAATAAGCAAATTCTATGCTTGCTAGGAGGAAATGGTATAAATGAAATATCCTAGCATAGGAACCATTCACTTTGAAAATTTAGATCTCCAATAAGTGCTCAAATCAGCTCTCAGGCCACACTTGAACTCAAAATTTTCAGTCTTGAATAAGCATCAAAATCATATGTTGTTTATTTTCCATGTAATTTTTAAATTGTAATATGTTTACATTAAAGTTAAATTAAGTACACTTAATGGATTTTTAAATTATATTAACACCCACATAATGACCTAGGTCAAGATGGAGAAAATCTGTGTTACTCCAGGTCATGTTCTTCTCAATCACTACCCCTAGAAGAAATTACTATTCCAACACTTGGTTAGTTTTGCCTGTTCTTAAGCTTAATTTGTTCCAATAAATCTGATAAGTTAGATGATACAGAAAAATACAGCTTAAAACTGACAGAAGAAATCCCAAAATCTTGTATCTATTGATGAGAATGAGTCTGTAATTGAAAATCTTTCCACACACACACACAAAAACAAATATAACTGCAGGCTCAGAATGCTTTGCTGATGAATTCTTCCAAATACTTCAGGAAAAAAGTATTTTTTTAATACACCCTGAGATTAGAGATAGAACGAACATGTTCCAACTGGTTTTCTGAGTTTAGTGCAACTCTAACACCAAATCCTGACATGAGACTTTACAAAAATGTTACAAGTCAATATTTCTCTTGAACATCCTTAAAAAAAAGTTGGAAAATCCAGAGGCTTTTCTTTTCTTTCTTTCTTTTTTTTGTTTTTTGAGACAGAGTCTCACTCTTGTCGCCCAGGTTGGAGTGCAGTGGCACGATCTAGGCTCACTGCAACCTCCACCTCCTGGGGTTCAAGAGATTCTCCTGCCTCAGCATCCCGAGTAGTTGGGATTACAGGTGTGCACCACCATGCCCAGCTAATTTTTGTATGTTTAGTAGATATGGGGTTTCCCCATGTTGGCCAGGCTGGTCTCAAGTTCCTGACCTCAAGTGATCCTCCCGTCTTGGCCTCCCAAAGTGCTGGGATTACAGGTGTGAGCCACCGTGCCTGCCCAAGAGATTTGTTTTGTTTGTCTGAGACGGAGTCTCGCTCTGATGTCCAGGCTGAAATGCAGTGGTGTGATCTCGGCTCACTGCAACCTCCACCTCCCTGGTTCAAGCGATTCTTCTGCCTCAGCCTCCCCAGTAGCTGGGATTACAGGCGCATGCCACCATGCCCAGCTAATGTTGTTTGTATTTTTAGTAGAGATGAGGTTCCACCATGTTGGCCAGGCTAGTTTCTAACTCCTGACCTGAGGTGATCTGCCCGCCTCAGCCTCCCAAAGTGCTGGGATTACAGGCATAAGCCACCGCGCCCGGCGAAATTTTTTTTTTAAAGGATGATATATCAGGATCACATGGGATTTATTTCAGGAATGCAAGGTTGGGTAAACATTCATAAATCAATGTAATTTACCACTTTCACTGAATAAGGGAGAAAAATCATGTGATAATCTCAAATTCAGAAACTGTAAAATTAAACACCCACTTATGATAAAAACTCTCAGCAGACTAGAAATGCAAGGAACATACATGATCTGATAAAAGGGATCTATAAAAAACCTATAGTTAACATACCTGAAGGGGGAAATACTGAACACTCTCTCCCTTAGGTCCAGAACAAGATAAGGATGTTTACTATCACTGTTTCCTGTCAATATTTTACTAAAGGTTTGAGCCATAAGGTAAGAAGAATAAAAATATATATATATAAAGATTGTAGGCTGAGCACAGTGGCTTACACCCGTCATCTCAGCACTTTGGGAGGCCGAGGTGTGATGATTGCTTGAGCCCAGGAATTCGATCGAGGCTGCAGTGAACTATTATTGCATCACTGCAGCCTGGGTGACAGAGTGAGGCACTATCTCTAAAAAAAAATAAGTAATTAGGAAGAAATAGAGCTGTGTTTATGTGTAGATGACATGATTGTATTCATAGAAAACCAAAAAGAACCTACAAACAACTTATTTAGCAATGAAACTAAATGAAAGATCAACATACAAAAATTAATTGTATTTATATAGATTAGCACAAAGAATTGGAAAATGAAACTCAGTAAACACTGCTTACATTACTGTCAAAAACAAATACTAAGAAATACACCCTAAAAAGATGTACTTCACTAAAAACTACAAAATATTGCTGAGAGGGTAAAGAAGACCTAAAAAAAAGGATACATATCTATATATATATCTTGCAATATTTTGTATTCTATTTATATATTTTATATTTATATATGTGTGTACAGTGTTTATATGTAGTGGTTTTATATAGTTTATACATAGTATAGAGTGTATAGACTGTAAATATATATACACACATATATACAGACTGTATATATACATATATATATAGAGAGAGAGAGAGAGAGAGAGACACACACACACACACATAAAGAGAGAAAGTGCTTACATATATAAATACACACTGTCCCCTGGTATCTGTGGGAGATTGGTTCCAGGACCCTCTAGGATTCCAAAATCCACAGATGTCTAAGGCCCTTATATAAAATGATGTAGTATTTCCATATAACCTATGCTCATCCGCCTGTATTCTTTAAATCATGTCTAGATTACTTACAGTACCTGATACAAACTGCTATGTAAATATGTTATACCATATTGTTTAGAGAATGACAAGGAAAAAAAGGCTGTACATATTCAGTATGGATGAAGCCATCCATTTTTTTTTCCTGAATGTTTTTGAGCTGTAGTATTGAATCCATGGATGCGATAGCTGACAGTATGTATACAGTCATGCACCACATAATGACATTTCCACATTTCAGTCAATGATGGACCACATATATGACATTGTCCCATAAAATTATAATGGAGCTGTGGGATAAAGTAAGTACTTGATGGCTCTGAGGAATCTGTGTGACTTGGGCATTGTAGATCCATATCCACCATTATGTGACATTAAAGGATCATATACAGCACAATTGAACATACCATAGTGTTGGGTCCAACATGTAAAGAAGTTGCTGGCAGAGGAAATGACTATTCAACTTAGTCCCAAGCCACCTCAATATCTATTTTCTAAGCTTTGTTGGAGTATATTATATGAGAATTAATTTGCAACATGTTGTCTGTTTTAACAGTGTACCTATGTAATCCTTTTTTTTTTTTTCTTTTTGAGACGGAGTCTCCCTCTGTCGCCCAGGGTGGAGTGCAGTGGCGTGATCTCGGCTCACTGCAACCTCCATCTCCCAGGTTCAAGCAATTCTTGCACCTCTGCCTCCCGAGTAGCTTACAAGTGTGGGCCACCACGCCCAGGTAATTTTTGTATTTTTAGTAGAGACAAGGTTTCACCATGTTGGTCAGGCTGGTCTCGAACTCTTGGCCTCAAGTGATCCAGCCACCTTGGCCTCCCAAAGTGTTGGGATAACAGATGTGAGCTACCATGCTTGGCCTTTAATACTTTTATCCATGTTTGAAAAACAAAGAATTTGGCCGGGCACAGTGGCTCGCATCTGTAATCCCAGCACTTTGGGAGGCCGAGGTGGGAGGATCACGAGATCAGGAGTTCCAGACCAGCCTGGCCAACATGGTGAAACCTTGTCTCTACTAAAAATACAAAAATTAGCCGGACATGGTGGCGGGCGCCTGTAATCCCAGCTACTCAGAAGGCTGAGGCAGGAGAATCGCTTGAGCCTGAGAGGCAGAGGTTGCAATGAGCTGAGATCGAGCCACTGCACTCCAGCCTGGGCAATATAGCAAGACTCTGTCTGAAAAGAAAAAAAAAAAAGAATTCGATCAAAGACAAACCATCTACTGTAATTAACCAAGGAAAAAGCTTTCAGGACTTTCAAATGTTAACTGTTTTTCCCCTTCCTGTCTGGGAAAATGCTATAAAGCTTCATTGAGTTAGGAATGACTTACACGTTTTGTTTTGAGCACCCAAGGGATGCTTTTCTGATATTTATATTGCCATAATTTTACTTGAATGCTTTGAATGACTACATCCAATTTTGCACCTATACCCTTTAGTGTTACTTTTTAATCTTCCTGGAATCCATTTTCTAAAAAATAAAGACATTTTGAGATCTGAGAGCTACATCTCAATGTCTGTGGTTATAATTCTGGACAGGAGGTAGCTAAACTTAGTGTAGGGAAATGCAGATATCGGAATTGTAGACCTCTACACTCAGACTTTCTTCTGTCATAGTGGCTAAAACAGGATCTACACATGGATAAAGTGGGACAATCATCTTTTCTTCATAAATAAATGTACAGCTTTAGGAATAGGTCACCATTTTTTATAGGACATGTTAGTCTTTGTTTTTTTTTTTCCCCCTGGCATCAGAAAGATGTACTAATTGAAACGTAACTTGGGAACATTGTGCCATCTTGAAACCTTGATTTAGTAAAAATATGGCAGTACTGATCAGGAAATGCATTCAGCTTGCTTAGAAAACCAAAAAGGCATTAGAGCCACAAAAGCAAAGAAAACCAAGAAAACTTCCCATGTTTGGATCATGTTCTATAGAAAAACTAAATTATAATTGTAGGCTTTTTCATTCATGAACCAAATGCTGTAATACTTTGCCCTTTGACTGGTTTGGATTCTTTACTAGTGGTATTTCCAGAAGTAAGATGACAGTTACTCTCCTTATAGCAACTGAGTGTACTAAGTTGAATGAAAGGATGAATAATATTCACTTGTTGGAACTGAGCCCCACTACTGATTCTTTAACAAATTGCTTGAATTTTTTTTTTTTCTTGTTGTTTTGGAGATGGAGTTTCACTCGTCGCCTCCCCCAGGCTGGAGTGCAATGGTGCTATCTCAGCTCACTGCAACCTCCGCCTCCCAGGTTCAAGCGATTCTCCTCCTCAACCTCCTGAGTAGCTGAGATTACAGGCATGTGCCACCACGCCCAGCTACTTTTTTTATTATTAGTAGAGATGAGATTTCACCATTTTGTCCAGGCTGGTCTCGAACTCCTGACCTCAGGTGATCTACCTGCCTTGGCCTACCAAAGTGCTGGGATTACAGGTGTGAGCCACCACACCCGGCCTTGAATTCTTATATGTAAACAATTTGGTGGGAACGTTCCATCATAAATTCTAAATTGTTTGTATACCAAGGTAGCCTTAATTTGTATACATTTCAGTACAATGAGATTTTATTGCCTCTGGGATGCTGTTTGGTTTATATTTTGTTGAATGTTTTTCTCATAGGAAGAGAAACCTATGACTTCTGTACCTAGATCATTTGTTACATTAAAAAGCTGCTCTTTCAGCATTAGAACTATAAAGGAATGTTATCTTGTGGGAAAAACAATCCAGTCTTTAGCTGTATGAGCTACCTTTATTAGGATGCTAGTTGCCTAGTGACATTGTTGCCTTCATAACATCATAAGGCAAAGCATTACTTTTTCTAGGTTTAGATACACAAATACTTAATATTGTATTACAACTGCCTACAATATTCAGCATAGTAAAATGTACAGGGTTATTGCCTAGCAGCAATAGGATATACCATATAGCCTAGGTATATAGTAGGCTCTACCATCTAAGTTTGTGTAAGCGCATTTTATGATGTTCACACAACAACAAAATTGCCTAACAATGCATTTGTCAGACTGTATCCCCATCATTAAGAAACACATGACTGTCTATATAACCAGAAAACCAGATAAATAGGTAGGTAGATAAAGTTCATGGGTTGGAAGGCTTGATATTATTATTATTGTTACTTTTAAGACAGAGTTTCATTTCCATCTCCCAAGCGGGAGTGCAATGGTGCAATCTCGGCTCACTGCAACCGCCCCTTCCTGGGCTGAAGCAATTCTTGTGCCTCAGCCTCCCAAGTAGCTGGGATGACAGGTGCATGCCACCACGCCTGGCTAATTTTTATATTTTTTGTAGAGACAGGGTTTTGCCATGTTGCCCAGGCTGGTCTCGAACTACTGGACTCAAGCTTTCTGCCTGCCTTGGGCTCCCAAAGTGCTGGGATTACAGGTGTGAGCCACTGTGCCTGGCCAAGGCTTGATATTATTAAGTCAATGCTACTCATATTGGTCTAATTTATAGATCAATGCAATTATAATCAGAATCCTAGCAGGTCTGTGTGTGTGTGTAAATTGACATGTTGAGACTAAAATGTCTGTGAAAATGCAGAGGAACTAGTGTAGCTAAGCCAACCTTGAAGAACAAAGTTGAAGAACTTACTCTACCAGATTTCAATGCTTAATGTAAAGCAACAACTATTAAGACAGTGTGATATTAGCATAAAGATAGACATAGACCAGGGCCAGGTGCGGTGGCTCATGCATGTAATCCCTGCACTTTGGGAGGCCGAGGTGGTGGATCATGGTCAGGAGTTTGAGACCAGCCTGGCCAACATGGTGAAACCCTGTCTCTACTGAAAATACAAAAATTAGCCAGGTGTGGGGGCATGAGCCTGTAGTCCCAGCTACTCAGGAGGCCGAGGCAGGAGAATTGCTTGAACCCAGGAGGCAGAGGTTGCAGTGAGCCTAGATATCACCACTGCACTCCAGCCTGGGTGACAGAGTGAGACTCCATATATATATATATTAAAAAAAAAAAAAAAGAGGGTTGGGCACGGTTGCTCACGCTTGTAATCCCAGCACTTTGGGAGGTCGAGATGGGCAGATCACCTGAGGTCATGAGTTCAAGACCAGCCTGGCCAACATGGCGAAACCCCGTCTCTATTAAAAGTACAAAAATTAGCTAGGCGTGGTAGTGGGCACCTGTAATCCCAGCTACTAGGGAGGCTGAGGCAGGAGAATCGCTTGACCCCAGGAGGCAGAGGTTGCAGTGAGCCAAGGTAGCGCCACTGTACTCCAGCCTGGTCGACAGAGTGAGACTCCGTCTCAAAAAAAAAAAAAAAAAGAAAGAAAGAAAAAGAATAAAAAAAATAGACATAGATCAATGGAACAAAATACAAGTCCAGAAATAGACCTCACAATCATTTTCAGCTTTATGCGATTCAATGGAGATGAAATAGTCTTTTCAATTCATTTTGCTGGAGCAATTGGGTTCCATGTGGGGAAAGAAAGGAAGCTTGGCTCATATATCACATCATATTCAAACATTAATTTGAGATAGATTCTAGACATACATACAAAAGGTAAATGTCAAAGCTTATAGAAAAAATAGATTGTTATGATCTTGAACAAAACACAACATCACTAATAATACTTCATTAAACTTAGGAACAAGTCCATGTATTCTTATAGTTATTCTAAGTGGTATCTTCAAATCAAGCTAGCCTTCATAACATTTAAAGTACTTCCACCATTATCTTGAAGTTTGTAGAACTACCTAAACTAACATTTTATTATTATGCTCTCAGCTTTTTATCAAAGGGCACTATAGGAAACATTCACGTGAAATTATTACTGGGCTGAGCATGATGTCTCATGCCTGTAATCCCAGCAGTTTGGGAGGCTGAGGCAGGAGAACCACTTGAACCCAGGAGTTTAAGACCCTACCACTCTCACTGTATCCCATTATCCATCCTATAGGGGTTCCAAAATGAGAAGACACAGAGAATTTGGAGGAAGAAATAAAGAAATACTAGAAGAAAAATTCCCAGAGTTAAAGGAGACACGAGTCTTCTAATTTAAGAGGCCTATAGAATACCAAGCAAGATACATGACAAAGGTTTCAAACTTGGAATACATCAAAGTAAAATTTCAGAATTTTAGATTTTATTGGAACTTTAGATGTATTTATATTGAGAAAATAACAAAACAAGATTGTCTACAAAAGAAAGAATCAGACTGGCATCCAACTCCTCACCAATTAACATTACATGCAAAAAAGATTCTGCAATATCTAAGGCAAAATAATTTTGGCTGGATACAGTGGCTCACACCTGTAATCCCAGCACTTTGGGAGGCTGAGGTGGGTGGATCACTTGAGGTCAGGAGTTCAAGTCCAGCCTGGCCAACATGGTGAAACCCCATCTCTACCAAAAATACAAAAATTAGCCAGGTGTGGTGT
Source organism: Hylobates moloch (assembly GCF_009828535.3). Lineage (NCBI taxonomy): Eukaryota > Metazoa > Chordata > Mammalia > Primates > Hylobatidae > Hylobates > Hylobates moloch. Next base: position 129,108,546 of record NW_026652276.1, on the reverse strand, counting down.
GGGCACCTGTAATCCCAGCTACTCGGGAGGCTGAGGCAGGAGAATCGCTTGAACCTGAGAGATGGAGGCTGCAGTGAGCTGAAATGGCGCCACTGCACTCCAGCCTGAGTGAGACTCTGTCTCTAGCAACATTAATAATAATTTTGACCTTAGATTACCATACTAAGTGTGTTAAGGTATGGTTTTGTTTGAAGAAATTATATAGATAGCTTTTCTCTAAGCATTCCCTTGGCCTTCTTGCTTTGACTGAAACCTGGCTCTTCCCTGAGGACACTTGACTGCCCTGTAGCTTTTTCCAGTGATGACTGTTTTCTCTCCTGTGTACCACTGGGTTTGGAGTCTAGCTGGAGGTTCTTATTTCACAGATAGATAAATAAATAGGAGAGAGAAGCCGGTTGGCATGTAAGAGGTTTTCTCGCTCTAGGGAGATTCTTCAAGCAATCACTATGTCGACAGACACAGATGTTTCCTTTTCTTCGTACGATGAAGATCAGGGATCCAAACTTACTCAAAAAGCTAAAGAGGCACCATTCACCCCCATTGGAATGGCAGGTTTTGTAGCAATTGTTGCATATGGATTAAACAAATTGAAGAGCAGGGGAAATACTAAAATGTTCCATCATCTGATCCACATGCGTGTGGAAGCCCAAGGCTTTGTTGTAGGAGCAACGGCTGTTGTTGGTATGGGCTATTCCATGTATTGGGAATTCTAAGTAAAACTTGAGCCTTAGAAGAAGAGATGCTGTCTTGGTCTTGTTGGAGGAGCTTGCTTTAGTTAGACATCTCATTATTGAAGTTACATATTAATGTTGAAAATTAACTATCTGAGTGGGTTAAGATGGTAACACGGCATTTTGAATATTGGCTTCCTTTCTTGCAGGCTTGATTTGCCTGGTGATTGAATTACTAGTGAATAGTTTACTAACTAGGTCATTAAAGGAAGTAGAGTTAACATAAAAGATACATGTCACCTAAATATATTTCATAGTGTTGAAATGTCCACCTTCTTAAACTGTTAAGGTGAAATTAGTTCTAAAGAAGATAGTAGACCAATCCTGAAGTACTCCCAGTTTGCTGCAGAATCTCACATGTTTTGAATGTTATGTAAGAGTCCTATTTGCCCAGTTAATTTAACTTTTTTCTGCTTGTCTTGTGGACTGGCTGGCTCTTTCAGAACTCTGTCCAAAAAGTGCATGGAATATAACTTGTAAAGCCTCCCACAACTGACAGTATCTATGTGTGTGTGTTTAAACCCAACCTCGAAAGCTTACAATAGAGCTGTATAGTAGTAGTATTAAAGAATCACAATTGTAAACATGAGAATAACTGGTGGATTCTAGTTTAGTTCTTTTGTTATTGCAGAATTATATTTTTGCTGCTGTTAGAATAATTTTTAAATGTTATCTTGAAATCGAAATATGTATTTTGGTTGGGCCCTGTGGCTCACACCTGAAATCCTAGCACTTTGGGAGGCTAAGGCAGGCGGATTACCTGAGCTGAGGAGTTTCAGACTGCCCTGGGCAACATGGTGAAACCCTGTCTCTATCAAAAATACAAAAAATTAGTCAGGAGGCATAGTGGCAGGCACCTGTAGTCCCAGCTACTCAGGAGGCTGAGGCATGAAAATCGCTTGAGCCCGAAAAGTGGAGGTTGTGGTGAGCCGAGTCTGTGCCACTGCACTCCACCCTGGGTGACAGAATGAGACTGTCTCCAAAAAAAAAAAAAAAAAAAGGAAAGGAAGAGATATGTATTTTAAGAACTCATGCAAAAATAAATGAACACTATTAAAATGTGTGTGTTGCTTATTTTCTCCATAAAAACTGTAAACATTAAACAAATTACCTATAATGGAATTGATTAATGACTTATGAGCGAACTGGTTTGGCCAGAAAGTATACAGAATTTTTTTGTTTGTTTGTTTTTTTAGTTTCAGTCTGTCTCCCAGGTTGGAGTGCAGTGGCACGATCTCAGTTCAATGCAACCTCCACCTCCCGGGTTCAAGTGATTCTCCTACCTCAGCCTCCCCAGTAGCTGGGATCAGAGGTGCCCGGCACCATGCCCGGCTAATTTTTGTGTTTTTAGTAGAGATGGGGTTTCGCCATGTTGGCCTGGCTGGTCTCAAATTCCTGACCTCAGGTGATCCGCCTGCCTTGTCCTCCCAAGGTGCTGGGATTATAGGCGTGAGTCACCGTGCCCAGCACACAAACTTTTATATACTACAGAATGCTATTATACTTGTGAAATTCTCTTGTTTAACCTGAATTTACATTCCATGATGATAACATGGTATACATATTGTTATGAAAGTGACCATGTCCATAAATAGATAGGAGAAATCCCATAACTCCTACTACATCAGTTCTACCTTTTGCAACCGTTTCCATTTCGCTAACTTCTGTCCTGTTGCTATGGAAAAACTATCTGGACTCCTAGAAAATCCCTGCTTGCCAAACAAAGAACACACCAGCTCACTGCTCTCTCCTGCCTCATTTTTTCCCCCATATAAGGTCCATAGTTTTGTTTGTTTTTTTGATTTTCTCTGCTCCTAGCATCAAGCACTGTGCCTGGCACACTATACAAGCTTAGTCTTTAATGAACAAATACAAATTAAATCTGTATATGGGCTGAGTGTGGCGGTTCATGCCCGTAATTCCAGCACTTTGGGAGGCCAAGGCGGGCCTGTCACTTGAGGCTGCCAATTTTGAGACCAGCCTGGCCAATGTGGTGAAATCCCACCTCAAAAAAAGAAAAAAAAAGGCCAGACACGGTGGCTCACGCTTGTAATCCCAGCACTTTGGGAGGCCGAGGTGAGTGGGTCACCTGAGGTCAGGGGTTCAAGACCAGCCTGGCCAACATGGCGAAACCCCGTCTCTACTAAAAATACAAAAAAAAAAAAAAGCTGGCATGGTGGTGGGTGCCTGTAATCCCAGCTACTCGGGAGGCTGAGGCATGAGAATCACTTAAACCCGGGAGGTGGAGGCTGCAATGAGCTGAGTTCGCACCACTGCATTCCAGTCTGGGTGATAGAGCAAGACTTCATCTCAAAAAAAGAAAAAAAGAAGTTCACTTTGCTGCCAAGATTGCGAGTTTTTACTATTTCTTTCAATTAGGGGATGTTATACCTGTATGATTGCAACCAATGACCACTGTATGTTTTCATTTCTCTCCTTTCCTAAGGGAAGTTTGTCTTTTCTTTTTTTCCAATTGTGGCTACCATGGTTTTGTTTTTTGTTTTTTTTATTTTGAGATAAGAGTCTCGCTCTGTTGCCCAGGCTGGACTATAGTGGAGCAATCTCAGCTCACTGCAACCTCTGCCTCCTGGGTTCAAGCAATTCGCCTGCCTCAGCCTCCTGAGTAGCTGGGACTACAGGAGCACACCACCACACCTGGCTAATTTTTGTATTTTTAGTAGAGATGGGGTTTCACCATGTTGGCCAAACTGGTCTTGAACTCCTGACCTTGTGATCCTCCTGCCTCCGCCTCCCAAAGTGCTGGGATTACAGGCGTGAGCCACTGTGCCCGGCCACCATGTTTTCTTTCTACCATTGCATGTTGACTGAGCTGGAGTCAGTTAAGTGTAATTTGGCAATCATTTGCCATGAGAAGTTGTATTATATCTAGACCTGAAAAGAAATACAAATCATCCATGGGTTTTTGACCCTCAATGGGAATGAATAATGAGACTTCCAGCTATTTCCCTGAGGAGGTATGTTTTGTCATGTAGGTTAGACAGTTACATTAGCTCGGGTGTGACTATTTTTAAGAAAGTATATAGATGCTAAATGCAGTGTGGAATCCTGGATTGGATCTTGGAACACAAAAAGATAATTATTGGAAAAAGCAATGAAAGACAAATGAAGTCTGTAATTTGTTTAGTATTCTTAGTTTTAACACATGTTCTATGGTTATGTAAGATGTCAGCACCAGGGAAAGTTGTGTGAAGGCTATATGGGAACTCTGTACTATCTTTGCAACTTTTCTATAAATTTAACAGTCAACATATAATATAAAAACAAAACTACAAGGCTGGGCCTGGTGGCTCATGCCTGTAATCCCAGCACACTGGGAGGCCAAGGCAGGAGGATGGCTTGAACCCAGGAGTTCGAGACCAGTCTGAGCAACATAGTGAGACACTGTCTCTGCAAAAAATAATACAGCAAAAAAATTAGCCAGGCATGGTGGTGCACGCCTATAGACCCAGCTACTCAAGAGGCTGATATGGAAGGATCACTTGAGCCCAGGAGGTCAAGGCTGCAGTGAGCCATGATGGTGCCACTGCACTCCAGGCTGGGTGAGAGCAAGACCCTGTTTTCAAAATAAGAAGAAAAAAAGAAAACTACAAAAACAAAAACCAAAATAGTATATTTTGGCCTCCCAGTGTGCTGGGATTACAGGCATGAGCCACCAGGCCCAGCCTTGTAGTTTTGTTTTTATATTATATGTTGACTGTTAAATGGAAACTGGGCTGCCAGGACATAGAATGTCTTTTCTGGCCAGGCGTGGTGGCTCACGCCTGTAATCCCAGCACTTTGGGAGGCCGAGGCAGGCAGATCATGAGGTCAAGAGACTGAGACCATTCTGGCCAACATGGTGAAACCCTGTCTCTACTAAAAATGCAAACATTAGCTGGGCATGGTGACGTGCGCCTGTAGTCTCAGCTACAAGGGGGGCTGAGGCAGGAGAATCGCTTCAACCTGGGAGGCAGAGGTTGCAGTGAGCCAAGATCACGTCACTGCACTCCAGCTGGTGACACAGCAAGACTCCATCTCAAAAAAAAAAAAAAAAGAATGTCTTGTCTTACTGAGTATTCATTTTTTTCTCAACAACATCCTATTTTCTACTGGGAAACTGTGCATTCCCTTATTCTCGGTCTTTGTGATTTAGAGGGACACTAATTCCACCTCTGCCTCTATGGATAGCAAGTGACCTAGACTTGACCCGCTGAGCAACATCACATCTTCTTGGTCACAGTTACAGATTCAGGGATGGACATGTGATTTAATCAGAACAAATGAGGTGCAATTACAAGACTCTTGTGAAACTGTTAAGAAGCCTGCCAAGGCCGGGCGCGGTGGCTCACGCCTGTAATCCCAGCACTTTGGGAGGCGGAGGCGGGCGGATCACGAGATCAGGAGATCGAGACCACCCTGGCTAACATGGTGAAACTCGGTCTCTACTAAAAATACAAAAAAAAAAAAAAGCCTGCCAGGTTGAGGCTGCAGTGAGCTATGATTGTGCTACTGTACCCTAGCCTGAGTGACACAGTAAGACCCTGCTTGAAAAAAAAAAAACAAGCCAGAATCTCTCCTTTCCACTGGGGGGTTGATAAGAAGAGTTATATTAATCTTATTGTCATCACAAGGTGAGAGGCTGCTGGAAAATGGGACCAAGACAGGAAAGAGCAGAACAAAAGAGCACAGCCAAGACTAAAAGCATTACTTAAACTCCTTTACCCAGCCAGGCCCTGGACTTTTAAAATAAAGTATGTTTGTTCCATGAGGCCATTTAAGTTGGGTTTTCTGAATCTTACAACTTGACAGAATCCAGACTAAGACAAAAATCGCTAACTATAGTGAGGTAACGCAAAACCGTGAATTAGTACGAAACCATCAAAAAAATGTATGTGTTAGTGCACATAAAAATCTTTGGAGGCAGGGTGCAGTGGCTCACGCCTGTAATCCTAGCACTTTGGGAGGCTGAGGCAGGCGGATCACTTTATGTGGGGAGTTTGAGACGTGCCTAGGCAACATGGGGAAACCCCCGTCTCTACTAAAAATACAAAAATTAGCTGGGCATGGTCGCGCACACTTGTAATCCCAACTACTTGGGAGGCTGAGGCAGGAGGATCATTTGATCCGAGAGGCAGAGGTTGCAGTAAGCCAAGATCCCACCACTGCACTCCAGCATGGGCGACAGAGCAAGACTCCATCTCAAAAAAACAAACAACAACAACAAAAAAAAAAAACAAAAAAACTTCGGAAAGACTAATCAGTTAACTGGATTGGGATTACAAGAGATTTTCACATTTTGCTCTACACATTTCTGAATTATTTGAATTTTTTAATAGGAGCATATATTATTCATATTACCAGAAATAGCAAACATCAAGCTGAACTGCAGCTAAGGAGTGTCTGTGATAAACAGAAAACTGATTATTAAACAAAAGACAATTGAAGCCTCAGTTCTTTTAATTTGCCTTGTTCAATTAGTTACTTAACTTTATGAACTCAAGTCATACACTGAGACCCTAAAGCTGTTTTTGTTTTGAATTAATACCATATAGCTGAAAGTGACAAACACTTTACTCATGGCAGTATACAGAAATTTTCAGGGAAGATTAAAAGACATGAAAACAGCTGGTTGCGGTGGCTCACACCTGTAATCCCAGCACTTTGGGAGGCCAAGGCGGGCGGATCACTTGAGGTCAGGAGTTCGAGACCAACCTGGCCAACATACAGAAACCCCGTCTCTACTAAAAGTACAAAAATAAGCCAGGTGTGGTCGCAGGTGTCTGTAATCCCAGCTATTCGGGAAGCTAAGACAGGAGAATTGCTTCAACCCTAGATGCAGAGGTTGCAGTGAGCCTAGATCGCACCACTGCACTCCAGCCTGGGTGACAAGAGTGAGACTCTGTCTCAAAAAAAAATTAAAAAAATAAAATAAGACATGAAAACATGATTCTTGATAGACAATTCTAGCAATATACAAACTGTTTTTACTTTGTTTCCCTACAGTCTTAAATTTGTTGTCCAACTCATTTTCTGGTTACGAATTTAAAATTACAGCATAGTGCCAAAGTCTGAGATGTAATCTGTTATTGGTTTAAATTCAGGATTCATAATATAATATGGAGTCTGCTCACATATTCCATGGGCTCATGTAGTGATGTTAATTATGTTTCAGAAAAAAAGCGTCATGGTCATCCATTCTCAATAGACACTGTTGAATTACAAAACTAGTCCTAATATGTAGAATGTCAGTCAACAATGAGAATTCCTTTATATCTACACATCATGAGAATATTTAGGTAAGTTACTTAATAAATCCTGATCCCAACTTAAAAAGCGACTTTTGCTGAGGAGGATGGATCGATTGAGTTCAGGAGTTTGACACCAGCCTGGACAACACCTAGGGAATCCCTGTCTCTATAGAAAAAAAAAAAAAGCAAAAACCTAAAAACCACCACCAACTAAAACCTAGTCAGGCATGATGGTGCGCGACTGTGGTCCCAGCTACTCTGGAGAGTGAGGTAGGAGGATTTGTTGGACCGGGGAGGTCAAGGCTATACTGAACTATGTGATTGTGCCACTGCACTCCAGCCTGGGTGACAGAGCAAGACCATCTCAAAAAATATATAGAATAATAACTTTTCCACCCCAGAAAGATCCTGGTTCAACAAGTTTATTAAAAAAAAAAAAAAAAAAAAATGTCTGGGCGCGGTAGCTCACGCCTGTAATCTCAGCACTTTGGGAAGCCAAGGCCAGTGGATCACGAGGTCAGGAGATTGAGACCACCCTGGCCAACATGGTGAAACCCTGTCTGTACTAAGAAAACAAAAAACAACAACAACAAAAAATTAGCTGGGCGTGGTGGCCCATGCCTGTAATCCCAGCTACTCAGGAGGCTGAGGCAGGAGAATCGCTTGAACCAGGGAGTTGGAGGTTGCAGTGAGCCGAGATCATGCCACTACACTCTAGCCTGGTGACTGAGTGAGACTCCGTCTCAAAAAAGAAAAAACAAACAAAAAGCATTGGGCTGAGCACAGTGGCTCACGCCTGTAATCCCAGCACTCTCGGGGCCTGAGATGGGAGAATTGCTTGAGGCCAGGAGTTCGAGACCAGCCTGGGCAACACAACGAGATCCTGTCTCTATAAACAAAACTTTTAAAAAAATCAGCCAGGTGTGGTGACATGCACCTGTAGTTCCAGCGACTATGGAGTCTGAGGAGGGAGGACTGCTTGATCCCAGGAGTTTGAGGTTGCAGTGAGCTATGATGACACACACTACTCAACTGCTGCCTGGGTGACAGAATGAGACTCTCTCTAAAAAAAATAAAATAGGCTGGGCACCGTGGCTCACGCCTGTAATCCCAGCACTTTGGGAGGTCGAAGCTGGTCGGAGGGAACACCTTAGGTCGGGAGTCTGAGAACAGCCTGACCAACATGGAGAAACCCCATCGCTACTAATACAAAAAAATTAGCCGTGGGTGGCGGTGCATGCCTGTAATCCCAGCTACTCCGGAGGCTGAGGCAGGAGAATCGCTTGAACCCCAAGAAGCAGAGGTTGCAGTGAGCTGAGATCACGCCATTGCACTCCAGACTGGACAACAAGAGTGAAACTCCGTCTCAAAATAAATAAATAAATAAAATTAAAAAAAAATAAAAAATAAAAAACAATGTGTGCACAATTCTGTTAATCATTTACAACAAAGGTCATAAACTGGTAACCTGGGGTTGGGATTCAGCCGATATGTGGTTTTGATGTACATTATTTAAACAGTAACAAAAAAATCAGTTTCAAATTGGGAGATTTTGAGTAAAAAAGCCCAAGTTTTGGGGGGTCTTTTGAAAAACTGAAAAATCTGGTGACGCTACACTTTTACACTGGGTTTTAATTTTACTTTATTTTTGTGAGACAGAGTCTCACTCTGTCACCCAAGCAAGAGTACAGTGGCTTGATCATGGAGCTTTGACCTCCCAGGCTCAAACAATCTTCCTGCCTCAGCCTCCCAAGTAGCTGGGACCAACGCGTGCACCACTACACCTAGCTAATTTTTGTATTTTTTGTAGAGATGAGGTCTCACTTTGTTGCCCAGCTTGGTCTTGAGCTTCTGGGCTCAAGCAATCTGCCCGCCTTGACCTCCCAAAGTGCTGGAATTAACAGGTGTGAGCCACCACACTTGGTCTACAAGCTCTGACTTGTAAGTAGAAGCTAAATAATGGGAACACATGGACATAGAGTGTGGAATAATACACACTGGAAAGTAGGAAGGGTGGGAGCGTGCTGAAGAATAAGAAATTACTTAGTGGATACGATGTACATTATTCAGGTGATGCTTATGCTAAAAGCCTAGACTTCACCACTACGTAATATATCCATGTAATAAAATTGCTCTTGTGGCCCTTAAATTTATACAAAAAAAAAAAATTTAAAAAGTCATAGCCAAACCCAAGTTCACACAGGTTTTTTCCTGCTGTCTTCTTTTATAGCTCTGTGTTTTACATTTAGGTCTATGATCCATTTGATGGTTTCTGTGAAAGGTGTAAGGTGTGTCTTGATTCACTTTTTGCATATGGATGTCCAGTAGTTCCAGCAGTATTTGTTGAAAAGACTATCCTTTCTCCATTGAATTGCCTTTGCTCCTTGATCAAAAATCAATTGATCTTTGACTAAGATCAATTTGTATTCATGTGAGTCACACAAGTGTAATTGTGTGGGTCTATTTCTGGTCTCTTTATTTTGTTCCATCGATCTAGTTGTCTATTCTTTTGCCAATACCACATTGTCTTGGTTACTGTAGCTTTATAATAAATATTGAAGTCTGGTAGTGTCGGTCCCCCAACTCTGTACTCAATCAATACTGTGTTGCCTATTCTGAGTCCTTTACCTTTACAATTAAACTTTAGAATCGATTTGTCTATACCCACAAAATAACTTGCTGGGATTTTGACTGGGACTGAGTTGGGTCTACAAATCCAGTTGAGAAGAACTGACATCTTGACAATATTGAATCTTCCTACCCATGTGCATGGAATACATTAAATTTCTTAAGATTTCTTTCACCAGTTCTGTAGTTTTCCTTATATAAGTAAGTCTTACACATATTTTCTTAGATTTATACTTAAGCATTTCTTATTTTTTGGTGCCAAGGTAAATGGTATTAGGTTAATTTCAAATTCCCATTGTTTATTACTGGTATGTAGGAAAGCAGTTTACTTTTGTGTATTAGCCTTGTATCCTGCGACCTTAGTTCCAGAAGTTTTTCCGTTTTCAATTCTCTGATTTTCTGCATAATCATGTCATTTTTGAGGAACAGTTTTATTTCTTCCTTCCCAATTTCTATACTCTTTATTTCCTTGTCTTATTGCATTAGCGAGCATCTCAGTACAATATTGATAGGAGTGGTGAGAGGACATCCTGACCTTTTTCCTGATCTTAGTGAGAAGAATCTAATTTCTTACCATTAAGTATGATGTTAGTTGTAGAATTTTGTAAATTAAAAAAAAAAATCAAGTTTAGAAAGTTCCCTCCTGTTCCTAGCTTGTTGAGTTTTTGTCATGAATGGGTATTGAATATTGTCAAGTGCTTTTTTGTGGCTGGGCACCGTGGCTCACACCCATAACATCAGCACTTTGCAAAGCTGAAGTGGGAGGATCACTTGGGTCCAGGAGTTCAAGACAAGCCTGGGTGACATGGCCAAGTCCCATCTCTATAAAAAATATGAAAATTACCCAGGCATGGTGACGTGCAACTACAGTCTCAGTTGCTCTGGAGGCTGAGGTGGGAGGGTTGCCTTGAGCCCTGGAGGTGGAGATTGCAGTGAGCCAAAATCATGTCACTGCACTCCAGCCTGGGCAACAGAGTGAGACTCTGTCTCAAATTTTCTTTAAAAAAAGCTTTTTCGTCATCTATTCATACGATAATGAGATTTTTCTTTTTTCGTATATTGATGTGATGGATTACTTTGATTTTTGGATGCTAAGCCTTAAATATCTAGAATAAATACCACTTGGTCATGGTATATAATTATTTTTATCTTACTTTATTTTTGAGACAGGGCCTTGCTCTGTCCCTGGGGTGGAGTGCAGTGGTGTGAACACCGCTCATTGCAGCCTTGACCTCCTGGGCTCAAGCTATCCTTCTGCCTCAGCCTCCCACGTGGTCCTATCCAGCTGGGACCACAGGCGTGGACCACCATGCCTAGTTAATTTTTCAATTTTTTTGGTAGAGACAAGGTCTCACCTTGTTGCCCAGGCTGGTCTCCATCTCCTGGGCTCAACTGATTCTCCTACCTTGACTTCCCGAAGTGCTGGGATTATAGCTGTGAGCCACTGTACCTGGCCAATATAATTCTTTTTATTTATTGTTGGATTCTATTTGGTAACACTTTATTGAGAACTTTTGCATCTATGGTCATGAGATATTGGTATGTATTTTTCCTTCCTTGTAATGTTTTTGTCTGACTTTGGTATTTTGTCTGACTGGCATCACAGTATGAGTTAGGAGGTCAGAGTAAATTTTTTATTATAAAATATTTCAAAGAAGAGAAAATAAATATACGTGTATTCCATGGTGAGGTTTAATAAATTTCAACATTTTCCAAATTTAGTTGACTTGAAATACATACCCACTCACACATCCAAGTCCATCTGAAGCTTGTATCTCCCCAAACCCACCCCAAAAAAATTACTACCCCAAAATAATTACTATATCTAAAGCATTTGTTACTTTCATTTGTATTTACACCATGGCCTTATATTTACCATTTATAGAGAGTACAGCATATTGTTCTGCAGACTTTTAAATTTGATGTAAAGAATATCACATAAGTTTTGCTTTGGCTTTTGTTTGTACACAATTTTAGATTTATTCATGTTGCATCAAATGGCTCTAATTTAATCAACTATCTTGTTATCTGTGCAAATATGCAACCTATTTATCCTTTCTTCTATGGTCATTTAGATTGTTGCCAATCTTTTAACTGTAAAACTTTTTTTCTTTTTTGAGACAGCATATCCCTGCGTTGCCCAGGCTGGAGTGCAGTGGTGAGATCTTGGCTCACTGCAACCTTCACTTCCTGGGCTCAAGCAATTCTCCTGCCTCAGCCTCCCAAGTAGCTGGGATACAGGCACATGCCACCATGCCTAATTTTTGTATTTTTAGTAGAGACGGGGTTTCACTATGTTGGGCAGGCTGGTCTCGAACTCCTGACCTCATATCTGCCCACCTCAGCCTCCCAAAGTGCTGGGATTACAGGCATGAGCCACTGCGCCCAGCCTCAATTATGGTTTTTAATGAATTTGAACAAATACAAATATCTGAGAAGAGTTAACCCTAATTAAATAAAGCTGATTTTCTTTTTCTTTTCTTTTTTTTTTTTTGAGATGGAGTCTCGCTCTGTCACCCTGGCTGGAGTGCAGTGGCGCGATCTCGGCTCACTGTAACCTCTGCCTCTCCGGTTCATGCCATTCTCCTGCCTCAGCCTCCCGACTAGCTGGGACTGCAGGCACCCGCCACCATGCCTGGCTAATTTTTATTTTTAATAGAGACGGGGTTTCACTGTGTTAGCCAGGATGGGTTAAAGCCGATTTTCAAATGTATTGTCCTACACTACTTTTTGGAGACATTTACTTCTATATACCTACCTATATCTAAGTATGTGTTCTGCTTTTAAGAGTACTGTAGGCCAGGAGTGGTGGCTTACACCTGTAATCTCAGCACTTTGGGAGGCCAAGGTGGGCGGATCATGAGGTCAGGAGTTCGAGACCAGCCTTGCCAATATGGTGAAACCCCATCTCTACCAAATACAAAAAATTAGCCAGGCGTGGTGGTGCATGCCTGTTGTCCCAGTTACTCGGGAGGCTGAGGCAGAAGAATTGCTTAAACCCAGGAGGTGGAGGTTGCAGTGAGGCGAGATCACGCCACTGCACTGCAGCCTGGGCGACAGGGCAAGACTCTGTCTCAAAAAACAAACAAACAAAAAACAGTATTGTATATGAGCTGGGTGTAGTGTCACACACCTGTAATCCCAGCTACTTGGGAGGCTGAGGCAGGAGTTGGAGACCAGCCTGGGCAACATAGCAGGACCGGTCTCAAAAAAAAAAAAAGTATTGTATGGTATTTTATCAAACTAAGACATGTATTTAACATCTCTGAAATTAAGATGTATCTTATAATCAATGACATGTCACAGCTTAACTGGCAGTATTTTTACCAGCTGGCATATAAAATAATAGTGAATCTGAAAGCATCTTAGATGATAAATCATGGAAATTATGAGCAAAATAAAAGAGATAATTCAGGCTGGGTGCACTGGCTCACCCATGTAAGCCCAGCACTTTGGGAGGCTGAGGCGGGTGGATCACCTGAGGTCAGCTGTTTGAAACCAGCCTGGCCAACATGGCAAAACTCCATCTCTACTAAAAATATAAAAATTAGCCAGGCGTGGTGGCTTGCACCTGTAATCCCATCTACTCAGGAGGCTAAGGCAGGAGAACTGCTTGAACCCAGGAGGCAGAGGTCGCAGTGAGCCGAGATCACACCACTGCACTCCAGCCTGGGCAACACAGCAAGACTCTGCCTCAAAAAAAAAAAAAAAAAAAAAAAAAAGAGGTCATTAGGAAGTTCAGGGCTTATATAAGGTGTACTGATCACTACTATGTATTTTTTTTCCCAGACTAGTCAAGTGCAACAGTGAGAAGTGGGGTGAAGAATAGAACAAGGAGTTCGATCTGTAACTGACTGTGAACAATCAATTAAGATAACTCACTACCTTCTGACCAGCCGATTATGCGTCTTATTTACAGAAAAAACTACAACATATTTCTGTTAACTTAAACCTACGTATATGGTAGGAATGAATGAAACAGAGAAATGGTTGAGTGACAATAGCAGGAGACTTTGGCCTACATAAAACAATTAATATGGAATTTATAGAACCTAATAATAAATGTACTGACAAGGGTTAATGAAAATGTTTCTCTTAAGAATCTGAAAATGTTTCAGAAAATATAAATTCATGAACTTACTTCTAAAATGTTTTTAACTTGAAGATGTAATGTTAGTATGTCAGAAGTAAACATGAAACTTTTAACTTCCTCCTCCTTGAAATCATGCAAACTATGCTAATGAGACAGGAATTGAGATATCTTCATCAGGCTCTTTATAATTATCAAGAATGGTGGAGGGCCGGGCACGGTGGCTCACGCCTGTAATCCCAGCACTTTGGGAGGCCGAGGCTGGGCAGATTATGAGATCAGGAGATTGAGACCATCCTGGCTAACACGGTGAAACCCTGTCTCTACTAAAAATACAAAAATTAGCCGGGTGTGGTGGCACACGCCTGTAGTCCCAGCTACTCGGGAGGCTGAGACAGGAGAATTGCTTGAACTTGGGAGGCAGAGGTTGTAGTGAGCTGAGATTGTGCCACTGCACTCCAGCATGGGTGACAGAACAAGACTTCGTCTCAAAAAAAAAAAAAAAAAAAAAAAGAATGGTGGAAATACAGAGCTTGCTTCACAGGAGATTCACCAAAACTAATCATGCTTTTTTACTAATCTTGAATATTTTAATTCTTAGGTAGATGAGGCAAAGAGCCTTACCATTTGCTTTCTGCCTAAAAATAAGGTATCTTTTCCTTCATGTTAAACTCATGCTCTTTGCTTTCCTTTCACACAATAAACCCACAGAAGAAATGATTTTTTGAATAGTCCAGAAACAAAAAGGCAAGGTCACTGAACACTTTCTTCATTATTTCCCAACTTGATAATACATCTGAATTCTGAACATCTCCACATGGGCCAATATAACTTATTTTTTTTTTTTTTTGAGATGGAGTCTCACTCTGTCACCCAGGGTGGAGTGCAGTGGCACTATCTCAGCTCACTGCAACCTCTGCCTCCTGGGTTCAAGTGATTCTTCTGCCTCAGCCTCCCCAGTAGCTGGTATTACAGGCGCGCACCACCATGCCCAGCTTATTTTTGTATTTTTAGTAGAGACGAGGCTTTACCATATTGGCCAGGCTGGTCTTGAACTCCAAACCTCAAGTGATCTGCCCACGTGGGCTCCCAAAGTGCTGGGATTACAGGTGTGAGCCATGGTGCCTGGCCTATAACTCAATTTTAACATCCCACTTTACCCACAATGAAAATACATTAACTTCCATCATATTCTCTTAATTATGGCAGTCAGAAGTCGGCTAAGGGGCCAAGCGTGGTGGCTCACACCTGTAATTCCAGCACTTTGGGAGGCCGAGGCGGGCGGATCACGAGGTCAGGAGATCGAGACCACGGTGAAACCCGTCTCTACTAAAAATACAAAAAAATTAGCCGCAGGTGGTGGCGGGTGCCTGTAGTCCCAGCTACTCGGAGAGGCTGAGGCAGGAGAATGGCGTGAACCCAGGAGGCGGAGCTTGCAGTGAGCCAAGATCGCGCCACTGCACTCCAGCCTGGGAGACAGAGTGAGACTCCATCTCAAAAAAAAAAAAAAAAAGAATTTACATGGGCACTGGGATCTGAATTTGCATTCCCTTAAAGCTATTTATGCCTGCATATCCCTTAGAAAGTTTAATATTCCCAGGAGTATGTGGACCCTTGTTTGAAGACTCTACTATAGACTACACTTCCATCCTTTAAGCATATGAATTTTTAAGATGTATACTTAATTGTAAGTTTTTCTAAAAAGTTATTCAGCATTTTTATGGAGGTAAAATGTGTACCCTAGAACATTAAAAAACAATCCCTTTCATTTTAAAGAATAATCAATTCCTTTTACTCAGCTAAATAAAAATAGAGTAACGGTAACAAACCAAATGATCAATGCCACAAGAATTTTGATAACTGAATACACTACTTACAGTGTATGCATCTTTCCCGAGGACAAAAATTTTTCTTAAAACACTCAGGCCAGGTCTCTAGAAGTAGATGTTGGTAAGCTTTAGCAAGAAATTTTACCTTTGTTACACTTATAGTGAAATAAAATGTACGTAGACCATTAGAAGAGTTACAGTTTGAATGTCTTCCAAATACAATATAAATACACTGGCACAAAATCCTTCCTAACTTCTGCTTTTGTCTTTACTAATAACCCAATGATCTAAGAGATGCTTCAGTAAATTATTTCCAAATGTCATTTCCTAAAGACAACATTTCTTACCTATAAAGTCCAATAAAGTATTTTAAAAAGTATTCTCTTTGCTTTAATTTCCATTATACATCATGACCTCAACATAGCTGGAAAGACATAATGTTGGGAATAAGGACTTTTTCTTTAAAATACTGGGGAAAAATTACTAAGTTATCCCTTTTATATACAGGGTGTAGGCAGAACAATATAGTAGTTAAAATCAGAATTTCTACATCCATTTATCACTTAAGTACCTACTATCTTGCAGACACTATTCTAAAAACTGAGGAAATGGGGGTAAATGAGAAAGAAAGTAACAGCTACCACTTATTGAGTGCTTACTATGTGCCAGGCTCTGGCTTAAGAGTTTCATACATAAATTCATTTAATCCTCCAACACAACACCTCTATGACACAGGTACTATTAATTTTCTCATCTTACATATGAGAAAATTGAGGCATAGAGAAGTGAACTCAGCTAGCTAGTAACTTGTAGAAACACCATTTCCAAAATCCTGGCTTTCATGGAGCTTTTATTAATCTAAAAGCTTTCCATTCTTATTTTCTAGTCTCTGTGAAATACCTAATGAACAAAATTCTGTGGGTATGGTTCAAATAAGTGTGACCATTTTGTTTTTACATGTTTCTTTCTGGGAATGTTGAAACAAAAGTTTTACTAGCTCTATCTTCGTATTTTGTAACTTCAAAATGTCTAGAGTCTGTGTTGTATGTTAAAACACCTGATTTTGGCCGGGAATGGTGGCTCGCGCCTGTAAACTCAGCACTTTGGGAGGCTGAGATGGGTGGATCATTTGAGATCGCGAGTTCGAGATCAGCCTGGTCAACATGGTGAAACTAAAAATACATGTTCTGGGCTGGGCACGGTGCCTCATGCCTGAAATCCTGGCACTTCGGGAAGCCAAGGTAGGGGATCACTTGAGACCAGGAGTTCGATCAAGACCAGCCTGGCCAACATGGTGAAACCCCATGTCTACTCAAAATACAAAAATTAGCCCGGCGCACGCCTGTATTCCCAGCTACTCAGGAGGCTGAGGCGGGAGACTTGCTTGAACCCAGGAGGCGGAGGTTGCAGTGAGCCAAGATTGCACCACTGCACTCCAGCGTGGGCAACAGAGTGAGACCCTGTTTCAAAAACAAAACAAAAACAAACAAAAAAAACAAAACATGGTCTCTACTAAAAATACAAAAATTAGCCAGGCATGGTGACATGCGCCTGTAGTCCCAGCTACTCAGGAGCCGGAGGTTGCAGTGAGCCAAGATTGCACCACTGCACTCCAGCCTGGGCAACAGAGACTCCATCTCAAAAAACAAACAAACAAAAACCACTTGATTTTTGAAAAATAGTTGGGGTAACAATTCTTCCATATTTTTCTCTCCAGAACTATAGGTATGTATACACAGCTCCCTTAATTTGGAAAACCACTTCTCTACTCCAGGTAGGCCCAGTGGTGCTCAAGGTCACAGAATCCTGTCTCATCATGGTGATGTGTCCATGATTCAAGTTAATTAGGTCTCACCGTGGCTTTGGCCATAGTTAATCGGTTCAATAATACAGAAACATGATCTAAGTATGGCAAATTTGTCTTCTCTTGGATTGATGGAGATATGTTCTTTTTGCAATGGAAGTGATTTGAGACTGCTGGTAGCTATCTTCTTTGGCCTCAGGAGAAACTAACTCCATAATGCTAAGAGGTATAGAGAAATTCAGATGGAACACTTTGATTTAGCTATGCATGGTCTATTCTTGCCTTTTCCAGTTAAATGAGTATAAAGTTATGCTTAAGTGGGTTTCTGGGGCTTCAAGTTTTAATGCATTTTAACAGAAGCATTAGATAAAATGAGTATGAACAGAACTCTGTTATTCTCATCCTCATTATTTATAAACAAATACAGAGCTGTCTACAGCTCAAAGGATGGTGTATCTATTTCATTTTCAAAAATAATTTGCAAAACATTTACCTATGAACTCTAAGTGATTACAAAGCATTACTGTAATAAGTCTACTTCTTTATCATACCACAAAACCACAATAGCTAGACGACAAAATGTTTTATTTTAAAACATTGAAAAAACAATTAAAAGACAAATGTCCATTATATAACCAGGAATGTTAAATATATGGAAACGGTAAATCTCTAAAATGTGGTAGGTACTTCCAGAGCTAAATGTCGCAAGTTATCCTACTTTTTTTCTCTAATATCAACAATACCTGATACGATGAAAAATAACAAAAAGACCTTACTAATTATTCAATCAAAGTTATCATCTTTGGGTAAATTTATATCAACACAACTTAAAAGTTTTGTCCAAGATGTTCCTGACACATGAAGCTTCCAGTTGAATTTCAGAAATGTTAACAAAAGTATCTTCCTTTTTTGCCTGTGAATGTTTGGGTATTGCTGTATTGTTGGCTTATATCCACTACAGATACTGGTTCTAGGCCAGCCCAAGGATCTTCAAGCATTGAAGGCTTGAAATAATTTTCCAACTCATTAGACATTCTTTTTTCTCTAACACGCCCTGATCCAAATGGTGTAGATGTCCTTGGAGAACCCTTTAGAAAAAAAATCAGTTAAAAAAACACTTAGTAAAGATAATTGGTACTTCTTCCTTTAGCTAAAGGTTAGTGGGAATCACATTGCTGCTTAAAAGTTGTGACTTGAACCTAAATATGTTCAATTATAAAGTCCATGCTTCCTTTAATCAAGTGTTTCTATTTCTTAAAAAAAGTACTTAAAGCAATTTGTTATTCTCATTTATTTATAATTCCATGACCACTGTCATCTCAAATACTTTTGTGTCTAATGTAGTAACTTTGCAGTAATTAAATACAAGCAGTGATGAAATCAAGTAATTATATTCAATTTTCCCTCGAAATTTTCATTTTTTTCAGGAGAAAACAATACTATAGTTTTAAAGTTTCTAGAACCTTTCTAGCTCATGAACATTTTCTTTACTCCTTAGTTCCAGGCTCAAAATGGGTAGGGGGTTGGTGTAGAATACAGCGAGTTGGAAAACCACGTAGTTGCAAGCTGTAAACCACAGAAATCCCAGACATGCTAGAGATACTCCCTCTGTCTTTTGTATTTACTCTTACTAAATGAATGGAAAACTTCCACTACCACCGATTTTCTTTCCAGGGAAGTTGGAGCAGAAGCCAGTGTAGCTCGAAGGAAAGACTAAAAAAAAAAAAAAGAAAAAGAAAAAGAACGATTTCCTGAAACAAACTGGCAAGGCCCTTGGCAAACAGGAGGAAATGGAGAATCAGGAAAATCTGTGTATGGGTGGCAGTATACTGGTAAAAAGCACGAGGGCTCGAAAACAGAACGTATGGCTCTGCCACTCTTTGGGGTAATCTTCCGAAAGTTACTCAACTTCTCTAAGCCTCAGTTCGCTCATCTGCAAAATTGGGCTAACAATAGTACCTCAGAGAGGATTAGACAAAATAATCCACGTAAAGGGAATATTAGTACCGTGCCTGCCATACAGTAAGAGCTCGGCAAACGCTGGCTATTATTATTACCTGGGGGTGGGTCTGCTGCTGCCCTGGGGAGTAGCCGAATTGCTGCTGGGACCCCGCGGGGGACCTGGAGTAGGAGCCAGGGTAGCCGCCAGGGGACGGAGACCCGAACCGGCCCCCCGGGAAGCTGCCGCCGTGTCGCGGAGAGTGACTGCTCCCGTAAGGCCTAGACCGGGGCCCGTACGGCGGCGTGTGGTGCGGACTCCCGTACCCGTCTCGAGGGGAGGGCGGCCGTGGTCCGCCCCCGCCCGGGGTTCCCCGGAAGCTGCTTCCGCTACCCCAACCTCCTCCACCCGGACCAGGGTAAGGAGGAGTCGGGGGCCGAAAATTCTGTCGCTGCATATCAGGAGCCAAAGCCGAAAACCTCGCAGCCGCGTTCTCCCACCGGAACTGTATCGACTGGCCCTCCACAGAAAACTGCTAGTCCTTTACCAAAACAGTCCTCCGACCGCAGCCACCCTACGGCACATCGGTTCCGGCGTCACAAAGATTCCGCCGGGGACGGCGGGATTACCTAAATTACTGACTTGGCAAGAAACTCAGTGGATTTAAGTGAAAAGAGGAAGAAAAGGACACAGGAAAGGACGGACCCCCAAACCCAGCAACAGCCTTTCCAGTCTGGGTGCCCTTGGTCTGACCGACAGACGAGAAGCTGGCCCGGCGGACGACTGGGAGTGCTCCGCCCCGCCCGGCGGGGGCGGGGTCTGCGGCGTCCGTGGGTGCCCCCCAGTGGCGTCGGGTGGCGCCGCACGGAGTTCGCCGCTTGTACCAGGACCGATGCCATCTGAGATGCACGCGATGCTGGCGACGCTGGCAAGGGTGGCAGCTCTGCGCAGAACCTGCCTCTTCTCCGGCCGGGGCGGCGGGAGGGGGCTGTGGACTGGCCGCCCGCAGTCAGGTACCCTCCGAGATTCGGTCTGGGCGGCTAAAGGGACCCCTGCCCCAGCTTGCCTCCTGGGGCGCCCTGAGGAGAGCAATCGGGGTCTGAAGTCTCTGCTGACGCCGCAGCGGTGGCTTTGCTCGCCTCCCTGCAACCCCGCTCCGTGGGCCTGCGGCCGGCCTGCCCCGCTCTGGCCGCCCAGGGTCGCCTCTGCCCCGCGCGTTGTTGTGACCGAGGGCTCCGTGCGCGGTGGGGTCCGGCTCCCGTGCGTCCCGCGGCTCGCGTTTGGGGCCTCTTTACTGCTGTCCTTTCGTCCGCCAAGTTTAAGTAACTTCGAAAATGCACACCCAGCCACATTTCAGAAAGGAATTTAGCCCGCTGCTTTGAATAACTTGACACTTCATGTACAATAAAAGACGCCCTTGTACAGTTACCTGTCACAGAATTTTATTTAGAGGATGAAATTTAGCTTTACTACAGTGTTATAGAACTTTCGTTACTCCCTCTGAATTTGGGAATGGTAATCCACTATGAATCTTTTTTTTTTCCTTTTTTCTTTTATTCTTTTTTTTTTTTTTTTTGAGACGGAGTCTCGCTCTGTCGCCCAGGCTGGACTGCAGTGGCGCAATCTCGGCTGACTGCAATCTCCCCCTCCCGTGTTCAGGAGATTTTCCTGCTTCAGCCTTCCGAGTAGCTGGGATTATAGGCATGCCGGCCACCATGCCCAACTAATTTTTGTATTTTTAGTAGAAACGGGGTTTCGCCATATTGGCCAGGTTGGTCTCGAATTCCTGACCTCAAGTTATCCTCCCGCCTCGGCCTCCCAAAGTGTTGAGATTAGACGTAATCTCTATGATTACGCGCGCGGCACCTATGAATCCTGAAATTAGTTGCAGGATGCAGGATTTTTTTTTTTTTTTTTTTTTGAGACAGTGTCTCGCTCTGTCGCCCAGGCTGGAGTGCAGTGGCGCAATCTTGGCTCACCACAACCTCTGCCTCCCGGATTCAAGCGATTCTCCTGCCTCAGCTTTCTAGAGTAGCCTCGATTACAGGCATGTGCCACATGCCCGGCTAATTTTTTTTGTATTTTTAGTAAAGACGGGTTTCACCATGTTGGCCAGGCTGGTCTCGAATTCCTGGGCTCAAGTGATCCGCCTGTCTTGGCCTCCCGAAGTGCTGGGATTTCATGCGTGAGCCACCGTGTCCGGCGTAGGATACAGAATCTTAAAAGAGCTTTAGGACTCATTAAATCATAGCCTAATGTGTAGCCTGGACCGTGATTTCCATTCACCCTCTTGTAGCTGCTACTCCTCGCTGTCTTCTTTGACATGTTCTGTGACATCCCAAGCTGACGAGTGTGGTATCTTCTCAGCTTCTATCCTCCTTGATGAATGGAGACACACACACAGGGTTTTTTTTTGTTTGTTTATTCTGTGGAAATTCAATTCACTACATTTCGTTTCTTCTGTAGATACAAGTGATAGAGTTAATCAAGGTAGCATATTGCCATTAAGGTTTAGTGATACAATTAAGGTCTGAGGACTCCAGCCTATCCACTTTATTATATACAGTAGTTCTGTTCTGGCCAAAAATTCACCTTTCTGGACATCATCTTTAGTGTTTAACTTAATGCTTGGGAATTGCTCATTTGAATATTTATTGAATAAAATGACCTAGGTGGGACAATTGCTTGAGCCTAGGAGTTGAAGACCAGCCTGGGCAACATCGTGAAGCCCCATTTCTACCAAAAATACAAAAAAACTAGCCGAGCTTGGTGGCGTGCGCCTGTAGTCCCAGCTGCTTGGGAGGCTGAGGTGGGAGGATGGCTTGAGTCCTAGGAGGTCGAAGCTGCAGTGATCCGCTATTGTGCCACTGCACTCCAGCCTGGGTAACAGAGCGAGACCTTATCATGCCCCCCCCCACCCCACTGGAAAAAAAAAGGTTCACATACACCACCTAGGTAATTTTCACCTTTTAGATCATCAGCCAGTCTACTCAGGGGAGGGGGCAGAAAAGTGAGAGTGGTGGGGACCAAAATTAACTTTATTATTATTATGATGGAGATGGGGGGGGGTCTCACTCTGTCACCGAGGCTGGAGTGCGGTGGTGAGATCACAGATCACTGCGTCCTCGACCTCCTGGGCTCAAGTGATCTTCCCACATCAGTCTCCCAAGTAGCTGAGACTACAGGCTCATGCTACCATGCCTGGCTAATTTTTTTTATTTCTTTATTTTTTGTAGAGACAGGGTCTTGCTGTGTTTCCCAGAACTCCCCACCTCAAGTGTTCCTCTCTCCTGCCTTGGCCTCCCAAAACTCTGCAATTAAATGGTGTGGTGAGCCACCATGCCCAACCAACAAATTAATTTAATAGTAAACAGTTTAATCGATGGACGCATAATGAGTATATAGATCTTTATTCCATCAACCCATTTATCTGTATAACTTCAATCTAACTAAAGTTCACTAAAATTTATCAAAATTCAAAAGCCATGCTCTTTTTAAGCTTCTAGTAGTACATTTTGTAGCAAGATAAAACTGACCAATAAAAAAGTTTGAGTTGTGTCTTTCTGTCTTATAGCAGTATACTCTTTCTATATATATTTTTCATTTATTTAAGTATTGAGACATGTCTTGCTCTTTCATCCAGGCTGGAGTGCAGTGGCGCAATCCCAGTTCACTGCAACCTCTGCCTCCCTGGGGTCAAGCAATCCTTCCACCTCAGCCTCCCAAGTAGCTGAAACCAGAGGTGCGTGCCACCATGCCTGGCTAATTTTTGTATTTTTTGAAGACATGGGGTTTTGCCATGTTGCCCGCACTGGTCTTGAACTCTTTGGCTCACACAATCCAGCCACCTGGGCCTCTCAAAGTGCTGGGATTACAGGGATGAGCCCCCTGTGCCCCAGCCAGTTATGATTTTTTTGGCATATATTCATGGGGGTACAAGTGCAGTTTTGCTACATTGATATATTGTATTGGGGTGAAGTCAGGGCCTTCAGTGCATCCATCACTGGCACAACACACATTGTACCCAGCAAGCAACCTCCTGTAGTCCATCCCCTTCCCTCTACATTCCCAACCCTCCAAGTCTCCATTGCCCATCACTCCACACTCTGCTTCCATATGTACACATTATTTAGCACCAATTTATAAAGGAGAACAGGCAATATTTGTTTTTCTGTGCCTGAGTGATTTCACTTAAGATAATGGCCTCCAGTTCCATCCATGTTGCTGCAAAAGACATAGTTTCATTCTTTTTTATGGCTGAATAGTATTCCATTTTGTATATATGCCATATTTTGTTTATTTAGTGCTCCATTGATGGGCACTTAGGTTGATTTCATATCTTTGCTTTTATGAATAGTGCTGTATTAAACATATGAGTGCAGGTGTCTTTTTGATATAATGATTTCTTTTCCTTTGGGTAGATGCACAGTAGTGGGATTGCTGCATCTTCCGGTAGTTCTATTTTTAGTTCTGTGAGAAATCTCCATACTGTTTTCCATAGAAGTTGCACTGATTTACATTCCCACCAACAGTGTATGAGTTCCCTTTTCTCAGCTTCCTCACCAACATCCTGTGATTTTTTTGTCTTTTTAATAGCCATTCTGATGTATGTAAGATGATATCTCATTGTGGTTTTTAATTTGTATTTCTCTGATGATTGGTGATGTTGAACATTTTAAAAAATTTTTACTCATGGCAGTACACAGAAATTTTCAGGGAAGATTAAAAGGCATGAAAACATGACTCTTAATAGACAATTCTAGCAATATACGAACTGTTTTTACTTTGTTTCCCTAGAGTCTTGAATTTTTTGTTCAACTCATTTTCTGGTTATGAATTTAAAATGATTACAGCATACTGCCAATGTTTGAGAAGAAATCTGTTATTGGATTAAGTTTAGGAATCAGGTTGGGCGTGGTGGCTCATGCCTGTAATCCTACCACTTTGGGAGGCTGAGGTGGGTGGATCACCTGAGATCAGGAGTGAGCCGAGATTGCGCCACTGTACTCCAGCCTGGGTGACGATAGCAAAACTCTGGCTCAAAAAAAATAAAAATAAAATAAGGAAATTCAGGATTCATATTAGTTAACTTATTTTTGAGACAAAGTCTCGTTCTGTCACCCAGGCTGGAGTTCGGTGGCAAGATCTAAGCTCACTGCAACCTCCACCTCCTGGGTTCAAGGATTGTTCTGCATCAGCCTCCAGAGTAGCTGGGACTACAGGTGTGTGCCACTACGCCTGGCTAATTTTTGTATTTTTAGCAGAGATGGGGGTTTCACCGTGTTGGCCAGGCTTGTCTCAAACTCCTGACTTCAGCTGATCCGCTCACCTCAGCCTCCCAAAGTGCTGGGATTACAGGCGTAAGCCACCGTGCCCCGCTGATGGTGAACATTTTTGATATGCTTGTGTTTTGAAAAATGCCTACTCATGTCCTTAGCCCATTTGTTAATGGGATTATTTGTTTTTTGTTGTTGAGTTGTTTGAGTTGCTTGCAAATTCTGGATATTAGTCCCCTGCTGGGTATGTAGTTTGCAGATATTTTCTTCCATTCCTCATGTTATCCGTTCACTCTGTTGATCATTTCTTTTGCTATGCAGAAGCTTTTTAGCTTAATTTCCATTTGCCTGTTTTTGTTTTTGTTGCCTGTGCTTTTGAGGTCTCAGTCATGAATTCTTTGCCTAGATCAATGTCTAGAAGAGTTTGCCCTAGGTTTTCTTCGAAATTTTTAGAGTTTCATCCTTACATTCAAGTCTTTAATCCATCTTGAATTTATTTTTTTCTTTCTTTCTTTTTTTTTTTTTTTTTTTGAGGTGGAGTTTCGCTTTTGTTGTCCAGGCTGGAGTGCAATGGCACGATCCCGGCTCACTGCAGCCTCTGCCTCCTGGGTTCAAGCGATTCTCCTACCTTATCCTCCCAAGTAGCTGGAATTACAGGCATGCGCCACCATGCCCGGCGAAGTTTTTGTGTGTTTAGTAGAGACAGGGTTTCTCCATGTTGGTCAGGCTGTTCTCAAACTCTTGACCTCAGTTGATCCGCCCGCCTAGGCCTCCCAAAGTGCTGGGATTATAGGTGTGAGCCACCATGCCCGGCCAAATTGATTTTTTTATATGGTGAGATACAGGGATCCAGTTTCATTCTTCTGCATATGGCAATCCAATTTTCCCAGCACCTTTTACTGAAAAGGGTATCCTTCTCCAGTAAATGTTGTCAAGTTTGTCAAAAATCAGTTGGCTGTAAGTATGTGGGTTTATTTCTGAGTTCTCTATGCTGTTCCATGGATCTATGTGTCTATTTATTTATTTATTGAGGTGGAGTCTTGCTCTGTTGCCCAGGCTGGAATACAGTTGTGCAAACTCGGTTCATTGCAACCTCCACCCCCTGGGTTCAAGCAATTGTCCTGCCTCAGCCTCCTGAGTAGCTGGGATTATAGGCGCACGCCACCACACCTGGCTAATTTTTGTATTTTTAGTAGAGACAGGGTTTCACCATGTTGGTAAAGCTCGTCTTGAAATCCTGACCTCGTGATCCTCCTGTCTTGGCCTCCCAAAGTGCTGAGATTACAGGCGTGAGCCACTGCACCTGGCCCTATGTGTCTGTTTTTATAGACACTATGGGTATTTTGCTGTTTTGGCTACTATGGCCTTGTAGTATATTTTGAAGTCAGAAAATGTGATATCACCAGCTTTGTTCTTTTTACTTGGGATATTTTTGGTTATTCGGGCTCATTTTTAGTTCCATATGAACTTCAGAATTGTTTTTTCTAATTCTGTGAAAAAATGATGTTGATAGAAATTGCATTGAACCTGCAGATTGCTTTGGGCACAATGGTCATTTTAACCACATTAATTCTTTCAACCTACGTGCATGGGTGTTTTTCCATTTGTTTGTTTCATCTATAGTTTCTTTCATCAGTGTTTTGTAGTTTTCCTTGTAGATTTCTTTCACCTTCTTGGTTAAATATATTCCTAGGTATTTTATTTTTTTGTAGCTATCATAAATGGGACTGCCTTCTTGGTTTCGTCCTCAGGTAGAATGTTACTGGTGAACAGAAATCCTAGTGATTTCTTTTTCTTTTTTTTTTTGAGATAGTCTTGCTCTACTACCCATGCTGGAGTACAATGGTGCAATGTAGGCTCACTGCAAAGGCCTCCCAAAGTGCTGGGATTACAGGCATGAGCCACTGTGCCCATCTGATTTATAAATTTTTGACAGATTATGCATGAAAGTGTGCTTCTCAGGCCAGGCGCAGTGGCTCATGGTTGTAATCCCAGCACTTTGGGAGGCTGAGGCAGGTGGATCACAAGGTTGGGAGTTTGAGACCAGCCTGGCCAACATAGTGAAACCCCATCTCTAGTAAAAACACAAAAAAATAGCTGGGCATGGTGGTGGGCGCCTGTAATCCCAGCTACTTGGGAGGCTGAAGCAGGAGAATTGCTTGAACCCGGGAGTGGGAGGCTGCAGTGGGCTGAGATCATGCCATTGCACTCCAGCCCGGGTGACAGACAATGCAAGACTCCATCTCAAAAAAAAAAAAGTGTGCTTCTCATCACATTTAGAGGTAGTATATGAAGATTGAGGGAGAGGGAATTCTTTTTTTTTTTTTTTTTTTGAGGCAGGGTCTGACTCCAGTAGCCCATGTTATAAATAAAGTTTTGGTGCCACAAAAGAAATAGCACTGGAATATAAAATTTTCTTTTTAATTCTCAGCAAGGCAATGTACTTCTATAGAAGAGTGTGCCCTTACAGATGGAACAATGATGAGCACACACCTGGACAAGGGAGGGGAAGGGGTTCTTATCCCTGATGCACGTGGCCTCTGCTGCTGTGTTGTTCCCCTATAGGCTAGGTTAGACCACACAGGCTAAGCTAATTCCAATTGGCTACTTTAAAGAGAGTGATGGGGTGAGTGGTTTGGCAGGAAAAATGGTTATGGCAGAGCAGGAAATCTGAATAAGTCAGGGTGGAGAATGAGCAGGTAATCGGAATGACTTAGGGTGGAATAGGTAACTGGAATGAGTCATGGTGGAGCAGGTAATCAGAATGAGTCAGGGTGAAGCAGGTAGTAGGAATGAGTCAGGGTGGAGCAGGTAATCGGAATGAGTCAGGGTAGAGCAGGTAATTGAAAAAGATTGCTTTACCAGGAAGTTAAGTTTAAAACTAGAAAGCAAAGAATTGAACATGCTGACAAACAGATTCTTGGAAGAGAAATTTAGAACTCATATCTAACATTCCCTCCTATTGCATTTCCTTACAGGTCTTTTTCTTCAGACTTCTTTAACATGTCTTGGCTTAGTTGTTCTGCTTGATTTTCCAAAAGAAGAAACTTCTTTGGATAAGGCAGAGGATAGTTAAGGGAGGTTTTAGTAAGTGCTGTTTTTATAAACCTCTGCACCAACCCATGGATGCATGGTGTGACACAGCACCCGACAAGAATAAGTACACCCATTATGGCTGCGAGGGAAGTAAGAATTGAGGCTATTCTTATTTTCCATTTACTGAACCACTTTTCTAGCCATCCTGTAGAGGAATCATTTACCCCTGAGTTGTTGGCTAACTCATTGGACACAGCAGTCAGACCTTGCAATGCCTTTGTTATACTTCCATCAGGGCAGTGTTGTTTGGGATGAAGGTACAACATTGAGTTTTAATCATGACGCAAACTCCTCTTTCTGCTAATATCATGTCTAAGGCTATCTTATTTTCCCAAGCCATCTGGCTAGTAGCCCCTAATTGCTCAGCTATTCCTTTAACAGCATCTCTAGTATAGTTAATAAATTGCTGTTGTTGTTTATCCAATCTACATTTTTATTAATTGTCACCACCAAAATATTGACTCAAATCCTGCAGCTATTTGATTTCGGGGTTTAAATTGATCTGGTATTCCCTGTGGGACTCCAATTGCATTTAATTAGATATGAGAGTCGAAAGACCCGTAAGAGGCTTCTCTTGCTTTACGATGTCTGGTTTTTCCTTCCTCTGGTTGAAGAAAGGCCAGAGTAAAAGGGATAGCCAATTGGACTAGAGCATAAGTACTGCTCTAATTATTTGGCAGAGTGCCCAGTAAAGGTCCTCCATAATCCCACCATACATCCACTCAGGGATGAATAAGGGCAGACTTATGGGTCAGCTCTTGGAAGTGCCACACTTCACTGCATCCTGTTAAGTCTCCAAGGAATGCCAAATTTTTCCCTTGGTTGTTGGAGACATGAGGTAAAATTGATTTTGGAAGATGGAGGCTGGATGGCCCTTGGGGGCTGACCTGCAGCATGCTGGACTTTGGGATATAGCAGAGAGAGAGAGTGGCACAACTTGTTACTCTAGGCTGTAGAATCCTGGAAAAGAGCTACCATGCAGCCCATGCCCAGTTGAGTGGACGACCACCCCAGTGGAAAGGGGACAATCTGGGCCTCTGGCCTTCCAGGCGCACAAGCATAACAATTGCTTTTGTTTAACATGTGGACGGAATATTTGATCCATTCCAAGCAGGCATTTGCATCTTGGTATCCTGTCTTAATTGCCGAAGTTTGTTTTAAGTCCTTAACTTCTATGATAGCTATCTTGGTCTTGTCGTTAGATGGAAGAGGGGCAATTGTTTAGTTGTGAGAGGTTTTGGAAGAAGGCTTAGAGGAAGGTGCAGGCAGTGGGGGATCAAAGACACATATTTCAAAGAATCCAATAGGATCTGTCCCTGAAACCTCAGCCCCCATACCATAAAATTGGCTTAAAGAAGGGAACCGGCTTAGGAAAGGGGAAGAACTTTGAGGGCTCGAGATAATAACCTGTAATGGAATGCACTGGTTTAGCTGACCCCCAGTTGGGGGTTGGCTGTCCCTCTAGTAAAATGAATGTATGATTTTAGGAAATTACAAAAACCGGTTGGGGCAGTCCATCCTTGTTCTTTAGTGGTCCACAGAATGTTGGACAAACTACGGCATAAAAGTTCTACATCGGGGGGCAAGACTCCTGGTTGACACTGGGGTCTTTATCGAAATCTCCCTGGATTAAATGGTCCCATTCACTAATGTCTAGTCTGAGGAGAGTCAGGAGGGACAGAGGTACTTTTCTGAAGTAGAGAGCTGTCTTTGACTTGGCAAGTCCCCACAGGGTGTAACAAGGCAAGCATCAAATGCAATAGTTTGAAGAGAAATTGACTTGGTTATGTTAATAACTAGTTGGCCAGCAATAGAGGGAGGAAAGAAGAAAGAGTAATAGAATAGATGAAAGAGAGTTAAATTTTTCTTCACTTTAGTTTGGTAGGGTTTTCCCCTGGGACTATGGCCCATGACTCTGCAGGGAGCGGTGCTTTCTTGACTCGGGTGTGATGAGTCCATCCCCTTTCCACTGTATGAACAGCAGTCTCGGTGGTTAGCAGCACAAGGTGGGATCCTTCCCAGGCTGGCTAGAGTTTTCCTTCTTTCCACCCTTTGATGAGAAGGTGATCCTTAGGCTGGTACTGGTTTACCGGAAATTCTAGGGGTGGTACCTGTGCTAAAAGACTTTTAGTTTTGAGGGAAAGGAAAGTGGAAGATAAACCAAGTATATAATTTCTAAGAAATTGATCTTTTGTTTTAAATGTGGGGACATCAGCAATGGACTTTATAGTCCTTGGTGTCTTCTTACTGAGAAATTTCCTTTAGCAACTATTTTTATTAGTTTTTAGACCAAAGAAAGCCAAACACCATTTTATATTTGACAAGCTTCCGGCAGGATTTTTATACCAGATAAGCTAAATTTCACCTTTATATTAGTGTGCTATTAATGATAAACTTAATTTTAATAAAACCTTGTAGACACATTTATCCAATTTTTAATGTCTGACCATAAGGTAAGATTTTTATAGACTCTTTTTAACCTTGTATAATTTTTGTTAAAGAGCAGGTTAGTGCTTTAAGAAAAACCTGTTGTGCTTTTATTTTAATGTCCAGTTCACAGAAAAACTGGATGATACCCCTTTAACTTTAGCTAATATGTTTACAAACAGAATTTCCTTTAAAATTAATGTTTCAAAACTTGCTTAAACTTTAAAACAAAAAAATTTTTTAACCTTTTAATGTAGGTAAAAATCCACATTCTTATGCCTCATTATAATCCTTTTACCAAAAGTATATTTACTTTCCTTACACACCTTGCAAATAAACTGTTTCTTCAATAGTTTTACATTCAGGAGGCCTAATTACTTTTATATTATACAACATTTCTTGCATAAATTCCCTTTTATAACTTTTTTTTCAGAAATTTCACAGACAATTCTTCAACATGCCTCAGCTTTCTCACTTGTTGCAAACTTCCCTTTCTTTAAACAACCAGTTAATTTATTTTAGGACAGGAATTTACCATATAACATTCCTTTTTACATAAATTCTTCTCCCCACTTTTTTTTTTTCCTCAAAGATGATAATCATTCCTTTCCAAAGCGAACTTCCTTCATGTCGGTGGACTAGACTGTCTAAGGCCACAAGATTAGAAGTTAGGATAATACATGTTACACTGTTAACTTTTAGCAAACTTTACTTTTGTTGAAAACCTCGTAAATTTGGGATTTCAATTATTCTTTGCTATTAATAAGACCCTGTTCAGTCCATATTAACTTAGAATTGATATAGATGGCTCCTTCCTGATTCTATAAGTACTTTAAGGCTTGGCTGAGTGCAAACAGCTCGCACGTTTGAGCAGACCAATTATTAGGCAATTTTCCTAACTCTGCTTCTACTAGAGTTTTCTTATCACTTACTGAATACCCATTGTGTCTTTTTCCCTCAATCACCTGGGAGGAACCATCTATCATCCTGTCCTGAAGGGAGTTCCTCCTAGGTCTGGTTGGACCTTTGTATGGTAAGTAAGATTTAGATCCCCTGTTAGGAAACCTGCTGGGTTAAGGGAATTTTCAGTGGTTAATGTTAAATCATCTTCTTCTAACAGAATAGCCTCATACTTTAAGGTTCTTGAGTCAGTAAGCTCTCTTTTTTGCTTTTTTTTTTTTTTTTTTTTTACTTAGTATAGTTCTGACCTGATGAGGTGTGCTCACAATGAGGTTTCCTCTGAAAGTTATTTTTCTACTTTCTTCTTCTAGCAAAGCAGTTGCCGCGACAGATTGAATGCATTTGGGCCATCCGCAGGTTACTGGGTTAAGGATTTTTGATTAGGAAGGCTAATCAGTGGCCTCAGGTTGTCAGTGGCCTCAATGCTTTTGGGCTACGCCCTTGTTTACAGTGACAACTGCCGAGACCAGCTCGGTCATGGAGATCCTAACTCAGTGGTGCTA
The DNA here is from genome assembly GCF_009828535.3 of Hylobates moloch. Classification (NCBI taxonomy): domain Eukaryota; kingdom Metazoa; phylum Chordata; class Mammalia; order Primates; family Hylobatidae; genus Hylobates; species Hylobates moloch. Next base: position 129,077,015 of record NW_026652276.1, on the reverse strand, counting down.
GAGGAAGTAAAGACACACCCACAGAAATATAGAGCGTGGAGTGGGAAATCAGGGCTCTCACAGCCTTCAGCTCTGAGAGCCTTGAACAGAGATTTACCCACATATTTATTGACAGCAAGTCAGTCATAAGATTTACTAAAAGTATTCCTTATAGGAAACAAAGGGATGAGCCGGAAATAAAGGGATGGGCTCTGGCTAGTTATCTGCAGCATGAACATATCCTTAAGGCACAGATCGCTCATGCTATTGTTTGTGGTTTAAGAACGCCTTAAGCGGTTTTCCACCCTGGGTAGGCCAGGTGTTCCTTGCCCTCATTTGGTAAACCTTCCAGTGTGAGCGTCAAGGCCATCACGAGCATGTCACAGTGCTGCAGAGATTTTGTTTATGGCCAGTTTTGCGGCCAGTTTATGGCCAGATTTTGGGGTCTGTTCCCAAGAGACAACAAGGTGGTATTGGAGTGTTACAGGGTCACAGGGAAGACCCTCAATTATAGGTTTTAAATTTACCTTAGCTTTTAAAGGAATAGGGTACACTGTTTTCTCTTTACTACTTCAATCTCTTTCTTTCTCTCTTTGACTTTCTGTCTCTTTCTCTCTCTTTGATTCCCTCTTTGTCTCTCTGTCTCTTCCTCTCTCTCTGCTTCTTTCTCTCTCTGACTACCTCTTTGTCTCTCTTCTTCTCTCTCTCTGCCTCAGTTTCTCTCTCTCTGCCTCTCTTCCTCTCTCTCTCTCCCCCTCTCTTTCCGCTGATCTTTCCCTGCTTCTGCCAGCCGCTTATGCTGCTGTTCTCCCTTTTCCTTCCCTTTCCACTAGGGGAGGGACCAGCAGAAGTGGAGCTACTCTTTCTTTCACAGAGAAGAAAGGAAAGGGGAGTTCTGAATATTTTTCTTCCTACTAGAGGTTTGTGTGAGGTTCAACGCCCCCCCCATGGGGATTTCTCACCTCTTTTTGAGGTTCAACACCCCCCATGGGGATCTCACCTCTTTTTGAGATTCAACCCCCTCATCATGGGGATTTCTCACCTCTTTCTGAGGTTCAACCCCCGCCTCAGTGGGGATTTCTCACCTCTTTTTAACCTCCAAGACATCCCAACTAAGGAATACTTTACCACATCCCATGGCTTTCTTTCCCTAGTCCTGACTAAGGAATGCTTTACTGCCCCTGCGGTTTCTCTCTCCTTGGTATGTCCTAACCAAGGAATGCTTTACCACCCCGTGGCTTTTTCCTTAGTCCCGACCACCGAGGAAATACTTTACCGGCTCCTGCGGCTTCTCCTTCCTTGGTCTGTGCACAGAGTTTTCACCACAGTATGTGAGGATCCTCTAAGCTAGGTTTCTGGCCAGTTTCTCTCTGCGTTGCTGAGAGCTCAGGTTATTCCTCGCATTGGGTGGGTCCTGAGGCCGCCACAAGGGGGCGCGGTGGACCTCCTCATGAGAGAGAAGAAGAGACCACCCCCAGAGGGGAATGTAATCACAGGAGAGCCCCCAAATTGTTATAAATAAAGTTTCGGTGCTGCGAAAGAAATAGCACTCAAATATAAAATTTTCTTTTTAATTCTCAGCAAGACAATGTACTTCTATAGAAGGGTATGCCCTTATAGATGGAGTAATGGTGAGCGCACACTGGGACAAGGGAGGGGAAGGGGGAGCTTATCCCTGATGCACGTGGCCCCTGCTGCTGTGTTGTTACCCTATTGGCTATTGGGTTAGACCGCACAGGCTAAACTAACTCCGATTGGCTAATTTAAAGAGAGTGACAGAGTGAGTGGTTTGGCAGGAAAAATGGTTATGAGAGAGCAGGAAATCAGAATGAGTCTGGGTGGAGTAGGTAATCAGGTAATCGGAATGAGTCAGGGTGGAGTAGGTAATCGAAAAAGGTTGATTTATGAGGAAGTTAAGTTTAAAAGTAGAAGGCAAAGAATTGAACATACTGACATACTGATTCTTTGAAAAGAAATTTAGAACTCCTATCTAACACAGGCAATTATGTTTCCTAAGAAATATGAATTGACTATCAGTTGTGGAAAGGTAAGACCTGGCCGGGCGCAGTGACTCATGCTTGTAATCCCAGCACCTTGGGAGGCTGAGGTGGGTGGATCACCTGAGGTCGAGAGTTCGAGACCAGCCTGACCAATATGGAGAAACCTCATCTCTACTAAAAATACAAAATTAGCTGAGTGTGCTGGTGCATGCCTGTAATCCCAGCTACTCAGGAGGCTGAGGCAAGAGAATCACTTGAACCTGTGAGGCGGAGTTTGCAGTGAGCTGAGATGGCGCCATTGCACTCCAGCCTGGGCAACAAGAGCAAAACTTCATCTCAAAAAAAAAAAAAAAAGAATGAAGACCCAACCCCATGATGAGGTTTATGAGCTCCTATACCATCTTGAAGAATGGGGGATTGGATTCTGATGAAAGAGGTTATGGGAACTGGGAGAGAAGAGGAACTCTGTTGGGGGAAATAAAGGATTGCTAGGGAGAATGAATGGATGAGGATAGAGATTAACTGGTAAATAGTTCTCTTTAGAATTTAAATGAGTCTGAGAGACAGGCTTTATCTTCTGAAAGGGCCTGTTCAGGTCTGATTACATTCTTGGTCTTCCAGGGAGTGGAAGAAAAAACAGTTGTTCTTCTTTGGTGGGTGATCCTGGAGTTTTGGCAGATAAAAATCTTAAACTTCTTTAGACGAGATGGTAGGGGTGGGGAACCTTGGAGAGTCCTTGAGGTTTCTCCTTCAGTTCAGCATGTCAATGTGCCATATTTTGGGGTCTCAGTTTTTGAGTCCCAACACAGTCCATTCTTTGAAAAGTGCAACAGTTTAATAAGCATGTAGCTTATTTTAGATTTAAAGATTTGGAGATACAACCTTAAATACTGGATTTTTATAAATGTAGCTAGGGTCTTCCTGAAACCGCCTTTGCAAAATTATGCTGAGATAGTGAAAGAGATCTAACTTAACTGACTCTATCTTCCTTCTAACCTCCAAGCTGTCCTTGTTGCCGGGCGCGGTGGCTCATGCTTGTAATCCCAGCACTTTGGGAGGCCGAGGCGGGCGGATCATGAGGTCAGGAGATCGAGACCACGGTGAAACCCCGTCTCTACTAAAAATACCAAAAAAATTAGCCGGGCGTGGTGGCGGGTGCCTGTAGTCCCAGCTACTCGGAGAGGCTGAGGCAGGAGAATGGCGTGAACCCGGGAGGCGGAGCTTGCAGTGAGCCGAGATTGCGCCACTGCACTCCGGATGGGGAAAAAGGAGAGCCTCCGTATCCACAAAAAAAAAAAAAAAAAAAAAAAAACCAAGCTGTCCTTGTTCATTCCTGGGCGTAGGCTGAACTAACTTTAAGAGAAACTTAGTTTATAGTTTATAGTTTAAACAAAGACTGTAACAGCCCTTTCCCAAAGCAGACCTCCTTCTTGTCTGGGGACTAGATTGCCTTTATAGGACTAGCATTAGCCACAAGATCAGAAATTATGGTTTAGGGCTGGGCGCAGTGGCTCATGCCCGTAGTCCCAGCACTTTGGGAGGCAAGTGGATCACGTGAGGCCAGGATTTCGAGACCAGCCTGGCCAACATAATGAAAGCCTGTTTCTACTAAAAATATAAAAATTGGCCGGGCATGGTAGCTCATGCCTGTGTAATCTCAGCACTTTGGGAGGCCGAGGCGGGTGGATCACCTGAGGTCAGGAGTTCGCGACCAGCCTGGCCATCATGGTGAAACCCCATCTCTACTAAAAATACAAAAAATTAGCCAGGTGTGGTGGCAGGCGCCTGTAATCCCAGCTGCTCAGGAGGCTGAGGCAGCAGAATTGCTTGAACTCGGGAGTCGGAGGTTGCAGTGAGCTGAGATCGCGCCATCGCACTCCAGCCTGGGCAACCAGAGCAAAATTCCATCTCAAAACAAATAAAAAATTACAAAAATTAGCAGGGTGTGCTGGTGCGTGCCTGTACTCCCAGCTACTCGGGAGGTTGAGGTGGGAGAATGGCTTGAACCCAAGAGGCGGAGGTTGCAGTGAGCCAAGATCGCGCCACTGCACTCCAACCTGGGTGACAGAGTGAGACCCTGCCTCAAAAAAATAATTATGGTTTAGGAGTCATGCGGCTGGAGGCTACAAGATTCTGACCCTCCCAGAACTGCTCCTAAGATCGGTGCTAGAGATATTTTGCAGACCCTGCACTTGATGGATCAGCTGGCCCCACCCAGATCAATAAACTGGCTCATCTGATCTTGTGGACCCCGCCCAGGAACTGACTGATCAAGAAGACAGCTCTGACTCCGTATGACTTCATTCTGAGCAATCAGCACGCCTGGCTCACTGGCTCCCCCCATCCTCACCAAGTTATCCTTAAAACCTCTGCTCACTGGGCCGGGCTCGGTGGCTCACACCTGTAATCCCAGCACTTTGGGAGGCTAAGGCAGGCGGATCACTTGAGGCCAGGAGTTTAAGACCAGCCTGGCCAACATAGTGAAACCACATCTCTACTAAAAATACAAAAAACATTAGCTGGGCGAGGTGGTGGGCGCCTGTAATCCCAGCTTCTCGGGAGGCTGAGGCAGGAGAATCACTTGAACCCAGGTTGGGAACGTTGCATTGAGTTGAGATCAGCCATTGCACTCCAGCCTGGGGAACAAGAGCGAAACTACTCACAACAAAACAAAACAAAACAAAACAAAAAAAACTCTGCTCCCTGAATGCTGGGGAGACTGATTTGAGTAATAATAAAACTCCGGTCTTCCGCTCAGCCAGCTCTGCATGAATTACTTTTTCTGGATTGCAATTCCCCTGTCTTGATGAATCAGCTCTATCTAGGCAGTGGGCAAGGTGAACCCCTTGGGCAGTTACATTCCTAGGCCTTAGCCAGGGAATTACCATTTATATGATGATGAATTCAGGGGAGAAGAGATGAAGAGAAAGGGAGAAAATTTTATCTTGGCCGGGCACCGTGGTTTATGCCTGTAATCCCAGCACTTTGGGAGGCTGAGGCAGGTGGATTGCAAGGTCAGGAGATTGAGACCATCCTGGCCAACATGGTGAAACCCCATCTCTACTAAAATACACACAAAAAAATTAGCTGGGCGTGGGGGCACGCACCTGTAGTACCAGCTACTTGGGAGGCTGAGGCAGGAGAATTGCTTGAACCCGGGAGGCGGAGGTTGCAGTGAGCCGAGATTGCGCCACTGCATTCCAGCCAGGCGACAGAGTGAGACTCCATCTCAAAAAACAAAACAAAACAAAAAAACAAAGTTTTATCTTGGATTACCTACAGGTAGAAAAATTAAGAACTGGAGGTGGCTTCCAGTCGTGTGACCTGAGCACATGAGGCCAGTGGAATGCTGGAGCTGAAAGCATCTGTGTGGCAGCCAGACATGTCCTTTTCACTGGCTTCAGCTGCCTTTTTTAGATGAAGATTGTATTCACAGTGACTGTGAGCTCCTTAGGCACAGAAACTGAATTAGTGTTAAACACTATTGTGTATGCCTGTCATGGCACAAGGATAGTATAGATATTTCCAAGATCTCTCCTCATGCCCATCCTTGGATCCCAGAGCCTGGGACAGTGTTAGGGATCTTGGAAGCACTGCCAACATGTCTGACATTCAAGAAGCCACTAACAGCTCCTAGTTGTAAACCTGCATGAGAACCAGAGGTCTGCACAAGTGACAGAAAGTGACCTCAGAGGTGAGTCTCAGCTTCCTCAAGTCACTATGTAACTGCCCAGTGCATTCATTTTGCCCAGTGGCCCAGATACAGTTTAATTCATGCATAGCCAGCTGTAGAAGAGACTGGAGATTTCTTACTCCAATCAGTTTCCCTGAAAATTTGGAGACTGAGGTTTTCTAAGGATAACTTGGCAGGTTGGGAGTCAGAGGGTAGGGAGTGCTGATTGGATGGGTCAGAGATGAAGTCACCGGGGGTCAAAGTGGGTTTTTCTAGCTTTCTTTTGTTTCTGGGTGGGATCACAGAAAAGTTTGAGCCAGATTATTGGCCTGGGTGGCACCAGCTGGTGCATCAGAAGGCAGGATCTAGGAAATATCCTCAGTACCAGTGTTAGGTTTTACAATAATGCTGTTAACTCTAGGAGCAACTGGGAAGGTTCAGAATCTTGCAGCCTCTGGGTGCATGACGACTCCTAAACCATAATTTCTAATCTTGTGGATAATTTGTTAGTTTTACAAAGGCAGTCTGGTCCCCAGGCAAGTAAGAGACTTGTTTTGGGAAAGGACTTTTATTGGTTTTGTTTCAAAGTTCAACTTTAAACTAAGTTCCACCCAAAGATAGTTCAGCCTACGCCCAGGAATAAACAAGGGCAGCCTGGAGGTTAGAACCAAGATGGAGTCGATTAGGTCAGATCCCTTTCACTGTTGTAACTTTCTCACTGTTTTAGTTTTTGTCAAGGTGATTTCAACTACTGGAGCCAGCTTTGAGCAAACAGCTGTGGAAGAAGTGAGAGACAAATTGGGGTCACCATACAATCAGCAGAGACCATGGCAAGATATATTTTGTCATTTCAGTGAAAATTTGGCTCAGGTTTATTGTTTGAGATCAGTTGATGATAACTCATTTGTGGTTGTTCAGGAGTTTCAAGATTGCTAGTTTAAAAAACAAAGAAATTCTAAAGGATTTTGAAGACTTGGCTGGAAAACTCCCATGGTCAAACACTTTAATTTTAAGGAAAATTAATGTTTTTTTGTTGTTGTTTTTGAGATGGAGTCTTGCTGTGTTGGCCAGGCTGGAGTGCAGTGGTGTGATCTTGGCTCACTGCACAACCTCCATCTCCCTGGTTCAAGTGATTCTCCTGCCTCAGCCTCCTGAGTAGATGGGACAACAAGTGCCCACCACCATGCCTGGCTAATTTTTTTATTTGTATTTTTTAGTAGAGATGGGGTTTCACCATATTGGCCAGGCTGGTCTCAAACTCCCGACCTTGTGATCTGCCCATCTCGGCCTCCCAAACTGCTGAGATTACAGGCGTGAGCCACCGTGCCCAGCCAATTAATGTTGATTTTAAGGCAAAAACAAACAAACAAACAAAAAAACAAAGCTCAAAAAGATAATTCAGAATTCAAGTAAAAGGAAAGTTCATGATGGACAAGAAGTCCAAACGATGAAAGAGATGTTAAAAAAAGAGTTCATTCACTACAATGTTTTAGATTCACACATCTTAGGTTATTGTGAAACTCCAGCCATCAAAGGAGATAGCAACATTAGTAGGTGATGATTTGGCATCTTACAAAGATGAGACTGATGAAAACAAAAAAGAAGAAACTGAGCCTCAAGTGTAAAGTTTAGAGTCATGTGCAACAGAGTAGGAGAGAAACACTGCTTTCCCTCAAATGAGGCTGGAAGCGATTCTGGGGGTGATGTTTAAGGCCATTTTAAGTGGAAGGCCGACATGACCAACTTTGACGTTGCAATTCTTTTGAATATCCATGATAATGAAACCACTGTGGGCATGGCATTGACTAAAGCGAGTCTGCACTGAAGACGTATCACACATTTTGGACCTATGACTCTTTTGTACCTATTAACATTTTGGACCTATGGGCACATTTTGGACCTATCAACTCTTACCCCTGCGATACCCAGCCTCTGTGGTCTGCTACCTTATGTTATAATAGTCGATCTAATGTGTGGAACAGGGGCAATACCAATAGAGGGGACTACTGAATGTTTTCACTTTATATTCTGGTGATAATAATCCCCTGGTTGTGAATAGAGCAGCAACCAGCATCACATCTTTATTGACCAACAGCCAAATTAAAGAAGGCTAACCATCCGGAAGCTTGCCCATAGATGCTGTTCAATGGGATAAATGCAATCTGCCATTGAGAACTGGCTCTGTGGATATTATTGTAGCAGATTTGCCATTTGGAAAAAGGATGGGATCTAAGAAGAGAAACTAGAACCTTCATCCAGCTTGCCTACGGGAGATGAGTTGTGTCTGTGTACACCTACAACAGGTCAAGCTGTACGATGTACTCAGGACGCGAAATGCTTTACAAAAGCATTATCTGGCATGTGATGTGTATGGTGAAAAATGAATACAGTTCAGGTGAACATTGGGGGTCTTTGTGCTGCAGTTTATATTTTGAAATGTACACCTCAAGCTTTTGTTCATCCTTCAGAACAAGATGGAGAAACAGGAACTCTGGTAATGCAAAGATTGAAGATAACTAATAGTGCTCATACTGCCCAACACTGGAAATGTCAGCATGAAGAACTTGCTTTGAGAACAAAATAGTATTAAAAAAGTGCAGTCTGCACTCTTTAAACCTGTTCAGGGCTCTTCACCCTAGTTGGCAAAAGATGTGAATGCAATGTAATGTAATGGGATTGAAAAAGTCTTATGAGAAAGCAGAGCTTTTCCTTGGCACTGTTTTGTATTTTGGGCAATTAGTATTTTGCTTAAAATGCTTTTAAAGATGCCTAGTGAAAAGCCTAGTAAAACGCTCTGAGATTTGGGTGTAGAACATTTTATTTTCAGGCTTAAAACATTTTTTTTTAATATTATAGATTTTTGTAGAGATAGGGTTCTCACCATGTTGCCCAGGCTGGTCTTGAACTCCTGGGCTCAAGCAATCCTCCCAAAGTTTTGGGATTACAGGTGTGAGCCACAACACCTGACCTATTTTCAGGCTTTACAGCCTGTTTTCTATTGTGCCAAGTGGAAAGCTACTCTGGCCTAAAGGAAAGGCAGAGAACAGATTACATCTTAGGCCACATTTCATTGCCTATGTATCTGTGCTATTCAGTTGCTCAAATTCTTTAAGTCTAAAAGTGAAGTATTGCATTTTGTGAACAATGTTTGCCCCATAAGATGAAATCTCACAAGTCCTATAGGAAAGTTTACCATCTGCATTAAAAATTAAAATGCACATCTGTTATTCAGATTAATATGCATCTGTTATTCAGAACTAAAATAGAAGACTAGGATTTATCAAAGGGATTGCAAAAATACTGTTAGTAGTAGCATAGAGCATTACTATTTGTAAATAGCAGAGGCAGGGCATGGTGGCTCACGCCTGTAATCCCATAACTTTGGGAGGCCGAGATGGGTGGATCACCTGAGGTCAGGAGCTGGAGACCAGCCTCGCCAACATGGGAAACCCCGTCTCTACTAACAATAAAAAAATTAGCCGGGTGTAGTGGCACATGCCTGTAATTCCAGCTACTTGGGAGGCTGAGACAGGAGAATCACTTGAACCTGGGAGGCGGAGGTTGCAGTGAGCCAAGATTGCGCCACTGCACTCCAGCCTTGGCAGCAGGGCGGACCCTGTCTCAAAAAAAAAAAAAAAAAAAAAAAATAGCAGACACATTGGTATTTGAGGTGTGGGACCAGCAAAGCAAATTAAAAGAAATTTTTTTTTCTTTCGGTAAAAAAAAAAAAAAAAAGGACAAATGAAGAACTGGGATGATGCATGTGAGCTTATGGTGGCTGTCCTCTGAGCTAAGGGAAAAGGACACTGCTCGTTTTTGTGAGCAACATAGGTATGGTTCCCACAAAAAGATCCTTGCAGCACTGTTGAGGGAGGCCCAACATTAGAAGACAATATCCTGCCTGGATAAGGCAGTGCTTTTATGAAATATGCTTCCAGTGGCTAGGGGCTATCTTCAAGTGACATTGTATACAGAAGACATCATCAGACAAAAAAACCATCAAGGAACATTTGAGCACCCAAGCCTCTTGGGGAGCCCCATAAATAATTGGTTATTATTGTTAATAATTGGTTATTAATAATGTGGTGGTGTATGTTTAGAAGTTCTGCTTTAATGCAAGTAAGTGTAACAAGCCAAGGAAATTTAAGTATAAATGTAAATGGGACCTTGTCTATTTCTGTAAGGCTGAGGATTTTTACTTAGGATACCTAAGTTTTTTTTTTTTTTTTTTTTTTGAGATAGAGTTTCCCTCTGTAGCCCAGGCTGGAGTGCAGCAGCACAATCCTGGCTCACTGCAACCTCCACCTCCTGGGTTCAAGCGATTCTCCTGCCTCAGCCTCTGAGTATCTGGGATTACAGGTGTGCCCCACCATGCCTGGCTAATTTTTGTGTTTTTAGTAGGGACAGAGTTTCACCATGTTGGCCAGGCTGGTCTCGAACTCCTGACCTGAAGTGATCCACCTGCCTCAGCCTACCAAAGTGTAGGGATTACAGGTGTGAGCCACTGTGCCTGGCCTAGGATACCTAAGATTTTTAGTGCTGACTGGGCGTGGTGGCTCACGCCTATAATCCCAGCACTTTGGAAGGCCAAGGCGGGCGGATCACGAGGTCAGGAGATCGAGACCATCCTGGCTAACAGTGAAACCCCATCTCTACTAAAAATACAAAAAATTAGCCCAGTGTGGTGAAGGGCGCCTGTAGTCCCAGCTACTCAGGAGGCTGAAGCAGGAGAATGATGATGTGAACCCAGGAGGTGGAGCTTGCAGTGAACTGAGATCACGCTACTGCATTCCAGCCTGGGTGACAGAGTGAGACTCCGCCTCAAAAAAATAGAAGATTTTTAGTGCCTTGTCTTAAAAAACTATGCTTGGAAGCCCAATATATAAGAGCAAATGGGCTGTATTCAAAGGAGGAATTGGAGTCCCAGAGCCCTGCTCACTCTGTACTCCTATTTTAACTACCCTCCTACCCCTTCACCACCTCTGAGGTGGTGGCTCTGAAGAAAGGGTTTGAAAGCCACTATTTTAGGTAGATGTCAGATATTAACCAGTGCTACAAATAGAAATCGTTGGTTAGTTTCACTATGTATTATTAAGAAGTAAATATTGGCTGGGCATGGCGGTTCACTTGAGGTCAGGAGTTCGAGACCAGCCTGGCCAACGTGGTGAAACCCCCATCTCTACTAAAAATACAGAAATTAGCCAGGCGTGTTGGCACACACCTGTAAACCCAGCTACTCAGAGGCTGTGGTATGAGAATTGCTTGAACTCGGGAGGCAGAGGTTGCAGTGAGCCGAGATGGCACCACGGTACTTCAGCCTGGGTAACAGAGCAAGACTGTCTCAAAAAAAAAAAAAAAAAAAAAAAAGAGGTAAATTTTTTCATGTTTCTGCATGGTCAGGGCTTTCTGAGCATAGAAAAGTGGAACCTGGGTTAAAAGACAAGCCTTGGAAGTTAAAAGATGACTTAAAGGATATAAAACCCAGAGCGTTGGAGGCATTCCCAGGATTGTAAACCCAGTAATTCTTATCTTACCTTCTCCTGGAGACATTTATATACGTTCCGAAGGGTAAGAGCCCAGGGATCTTCCCCTTTTCTTCCCAAGGAGAATTTGCTTACCTTAGGTAGATTGCTTTCTTTCACTTTCTTAGGCGAAGGCGGCAGCTGGGCAGTTATCCTGTACAAACTTACAGATTCAAAATTTTGGGATTCTTCTCCTGTGGTTCAACGCTTACCTATCAATGGGTTTTCATTGCGTTGTCTATGGGGTATTAGGTATGGGAAAATGATGTATGTCTTGACTTAAGTAATAATAGTTCTGATCCCTGCTCCAGAAACTTTGTGTTTACTTTCAGGTTACAAGAATGAATAAATATAGAGATTAAAAACTTAAATATTTTTAATGTAAAACACTTCTTAGGATAATATACTTAATAATTTCTCTGTACAGAAATGATTGTATGTATACTTCAGGTTTAAGCTTTACCTTAGAATTCCTAAAACTTTTCAGATTGGTTTCAGATAAGTTTTCCTTATAGAGGTGCTTATTGTTAGCTGTTTCATGTTACAGACTACTAATAGTGGAAAAGTAAATGCTTCTGTAGGATGTGATTAGCTCACTCATTGATAGGGTTAGACCTGTACTGAACACAGTTATTGCTTAACTGTCACTTAAATAATGATCTCATTGATAAAGGGAGAATTAGAGGTGGCTTGTTTTCAAGGGTTTCTGAGAACCAAATTCTACTGCTTCATTAAAATGTGGTATTTTGGGGCCAGGCACAGTTGTTCACGCCTGTAATCCCAGCACTTTGGGAGGCCCAGGCAGGCAGATCACAAGGTCAAGAGTTCAAGACCAGCCTGGCCAACATGGTGGAATCCCATCTCTACTAAAAATACAAAAATTATCCAGGATGGTTTTGCGTGTCTGTAATCCCAGCTACTCGGGAGGCTGAGGCAGGAGAATCACTTGAACCCGGGAGGTGGAGGTTGCAGTGAGCTGAGAGCGTACCACTGCACTCCAGCCTGGGTGACAGAGCAAGACTCTGTATCCACAAAAAAAAAAGTGATGTTTTCATTTCTAATTATGCAAGGTAGTCAAGCACAAGAGAAATATTTTATACATATTTACTTCTTTGTAGACTAATATTCCTCACTCAAGTGTAATACAGGTATTAATGCATTAACTTATGCTTATAAAAGTTTTTCACTGAAAATAATAAAATTGCTGACAGATTATTTCTATATGAAGAAACATAGAGTATGAATATTGTTTTCCAGATACAAAGACTAAAAGTTTATTTAAAAATGAGTAAATACGGCTGAGTGTGGTGGCTCACGCCTGTAATCCCAGCACTTTGGGAGGCCGAGGCAGGCAGATCACCTGAGGTCAGAAGTTCGAGACCAGCCTGACCAATATAGTGAAACCCGTCTCTACTAAAAATACAAAAATTAGCTGGGCGTGGTGGCATGTGCCTGTAGGCCGAACTACTCGGGAGGCTGAGACAGGAGAATTGCTTCAACCTGGGCGGCAGAGGTTGCAGTGAGCCGAGATTGTGCTACTGCACTCCAGCCTGAGTGACAGAGTGAGATTCTGTCTCAAATAAATAAATAAGTAAAATAAATAAATAAAATGAGTAAATAAAATTTTTATGTCCCTAGCATTTACATATTTGTAATTTTTCAACTGTTAAAATGATGGATACATTTTGCAAACAATGTGAAATATTTAGGAAAAGAGCAAGGAAAAATAGAGATCTCTTTTTAAAATTGTATTTTTTGAGACAGGGTCTGGCTCTATTGCCTAGGATGAAGTGCAGTGGCATGATCACAGCTCATTGCAGCCTTGACCTCACTGGCCCAAGTGATCCTCCTACCTCAGCCTGCTGAGTAGCTGGGATTACAGGCATGTGCCACCAGGCTTGACTAATTTTTTTGTTTTTTGTTTTGTAGAGACAGGGTTTCCTCATATTGCTGAGGCTGGTCTCCAATTCCTGGGCTCAAGTGATCCACCTGCCTTGGCCTCCCAAAGTGCTGGGATTATAGGTGTGAGCCACCATGCCTGGCCGGATAATTTCTTTATGGCCGGTTTTTACACAGATATGGCAGAGAGACAATCGGAGTAGTATTTTTAGGTTTTGTGGCTGGCGTTGGCAAAAGGAGGTCTGGTTTCTGTGACCCTTCTTGGGAAAGAGGGATTCTAGTTTTTTGTTGTTATTGTTGTTTGTTTGTTTTGAGACTGAGTCTCACTCTGTTGCCAGGCTGGAGTGCAGTGGTATGATATTGGCTTACTACAGTCTCTGCCTCCTGGGTTCAAGGGATTCCGTTGCCACAGCCTCCCGAGTAGCTGGGACTACAGGTACGCACCACCACGCCTGTCTAATTTTTTTTATTTTGGTAGAGATGAGGATTTACCATGTTGGCCAGGATGGTCTCGATCTCCTGACCTTGTTATCTGCCCACCTCGGCCTCCCAAAGTGCTGGAATTACAGGTGTGAGCCACCGTGCCTGGCTGGATTCTAGTTTTTATAGCTATCCTCAGAGGAGCATGAGACTGAGAGACAGGAAGCCAGGAGAGCAGAGAAAAACTTTGGCTTCTGAGGCTGCTGTGATGCCTACATTTTCGGGTGTGGTTTCTGTGCCTCAACAATGGTAAACACCTACCTTTCTTCTGGGAGGGAGCCTGGAATTGTGGTACATGGTATGCAGAGAGTGCCTATGTAAATAATCTTCAGTGAAAACCTAGGTTCTGAGTCTCTAATGGATTTCCCTGGGCAGAAACTTTGCGTGTTTCTGTATCTATTTTTTGTTGTTGCTGGAGAAAGAAGCATGCTTGATGTGGCCTTCCATGAGAGCAAAAGAACACAAGCAGCCTCTGCATGGCATGAATTTTTTCCATCTCTACCTGTGTCTTTTCCTCTTGTTCGTCCTGTCATATGTCATTTTGCTGTAGTAAACCTTAGCTCTGTATACAACCAGATGGTTAGGTCCTGTGGATCCTCCTAGCAAATCACTGAAAATATGGGTGGTCTTGGGAAACCTTGAAACAATTCCAAAGGCAGAAACCATAAAAGAATTTTTTTCTTTTTTTTTTTTTGAGATTGGGACCCGCTTTGTCGCCCAGGATGGAGTGCGGTGGTATGATCTCGGCTCACTGCAACGTCTTGCTCCCGGGTTCAAGCGATTCTTCTGCCTCAGCCTCACGAGTAGCTGGGATTACAGGTGTGAGCCACCACGCCCGGCTAATTTTTGTATTTTTAGTAGAGACGGGGTTTCACCATGTTGGCCAGGCTGGTCTCGAACTCCTGACCTCAGGTGATCCGCCCTCCTTGGCTTCCTAAAGTGCTGGGATTACAGGCGTGAGCCACCACGCCCAGCTGAAATGATTTTTGTAAAACATGAAATCTTAAAACACCTTTGAAAAGTGAAGAGCAGATAGGGAAAAATTACTTTTACTAAATATGACTGATAAAAGATTAATATTCTTAGTGTATGTATAATTCATATAAACCTATAAGAAAAAGATAAATGTACATGTAGAAGTATGGACCAACATCAAGAATAATTTATAAGAGAAGATATAAAAAGAGCAAATTTAAAAGATGTTCAATTTCAGAAGTCATTAAATAAGTACAAATTAAAATAATAGTGACATGCAAATTTTTAACTGTTAGGTTTGCAGCAAACAAACAAAAACTCCACAAACCCAGGAGATTATGTTTAGGGTTATGGAAGATGATAGAGAACATGATTTTCATAGCATACTGATATATATATATATACACACAAACATATATAATATTATATATACTCTTGCTGGATGGTTTGGTAATATATATTAAGAGTATTAAGGAATTCATAACATGAATATGGCTAGGCCACTTTAAAGCCTACCTCTGTCATTGGAAGCAAGTTCTTTGCTTCCCCTTCTCCATCTCCAAAAACTCTGAAAGCACTGAAGACTAATTTTTACCTTTACTACCTGAAGAGAAGTCTCTGGGAAGATTCCTTAATCCAGCACATAGAAATTTCTAAACTTCTCTCCAGACATTTCTCTTGCTCTTCAGAGTTGCTCACTGGAAGCTGTTAAAAACAAAGTCAAATCATAAAACAAATCTCTCACATACGTATCTGCCCCCACATTTCTTCCAAGCTGCCTCTTCCTTTCCCTTCTATTCCTCTGTGTTAAATATCTAAAATATTCCATGGAATGGGCTCTCTCTCTATATTTTTGTGTCAAGAGGCTCTTCGTATTCACACTCTTAACACTGCAACACCCCACTGTCTTCATCCACCCCATGCATATTTTCTTTGCTGTGACAATTATAATTCTCCTTAAGTATCTATGAAGTCGTTTGATCAACCAACCTAGAATGGCCACTACTTTGGCAGTTTTCCCCTGGATGGGATGCATTTTTCTTATTTGCACTAAAGTCTTCCTGTTGGTCAGTCTTCTCCGTAGGAGAATCACATCACCAATGTTGAGAAATTCCAGGGATCTTTGGATTTGTGAGCATTCTTATGTTGAATAGTAATTTGCAGCAATCATTTCCCCTCCAGTTTCTGGTTCAATCCCTTCTAATCCTCTGGACAGCTAACTTCAGGATGGCCCACTAAAGAAGCCTGAACACCTAAGTTTTTTCCTTTGACTTGTTGACTTTTGGTTGTGCATTCTGTAACTGTAGATTGATCTATAAAATCTATAAATTGGTACCATTTTGTACCCTTCCACATACCAATTTGAAGTGATTTTCTTTTTTTTTTTTTGAGACAGACTCTTGCTCTGTCACCAGGCTGGAGTGCAGTGGCGCGATCTTGGCTCATTGCAACCTCTGCCTCCTGGGTTCAAGCCATTCTCCTGCCTCAGCCTCCCAAGTAGCTGGGATTACAGGCACCCACTACCATGCCCAGCTAATTTTTTGTATTTTTAGTAGAGACGGGGTTTCACCATGTTGGCCAGGATGGTCTCGATCTCCTGACCTCGTGATCTGCCCGCCTCAACCTCCCAAAGTGCTGAGATTACAGGCGTGAGCCACCGCGCCCGGCCGTGAAGTGATTTTCAAATCCTAAATGATTTGAAAAGGAATTATTTGCATATTTTAAGTTGGTATTTTAAAGTTGTCATTGCTTACATAAATTTTATACTGTAAACCAAGGTGAGAATAAGATCTAGGATACGTTAGGAATCTGCTTTCCTTTGCCTAGTAGGAGAAGGCTTATCGTGAAAGAAGGCTTACTTACAGGTTGATCAATTGTGGGAAAGAATACCTACGGAAGTTGAAGATCTGGAAATTGATTTATTGAAATCATTCATGCATCCCTTAGGCAAATATTTTCCTTTTTTATTAGACAGGGTCTTCCTCTGTTGCCCAGGCTGGAGTGCAGTGATGCCATTGCAGCCTTGACCTGTTGGGCTCAAGTGATCCTTCCACGTCAGCTTCCTGAGTAGCTGGGACCACAGGCGTGCACCATCATTCCCAGCTGACTTTTTTACTTTTTATTTTTATTTGGCAAAGATGGCATCTTGCTATGTTGTGCTGGTTGGTCTCAAACTCCAGGGTTCAAGCGATGCTCCCACCTTGGCCTTCCAAATGTTGGGATTACAGGTGTGAGTCACCTCGCCCAGCCCATAGGGAATTCTTCACATATTCCAATTTGAAGATTGCCACTAAAAGGACAGTGAAACAGTCTACCCTGAAATCGACATCCTAGTTGTTGATGGTGTGAACTCATTCAGAACTCATGCTGCCTCTGATGCCTGGCATCTTTGTTGGGCAGGACTGGCGGGGTTGTGCTGCAGTACAAATTAGCCCAATCTCAGTCGTTCAATACTATAAAAAAATCTTACATATGTAGCTACACTATTTGAAATTTGTGGGCTCTAAGGAGAGTAGAGGCCTGGAGGATTTCATGGGGTGTTTTTAAAGGTCAGAGTTGGAAATGGCTTCTATTATTTTTGCCTGTTTCATTGGCAGGATCCAAGTCATTTGACTCCAACATAATTGCAAGAGAAGCTGGAAAATGTGGAAGAGCAGTGAGATTTGGTATTAGCACTGAGTTGTACTTTGGTTGTGACACGCTTTAACCATGATTCAAAAGCTCTTTTTCTGGCCTTTTTGTACTATACTTTCTGTAAATTTCTCAAGCTTTTATTAAAAAAGTAGTGTTGGCTGGGCGTAGTTGCTCACACCTGTAATCCCAGCACTTTGGGAGGCTGAGGTGGGCAGATCACAAGGTCAGGAGATTGAGACCATCCTGGCTAACACGGTGATACCCCATCTCTACTACAAATACAAAAAATTAGCTGGGCATGGTGGCGCGCACCTGTAGTCCCAGCTACTCGGGAGGCTGAGGCGGGAGAAACACTTGAACTCTGGAGGCAGAGGTTGCAGTGAGCTGAGATTGCACCACTGCACTCCAGCCTGGGTGACAGGGAGAGACTCTGTCTCAGGAAAAAAAAAAAAAAAAAAGCAGGTTATTATATAATATCTAGCACAGATTAGATTTTTTTTTTTTTTTTTTTGAGACAGAGTCTCGCCCTGTCGCCCAAGCTGGAGTGCAGTGGCAAGATCTCGGCTCACTGGAAGCTCCGCCTCCCGGGTTCACGCCATTCTCCTGCCTCAGCCTCTCCGAGTAGCTGGGACTACAGGCGCCCGCCACCACGCCCGGCTAATTTTTTGTATTTTTAGTAGAGACGGGGTTTCACCGTGGTCTCGATCTCCTGACCTCATGATCCACCCGCCTCAGCCTCCCAAAGTGCTGGGATTACAAGCGTGAGCCACCGCGCCCGGCCCAGATTAGATTTTTTTGAACAAAAATGGTGCATCTCTGTATGCACCCACCCACTTGTCTATCTCTGAAAGGATTTATACCCAAAACACTACCAATTATTACCTTTAAATGATTAAAAAATGAGTGATTTCAATTTTGTCAATTTTCTTCAGCTCTATTTTCTTAATTTTTTCCCTTGAATTTTTTTTTTTTTTTTTTTGAGACGGAGTCTTGTTCTGTCATTCAGACTGGAGTGCAGTGGTGCAATATTGGCTTGCTCACTGCAACTGTCTCCTCGTGGGTTCAAGCGATTCTCCTGCCTCAGCCTCCCAAGTAACAGGGACTACAGGCACCTGCCACCATGCCCGGCTAATTTTTTTGTATTTTTAGTAGAGATGAGGTTTCACCATATTGGCCAAGCTGGTCTCGAACTACTGACCTTGTGATCCGCCTGCCTCAGCCTCCCAAAGTGCTGGGATTACAGGCGTGAGCCACCATGCCCGGCCTGAATTGTTTCCGTAAACAGAAAACATGGAAATTAATTGCAAAAGTTGAGGATTCTTTTTTTTCTGTTTCTGTTGTGTCTCTTTTATTTACTTTATTAACATAACAGAGGGTTCAGAAAATTAATATTAATTAGTTGAATTGGAAGGTGAATTCCTATTTTATTTTTTATTATGCATAAGCATTTGATGCTGAAAATTCATGTCCCCTCTGCCTCCAGAGATTTCAGAAAAAGAAATCTAGTTAAAAATTATCATCTCGATGTGATTCTTTTTTGAGTGATTGTTAAAGAGGAATAAAGTGGATGATGATGAGACAATAATTAATCCATAGTTATGTCAATACATACTCATGAATTTCTGTGATGAACAGAATTGAAGCCTCCTTGAGTCCATGAAGATCTTTTACTCTCCTTTTCCACGAACCTCATTTCTTATTTCTCATGAACCTAGAAATTGAAAACAATTATTGCCTGGTGACTCTGAAATTATTATTTCCCTGGAATGTCTTCCAGTGGATACTAATTTTCCAGGTACCCTCCACTCCTAAAATTTCCTATCAGACTAGGTTGTTAGGAACAGAGCTTCTTCCATGACTTCAGACACATGCTGGAAAGGAAACATCATGCTATTATAGATAAAGCTTCAGCAGATTGAGAGCATGCTTTGAAGACAGGCCCATTTTCTGCCTCCTCATGCATAAGGTCTGGTGGTTAAATTCTCTGTAAATCATCAAATTAAAAAATTATTTTAGTGTATATCACAGGTTTCTGTTTCATATTGCTATTTGAGCAGTTTGTTTTGTGACTTGGCCTTTAAAATTTTTTTTTAAATCTCAATAGTTGGCTAGTATGGGTGGGAAGGGATGCCATGATTCCTGTCACACAGATGAGCCACTTGTGTGGGCATCTGTCAATTATCCCTGCTCTGGTGTTGCTCAAGTTTATTTGTGTCGTCTAAACCCCAGGGCCAAGTACCAGGGGAGTCCTACCAAGCAGCTTTGGCAAGCATAGAATTGATGGCAGCTTCATTATAATTATACTTCTTTGCATGGTTGACCAGCTGTATCATCATAATAGCTTTCCATACTAGAGGCCAAAAAGACAGAGAGATATACAAGCTGCTCAATATATTTCAACAAATTACATTACAATTTATGCCTTTTCCAACTGTTTCATGCCTTGTAATCATCCCCCACTCCCACCCAGCCCAACAGTTCTTTCACAAATAGGCAAAATTTGACTCTAGATATCCTTTTTAAGTATAGTGCATTAAGAAGTGATTTTTTTCCTGTTCCTTAGAATAATCATATGTTTATCTTGTTTTCAAACAAGAAGTTATTTGCTGTAATAGATCATGTGACTGCATAATACATATATGATAATGATGATAATAATAACAATTGCAGGCCAGGTGTGGTGGTTCACGCCTATAACTGCAGAACTTTGGGAGGCCGAGGCTGGCAGATCACTTAAGATCAGGAATTCAAGACCAGCCTGGCCAATATGGTGAAACCCCATCTCTACAAAAAATATTAAAAAATTTGCTGGGTGTGGTGGCACGCACCTGTAATCCCAGCTACTCAGGAGGCTGAGGCAGGAGAATCACTTGAACCCCAGAGGTGGAGGTTGCAGGGAGCCAAGATTGTGCCTCTGCACTCCAGCCTGGGTGACAGAGCTAGACTCCGTCTTTAAAAAAATAAAAATAACAATTGCAACTTTTAGTGGCATTTACTTTATGCCAGAGGGTGTACTAAACACTTTATATACAACATTTCATTTAAAACTTGCAAACTCTATGAGACAGGTACTTCAGATGAGGAAAGGGAAGCTTTGAGAAGTGGAGTTACCTCATGCAATGTCACTGAGCTCGTATATAGTACAGCAGGGAGTTGAATCCAGGCAGTCTGATTATTAATGATTTAAAACTCACTCATTGATTTTGACTTAAATATGCTCTAGAAGTCCTTTCTGAGTGTCTTATCAGATAATAAAATTCCATTACCTGATATTAAATGAATTCAGTTTAAAAGTTTTTGTTTCATTAAATGGCCAACTATTTACATGAAACGATATTCAACATCATTACTCATCAGTGAGATGCAAATTACAACCACAACAAGAAATCTTTATACGCCCATTCAAACAGCTAACATTAAAAAATAAACAATTCCATGGCTGGGCGTGGTGGCTCACACCTGTAATCCCGGCATTTTGGGAGGCTGAGGCAGGCAGATCACCTGAGGTCAGGAGTTTGAGAGCAGCCTAGCCTACATGATGAAACCCTGTCTTTACTAAAAATACAAGAATTAGTCAGGCATGGGGATGGGTGCCTGTAATTCCAGCTACTTGGGAGGCTGAGGCAGGAGAATTGCTTGAACCCGGGAGGTGGAGGTTGCAGTGAGTCGTTTGTGCCACTGCACTCCAGCGTGGGCGAGAGAAAACCCCGTCTCTACTGAAAATACAAAAAAATTAGCCGGGCGTGGTGGCGGGCGCCTGTAGTCCCAGCTACTCGGAGAGGCTGAGGCAGGAGAATGGCGTGAACCCGGGAGGCGGAGCTTGCAGTGAGCCGAGATTGAGCCACTGCACTCCAGCCTGGGTGCCAAAACAGGACACGGCTTCCAGTTTTTCCACATCCTCAATGAACAATTCCTATGTTTCAAAGATATGGAACATATGGAACTCTTATACAGTGTGGTACAAGCATTTTAGAAATCTGTTTAGACAGTTTCTTAAAAAGCTATACATGCACTTACCACATAACTCAGCCATTCTGCTAAGTATTTACACAAGAGAAATGAAGACATGTTCTCACAAAGATTTGTACACAAATGTTCATAGCATCTTGATTCACTGTAGCCTAAAAACCAATTCAGTGTCCGTCAACAGCTGAATGGATAAACAAATGTGGTATATCCATACAGTAGAGTGTACTCATAAAAATGCAACGACGTGATGAAACTCAGAATCATTATGCTTGAGAAGCCAGACACAAAAGTACATACTGTTTTTCATTTATATAAAATTCTAGATAATGAAAATCAAATTATAGTGACAGAAAGCAGATCAGTGGATGTCTGAAGCTGGAAATTGAGGAAGAGGTAGTTTGCAAAGGGCAGGTGGAAAGTTTTAGGTGCTGGAAAGTTCTCTTTCTTGATTGTGGAGGTGATTTTGTTATGGGTGGGTCTTTGTTCTTAGAGCTCCCAAGATGGTGGCAGACTGCTCCTAAGATGGGGTGGGCCACTCCCAAGATGGCAGCAAGCCTTTTGTTCTCTGACCTGGGGTTCTTGACCTCAGGGATTCCAAGGAATGGAACCTTGGGCCATGCAGTGAGTGTTACAGCCCTATTAGAAGCTGTGGGTCATGGAAGAGAACTGTGGAACCCAGTGACTAGTGTTCAGCTCGATTAGGATGAACCCAGGCACTTAGCAATGCAGGAACAATGGTGAGCCTTTAGCCCAGTCGAGAGCAGCAATGGGTGCCTCGCTGGATCAGAAACACAGTGGACACCCTGCCAGATCCGGAGGGGTGGAAGTCAGCGGCGGGTCTGCGACGGCGGCAAACAGCAGTGGTGGACAGTGAGCCAAAGCTCAGCTTGAGCCATAACAAACACGGACCAAAAGACTGTGCAGTTGCAAGATTTAATAGAGTGAAAACAGAGCTCCCATACAATGGGAGGGGACCCAAAGGGGTTTGCCCACTCCCGGCTCGAATGCCTGGGGTTTATATCCCAATCATTGTCCCTTCCCCTGTGCTCTCAGGCCATATATGATTTGACTATTTCTTTACCTCCTGCTTTTAGCCTAATTTGTATTTTAGTGAGCCCTCTTTACTACCTGATTGGTTGGATGTGAGCTAAGTTAGAAGCCCCGTGTTTAAAGGTGGGTGTGGTCACCTTCCCAGCTAGTCTTAGGAATTTTTAGTCGGCCTAGGAAATCCAGCTAGTCCTGGCTCTCAGTAACCCCCCACCAACAGGAAAACCCAAGTGCTGTAGGGGAGGTTGGCTGATGACCACTCTAACTGATTCCTGCTGAATTGGGTCATAGTAGGGGTCATGCAGTTGAGATTTCCTCAGGAGGGGTGTCTTTGGTGTCATCAACATCGTAGCATGGGCTAGCTGGCGGATCCAGGGGTCCGCAGTAGATCTTAGTCATGGACTGCATCTGGGGCTCCATTTGAAGAACAGTTTGTAGTTTTACAGCTTCTATTCTGGAAGAGATAAACTTAACAAGGAGGTTAAAGATACAGGGATTGAAATGTATGGCCTGCAGTGCAGGGAATTATTTCTTCGGCACACTTCACAGGCCCTGACTGTCTGCTTGATAGTTTTTAAAAGGCCTGGTTTGGCCATCTGATGGGTGCTATCAATGCCTAAGTGAAAGGTTTGGTGAAGGGTTTTAAGTAATTTCCATTGGTTAGCTGCAGGCAAAAGTATTTTTCCTTCTTCAGTGGCTAGCCATCCTGAGGGGAGGAAACTCTTTTCTCTTGAGATTCCCCATTCTATTTCTTCTGCTGAGTACTGGGGCTTGGTTTCCCAGAGGGGATTACCCCATACTAGGGGTCCTTCTATAAGCATTTCTAATGGATGGTCCCGCCTTGCAGCTCTTTTGGCTTCAATATCTGCTTGGTGGTTCCCTTCTATTTCCCTTTTCTTTCCTTTCTGATGATCCCAGCAGTGTAAGACTGCCACCTTTTTAGGTTTCTGTACAGCCAATAATAATCCCCTAAGATCTTTCCTCGGATGTTAGGAATTCCCTTTCTCTCCATATTGCTGCATGGGCATGGAGGAGTAGGTAAGCATACTTAGAGTCTGTATATATATTTACCCTTTTTCCTTCTCCTAATTATAGTGTACAATGGCCCCTCCTTTTGCTAGGATGTCTCTCCCTAACAAAGGAGTGGGGCTTTCAGGCATAATTAGAAAGCCGTGTGAAAAGAGTAAAGTTCCCCAGTCACAACTTAGTGGCTGGGAGAAGTATCTAGTGACTGCTCGTCCTAGGACCGCTAGGTTAGTGACAGATCTGGAGGACAGTTGCCTGGGACAGGAGAGTAAGACTGAGAAGACCGTGCCAGTGTCCAGGAGACAGTTAACTTCCTGGTCCTCAATGGTCAAGCATACCTGGGGCTCTGTGAGGGTGATGGCATAGGCTGGCACTTGCCCTGGGCACCCTCAGTCCTGCTGCTGGATCATCTGGTTAGTGGCTTCTGACTCGGAGGACCTTCGTCCCCTGAGGCAGTGACCTTCGTCCCCTGGGGCAGTGGGCCTTCCAGTGATTCCCTTGACATAACGGGCATAGACGAGGGGCAGGCTTATTTCTATTCAGACAATCTTTTTTAAAGTGTCCTTGTAGACTGCACTGGAAGCAAGCCCTATTAGGCATTCGATTTGCCCAGCTTTTCCCTTTTCCAGAGCCTCCAAAGTCTGCTTGCCTGAGGGCCACGACTAAAGTGGTGGCCTTTTTTTTTTTTTTTTTAAATCCCATTTGTCCCATTCTGCCTGCTCCTCCTGATCTCTATTATAAAAAACTGAGGTTGCCAAGTTCAAAAGGGTTTCTGAGTTTTGCTCTGGGCCTAAGGTGGACTTTTGAAGTTTTTTCCTAATGTCTGCAACTGACTGAGTGATAAACTTATCCTTTAAGATTAGTTGGCCTTCAATAGAGTCAGGTGACAGAGAGCTATCTTCCTCAATGCCTCCCTTAGTCTCTCCAGAAAGGCAGTCTCTCTTCCTTTCCTTGTGTTATAGTGGACATCACTGAATAGTTTATAGGCTTCTCTCTAGTTTTCCTTAGTCCTTCTGGCATGCAAGTTAGCAAATGTCTGTGGCACCAATCTCCATATTCTGATTCTGTGTCCCAATCAGGGTCTACACTGGGAACTGCCTCCTGGCCTGTGGGGAATTGTTCTCTTTCCTCTGTTGTCATCCTATCATTGACCTGACTGAGATAACAGAGATCGCCAGACTCTCAGGCTGCAGTTACGGCGGCACTTCTCTCATTTGGGGTTAGTGTCTGATCTAGCAATAACATTGTATCTCTCCATGTCAGATCAAAGGATTGTCCTAACCCTTATAAAACATCGATATAGCCATCAGGGTTATCTGAGAATTTACCTAGGTCTATTTTAATTTGCTTCAAGTCTGACAGGGAAAAAAGGTACATACACTCTGACTGGGCTGAATTCTCCAGAATACATTTTAGGGGCATTTTTGCCTTAGGGGGAACGTTTTCCATCTGAAAAAAGAACATAGGGATGCCAGCGCCTCTAGTCATTTTCCAATAAGCATTAGTCCTAGAGTGTCCTCTATGGTCCTAATGCTTATTCCTTTCCAGGGTGCATAACCACCCACGGACCTCTGCTTATTGGATTAGTTATGCTCACCGATGTAGTAGTCCTGCACCTGTTTTCCCACCTTTCTTGACCACAAAGAAAGGGGTCCAGGTTGCTGGAGTCTAGTGGTCCTTTACCAGTGTGCCCAACATTGCCTTTGCGCTCAGAGGTGAGTTCCTTTCCAGGGTGCATAACCACCCATGGACCTCTGCTTATCAGATTAGTTATGCTCACTGATGTAGCAGTCCTGCACCTCTTTTCCTGCCTCTCTTGACCACAAAGAAAGGGCTCAGGGCTGCTGGATTCCAGTGGTTCTTTATCAGCATGCCCGACATTGCCTTTGCACTCAGGGGTGAGGTCTAGAGCTGGGCTGGGTTCCTGAATATTTCATAACAGCCCAGCTGCCCCATCAACATGCATTTCTGGCCGGGTGCGGTGGCTCACGCTTGTAATCCTAGCACTTTGGGAGGCTGAGGCGGGCAGATCACGAGGTCAGGAGATCGAGACCACAGTGAAACCCCGTCTCTACTAAAAAATACAAAAAATTAGCCGGGTGTGGTGGCGGGCGCCTGTAGTCCCAGCTACTCAGAGAGGCTGAGGCAGGAGAATGGCGTGAACCCGGGAGGCGGAGCTTGCAGTGAGCCGAGATTGCGCCACTGCACTCCAGCCTGGGCGACAGAGCGAGACTCCATCTCAAAAAAAAAAAAAAAAAAAAGGATGCGTTCCCATAAACAACAGTTCTTATGCAAATTTGTTTCAGAGAGGGTGTAGGTTGAAAGAGTAGCTCTGTAGGCTCAGACTAAGACCACGCCACACCGGTTGCAGTCAAGAGATCTTTATTGGAGGAGTCCGAGGGAGAGCCGAAGCGGAAGGGAAGACAGAGAGAGAGCTCTGCGGCCTCCGTCTTTCATGCCCGAGGACGTTACGTGGGGGTTGCTGGTTGGCTGAGGGGCTGGGCCTAGGCCGAGGCGGGAAGGCGTGACCTCTGGTTGGCTCCTTTTTGGCGGGCCTGTGTTGGGGAGGAAGAAGAAGCCGGAACCAGCACCATTAGGGTGCTCCTGTTACCTAACATAGGTATCCTTTTGAGTCAGGATTGAGATAGAGTTTTTGCCCTCTAGGGCCTTTGTCCTTCTTTCCTTTGTAGGAATATGCCCTAATTATCGACCTTAAACTTTTTGTTGTCCCAGATTAAGCCCTTTTGGGTAAGAAATATGAGAGATGAATCCTGTTTATCCTATGTGCCTTTTTCCTACGAGAAGAAGAGCGAGGAGAAAAAGATGGGTTTGCTTTTTTTGTAAGTACTTTAAGGCTTACCTGAGTGCAAACAGCTCCCATGTTTGGCAGACCAATTTCCCTAACTCTGCTTTTACAAGTGTTTCCCTATCAATTACTGAATACCCATTGTGTTTTTTCCCTCAGTCACCCTGGAGGAACCATCTATCTTCTTGTCCTGAATGGAGTTCCTCCTAGGTCTGGTCGGACCTTTGTATGGTAATTAAGATTTAAATCTCCTGTTAGGAAATCTGCTGGGTTACGGGAATTTTCAGTGGTTAGTGTTAAATCACCTTTTTCTAACAGAATAGTGCTATACTTTTAGATTTTTGAGTTAGTAAGCTACGTTTTTGCTTTTTTTGAATTAGGATAATTCTGAGCTGGTGAGGTGTGCTCACAGCGAGGTTTCCTCTAAATGTTACTTTTCTACTTCTGCTAGCAAAGCAGTTGCCGCTACCGATTGAATGCATTTGGGCCATCCATGGGTTAGTGGGTTAAGGATTTTTGATAGGAAGGCTATGGGTTGTCAGTGGTCTCAGTGTTTTCAGGCTACGCCGTTGTTTACACTGACAACAAGGTAGTATTGGAGTGTTATAGAGTCTGGAGAAGACCTTCAATTATCAATTGTAGGTTTTAAATTTACCTTGGCTTTTAAAGGAACAGGGTACGCTGTTTTTTCTTTAACTACTTGTATATCTCTCTCTCTTTTCCTCTCTCTCTCTTTCAGTAGATGGATTTTTGGGAACACAGTGGAAGGACGTTTGCTTGTTGCCCCCATTTGCCACTATGGGAATACGTGCCTCCCTTTAATTTACTCAATTCGCTTTCATCCTGATCTATTATGTTGTCGTAGACCCAGTTCCAGTTGTTAAAGTACTGGGTCGTCAGTTCTAAGGCCCTGGCCAAGGAGCCAAGGCTTGGAGATTGTATTGCAGTGGGGGAAGCTGGGTAGAAATTGGGGGAGGAGAGCATCTTACACAATGGGAGAGGAATCCTAGCCATTTACCAACTTGGGGTCCTGGCAAGGGTGGTGGAAAATGGGTCCCACATAACTGCCCATGTCGAGAGCTATATATTGGGAGGGGCACCAGGGACAAGACTCCCTGGGTTCATAGCCTAGATACCTAAGGATACAGCGTAGCGCTTCCTTAGATCCCTTTGGAGATACAACCTGCTGTAATACTTGGGAGAGGAAGTGAAAGTCTGAAGCATTAGTACCTAGGAGGCAGGGATCAGAGGAAGTAGATTCAGAGGTAAGGAGAATTTTGAGGCTACACTTTAAAAAAGTCACGGTCGGGACCCAGGAGATATGGGTCAGAAGGATATGTAGGGGCGCACGCATGGGCAACTGTTGAGTAAACACTGGCTGCGCCATGATCTCAACCGGCCAATGCTGGGAGTTTGGGATGACACCTTTCTGTCTCTAGTCGGCCCTCAGCTTCCCCAGGAAAATTGTGAAAGCAGCAGCTGGTTCCAGCCAGACCATCGCTCCCAACCAGAAGGGTTGGGGGTTGTTAGAAAGCCTTTTCCCAGGAAGCCTCACACCTGAGTCTTAAGTCTCGCAGCCACGCTAATTGTTTTTAACTGGCCAACAGGTGCCTGGTATTTCCTCTGATTCTAAGGAAGGATAGGAGAGAATAGCAAGTGAAAGTGGTCCAATATTACTCACTGCTTTGGAGAATCCCCAGATGAGGCCACCAAATGTTACGGGTGGGTCTTTGTTCTTAGAGCTCCCATGATATGGTGGCGGGCCGCTCCCAAGATGGCGGCAAGCCTTTTGTTCTTTGACCTGGGGTTCTTGGCCTCATGGATTCCAAGGAATGGAATCTTGGGCCATGCAGTGAGTGTTATAGCTCTATTAGAAGCCATGGGTCATGGAATCCGTGGGTCATGGAAGAGAACCGTGGAACCCAGCGACTAGTGTTCAGCTTGATTAGGACAAAACTGGGCACTTAGCCATGCAGGAACAATGGTGAACCTTTAGCCCAATCGAGAGCAGCAATGGGCGCCTCGCTGGATCAGAAACACAGTGGACACCCTGCCGGATCCGGAGGGGTGGAAGTCAGTGGCGGGTCTGTGACAGCGGCAAACAGCAGTGGTGGACAGCAAGCGAAAGCTCAGCTTGAGCCATAACAAACACGGACCAGAAGAGTGTGCAGTTGCAAGATTTAATAGAGTAAAAACAGAGCTCCCATACAATGGGAGGGGACCCAAAGGGGGTTTACCCACTCCCGGCTCGAATGCCTGGGGTTTATACCCCATTGTCCCTTCCCCTGTGCTCTCAGGTGATATGTGATTTGTCTATTTCTTTACCTCCTGCTTTTAGCCTAATTTGTATTTTAGTGAACCCTCTTTACTACCTGATTGGTTGGGTGTGAGCTGAGTTAGAAGCCCGGTGTTTAAAGATGGGTGCGATCACCTTCCCAGCTAGGCTTAGGAATTCTTAGTCGGCCTAGGAAGTCCAGGTAGTCCTGTCTCTCAATTTCACAGGTGTATACATCTGTCAAAATTTATTTAATTAGGCTGGGCGTGGTGGCTCACGCTTGTAATCCCAGCACTTTGGGAGGCTGAGGCGGGCGGATCATGAGGTCAGGAGATCGAGACCACGGTGAAACCCCGTCTCTACTAAAAATACAAAAAATTGGCCGGGCGTGGTGGCGGGCGCCTGTAGTCCCAGCTACTCGGAGAGGCTGAGGCAGGAGAATGGCGTGAACCCGGGAGGCGGAGCGTGCAGTGAGCCGAGATTGCGCCACTGCACTCCAGCCTGGGCGACAGAGCGAGACTCCGCTTAACAGAGCAAGCCCAAAAAAAATTTATTTAATTGTACAATTTATTATATTTATAGAAATAATATATAGTATATCATATAAATTATATATAATGTATTATATATAGTTACTTGTATAACATTATTTATATAATGTATATCCTATGTGTGTGTGTGTATTTTTCTTAGAAACAGGGTCTTGCTCTGTTGCTCAGGCTAGAATGCTGTGGCGTGATCATGGCTCACTGTATTGTTTTTGTTTTGTTTTTTGAGATGGAGTCTCACTCTGTCCCCCAGGCTGGAGTGCAGTGGTGTGATCTTGGCTCACTGCAACCTCTGCTTCCTGGGTTAGAGCAGTTCTCCTGCCTCAGCCTTCCGAGTAGCTGGGATTACAGGTGTGCGCCACCATGCCTGGTTAATTTTTGTGTTTTTAATAGAGACGGGGTTTTGCCATGTTGGCCAGGCTGGTCTTGAACTCCTGACCTCAGGTGATCCACTCACCTCAGCCTCCCAGAGTGCTGGGATTACAGGCGTGAGCCACTGTACCTGGCCCATCATGGCTCTCTGTAACCTTGAACTCCTGGGCTCATTTCCCCATCTCAGCTTCTCAAGTAGGTAGGGCCACAAGCATGCCACCACACCTGGCTAAGAATATTACAATTTATTATATATATTATTATTATAGGTAAGTCATTTTTCAATAAAGTTAATTAGGTGCTGGACGCAGTGGCTCATGCCTGTAGCCTCAGCTACTTAGCAGGCTCAGGTGAGAGGATTGCTTGAGCCCAGAAGGTCGACGTTACAGTGAACTAACTATGTATGTTCCTGCCACTGCACTCTAGCCTGGGCAACAAAGCCCAGACCTTGTCTCTAAAAAAATAAATAAATGAATAAAGTTGATTATAAAACATCTAAAGTACAGAAGAAAATCAAAACAAAATTTCTGCCATGAACATTTTTATACCTATGTCTTAGCATACTTGTAGAATGTTCCTGTGAATTCAATTCTGCCAACAGGAAAACTTAATTAAAGGCTATTAAGATTTTAAAATATTATAGAAAGTGTCAATTGCTCTCCTAAAAGATTGTTACTGATTGATATTCCACAATGTATGAAAGTGTCCATTTCACCCCACTTTTGCGAGTATTGAATAGTTATCTTTTAAATGTTTTCCAATGTGGTGAGAAAAAAAATTTTATTGTGATAATATTCATCTTTTTTATTTTAAGTGGAATTGCTATGAACATCTTTTGCTATGATACTGGAGATTTTTATTTATTTGTGAGTTGGTTGGTCATGTTCTTTTCCCACTTTTCTATTAGGCTGTGTTTCTTTCTTATTGATATGTGAGAGTTCTTTATACCTAAAAACCTTTCTTCTTTATTTTTTAGCCTTTCAGGCTGTCATTTATCTTCTAATTGTATTCATGATATCTTTCACTGTAGTGCGTTTAAATTTTTTTTTTTTTGAGACAGAGTCTCACTCTGTCTCCCAGGCTGGAGTGTGGTGGTGCAATCTCGGCTCACTGCAGCAATCTTGGCTCACTGCAGCCTCTGCCTCCCAGGTTCAAGCGATTCTCCTGCCTCAGCCCCCTTAATAGCTGGGATTACAGGTGTGCACCAACATGCCCGGCTACTTTTTGTATTTTCAGTAGAGACAGGGTTTCGCCATGCTGGCCAGGCTGGTCTCTAACTCCTGACCTTAAGTGATCCGCCTGCCTTCTCCTCCCAAAGTGCTGGGATTACAGGTGTGAATCACCGCACCTGGCCTGTGTTTCTTTTTAAAGACAAGTTATTGATTTCATTAACACCCTGTTGATTCATTAACGTTGAACTCATGATCTACAGCACTATAACTCATGCCTGAATGAAGCTTATCTAACAATGTATTTTCTCCATAACGCACATCATGGCCTTCTTATGCTTTGGAACACTAGACAGCACTATGCTTCTGGGCCATAAACAGTGAGATCACCAACAAAAAGCACAAAAATGTTAAAAACGTAACATTAAATATACTGCAAGAGGACACTTGTTTATAGTATGAGAGGTGAAACAAGTATCACCTTGTTCAGCCTCAGCTGGGAACATACACAATGACCTACTCAAATTTTCCTGCATTCTGTGCATGTCTGGGAATGACCGTGAAAGCTCCACATGTATTGATTTTGGGGTTACAAATACATTTTAGTGAGTAGGCTGGGCGTGGTGGCTGGCTCATGCTCATAATGCCAGCACTGTGGGAGGCTGAGGCGGATGGATCACCTGAGATGAGGCGTTTGAGATCAGCCTGGCCAACATGGCGAAACCCCGTCTCTACTAAAAATACAAAAAAATAGCAGGACATGGTGGCACATGCCTGTAATCCTAGCTACTTGGGAGGCTGAGGCAGGAGAATCACTTGAACCCGGGAGATGGAGGTTGCAGTGAGCCGAGATCACTCCAGCCTGGGTGACAGAGTGACTCCATCTCAAAAAAAAAAAAAAAAAAATTTAGTGAGTAGTAAAATTCCCAAATGCAGAATCTGGGTATTAACTGTAATTCCTCTGTGGTGCTGCTGCCATGTGTACAATGAGTCAGTAAAAGCTTCAGAGTAGAAATATTTATCAAAGCACTGCAGGGGGCTGTATAGCAGGAGATACACAGAATGATACTTCACCCTGTTGTTCACGAATGTAATATAATTTATAATTTATTTTTTAATTTTTAAAATCAAAGTTTTAGGTATACTTGGTTTTAAAACTTCAGAAGTTCTACAGTGTTAATTATGAAGAAGAGTAACCCCTTATGCCTTTCTGCCCCTTCCCTTTGCCCAGAGACAACAAATTTCAATTCTTTTTGCCGTTTTTTTTTCTGCCACATTGCTAAATAACCTGATTATAATGTTATTGACTATTTTGTTTTTTTTTAAGGCACTATCGGTAGAGATAAAGACTCTACCAGGCCAGGCACAGTGCCTCACGCCTGTAATCGCAGCACTTTGGGAGGTCGAGGTGGGTGGATCACCTGAGGTCAGGAGTTTGAGACCAGCCTGGCCAACATGGCGAAACCCCGCCTCTACTAAAAATACAAAAATTAGCTGGGCCTGGTGGCAGGTGCCTGTAATCCCAGCTACTTGGGAGGCTGAGGCAGGAGAATCACTTGAACCTGGAAAGCGGAGATTGCAGTGAGCCAGGATCGCAAGCCTGGGAGACAGTGTGAGACTCCGTCTCCAAAAAAAAGACTAGCTTTCTTTCACTACCATTTGAACAAATATTCATGCCCTTTCCATCCTTCCAAATTATAAATTTTGTTAGGTCACTATTCAGTATTTAGGTTGTTATTACACTGTTTCATCAAACTAAAATCTGGCCTAAGAAAGCCTCCACACTCACATACTTGAGTTTTTACCTACAACCCACAACCTAATTTAGTAGGTAAGCAAACTGAAAACCTAACTTAGGGGTATACTTCAATAACAGTTGCTGACTCTCAGCCAGTCCCAGCAGCTGGACCTCAAAGACTTACAGCCACCAGCTGTTCAGATCGTGTTCAGATAAGGCACTAGCTATTTCTATACCTTGCTTCTACTCCCTGCACATCACTTTCCTTTTTCTATCCATAAGTTCTCTCCCACAGTGCCCACTATACAAGCAGCGCTGGCGGCCCTCTAAATCTGCTGTGACTTGGGGAAGGGTGGGGAGGGGTTGTCCGATTTCACAAATCATTTTTTCCTTGCTAAATTAAACTGTTAAATTACGTTTGTTTAAAAATTTTTTTGAAATACTACAATTATTATTCATACCCTGATTACATTGCTACTCATGTATACCTTTTTATTTCTCTTTGTTAATATGTGTCCAGTTTCTTTAATTGCCTTCTCGATATCTATCCTCCATTTATCCCATACCGCAATGCAAGCGCAAACCTCTCAGCTATTGTGTTGGTATCTTCCTTGTTGTCATCCTGAGCTTTCACTTCACCCCTCTGCTTTATTTTATTTTATTCTTTTTGTATTTTATTTTATTTTATTTTCCAGATAGAGTCTCCCTATGTTGCCCAGCTTGGAGTGCAGTGGTGTAATCTCGGCTCACTGCAACCTCTGCCTCTTGGGTTCAAGAGATGATCCTGTCTCAGCCTCCTGAGTAGCTGGGACTACTGGTGGTTGTTGCCACACCCAGCTAAATGTTTGTATTTTTGTAGAGATGGGGTTTCACCATGTTGGCCAGGCTGGTCTCGAATTCCTGACCTTAAGTGATATGCCCACCTTTGCCTCACAAAGTGCTGGGATTACAGGCATGAACCACCTTGCCTACCGTTATCTGATTTTTAATAGTTTGTTTGAATCAGGCTCTAAGTGAGGCTCATATACTGTGGTTGGTTGACACTTCTCTTAAGTCTCATTTAATTTGGGGTCTCCTTCTACATCTTGCATTTTTCTTGCCTTTTTATTTGTTAAAGAAATAAACATTTCCATTTCCTGCAGTGTTTCAGGCATTCTGGATTTTTCTGCCTGCTTCCGCATGGTGTCCTTGAACATAGTCCTCTGTCTCCTATAGCTCCTGTCACTTATTTGTAAGTTGGATCTAGAGTCTTCCTTATATTCAGGTGGGGAGGAATGATTTTCTTATAAAGTAATTTTCTAAATTTCTGGATTACCTTTGAAAGTAATTTTTCCAAGAAAGGATGCATGAGAGGTAGTTTTTGAAAACCTGCGTGACTAAAAATATATTTTTTTCTACCCTCACGCTTGACTTGTGCTTTAATTGGGTTTAGAATTTTAGGGAGAAAGAATTTCTCCCCTCAGAATGTTAAGGGTTTTTTTTTGCTCCAGTTTTTTGTTTTGTCTTTCAGCATTGTTGGGAAATTCAATGTCCTCCTGATAACCAATCCTTTATATCTGACCTGCTTTTTTCTCCCTAGAAATGTTTAAGATCTTTTGTCAGAGAAGTCAGTATTCCAGATTTTCACAGTGATGTCTTGGTGTGCTTGCTCTGTGTCTTTTTAAAATCCATTATACTGGGCCAGTAGAGGGACCTTCCCAATCTGGAAATTTATGCCTTTCAGTTCTAGGCAATTTTTTTCTGAATTAGTTCATTGGTAATATTCTCTTTTCTGTTTTTGTTGTTCACTAAAGAAGCCCATATTATTGGGTTTCCTGGACTGATGTTTTATTTTTCTTACCTTTTCTCCATTTTCCACTTTTATTTATTTTTTTTGTTCTGCTCTGTAGGTGATTTTCTTATCTCGATCTTTCTGCCTTTCTATAATATTTTTCCTTCTATCATATTTTTAAGTGTCAAGGGCCACAACAAGCAGGATTTTGTGAGCCGTGGAAAGAAGCTGGATTTCATTCTAAGTTTAGTAGGAAGCCATAGAGGATTTTGAGCAGGGAAGGATATTATGTTTTACATAAAAAAGGATCATTCTCGTTACTATAACAGGTTATCTCTGCTGTAAGCCATTGTATTAATCTCTTGCCATATAACAAACCACTCCAAAACTTAGTGCGTTAAAACAAGACTTTATTTTTTTCTCAAAGTTCTGTGGGTTGATTGGGCAATTCTTTCTTTCTTTTTTTTTTTTAAGACAGAGTTTTGCTTTTGTTGCCCAGGCTGGAGTGTAATGGCGCCATCTCAGATTACTGCAACCTCTGCCTCCTGGGTTCAAGCGATTCTCCTGCCTCAGCCTCCCGAGTAGCTGGAATTACAGGCATGTGCCACCATACCTGGCTAATTTTGCATTTTTAGGAGAGACGGGGTTGGCCAGGCTGGTCTGGAACTCCTGACCTCAGGTGATCTGCCCGCCTTGGCCTCCCAAAGTACTGGGATTACAGGCGTGAGCCACCATGCCTGGCCAGTTGGGCAATTCTTTTGCTGGATTCACCTGGGTTTATTCATGTGTCTGCAAATAGCTAGTGGCTTGGCTCGGCCTGGGTGTTCCAAGATGGCTTCATCCAGATGTCTGGGCCTCAGCTAGGACTGCTGCAATGACAGTCTCAGCTGAACTTCTCTCCATGTGTTCTTTCATCTTGTGCTTCTTCACATGAACATGGAAGTGGTCCAAAAAGTCAAGCCCCAGTGTGTAAGCACTTATCCTGCCTCTGCTGGAATCAACTTTCCTAATATCCTGTTGGCAAAAACAAGGCAGATGTCCAAGCCCAGTGCCAACGTGGGAGGAGAATGTATGAGGTTGTGGATATCTGGAGGTGTGATTTTTGGGGAAATAGCTGTAACAATTTACCACATTAAACATGGTTTTAGCTACTTTCCTTTTTCTGATGCTTTGCCTATCAGTTTACCTTCTGATTATAATTTGGTTTTCCATGTAAGTAGGCTGTCAAGCAAATAAGGCACCAATCACATGCACTTCAAATATTTGCTATTGCTGTGATTGTGATAGTAATTTTTTTTTTTCTTTTTTTGAGATGATATCTTGCTCTGTTGCTCAGTTGGAGTGCAGTGGCTCGATTTTGGCTTACTACAGCTTCCGCCTCCCGGGTTCAAAGGATCCTCCTGCCTCAGCGAGTAGCTAGAATTACATGCACATGCCACAGTGCCTGGCTATTTTTTGTATTTTTAGTAGAGATGGGATTTCACCATGTTGGCCAGGCTGGTCTCAAGTGCCTGACCTCAAGTGATCCACCCACCTCCGCCTCCCAAAGTGGTGGGATTACAGGCGTGAGCCACCATACCTGGCCTGTGACAGCAATTTCTTAGAAAATAATAAATTGGCTCATTTCAAGGAGAGAATGCCTACTGTATGAGCTTCCAGTATTTTTTTTTTTTTTGAGACAGAGCCTTGCTCTGTCGCCCAGGCTGGAGTGCAGCCGCACGATCTCAACTCACTGCAACCTCCGCCTCCTGGGTGCAAGTGATTCTCCTGCCTCAGCCTCCCAAATAACTGGGATTACAGGCATGTGCCACCATGACTGGCTAATTTTTGTATTTTTAGTACAGATGGGGTTTCACCATGTTGGCCAGGCTGGTCTCGAATTCCTGATCTCAGGTGATCCGCCTGCCTTGGCCTCTGAAAGTGCTGGGATACAGGAGTGAGCCACCGTGCCTGGCTGAGCTTCCAGCATTCTTTACTAGAGCCTTGTGGTCTGTGGACTCCCTTGCTAAGAATCACTGTAGTCCTTGTCATCTGTCTCAAGCTTATAATGGTGTATGTGAAAATGTAAGAAAATTAGTAATGAATTATCTTGAAATGTTTTCTCTGTTTTGCCAGATATGAACAATATAAAGCCATTGGAAGGGGTAAAAATTCTGGATCTAACAAGGTTTGTATTGGTTTATCTACATTTTGGTGATTGGGTTTTTCCCTTTCCTCAAAAACTTTTAATTTTTTGAATTATATGAAGAGACTTATACGCTTATGTTGAAATTTTAGAGAAGAAAATAAGAAAAGAAAAATTCCTGTAATATCATCATTCTATGAGACAATTAGTGTAGTATTTATGCCTTTTCCCAATGTGTATTTATATATAATCTTAAAAAACAAAAATTGGAACCATATTGAAATTACAGTTTTACCCACAATTCAAACACAATGTTATATTTTTAATATTTTCCTATGTTATTCAAAATTCAACAAAAAAGTAAACTAGTAATTAACATATCGATGTCACATAATTACTTAATCATCCTCTAATCTTTCACGATTATAAATTAGGCTTCCTTAGAGCATTCCATGCTCATGGGTTGGAAGAATCAATATTGTGAAAATGGCCATACTGCCCAAGGTAATTTATAGATTCAATGCCATCCCCATCAAGCTACCAATGACTTTCTTCACAGAATTGGAAAAAACTACTTGAAAGTTCATATGGAACCAAAAAAGAGCCCGCATCGCCAAGTCAATCCTAAGCCAAAAGAACAAAGCTGGAGGCATCACGCTACCTGACTTCAAACTATACTACAAGGCTACAGTAACCAAAACAGCATGGTACTGGTACCACAACAGAGACATAGATCAATGGAACAGAACAGAGCCCTCAGAAATGATGCCGCATATCTACAACTATCTGATCTTTGACAAACCTGACAAAAACAAGAAATGGGGAAAGGATTCCCTATTTAATAAATGGTGCTGGGAAAACTGGCTAGCCATATGTAGAAAGCTGAAACTGGATCCCTTCCTTAGACCTTATACAAAAATTAATTCAAGATGGATTAAAGACTTAAATGTTAGACCTAAAGCCATTAAAATCCTACAAGAAAACCTAGGCAATACCATTCAGGACATAGGCGTGGGCAAGGACTTCATGTCTAAAACACCAAAAGCAATGGCAACAAAAGCCAAAATTGACAAATGGGATCTAATTAAACTAAAGAGCTTCTGCACAGCAAAAGAAACTACCATCAGAGTGAACAGGCAACCTACAGAATGGGAGAAAATTTTTGCAACCTACTCATCTGACAAAGGGCTAATATCCAGAATCTACAATGAACTCAAACAAATTTACAAGAAAAAAACAAACAACCCCATCAAAAAGTGGGCAAAGGACATGAACAGACACTTCTCAAAAGAAGACATTGATGCAGCCAAAAAACACATGCAAAAATGCTCATCATCACTGGCCATCAGAGAAATGCAAATCAAAACCGCAGTGAGATACCATCTCACACCAGTTAGAATGGCCATCATTAAAAAGTCAGGAAACAACAGGTGCTGGAGAGGATGTGGAGAAACAGGAACACTTTTACACTGTTGGTGGGACTGTAAACTAGTTCAACCATTGTAGAAGTCAGTGTGGCAATTCCTCAGGGATCTAGAACTAGAAATACCATTTGACCCAGCCATCCCATTACTGGGTATATACCCAAAGGACTATAAATCATGCTGCTATAAAGACACATGCACACGTATGTTTATTGCGGCACTATTCACAATAGCAAAGAGTTGGAACCAACCCAAATGTCCAACAACGATAGACTGGATTAAGAAAATGTGGCACATATATACCATGGAATACTATGCAGCCATAAAAAATGATGAGTTCATGTCCTTTGTAGGGACATGGATGAAGCTGGAAATCATCATTCTCAGTAAACTGTTGCAAGGACAAAAAACCAAATACCGCATGTTCTCACTCATAGGTGGGAACTGAACAATGAGAACTCATGGACACAGGAAGGGGAACATCACACTCCGGGGACTGTTGTGGGGTGGGGGGAGGGGGGAGGGACAGCATTAGGAGATATACCTAATGCTAAATGACGAGTTAATGGGTGCAGCAAAACAACATGGCACATGGATACGTATGTAACAAACCACATTGTGCACATGTACCCTAAAACCTAAAGTATAATAATAATAATAAAAATAAATAAATTAGGCTTCCTTGTACACAAATGTTTCCCTCAGTTTTGATTTCTCCCTCAGGATAAAATTCTAGAAAAAGAATTATAGGGGCCAGGCGCAGTGGCTCCCGCCTGTAATCCCAGCACTTTGGGAGGCTGAGGCGGGCGGATCAGGAGGTCAGGAGATCGAGACCATCCTGGCTAACACGGTGAAACCCTGTCTCTACTAAAAATACAAAAAAATTAGCCGGGCGTGGTGCTGGGCACCTGTAGTCCCAGCTACTCGGGAGGCTGAGGCAGGAGAATGGCGTGAACCCAGGAGGTGGAGCTTGCAGTGAGCTGCGATAGTGCCACTGCACTCCAGCCTGGGTGACAGAGCGAGACTCCATCTCCAAAGAAAAAAAAAAAGGAAAAATAATTATAGGATCAAAGGGGATATATATTTTTAAAGCTCCTATTACATATGGCCAAATTACAGTTTTAACTCTTTTGATTCTTACTAGCATTATATGAGCTTGTCTGTGTTGACCGGTTGTTGGAAAATAATTAGTATAAACATTTTCTAGATGATAATTAATTTATTTATCATTTTTAACATTGTAGAGTCCTGGCGGGACCTTTTGCTACTATGAATTTAGGAGATCTTGGAGCAGAAGTTATAAAAGTGGAGAGACCAGGTAAAGCTATTACTCCCTTTAAAACACAGAAACAAGCTAATAAATATTTTTAAATAATTCTCTAAATACCCATGTTTAGTGTGCCTGTAAGTGGGATAAGGAGAGAATTAAAATGAAATGATTGTCTTTTTCTTCTCCATTTCTTGTTTTCCTGTGAACTAACACTAATGATATCTTTTTTACT
Organism: Hylobates moloch; assembly: GCF_009828535.3. Classification (NCBI taxonomy): domain Eukaryota; kingdom Metazoa; phylum Chordata; class Mammalia; order Primates; family Hylobatidae; genus Hylobates; species Hylobates moloch. Next base: position 129,038,081 of record NW_026652276.1, on the reverse strand, counting down.
CCTTACGTTGTGCTAAGTGCTAAGGCTCAAGCCAGTTTCTTTGCACCTGAAGGCTTTTGTTAGAAGCTGAGGCTGGGCACAGTGGTTGACGCCTATAATCCCAGCACTTTGGGAGGCCAAGGAGGGCAGATCACTTGAGGTCAGGACTTCGAGACCAGCCTGGCCAACATGGTGAAACCTCTTCTCTACTAAAAATACAAAAAAAAAGTAGCCAGGCATGGACCTGTAATCCAGCTACTTGGGAGGCTGAGGCAGGAGAATCACTTGAAGCCGGGAGGTGGAGGTTGCTGTGAGCCAAGGTCATGCCACTGCACTTCAGTCTAGGCAACAGAGCAAGACTCTGTTTCAAAAAAAAAAAAAAAAAAAAAAAAAAAAAAAGAGGCTGAGATGCAGCGTGTAACAATGATGATAATGACACCTACAGTGCTGGGGCAAAGTTCTCAATGCTTTGCCTGGGCTTATTTAATCTTTACAACAACCCTATGGGCTGATGCTATTATTCATAGTTTATAAAGGAGAAAATGGAGGCACAGAGATGTAAAGCAACTTATTTAGGGGCACACAGGTAATAAGAAATATCCAGACCCTCAGCCATGATTCTGGCCTTCCTTAGCCACAGCCTAGCTTTAGCATTGAGACTGAGATTACAGTGGGCCTGGCTACCCTCCCTTACCGTGGAATAAAGGGAAGGCCAGGAGAAAGGAGGATAAAAGTGAAGAAATAGGGCATAGAAGAAGGAGAGAAGGAAAAGGAATCAAAGTCCCTCAAAAAACAACCTAAGCCTGGATGTGGTGGCTCACACCTGTAATCCCAGTACTTTGGGAGGCCAAGGCAGGCGGATCACCTGAATTCGGCAGTTCGAGACCAGCCTGGCCAACATGGTAAAACCCCGTCTCCACTAAAAATACAAAAATGAGCCAGGCATGGTGGCAGACACCCGTGGTTCCAGCTACTTGGGAGGCTGAGGCAGAAGAATCTCTTGAACTTGGGAGGTGGAGGTTTCAGTGAGCCGAGATTGTGCCACTGCACTCCAGCCTGGGTGACAGAGTGAGACCCTGTCTCAAAAACAAACAAACAAACAAAAAACCTCAAATACGCCAACCTAAGTCATTCTTTTCTATTTCCTTTTTGTTTTTATTTTTTAGAGACAGCATTTCCCTCTGTCATCCAGGCTGGAGTACAGTGGTGTGATCAGAGCTCACCATAGCTTCCAACTACTGGGCTCGAGCAATTCTCCTGCCTCAGCCTCCTGAATAGCTGGGACTACAGGCATGTACCACCATGCCCAGCTATAATGATAAAAATTTTTGTGTGTTTGTAGAGACAGGGTCTTGCTATGTTGCTTGGGCTGGTCTTGAACTCCTGTCTCAGCCTTTCAGAATGTTGGGATTACAGGTGTGAGCTACTACTCCTGGCCGTTTTTTTCTATTCCCAATAAAAGAAACTTCCCCATTTTATAATTTTAAAGGTTTTGAAGCGGGAAACACCTAAGCTTAGATCAGTTTTTTGCTTTTATGTTTTTCATCTGACATCTTTCCTATTCTTTCTTCCTCCTTTGTTCACCAAATAGATATATTCTGTGTACACATTCTCACTTTTGTTTGGTATCATCTTAGCATTTTGGTGTTTAGTTCAAGCTGTTATTGATAAAGTTGCTTAGAAAAGCATCACTGTTGGCCGGGCATGGTGGTTCACGCCTGTAGTCCCAACATTTTGGGAGGCCGAGGTGGGCGGATCACCTGAGGTCAGGAGTTCAAGACCAGCCTGGCCAACATGGTGAAACCCCCTTCTCTACTAAAAGTACAAAAATTAGTGGGGCATGGTGGCAGATGCCTGTAATCTCAACTATTTGGGAGGCTGAGGCAGGAGAATCGCTTGAACCTGGAAGGCGGAGGTTGCAGTGAGTCGAGACCATGCCATTGCACCCCAGCCTGGGCAACAAGAGCCACACTCCATCTCAAAAAGGAATGTGGCATTGTTTTGTGCCCTTTCTCTCAAGAAGCACTTAAAGGGCACAGTCCATGTTTTTTATTGTCTGCTATATCATCATATAAACAGCTTGTTTTATTTTTTTTTGAGACAGGTCTCACTCTGTCATCCAGGCTGGCATGCCATTGTGTGATCATGGCTTACTGCGGCCTCGACCTCCTGGGCGCAAGCAATCCTCCTACCTTAGCTGGAACCATAGTTGTGTGCAACTGTGCCTGGCTAATTTTTTTTTTTTTTGAGATGGAGTCTCACTCTGTGAGCCACTGCACCCGGCCTTATTACATTTTTTTTTTTTTGGTTAAAACAGGGTCTTCCTATGTTGCCCAGGCTGGTCTTGAACTCCTGGGCTCAAATGATCCTCCGACCTCAGCCTCCCAAAGTGCTGATATTACAGGTGTGGGTGAGCCACCACACATGGCTTATGCAGCTTGTTTTAGAAGTTTTCAAAAATTAGCATTATTATTTATGTTTCAAGATCTGATCCTACGGGTCTTAAACAGAATCCCCAAATCAGTGAGACTGGTCTAGTGCTGAATAGTGTGTATGTATCTCTAAGACTCACAAGAGAATGATTTATAATTACATCAACTTAGTAATTGACCATAAGTGATAGCCATATAAAGTAGAATATCTTTTTGTTTGTTTCCTTCTCTTTTAAAAATTTTTAAATTTTATTTTGTCTTTACAGAAAGTAGAATATTTGATCTGGAAGATTCAATTTCTTGTTAAGTAGATATTCTTAAGAAGCCAAAGCAGTTAGCAGAAGATTCTCTGATGAGCATGAGGAATATCATATATTAGTATATTATATTTTATTACTTTTTATTCTCCCTGACAGTCTCAGGCAGTAGAAGTGCCTGGCAAGTCCTGCTGCCAGAGATGATGCTTTTTTTATTCAGCCAATGATGTTCATCGCTTTTAGTCATTGTTGGAAACATGCGGAAGAATGTTTATTTTCTAGCTCAACATTTGTTTTTTTTATTTAAAGCTTCTAATTTCCATATTGCTATCTGATTTCAACACCGCAGCACTTACAACCATTGGTTTTCTTGCATTTTCCATTCCTAGGTAGAACATTCAATGTATTAATAATTTCTCTTGCTATTTCAGTTGGCCACCAGGGTAACATTTGTATTTCTATTAATTTTATAAATTGTTGTTCCCTATATAGTGAGGCCTATTTCTCCTTTGTACTTTTTAGTTTCCACCATGGAAACGAAACCACAGCAGATCTTTCTTTGTCTAGGCCTTTATTATGTCTCATCGCCATACACTTGGTATCGGGCTTTGTTCCTAGCAGGGATTTATTGTCCTTTTTTTTTTGGGACAGACTTTTCACTCTTGTTGCCCAGGCTGGAGTGCAATGGCACGATGTCGGCTCACTGCAACCTTTACCTCCCAGGTTCAAATGATTCTCCTGCCTCAGCCTCCTGAGTAGCTGGGATTACAGGCATGTGCCATCATGCCCAGCTAATTTTTTTATTTTTAGTAGAGACAGGGTTTCACCATGTTGACCAGGCTGGTCTCAAACTCCTGACCTCAGGTAATCCACACACCTCGGCCTCCCAAAGTGCTGGGATTACAGGGGTGAGCCACCGCATCTGATCTATTGTCCTTTTTTTGACCAGTTACTATGACTCCTTCTCTTCACCCTTCTGATTAATACATTTTAATATTCATATTATATATTTAATTGTTTTGGGTTTTTGAGATAGTTATTCAACACAGATATGAGAAAAAGGGATTTTCATTAAAAGCAGCTTGGTGGTATTTTCACATTTCAGTAGAAAACTACTTTCATTTTATATCCACTTCTACAGTTCCTCAATTAAATAAAATTTGGTTGTTGTTTTCTTTCTTTCTCCTCTTTCTTTCTTTCTTTCTTTCTTTCTTTCTTTCTTTCTTTCTTTCTTTCTTTCTTTCTTTCTTCTTTCTTTCTTTTCCTTTCCTTTCCTTTCCTTTCTTTCTTTTTTCTTTCTCTCTCTCTCCTTCCCTTCCTTCCTTCCTTCCTTCTTTTTTCTTTTATTTCTTCCCCTCCCCTCCCCTCCCCTCCCCTCCCCTCCCTTCTCCCCTTTCCTCCTCTTCTCTTTTCTTTTTTTCTTTTCTTTTCACAGGATTTTGCTCTGTTCCCTAGGCTGGAGTGCAGTGGCGCATTCCTGGCTCACTGCAGCATTGACCTCCTGAGCTCAAGTGATCCTCCCACCTCAGCGTCCTAAGTAGCTAGGAATACAGGCGTGTGCTACCACACCCGGCTAATTTTTTCATTGTTTGTAGAGACAGGGTTTCACCATGTTGCCTAGGCTGTTCTCAAACTCCTGGCCTCAAGTGATCCACCCACCTTGGCTTCTCAAAGTGTTGGGATTACCAGCATGAGCCACCGCGTCTGGCCTGGTTGTAGTTTTCTGATTTACTATTAGATTAGATTATTTTTATTTGTGTAACCAAAGAGCGTATTACATTTATGTGTACTCTTCTTTTTGTAGAGTTAGCCAGTCAGTGGGTGTATCCATGTGCCTGCAGGGCCAGGCAAGCAACCTTAAGTGAGGAAAGTGAGCGGGGAAGTGAGCAAGGATGCAGCTGAAATTTCAGCATTGTCTCCACTAGGGGACACGAGGCCAGGGCTGTTGGTCTTTTGTTCACTGCTGTGTCTGCTCTGCACAGAGTAGTGTCTGTGACATAGTTGGTGCTCAATAAATATTTGTTGAATGAATGAGTGTGTCAAAAGGTCATCTAAGAAAGGCAGTGTGAATTTTTAAAGATTTCCAGATTTTGAAATCATGGCAGCTAGTTAAAAACTTTAATTGTGCGGGTCACGTATGTTTATTGCGGCACTATTCACAATAGCAAAGACTTGGAACCACATTTCTCATCATAGGTGGATTGAACAATGAGAATCATGGACACAGAAGGGAACATCACACATGGGGCCTTTGTGGGGTGGGGAGGAGATATACCTAATGTTAAATGATGAGTTAATGGGTGCAGCACACCAACATGACACATGTATACATACGTGACAAACCTGCACGTTGTGCGCATGTACCCTAAAAGTATAAAAAAAAAAAAGAATTGTGTGGGTCAAATAAAACATGTCTCCCAAGCTGCAGGTTTTTCCAGTTTATGTCCTTTAACCATACATTTCCTGTCATGTGCCATGGACACAGAGCCTTCTGAAACCCCAGTGAGATCAGGAAAGCCTGCAGGCCTCCCGTTTAGACTCCTGACATTATCTCCACCTGAGAAATGAGTGCAAATATCTAAAATAAACTACTGGCCTGGTGCAGTGGGATCACTTTGGGAGGCCTAGGCGGCTGGGTCACTTGAGGTCAGGAGTTCAGGACTAGCCCGGCCAATATTGTGAAACCCTGTCCCTACTAAAAATAAAAAATTAGCCGGGTATGGTGGTGCACGCCTGTAATCCCAATTACTATGGAGGCTGATGCAGGAGATGTCATTGGTTTATCTCCAGTTAGAACTAATGCTTCTTGGCTGGGTGCAGTGGCTCACCCCTGTAATCCCAGCACTTTGGGAGGCTGAGGCGGGTGGATCATCTGAAGTCAGGAGTTTGAGATGAGCCTGACCAATATGGTGAAACCCTGTCTCTACTAAAAATACAAAAATTAGCTGGGCATGTTGGCGGGTACCTGTAATCCCAGCTAGTTTTAGCAATTGATGGTACAATTAAATTATAGTTCTAGAAATTGATAGTACTATTTTTATATTTTTTTTCAAGGTCACTTAGAAACCGCTTTAAATGGCTGGGCACGGTGGCTCACGCCTGTAATCCCAGCACTTTGGGAAGCTGAAGTGGATGGATCACCTGAGGTCAGGAGTTTGAGGCCAGCCTGGCCAACATGGTGAAATCCTGTCTCTACTAAAAATAAAAAAATTAGCCAGGTATGGTAGTGCACACCTGTAATCCCAGCTACTCAGGTGGCTGAGGCAGGAGAATTACCTGAACCCAGGAGGTAGAGGTTGCAGTGAGCAGAGATCGTTCCTCTGCACTCCAGCCTGGGCAACAGAGCGAGACTCCATCTCCCAAAAAAAAAAAAAAAAACAAAAACCCAAAGATTAATAGCTCATGTTGTTATTTTCAGGAGCTGGTGATGATACACGAACTTGGGGGCCACCTTTTGTTGGGACAGAAAGTACATATTATCTCAGTGTTAACCGAAATAAAAAAGTAAGAATATCATCCCTTTTTTGCTTTTTGTGTGTAATTCTCTTGTAATAGCAATACTGTTGATATCATTGTGGCTTGTTTTTTTCTTCCTTAAAAAAATTAAGATGTAACTAATATTTCAAATAAATTGAACTTCTATTCATTTACCGTTCACTAAGTAGAAACAATGGAGCTTTTTACTACTCTTTCTTACCTACTAAGTAACTTAGAACATTTCATAAGAATTTATAATGGAAATAATTTATGAAATAGAAAAATCATTTGATTCCTTACATTTGTTATTATTAGGGAATAATTGCCTAACACTCGGTATTATACTTTAAAAACATCTCCTGTCATCCTTGTTAGCATATTAATATATCCTCATGGTAAATAGAATCTGTAAAGATGATTTAAATATTTCTTCATGCATAAATAAATTTAAGAGGATGATCTATGATATGAATGGCTTTCTTGTCAGCAATAAGAAGAACTTTCATGGCTGGGCATGGTGGCTCACGCCTTTAATCCCAGCACTTTGGGAGGCCGAGGCAGGCAGATCACGAGGTCAGGAGATCGAGACCATCCTGGCCAATATGGTGATACTCCGTCTCTATTAAAAATACAAAAATTAGCTGGGTGTGGTGGCGTGTGCCTGTAATCCCAGCTACTTGGGAGGCTGAGGCATGTGAATCACTTGAACCCAGGAGGCAGAGGTTGCAGTGAGCCGAGATTGTGCCACTGCACTCTAGCCTGGGTGACAGAGCAAGACTCCGTCTCAAAAAGTAAAAAAAGAAAAAAAGAAAAACTTTTATGATAGTATTTTAATATACATAATTTATTGTTTTTTTTTACTTTTTATTTTAGATTCAGGGGATACATGTGCATGTTTGTTATGTGGGTATATCGCATAATGGTAGGGATTGGGCTTCTTGTGTTTTGGTCATCGAAATAATATATGTATATATATTTTAATTTTTAGAGTATTGCTGTTAATATCAAGGATCCAAAAGGGGTGAAAATCATCAAAGAGGTACAGTATGATGTATACAAGGCATCCTACCACCTAGGTTATAATTAGGGATTGGAATATCAGAGCAAAAGTGTTTTAAAACTCAATTTTGTGGGTGATCTGTATGTTTGCAACAAATACCTTTTAAGTATTTACCTTGATTTGTATACTTCTTTGTAAGTGTAATGTGCTTTAAATTTTTTGTATATTGTGTATCATTATGGTGTTAGCTACTATTGACTGAGCACCAACTCTGCAGCAAATCATGGGCTTGGGCACTTTGCTCATGTTATCTCCTCTAATCCTCAGATTTTACCTTGTAAATGAAGTATTGAAATCTCATTTACATAAAAGGGAATTGAGTTTCCTGGTGCCTAAGTGATGCTCCAAGATTACCTAGCTAGTATGGGGAAAAGCTGACATTTGGATCTGGGTTACATCACTGGAGAGTCCAAGCTTTATCTAACCCTTACTCAGATGACCAATATATCCAGACCTGATCTGAGCATCTTTCTTAGAGGAGCTGGAAGGCACAGTGGTTAAATTAAGGATGGATACCTTTGCATGGGATTTGAATCCTGCCTTCTGTGCTTACTGGCTATATGACCTCAGACAGGTTACATAACTTCTTTGTGCCTCAGTTTCTTCATTAGTAAACTGGAGGTAGTAATAGTACCTACCTTCTTTCTTTTTCTTGAAACAGAGTCTCGCTTTGTTGCCCAGGCTAGAGGGCAGTGGCATGATCTCAGCTCACTGCAACCTCCACCTCCTGGGTTCAAGCAATTCTCTTGCCTCAGCCTCTGGAGTAGCTGGGATTACAGGTGTGCACCAGCACACCTGGCTAATTTTTGTAATTTTAGTAGCGATGGGATTTCACCATGTTGGCCAGGCTGGTTCGAACTCCTTACCTCAAGTGATCTGCCTACCTTGGCCTCCCAAAGTGCTGGGATTTACAGGTGTGAGCCACCGTGCCTAGCCCAATAGTACCTACTCTCTAGGGTTGTTGTTAGAATTGAGTTAGTCTGTGTAAAATGTGTAGACGAGTGCTTGCCACAGTCAGCACTCATGAGGTATTAGCTGTTATTATTTCCTATGTTCCTGATGTTGGATTCATCATGTGGGATAAACCTTGTTTGCCATCCTTGTTAAGGTTTACAGTTGAATCTAATGGATGTACAGTATTCTTCTGTATTTGGGGGATTGGTTCTACTAGAACCTCCACATATACCAAAATCTGTGCATACTCAAGTCCTGCAGTCGGCCCTGTGGAACCTGCTTATACAAAATATTGCCTGTCAGTGTACATGGGTTTTGCATCCAGTGAATACTGTATTTTCCATCCACGTTTGGTTGAAAAGAATCCACCTAGGGGTGGACTTGAACAGTTCAAACCCCTGTTGTTCAAGGACCAACTGTACTTAGGGCTATTTGGTTAGAGAACCAAGTCTCAAACTTACTTATTTATTTAGAGACAGAGTCTTGCTGTGTCACCCAGGCTGGAGTGCAGTGGCGCGATCTCGGCTCACTGCAAGCTCCACCTCCTGGTTTCAAGCAATTCTTCTGTCTCAGCCTGCAGAGTAGCTGGGTCCACAGGCACGTGCCACCACGCCCGGCTAATTTTTACATTTTTAGTAGAGATGGGGTTTCACCATATTGGTCAGGCTAGTCTCAAACTCCTAACCTCAGGTGATCCACCCGCCTCGGCCTCTCAAAGTGCTGGGATTACAGGCGTGAGCCACCGCACCTGGCCTCAAACTTGATTTTTTACCAAAACATCAACTTAGCTTTAATTGCTCTGCTGCTGCTTTATGTTCTCTATCTCGGTTATTGAAAGATAATCTTTAATTATTAAGATCAGAATCAGGGACCATTCTTTTTGGTTCTGCTGGATCAATGCAGCCAATTTAGAATTTTCATTAACTAGATATATTTTGAACCCAAAACTTGAAAATCATCCTGATCTTGCCACCCTTTCTTCCCATATCTTTCCTGTAGCGTAACAGGTTTGTTTGTTTTTGTTTTTCTTTTGAAACTTGGTTTGATTTTTCTAAATTGTTTTCCTGGTCTCAAGCAATCCGCACGCCTCAGCCACCCAAAATGCTGGGATTACAGATGGGAACCACCATGGCCAGCCAATTGCTTTTAGGTAGTTATACAATTAATAAGTTATGTATCTTACTATCTAAAGGAAAAATTATTTTTTCTCTAGTCTTTCATATTTCTGGTACAGATTTCTCTTCTGGCCTTAAGAGTAGCAAAAAATGCCAGGCATGGTGGCTCATGCCTGTAATCCCAGCACTTTGGGAGGCTGAGACGGGCAGATCATGAGGTTAGGAGTTCGAGACCAGCCTGGCCAACATGGTGAAACCCTGTCTGTACTAGAAATGCAAAAATTGGCTGGGTGTGGTGGTGCGTGCATGTAGTCCCAGGTACTTGGGAGGCTGAGGCAGGAGAATCGCTTGAACCCGGCAGGCGGAGGTTGCAGTGAGCCGATATCGCACCACTGCACTCCAGCCTGGGTGACACAGTGAGATTCCATCTCAAAAAAAAAAAAAAAAAAACGATTAGCAAAAAAAACCCCTCTCCATTTAGGCCTAGGTGGCTATGATTGCTAATACAATGAGTCTAGTTTATAGAAACAGTTCCAAAGTATTACACAAGGCAATCAGCTGGATACATGAGAGCTTCGAAAAGTATGACTCCTTTGTCAACTAGGCTAACCAAAAACAGGTTGTGTAAAAACTGAAACTCTGCCTAGAAAACCTATATGAAACTTAGTATTATTGTGGCAATATGATTTGATAACTTCTGATCGTGTATTATCCAATATTTCAGACAATTTTCTATGTTAATTAGTTGACAGTCACAATATCATTATTATGGGCATGTGTTATGGTTAGCAGAGCAATGCCTGAGTTTTATTTTCCAATAACATTTGGTTATGAAAAATTAAAACATTCAGAAAAGTTGAAAGAATAATGAACTCTCATTTATCCTATGCCTAGATGAAACAAAAATATTAGAATTTTGCTATATAGCATGAAGTTTATTTTCTTTCTTTCTTTTTTTTTTGAGGCGGAGTTTTGCTCTTGTCTCCCAGGCTAGGGTGCAATGGTGGGATCTCGGCTCACTTCAACCTCCGCCTTCTGGGTTCAAGCAATTCTCCTGTCTCAGCCTCCTGAGTAGCTGGGACTTCAGGTGCCCACCACCATGCTTGGCTAATTTTTGTATTTTTAAGTAGAGACGGGGTTTCACCGTGTTGGTCAGGCTGGTCCTGAACTCCTGACCTCAGGTAATCTACCTGCCTCAGCCTCCCAAAGAGCTGGGATTGCAGGTATGAGCTACTGCACCTGGCCAGCCTGCAGTTTATTTTCTTTAGTGCTTGTAGGAGTGCTTTTTTTTTTTTTTTTTTTTTTGGAGGCAGTCCCACTCTGTTGCCCAGCCTGGAGTGCAGTAGTGAGAATTTGGCTCATTGCAGCCTCCACCTTCTGGGCTCAAGCAATCCTCCTTCTTCAACCTCCTGTGTAGCTGGGACTACAGGCATGTGCCACCATGCCTGGCTAATTTTTAAATTTTTTGTAGGGACAAGGCCTTGGTATGTTGCCCAGGCTTGTCTCGAACTCCTGACCTCAAGTGATCTACCCCCACCCCGCCCCAGCCTCACAAAGTGTTGGGATTACAGGTGTGAGCTATTTGGCCTGGCCAATTACTGTGATTTTTTTTTTTTTTTTTTTTTTTTGAGATGGAGTCTCACTCTGTTGCCCCAGGCTGGAGTGCAGCAGCGCAATCTTGGCTCACTGCACCTCCACCTCCTGGGTTCAAGTGATACTCCTGCCTCAGCCTCCTGAGTAGCTGAGACTACAGGCACTTGCCACCACGCTCAGCTAATTTTTGTAGTTTTAGTAGAGACAGGGTTTCACCATATTGGCCAGGCTGGTCTCAAACTCCTGACCTCAAGTGATCTGCCTACCTAGGTCCCCCAAACTGCTGGGATTTACAGGTGTGAGCCACTGTGCCCAGCCAATTTTTTTTAAAAAGATTTTTTTTTTTTTTTTGAAGCAGGGTCTCACTCTGCCACCCAGGCTGGAGTGCAGTGGCGTGATCTCGGCTCACTGTGACCTCTGTCTCCCAGGTTCAAGTGATTCTTGTGCCTCAGCCTCCCGAGTAGCTGGGATTACAGGCATGAGCCATCACACTTGGCTCATTTTTTTGTAATTTTAGTAGAGACAGGGTTTTACCATGTTGAACAGGCTGGTCTTGAACTCCTGACCTCAAATGATCTGCCCTCCTCGGCCTCCCAAAGTGCTGGGACTATAGGTGTGAGTCACTGCACCTGGCCCTTTAAAAACATTTTTAAAAGTATGTAGTCACAATTGAAATTTTGGGAAAAAAATTTCCCAATTTTTTATAAAATTTCTGTAAAATTAAGGTTTACAATGCTGCATTGTTCTCTGATTCCTGTAACAGTGGTCTGGGCATCACAATCTGGATTTTGTTCCTGACAGTTCCTGGTTTACTGGGCTATAGTTTAGTAGCCTGAAGAAAAAAAAACTCCAGTGATTCTTAAATACATTTAAAACTCTTTGGGAAGAATGCATCTGAAAGGTGTGAAAACATTTCAGAATCGGCTGGGCGCGGTGGCTCACGCTTGTAATCCCAGCACTTTGGGAGGCCGAAGCGGGCGGATCACGAGGTCAGGAGATCGAGACCACGGTGAAACCCCATCTCTACTAAAAATACAAAAAATTAGCCGGGCGTGGTGGCGGGCGCCTGTAGTCCCAGCTACTCGGAGAGGCTGAGGCAGGAGAATGGCGTGAACCCGGGAGGCGGAGCTCGCAGTGAGCTGAGATTGCGCCACTGCACTCCAGCCTGGGCGACAGAGCGAGACTCCGTCTCAAAAAAAAAAAAAAAAAAAGAAAAAAGAAAACATTTCAGAATCCTGCTTATGTGCATTAAGTGCATGTTATAATGAGGAATATTACATAATAATAGGGATGCTGAGTAGTAAAGACATTGTGTTTAGGTCTGTTTTTGGAGACAAGGTCTAACAGTCTCCCAGGCTGGAGTGCAGTGGCGCCATCACGGCTCACTGCAGTCTCGATTTACCGGCTCAACTGATCCTCCCACCTCAGCCTCCCGAGCAGCTGGGACCACAGGTATGCACCACCATGTCTGGCTAATTTTTGTAGAGATGGGATTTTGCCGTGTTGCCCAGGCTGGTCTCGAACTCCTGATCTTGAACTCCTGGGCTCAAGCAGTCCACCTGCCTTGGCCTCCCAAAGTGCTGAGATTAGAGGAGTGAGCAACCACACCTGGCCTATTTAGTTTTCTTGTAAAGGTTTAAAAGATGTTTTTCATTGATTTAGTGTACTTACATTCTAATTTTTCTACCTAATCTTTTGAGAATCTATTTGGACAGACCATGTAGGCTAAACATTTATTACATTTGAAGGATGCAGAATCCATTCTGCATATACTTACATGTAGTTACAAAAACTTTAATAGCCATTATTTTACTGACAGTAATGCTTTAAGTAGTTGACCAGAACTTCTATGTTTATCAAATTTGCTTCATCAGTCCTGTGATTTTTCTGAGCTATTACAAAGGGAAAATCAATTGTGTAAAGTTAAAATTCTATCATATGGGGATTTGTTGAGTTGGAAGTCTGACTCATGTTCACCTCTTCCATCAGCTTGCAGCTATTTGTGATGTGTTTGTGGAAAACTATGTCCCTGGCAAACTATCTGCAATGGGCCTGGGATATGAAGATATAGACAAGATTGCTCCTCACATCATCTATTGTTCCATCACAGGTATTTCAACCCCACACCCTTGTCAGTTAAAAGGTTTTCCAGTTTCTGTGTTTTCTTATTGCTATAAGAAACCTCTTGCTGGCTTTTTTTTTGGAAGTTATTCTGCTTTCCTTTTTCCAAGGCCGTATAGGTTGCTGAACATTACTTTTTTCTTTTCTTTTTTTTGAGATGGAGTCTCACTCTGTTGCCAGGCTGGAGTATAGTGGCGCCATCTCGGCTCACTGCAACCTCTGACTCCCTGGTTCAAGCGATTCTTCTGCCTTAGCCTCCTGAGTAGCTGGGATTACCAGGCACGCGCCACCATGCCCAGCTAATTTTTGTATTTTTAGTAGAGATGGGGTTTCACCATGTTGGCCAGGATGGTCTCGATCTCCTGACCTTGTGATTGGCTCTCTTCAGCCTCCCAAAGTGCTGGGATTACAGGCGTGAGCCACCACGTCTGGCCTTGGCTGCTGAACATTATTAAGGAACATTAACCTAAATGAATATTTTCATAAATTTATTGGCTATTCGTATTTCTTCTTTGAATTGTCTGCCTATAGGTTTGCTAATTTTTATGTTGATGTTTTACAAATGTTTACAGAGTACTGTTATTAACTCTTGCATAGGTGAATTTACAGTTGAAAACAATTCTTTTTTTTTTTTTTTTTTTTTTTTTGAGACAGAGTCTCACTCTGTCGCCCAGGCTGGAGTTCAGTGGCATGATCTCGGCTCACTGCAACCTCTGCCCCTAAGATCAAAGGATTCTCCTCCCTCAGCCTCCTGAGTATCTGGGATTACAGGTGCCTACCACCATGCCTGGCTGATTTTTGTGTTTTTAGTAGAGACAGTGTTTCACCATGTTGGCGAGGCTGGTCTCTAAATCTTGACCTCAGGTGATCCACCCACCTTGGTCTCCCAAAGTGCTGGGATTACAGGCATGAGCCATCACTCCTGGCCTACAGTCGAAATGTTAATTGGCTTTAAGATAATAACATAGGAGCCCAAGGTATCCCTTCAATATATTCAGAAGCACTAAGCCAAAGGAAGGAAAAGAGTGTCATAAAGTCTTCCAGTTGTTCAGCCCTTGCCAGTGAACCACTTATATATGCATGTATGTGTATGTTTAGGCTAAAGGGAAAAAGTCACAGTGTTACTTAGTTTTCTATATAAGTACTTAAGTCTTAATTAGGGATGCAATAGAGAAAAGTGACTCATAACATAAAATGTTATATTAATAGTTTGCATCAGAAAAATTCATAATATTTTAAGTTTTTACTCAGTCATCCACCAAATATTTACTGCAAGCCTATGATCTTCCAGGCAATAGACTCAGATTCTGGAATACAGGAGGGATAAAAATCCATCTGTGCTCTCTAGAGCATTTATATGCTAGGTTAGGGTGATAGTTAGTAAATAAATAAGCACTTTTGTTTTTGTTTTTGGTAACTGAGTCTGGTAGTTGGCAAGGGGGTGGGGTGAGGATAAGTTATTTCATACTGGTAGGTGGGAGAATGCCCTACCCATATGGTGACATTTGAGTAGAGACCTGCATGGGGTAAAGGAGTGAACCACATAGCTACTGGTGAAGAGGGTTTTAGGCAGGACAACACCAAGTGCACTAGCCACCACACCCAGGTAATTTTTTTGTGTTTTTCATAGAGATGGTGTTTTGCCATGTTGGCCAGGCTGGTCTTGAAGTCCTGGCCTTATGTGATTGTGTTATTCTATTCCCAGTTCCACCTGTAATGCAGAGCACATGATAGGGGTTCTACAGCCAAGAGCAGTTTCTTTTTTGGAGGCAGGGTCTCTCTCTGTTCCTCAGGTTGGAGTGCTTTGGTGCAATCTTGGCTCACTGCAACCTCCACCTCCTAGGTTCAGGTGAGTCTCCTGCCTCAGCCACCCGAGCAGATGGGATTACAGGCATGTACCACCTTGCCTGGCTAATTTTTGTATTTTTAGTAGAGATGGCGTTTCACCATGTTGGCCAGACTGGTCTTGAACTCCTGACCTCAAGTGATCCACCCACCTCAGTCTCCCAAAGTGTTGGGATTACATGTGTGAGCCACTGTGCCCGGCCCTGATGATTAACTTCTGTACTGAATGACAGGTACTGTACATGGTAGATGATTCTTGGCCACTAGATCTCACTTTTTAAAATGTGCTGTTTTATAGATCCATAATCATATTTTCATTTTTCTGTCTAAACAATATTTATATGTGTGACAGAGCGAGGGAGAGATTTTTTTCCATCAGAATCTTGTAATCTAATGGAAATGTTGAGGTTTAAAATCTTAATATAGGTAAATTATCTTCTGAATTATCATATTACCATAAAAATGCTGCATAGCCAACAAATGCAAAATGCTATATGACAATAAGCATTTATTTCTGTTTCCCATGTCTGTGGTTGGCTGGCATTCAGTTGATACAGACTGGTTAGGTTTGGCTCCAAGTTGTGCGTTGGGGGACTGGTATGCTCTGCATGTCTGTTATCCCCCTTGGATCAGTGGCCACCAAATGCATCTCCCCTCACAGGGAAAGGTGGAGTGCAAGAGAACAAGCCCATTTTCACCAGGGTGTTTAAAGCCTCTGCTCCCAATGCATCTGCTAACAAATGGAGTATTTGTCAAAGCAAGTCACATGGCCAAGTCCAATACCAATGGGTGGTGAAATATATTCTGTTTCAGAGGGAGGAACTACAAAGTCGTATGGCATAGGGCGTGGGTTTCGAGCAGGATGACAATTGAGAATAATAATACATTTTATCACATCATTGAGTCAAAAAAAAAAAAGTTAGTCTACTTGGGAAGCCCACACTTCCTAATGATTCACATTTATAACTAACTGGTTAGGGTCAAAAGTTCCTCTGGGCCTTGACTTAATGATTGGAGAGTCTCTAAGTTTTCTTACAGTTCTCAAATTCTGTATTAATATTTTAGTGTGGCAAAATGGCATTGGAGATAGATTATATAATTCAGTAGTTCTCAGATGAGGAAGAATGGTTCTATCATGTCCTTTTTAGTGATATGATGAAGGAATGAGAGGGTGATAGGCAGATATGTGTAGTCTAAAAACGTACTCTCATTGTTCTATAATCTCCTCATTCCCTGACAGTTATTAGAATAACATCTATATACTCTGTTCTCCTTTATTTCCTGATAATGAAACAGATCCAGACCTAAGGTCACACAGCTATTTAATAGCAGATGGGTTTAGAACTCAGGCTTCTTGTCTTAGTAGTAAGTGCCTCTATGCTTTCCATACTTAGACATATCAATAAGTAATGACATAGATTTTGTAATTAGGTGACACTGAACAGTGCTACTTGAGAATACTATATTTTTGCCATTTTCTTTCACTTGTTAATTTTATTTGCAATAGTGGAAGTCATGAACAAATTTATTAGTCAGGGAGTCTAAATTTCAACAGATTATTCTGGAAGCCAAAGTCATTCATGAGTCGTGAGTTTGTGTGCATATAAAGCAAGGTTCATCTCTTTTTTTTAAATTTGATTTTCTTGGCTGGGCGCGGTGGCTCATGCACTTTGAGAGGCTGAGGCAGGTGGATCACCTGAGGTCAGGAGTTCGAGACAGCCTGACCAACATGACGAAACCCTGTCTCTACTAAAAATACAAAAATTAGCTGGGTATGGTGGTGGGTGACTGTAATCCCAGCACTTTGAGAGGCCGAGGCGGGCGGATTACCTGAGGTCAGGAGTTCAAGACCAGCCTGACCAACATGACGAAACCCTGTCTCTACTAAAAATACAAAAATTAACTGGGTATGGTGGTGGGTGACTATAATCCCAGCTACTTGGAAGGCTGAGGCAGGAGAATTGCATGAACCTGGAGGCAGAGGTTGCAGTGAGCTGAAATCATGCCATTGCATTTCAGCCTGGGTGACAGAGTGAGACTCCATCTCAAAAAAAAAAAAAATGTTTGATTTTCTTGGTAATCAGTGTGTCTGTGTGTGTGTGTGTTTTTTTTGAATAAGACTGATTACATCAGTCTAAAGTTGCACATGTTGTGATTGAGATCCTAGACTTTCCTGATGTTTCCCAATGGTATTGCTGTCTTGTCAGTGCTGTCCGAGCCCAAATAGTTTGTTCTCACTCACATGTTGGCCCTATTGCTGATGAGAGTAATCTTAGAATGGCTGGGAGATTGACTTTAATGCACTCTGACAGTTGTGTGGTTGAAATTGCCTCAGTCTATGAAATCTGGTCTGCAGGACAAAAATGCTGGAGTGATCACAAGGGAGGAAGGACCTGATTATTTTTATTAGCATGGTCCTCTTATCATTTCAGAGGGAGCTGAGTATGCACATTAGGGGGCAGTGTTTAAACAGCTATTATTCACTAGGAATTATTTTTGTGAAAAGGGCAGTGTTTCCTGTGTACCACTGGGTAGGAAGATTCTCTGAAGGACATATTTATATTTGTGAAGTGACCACTCTATATTTCTCTATACTTTTAGAAGTACAATGGTATTTCCCCTAATAATTTAATTTTAAGTTGTACCTTCTTTCCCTTGTATCTTCTGAACATGTTATTAATTATAAAAATTTAGCAGTAGGAATCCTCTCCACTACATTTTAAAATGTTATTTCTGCTGTTCTTGTTAATTTCATTACTCTTTCTTTCTGGAAGGATAAACATTTCCTTATATTATTGACTAGACTGAGTTTGTAGTGGGAACACTGTACATGTCATTTAATGAAGTTTCTTTTTTTTTTTTTTAGAGGAAGAGGGTTTGAAAAGTGCCTTTTTTATTTTTTGTGAATTCCTCAGGGACAATTTCCTTAATCTCTATTTATATAGCATTACATAGAGTTAAAATCATACAAAATATATGTGTTTAAAATATGAAGACATACAAGGTAATGAATAGTACAAAATTCAAGAGAATGACTAACCCTGGGGAGTGGGGAGGGAGGATATGGGACAGGGAAGAGAAACACACAGAATTTCAATTATATTCGCAAAATAAACTGACTGGCTGGTACATGAGTATTCGTCATTCTGTATTTTATGATTTAAGTGAGAATAAAGGATTCAGAAATGCCCAAATAGCTCCCCTCCTTATTTCCCTCCTTTCTTCCCTTCCCTACCCCCAAACAACTATTTCTTGAGCTGCTGTATATTCCTGGCTGTGTTGAGTGTTCAGGGCAAACAATGTAGACATTGTCCTTGCATTTTTAAGGAGCTGACAGCCTAGGTCAGAGACATTCTATAAACAAGTTAAAACATATAATAAATACGACATGTATTAGCAAACTATACTATTTTGAAAGAATGAAACAGTACTGTGGTGGAGATTAACAGAGGAGGGGTTGCATGCTGTAAATGGGCTTGTCAGGGAAGGCTTTTTTGGGGCGGTAACATTTAAGAGATCTGAAGGATGACAAGGAGCCAGCCATGTAATGAGCAAGGGGAGAAGTGATTGAGGCAGAGAAAATACCATGTGCAAAACCTCCGTGGTAGGAAAGATCTAGACGCCTTTAAGAATCTAAGAGAAAGCTGAAGTGTTTGGAACACTAAAAACTGAGAGCAGTATGCTTGAGAAGATACTGCAGAGGTGTGCAGGGGCCATGGCATGCTAGGATGGGTCTGAGCAGTGGAGGGGTAGGATCATAATCTTTAAAAGAAGTAGGATTTTTCAGTAGAATGCAGATTAAAAAAAAGAGGTAGAATTCAATTCCTGGTTGACTGACTTCATTATAGGCATTGGAGATTGAAATGGGGCTCATGTTTCACAGAGTAGCTATAAAGATAATTTTTTAAAGATTATTAAAGGCCCTCATAGTGTTTCAGAGTCAATAGCAGAGAATGGTGAGCCCAAATGGATGAGGCAAATTATTTAGCAACTGCATTCTACATTCATATCACAGCAACGGGAATACAAAACAAAACACTGCTGCAGTTGGATTCTTATGGCATGAGTTAGTCTGTACGTGTGTGTGTTCTTATTTTCGGCATATTCACCACAAAACCATAGCTTTAAAAAAAGATAGAATAATTAGAATAGGATCTGCAAATCCATACTGCAAATTCATAGATGTTTTGAAGGTGAGAAAAGACATTAAGACTGGAGAGAGGGAAAATAAGGAAGGAAGAGGGAATGAAGGAAAAAGGAAGGAGGGAATGAAGAAAAGAAGAGAAGGAAGAATAAAATAAGAGAGGCAGAGTGGAGTAAAATGGGATAACAATCAGCAAGATTTTTTTAAAATTTCTAAAGACAGTAGTCTAGTTCATCTGGCGATATTCACACTGCATTAAGCATCATTTTTAGACTGAATAAATAATCAATATGGAGATGATAGTTTTTGATGTTAGAGGGAACCCTCATAGTCAAAACAATTGAAAACTACTGGTCTAAATTATGAGTGTCTCTGTTGCACCCTCTTATATCAAGAAATATTTTTTCACCAGAGTTTCAGGATATTGTGGCCATCTGTCCAACTTTATAGCCAGTGATCTTTAGTGAAAGTGTGGTTTGACATATTTACCATTTCATATTAAGCTCATTATTTAAAGAAATAATGACACCATCTCTGCAGGGGAACAGAAACTTAGCATATACATGTAGGGTTTCAAAACACAGCCCTTGGAGCTAAGGACTGAGATTATATTTTTTCTGTAGACATGGACTGATTCCAGAAAATGACTTTATGCCTCCATTTTATTCCCCAACAGTATAACCTTTTATCTTTAAATATTTCTTTATACTCATACACATATAACAGATGTGTTACATGAGTTGGACTTACTGGAGTAGAAGCAGACACTTTCTTCTCTCCCAGCCCACCTCTGCAAACCTGCACTGTCCACTTATTCTCTTTGCTCATAGATGAAATCCCAAGCAAGTCCTATAGATTTTTTTCTCCCCAATTATTTCTTTCCTTTTCTTTTCTTTTCTTTTCTTTTCTTTTGAAACAGGGTCTGGCTCTGTTGCCCAGTCTATAGTGCAATGGTGCGATCTCGGCTCACTGCAACCTCTGCTTCCCGGGCTCAAATCATCCTCCTCCTCAGCCTCCTGAGAAGCTGGGACTACAGGTGCATGCCACCATGCCCAGACAGTTTTTGTATTTTTGGTAGAGATGGGGTTTCGCCATGTTGCCCGGGCTGGTTTTGAACTTCTGGGCTGAAGTGATCTTTCTGCATCGGCCTCCCAAAGTGTTGGGATTATAGATGTGAGCCACCATGCCTGGCAGTTATTTCGTTTAAAGTATTAAAATGTTCAGTCCAATCTAACATCAAAACCTCAGACTCTTGTCCAGTTTATGACGTCTCCTTTTCCCCAACTTCAGGCTACTTTCTTGGGAATGTGAAGAGTATGTGTGTGTGTTTGTATTACAGGTGCACATATGTTGCATGTGTGTGTGTTTGTATTATGTATGCACATGCATGCATGTGTCTGCATGTCTATGTGTTTTGGAAGAGCCTAGTCATTTTCTTCATTATCCATCTTTTCCTATTGTTAGCTGCTATTTGTGGTTTTTTCAGAATCAGGCCCTCCCAGGGAAGGGAAGCAAGTTAAAGGGTGCAAAAAGGGTATTACTTGACTGGTGTAGTTGTAACCTGCAGTTGAGCCTTCTGTGTGCCTGAAGTTCTGTAGGTGGCTCTCTTTTTATGGGGAGTTTTGTAGTCTCCTCAGAGACCTCAGACTATAGTTCTCCTGCTTCAGTCCCTGTTTTTTTGTGGTTGTCTATACACAGAGTCTATCTGTTATGATCACCTTGTCCTATAGACAGCCCTCATGGGTAGAATTCCTTTTCAGATAAACTCCTTCTGCTTTCCTCATGGTGAACTTGGCCCATGGGGAAAAATCCTCCTTCCTCCTTGTCACCATTGGCAGGTGTACAGTTTATTCCCAACTCTTAGCTCTGTTGCTTTTAGCCGATGTAGCCATAACCCCTTGCCTTTGATATTCTTTTAGACACATGCCACAGGTGCTTAGGTAATTCCAAATTCCCAGAATTCCCAAATTCCCTTGGCGTGTGTCAAGGTCTCTGATGCATTTTTGGAAGTCTCTCTTGTGTGGCTTAAGTTAAGGGGAAAACAGCTTGCTCCTCTCTTATGACAGAATGAGATGCCTAGCATACAATAACAACTCTCCAAGGAAATTCAGCTGAAGGTTTTATTCAGCTTTTCACCTTTTCTCACATATCCTCAAATGGATGATAATGGCAGCAAAACTGGTTTCATAATCTTTTAGTGTTATCTGTGCTAGTGTTCTGGCACTTAGGACATTTTTTGGGGGTTTGAAGCCTCAGATGAAACTGAGAGAAGGAGTCTCTTTGCAACATTCTTTAAAGCAAATTTTGCTGAAGAAATATGTTTTTCAGGTAGTAAGGAACATTAAGTGGAGTGAATATGAGATAGCTGTCTTCAAAGTTTTGAAGTATGGAAATAGAATATTTATTTAAGCTTGGCACAGTGGCTCATGCCTGTAATCCCAGCACTTTGGGAGGCCGAAGTGGGTAGATCGCTTGAGGTCAGGAGTTTGAGACCAGCCTGGCTAACACGGTGAAACCCCGTCTCTACTAAAAATACAAAAATTAGCTGGGTGTGGTGGTGCACACCTGTAATCCCAGCTGCTTGGGAGACTGAGGCATGAGAATCACTTGAACCTGGGAGGCAGAAGTTGCAGTGAGCTGAGATCGCACCATGAGAGTGAGACTCCATCTCAGAAAAAAAAAAAAAGAAAAAAAAGAAGAAAGAAAAAAAAGAATATTTATTTAATAAGATAAACATATTTTGGGTAATGTTGTAGATATTTTCAACTATTTAAACCCAAGTGAAAAGGTTAACTTTTTCTGTATATATAATTTAGAAATATATTTTCCTGCTATAAAAAATCAATTGAAAGGTGATATTGAATTGTTACTGGGTGTAAGAAACATTATGACAGTTTTCCTTGGGAATTTTTTTTTTTAAGACAAAGTCTCACTTTGTCACCCAGGCTGGAGTGCAGTGGCATGATCATAGCTCACTACAGCTTTGACTTCCCAGGCTCACGTGATCCTCCCACTTCAGCCTCCCGTGTAGCTGGGATCACAGGCATGCACCACCACACCTGGCTAATTTTTTTTTTTTGGTAGAGATATGATCCCACTATGTTGCCCAGGCTAGTCTCAAACTCCTGGCCTCAAGTGATCCTCCTGCCTTGGTCCCCTGAAGTACTGAGATTACAGGCATGAGCCAGCCACTGTGCCCAGCCTACTTGGGAATTATTTATTTATTTATTTATTTATTTATTTATTTATTTTATTTTTTGATACGGAGTCTTGCTCTGTCACCCAGGCTGGAGTGCAGTGGCGCGATCTTGGCTCACTGCAACCTCCACCTCCCAGGTTCACGCCATTCTCCTCCCTCAGCCTCCTGAGTAACTAGGACTACAGGTGCCCGCCACCACGCCCGACTAATTTTTTGTATTTTTAGTAGAGACAGGGTTTCACCGTTAGCCGGGATGGTCTCGATCTCCTGGCCTCGTGATCCGTCTGCCTTGGCCTCCCAAAGTGCTGAGATTACAGGCATAAGCCACCACATCCGGCCTGGGAATTCTTTATGAAACTGTGGGGTTAAGAAAATCTTGAAGCCAGGCACGTTAACTCATGCCTGTAATCCCAGCACTTTTGGAGGCCAAGACAAGAGGATTGCGTGAGGGTCAGTAGTTTGAGACCAGCCGGGGTGACATAGTGAGACCTCATCTCTAGAAAAAATTAAAAAAAAAAAAATTAGCCAGGCATGATGACACAAGCCTGTAGTTCCAGCTACTCAGGAAGTGGAGGTGGGAGGATCATTTGAGCCCAGGAGTTTGAGGCTGCAGTGAGCTCTGATTGCTGCAGTGAGCTCTGATTGCACCACTGCACTCCAACCTGGGTGACAGAGTGAGAACTTGTGTCTTAAAAAGAGAAGGGCCTGGTGCAATGGCTCATGCCTGTAATCCCAGCACTTTGGGAGGCTGAGGCAGGTGGATCACCTGAGGTCAGGAGTTCGAGACCAGCCTGGCCAACATGGCAAAACCCCATCTCTACTAAAAATACAAAAATTAGCCAGGCGTGGTGGCATGTGCCTGTACTCCTAGCTACTCGGGGAGGCTGAGGCAGGAGAATCGCTTGAACCCAGGAGGTGGAGGTTGCAGTGAGCTGAGATTGCACCACTGCACTCCAGCCTGGGCGACGGAGCAAGACTCCGTCTCGAAAAAACAACAAAACAAAAATAAAAAGAGAAAAGGAAAAAGGAAAATGGATTGGATTGGAACATGGATAAAGTGATTTCCCATTCTGTCAAAAGTGACAAAATTGGCTGGGCACGGTGGCTCACGCCTGTAATCCCAGCACTTTGGGAGGCCGAGGCAGGCAGATCATCTGAGGTCAGGAGTTTGAGACCAGCCTGGCCAACATGGTGAAACCCTATCTCTCCTAAAAATACAAAATTAACCGGGCATGGTGGTGCATGCGTGTAATGCCAACTACTTGGGAGGCTGAGGCAGGAGAATCGCTTGAACCCAGTGAGCTGAGATCATGCCACTGCACTCCAGCCTGGGTGACAGAGAAAAATTCCATCTCAAAAAAAAAAAAAAAAAAAAAGACAAAATTGTTCATCTTAGAAGAGCTCTGCTGGGTGTAATTAGGGATATGCCAGTACCCTCTCATGACACAACTTTGTACATAAATGTATGTGGTCTACTTCAATTCCCAGATATTTTTATTTTTCTGATACTATTGATTTTAAAAAGAGAGACCCAAAACTTTAACAGGAGATTGAACTGTTTTTCTACATACTCTAAAATTCCAGAAGCAAAGAGATCGCCTGGGCCTAGAAATATGGTATAAATTTAGTATAGATCATTACCTACCAGAATCAGTTGGTTTCATCTTTGGTCTCTAATTTCTGATATATGGTTAGAATAGTTTCCAATTTAAAGAATCTCTTGGAGACTAGGGAGAGTAAAAGGAAAAAGATGACAATACTAGTTAATGTCACAGCAGTAGTTATTTCAAAACTTTCACAAATTGAATATTTTATAGATCGTGCCAGATAAACATGCCAGGACTTAGCCACCATCCAAAAACCCTGTCATCAAAACTGAATTGTTTCCCCTTATGGTAATAGGCCTGGGAAATAAATCCATAAATTTAAAGAAGTAATGTTAGATAAGAAAAAAATTTTATACTTAAAAGGATAAAAACATACATGTCAGATAGTGTTTAGATAGCATTCATCTCGCTAATTATTTTTTTCCATTCTTTGCATGTTTCTTCAAGCCAGCATTAGTGCAATACCACAACTTTCAGCCTTTTATTTGAACCTCAGTATATTTAATCACAAAGGTTAAAAGTATGTGGAGTAGGTAATAGTTTGAACCTGGAAAGATCAGGGATTTTGATGGAATACCAGATTGTGGAATCAGTGAAATCCAACTTGTAAAGAATATATTGTGCACAAAGATTTTTCAAGTGAAAGATGTCAAATTTAAGAAATTTGGCAAACATACAGTTAAGTTTATGTGAGGAATTAGTTCCAGGACCTTCTGTGGATGTTCAAATCTCTGATATGATAGGCATAGTATTTGCATATAACTTATGCACATCCTCCTGTATTCTTTAAATCATCTTTAGATTACTTTGTAATACCTAAAATAAAGTAAATGCTGTGTAAATAGTTGTTATACCTATTGTTTAGGAAATAATGACAAGAAAAGAAAATGTACATCTTCAGCACAGATGCAAGTTTTTTCCTAATATTTTCAATCTGTGGATTGGTTGAATCCATGGATGTGGAACCCATGGATACAAAAGGCAGATCGTATTTGATTATAAGAAAGACTAATCTGGTCAGGTGCAGTGGCTCATGGCTGTAATCCCAGAACTTTTGGAGGCTGAAGCAGGAGGATTGCTTGAGCCCAGGGGATAGAGACCAGCCTGGGCAACATAGTGAGACTCTGACTCTACAAAAAAATAAAAAAATTAGCCAAGTGTGGTGGTGTGTGGTCATATCTCCTTGGGAGGCTGACATAGGAAGATTGCTTGAGCCGGGGAGGTTGAGACTGCAGTGAGCTATGTTGCGCCACTGCACTCCAGCTTGGGTGACAGAGCAAAGATCTGTCTCAAAAAAGAAAAAAGAAAGATTAGTCTAACAAGCCACCAATTAGGAAATGGGCAAAGGACTTGAATACACACTGCTTCAAAGAAGACATACAAATGGCCAATAAGCACATGAAAAATGCTCCACATCAGGCCGGGCGCGGTGGCTCATGCTTGTAATCCCAGCACTTTGGGAGGCCGAGGCGGGCGGATCACGAGGTCAGGAGATCGAGACCACGGTGAAACCCCGTCTCTACTAAAAATACAAAAAATTAGCCGGGCGTGGTGGTGGGCGCCTGTATTCCCAGCTACTTGGAGAGGCTGAGGCAGGAGAATGGCGTGAACCCAGGAGGCGGAGCTTGCAGTGAGCCGAGACTGCACCACTGCACTCCAGCCTGGGTGACAGAGCAAGACTCCGTCTCAAAACAAACAAAAAAAAAAGAAAAATGCTCCACATCATTGGCCATTAGGGAGATGCACACCAAAACCACAATGAGATACCTACCATCTCACCCCCATTAAGATGGATATTATCAAAAAACCAGGAAACAACAAGTGTTGGGGAGGATGTGGAGAAATTGGTACCCTTGTGCACTGTTGGTGGGAATGTAAAATGGTTCAGCCACTATGGAAAACAGTATGGACATTCCTCAAAAAAATTAAACACAGAAGCTGGGTGTGGTGGCTTACGCCTGTAATCCCAGCACTTTGGGAGGCCGAGGCAGGTGGGTCACTAGAGGCCAGAAGTTCGAGATCAGCCTGAACAACATGGTGAAATCCTGTCTCTACCAAAAATACAAAAATTAGCCAGGCGTGGTGGCGGGCACCTGTAATCCCAGCTGCTCCAGAGGCTGAGGCAGGAGAATTGCTTGAAACCCAGAGGCAGAGACTGCAGTGAGCTGAGATTGTGCCAGAGCGAGACTCCATCTCAAAAAAAAAACATTATACACAGAATTAGCATATGATTCAGCAATTTTATTTCTAGGTATATACCAGAAGAATTGAAAGCAGGACCTTGAAGAATTATTTGTACACTCATTTTCATAGCAGCATTATTCACAGTAGCTAAAACATCAAAGCAACCCAAGTATCCATTGACAGGTGAATAAATAAGCAATAATGATGGAATATTATTCAGCCTTAAAAAGGCGGGGAATTCTGACACATGCTACAAGGATGAACCTTGAAGACATTTTGTTAAGTGAAATAAGCTAGTCAGAAAAGGTCAAATACTGTATGATTCTACTTATATGAGATTCCTAGAGCAGTAAAATTCATAGAGACAGGAACTAAAATGGTAGTTGCTAGAGGTTGGGAGGAAGGAGAGACTGGGGAGTTAGTGTTTAATGGGTATAGGGTTTTAGTTTTCCGAGATGAAGAAGTTATGGAGATGGATGGTGGTGATAGTTATATAACTATGTGAATATATTTAATGCCGCTGCGTCGTACACTTAAAAATGGTTAAAACAGTAAATTTTTTGTTATGTATATTTTGCCACAATTTTAAAAAGTAGAGAAAAAAAGGAAAGAATAGTCTAAACTATAAGGTATTCCATGGAAGAAATTCAGATTACTATGTCACAACTAGCAGAAAATGTTTTAATATGTTTTGGATCATGGTCTACAAATACAAATAAATATTTGAGAACTAGGTATTGAATATGTAAAATATTCTCTTGTTCGAGAATAAATTGATTCTTTTTTTTTTTTCTTGCTCTGTTGCCCAGGCTGGAGTGCAGTGGTGTGATCTCGGCTCACTGCAACCTCCGCCTCCCGGGTTCAATCAATTCTCCTGCCTCAGTCTCCTGAGTAGCTGGGACTACAGGCGCACACCACCACGTCCGGCTAATTTTTTTGTATTTTAGTAAAGACGGGGTTTCACCGTGTTGCCCAGGCTGGCCTCAAACTCCTGAGCTCAGGCAATCCGCCCGCCTCAGACTGCCAAAGTGCTAGGATTACAGGCGTGAGCCACTGCGCCCGACTGATTCTTATATGTTTAAGTTAAAAGCCCTTTATTTTAAAGATTTTGTTTTTCTTTTCAATCTGCCGCAATTAGTACAGTATAGGACACATACTTGTCATTTGCTTAATAGTAAATTTTGACCAATATTTAATGTTTTTATCCTCAAAATTCTATTCCATACACATCTTCAGATTCTTACTGCTATTCACCGTATTTTGTTATTCCGTTGTAAATTGTCATTCCTAAAATTGTCTTAAGAAATACTCAGAGGAATGAGTGATGGGAGTTTAAGTCAGTGCTTTCTGGAGAGAAGACTTGTCTAATAGAATGAATAGTTATAATCAGGGGAGTTCTAGGAGAGTTCTAGGGGAGTTGCTGATGTTACTTCAAAATAAGAAAAAAGGGCTGGATGTGGTGGCGTGACTCACGCCTGTAATCCCAGCACTTTGGGAGGCGGAGGCGGGTGGATCACCTGAGGAGGTCAGGAATTAGAGACCAGCCTGGCCAAATCCCATCTCTACTAAAAATACAAAAATTAGCCAAGCGTGGTGCCACTTGCCTGTAGTCCCAGCTACTCAGGAGGCTAAGGCAGGAGAACTGCTTGAACTGGGAGGTGGAGGTTGCAGGAGCCCAGATCTCGTCATTGCACTCCAGCCTGGGCGGCAGAGCGAGACTACATCTCAAACAAAACAAAACAAACATGCCGGGCACGGTGGCACACGCCTGTAATCCCAGCACATTGGGAGGCCAAGGCAGCTGGATCCCCTGAGGTTGGGAGTTCGAGACCAGCCTGACCAACATGGTGAAAACCTGTCTCTACTAAATACAAAAAATTAGCCAGGTGTGGTGGTGAATGCCTGTAATCTTAGCTACTTGGGAGGCTTAGGCAGGATAATTGCTTGAACCCAGGAGACGGAGGTTGCAGTGAGCCGAGATCGTGCCACTGCAGTCCAGCCTGGGTGACAGAGTGAGACTCCATCTCAAAACAAAACAAACAAAAGAATAAAGATTTTATAATTATTTTTAAAATTTCAATCCGAGAAATGAAATATTTTGGCCCAAGTTTTTCTAGGAAGGCACATTTCCCCTATATAGTTCATCTGGAAAGTTCCATCATGTTTCTTACAGCTCTCCAAGGAAAGCCAAATAGTAGTGTGGGACAAATCTTCACCTTAGTTAGATGCATCCAGAATCTGACATGTTCTCTTATCATTGTCATACCTTGAATTTTCTATTTTTCTTTCTTTTTTTAAAAAACTTTATTTATTTACTTTTTGAGACAGAGTCTTGCTCTGTCACCCAGGCTGGAGTGCAGTGGCGTGCTCTCAGCTCACTGCAACCTCTGCCTTTCGGGTTTAAGTGATTCTCCTGCCTCCGCCTCCGGAGTAGCTGGGATTACAGGCATGCGCCACCACGCCCAGCTAATTTTTTTTGTATTTTTAGTAGAGACAGAGTTTCACCATATTGGCCAGGCTGGTCTCAAACTCCTGACCTTGTGATCTGCCCACTTTGGCCTCCCAAAGTGCTGGGAGTACAGATGTGAGCCACCATGCCTGACCTACTTTTCTTTCTTTACCATACGTCAGTTTTTACCTCCTACACACCCTAAGTTGTGTTTCAAACCCAACATATTGATACAATGATTCCATTAAGCTATATGTGCATATATATATATATATATTTTGAGACAGAGTCTTATTATATAAAAAGTTTTGGTGCTGCGAAAGAAATAGCACTCAAATATAAAATTTTCTTTTTAATTCTCAGCAAGGCAAGTTACTTCTATATAGAAGGGTGCACCCTTACAGATGGAACAATGGTGAGCGCACACCTGGACAAGGGAGGGGAAGGAGTTCTTATCCTTGACCCATGTAGCCCCTGCTGCTGTGTCGTTCCCCTATTGGTTAGGGTTAGACCACACAGGCTAAACTAATTCCATTTGGCTAATTTAAAGAGAATGACGGGGTGAGTGCTTTGGTGGGAGTCAGGGCAAAGCAGGTAGCAGATAATTGGAATGGGTTAGGGTGGAGCAGGTGATGAGAATGAGTCAGGGTGGTGTAGGTAATCCAAAAAGGTTGCATTACAAGGAAGTTTAAAAGTAGAAGGCAAAGAATTGAACATACTGACATATTAATTCTTTGGAAAGAAATTTAGAACTCATATCTAACAGTCTGTCACCCAGGCTGGAGGACAGTGGTGTGATTTCGGCTCACTGTAACCTCCACCTCCTGGGTTCAAGTGATTCTTGTGCCTGTCTCTCGAGTAGCTGGTATTACAGGCACCCGCCACCAGCCCAGTTAATTTTTGTATTTTTAGTAGAGATGGGGTTTTGCCATATTGCCCAGACTGCTCTCAAACTCCTTTATTGGTTGATTGATTGAGACTGAGTCTTGCTCTGTCGCCTAGGCTGGAGGGCAATGGCACGATCTTGGCTCACTGTGACCTCCACCTCCTGGGTTCAAATGATTCTCCTGCCTCAGCCTCCCGAGTAGCTGGGATTACAGGTGCTTACCATCATGGCTGGCTAATTTTTGTATTTTTTTAGTAGAGACGGGGTTTCCCCATGTTGGCCAGGCTGATCTGGAACTCCTGGCCTCAAGTGATCTCCCTGCCTTGGCCTCCAAAGTACTGGGATTACAGGCATGAGCCACCTTGCTGGCCTTAGACTTGAATTATTTATTACATACACGAGGTATGGAGATTATTGGATATAAGCTTTTTGATCCATCAGTATTACCACCTTGAGACCTGTAGTATCTAAGACAACAAAAGCTAATGTGGAAGGCACAGAACACTGGACGTGTGGCCCAGACATGTCTCAGGTGAAGATGATGGAGAGAAAGAGGGACGAGGCCCAGGTGGAATCTGGGCTTGTGAGTGACATGAGTGGAGCTTAATATGTTTTCTTCTCATGCCCTACCTCTCACACCACCACATTCCTAGCATTTCTTTGGATTCTTTGCAGTTCCCGAATTTACTTATCTTGCACAGGGGCCTGGAAGAATTATTTCCATTCTTGGGAATGTGGGCACAAGACTCACATTCTTGGCTTTTACATCATAGTGCATTTTCTATCCTAAGTATCCTCAGGGCCTAGATTTTTGAAGCTGAAAAGGGAACAAATAATGTACCTTTTTTCTCTACATCCTGTGGTGGTATCCCTGCCTTTAGGCCATGAATACCAAATAGTCTAGATCTGGGGCCTGCAGACTTTTTATGTAAAGTGCCAGAGAGTAATTCTGTTTTTTTTTTTTTTTTAAGACAGGATCTCACTCTTTTGTCCAGGCTGGAGTGTAGTGGCATGATCACGGCTCACTGCAGACTTGATCCTCTGGGCTCAAGTGATCCTTCCACCTCGGTCTCCCAAGTTTGTCAATTCTAAAGAGCCTGGGCAACATAGTGAGACCCCATATCTAAAAAAAAAAAAAAAAGAAATTAGCTGGGAATAGTGGCACATGCCTTTAGTCTTATTTATTTGGGAAGCTGAGGCAAGAGGATTGCTTGTGCCAGGAGTTTGAGGCTGCAGTGAGCTATGATCAAGCCACTGTACTGCAGCCTGGGTGACAGAGCCAAGACCCTGTCTCAAAAACCAAAAAAAAAGATATATGCCCCAAATAGTATGGCCATATTATATATAAGAGAAAAAAATGATAAAACTATAAGGAGGAACATGTAAATTGATGATTATAGTTCAAGATATTTTGTTTGTTTGTTTGAGACGGAGTCTTGCTCTGTACGCCAGGCTGGAATGCAGTGGCGCGATCTCGGCTCACTGTAACCTCTGCCTCCTGGGTTAAAGCGATTCTCCTGCCTCAGCTTCTCGAGTAGCTGGGACTACAGGTTTGTGCCACCATGCCCAGCTAATTTTTGTATTTTTAGTAGAGACAGGGTTTCACCATGTTGGCCAGGATGGTCTAGATCTCTTGACCTCGTGATCCACCCGCCTTGGCCTCCCAAAGTGCTGGGATTACAGGTGTGAGCCACCATGCTCAGCCTATAGTTGAAGATTTTAATGCGTCTTTCTCAGTGATTGATAAGAAACAAAAATAGTAACTGTGAGGTGATGGTACATTAATTAACTTGATGATGGTAATTATTTCACAATGTATATGAGAACATCATATCATATATCATAAATGTAAATAATTTTTGTCAATTATACTTCAACAAAGCCAGAAAAAATTTAAAACTAAATAAAATTTTTGAAGGTTTTCTTTCTATAGGTCAAGATTATTAATTATACTATAGAAGTCTTTCATATCTTTAATTTTTTTAATGTTGTCTTATCAATTATCTTATCAATTATTGAGAAAGACATGTTAAAATCTTTATTATTCAAATTTGACCAACTTTTCCACTTACTGTCCTTTTCTGTCCCAGGATCCAATCCAGCATGTGGTACTGCATTTAATGATTATACCTCCTTCGATTTCTCCAACATGTAACAGTTTCTCAGTCTTTCCTTGTTTTTTTGACCTTGACAGTTGTGAGACTTGTCAGATATTTTGTAGA
This sequence comes from Hylobates moloch, assembly GCF_009828535.3. NCBI lineage: Eukaryota > Metazoa > Chordata > Mammalia > Primates > Hylobatidae > Hylobates > Hylobates moloch. The sequence goes on along the minus strand of NW_026652276.1, from coordinate 129,006,557 downwards.
TGTCCTTCAAACTGGGTTTGTCTGATATTTTCTTAGGAACTGAGTTGATGGCTTTTGGGAAGACTATTACAGAGGTGAAGTACCCTTCCTTTTGCATCATGTCAGGGACTATCTGATGTCACCATGACATCACTGATGACGTTAACTTCGATCTCTTCGTTAGGATGGTATCTGCCAGGTTTCTCCACTATAAATTTACTACCCTTCCTTTTCCATATGATATTCTTGGAACTCAAATTCAGCCTCCTCTCTGCTGAAGGGGAATGAAGCTTCATCTCCCGAGGAGGGGGAGCATCTCTATTATTTGTAACTGTTCTGAGAGCAACATTTGTTCTTTCTTTCCCAGTTGTTTGTTTATTCAGGTATTTGTTTATGTCAGTATTGACTTATGTATATTTGTTTTATTCTTCAAGTTGTAGTCCAATGCTATTGTTTTTTGTTTTGTTGTTAAAATTTCTCAGCTTTGGCCAAGGGTTGCTCTTTAAGGTTGGCTTTTATGTCTTTCTGACATGCCTCTATCCTTTCAAGATTTTCTTTTCTTCTCTCTCCTCCTTCTCTCCTTCCTCCTCCTTGCATCAGCCCTAAAACTCAGTGCTTGTTTTGATAAATTATCTCATGGAATCCTCAAGATAGCCTTGCAAGGTAGATAGATATTATTATCTCCATTTTTAGATTTTGAAACTGAAGTCACATAGTGCTTGGCATAGTCAGACCATGAACTCAGCGGTTTGAACCACGCTATTATCAGCTGCTAAGCTATGTACTCTCTCCTTTTTCTGACAAGTTCACATTCAAAGAGAGAGTTTAGTTGAGGAGGTTCTTGCTGATAGAGTTTAAAATTTTCTTATAACCGTTGCGCTGCCTTCCAGACTCTTCTGTCACTTAGAATGCAACAATGAGCAAAACAAAAAAATTACTGTCCTCAAGGAGTCCTTATTGTAGTTGGATAATGATAGCAATGACTGAATATTTATTAAATATTAGTCACTGTTCATCACTTTATATGTATTACTTGACATAATGTTTATAATATATTACATAATATTTAGAGCAGCCCCATGGGGTAGCTTCAATTATCATTTTAAAGTGAGAGAACTGAGGCACAAAGAGGTTATGCCACTTGTCCAGGATTACTCTGCCACTAAACTAAGAAAGGGTTGTGATTCACACCTCTTTGTGTGTCAGAACTTAGGGACTGGGAGCAGAGAGTTGTAGTTGTGGTGATGTTCTTTATAAGTGGTATTGTGGGTCTAAATTGAGATTCAGTGAAAGTAGAAATTATGGGCTGGGCATGGTGGCTCATGCCTGTAATACCAGCACTTTGGGAGGCTGAGGGGGGTGGATCATGAGGTCAGGAGTTTGAGACCAGCCTGGACAATATGGTGAAACCCCGTCTCTACTAAAAATACAAAAATTATCTGGGTGTGGTGGCACACGCCTGTAGTCCCAGCTACTCAGGAGGCTGAGCCAGGAGAATCACTTGAACCCGGGAGGCGGAGGTTGCAGTGAGCCGAGATTGCACCACTGCACTCCAGCCTGGGCAACAGAGCGAGACTCCGTCTCAAAAAAAAAAAAAAAAAAAAAAAAAGAAAGTATGGAAAAAGAGGAAAGAGTATGTATAGAGGGGAGAATATGTATGTCTACTTGAGATCAGTCACATAGGCATTCCCTCTATGGGGAATGAGAGAAATAACTGAGAAAGACTCCCAGAGTTTCTAGCATGGCAGATACATTAGAGTCTATTAAAATTAAAGATGTCTCCCTTTTTCTGGGCCACTCTATACTTTGAATACTTTTTTTTTTTTTCAGACAAAGTCTCATTCTGTTGCCCAGGATGGAGTGCAGTGGAGCGATTATGACTCACTGCAACCTTGAGCTCCTGGGCTCAAACAATCTTCCCATCTCAGCCTCCCAAGTAGCTGGGACTACAGGCATGTGCCACCATGCCCAGATAATTTTTGTATTTTATTTTATTTTTTGGTAGAGACAGGATTTTGCCTTGTTGCCTAGGCTGGTCTTGAACTCCTGGGCTCAAGTGGCCCACCCGCCTTGGCCTCCCAAAGTACTGGGATTAATAGGGGTGAACCACCCACTCTCCTCTTGAACATTTTAATCACAGTAATGCAGAACTTTGAGGATACCAGCAAACAATGGCTAGTGAGTTTCATGTATCATTTACTTCTTATCAAATACAATTAATGTTAAGAGCTTAATATTAAGAGATTAGGCTGGGCGCGGTGGCTCACGCCTGTAATCCCAGCACTTTGGGAGGCTGAGGCAGGTGGATCATGAGGCCAGGAGATCGAAACCATCCTGGCTAACATGGGGAAACCCTGTCTCTACTAAAAATACAAAAAATTAGTGGGGCGAGGTGGCGGGCACCTGTAGTCCCAGCTACTCAGGAGGCTGAGGCAGGAGAATGGTGTGAACCCGGGAGGCAGAGCTTGCAGTGAGCCGAGATCATGCCACTGCACTCCAGCCTGGGCGACAGAGCAAGACTCTAAAAAAAAAAAATATTAAGAGATTAAGCCATTAAGCTCATTAATATTAAGAGATTAAGGTTTAGAACTTCTATGGCATGAATGGTTTGGGATTTTGGAATTGTTTCTCTATTGGTAAGTAGAGGTAGATGATTATATCCTGTAGCCCAGACCTTTTAGTAAATATCTGAGCTATTATTACCTTATATAGAACAGAAATTATTGAGATGAAATGCAGTTTACTTATAGCTCTCATCCACAGAGAAAGGCTTTTTTTTTTAACTTGTTTTGGAAAATAAAAGGTGCTTTAAAAAAAGAATTTTCTTCATTTTGTCTTGGGGCAGATTCACAAATAGCTTACAAGAAAGCAAGATGGGGCTGGGCGTGGTGGCTCACGCCTGTAATCCCAGCACTTTGGGAGGCTGAGGCAGGTGGATCACCTGAGGTCAGGAGTTCAAGACCAGCCTTGCCAACATGGTCAGACCCCGTCTCTACAAAAATACAAAAATTAGCTGGCATAATGGCGGGTGCCTGTAATCCTAGCTACTTGGGAGGCTGAGGTGGGAGTATCCCTTGAACCCGGGAGGAGGAGGTTGTAGTGAGCCAAGATCGTGCCACTACATTCTGGCCTGGGCGAAGAGCAAGACTCCATCTCAAAAAAAAAAAAAAAAGAAAGCATGATAGGACATGACTGCCTAAGCTTGCTTAAGAAGAGTGTTGGCCGGACGCAGTAGCTCACACATGTAATCTCAGCACTTTTGGAAGCCAAGGTGGGTGGATCACCTGAGGTCAGGAGTTCCAGATCAGCCTGGCCAACATGGTCAAACCCCACCTCTACTAAAAATACAAAAATTAGCCAGGTGTGGTGGTGCATGCCTGTAATCCCAGCTACTCACTTTGGGGGCTGAGACAGGAGAATCACTTGAACCTGGGAGGGGGAGGTTGCAGTGAACTGAGATTGCGCCATTGCACTCCAGCCTAGGCGACAGTGCGAAATTCCATTTCAAAAAAAAAAAAAAAAAAAGAAAAGTGTTGTCATTTATTAATACCCTCTCCATATAAGAAAGAATAAAAATCATTACAGGCAGTCAGGACATTCAGGGCAAGTGTAAGGATTTTCTTCGTGGTGTTCTTTTTACTTTGTTCATTTGGATGCTGGCATTTCCCCCCTCTCAGTCTTAGATGGAATGGCAAATTGTTTATGGAGTCTGTATCTGAATTTAGCAAGAGTTTGCTGCACTGAGGTTTATAGTCTCTTGTCTTAACTGCCTGATACTGTGATTAAGCTAGGGCCACAGATACCATTTGATGTTTACCCTTCTCCCTTGCCTACCAACCTCTCTTGAATTGATTCCAGAATTCTTCTTCTTCTTCTTTTTTTTAAGACAGGGTCTCACTTTGTCACCCAGGCTGGAGTGTCATGGCGCCATCTCAGGCTGGCTGCGACCTCTGCCTTCAGGACTCAAGTGATCTTCCTACCTCAGCTTCCCAAGTAGCTTGGACTACAGGCTCGTGCCACTACACCAGGCTAATTTTTGTATTTTTTTGTAGAGAAGGGGTTTTCCCATGTTGCCCAGGATGGTCTTGATCTCCTAACCTCAAGCAATCTGCCGGCCCTGGTCTCCCAAAGTGCTGGGATTACAGGAATGAGCCACTGCGCCTGGCCAACTTCCTGAATTATTGTTGTCTCCACACCTGCTTACAGTGCTGTTCCTCAGGTATCAAAGCATCCCAGCATGTTGTACCCTTCTCCCCATCCTCCTCTACTTTCTCCTCTGTTGTGTACTGGTAACTTGGAATCTCTGAATGGCTGTAGAAACAGAAAAGTGGATGGGACTGATAGAAAACCCAAATTTGGGTTTCAGAAAGCTATCTGTTGTTTGACATGCAGTCTAGAATTAATGACTATACCAGGATACCCTTAGAACATCTTGCATTTGTGGGCAGAAACATTTGGCTACTTGCCATGGGGTTATCCTGAAAAAAGATGGGCTTGAAAAACTGTCACTAGTGTCACTTGAATTGGTCATCCATGGTTGGGGAGTTCCATTCCAAGAGGATAATTTACACAATTTAAAATAAAGGGGACCAGGTGTGGTGGCTCACACCTGTAATCCTAGCACTTTGGGAGGCCGAAGCAGGTGGATCCCTTGAAGTCAGGAGTTTGAGATCATCCTGGCTAACATGGTGAAACCCTGTCTCTACTAAAAATACAAAAATTATCTGGGCATGGTGGCATGCACCTGTAATCCCAGTTTTTGGGAGGCTGGGGCAGGAGAATCATTTGAACCCGGGAGGTGGAGGCTGCAGTGAGCTGACATTGTGCCACAGTGCTCCAGCCTGGGCGACAGAGCTAGACTTTGTCTCAAAAAAAAAAAAAAAAAATAAGTAAGTAGAATAAAGTGAGTGAAAGCAAGAGGTGCTCTTCAAAATTATTATTTGCTCATTGGAGAAATACATACATGTACTACTTTGTAGTAGTAACATTTTTATTAAACAATAGAAGCCTGTCTCCCACTTCTCCAAATGAAGCAGGGGGAAAAGTGTTGTAACTGGATGTCATGATCAGTCATCTCAATTATGAAAGTTAGGTGACATTATCTCTTTGGGACGTTGTTGAGAGGTGAAGCCAGCTGGGCTCCTGGGTCGGGTGAAGACTTGGAGAACTTTTGGGTCTAGCTAAAGGATTGTAAATGCAACAATCAGCGCTCTGTGTCTAGCTAAAGGTTTGTAAACACACCAATCAGCACTCTGTAAAAACGCACCAATCAGTTCTCTGTGTCTAGCTAATCGGATGGGGACCTGAATAACTTTTCTGGCTAGCTAGAGGGTTGTAAACACACCAATCAGCACTCTGTGTCTAGCTAAAGGTTTGTAAATGCACCTATCAGCACTCTGTAAAAATGTACTAGTCAGCATTCTGTGTCTAGCCAAAGGTTTGTAAACGCACCAGTCAGCACTCTGTAAAAACGGACCAGTCAGCACTCTGTAAAATGGACCAATCAGCGCTCTGTAAAATGGACCAATCAGCACTCTGTAAAATGGGCCAATCAGCAGGATGTGGGCGAGGCCAAATAAGGGAATAAAAGCTGGCCACCGGAGCCAGTGGCGGAAACCCGCTGGGGTGCCTTCCAAGCTGTGATAGCTACATTCTTTCGCTCCTTGCAATAAATCTTGCTGCTGCTCACTCTTTGGGTCTGCACTACCTTTATGAGCTGTAACATTCACCACAAAGGTCTGCAGCTTCACTCCTGAAGCCAGCGAGACCACGAACCCACCAGGAGGAATGAACAACTCTGGACGCGCCACCTTTATGAGCTATAACACTCATGGCCAAGGTCTGCAGCTTCACTCCTGACGTCAGCGAGACCAGGATCCCACCAGAAGGAAGAAACTCCAGACACGTCTGAACATCAGAAGGAACAAACTCTGGACACACCATCTTTAAGAACTGTAACACTCACCGCGAGGGTCTGTGGCTTAATTCTTGAAGTCAGTGAGACCAAGAACTCACCAATTCCGGACACATTTAAAAATAAATGCGTAAGTAGAATAAAGGGAGTTAAAGCAAGAGGTGCTCTTCAAAATTCTTATTTGTTCTTCGGAGAAGAAATACACACATGTACTACTTTGTAGTAGTAACATTTTTATTAAACAATAGAAGCCTGGCTCCCACTTCTCCAAATGAAGGGGGGAGAAAGTTGTAATTGGATGTCATGATCAGTCATCTCAATTATAAAAGTTAGGTGACATTGTGTCTTTGGGACGTTGTGACCAGGCCATGTGAATGGAGATTGTCGAAGGATAGGCCTCTCTCCACCAGGTATGCCAATCACGGTGGTAGGGGTAGTGACTCTTCTGTTTGGATGTTTAAAATGTACATTAAACAGGCAAAATAAAATACGAATTAAAAAAACTAAAAAACGTCTTATCACCAAAGGGCAGAAAAAAACCTGTGTAAATAATACCTTAAATTAAAATTAAGAAATTAAAAGGCAACTTGTTAATAAAAAATCTTTTGATCCAACTTTTTTCCCTAGAATTCTAAATCTTATGTTCACTCCCTTGTAACAAGCGTCAATTAATTAGAACCTGGTAAAAATAAGGAAGTTTACCCTAATTGCTGGCTGGTTTTTTTTAGTATAGGAGTATGTGAAGAAATAAAGCTTTTTTCCCAACTCATTTGAAGGCAGTTTGTACTGTTTTGATTGAGAATAGGAGACACATGATTTATCATTTAAGAATGTGCTTCTTAATCCTTTGCACCAATGATGCTTTTTGTGGAAATTCTCTACTAAACATGGTATGTGATGTTATCTTCCCTTTAAAGTGTTTTTCCCCACTTTGGCCAGTTTTGATATTTATCATCTCTCTCTATAAGTATTTTGATGAGACGTTGAGAGGCGTACTGGTATGGCTGTCTGCTGCCATGCTGACCCAGAAATAGGAACTACTTCTGCATTCGCTGATATTCCATCTGGCTGTAATGATATTCCCAGAGTGTTCCAGATATTTATATGCATCCGATACAAAGTTATTATGAATTAAAAACATAAACCTGGCTTTGCAACTTGACTATATCAGGAGGAAAGTTGTTATTGGTTCATGACTTTTTGGTAAGTCTGTTACCAAGTATTTTTAAGCCATTAGGCCATCAAGCCAAGTGATAGTCCCTGAGTGACAATGGAGGAAGCACCACTTAATCTAAGTTGCATGTGGAGGTGACAAAATCTGAGAGCCTTTAACGATTCATCCACCCCATTTAACTTAGGGCTACAAGGAAAAGTATTCTTTATGCAATAGTTTCTCATGTAAATGTGGGCAATTTTCTCTTCTTGGCGCAAGTCCACAAATACATAGATATATCCATTTTCAAGAAAATAATGCCAGCCTCACCTTAAGTTTCTTATTTTAGCATTGCAAATTCTAAATTATTTATTTTTGGAGTAGCCACAGAAAAATTCTGAACCTGAGCCGACTCACCCAACAGAAAATGTTTTGACATAATCTTCCTTGTTTGGATTGTTGAAAGAGAATGTAAATTTAACTTACTATTAGCTTAGCTCAAACAATGAGGAAGTTAAGTTAATTGATATGAAGCCACATTTTCTGTATTGAAGATGCATTCACAGGACAATTTTTGTTTTAGCTTTTTAGAGTCAGTGTCTTTATCATCAGTGGAGATACAAAATATATGAATATGGTTAGATCCCATCTTATTTGTCATGCACTTAGCAAAAACAACCCAAAAAACAAAAGGCAGTTTCCATTTATATTCATTTGGAAAATACACTTTAAAATTTTTATTATCAGGAATCTAATTATAGCCTGTAATCCCAGCACTTTGGGAGGCCGAGGCAGGCGGATCACCTGAGGTTAGGAGTTCAAGACCAGCCTGGTCAACATAGTGAAACCCAGTCTCTACTAAAAATACAAAAATTAGCCGGGTATGGTGGTGCATGCCTGTAATCCCAGCTACTTGGGAGGGTGAGGCACAAGACTCGCTTGAACCTGGGAGGAGGAGGCTGCAGTGAGCCGAGGTCATTCCACTGCACTCCAGCTTGGGTGACAAAGTGAGACCCCATCTCAAAAAAAAAAAAAAAAGAAATAAATCATATGTTTACATTATCTATTTTTTAATTTAGAAAGCTGTTATTGCTCTTTTTTTTTTTTTTTTTTTTTTGGCAGAGTTTCACTCTGTCGCCCAGGCTGGGTACAGTAGCATGAACTTGACTCGCTGCAACCTCCGCCTCCCGGGTTCAAGTGATACTTGTGCCTCAACGTCCCGAGTAGCTGGGATTACAGGCGTGTGCTACCACGCCTGGCTAATTTTTGTATTTTTAGTAGAGATGGGGTTTCACTATGTTGGCCAGGCTGGTCTTGAACTCCTGACCTCAGGTAATCTGCCCTCCTTGGCCTCCCAAAGTGCTGGGATTATAGGCCTGAACCACTGCATTTGACCCCATAATCATTTTTAATTAATGAATGTTAATTGAATGTTCATAGTTTCAGAAGGAACAGTTCTATAAAATTTATAATCTGATGGCAAAAGAAAGGGGCTTCACTGGGACCTCTGGAAGATTTTTGTTTCCTGAACTTGGTGGATGAGTGGATTAATATATGATTCACGCCTGAGATATTTAGAGACTAAGAGGATGTCTGGAGGGCTGCGATTTGGGATGCCACTGCAGTTCTGCAAATATTTCCTGTGGATTGGGGTAAGAGAGAGAAGAACATTGTGTGCTGGTTTTAGAGCCTGCGCAAGCAGGCAGAAGGAAGCTGGTGGTGTGCTGATGGTGCCTGGGGCTGAGGAGGGACTTAGAAGTGACCAGGTGGAAAACAGATAGATTTATCAATGTAAAAAATTCTGGCAGTGAAAGATCCCCAGTGATGGAGTGGGAGAGATCTTGGAAGACCCTATTACAATGCCCCGTGTTACAATAAGTAGGCTTTAAATCCCCGTGTATCCCAGGGAGCAGCAGTGCTGGGTCACCAGAGTAGTGCAATTAAATAAGACCTTCACTACTGCCCATACCTCTTGTCCGTGTTCTCCAGTCCCTCAACCTTATATCCAGCCATGGAGGCATTAGACGCTAGGTTTTGCAAAATGAGGTGCTACATGGATTTACTTCTGTCACTGTTGAACACTGATGGTTTTTCTTAAGTGCTTCTGATTTTTTTGGAAGTACTGTCTGCACATGGTAGCTACTCAGATATTTGTCAAATCAAAATTAGTGGAATAGACTGGGCACAGTGGCTCACGCCTGTAATCCCAGCACTTTGAGACCCTGAGATGGGCAGATAACCTGAGGTCAGGAGTTCGAGACCAGCCTGGCTAACATGGCAAAACTCTATCTTTACTAAAAATACAAAAATTCGCTGGGTGTGGTATGCGTGCCTGTAGTCCCTGCTACTCGAGAGGCTGAGGCAGGAGAATTGCTTGAACTCAGGAGGTGGAGGCTGCTCCATCCCAGCTAATTTTTGTACTTTTAGTAGAGATGGGGTTTCACCGTGTTGACCAGGATGGTCTTGATCTCTTGACCTCGTGATCCACCTGCCTCAGCCTCCCTAAGTGGTGGGATTACAGGCGTCAGCCACCATGCCTGGCCAGCACTTTCTTAATTTTTGGTACAAGCACACATTTTATTTTTTCCTTCCTTCCTTCCTTCCTTCCTTCCTTCCTTCCTTCCTTCCTTCCTTCCTTCCTTCCTTCCTTCCATCTATCCATACATCCTTCTGTTTCTTTCTTTCTTTTTGAGGTAGTCTTTCTCTGTTGCTCAGGCTGGAGTGCAGTGGCGTGATCTCGGCTCACTGCAACCTCTGCTTCCTGTGTTCAAGCGATTCTCCTGGCTTAGCCTCCCAAGTAGCTGGGGCTACAGGTGCCCACCACCACACCTGGCTAAGTTTTGTATTTTTAATAGAGATGGGGTTTCACCATATTGGTCAGATGGGTCTCGAATTCCTGACCTCATGTGATCCACCCGCCTTGGCCTCCCAAAGTACTGGGATTACAGGTGTAAGCCACTGCACCCAGCCTGTTTTTATTTCTTGCCCCAGTTGTGGAATCAACCATTTATCCAAGAAGCCCTGGTTCCATTGAGTGACGAAGGGTATTTAAAAACCAAGATCTGAGAACTAGATGTGCTTATAACTGCAAACTTTTTAAACCACCCATTAGATAGTTATTCTGTAAATGATCATTTTCACGAGGGCCATCACATGTTATACATGCCATTACATGCTCTTTCTCCTGATTTCACATTCTTCTCTTCTCTGGGATTTGGAGCCACTGTGTATGTTTGCCTATTTAGGAAGCATTGCTTGCCCTCAAGTCTGCACTTTTGAAAAGACTTTAATTGCTCTCACTTTGGGCAGTTCAAAGGTTACTGGATTTTATTTACTACCTTACTTACTTGAGTTACTTTTATTCTGTTCTTTCATTATCTCTATTAAATAAAGATGTAGACTGTACTTAATTGTGTTTTCCTCTTGGTGATGGAACAAGGCTGAAGGTGATTCTTGTTAATTTGTTACTCATTTGGGTTATCCATTTATCTGGATTTGATTTGAGATGTTGTTTAGTCTTGGTTTGTAAAGAGATCTGTACTGAACATTTCTGAGTTCTTTGCCTAAAATGTCCTTTCACAGGCTGACATAGTGCTGCTATTTGGAGTGTGGGAATCCAGCTATAGGGAATTGGTTTTATGTGAGAGTCTGGCTGAGTTTTTGTTTTCTTTTCTATTCAAAGATTATGTTTTATATTCCTGTCATTTGAAATTTGATATTGCTCCTGACCATGAAAAATATTTAACAATGGTAATTCTCTTCATTCTTTAATGATTCTATGATCCATCTGCCAGAATGTGAGCTGCATTCATTTTGTAAAAAATGTTTGATCTTTGGGACATAGATCTAATTGCTGACATAGTTTCTTTAGATTCCTTGAAAATATATTTAAATTCTTAATTTGAAGACAAATTTTGTGGTTTATTTTCATTTAGTCTGTGTGGCTTATAATAGTTTTTTTCCCTCCTTATTTGAATAAGTCTTCTAGGATTTAGGATAATCTGTGCGTGTGTGTGTGTGCATGTATGTGTATAAGTGTGTGTATGTGATTGTGAGTTTAGTTAAGATCACTTTTAGCAAGATGCATTGACATGGTCATCAGAGCCTTTGAAATTGTAGACTCCATTTGAATAATAGTTTTGAAGACTTTTTTTTCCTTAAAAAACAGTGTATGTTGTAGGCAAGATAGTATCTTGATACCTAGGTCCTGTCAATCTTCTGGAAACATTTATTTTGATAGTTTATTTGAAAAACATCACAGGCATGCATGGAATACTGTAAAAGGCAAAAATATGCACCAGTCAGGTGAAAAGTGTTTATTAAATTCCTGCTATACTACTGTTTCCTGTGTCCCAGTGTTCCAGCTATTCAGATCAGACTGGACCTCTTTTCATCTATATGGATGTTGATGTTCCAAGTAGGGAGGAATTGTGACTCTGCCCTTTGTGTTGGCCAGAATTTGGGGAGTGCTCCTCCTGTGGGGCTGCAATCATTCCAAATTGTTCCAGGAAGGCTGTCTATAGGGACATCTACACTACATTCCCGTGGGAGAAGCCCCGGCTGTGTCTGCAGTGGGGTACCATGAGGGAACAAGACCTTTCAGTATCACAGAGGCTGCCTGCCTGTTGGGGTAGAAGGTGCTGTCTAGTTGAGGAAAATGAAATGTATGCATATGAAACAATTGCCCGACAAAACATACCTTTATATATTAGCATTCCCAAGCTGGATGTAGTAAAACAAAGCGGGAATTCTGTAATAAAGACAGATACCAGTGTAAACATTTTTCTTTTTTGTTCAGTATGCTTTTGCTGCATCACAGGATACTGCTTAACTTACCAATTTATTTACCTTTGGTGACTGGGGACATATGCTTCTTAGTATTACATTTCAGAAGTTTTAGGTGCTGTGTAATTAATCAGCCAGTTTTGCTGCCTTTCTGTGGTAGAGATTGAGGGGTCCAATTTCAAAGGTTATTGAGGTAGTAAACCATATTAATCAGATATTTGGTCTCTGAATAATATGTGATTTTTTTTTTTTTTTTTGAGATGGGGAGTCTCACTCTGTCACCCAGGCTGTAGTACAGTGGCGTGATCTTGGCTCACTGCAACCTCTGCCTGCCCGGGTATAAGCGATTCTCCTGCCTCACCCTCCAAGTAGCTGGGATTACAGGCGCGTGCCACCACGCCCAGCTAGTTTTTGTATTTTTAGTAGACACAGGGTTTCACCATGTTGGCCAGGCTGGTCTTGAACTCCTGACCTCAATTAATCCTCCTGCTTCAGCCTCCCAAATTGCTGGGATTACAGGTGTGCGCCACTGTGCCCAGCTGAGATTGATGAATTGTTGATACTCATGGAAATACTTCGTGAAAATATTACTCATAGTAATGAGTGTTTACAGTTCAATAATTACAGAATCATAGAAAGTAACTGTGTATCTTTGGGTAAGGCACTTAGTCTTTCAGAACCTCAATTTTCTCAATAATAATTAAACTAGGACAATAAAATTTACTTCGTATAGTTCTTGTGAGACTTAAGTGAGATGACACATATGAAGCACCAACACAGTCCCTAGAACACAGAAGTGCTCTGTACATATTGACTATTATTATTATAACCCTAAATTACTGCTATTAGTTGACCTTATGGAGTCTTTGGGTTATATGTTAATTTAGATTGGCTAGCAGGTATATTGGGAGGTCTCTTGCTGTATTGAAATTTACATAAATCTTATTGGAATCCTGCTGAGGTTGGTTTTGGAATCTTGCATGTAGGAAAGTGACTATCTGTAGGTTGGAAATGCTGTATCTGTACCATAAGGGCAAAAGAGAAAAGGAAATAAAGCAAAATGGGTACAACTGTGTGAATCTGCATTATTATACACATGACAGAAGGACAAACTACTAAATCGACAGTATGGTTGTGGCAAAACTTCCTTCCAGGTAATGGGAAGGTTTTTCACCAGGTCAATAGAAAAAATGAAGTGAAATGCTGTAAAACTGTAAAACTTTGGACCATTTGCTGACCACATCTCATTTAGTTCTCACAAGGGCACTGTCTGCAAAACAAAGAAACACAAAGACCAAAAACACTAGAGAACTGGCTCTTGGTTTTGTTTCTGAATTAACTCTATAAAAGTAAAAAGTGGCTAAGAAGAATCTTCAGAATAGAAGACTCTTTTTTTTTTTTTTTTTTTTTTTTTCAGGTGTAGGGTATCCAGAGTGGAAAACTGAAATGAGCATTAGTTCTAGTTTTGTTATTGCTTGGCTTCATGACTTTGGCCAAGTCACTTAACCTATCTGGTCTTCAGTTTTTTTCATCTGTAAAGTAAGAATTTTTTCCCCAGACCCATTTAGCTCTAAAATTCCTTGGTGTACTTTTAGACATACAAAATGATATTTGCATATCACTTAAAAATTTATTGGCCGAGAGAAGTGGCTCATGCTTGCAGTGAGCCGAGGTCCTGCCATTGCACTCCAGCCTGGGCAACAAAAGCAAAACTTTTGTCTCAAACAAAAAATTTATTAAATAAAAAGTTAATTATTAATAATTAAATAAAAAATAAATCTTTTTTTAACATCTTATTGTGGAAAACTTTAACGTTACCTAAAGTAGAGAGGATAGTATATCTTTTTTTTTTTTTTTTTTTTTTTGAGACAGTCTTGCTCTGTCTCCCAGGCTGGAGTGCAGTGGCGCTGTATCGGCTCACTGCAACCATCGCCTCCCAGGTTCAAGTGATTCTCCTGCCTCAGCCTCCCAAATAGCTGAGACTACATGCACCCGCCACCATGCCTGGCTAATTTTTTTGTATTTTTAGTAGGGGTGGCATTTCACGATGTTGGCCAGGCTGGTCTGGAACTCCTGACCTCAAGTGATCCATCCCCGCTTGGGCTCCCAAAGTGCTGGGATTACAGACGTGAGCCACCACACCTGGCCAGTATAACAGACCTTGAGATCTTAAGATCCCAGCCCAATAATGATAATTCATGGCCAATCTTACTTTGGTGATGGGATCACAACTCACTGCAGCCTCCTTGACCTCTTGGGTTCAAGAAATCCCCTCACTTCAGCCTCCGCAGTAGCTAGGACTGCATGTGTGTGCCACCACATCTGACTAATTTTTAAATTTTTTTGGAGAGATGGAGTCCTGGGCTCAAGAGATCCTCTTGCCTTGGGCTTCCCAATGTCAACTTTATCAAAAAAATTTTAATTGATATCTAATAGTTGTGTACGCCTCAATTATTTTAAAGCAAACCTCAGATTTCATCATTTCATTTCTAAGTATTTCGGGATATATCTAGTAGGAAAGGACTCTTTTTAACACATGAACATCCAGGCCAGGTGCTGTGGCTCACGTCTGTAATCTCAGCACTTTTGGAGAGGTGCTGTGGCTCACGTCTGTAATCTCAGCGCTTTCGGAGGCCAATGCCATTATCACACATAAGTAAAAATAATCATAATTCCTTTATTTTATTTATTTGTTATTTATTTATTTATTTATTTTTGAGATGGAGTTCCGCTCTTGTTGCCCAGGCTGGAGTGCAATGGCACCATCTCGGCTCACTGCAATCTCCGCCTCCTGGGTTCAAGCGATTCTCCTGCCTCAGCCTCCCAAATAGCTGGGATTACAGGTGTGCACTACCATGCCTGGCTAATTTTGTATTTTTAGTAGAGATGGAGTTTCACCATGTTGGTCAGGCTGTTTTGGAAGTCCTGACCTCAAGTGATCCATCCCGCCTCCACCTCCCAAGGTGCTGGGATTACAGGTGTGAGCCACTGCACCCGGCCTTTCTTTCTTTCTTTACTTTTTTTGTCATTATTCCTTAATATCATTAAATATACAGTTGTTTTTCAGATTTTTCCCAATTCTCTTTCTCTTTTATTTAGTTGGTAATTTGAATTGGGATCCGAATAAAGTAATCATAGTAGCTGAGTTATATATTTCTTAAGACTTTAAATTTATAGTTCCTTCTCAGTCTTTTTTCTTGAAATTTGTTTGTTTAAAAAACCAGTTAATTTGTTCTGTTGTGTTTTTTGATTTTGCTGAATTCCTATGATGTTAATTTTTTTGTTGTTCTTTATAGACTGATCTATAACTTGTTCAGGTGTGTGTGTGTGTGTGTTTTGTTGTTTTGTTTTTTTGGCCAAAAATACTTCATAGAAGGTGGTGTGTAGTTCCACTAAGAGGCATATAATGGCTGGACATTACTTTCTCTGTGATGTTGGCAGGCATTGATGATGATTTCCCAGATCTGTGAATTTATTAGGAATTACAAAATGTGCTATTCTAGTTCTATCATTCCTTCTTCATATATTAGTTGGGAAACTTTTGTAAGGGGACTCTTTCTCTCATCAGTTATTTGATTACCCTGAGGTATAGGCAGGAGAGATGCACATTCCCTTTATTTACCAATTGTCATAATAATGAATTTTCCCCTAGGCTTTACCAGTGATGGCTATTTTCTTTTGTAATATCATAATGAACCTACGGTATTGAGCATAGTTGATGTGCTTCAATTTATTGCAATTATTATCCTTCTTGATGCTCACATTCTCAGGCCAGTAAAGGCCTTTCTGGGTTGGCTTCTGCATCTTTTTGACATGACCAATAATTTTTAATAGCTTCCTTGATTTCTGGTTAAACAAGATATTCCAGGAACATTTTGTACCTTTCCTGCCCCGTCCTGGAATCAGCCATTTCTTCAAGGACTGTTAGTTCCTCTTAGTGGGAAGTGGTATTTACATACCACTGTCTGATAGTAGGAATCTCAGTGATACTGGGTTAGTCTTTGATTCTAGGCCTTTTTAGTGGATGCATAAGAAAATAAATATTAAAAAAGAATATGCGCTGGGTGCGGTGGCTCACGCCTGTAATCCCAGCAGTTTGGGAGGCCAAGGCGGGTGGATCACCTGAGGTTAGGAATTTAAGACCAGCCTGGCCAACATGGTGAAACCCTGTCTCTACTAAAAATACAAAAATTAACCAGGCATGGTGGCATGCGCCTGTAGTCCCAGCTACTCGAGAGACTGAGGCAGGAGGATTGCTTCAACCCAGGAGGTGGAGGTTGCAGTGAGTCGAGATTGCCTCATTGCACTCCAGTCTGGGCAATAGAGTGAGACTCCATCTCAAAAAAAAAAAAAGGCCTGGTGCGGTGGCTCACGCCTGTAATCCCAGCACTTTGGGAGGCTGAGGCGGGTGGATCACGAGGTCAGGAGATATCAAGACCATCCTGGCCAACATGGTGAAACCTCATCTCTACTAAAAATACAAAAATTAGCTGGGCTTGGTGGTGCGTGCCTGTAGTCCCAGCTACTTGGGAGGCTGAGGCAGGAGAATCACTTGAACCTGGGAGATGGAGGCTGTAGTGAGCCGAGATGGTGCAACTGCACTCCAGCCTGGTGACAGATCAAGACTCTGTCTCAAAAAAAAAAAAAAAAAAAAGCATCAGGAGTTTATACCTCATACCTCATCATTTTAATTTAGAAACATCCTACACTAGAAAATGAGTAGAGAAATAAACAGAATCCAGACATGTATATACATTTTGAAGAATTACATTACTTACTATGAAACATTTTATTGCATTTTGTTCTCCTTTCAGGTAAACAGTCTATTGCTGGAGTTTCTGTAGTTGCTTAGAATATTAATCTTAACCTTCTAGCTAATAACAATGGTATTACTTTTAAGTATACACTGTTTTTGAACTCATTACCAGGATAGGTCTTAGTCCTCTTTGAAACCTGCTTCTTTCTTGTCTCTAGTAACCTGTCATTGACCAGGTCTATATCTTAAAGAGTGCTAGGTTTGAGCTGTCCTTGAACTGACAAACAATGGAGATGAGGATCACAAGTGAAATGGCATGTATAGAGGCCCAGAGGAATTAAAGAGTTCGCATATCTGAAGAATGGCTATTCTAAGTATGCATGTCAAGGGGTGGCCAGAGATAAGATACAGGGAGTGAGTGGGGGCTAGGTCACAAACAATTCAGTATGTCATGCTAAGGAACCGTTATTTTTATCCTACAGGCAATTTCCTAAGAATTTCAATAAGGAAATATCTTGATTAGAATTACAAATTCGAAAGGCTTTTGTAGCCACATGAAGAATAAACTGAGACAGGGGAAGTGGTAAGCAGGCTATCGCAGGACATGAGAGGCTGGATGGATTTGGGAATTATTTGGCAGGTCAAATAATTAGGAATTAGTGATCAATTGGATATAGGCAGGAAGTAAAAGAATAGAGTCCAGGATGGCCCTTAGGTTTCCTTCAGTTTGAATTAGTGAATGTAGAAGGAGCAGTCTGGGTTGGTGGCATATGAGTGTGACTTAAGTGGGATAACTTCTGCTTAGGGGTTGTCAGCTTTCATTCCCTTGGACTTTCTGGTGGAGATGTCCATACATGCTTAAATATATATAAACATCTTTTTATTTAAGGACCCAGACTTGGGTTCAAATCCAAGCTCTGTTACTTCCTATTTGTGTGACCTTGAGTAGGTTAGTTAACCTTTCCATGTCTTAGTTATAGTTGTAAAAAGGGGATAATTCATAGAGTTGTTGTATGAATTAAACAATCTAATTGACAAAAATGTAACAGAGTGTCTAATACACAATAACTTGATAAATGTTGTCATTGTTATTCTAGATATGGGGATTTCCAATATCTTGTTTAGAAGGGATGAGATTCATTAGAGAGATGAGAATGAGAAGAGAGAGGACCAAATATGGACTGTTGGGGAATGTCAAGAGTTGAACCTCAGAGACTCAGTTGCTGGGAGTCCTCTACCCTCAATAGGTTATTTCAGACATCACTGGAAGGAGTAGAGGTTTATCTCTGTCCTGTAGCCAGTTGTAACTAGTGTTGTTTTTATTCCCAGACTTATATATTCACATTCACTCATTTATTAAACATGCTTTTGCTAAGTTACTGGTAGACGTTATTCTAGGTGCTAAAGATATTGCAGAGAACAGTCACCTTGGTCACAGGCCTCAGGGTGCTAACATTCTAGAGGAGAGAGATATCCATCAAAAAGATAAAAGTATCCACTGGTGATAAGTACTTTAGAGAGAATGAAAATATCATAAAATGCTAGAGAATTCCTAGGAGTCTATGTTAGATTGGGTGGTAGAGAAAGCTTCTCTGAGGAGGATGTGGTAGCAAGCCATGTGAAGATTGAAGAGAAGTACATCCTAGGTAATGCAAAGGCCCCACCTTGGGAATAAGCTGTGGAGAACACTAAAAACAACATCAGGACCCAAGATAGGGCGTTGGGAAAACAGACAAGCTGAGGCCAAAGAGTAGGTAGTAACCAAGCCACGTGGGACCCTCTAAGCCAGGATAAAGAGTGGAGGTTTATTTTAAGTGACTTGGAAAGCCCTTAAAAAGCTTTAGGCAGGAAAGTAGTGCACTGATTTACCTTTTCAAAAGGTCACTGTATGGTTGAGCGTGGTGGCTTATGCCTGTAATCCTAGTACTTTGGGAAGCTGAGGTGGGAGGATTGCCTGAGCTCAGGAGTTCAAGACTAGCCTGGGCAACAAAACAACACCACATCTCTACAAACAGTTTTAAAAATCAGCTGGATGTGGTGGTGCATGCCTGTGGTCACAGTTACTTGGGAGGCTGCGGCAGGTGGATTGCTTCAACCCAGGAGTTTGAGGCTTCAGTGAGCTAAGATCACACCACTGCACTCCAGCCTGGGTAATAGAGCAAGATCCTGTCTCAATCAATCAGTCAATCACGGTGATCACAAGAGTCAAAAATGAGGTAGGGAGAGCAGAAACAGGTGGCTAATGAAATAGCCTAGATGAGAGATACTTTATTTTGTTCTCTCTTTTCCTTTTATTATCAAGTGAAAGCCTCATCCTGAGTCTCTTGGTTGCTTGGAAGCCTCAAAGCTGTCCTTGAACAGATCCCTGTCGGGAGAATTGTTTTGATAATTGAGGTTCTCCAGGCCTGGAGCAGTGATGACCTACTGAAGGTCCTTAATCTGACTCTTAGCCCAGGGCAGCAGGGGTTAATGAGTGGGATTCTAAGAGTATGATCATGTATTCAATTACTTTCTTCTGAGGAGAGTTCATAGCTTCTTACCAGTTTGTCAAAGGGAACTGTGACCTCCAAAAGTATAACCATTAACAGTGTGTTGAGCACTGATGGGAGAGAGGGAAAACACAAAGTTAGACGTAATTAAGAAGAAAAATGGGGTAGGCAGGCCAGATCATATGGCACTCAGGGAAAATATTAAGAGATAATAAATCTTTTCCCCTTAGCTTCCTCCCTGTACATTTTTACCTATGTCTAGAAATTCACGTTTTGCTTTCAGTGTCCATAAATGCCACAAGATGGCGAGGTTGCTCCTTAAAATGAATGTGAATTACTAAGTGGAAGAGAGGGAGGCAGAAAGAGAAAGAAAATGTGTGTTGGGTGTTCCTCTTTGATTTTCCATAACTTCCCTGATTTTTCTTAGCTCTTTACTTGAATATAAAATAGAATTGACATGCATACATTTTTCCTCTTTAATTTAGATTTTAATCATAGTTGTTTTTGGAATTGTAAAGCTAAAAATAAAATTTAAAGGAACTCTCTGGATCCCAGGCTTAACATTTTTTCTACCTCTTCATTAAATTATTAATGAATAATTTATGGACACTGAAAGCAAAACGTGAATTTCTAGACATAGGTAAAAATGTACAGGGAGGAAGCTAAGGGGAAAAGATTTATTATCTCTTAATATTTTCCCTGAGTGCCATATGATCTGGCCTGCCTACCCCATTTTTCTTCTTAATTACGTCTAACTTTGTGTTTTCCCTCTCTCCCATCAGTGCTCAACACACTGTTAATGGTTATACTTTTGGAGGTCACAGTTCCCTTTGACAAACATCACCAACAGAGTAATCTTAGTAAAATACCATTTTGATGTTCATTCTCTGCTTCAAAATTTTATTTATTTATTCTCATAAATATTTGTTGATAGTACTGGTAGTATTTAAATACTTATAAGTATAAGGTGAAAACGTGGAATAATTTTTTACTCCTATTACAGAATATATATGTTTATTATTATTATTATTATTATTGTTATTTTTGAGACGGAGTCTTGCCCTGTCGCCCAGGCGACATTGTCTTGAACTCCTGACCTAGTGATCCACCCACCCTGGCCTCCCAAAGTGCTGAGATTACAGGCATGAGCCACCGCGCCCGGCCGTGTTTACTATTATTATTGCCAGCTTCTTCATTATTATGAACAAGTGCAAGGTTCCACGTACAAAATATCTTAATTTTTATGGTTTATTAGACAACATAATTTCAATGCTTAGATGTCTATTGTCATCATTTGACATACCTCAGGGTAGTTTTCTTTTTGTTATTCTCAACATTTTGTAGAAAAGGTAAGCTAATATATTATTAATATATTGATTAATGCATCTTTAGTAGTTATGTATATTTAGCTCTCAATATAAAATTCATTTTGCTTGTGTTATCTAATCAAATTAAATCCTCATAAGAAATCTATGAGATAAATGTGAATATTGCTGTTTTACGGATGAAGACATTGAGGCTTAGGAAGATTGAATGAATTGTCAAAGATTTAATAGTTGGCAGAGCTATAATTTGAATCCAGATTTTTTTAATCCTAAAACTCCCCTTTTTCCCCATACCTTACTGCTTCCAATGAGAGCAACTATTCCTTTTCTCTTGAATAGAAATACTTAGAAGTTGTAATTTAAAGTAATTAGGATATTTGTGTCTCTCCCTTGTTCTAAGCTGAACAAAAAGAGAATTTTTCCTGCAGGCCTTTATGTAGAAGAGTCCGTTTGGAGTTGCACTGATGGTGAGGGACCTGGGTTTGTCCCATTTGAGGGATTTGGGCTCCTGGCCAGAAGCACCTGATTTTCCGAACCTAGAGTTAACTGAAACTTAATTCCTTTTGTTGACTTCCTGCTGAGATAACAGGTGGTTCAGGGTGCACAGGCCTTCCTGCCGATGGTGGCAGCTTCTCTCTGTTCCTGAAGACTTGTTTTATGCTGGGGACTACCTGTGGTTTGATAACCATTGCTTTGAAGGCTGGAATCCCGGGCCAGGGTGCCCTTTACAGCAGCACACTGCCTGCCCGGGAACTCATTCTCTAAAACTTGGCGTTAATTTATTTCTGCACAGAGAATGTTGACTTTAGTTTATTTCTCTTTATTTGCTTCATATCCCATTTTTGTTTTTCTAAAGACTGAGAAAGTAATAGTGAAGAATGTATACACTTTGTTATTGATATTGGGAGATAAAACTATAATTTACCTGAATCAAGACTTTTGGGTTTTTCAGTATGGTTTTATGTGTCCAGGCATGGTAGTTCATGCCCACTCTCAGCACTTCGGGAGATTGAGGCTGGTAGATCACTTGAGCTCAGAAGTTCAAAACCAGCCTGGGCAACATGGTGAAATCCCATCCCTACCCAAAATGCAAAAATTAGCCGGGCGTAGTGGTGTGTGCCTGTAGTCCCAGCTACTCGGGAGGCTGAGGGGGGAGAATTGCTGGAACACAGTCAGTCGAGGTTGCGGTGAGCCCTGACAGTGCCACTGCACTCCAATCTGGGTGACAGAGTGAGACCCAGTCTCAAAAGAAAAAAAAAAAAAAAAAGAAAAAAAAGAGAAAAAGATAATGGTTTTATTTTTTTTCATGTAATAGTTCTAATTGAAAAATAGGCATAGTGGAAATAAAATTGACCATGAATAATTATTGAAGTTGACTGATGGGTTTATTATATATTCTATCTATTTTTATTTGAAATTTTCCAAGATAAAACATAAGCAGGGACGTGTTTTAACACCTTTTTTAATCATCAATAATTATAATCTTGAATTATTTTAATTCCTTAATATTAAGTGATAATTTTATCTGTGGAGTTTGTTTTACATACTCTTATTTGTGACAAAGATCATTTCTGGTGGCAAATGCATCTGGGTAGATTAATTGGTGATTATCACTCACTTTTGTGGTTTTCTTTATTTACTTTTTATAGATTATTTGTTTTTGAAAAAAATTAGTATTGTTGTTATTATTTTTATTTTTTGAGACAGACTGTCACTCGATTGCCCAGGCTGGAGTGCAGTGGCGTGAACTTGGCTTACTGCAACCTCCACCTCCTGGGTTCAAGTGATTCTCCTGTCTTAGCCTCCCAAGTAGCTGGCTACGGGCATGCACCACCACGCCTGGCTAATTTTTGTAATTTTAGTAGAGATGGGGTTTCACCATGTTGGCCAGGCTGGTTTCAAACTCCCGACCTCAAGTGATCTGCCTGCTTTGATCTCTCAAAGTGCTGGGATTATAGGCGTGAGTCACCGCATCTGGCCAAAAATTATTTTTATATAAAATATTTTTGCACTCATTCATTCCTTCAATAAATGTTATTGAACACTGTTCTAGAGGCTGGGGATACAGCAGCGAACCAAACAGAAAAACATTCTCGAGTATACACTTTAGTAGGGAGGAGACAAAATAAATCTAACAACTAATGGTATTGTGTTTCTATTGTGATAAGCACTGTGGCAACATATATAACGAGGGTGCTCTTTTACAAAAGGTTGAGAGTCTTCCAGGTGGCTGGAGAAACAAGGCTTGCAGGCAACCCTTTCATGGCCTTCCTAAAGCAACATATGCAGGGAATATCAGCAAGTAGCTGATGTGTATGGAAAGCTCTTCATTGGGCCACTCTGCTTGATAGGAAGGATTTGGAGACAGATTTATGTAGCCTCTGATACGACCTTTATTTATTTTTATTTTTGTTATTATTTTTTGAGGCAGAGTTTTGCTCTGTTGCCCAGGCTGCAGTGCGGTGGTGCAATCTCGGCTCGCTGTAACTTCTGCCTCCCGGGTTCAAGCAGTTCTCCTGCCTCAGCCTCCCCAGTAGCTGGGATTACAGGCACCCACCACCACACCCAGCTAATTTTTGTGTTTTTAGTAGAGACGGGGTTTCACTGTGTTGGCCAGGCTGGTCTTGAACTCTTGACCTCAGGTGATCCTCCCACCTCAGCCTCCCAAAGTGCTGGGGTTATAAGCGTAAGCCACCGCGCCTGGCCTGATACAATCTTTATGATGTAGCAATAAGCACCAGGACTGGGGGGAGTAGGAGAAATCTTTCCTGTGTTCTGTTGATTCTTGCTGATGGCAAAAAAGAAAAAAAAGAAAGAAAGAAAGAAATGTGACACCTTCTCTACCTTCTCTTTGTAATCTTAAAAATCACTTAGTTGATGTTATTGTTTTATTTATGTCCAAATCTTAAAATCATTTAGGTTTTCTTTGCTTACTTGAGAAAATACATAAATAGAACTCGGGGATATTGTTTTGCTTAACTTCGTATATTAGCTTAACTTTGTATATTACTGCGTACAAAGCAAGGGTAGAAAATACCTGTTGGAGTCAGGGAAGTAAGTGAAACCCGGCTGAGGCATATAGGAGTAGAGTGGTGGACCCTGTGGCATATCAGAGGATTTATGCCCCATGTAGAGGGGAGAGGCAATACTCAACTCTAATTGATTATTGCATGTGAGAATGTGGGCCTGGTTTTGAATTATTTCCTTTTTTTTTTTTAAAGGGAGTCTCCCTCTGTTGCCCAGGCTGGAGTGCAGTGGTGCAATCTCAGCTCAATGCAACCTCTGCCTCCTGGTTCAAGCGATTCTTGTGCCTCAGCCTTCCCAGTAGCTGGGATTACAGGCGTGCACCACCACACCCGGCTAATTTTTGTATTTTTAGTAGAGATAGGGTTTCACCATGTTGGCCAGGCTGGTCTTGAACTTGTGACCTCAAGTGATCCGCCCACCTCAGCCTCCCAAAGTGCTAGGATTACAGGCATGAGCCACCACACCCGGCCTGAGTTTTTTTTAAGAATAGCCAGGGTAGGCCAGGCGCGGTGGTTCACGCCTGTAATCCTAGCATTTTGGGAGGCTGAGGCAGGTGGATCACTTCACGTCAGGAGACCAGCCTGGCCAACATGGCGAAACCTTGTCTTTACTGAAAATACAAAAATTAGCTGGGCGTGGTGGCGCGCCTATTATCCTAGCTACTCGGGAGGCTGAGGAAGGAGAATCACTTGAACCTGGGAGGTGGAGGTTGCAGTGTGAGCGGAGATCAAACCACTACACTCCACCCTGCTCGACGGGAACGAGACTCCATCTCAAAAAAAAAATGAATAGCCAGGGTTGAGCACTATAATGAATTCTTACTGCCTTCTTCAAGGAATGGTATAGATCTAATAGTCTCAAAATGCTGAGGATTTCTGGATACAAATGTTTCTAACACACTATATTGTACAGTGGTTTTAGCACACCCTGTGTAGTGCTGAATATGTTTATTTTTGTTGTTTTAGGGTATGGTCAGACAGGTCCAATTTCTCAGCGAGCTGGTTATGATGCTGTTGCCTCGGCTGTTTCTGGTCTGATGCACATCACAGGGCCTGAGGTAGGTATCCTTCCTTAAAATATTCATAATTTCTTCCCTTACATATTCCAAAAGGATTTTACTCTGCACTAACCCATAGGATTAAATGAGTTGTTAGGTTGGGGCAAAAGTAATTGCTGTTTTTGCCATTGAAATTAGTAATTTTAGAAAGAACCCAGGGAAAGTGAATGCTTATGAAAGTAAAACGGGAAGTGTTCATTACAAATGTATTGAGGCTAAACATCAATTTGGCCACATGGAAAAGAGCAGTGTTTTTAGCAAGAAGCCATAGATCAGATGGTGAACACACTTTCCACATTTATTATGTTATTCAAGCTTAATATAGGCACCTTTGTGTGATTTAGGAATATTCCTTCTTTGACATAAAACAGTTGACTAGACTAGACTATGGATGTCCATTTCTACTAGAGTGCCTTCATCTGCCATGTATACATAGCAGAGGGTCTCTTTTTTCCTTCTGGAACATTATAGGTAGTTATGTATTTGAAAATTTGTTGCTTAAAGCCTCCCTCAGGTTTAAATGTATCTGATTTGTCATGTGCCTTAGATTCTGACAGTGAAATAATTATTTGATTTTATAACAATTCTTCTCCATTGCTAGTGGGTTGGGAAATTCTAACAAGTAGTTGGATGGCCAAAATATGGTTGGTTAGATTTAAAAAAAGACTCTTGGGGAAAGCAATATGAATGACGTTAAACAAAGTGAAAAAAAGTGTGAAAGCCTAGTAGATAACAATGCTAAAACACACCCATTTCAAAACAAACTAGATTGATGGCCTTAAAAAACTTGTTTCAGTGGGTGTTCATTCCCCAAATCACTTCTTCTAGTAAATTCTTCAGGAAATATTGCTTGCTGTAGTGTTGGAATAAACTAAGGCAGAGTGACCTCAAGTCTTTTGCAGTCTTCCTTTTATTTAATTTTACTTATTAATTAATTATTTCCCTTTGCCTCTATTTTCTCATGATGAGATTTACTTTTTATTAATTTCAAAGCAACTGTTGGGGTTTTAATTTCTTGAAATATAAAGTTACTGTATTTTCATCTTCGTTTCATTTTCACAAGTCATAGAAAAAAATGTGTTGGCCGGGTGTGGTGGCTCATGCCTGTAATCCCAGCACTTTGGGAGGCCGAGGTGGGTGGATCACGAGGTCAGGAGATCGAGACCATCCTGGCTAACATGGTGAAACCCCGTCTCTACTAAAAATACAAAAAATTAGCGGGGCGTGGTGGCAGGTGCCTGTAGTCCCAGCTACTCCGGAGGCTGAGGCAGAAGAATGGCGTGAACCCGGGAGGCGGAGCTTGCAGTGAGCCGAGATTGTGCCACTGCCCTCCAGCCTGGGTGACAGAGCAAGACTCCGTCTCAAAAAACAAAAAAAAAAAAAAAAGAAAAGAAAAAAATGTGTGTGGCCTTTGCTTTTGTTATTTTTTAAGACAGAGTCTTGCTCTGTCGCCCAGGCTAGAGTGCAGTGGCATGATCTCAGCTCACTGCAGCCTCTGCCTCCTAAGTTCAAAGGATTCTCCTGCCTCAGCCTCCGGAGTAGCTGGGATTACAGGTGCCAGCTACCGTGACCAGCTAATTTTTGTATTTTTAGTAGAGACGTGGTTTCACCATCTTGACCAGGCTGGTCTTGAACTCCTTACCTTATGATCCAGTCCCAGTGCTGGGATTACAGGCGTGACGCACCACACCCAGTCTGTTTTGTTTTCTTTGAGACAGGGTCTCCAGGCTGGAGTGCAGCCTCCGTGGCACACTGCAGCCTCCTGGGTCAATAGATTCTCCAACCTCAGCCTCCCACATAGATTGGACTACAGGTGCGTGGCACCAAACCTGACTAATTTTTAAATTTTTTGTAGAGATGGTGTCCCATTATGTTGCCCAGGCTTGTCTTCAACTCCTGGACTCACGCCATCTTGGCCTCCTAAAGTGATGGGATTACAGGCATGAGCCGCCGTACCCTGCTGGCCTTTCCTTAAAATATTCAAGAGCACCAGTTTTCTTTCCATCCATTGAGAGAATAGAGCATGGACATTTCTCTCATTGCTCAATTCCGTAGACTCTCATATGGCCAAGACATAGTTTATTGTGAATGGTTTTATTTAAGGGTGTTGAACTCAATTAGGAATATGTGAAAAGATCTGGGATTTAAAAATTTGTATATTCAAATGGTAAAATGAATTAAATGAAAAACTGTTGGGATGGGGGATTATGTAGTTCCCTTAGTACATTGCACTGTAGTCTAACAGGGATAACCACACAGTATATGCTCAACCTTGTAATTTCTCAGTCAATAACAGCTTTTATCTCTTGTGTTACCCAGGTGATTTTTGTTCTAGGTGAGCAAATAACATTTATTGAGTGCTTGGTATGTGTCAAACATTGCTTTATATACTTTCCATGTATTACATTAAGTAAACTTAACTCTCATACTGTATTTCTTTCACATGGACACATCTTTCATTCCTTAACTAAGTTACACATCAACCTAGTAAGTAGTTACCGCATCTGTTTCCTACTGTACGTTGGGAATGGTGGTCGGCATTGGAGATTAAGCAGGCAACAGGACAGGCACAGTCCTTATCTTCCTGTAGCTGTTAAGTGGGGAAAACAAACATTAGCAGAAAATATTTATTACATGCAAATAAAAAGAACTCCAAAGAAGAGTACAGGGTGCTATGAACATATATAAATAGCAGTGTGCCTCAGGCCATTATTATACTTCTAAAGATCTCCATAAAGTGTGGTTTGACAACTAAATGAAAAGAATCAGGCCAGCCGGGCACAGTGGCTCATGCCTGTAATCCCAGCACTTTGGGAGGCCGAGGCGGGTGGATCACCTGAGGTTGGGAGTTCGAGACCAGCCTGATCAACATGGAGAAACCCTGTCTGTACTAAAAATACAAAATTAGCCGGATGTGATGTTGCATTCCTGTAATCCCAGCTACTCAGGCGGCTGAGGCAGAAGAATCACTTGAACCCGGGAGGCAGAGGTTGCAGTGAGCCGAGATTGCACCATTGCACTCCAGCCTGGGTGACAACAGCGAAACTCCGTCTCCAAAAAAAAAAAAAAAAGAATCAGAAGAATCAGGCCATGCTGGGAGTATGCTGATAAGTATGCTGATATCTTATCAGCAATATATTAACAATTCCCTAAGCCTCTCAGCAGAGATTGTACAGGAAAGCACTTCTGAAAGCCTTGGCTAATATTTTTAACCAGGCAATGCACACACACTATTGCCAATTATATCCATTGTGTATGAACTTTTCTGTAACTGCACAGCCATGTATCTGTGCTGCAGCATAACTCCATGTTGTTAGATGAGTGATTGGAACCCAGGCTTCTCTGACATTAGGAGCTTCTCCACATCACCCTACACGGTGGAGCCCAAGTTTATCAGGGTTGTTGGTCAGGGAAGGCATCTCTGAGGGCCATATATTTAGGGTGGGATCCTGTTAAGCATTAGCCGATTAGCATTAGAGAGTAATGCAAGGTATTGCGTGTCATCTAGATGCTGGAGAGTCTGGTAGTTTTGAAGAGCCAAAAGAAGGGCAATGTCACTGGATTATTGTGAGCTAATAAAGAAGTGGGGCCAAATGTGGTTGGGGAGGTAAGGAACAGCGGCTGAACTTATTGCTTGTGGATTTATTACATTACTTAATAGTTTGATGAGAAAGTACAGTATTATATGCAAATATATTTTTAGTGATAGTCTCATATATTTCTCTCTTGAAATTGAGTGATATTCCAAAGATATAGACTAGTATTATAATGAAAAAATTCAAAATGCATGTTTTTTTCCTATAATGTTATAATAATGTCATTTTTATCCAAAAGGGGGCATATCTAAATGTGTAATATAGGGACTGGGCATGGTGGCTCATGCCTGTAATCCTAGCACTTTGGGAGGCTGAGGCAGGCGGATCACTTAAGGTCAGGAGTTCAAGACCAGCTTGGCCAACATGGTGAAACCCTGTCTCCACTAAAAATACAAAAATTAGCTGGGCATTGTGACACGTGCATGTAATCCCAGCCACCCGGGAGGCTGAAGCAAGAGAATTGGTTGAACCCGGGAGGTGGAGGTTACAGTGGCCCAAGATTGCACCACTGCACTCCAGCCTGGGTGTCAAAGAGAGACTCTGCCTCAAAAAAAAAAAAAAAAAAAAGTATACTGTAGGGAAAATTTTATGAAAGAAGTTTTTATGGCCAGGCACAGTGGCTCATACCTGTAGTCCCAGCACTTTGGGGGGCTGAGGCAGGCAGATCACAAGGTCAGGAGATTGAGACCATCCTGGCCAACATGCTGAAACCCCATCTCTACTAAAAATACAGAAATTAGCTGGGTGTGGTGGCGTGCATCTGTAGTCCCAGCTACTTAGGAGGCTGAGGCAGGAGAATCGCTTGAACCCAGGATGCGGAGGTTGCAGTGAGCTGAGATCACGCCAGTGCACTCCAGCCTGGTGACAGACCAAGACTCTGTCTCAAAAAAAAAAAAGCAGTCTTTATTATGTGATTTTGGGTAAACTAATTACTGTTGACCTTTACTAAACATAAATCCAGCCTTTTACATATGCTGTAGTGTTGTCAGATTAGATTATATTTGATTATGGACAAAGAGAGAATCTATTTTGAATTCCTACACTATGCTAGACAGATGATAGACATTTTACATATGTATTTTGATCCTTACATTGATACTTCCAGGTATGTTTTGATAAACTCTTTTTTTTTCTTTTTTTCTTTTCTTTTTTTTTTTTGAGATTGAGTCTCACTCTCGTTGCCCAGGCTGGAGTGCAGTGGCACGATCTCGGCTCACTGCATCCTCCGCCTCCCGGGTTCAAGTGATTCTCCTGCCTTAGCCTCCCCAGTAGCTGGGATTATAGGCATGTGCCACCACACCTAGCTAATTTTTTTTTGTATTTTTAGTAGAGACGGGGTTTTGCCATGTTGAGTGGTCTGGAACTCCTGACCTCAAGTGATTCGCCCACTTTGGCCTCCTAAAGTGCTGGGATTACAGGTGTGAGCCACCGTGCCCGGCCTCGTATTGATAAATTCTATAACTGAAGCTTAGAGGCTTACATAACTTGATGTGTAAAGTACTAAAGCCCAACTTTGAACCCAGGTTTTCTTTACTTCTGTAGCCTGTACTCTTTCCACTCCCCATGATACCTGCAGAATGATCCTGATTTCTGTTGTATTTGCATCTTGCTTCTGTATGCTGCTTGATACATGTTACGATGTAGTAAACAGACCATTTGAAAGAGTGGGAGAGCACTCAAATAAAGAGTTTGGGGTTCTGGCTCTAATTCACTGCTCTCTGTTCACTGACTGCCTAAAATGGGCCTCAGTAAGATGTAAGCCTCGTAGGAAAGACTGTGGTCCTTGATTTGGTCACTACTTTATGCATAGAACAGGCCCTTAGTAAACAATTACATTGAGTAAATGAGTAAATGAATATCTGGTATTGTGCTATGTGACATATATATATTTATTTTTTTTTTTTTTGAGACAAAGTCTCACTCTGTTGCCCAGGCTGATGTAATCATGGCTCACGGCAGCCTCAACATCCCTGGGCTCAGGTGATCCTCCCCACTCAGCCTCCTGAGTAGCTGGGACCAAAGGCATATGCAACCATGCCTGCATCCCTCTCTCTCTCTCTCTCTCTCTATCATCTGTTTATCTATCTATCATCTTTTTTTTTAATGCATACAGAATATGAAGAGATTGGGAATGAAATCAAAGTAAGAGAGATTCTGGAAAGTAAATGACTCAGACATATATGATATGTGTTCTGAGTAATAATTCAACTGTAAATCTTGGCACACTTAAACATCAAGAAGAATTATACTGAGCAATCAAATGAACAAAGACGTATTGACCATATGTGTAGTGTTGTATTAGGTACCATAATAAGTTACTCTGTAAGAAATTATTTCCTTCCCTAGATTAGATGTATATGCATGGAAAAATTAGAAAATAAAAATAACAGAAAACTGAATAAAATTAAGTGGTATGTTATGTTGCAGATAATACATCAGATTGGAAGATAAAGCATCTTTAATTTTTTTCTTGAGGATTAACAACATTGGAAAACTTATGAGTTGGATGATCCTTGAGGCTTTTGGCTTGGGAGTGTGTGTTTGTCTGTGTGTATTTGTGTGTGTGTATGTGTATATATGTGATGTTGACAATGAAGGCAGTTCTTTGCAAGCAGCTGAGAGTGGCAGATGTATGAGGACAAGGTGATATGGTGGCAGTTGTTAGATGTTTCTATGAGAACTTCCATGGTATGGATAACCTCTTATTCAACTCTTTGTCCTAGTTTCAAGTACAATAAATGCTCCTCACAATTTAAAAAAACTTAATAACATCTTCAGAATCTATTTATGGCTTACACTGAATCTGTTGGAGAGAAGTTTTTATTGCAACTTGATGATGTAATGTATAGGCTGAGTGCGGTGGCTCATGCCTGTAATTCCACCGCTTTGGGAGGCTGAAGCGGGTGGATCACTTCAGGTTAGGAGTTCGAGACCAGCCTAGCCAACATGGTGAAGCCCTGTCGCTACTAAAAATACGAAAGTTAGCCGGGTGTGGTGGCAGGTGCCTGTAATCCCGGGTACTTGGGAGGCTGAGGCAAGAGAATCACTTGAACTTGGGAGGCGGAGGTTGCTGTGAGCCCAGATCGCACCACTACACTCCAGCCTGGGTGACTGAGTGAGACTCTGTCTCAAAACAAAACAAAATTAAATATACAAAGTATAAATGTGGTTCAGGGTAGGACTTTAAGGAAGTGGTGGGACTTGAGTTGCATGGTGCCTGGAAAGATAGATAGAATGTGGATGGATTAAGACATTCCTAGACATTCCCAGGGGAGATCACACAGTGGAAAACAAATACAGGGAAGCAGGAAGGAATCAGGCAGACTTAGGGAAAACAATAGGCCAGTCACAGAGGCCCTGAGAGTTAAGGTTTCAGAACATAAGGGGAAGGTTGCTTTAGGCCTACTTTGGCAAGTCTTCAAGGTCAAGTAAAGAAGTTGGAAGGTTGTTTGCTCAAAGTGAAGTTCAGAAGATGTTTCAGAAGGGGAGTGATATGATGAAAGCTGTGCTTCATAAGATTAGTTTGGCCCAAGTGTGCAGGATGGATTAAATCAAGTTTACAAGCATTGCTCCTTAGATATTTATCTCGTCTTTTAAAAACTAGGAAAACACAAAATTACACAAGGAGAAATTGCTCTTACATTGCTGTCAAAAGTCACTGTATTATGCTTAGTTTATATTTTATTTATTTTTTGAAGAGGTAATACATTCACATAATACTAAATCCATAAGATATATAAGTAGGCGGACCATATAATTCATCATACAAACCAGGACACTTTTGAGAGAGAGAAAGTAGGAAGGTCCTCTGTATGATTACATTGGGACATAAACTGGGTCTTTTTCCTTGAGTGTCTCACAGTCCACAATATAAATTTCCTTTCCTCTGTGCCCATGCCACCTTACTCTCTTCCTCAGATGAAATCCATGTTGCCAGTTCTTTTTTGTATCTTTCCAGAGATATTCTATTCAAAACCAAGCAAAATAGTCTTCCTCTTTAAACTTTTTTTGCTGTTGTTGTTGAGACAAGGTCTTGCTCTGTTACTCAGGCTGGAGTGCAGTGGCATGATCTCGGCTCACTGCAACCTTTGCCTCCCCGATTCAAGCAATTCTCCTGCCTCAGCCTCCCAAGTAGCTGTCATTACAGGCACCTGCCACCACGCCTGGCTAATTTTTTTTTGTATTTTTAGTAGAGATGGGGTTTCACCATGTTGGCCAGGCTGGTTTCAAATTCCTGACCTCAAGTGATCTGCCTGCCTTGGCTTCCCAAAGTGCTAGGATTACAGGTGTGAGTGAGCCACCACACCTGGCCATGAACTTTTTTTTTATTTTAAAATTTTATAGGTACATAGTAGACATATGTGTGTGTGTGTGTATATATATATATATATGTATTTTTTTTTTTTTTTTGAGACAAAATCTTGCTCTGTCACTAGGCTGGAGTGCATCGGCCGGTTCCATTACCTCTGTCTCACTCCGGATAGTGGAATACAGGCCCACCACCACCTTGGTAATTTTGTATTTTATCTCGATCTCCTGACCTCGTGATCTGCCTGCCTCGGCCTCCCAAAGTGCTAGGATTACAGGCATGAGCGACTGCGCCCGGCATAGTAGATACGTATTGATGGGGTATGTAAGATTTTTTGATAGAGGCATATAGTATATAATAATCATATCAGGATAAATGGGGTATCCATCACCTCAAGCATTTATCATTTCTTTGCATTACAAACATTACAAGTCTTTCTCTGTTGCCCAGGCTGGAGTGCAGTGGTGCGATTACGGCTCACTGCAGTCTGGGCTGAATCGATCCTCCTATGTCAGCCTCCTGAATAGCTGGAACTACAAGCACATGCCATCATGCTCAGCTAATTTTTGTAGTTTTTGTAGAGATGGGGTCTCTCCATGATGCCCAGGCTTGGTTCGATGATTTTTTTTTTTTAAATATATACAGCTGGATAGACACTACTCAATTTAAGATACAGCATATTTCCATCACTCCGGAAAGTTTCTTTTTCTATTCCCAAGCAATACTACCTCCTCCAGAGATAACCTCTATTTTTGACTTCTAATACTATATGCTAGTTTAACTTCTATAAGTAGAACCATATAGCATGTTCTTTTTTTTTTTTTTCTTTGAGATGGAGTCTTGCTTTGTCATCTAGGATGGAGTGTAGTGGTGCAACCTTGGCTCACTGCAACTTCCGTCTCCAGGGTTCAAGTGATTCTTGTGCCTCAGCCTCCTGAGTAGCTGGGATTACAGGTGCTTGCCATGACACCTGGCTGATTTTTGTATTTTTGGTGGAGACTGGGTTTCACCATGTTGACCAGGGTGATCTTGAACTCCTGGGCTCAAGTGATCTGTTTGCCTTGGTCTCCCAAAGTGCTGGGATTACAGATGTGAGCCACCTCGCCCGGCCTAGTATGTTCTGATTTATGCCTGACTTTTTTGTTTAATTGAAGGCTTTTTTTTTTTTTTTTTTTTTTTTTTTTTTTTTTTTTTTTTTTTTTGAGACGGAGTCTCACTCTGTTGCCCAGACTGGAGTACAATGGCGTGATCTCGGCATACTGCAACTTCTGCTTCCAAGGTTCAGGCAATTCTCGTGCCTCAGCCTCCTGAGTAGCTGGGATTACAGGCACGCGCCACCATGCCTGGCTATTTTTTTTGTATTTTTGGTAGAGACGAGGTTTTGCCATGTTGGCCAGGCTTGTCTTGAACTCCTGGTCTCCAGCAATCCGCCCACCTCAGCCTCCTAAAGTGCTGAGATTACAGACGTGAGCCACCATGCTTGGATAATTGAAGGCTTGTAATGTTCGTTCAATTTTGTGTGTATCAGTGGTGTGTTTTTACTGTGTATATTGGATTACATTTTATGAATATACCACAAAGTATTCACATTGCTATTGATCAACATTTGAGTTGTTTTTAGTTTTTGCCTTTTGTGAATAAAACTGAACTCTCTTTTGAATGCCTTTTGTTTGACATGCATATTGATTTCTCTTGGTATATATCTACAAGTGAAAAAATAACGGTCACAGGGTAGATGTATATTTAGCTTTAGTAAGCTGCTGGTTTTTCAGAATGTTACCAGATTATACTCTAGTAGCAATGTTTGAGAGTTTTAATTAGCTGCACTAACTCTTGATAATGCAAGCCTTTTTTTTTTTTTTTTTTTTTTTTGTGAGACAGAGTCTTGCTCTGTTGCCCAGGCTGGAATGCAGTGGCATGATCTGAGCTCATGGCAACCTCCGCCTCCTGATTTCAAGCAATTCTCCTGCCTTAGCCTCCCGAGTAACTGGGATCACAGGCATCCACCACCATGACCAGCTAATTTTTTTGTATTTTTAGTAGGGACAGGGTTTCACCATGTTGGCCAGGCTGGTCTTGAACTCCTAACCTCAAGAGATCCACCCGCCTGGACCTCCCAAAGTCCTGGGATTACAGATGTGAGTCACTGTGCCCGGCCAGTCTTTTAAATTTTAGTCATTTTGGTGAGTATGTAGTAGCATCTCATTGTGATTTGAATTTGCAATTCCCTGATGAGGTAAGATGTGTTTTTTTATGCTTAGTAGTCATTTAGATATCTATGTGAACTATAGGTTCTGGCCTTTCCATTGTTTTTATTGGAGTGTTAGTTTTTTCCTCAGTGATTTTAAAGGATTTCTTTGTATATCCTAAATACAAGTATTTGTGAGATGTATACATTGCTGATATTTTCTCACAGCCTGTGGCTTGCCATTTTATTATCATAATGCTGTCTTTTGATAAGTAGTTTTAAGTTTTATTTAAGTCAAATTAGTTGATTTATTTTCTTTATGGTTAGTGTGTTTTATGTCCTCTTTAAGAAATCTTTGCTTGCCCTTAGTTTTGAAGATTTTCTTCTAGAAGGTTTGTAGTTTTGATTCTTGTGTGTGTGTGTGTGTTTTTTTTTTTTTTTTTGAGACGGAGTTTCACTCTTGTTGCCCAGGCTGGAGTGCAGTGGCGTGATCTCGGCTCACCATAACCTCTGCCTCCTGGGTTCAAGCGATTCTCCTGCCTCAGCCTCCCAAGTAGCTGGGATTACAGGCATGCGCTACCATGCCTGGCTAATTCTGTATTTTTAGCAGAGACAGCGTTTCTCCATGTTGGTCAGGCTGGTCTCAAACTCCTGACCTCAGGTGATCTGCCCATCTGAGCTTCCCAAAGTGCCGGGATTACAGGCATGAGCCACCATGCCTGGCCTATAGTTTTGATTCTTACTTTTAGGGTTACCTAAACTGAATGTTTTGCACTGTATTTTATTTTAAATCATATTTCCTAGAGATTATCTATATCAATGCACTTGCTTTTATTGTGTCTGTACCTGTGGATGTACCATAGTTTATTTAACCTCCTCTTGCTGGGCATTTAGTCTCTTTCCATTATTTTACTAATATTGTAACACTACAGGGAACATCCTTGCACCTATATAATTTTCTACATGTACAATTATTATTGTTATTATTTTTTTGAGATGGAGTCTCGCTCTGTTGCCCAGGCTGGAGTGCAGTGGTGAGATCTTGGCTTCAGGTGTGAGCCACTGCATCTGGCCCCACATGTACAATTATATCTGTAGGAAAAATCCCTAGAAGGAGGCTGTGGTGTCAACAGATTAGTTCATTTGTATTTTTGATAGGTATTTGTATTTTATAAGATTGAACCATTTTATACTCCTGTCAGCAATGTTTGAGGATAAAAACCTGTTTTAAGTTAGAAATATCTATGCAAATAAACAAGTAGAGATGTGGCTCTTTCCAACACACACACACACACACATTCTCTCTCTCTGTCTCTCTGTCTGTCTCTCTCTCTCTCTGTCTGTCTCTCTCTCTCACTCTTTCTTAAAAATTCAACTGTATTTGCTATGGGTTAAAATATATGTTCCCTGGGCTGGACATGATGGCTTATGCCTGTAATCCTAGCACTCTGGGTGGCCAAGGCGGGAGGATTGCTTGAGCCCAGGAGTTTGAGACCAGTCTGGCCAACATAGGAAGGCCCTGTCTCTAGTAAAAATTTAAAAAATTTGCCAGATGTTGTGGCATGAACCTGCAGTCCCAGCTACTCAGTTAGCTGAGGTGGGAGGATTACTTGAGCCCAGGAGATAGAGGCTGCAGTGAGCCATGATCTTGCCACTGCACTCCAGCCTGGACAACTGAGTGAGACCTTGTCTAAAAAAAAAAAAAACACCAAAAAGCTATATATAAAATAATATATAGAATATATTATATATAAATATTACATATATTATACTATAATAAAGTATATAATATATATAATATAAAACTATATAATATATTCCACAAGAAATATGTCATGTATTTCTACATCTTCAGTGCCTAGGAAAGAACTTCACACTTAATAAATATTACAGGAATTGTGGGTTCTTACACATAAAATATGTTTTCTATTTTATGACTTAGGATAACATATTTCCTTGATTTTAATCTTAACCATTATAAGTATTAGTTCACTAACAAAAGAGGTTAAATAGTCTAGGTTAAGTAATGAAGTTTTTCTTAATTCATGCACCTTTCTGACATGACACTGCTTAACTATATCTGACCTTTGATTACAGTCTGAGTTAGAGTCAGAGTTAATGGTGGAATAACTTAACTGCTAGTTTTATTTGTACTTTATTTTAGTTGACTTTTTATGTGTGTGTGTGGCAGAGTATCACTTTGTCGCCTAGTCTGGAGTGCAGTGGCGCAATCTCGGCTCACCGCAACCTCTGCCTCTTGGGTTCATGAGATTCTCCTGCCTTAACCTCCTGAGTAGCTGGGACTACAGGCGTGCACCACCATGCCCGGATAATTTTTGTATTTTTAGTAGAGATGGGAGTTCACTATGTTGGCTAGGCTGGTCTCGAACGCCTCACCTCAGATGATCAGCCTGCCTTGGCCTCCCAAAGTGCCGGGATTATAGGTGTGAGCCCCTGCACCTGGCTTTATTGGCTTTTAAAGGTAATTATTCTTGGGCCAGACATGGCGGCTCGTGCCTGTAATCCTGGCATTTTGGAAGGTTGAGGCAGGAGGATTGCTTGAGCTCAGGAGTTCGAGACCAGCCTGGGCAACATGGCGAAACCCCGTGACTACAAAAAAATACAAAAAAATTAGCGGGGCGTGGAGGTGCCTGCCTGTAGTCCCAGCTACTCTGGAGGCTAAGGTGGGAGGATTGCTTGAGCCCAGGAGATGGAGGTTGCAGTGAACAGAGATAGTGCTACTGCCCTCCAGCCTGGGCAACAGAGCAAGATCTTGTCTTTTTTTTTTTTTAAGTAATTATTCTTATATATAATACATATTTATTATAAAACTGAAACAATGTCAAAAATAATGGAGAAGAAAGCCACAAATTATCCTCATCTCATCAGTCAGAAGTTCCTAGTGTTAATAGTTGGTAAGCATCAATCTTGACATCTGTTTATGCTTATATGCTGGCATATTCATAGCATATGACAAACATAAATTATTTTATAAGGATGAAATAATAACATTTTTGCTAATTTGAAGCAAAGAAGGATACAATTTAATTGAATTTAACAGAGGAACAATTAATTGAAGTGAAATAGAGGGTATTGCTCCAATTTGGCTGTTTCTTCTTTACAAAAGTAATAATTACCAAAAGATCCTGTGGAGGTTGAGAGGAGATTATGAAAACCCTTAAGACGTTGGAGTCATTTCATGCTTCTTTTTTTTTTTTGAGACGGGGTCTCACTCTGTTGCCCAGGCTGGAGTGCAGTGGTGCTATCTCAGCTCACTGCAACCTCTGTCCCCCCAGGTTCAAGCGATTCTCCTGTCTCAGCCTCCCGAGTAGCTGGGATTAGAGGCCCCTGCCACTGCGCCTAGCTAATTTTTGTTTTAGTGGAGATGGGGGTTTCACCATCTTGACCAGGCTGGTCTCGAACTCCTGACCTTGTGATCCATCCGCCCCGGCCTCTGAAAGTGCTGGGATTACAGGTATGAGCCACTGCATCCTGCCTCATTTCATGCTTCTTTAACTATTACCTACATGTTCCATCATGTATTGATTTCATGCTCTGAGAAATGATTAGCATTCGAACGTTCGTTCCTTCTATCTTCCCTCTCTTCACTTCCCAATTGCTGCTAATTAACTACTTGTACTTAGTCAAAGTTTACTTCACCTTTATACATAAATACTTCTACTTAGTAAGTGCTGTCAGGTACTTTTACTTACTTTGCATAACCTAACTCTAGTCAAGTTCCATAACACTTAAATTCTGTACTGCAACAATAATTCCCGCAATTTGCAGTTGACTGAGATAAGGCATAGAAGTGGGATGAGGTTGAAGAGAACGTACCATAGGAGGCCAAGCCTTGCGAGGCTGAGTGCTGTCCTTACAGGGTTCAGGGGTCAGCCCTCTTCCCAAGACCCCAGCCAATTCCCTATGCTAGGCATCCTCCACTCAGCCAAGGATGCGTCCCACTCCCACATGAAAGTACGTGGCAAATCCTGGCAGCACCTTTGGTCTTGGTTCTGGGCCTGAGACTTTCTTCCTTAAGGGTATTTTTGTTGACTTTTCCCAGTGTTAATTTATTATTTCATTGTATTTTCCCCCCTTAGAGATTTTTGGTAGCATAATTTAGATTCAGTCAACTGGCCTTTCTTCCCCTCAGTATTGTCTTGGTAAGGAAGGAGCAGTGAGGTGCTGTCCACACAGGCAGCACTTCAATCTTTTGCTTGGCTTTATCCTTTCAAGTCCATAACATAAGTTTGTTCTCCTTTCTTTGGTTGTTAATAGGACCAATTTGTATGACCTAGGAAAAAAAAAAAAAAAAAACAAAAAAACAAATAAGTAGAGATGTTTTTGAGAAAAAAATGTGTTGGTAGAATTCTGCCTTAATGTGTTTGTTTGCCACCAGAAAACTGAAGAGATTTTCAATATTCTATCTTTATGAATGAAACGATGTACTTAACATTTTATTTGTTAAAATTATAGTTCTATAGATCATATAAAGATTTCAAGATAAAAAAATCTTAAGATTTTTTGAGACAGGGTCTCATTCTGTTGCCCAGATTGGAGTACAGTGGCACAGTCACTGCAGCGTCGACCTCCTGAGCTGAAGTGATCCTCCCACCTCAGCCTCCCAGGTAGCTGGGATATAGGCGTGCA
This sequence comes from Hylobates moloch, assembly GCF_009828535.3. NCBI lineage: Eukaryota > Metazoa > Chordata > Mammalia > Primates > Hylobatidae > Hylobates > Hylobates moloch. Next base: position 128,967,329 of record NW_026652276.1, on the reverse strand, counting down.
CCATCACGCCTGGCTAATTTTTTGTTAGCTAGGAGTTTCACCATGTTACCTAGGCTGGTCTCTAACTCCTGGGCTCAAGCCATCTGCCTGCCTCAGCCTTCCAAAGTGCTGGGATTACAGGCATGCACCACTGTGCCTGGCCCAAAAAACTCTGTTTTTTATTGTGATAAATGTTTGGGGTACCTTTCAAACAATGTAAGATATTTTGTGAAACAGAACAAATTTTACTAAGAATTTCCACATACAACTATTTCAGAAATGATAGTCATCCTGAAAGTACTGCATTTTAAGAATTAATATTAATAACTTGCCATTCTTTTTATTTTCTAATGACTCTCAGGAATATGGTATATAATAGGAATTTGGTTTATTAAAACTTATTTTATTTTTTGAAACAGAGTCTTGCTGTGTCACCCAGGCTGGAGTGCAGTGGTGCAGTCATGGCTCACTGCAGCCTCGAACTCCTGGGCTCAAAGGATCCTCCCACCTCAGCCCCCTAACTAGCTGGGACTATACGTACATGCCACCAGGCCTAGCTAATGTTTTTCAGTTTTTATAGAGACAGGGACCTATTATGTTGCCCAGAGCGGTCTTGAACCCCTGGGCTCAAGTGATCCCCACCTTAGCCTCCTGAAGTGCTGGGATTACAGGTGCGAGCCACCATGCAAGGCTAAAACTTATTAAAGCTGATGAATATTGTAACTGTGGAAATATAACTTTGGAAATAATGAGGCCATTTTGATTTTTATCAGCAATTGTGTAATATAGTGCAAAGAACATGGGGTTTGGAGTTACATAGCATTTGAATGCAGGCTCTGCCATTTATTATCTATGCAAATTTAGATAAGCTATTTAGACAAACTACTGTGAACCTCCTTTTTTTCATCTGTGAAATGGGGATAACATACCTATTTCTCATGGTTGTTGTGAAGATGGTACCTATTAACATCCCTAAATAAGAGTATGTGGTCAATAAATGGAATATTTGATTTAGTGTACTACTAATTGGAGATTCAGTCCTGAAAGGTGACATCCCTTTTAGGTTGTCCAACCACCCTCACAATGTTTCCAGTTACTCTCCAGCTCCTTATCCTCCTTTAGTTTTCTTTAGCAGTCATCTTCATGCGTGAAATTATATTTCATTCTTATTAGTTACTTTCTTTATCTACCTTTAAGATGTAAGCTTTATGAAGGCAGGGACTGGCTGTACTGTACCCCCCAAATCTAGAACAATGCCTGGAACATAATCAGCATTCACATATTGTTTGATCGAATGTGTAAATATATTTACATTTTTTTTTTTTGAGGCGGAGCCTCACTCTGTTGCCCAGACTGGAGTGCAGTGGCTCCACCTCGGCTCACTGCAACCTCCGCCTCCCGGTGGCTGGACAGAGCCACCACGCATGGCTAATTTTTCTATTTTCAGTAGACAGAGGGTTTTGCCATGTTGGCCAGGCTGGTCTTGAACTCCTGACCTCAGATGATCTGCCTACCTTGGCCTCCAAAAGTGCTGGGATTACAGGCATGAGCCACTGCACCCGGCCTACATGTTTTAAAATAACTAGATTCTTAGTTAGTTCAGGGAACCTGGAAATAAATATAGAGAAAATAAACAAGCATGTTTTTCTACCTTTACACAACTTATTTGTTGGTTGACTGAATTGACTGCTCAGTTTAGTTAGTTCAACTAGAACTGGATTTATAGACTCTATCCCAGTGGCTGACATTAACACTACGGATATTTGTTATTGAAGCTCATATAATATTTCATTTGTTATTTCATAAAGGTTATATCACTAGGTGGTTCTACTTTGTTTTTCTTATATTTGACCCCTAAATGGAAGGAAAGGCAAAAGAAGAGTTGTCTGTGAAATTTATATTGGAAAGCAACATCTTCAAATTCCTCTAAAACCTCTTTTCTAAAACAGAGTGCTAGTGAAAGATTTCACACACACATACACACATACACAATGAATCCTGATTTTTCAAGAAATGTCTTTTGGGGGAAAGGGACTCCCCTATTTGAGATAAGTTTCTTTTTTCATAGAAAGTATTTCGTTGTGGAAGGATTATGTCTTATTCTGAAATATCTAATGCTTGTTAAAAATTTACCTATTTATTTACTTATTTATTTTTTTGCAACAGAATCTTGTTCTATCACCCAGGCTGGAGTGCAGTGGTGTGATCTCAGCTCACCGCAACCTCTGCCGCCTGGGTTCAAGCAATTCTCGTGTCTCAGCCTCCTGAGTAGCTGGGATTACAAGTGCTCACCACCACGCCCAGCTAATTTTTGTATTTTTTAGTAGAGGTGGGGTGTCACCATGTTGGCCAGACTGGTCTCAAACTCCTGACCTCAAGTGATCCACCTGTCTTGGCCTCCCAAAGTGCTGGGATTACAGGTGTCAGCCACCAGCACCGTGCCAGCCAACAATTTATTTATTTTGTAAAAGATCATGCAATCTTCTGTAGTTTCAAATGTCAGGTTTTACCTCTGTTATATTCTTCTATCATTCAAGTGCCTTCTAAATAAAATGTACCTGCACTTTTTTTATAGAAAAAAATTTATTTTTCAATAATTTAGCACATTCATGGTAATGATCTTTTAGTTTTTATGTGACCCAAATAAAATATTTGCTTTAAAGTTTGAAAAAGAATAGTAATGAAAGGATATGTTGGCCGGGTGCAGTGGCTCACACCTGTAATCCCAGCACTTTGGAAGGCCGAGGTTGGGGGGAATCACCTGAGGTTGGGAGTTAGAGACCAGCCTGGCCAACATAGAGAAACCCCTGTCTCTACTAAAAATAGAAAACTAGCCATGCATGGTGGCAGTCACCTGTAATCCCAGCTACTCGGGAGGCTGAGGCAGGAGAACCACTTGAACCCGGGAGGTGGAGGTTGCAGTGAGCCGAGATCTTACCATTGCACTCCAGCCTGGGCAACAAGAGTGAAATGTCATCTGAAAAAAAAAAGAAAAGAATCCTGGAAAGGGTATGTCTTCAGTTTGAACTTGTCCATAAATTGCAAGAGAAAAAACACTGGTAGAAGGATTAGGTAAGAGATGGTTTATTTTTGCCTGGCTCAATGAAAGTGTTGAAAATAACAGGCTGAGGCTGGGCACAGTGGCTCACACCTGTAATCCTAGCACCTCGGGAGGCCAGGGCTGGCGGATCACCTGAGCTCAGGAGTTCAAGACTAGCCTGGCCAACATGAGGAAACCCCGGCTTTACTAAAATACAAAAATTAGCCGGGCATGAAGGTGCATGCCTGTAATCCCAGCTATTTAGGAGGCTGAGACGGTAGAATCACCTGAACCCGGGAGAGGGTGGTTGCAGTGAGTCGAGATCGCGCCACTGCACTCCAGCCTGGGCGGCTAAGTGAGACTCTGTCTCAAAAAAAAAAAAAAGAAAATAACCATCTGCATTGTTTGTTTATGATCTGTAGCTTTGCATATTTTCCTTCATTTTGTTATCTCATTGCTCCTTGATATTTTATTTTCACCATCACAGTCTAAGAAGGAGAGATTGGACCTTGGTCTTGATCTACTGCCATCTTGTACATAGATCTTTGAAATTATCTATTCATTTGGTAAATATAATGGACAGAGTTAATACCAGGTACTATGAGTGCTCACCTGATTTTTGGTTCTTATGAAGGTGTAGATAGTTGTTAACTCCTTGTGTATGCATGTTGGGGGATGGTCAGTGGAGCTTTTTATTCCGCCATCTTGCTCCACCACTCACCTGGACAGAGTTAATCAGGGTTAAATTTATTGTCATCTCATGAAATCTAAATTTCTTTAAATTTTATGATCCCATTGGAATTTATTTAAGAAAATACAATTGCATGGTTGTTTCTGAGAGAAAAATGGAGAGGAAGAGATGATTTACGTGTCTCAAGAGTCAATGGGATTTATATTTAGAATTTCCTTTCCCCTGACATTTTTGGGTTGTGGATTAAGGTCCTTTCTGGGACCAGATACAGATGAAATTTCAGCCTGTTCCTTGTTTTCAGTTCCTTATGGCTAAGAGGATTGGTTTTGGCTCTTAGTAGTTTTTGGCCTTCTCTATACAGTGAAGATTCCATAGTAAGAGCCGTAGCAATGAAGGCACCCCAGGTCAGCTACAGCCGATTTATAGGTATCTTTTGGTTACCTATAAATAGTGCTGTTGCTGGTCGAAGCAGAATAAATAAATGAGATCAGAGACATTATTTGAGGAAAATGCTTAAAATTTTTCTCATCTAAATAATTTCACATTGGAGTTACATAGGGTGAGGAATGAGGATGCTGGTGTATTTCCTTTTTGGGGGAGAGAGAGATTCAGGCCCTTTGTTTGGACTGGGAATGTGGATTCTCAATGGTCAATAGTCCTTGTTATGGAAACAGTTATTTGTTGGCATCTTTAGATCTAAAGAGTCTTGCAAATGTAATCACATTTGGAATACATAATTTTTTATTTTTATTTTTTACTTTTTTGTTTGAGACAGAGTCTCACTCTGTCACCCAGGCTGAAGTGCAGTGGTGCCATCTCGGCTCACTGCAACCTCCACCTCCCGGGTTCAAGTGATTCTCTTGCTTCGGCCTCCTGAGTAGCTGGGACTACAGACGCCCACTACCACACCCAGCTAATTTTCATATTTTTAACAGAGATGGGGTTTCACCACGTTGGGTGGGCTGGTCTCAAACTCCTGACCTCCAGTGATTCACCCACCTTGGCCTCCTAAAGTGCTGGGATTATAGGAATGAGCCACTGCGCCCAGCCTATTTTTATTTCTATTTTTATTTTTGAGGTGGAGTCTCTCTCTGTCGTCCAGGCTGGAGTGCAGTGGTGTGATCTTGGTTCACTGCAACCTCTGCCTCATGGGTTTAAGCGATTCTCCTCCCTCAGTCTCCTGAATAGCTGAATTACAAGCATGTGCCACCATACTTGGCAAATTTTTGTATTTTATTTTTATTTTTTAATTTTTTAAGATAGAATACGTTATTTTTATTGAGCATTCTGTGTAACAATTATTTCTTGATGTTGATTCCCTTGATATTGTCAATATCATTTTGAGCTGTGTTCATTTTTGTTTCACATTACAGAGGAATAAGATCATCATAGTTTATCTATATATGGCACTGGTACGCTGGAATCTGTAATACTGAGTTGGTTTATAAGCACCAGAAATCCCAGAAAAACATTTCAAAGAAATGTTAAAAATAAAAGAGAAAGGTTCTTTTTAAAAAGTAAACCAGGAGGAAAGACTAAAGTAAATGTTAATATAAATGGTTTGTTTCAATGTTGTAGGTTAAAAAGAAAATTTAAGGCTGGGTGTGGTGGCTCATGCCTGTAATCCCAGCACTTTGGGAGGCTGAGGCGGGCGAATCACCTGAGGCCAGGAGTTCAAGACCAGCCTGGCCAACATGCATAAACCCTGTCTCTACAAAAATACAAAAATTAGCCAGGCATGATGGCGGGTGCCTGTAATCTCGTTATTCAGGAGGCTGAGGTGGGAGAATCACTTGAACCCGGGAGGTGGAGGTTGTAGTGAGCCGAGATCATGCCACTGTACTCTAGCCTGGGTGACAGGGCAAGACTACATCTCAGAAAAAAAAAAAAAAAAAAGGAAATTTAAGTATCATGAACAATATAGCAAGAGTATAGATTGGGATAACGGTTTTAAATTACTTTGAACTGGAGGATGCTCATTCCTGGCTACTCCACTTTCTGCAAACACTGAACCAGGGATGGTGTCCCAGGCTTCTTGCTGTCTACCTTGACATCTAGTCATGGTTCTACAACCTATGCCAACATCCACTCCACTTCTAAAATCTGTGCACATACTCTCTTTCCCACCATCATAGGTAACAAACATCCTGGCCTTTTCTCTCCTCTGCCATGTAATCTGAGAACCTTGACTCTTACAGTTTTCTTTTTAAGTTCATGTCCTGTCATTACTTTGAGCAGTTTTAGCATCTTCATTGAAGACCTATTTAACACCTTTATTGAACAGTCGTAGGAATCAGAAAATCTGGGTTTGAATTTTCATTCTGTCATTTGGTGTAACATTAGACAAATTCTCTAACTTCAGTTTTTCCATCTGTAAAATAGGGAAAATATGTTTTTAATTTTTTTTTTTTTGAGACGGAGTCTCACTCTGTTGCCTAGGCTGGAGTGCAATGGCGTGATCTTGGCTCACTGCAGCCTCCACCTCCCAGGTTCAAGCGATTATCCTGCCTCAGCCTCCTGAGTAGCTGGGATTACAGGAGTGTGCAACCATCTCCAGCTAATTTTTGTAGTTTTAGTAGAGACAGAGTTTCACCATGTTGATCAGGCTGGTCTCGAACTCCTGACCTCGTGATTCACCTGCCTTGGCCTCCCAAAGTGCTGGGATTACAGGCATGAGCCACCATGCCCAGCCAGGAAAATATGTTTTTTAACTGGTAATTGTAAAGTTGTAAAGTGATGGCTGTTAGTGGCTATGTAAATTAATATGGCCATTATGGAAAGCAGTATGGAGGCTCTTCAAAAAATTAAAAGTAGAACAACTATATGATCCAGCAACCCCACCATTGGGCATATACTCAAGTGAAATGAAATCAGTAATGTGGAAGAGATATGTGCACTCCTATGTTCATTGCAGCATCAACTTAAGTGTCCATGAATGAATGAATAAATGGATAAAGAAACATGGTATATATACGCAGTGGAATACTATTCAGCCTTAGAAAAAACAAGGAATTCTTGTCACGTGTTATAACATAAGTGAACCTGAAGGACATTTATCTAAGTGAAATAAGCCAGGCACAGAAGATAAACACCACATGACCTCACTTATATATGGAATCTGAAAATGTCTAACTCATAGATGTAGAGAGTAGAATGGTGGTTACCAGAGGCCTGGGGAAGAGGGCAGGTTAGGGAGATGTTGGTCAAAGGATATAAAAATTTAGCTAGGAGGAATAAGTTCAAGAGATCTATTGTACAACATAGTTACTATACTTAATGTACAGTTGACCCTTGAATAACATTAATTTGAACTGTGCGGGCCCACTTATATGTGGAGTTTTTTCAATCAAATGCAGATTGAGGGATACATATATACTGAGGGTCAATTTGCATATATTTGTGTTCTGCAGGGCCAACTGTGGATATGCGACTGTATTGTATTCCTGAAAATCTCTGAGAGAGTAGATTTTTAAGTGTTATCGTATATGAAGTAATGCATTTGTTAATTAGCTTGATGGAGCCATTCTACGATGTGCATATGTTTCAAAATATCATGTTGTGCACAGTACATATATACAATAAAAGAACAAATACATGGTTATAAAGTGATGGTGCAGCATCACATGAGGTATATGTGAAACCACGCTGTAATTTGTAGTCTTATTTAGATGCCAGTTGTATGGTTATCTTTACTTACTGACATTCGTTTGCTCAACCCACTCATATATCCACATTTTTGTATTTTGTGTTATTTGTGAAGATTCTATTTTTGGTTTTATTCTCTAATTGCATCTTTTGTATCACAAATTTCTTGACCTTATTAGCTCTTTTAATATTTTAAACACTTTCACTCATTTATTTAGTCATTGAACTCCTAGCTTCACTTTCCCTGCTACTGTTCATAATTAAGAAGCAATAGGATAGTGGGTCTGTTCACTATGTCAGTTCTGAGCTTGAAGTATCCTAGGCTGTAGCAATGGTTTTCATCTGGAGATAGTAAAACTCTAGGGAAATTTTAAAATGATATGTGGGATATTTCATTTGTTATTGACATTAGTGCTTGGGGTATGGATTAAACATCCTTAATGTATGGGACAGGCCCATGAATCTGAATTTTTCTTGCAAAATGCCAATAGTGCTTCTATTGAGAGCACTACTAGGTGTGCAGGACTTCTACCCATCCTTTATGACATGGTTCTTAACTCTGTTAGATTTGTTTTGCCATTTTTTCCCTCTGTGCTTCTGTATGTTTTTACTTATGCTGCTAATATATATCTGTTTGTCTCCCTCTTTAGAATATTAGTAGCTGAATTGAGAGAGAGTCTTTGGGACATTCCTTTTGTATATCTAGAATATAACATAGACCCACCATGGAGTTGGTGCTTATTGATTATTTGCTGTATATGAATTTGGAATCTTTAATTGTTCTAGGAAAGATTCAGCTTCAGTTTGATAATAAGAAGCTGCTACATGGTAGCCATAGCTATGGCACTTGATTCCTTCTAGAGTTCTTTAAGCTACACGCTTAAAAGGAGAGCCTTTCTTAATAGATAAAACCTTGTACTCAGATAATGTGAACTGAGAATTTCTGGGTTGTGAACATTTGGAAAAATACGGTACAAATGTTTGGAAAAAATATTCAGCTTTGAGGTAGGGATTAAAAACCTTTTGTTTTGTTTTGTTTTGAGATGGTGTCTCACTCTGTTGCCCAGGCTGCAGTGCAATGGAGTGATCTCGGCTTACTGCAACCTCTGCCTTCTGGGTTCAAGGGATTCTCATGCCTCAGCCTCTCGAGTAGCTGGGACTACAGGTGCGTGCCACCACCCCCGGCTAATTTTTGTATTTTCAGTTGGCCAGGCTGGTCTCGAACTCCTGACCTCAGGTGATCCACCCACCTTGGCCTCCCAAAGTGCTGGGATTACAGGTGTGAGCCACCGTGCCTGGCCTATTTTTACTTTCTGAATTTTATTAAAGAAAGGAACCCCACCTCCACTTATTTTTTCTATCTCAGTTACTTTTCAGAGTGTTGTGTTCATTTGGGTCATAATGCTTTGAAAAAGTTGTTATAATTGGAGAAGAAAAATGGCCAAAATGATTTCAGGTATATAAAGTAGACTTTCTCCAGTGAAAGTCTGTAGGGACTGGAGTTTTTGCCTTGGATAAGGCAAATAAATGATTTTATGTCTGTTTTAATCTATTTTTATGGGGGAAGATGTGGAGCAGTTATTGTTATTATTCATAGAATGATGAATAAGAGAATATTAGCTCATATCAGAGAAGAGGTTTTAGTAACCTAATGAAGAGCTCTTTGACCACTAGGGCAATGAATCTTTCAATAGATAAAGAAATGGGTCCAGGTCACGCAGTTTCTATTAGCATGATGGAGTAGAAAGATCTTGGGCCTTCAGACAGTCCTGGCTTGGAATCTTAGTCCCAGTTAACGTCTCTCAGCCTCATTATTTTTTCATTTGTAAAAGTGAGAATACTAACATGTATCCCAATACATGTACTAAGATTCAGTGAGATAATGTGTAGACAAACAGAGGAAACAATGCTAGCTCCTTTCCCCATTGTAGCGCTTGCCTGGCATGTAATAGACACTCGGTAACTCTTCTTGATCCTCTGGAGATATTTAAAGAGAGGTATGAGCATCTCTCCTAGATGACTTAGAAATTTACCTACCTAAAGGCAGGGAGTTAGACCAAATGTCTCTTTAAAAGTTTTTTACGAATGAGTTCGGAGGATGCCTATTAAATGCAAGATTGTTTCTACACAGATCTTAGTGGATATAAATGTTTTGTTTCAGAAGTTGCAGCCATTGGCTTTTACATTTATTCTTTCTACCCTCTGATCCATCAGTGCAGAAAGCTGTAGCACAGAAACTGTAACTAAGAAACTTTTCTTGAAGAGCAGCATGGAAAGATATAAAATAATTTTTGAAATTATTTCTTAATCTATTCCTTAAAATATCACAATTCCCCAACCTTCCATTTCATTTTCTCCCAGTCTTACTCTGTTTAAACTCATGAGGGCAGCCAGCTAGATGATATTTTGGGCATCTCACTGTGGGAGCTTAGTAAAAATGATTGAGATGGTTTTCAGTCAGTAGACAAGAAAATAGTGTGATTGAAGTATTAAGGCATTTTCGGAAATTTGTGGTTTTGTGTATTGTTCAATGTAGGCTTCCAATGAATTGATTCTTTCAATTATTTTCTGAAAAAAGTTTTGGTTTACATTGTTCAGATGGTAAAAGCATCTATGGCCATACCTCCCTGAACGCGCCCATCCTGCCTGATCTCTGAGTGGTAAAAGCATGTTTCTCTGTAGGTACATTAGATTGTTTGCAGTTCACTTGAGTTGCAAAGAGCAAGACATACTGGCTGGGCATGGTGGCTCACGCCTGTAGTCCCAGCACTTTGGGAGGCCGAGGCAGGCAAATCACGAGGTCAGGAGATCGAGACCATCCTGGCTAACACAGTGAAACCCCGTCTCTACTGAAAATACAAGAAAAAAAAATTAGCTGGGTGTGGTGGTGGGCGCCTGTAGTCCCAGCTACTCGGGAGGCTGAGGCAGGAGAATGGCGTGAACCCTGGAGGTAGAGCTTGCAGTGAGCCAAGATCATGCCACTGCACTCCAGCCTGGGCGACAGAGCAAGACTCTGTCTCAAAAAAAAAAAAAAAAAAAGAACAAGCCATACCATATTAGGGCCTATTATTTCTTGACTGCCGTTGTAGAAATGACAAATTAACTCACACATTTAAAATTTTTGCTGTTTAGTGATTGTGTGAAAAGGAAAGATGAGGAATATTGATGTATAATAAAACAATATATGGAGAAAAGATGGTAGCAAAAAGAACAGAAGCTTTTGGATCAGAATTCCTGAGTTCTAGTTGTATCATTTACTCCCTCTGACTTTGACAAGTTAATTTGTTGTCTAAATATTTCTTTGTTTTGAGACAGAGTCTTGCTCTGTTATCCAGGCTGAAGTGCAGTGGTGCCATCTCAGCTCACTGCAAACTCTGCCTCCTGTTTTCAGGCGATTCTGCTGCCTCAGCCTCCCCAGTAGCTGAGATCACAGGTGTGTGCCACCACATCTGGCTAATTTTTGTATTTTTAGAAGAGATGGGGTTTCACCATGTTGGCTAGGCTGGTCTTGAACTCCTGACTTTAAGTGATCTGCCTATCTTGGCCTCCCAAAATGTTGGGATTACAGGCATGAGCCACAGTGCCCAGCCTAAATATTTCTTTCATGAATTGTAAAATAATGATAATATTGGCACTTATAAAATTATCTTTTAGTGTTAAATGTGACAACATGTGTTAAAGCACTTTGAAAAACATGATGTTGGAAGCATACATGTTACAGATGTGAAAGAGATCTGAATATAGCTTCTTATTAGTTTACTAAATACAAAATATTTAATCCAAACCTGATCATGAAGCCCTGAGGAAGGCATCTGAATCCAGCAAGGTGGTATAGGCAGCAGTTTTTGGATAAATTGATTTGGGGTCTCATCTTGACTTTGCTACTTAACATCTCACATTATTTATTTAAACTGACTCCTTAGCTCCTCATCTGTAACAAGGATTGCTTGCTTGTAAGCCTTGTGTAGAGTAAGTGAGATGCTAAAATTTGACTATATGATATTATGATCTATAAGTTCATACTTTTCATGTTTGGAAGGGCAGAAAATTTTAGTATAGTATTACAAAGACATTAATAATATTAGGTAATCAGGCACTTACAAGGGATCCAGAGAATGACACAAATCACTTTGTTACATTTTCCCTTGAGTTGTCTGGCTAATATGGTGAGTCCACCTGCGATGAAGATCAGAGAGAGTTTTTGCTTTCTTCTTTCCCCCTTCCCGTCAGTCCTTCTTTTTTCTTCTTTTCTTCTGGGGTCTCAATTTGTCATTTTTTTTTTTCTTTCTGGTTTGTGGTTTGTTGAGGTTTAGCTGGAGGTGTATGGGTGAGGAATGAGCTGGAAGCTTCAAGTCTTTCAGGGTGTATTGAAGAAAAATGATCTTCCTGTTCTAGTCTGCAGTGTAAAGACCTTTCTCTTGTTGGGATTGTTCACCACTTATAGCCTAAATTTAGTGCTTTGTAGTGTTAAGACTCTTTTCTCTGTCATATTAGGGCTGTGTTTGTCAGGAATTAGTAGACACTGATCTCTAAACAACTCGTGTACTTTCCTGCTTGTTTACCTCTACTGATAAGAGGATTGAACTACAGGATCCTTTCAAGTTCTAACATGGTGTGATTTAGACCGGAGGACTCCATAGTGTTACTGAGGTACATAAGTAATAGACTTTGTTATGCCTGTTTATAGATGAGGCAGTGGAAGGAGAGGAGTTCAGTGTTTTCAGTTAGTAAATGGAACTTCCTTCAAGTAGGGGAATGTTAGTTTGTGGAAATTTGTATGTGAATGTCTGTAAGCATATTTTTAGTATCAATTAGTGGTTCAAGTAGAGTGTGTGTTTGGAACAGAAGGTTCAGATGCTGTGTAGTTGCAGAGTCTGTGCCCATGAAGTGTGAATGCAGTGACTGTGAGGACTTGTGTTCTGTGTGCACGGAAACCCTCATTTGATCTGAATATTCCATTCTTTGTTCTCTATGCTTGCAATTCCACTAAAGACAGTTTTCCTACTAGTTAGGGCTACAAGTCATGAGAATAGTGGTTTTAACAATGAAAATGCTACCTTCATGTTAAAAAACTTAATTTCCTGTTGATTGTTTCCCCAAATTTATTTCATTTTTTACTCTCCCCAACTGATCAATAATCAAAGTCTCTGAATTCAAGTTTCTAAGTATCTCTTGAATCCATGGCCTCCACTTGTCCTTGATTGAGATTCTCATCTCGTCTCTCTGCCCTGTACTATTGTGAAGTCATTCTGATGGGTGTCCCATCATCACACCAAGTATCTTATAAAAAGTCTCATTTGTGCAGCCTTTTACCTTCATCAAGTGCTTTTATACACCTTTTCTTACTTAATTCTCATACCAAATACTGAAGTAGATTTTGTCATTACCCATATTTGACAACTGAGAAAAAAACTAAGAAAGGCCAAGAACTTCTCCAAAGGTTGTACGGTTAGTAAATGCTAGAAAAATTTATGTTTTAGAAAGTAGTTTATTAAAAATTTTGTGTGCCCCAGGATACAAAAAAAATTTTTGTAGATTACATTAGTATAATGAATGACTCAGTATGAAATAAAGATATAACATAGGGACACAGATACATTTAAGAATGATTTTTTATTTTAGAAATGGAGCCAACTACTTAAAAAAAGTTTTAACACTTTTGTTGTTTTATGAAGTAATTAGGTTGAGTAATGTAACAAGAGAAAAATGCTTGGCGACTTTTCAAATTCATGCTTCTTTATTGAACATATGCCCAAATTGATTTACAGCTTCGATGTACTTTTTAACAAAACAAGATTTTAGAAACTTAGAAAAACACATGATTTTTTTTCACGCTGTCCCTCTTTCCCCCCTCCTTCTTTTCTTCCTTCTCTCATTTCTTTCTTTTTTCTTTCCTTATTTCATTTGGCAAGCTCTGAATGTAGTGGGAAGAGCATAGAGAAATGAATAAAAATGTTAAAAATTGTTAAATTGTGTATGTAAGTAATCTGTTAAAATACTTAATTTTGTAATTTAAGAGATCGGGATGTAAAGGAAACAAACAAAAAAAAAAACCTTTGGCTGGGTGCAGTGACTCAGGCCTGTAATGCCAGCACTTTGGGATGTTGAGACAGGCAGATCACTTTAAGCCATGAGATCGAGACCAGGCCAACATGATGAAACCCTGTCTCTACTAAAAATACAAAAATTAGCAGGGCATGATGGCATGTGCCTGTAATCCCAGAGACTTGGGAAAATGAGGCAGGAGAATCGCTTGAACCTAGAAGGCAGAGGCCACAGTGAGCTGAGATCATGCCCCTGCACTGCAGCCTGGGCAGCAGAGCAAGACTCTGTCTCAAAAAAAAAAAAAAAAAACCACGCACACACAAAAACAAAAACCAAAAACCTTCACAGGTAGTGGTGTGGTTTTTCCCCTTCATCTCTAGATTGCATAATCAAAAAAATAAATAAATAAAAACCACTAAACCATTTCTGCCATTTCAAAATGATCAATTTTTAAAGAAGGAATTTCAGGTTTTATTTTTTAACTTTTAAATTTTGAAATAGTTTCTTTTTTTCTTTTTCTTTTCTTTCTTTTTTTTTTTTTGAGTTGAGTTTTGCTCTTGTTGCCAAGGCTGGAGTTCAATGGCACGATCTCGGCTCACCGCAACCTCCGCCTCCCGGATTCAAGTGATTCTCCTGCCTCAGCCTCCTGAGTAGCTGGGATTACAGGTGCTTGCCACCATGCCTGGCTAATTTTGTATTTTTAGTAGAGAGGGAGTTTCTCCATGTTGATCAGGCTGGTCTGGAACTCCTGACCTCAGGTGATCCGCCTGCCTCGGCCTCCCAAAGTGCTGGGATTACAGGTGTGAGCCACTGCGCCTGGCCTAAAATAGTTTTATACCTATCAAAAAAGTTGCACAAATAGTAGAGTGCCTGTACTCTTCACTCCATTTGCTTTAATGTTAACATTTTCAAAACTGTAGAGCTATGATCAAAACTAAGAAATTATCATTGATACAATTCTTTTATCTAAACTGTACCTTATTCAGATTTGAGTGGTTTTTCCACTAATGGTCAGCTTTTACTTTTAGTGAGTTTTTGAATACATGAATGAATGGGGGATGACAGAGTATAAGAAAATAACCCACTGGGGGCTGGGCATGATGGCTCACGTCTATAATCCCAGCACTTTGGGAGGCCAAGGCGAGCAGATCATGAGGTCAGGAGTTTGAGACCAACTTGGCCGATATGGTGGAACCCCATCTCTACTAAAAATACAAAAATTAGCCAGGCATGGTGGCACGCATTTGTAGTCCCAAGCTACTCGGGAGGCTGAGGCAGAAGAATCACTTGAAGCCAGGAGGTGGAGGTTGCAGGGAGCCGAGATCGTGCCACTGCACTGCAGCCTGGGAGACAGAGCAAGACTCCATCTAAAAAAACAAAAACAAACAAACAAAAAACCAAAAAAAAAAAAAGAAGAAAAGAAAAGAAAATAACATTGGGAACAGTGAAAATAGAGAAATACATGAATACATATGGAAGGTTAATAATCAGAAGACTTTTAATATTTTTATTTAGTACTTTGTCCTCACACTATAATTGTATGTCTTGTGTTCACTAGAGACTCTTCCCTTTCTTGTCTTTATTGATGACAGTCATATCTGTTACTTTTACAGCAAAATTATCATAAATCTCTCTGACAAAAGGGTTACATTAATTCGTTAAAAGAGCTAAATACATTTAAAACTGTTTCTAAGTGACCATGAACAAAATAAAAAATGTACTATCAATTTCTAGAGCTATAATTTAATAAAATAAAATATTACTTGATGTTTAAAAGTCTATATATGAGTTTAAGTCCACTTCTAATAAATTATGGTGAGATTCTCAGGCATATTGCTTAACAAGGTTTGTGAATTACCCATTTTTTTCCATGTATTTTTTTTTTTTTTTTTTTTTTGAGACGGAGTCTCGCTCTGTCGCCCAGGCTGGAGTGCAGTGGCTCGATGTATTTTTACTAAAGATTTTGAGTAATGAATCCCTTTACCCATGATAGAGACAATACCACCCCATTCATCCCAGAGTTAAGGAGAAGGGAGACATTGTTTTGTACTGCCGTAGCAGCAGGGCTCTGTGGAGTTCCAGATGTGTAAGGGGGTTGTACCTTGTAGATACATAGCCCCTTCTCTGATTTTGTCTTATTGCACCTGGGAATACTTAGGCACTTTACAGCCACAGTGTCGTTCTCTGTGGGAATTTCTACTCACTAAATGGTAATTTATTTTTGCTTTCTTATTTCTCTGGCATTCTGACAACTTTTCAATGACAGGAATATATTTATAAGACATTTTCACAGTATGAGCATAGTCACCTCGGAATTGTACTAAGGAGTGAATGGTACCCCTTCTTTAGTTATTGTTACCCTTGAATGAAATAAAACTTCATTGAAATAAGTAAATGAAATAACACAATAGCCTTGAATGAAAGAAAACTTCTAGAATTTTTACTAAATACATGATTTTAAACAGGTCTTTAAAGATTTTTTTTAAACTTTATTTTTTCTGCTTCATTTAATTATCAGAATTATGGAGTTTAAAAATACAACAGCTTTATGGATATAATCCATATACTATACAACTCACCTATTTAAAATGTACAATTCAGTGGCTTTTAGTATACTTCACGGGTTTTGTGACCTTACAACAGTCAATTTTAGAACGTTTTCATCACCCCATAAAGAAACCTCTTACCTATTTGTGGTCATTCCCTACTCCTGCCTCCTCCCAGCCCCTGGCTAATCTACCTTGTGTATCTATGGATTTGCCTATTCTGGACAGTTCACATAAATGGAATTATATAATATGCAGCCTTTTGTGACTGCCTTCCCTCATTTAGCATAATATTTGTTAAAGTGCTTCCATGTATTAGTAGAATAATTTGTTTTTTTGTTGCCTAAAATATCCCACCGTATTGTATTAGTAGAGTAGTTTGTTTCTTTTTTGTTGCCTAAAATATCCCACCGTATGGCTAGTCCACACGTTATCTGTTATCATTTGATTGACATTTGGGTTATTTCTGTTCTTAGGCTATTATAATAATGCTGCTATAAAAATTTGTGTCTAAGCTTTTTGTGAGGACACAGGCTTTCATTTTCTTGTTTTAAATTTTTTTTTTTTTTTCGAGTTGGAGTCTTGCTCTGTCCCCTAGGTTGGAGTGCAGTGGTGCAATCTTGGCCCACTGCAACTTCTGCCTCCCGGGTTCAAGCCTTAGACTCCTGAGTAGTTGGGATTACAGGCGTGCACCACCATGCCCGGCTAATTTTTGTATTTTTAGGGGAGATGGGTTTTCACCATGTTAGCCAGACTAGTCTTGAACTCCTGACCTCGTGATCTGCCCGCCTCAGGCTCCCAAAGTGCTGGGATTACAGGCATGAGCCAATGCGCCCAGCCCATGCTTTCATCTTCTTGGGTGTATACCTAGTAGTGAAATTGCTGGGTCATATGGTAACTCTATATTTAACTTTTTGAGGAACTGCCAGACTGTTTATCACAGTGACTACCGTGTTTCACAGTCCCACCAATAGTACATGAAGGCTCCATTTCTTCACATCCTTCTTGACACTTGTTATTATCTCCCTTTTTTTATGATAGTCTTCCTTGTGAGTGTGAAGTAGTATTTCATTGTGGTTTTAATTGATGTTGAATATCTTTTCATGTGCCTATTGGTCATTTGTATCTACGTTCTTTGGAGAAATGTGTCTTTAAAACCTTTGCCCATTTAACTTCAATTTTTAGTTTTTTATTTTTTATTTTATTTTTTATTTTTTATTTTTGAGACAGAGTCTCACTCTGTTACCCAGGCTAGAGTGCAGTGGTGGAATCTCAGCTCACTGCAACATCCACCTCCCGGGTTCAAGCAATCCTTTTGCCTCAGTGTCCCTAGTAGCTGGGACCACAGGTGTGCACCACTATGTCTGGCTAATTTTTGTATTTATCGTAGAGATGTGGACTTGCTTTTTTTGCCTAGGCTGGTTTCAAACTCCTGAGCTCAAAGAGTCCTCCGGCTTCAGCCTCCCAAAGTGCTGGGATCACAGGTATGAACCACTGTGCCTGACCTACCCATTTTTAAAAAAATGGGATTATTTGTCTTTTTATTGTTGAGGTGTAGACTCACTGTGGTTTTCATTTGCATTTCTCTGATGGCTAATGATGTTAAGCATCTTTACATGTGTTTAATGGCCATTTGTAAATTTTCTTTGGAGAAATGTCTATTGAGATCTTTTGCCCATTTTTCTTGTTATTTTTGTGTTGTAAGTGTTCTTTAAAAATTCTAGGCTGGGTGTGATCGCTCATGCCTTTAGTCCCAGCACTTTGGGAGGCCCAGGCCAGTGGATCGCTTGAGCCCAGGAATTCAAGACCAGCCTGGGAAACGTGGGGAGACCCTGTCTCTACAAAAATACAAAAATTAGCTGGGCATGGTGGTGTGCGCCTGTGGTCCCAGCTACACGGGAGGCTGAGATAGGAGAATGGCATGAACCCAGGAGGTGGAGGTTGCAGTGAGCCGAGATTACGCCATTGGATTTCAGCCTGGGTGATGGAGCAAGACCCTTTCTCAAAGAAAAAAAAAAAAAAAAGAAATTCTGTACAAATTTCTTATCAAGTACATGATTTGCTAAACTTTCTCATTCTTTGGGTTGTCCTTTCACTTTCTTGGTGGTGTCCTTTGAAACACATATTTTTAATTTCAATTATGTCCAATTTATCTATTTTTTCTTTTGTTGCTAGTGCTTTTGATGTCATATCAAAGAAATTGTTGCCAAATCCAATATCGTAAAGATTTACTCCTATATTTTCTTCTGTTATATAGTTGTAGCTCTTAAGTTTAGATTTTTGGTCCATTTAGAGTCAATTTTTGTATGTACTACAAGGAGGGGATCCAACTTTATTATTTTCACCATTTTCTTCCAATTGAATTGTGTTGGCATACTTGTCAAAAAGTAATTGGATGTAAATGTGAGAATTTTTATTGTTTATATGTCTGTCTTCCACCAGTACCATGGTGCCTTTATTACACTAGCTTTGTAGTAAGTTTTGAAATTGGAAGTTATGAGTCCTCTAACTTGATCTTTTTCTAGATTGGTTATTCTTTGTTTATGGTATTTCCATATGAATTTTTAGGATCAGATTTTATTTCTGCAACAAAAGGTATCGAGGATTTTGGTAGGTAGAATTGCCTTGAATATGCAGAGGAGTGTGGGAAGCATTGCCATATTAACAATATTAATTCTTCTGCTCCATGACTGTGAGATGTCTTTTGGTTTATTTTTGTCTTAATTTCTTTCAACAATATTTTATTATTTTAAGAGTATAAGTTTGTACTTCTTTTGTTAAATTTATTTCTAAGTATTTTATTCTTTTTTATTCTATTATAAATTGAATTGTTTTCTTTATTTCTTTTTTGTTTGTTTATTGCTAGTGTGTAGAATACAACTGATGTTTGTATATTGGCTTTTATCTTGCAATCTTGCTTAACTCGATTACTAGTTCTAAGAGTTTTTTAGTGGATTCCTTAGGACTTTTGATATATAAGACTGGGTCATCTGCAAATTGAGATAGTTTTACTTCTTTATTTGCAATCTAAATTCATTTTATTTCTTTTTGTACCCTAACTGCACTGGCTAAAATCTCCAGTGTAATGTTGAATTGAAGTGGTTAGAGTGGACATCCTTGTCTTATTCTTTTAAAAAATAATTAGTTAAAACTTTTTCTTTTGTAAAATATATAGGCGGGGGTCTCACTATGTTGCACAGTCTGGGCTCCAACTGCTGAGCTTAAATGATCCTCCCTTTAATCTCCCAAAGTGTGGGATTATAGGAATGAGACTTCGTGCCTGGCCTCTTGTCTTGTTCTTGATTTTAGGGGAAAACATTCAGTTCTTTACCTTTAAGTGTGATCTGGGTTATGATTTTTAATAGATGCCCTTTATTAGGTTGAGAAGTTTCTTTTTTTTTTAGCTTTTTAAAAATCGATACATAATAGGTGTACATGTTTTCAGGGTTCATGTGATCATTCCATACATTAATATAATCAGATCAGGGCTGTTGATATACCCATCATCACCTTAAATATTTACCATTTCTCTGTTCTAGGGACATTCAAATTATTCCCTGCTAACTATTTTGAAATGTACAGCCTTTTGATGTTAGCTATAGTCACCCTACTGATCTACTGAACAACAATTCTTATTTCTTCCATCTAAGTGTATGTTTGTATCCACTAATCAACCTCTCTTCATCTCTCCTCCCCCTACCCTTCCCAGCCTCTGGTAACCAGCAGTCTGCTCTCTATCTTCATGAGATCTACTTTGTTAGCTTCCACATCTGAGTCAGAATATGTGATATTTGTCTTTCTGTGCTTGGCTTCTTTCACTTAATGTCCTCCAGTGACATCCATATTGTTGCAAATGACAGGAATTTATTCTTTGCCCTGCTAATTTTTTATGGCTGAATAATATTCCTCTCTCTCTCTCTCTCTCTCTCTCTCTATATATATATATATATATATATATGTATTTCAAAAACAACTGCAATGTGACATATATATATATACAGGGTCTCAGTCTTTTGCCTAGATTGGAGTGCAGTGGCATGATCATAGTTCATTCCAGCCTGGAACTCCTGCACTCAAATGATCTTTGCACCTCAGACTCCCAAGTAGCTGGTACTAGAGGTGTGTGTCACCATGCCCAGCTAATTTTTGTATTTTTTGGTAGACACAGGGTCTTACTCTGTCACCCAGGCTGATCTTGAACTCGTGGCCTCAAGTGATCCTCCTGCTTGGCCTCCAAAGTGTTGGGATTTATAGGCATGAGCCACTGTGCGTGAACACATTTTCTTTATCCATTCATCCATTGATGGACACTTGGGTTTATTCCATATTTCCGCTGTTGTCAATAGTGCTGCAATAAACATGGGAGTGCACATATCTCTTCGTGATTGATTTTCTTCTTTCTTAGATATCTACCCAGTTGTAGAATTGCTGGATCATATGGTAGTATTATTTTTTTTTTTAGATGGAATCTCGCTCTGTTACCCATGCTGGAGTGCAGTGGCATGATCTCAGCTCACTGCATCCTCCGCCTCCCGGGTTCAAGCAGTTCTCCTGCCTCAGCCTCCTGAGTAGCTGGGATTACATGTATGTGCCACCACACCTGGCTAATTTTTGTATTTTCAGTAGAGATGGGGTTTCACCATGTTGGCCAGGCTGGTCTCGAACTCCTGACTTCAGGTGATCCATCCACCTTGGCCTCCCAAAGTGCTGAGATTACAGGTGTGAGCCACTGTGCCCAGCCTTTAGTGTAACTTTTATTGAAAAAAAATTCCACATATAAGTGGATCCATGCAGTTCAGAACTTTGTTGTTCAAGGGTCAATGTAACTTTGAACTTGTCTCTCACTTTTAAGACATTAAATAATTTTAAATTCTAATGACAAATTTAATTTTAAGTGTATTGATTTAAGGTATTACAGTACAACTTTTGACAATAATAATAGTAAACTGCCAGACATTTCCAAGTTTCATGGCAATATCGTCCTTGAAATTGTGTTGAAAAGCAGGGAAAAATAAGTTTAGCTACTATACAGTCTCAAGTTACTTGCTTTAAACATTATTTTGCAAAACAGTACTTTTGCAAAACAATTAACATGGTTTATGATGGGCTACAAAAAAAGGACAAGTTAACTTCTGAAAATGATTCAACAGAAGCTAGACTTAATAAGGAGGTAATTGAATCACTGCATCAACCAGATGAAATATGAAATGTGAGTTTTTTTAGGTATTCTGTGCGATTTAAGGCTTAGCAGAATTAAAGGTAGTGACAAGTAGAAACTATCTGATATATCAATGACTAATAACAATGTTGATAATTTTGATAGGTGATTTTTATTTTGTGTCAAGTACTGTTCTGACATCTTTACATATGGGCCAAGGATTGGATTGTCAAATCAGACTGACATGAAGTGGAGATGTTAATCAATATTAAGCTTTCCTTATAATTTCAAGAATACAAGCAATCAAAAGGCTCAGAAAAAGCAGACAGGTCCGGGACATTGAGAGAGGCCCCTGGATCCTTTCTTACTGCAATAGACAAAACTCTGCGGCCCAAAGCAGTAGATGAGGTCCTTAATGAAATATATGAGTTATTAGTAGGGAGTGTTACAGGCTGTGAAACATCTCCATTTTATACCCAGATAGTTGCGAAGCTCATGCCCTGTGCCCCGTGCTCCATGTCCCATAAATCTTGAGATTCTCAGTTTGTTTATCACAGAAATCCTAATCCAGGGGCAGTCTGCTAACAGCTTTTTATGGGTAAATAGTCTTTTTTTAAATTATTAAGCAAACACTGTTAGTATTTTTGCCAGCTATTGGCATGCTTATAAGGAGGTTTGACCAGATTTTTTACCTTCTTTTTTTTTTCATGAGAGAGCCTCTCACCCAATAGGAGAAAAACACTGCTTTAACTCTTTCTCCCCAAGAAATTAACTCATTTAAATTCAATTAATTTTTTTTAGTATAAACAAGATAAAATATATCAAGAAGGAATTTAAAACATTGAAACATCAGATCGGTTTCTAAAAAATCTTTTATTTTTAGTTTGGTTAGTAGGCATTGGGGAGAGAAATACACTGAGAAGTATGTAGTAAATATAAATATTTTCCTATTACCAACAGATATTCACAATAGCAATTTATTTTATTAACTTTCTTGTGTGTATGTGTCTGCATAGTTAATAGACAATTCTTTTTTCTATTTCACATTAGAAGATTTGAGAAATCATATGATTCTTTTAGTGTTTAATTATTTCTTCTTTCTCAACCCAACCTTCAAATCAGAATGGAGATCCAGTTCGCCCAGGAGTAGCTATGACTGATCTTGCCACTGGCCTGTATGCATATGGAGCTATTATGGCTGGATTGATACAAAAATACAAAACTGGGAAAGGACTGTTCATTGATTGTAACCTACTGTCATCCCAGGTAACAATCCAAATTACATTTCAGATGATGTTATAAAAACTGTGTCTGGGTTATACCTTTTTGGATCAAATTCTATGGTCACATGTACAAAAACAATACAAAAACCAACACAACAACAATGAAAACTGTTTCGTTTTGATGTACTTGTTTCTTTTCTTTTCTTTTCTTTTCGAGATGGAATTTCGCTCTTGTTGTCCAGGTTGGAGTACAATGGCACAATCTCAGCTCACTGCAACCTCTGCCTCCCAGGTTCAAGTGATTCTCCGGCATCAGCCTCCCGAGTAGCTGGGGTTACAGGCATGTGCCACCATGCCCGGCTAATTTTGTATTTTTAGTAGAGATGGGGTTTCTCCTTGTTGGTCAGGCTGGTCTCGAACTCCCGACCTCAGGTGATTTGCCCACCTTGGCCTCCCAAAGTGTGGGGATTACAGGCGTGAGCCACTGCGCCCGGCCCATGTACTTGTTTTCATATTAAAATACACAGACCATGAAGATTTTGTTGTAATGTAGACATCATTGTTGAACTCAAATTTTCCAGGCTGTTTTTACTAGAATGTGTCTGTTGCTTCTTAAAAGACAAGAGATATAGTTGCTTCACATGTACTCTGTAACTTATTTTGACTTGTTTCTTCACCTTTTATGTGCCATGAACCCCTTTGGTAGTCTGGTGAAGTCTGGACTTTTCCTTGCAATTGTGTTTTTGAACACATAAAATGAGGTACTTAGGATTACAAAGGAAGCTAGTTATACTGAAATATATTCAATGGAAAAATCAATTTTGCATTATTAAAAATATATAATTTTTACTAGCACATTAAACCACAATATCTAATAGTGGGTATAACACTTACAATTTTGAAGTCATGTTGAGCATAAATGGTATTTCATGGTATCTGTAGTAATTGTAATATGATACAAAGATATGCATAATATTTGTGATCAAGTCATAGGTACTGCTAATACTCTTGTGGTTTGTCACCTACATTTATAATAGAATACAATGCTAAATTTTAGAGGTTGATGAAAATAAAGATACACTTCTTTTTTCACTTGAGTTGATTAACTCCCAGAAATCTGTTTATAGACCCCAGATAAAGAATTCCTGATTTCCATAGTTATCAGTTATGTTGTGCTAAATACTAAACTGGGGGAATAAAAGGGTTAACTCACTGTCAAAATGACATTCTGCCTTCTTTTCACTGGATCAGACCCAGATGCTGTACCATATGTGGAAGTTGATTCTGAATAGATAATTTTTCCATGATAGAAAAAGAAAATATCTGATTTGTGCAAGGAGACATTTTACTGTGGGAAAAACTACTTTCTAGACATAGAGACCCCAGTTGGGAATTTCAGATTTAAAAGGCATACATGGGAAAATAGTAAACTTGGAACACTGCTTTGGATATTTTTTCCTCTTAGGCAAAATTAAGGAGGTATATAGAAATAAAAAACATCAATATGGTTGAAAATGAAATACTATGTATGGGTTTTTACATAACAGTAGCTTTGAGTCACAGTCAGAATTTAGTATTTCTATAAAAAGGTAAAAGAACTCTGTTCAAATGAATGGTTTCACTCCTTAATAGAGAACTACAGATGTTAGTAATGGGAGAGTGCAGAAAGTCTTTTCTTCCTCTGATTTTAAGCTGTAAGGAACCTGAGGTAGGGTAAGCAACTGAATAAAAGTTGCACATCCAATAAGTTTGGAAGCCATGAAGGTTTCATGGGTGTATAACCTGTGCAGTCACGGGTAGCCCTGGACTTAGTTAAATGTTCTGCTGTCACTGTCTTGAATTTGTTAATAACTTCCACAGGAGGCCCTACAGTTTTTATTTACACCAGTACTCACAGATTATGTAGCAGGTCATGGAGTTGAGACTCTACTTAAGTCTCCTGATTTTTACCTAGGCTGCTTTACTCTAATGTATAAAGAGTATTGTATTATTTAGATGAGTATCATAGAGTTTAATTCACTTCTAGCATCTAACTAGTGGTTCACCATGTGAAGGTGTGTATTTCCCTGGGAGTAAGGGTGGGGAAGGTGGAATCACTGCAGGGCTGCTTCAAAGTGAGGGCACAGTGAGGGCAAACTCATGCACATACACACAGGTATGTAGTCAGTCATTTTTGGGGTGTGCATGTGTGTGTCTGTGTCTATGTTTATTGCCCCTGTTTCTCCCTGAGACTAAATTCTATGACTGCTGGGACAATGTTTTTGCTTACCATGGTATCCTCAATGCCCAGCCCAGCCTTTGTCAAAAATTGGCTTCTCCAATCCTTTGAGATCAATGTGAGAACTATTGTTACCACCGGGAATGTCTCATAACCCTTAGGTTTGCCAAGGAAGATGAGAAAAGATAGTAAACCATTAGAATTATGATAAGTACTCGATAAACAGCTAATGATGAGATTATTTGCTTTTGGCAAAAAAAATAGCAGTGATTTGACCTATTGTACTACAATTAACTCAAATTGCTAAAATTAGTGTATTTCAGTCTCATTAACTATCTTTCTTTTTTTCTTTTTCTGTCGCCCAGGCTGGAGTGCAGTGACGCGATCTCAGCTCACTGCAACTTCTGACTCCCAGGTTGAGGCAATTCTTGTGCCTCAGCCTCCCGAGTAATTGGGACTACAGGCATATGTCAAAACTCCTGGCTAATTTTTTTTTTTTGTATTTTTTGTTAGAGACGGGGTTTCACCATGTTGGCCAGGGTGGTCTTGAACTCCTGACCTTGAGTGTTCCACTTGCTTCAGCCTCCCAAAGTGCTGGGATTATAGGTGTGAGCCACTGCACCCGGCCAGAGCCACTGTGCTGAGCAAGAGTTCTGTTTCTTTATTCATAAATTCTATTAGGTGATGGTCTTTTAAGGCAAAGAATATGTCTCTTCATAGACTTGCTACAGCTGCCCCATTCAGAATAGCTTCTGGGCTGTGAGTAATGGTTAGAGAACTTCAAAAGGCAATTTAACAGATAATTTATTCTACAGCTTACCTGAAGTGCAAGCAATGCCTGGTAAGAACTTTTTCACTCTCTGGATTTGCTGCATCCTGAGCTCTGTTTTTCTCTGTTTGCCTCTGCTTTATTCCTTGTCTCTGTCCTTCCTTTCTTCTCATGTGCCCTTCTCTAGCCTGGGCATCTCTTTTCTCCTCTTTTTCTCTGTCGTCTTTCTTTACTTTCCTGTTTTCCTTTCTCCTCTGTACTCTCGACCTTCTTCCCTCTCCCTCCCTTTTATCCATCCTTCCTTATGTGGAACTAAGGTTGTAGCAGTTTTGGTTTCAGATCTTACATTTTTTGTTTTTTTAAAGAGATGTGGTCTCGTGCTTTTGTCCAGGTTGAAATGCAGTGGTGCGATGATAGCTCACTGAAACCTCGAACTCCTGGGATCAAACAATCCTCCTTCCTCAGCCTCCCCAGTGGTTCAGACTACAGGCGTATGGCATTATGCCTGGCTAATTTTTGTATTTTTTTTTTTTTTAGAGATGGGGGGGTCTGACTATGTTGTCCAGGCTAGTCTTGAACTCTTGGCTTTAAGGGATCTTCCTGCCTTGGCCTGCCAACATGCTGGTATTACAGGTGTGAGCCACTGCATCCAGCCAGATCTTACCGGATCTTACATTCTTATACCATATTATTCCAAAAAGTTTCAGAATCTTACAGTAGTTCCCATGAGACAAAAAGGAAGTTCTCTTTCCTAGAAGTCCCAGAAAACAAGAACATAATTTCACTGGTTTAAGGGACCCTTCCTAAACTGATAAATGGGGCCTGAAAGATAGAATACACTGAGTGGCTTAAGCGATTCCTGGTACTAGAGGTGGGGTTAACTCCACCCAAACTGTATGGCTGAGACTGGGGGACAGGTGATTCCTCCAAAGAATGGCATGGTTATTTTTTGGCCAGAAGAGAGGGAAATGGATGTTGGGGAAGCAATCTACAAATATTTACTATGCTAATGTAGAGGGTTGTTTTTAGGATCTAATGCAATAAAGGATGTGAAAAATACTTTGTAAATCAGAAAGTATGATGACAAGCATTAATTTTACTAGGTTATTGAAAAAATCCTTCAGTGTTAGTAATGTGCTGAGATTAAAAAGTTGGGTAATAACATAATTATTTTATCATAATTATGATAACTTTTCATAATAGATAAACCTTGACTGACTTCAATTTGTCTTTCAATTTAAGATAACACTTATAAATTCTAGATCTAAAAACCAACCACAACATGATTAAAATCTGCTTTATGTAAATAAGGACTGCTATTTCTAGGTACTTTTCAAAAAAGCATAACAGGAAACTTCACCTTTTTTTTAAATTAAAAAAAGTATTTTTTTTAATATAAATGTTCACCTGCATTAAGCAGGTAACATTTGAATTTAATTTCGGCTGCCTGAAAATGAATACAATTTCGTGCAGTAGTAAAAAAACACACTTTCCTACTCATTTTGATTATATTACATAGAATGATGAATGATTATAACATTGAATGTTAGTTGCTAAAAATGAAATTGTTATATTCCTCTTAAAAGTGATCTAGTGTAAAAAAGACAATTTACACCTGATTGGAATAGTAGCTAATTATTAACTCAGAAATGATTGCCTCAGCCACAGCAAAACCATTTCAAGTAGTTCATTGTAGAGACATGACAATTGCCAGGATGTGGTTTGTAATGGGCACCACATTTGTTATAGTTTTAAGGCTATAAACTTTTAACCTTTGTCAAAAATTCTTTTGATTTTTTTTTTAGTCTGAATATGATTTAAATTTGTCCAGTCAAGACAACTAACATCAGCATCTAAACAGTGTTCTTTAGATGATATTGGTAAATAACAAGGAAGCGGGTTTGGATGTGGTTCTACTTATTCTGTTGCTCTGTTCTTCTGTTGTGGCTTACAGAAATATCTTTTGGAAGTTTTAATGTCCTTCCTCTACTTAATTGCAACCAGGCTCCCTTAATTACTACTACAATGAGTTAGTTTTTTTAGCACCATAATTATTTTTGCATATAGAATATTTTGTCACTTTTGATGTCACCATCCTTTACTCACATATGTACATTGATCATATTATATGAACATATTCAAGTAGATACAATTTTAATTCTTATCATTTTGACTGATAAACTTTTGAATCTCAAACAAGTGTAGTAATCTAATATTCATTGTTTTGTGTCCTTAGATATACCTGTGTTTCTGCTTTTTTAAACAACTCTATATCTTTTTTTAAACAATTTTATTGAGGTATATATTACATATCATAAAACTGACAACTTAATGATTGTAGTAAGTTTAGTGAGTTATGTAACCATCACTATTAATCAGGTTTTGATGAGTACCCGTATTGTTACTTCTGGTGTGGGTCTTGCCAATGAGGCTAGAATGGACGAGTTTTGAGTGGGGAGAGATCTGGGACTAGGCTGACTTAAAAGAAGGGGCCCATTATGACTTCCATAGGCCCTGGGAACTTTTGCCTTTGTGGGTTCTTTCCTTCATAAAAATATTAAAAATTACATTCTATAACTATAACTGCATTGGTATAAAGATGAAGATAATTCATTATTCTACATTTATTATTATTACACTCTTTTTTTCTGATTTTAAATGAAATGAAAATTGAAACATTTTTGTGTACCCCTAAAGTATTGTGGGTCTTAAGCATTGTGCCTACTGTGCCTAATTGATAGATCAGCTCTAGAAGAATTACCTTGAGAAAAGCCCGTGAATGTACAAATCTGTGAGGAAAGCAGTTGTGTCTCTGGGAAGGAAGTAGAGCTGAAAGCTGAGATTGTGTTGAAGCATGAGTATAGGATGAAAAAGTAGAGAGGCAGCACAGTCTATGACTAAGGAAATTAAGAGAACTCCTCAAAGGGAGTTTTGTTTTTTCTTCTTTTGAGGGAGAAGGAAAAATAGAAGGTTATAGCAGAAAGTTGGGTATGATACTAGCTGTGGGCTTGTAATATGTAGCTTTTATTGTGTTGAGGTACATTCCTTCTATACCTAATTTATTGTAAGTTTTTATCATGAGAAGATGTTGAATATTGCTAAAAGCTTTTTCTGTATTCACTGCGACAATCATATAATTTTTGTCCTTCATTCTGTTAATGAATCCAAAGCAGTCTCAGGTGAAAAACACAAAGCTGGAGGCATCATACTTCTTGATTTCAAAATATAATACAAAGCTATTGTAATCAAAACAGCATGGCATTGGCATGAAGACAGACATGTAGACCAAAGGAACAGCATAGAAAGCTCAGAAATAAATACACACAGTTAGTCAATTGATTTTTTTGTTTGTTTGTTTTTGTTGTTTTTTTGGAGACAAGGTCTCAATCCGTCACCCAGGCTGTCCAGTTTAGCAGCATAATCTCACTCACTGCAACCTCTGCCTCCCAGGTTCAAAGGACTCTCCTGCCTCAGCCTCCCAAGTAGCTGGGATTATAGGCACAAATCACCACACCCAGCTACTTTTTGTATTTTTAGTAGAGACAGGGTTTCACCATGCTGGCCAGGCTGTTCTCGAACTCCTGACCTCAAGAGTGCTGGGATTATAGGCACGAGCCACTGCACCCAGCCTGAATATCCAGTTTTACCAATACAATTTATTGGAGAGACTGTACTTTCCCTATTGTGTATTGTGGCACCTTTGTCAAAGATCAATTGACTGGCCAGGTGCAGTGGCTCATGCATGTAATCCCAGCACTTTGGGAGGCTAAGGTGGGCGAATCATTTGAGGCCGGAAGTTTGAGACCAGCCTGGCCAACGTAGTGAAACTCCATCTCTACTAAAAATAAAACAATTAGCCGGGCATGGTGGCATGCACCTGTTGTCTCCGCTACTTGGGAGGCTGAGGCACAAGAATCGCTTGAACCCGGGAGGTGGAGGTTGCAGTGAGCTGAGGTTGCACCAGTGCACTCTAGCCTGGGTGACAGAGCTAGATGCTGTCTCAAAAATACCGAAAAAACAAAAACAAACAAACAAACCAAACTGGATATTCAGATGCAGAAGAATGAGGTTGGACCCTTATCTTATACTATATACAAAAATCAACTTAAAATGGATTAAAAGGGCCAGTGCAGTGGCCTGTAATCCCCAGCATGCAGGAGTATCACTTGAGGCCAGGAGTTTGGGACTAGCTTGGCCAATATAATGAGACCCTGTCTGTACAAAAAAATACAAAAATTACCCAGGCATGGTTGTGAGCACCTGTCACAACCATGAGAGGCTGAGGTAGGAGAATTGCTTGAGCCCAGAAATTAGAGGTTACATAGAATTATGAGCATGCCACTGAACTCCAGCCTGGGTGACAGAGCGAGACCCTGTCTCTAAATGTAAATAAATAAATAATATGGATTAGAAACTGAAACATAAGATCTAAACTGTTAGACTATGAGAATAAAACATAGGGAAATAGCTTCTTGACATTTTTTTTTTGGTGAAGATATTTGGATATGAGCCCAAAAAGCACAGGCAATGAAAGCAAAACTAGACAAACGAGATTGCATCAAACTAAACAGTTTCCGCACAGCAAAGGGAACAATCAACAGAGTGAAGAGACAACTTACAGAATGGGAGAAAATATTTGCAAAGCATGTATCCGATAAGGGGTTGTTATCCAAAATATGTAAGGCTGGTGTGCAGTGGTGCCATCTCAGCTCACTGCAACCTCCGCCTCCCAGGTTCAAGAGATTCTTCTGCCTCAGCTTCCAAAGTAGCCAGGATTACAGCTGCGGGCCACCATGCCCAGCTAATTTTTGTATTTTTAGTAGAGACGGGGTTTCACCATGTTGACCAGGTTGGTCTTAAACTCTTGACCTCAGGTGATCCACTCACCTTGGCCTCCCAAAATGCTAGGATTTTAGGCGTGAGCCACCGCGCCTGGACAGACATTTCTTAAAACAAGACATACAAGTAGCCAACAAATATCTGAGAAAATGTCCAACACCATGAATCATCAGGGAAAATGCAAATTAAAACCACAACCTCAAACTTGTTAGAATTGCTATTATCAGCAAGGCAGATAATAACAAGTGTTGGTGAGGGTGTGGAGAAAAAGGAACCCTTACACACTATTAGTGGGAATGTAAATTAGTATAGCCATTATGGAAAGCAGTATGGGGGTTCCTCAAAAGAATTAAAAGTAGAACTACCATATGATCTAACAATCCCACTTCTGAGAATATATCAAAGGTGAGGAAATCAGTATGTTGAATAAATATATGCATTCTCATGTTCACTGTAGCATTGGAATCAATCTAAATGTAAATCATCAGATGAATAGATGAAGAAATGTGTTATATATATGCAATGTAATAAGGCTTAGCCTTAAAAATGAAGAAAATCCTGTCATTTGCAACAAGATATGTGAACCTGCAGGACTAAGTGACATAAGTCAGGCACAGAAAGAAAAATATCACATGGTCTTGTATATATGTGGAATCTGAAAAAGTTGAACTCACAGAGGCAGATACTAGAATGGTGGTTGCCAGGGGCTGGGGCAGGGGGAGGTGGGGGCAGGAGGAGATGATTGTCAAAGGGGGCAAAGTTTCAGTTAGATGGGATGAATAAGTTCTGGAGATCTATTGTACAGCACGGTGACTAGAGTTAATAATAATGTATACTTTAAATTTCCTAGGAAATTAGATCTTAAATGTTCTTATCATTAAAACACAAGTATATGAGGTGATGAAGGACAGGCATGGTGGCTTATGCCTGTAATCCTAGTGCTTTGGGAGGCTGAGGCAGATGGATCACTTGAGGTCAGGAGATCGAGACCAGCCTGACCAACCTAGTGAAACCCCATCTCTACTAAAAATACAAAAATTAGCCAGGTGTGGTGGTGGGCATCTGTAATCCCAGCTACTCTGGAGGCTGAGGCAGGAGAATTGCTTGAACCCAGGAGACAGCAGTTGCAGACTGCACTCTAGCCTGGATGACAGAGCAAGATTCCATCTCCGAAAAAAAAAAAAAAAATGAGGTGATGTGTATGTCAAGTAGCTTGACTTAATCATCTCACAGTGTAGTCATAGATCAAAACATTATATGTACTATCAATATTTGTAATTTTATTTTCAATTAAATCAAAAATCATCAATTTAAAACATTGAAAAAAAAGGATCTGTTATTAAGATGAGTAATTAGGAAGTTAAAGACAAACCAAAAAAAGGAAAAATCAGATTACTTCCAAAGAAGTAATGCTATTGGTTAGGTTAAATGCAAATTGACTTCAATACAAAATATGGTTTGTTGTCTTCTTGAGGAAAACTGAGCGAAATATAAGTGAATTGGGAACATGCTCTGGTTCTGTATAACTGAAGTCATTAGTTATATTCATGGGCATTGCATATTTTTATATGATATGAACTACAAATGAGGAAAATCAGGTCTTCAACTTGTAATAATTGATAATTACTAGTGGGAGAATATCCCAAAGGAAAAAAGAATAAAATTGGGAGACATGTTTTATGGTGATGTAACTTAATTTTCCTATTAGATACTTCAAAACACTTTGGAGCTTTCAAATGTTCTAAAACAATAGAAAAATAATCAAGTTCAAGATATAAAAGAAATAGAAATGGAAAGATCTATTGATGTTAACATGTATTTCCTGAATTTAGATTTTGTCCTTGGAGAACCTAGTAGAATCATGAATTTAATGGACTGTTCCTAAAGCTGTGTTTAATGATATCGGAATCATATATGTTGTCTACTTTCAGAGTTAGAACAATTTGTTTTTGTTACTAAGTTAATTAATTTCACCTTTATCTTTGTATTTTCTCAGGTCAGGGAATTTTTTATTTTATTTATTTATTCTTGTATTTTTCTTTTTTTTGAGGGGGCAGGAATTTTATTTAGAATAAAATGTTGCCATCGTGTCCTTGTGTATTAGTTAATCAATGGTGACTATTTACCTATCTTAATTTATGGACCATGTCTGTAAACTAGATCATGTCTCTTTGATCCTAACTATTATGCCATCATTGTAGCTAAATGATAAAGAAACCACCTGCATCAAGCATTGTGGTGAGGTGTAATTCTAGGAAAATTACTTTAGTTCTTCACAGAATGGGTATGAGGTGTAACGTGAGTACTTTTTTAATGTTTATAATTGATTTGTAGCCTAGAGTCATTATATATCAGCAATGATAATCAGACCTTAGTTAACTGGAGTGCTTAGCCATCTAACATTATGGTTGATTTCATTTTCTAGATGAATAATAGTTAAAAGGTAGCTGCTTTAGTTTAAACCCTTGTCACTGAAATTCTTCTAAAATGCTTTAATTTACTTTTCTATTGTGATCAGTTCCATATGCTAAATATATTTTCACCTCCAAGGGTATTATTTTGATCTAATTCCTTTTACATATTGATATTCACTTAGGAAGTAAGAAATTAAGTTGCATCTGTACAAACAGAATCCAACCATCCATCCCTGCTCCTCATCTATTATATGCCAGAGTATGCAATGAATGATAGATAAGCCAGCAAGTTTCTCGCCTCATGGAACTTTTATTGTAGTTGGGGATATAGACAACAAACAAGTAGTTAGTAATAAATGTACATTAGGAAACACAGGGTTTGCTAAAGATAACAGGGGCACTTGTGTTAGGCTGGGTAGGAAAGATTACTTTAAGGAGTTAAAATTGCGGGGATGAGAAGGAGCCTGCCACAGGACTAGCCAAGTCAAGATATTCTCGCCTCTCTCTTACGAGAACCCCTTTTTTTTTTAAGTTTCATTAGGCCCACATGGATAATCCAGGATAATCTCCCATCTCAAGATGTTTAATGTTATCGCATCTATGATGTTCCCCTTACTATGTAAGGTGGCGTATTCATAGGTTCTGGGGATAAGGACACTGACATCTTTGGAGACTTTTCAGCCTACCACAGGTGGTAATACGGAAGGAGAAAAGGGTAGACATAGTAGTGGTTAAACATTGTAGAACAAGTCAAGCTTTCTCCTGCTTCAGGCCTTTGCATTTATTGTTTGGTGTGACTGACTGAAAGCCTTCTCCTAGCAGTTGTGATTGGTACTAAATCTGGCCATTTCTTCATACTCATGTGAAGAATAAGCATTGGGTGTGGCATTTCAAATAATAACCCTATGTCCTATAGTTAGTAGGTCCATTCAAAGTAAGGAATCAGTAACAGGCTGTTTTTTGTTTGTTTGTTTGGCTGGGAAAAAGGGACTTTCTTGGCAGGACATTGGGCCAAGCCTGTAGAGCCGGAGTTGACTACTAGTGTTGTTTTGGTGGAATGGTAGTAGAAGCAACATAAGACTGCAGACAGCTTTAATCTTTCTGCCACTTGGACCCTGACTGGAGGGTGGTATTGAGAAGGTTGACATGGCTTCTGGAAAAGAGTGCCATGAGTTTTATCCTTGCCTCCTGAGGTGCAACACTGGGAGGGTGCTATAAGTTTGCTGATCTTGGCATAGGTGCTGCATTACATAGGCTGTTTATATTCTCTAGTTCTAAGAGTATTTTAGCGGATTCTGTAGGATTTTTCCTGTGTGAGATTACGTCATCTGCAAAATAAGATAGTTTTACTTTCTTCCTTTCCAATCTGAATGCATTGTATTTCTTTTTCTTGCCTAATTGCCCTGGACAGAACTCCAGTACAATGTTGAATGCAAGTGGCAAGAGCAGGCATCCTTTTCTTGTTCCTGATCTCAAGGCAAAGCATTTCAGTCTTTCACCATTATGTATGATGTTACCTGTGTTTTTTTCCTTGATACTCTTTTTTTTTTTAAAGTCAAGGTCTCTCTCTGTCATGCAGGCTGGAATGAAGTGACATGATCATGGCTCACTGCAGCCTTGAACTCCCAGTCTCAAGCAATCCCCCACCTCAGCCCCCTGAGTAGCTTGGACTACACACATATGCCATCATGCTCAGCTAAATTTTTTTGAATTTTAGTAGAGATGGGGTCTCAGTATATTGCCCGTGCTGGTCTCAAACTCCTGAGCTCAAGTGATCCTCCTGTCTTGGCCTCCCAAAGTGCTGCGATTACAAGCATGAGCCATAGTGCCTGGCTTTCCTTGATACTCTTTAACAGGTCAAGGAAGTACCCTCTGTTCCTAGTTTACTGACTGTTTTTATCATGAAAGAGTGTTGAATTTTGGCAAATGCTATTTCTCTGACTATTGACATGATGATTTGTTTTGTCACTTATCCCATTTATATGTTATTTGGTTATTGATTGATTAACAATTGACATTGATTTTTGTATATTGAACCAATTTTTCAACCCTTGGAAAAATTTCAGTTGGTCAAGTTGTATGATCCTTTGTATATATTGCTGTACTCAGTATGCTAGTATGTTGCTGAGGATTCTTAGGTTTATATTCATAAGGGATATTGGTCTTTATGGTCTGTAGTTTTCTTATGATGTTTTTGTTAGTTTTTGGTGTCAGAGTAACATTTGCCTCATAGAAAGAGTTGAAAAGTATTCCCTCCTCTCCTTGCTTTTGGAAGAGTTTGTGAAGAATTAGTACTAATTTTTCTTTTATTGTTTGGTAGAATTCATCATTGAAGCTCAAAAAAAGAAAACAAAGCCTGGGTTTTCCCCCACTAAACTTTAAACTCATTCTGCTGAATTTTGTGGTTGCCAGGCTGCTAGTATTTAGTTACTAATGAGGCTGTTGGTTTTCAAGCCTGGTAGAAGTGGATGATAATACGGCAAGTTAAGACGTCACAAAGCTTGCCGGTCTTATTAAAATTCAGGTTTTTTTTTTTTTTCTTGGATAAGAACTCATCAGTTACTGCAAGGCTTTAGTTAATTTCCAGAGTTTTCAAAAATTTGATTTTGAGAATTTTTGCCAGTGTTCTTGTTGCTTTTATGGCAGAAGGCTTTATTTCATCTTTTTTTGAGTGTGCTTATTACCCACATCTGTAATTTAAAATTCCCTATTAGCCCCGTTAAAAAAATAAAGAGGAACAGATGAGATTAATTTTGATTATATATTTTATTCAACCAAATATATCCAAAATATTTTCCTTTCAAAATGTAAAATTTGTATAAAATTAATAATTATTTTACTTTTTCTTATATGATGTCTTTCAAGTTTTATATGTAGTTGTACATTTACAGCACATCTTAATTTGGAATATTGCCATCAAAGTCTCAGTAGCCACATGTGGGCAGTGGCTATTGTAATGGCTAGAATAGTCTTAGAACACAGAAGAATGGGCTGATGCTTTGAAATTTCAGTCTTTTCTTTCTTCCTTCCCCACTCATGTTGAAAGTGAAAAATAATGTTTAACCACTACTATGTCTCTTTCCTCCTTCCATATTATTACCTGTGGTAGGCTGAAAATAGTCTCCAAAGATGTCAACGTCCTTATACCCAGAACCTATGAATATGCCACCTTACATGGTAAAGGGAACATCATAGATGCGATTAAATTAAAGATCTTGAGATGGGAGATTATCTTGGATTATCCATGTGGGCCTAATGAAACTAAAAAAAAAAAAAGATTCTTGTAAGACAGAGGCGAGAGCATCAGAATCATTACAATAGTCTCTCCTTACCTATGGGGAATACATTTTAAGATCTCCAGTGGATGCTTGAAACCATGGTTAGTACTAAACCCTATAAATACTGTTTTTTTCCTATACATGCATACCTATGAATAAATTAGGCACAATAATTAGGCACAATAATTGTGCCTAATTTATTCATAGGTATGCAGGTATAGGATTTGAACAATATGGTAAAATATTTGAACAATATGGCCTAATTTGAACAATGATAAAATAGAGCAATTGTAACAATATATTGTAATAAAAGTTATGTGAATGTCGTCTGTCTCAATATATCATTACAATGTGTACTATACTCACCTATTTCTAGATTGCAGTTGAAAGTGGAAAGTGAAACCACAGATTAGAGGGAAGTACTATAGTTTGCAATGTGATAATGGTAGCAAGAAGTTGAAGTGATTTGAGGAATGAGGTCACACGTCTAACAAATGCACTCAGCCTCTAGAAGCTTAAAGGGCGCGGTGGCTCAAGCCTGTAATCCCAGCACTTTGGGAGGCCGAGGCGGGCGGATCACAAGGTCAGGAGATCGAGACCATCCTGGCTAACACGGTGAAACCCCATCTCTACTAAAAATACAAAAAATTAGCCGGGCGTGTTGGCGGGCGCCTGTAGTCCCAGCTATTCGGGAGGCTGAGGCAGGAGAATGGCGTGAACCTGGGAGGCGGAGCTTGCAGTGAGCCGAGAGCGCCCCACTGCCCTCCAGCCTGGGGGACAGAGAAAGACTCCGTCTCAAAAAAAAAAAAAAAAAAGAAGCAAGGAAACAGATTCTCACTTGAGAGCCTCCAGAAGGAACCAGCTTTGTCGACACCTTGACATTAGCCCATGCGGAGTGATTTCAGACTTCTGACCTCCAGGATTATAAAATAATAAATTTGTCTTGTTAGAAGCCTAAGTTTAGGGGCAATTTGTTACAGCAGCAATGGGAAACCAATTCACCACCTTAGCAGGTGGAGGTGGCTACAGACAGTTTTGGTTTTATATACCATATGTATATACATGCATTCTGTGCAAATGAAGGTCTATATCAGTTCTGATTCAAACTTTACATTGCTGATGGAGTTGTACTCATTTTTAATTTCAGCAATTTTATATTTTAGGTGGATTTTCATAGGGACAGGGATTAACCCATTGTTGAGAGACAATTATAAGAAATTTCAGCCTTGCTCTAGAGTCTGTATTTTTTAAATACAGACTTTAAATACAGGCACTGTCTTCTTGGTGGGATAGTTATTTTCAGTTCAATCAGTTCTTCCTGAAACTGAACCACACTTACAGGATAGATGATAATTCAGATGCATTTTGAGGTTTTCTTTAAAGGAAGCTGCAGACACTTAGAGCATGATTTGAAATCATGTAAGTCATTGAGTCCTTTATGAAATGATGATTTCCTTTCCACCAGACAACTCTGTAATTCTTTTGTATCTTTGATTCTATTGAACTCAAGCCAGGTCACAATAGTAAAATGAGTACATTCTCCTTTTGCCTTCTGCTAAATCTGTAGGCCCAGTTTGAGTTTGAAATTTGTACTTCATTAAGTAAAGACGTACTTTTAAAATTCTGTGACTGTAGTTTCTGGTGCAGTATAGTCAGATATGTTTTGTCAGGTTTAATAATGCACTATCTTATCTTGTAAGCCCCTGAGGGAAAATCAGGTGCATCCATCTTTCAGTCTTTTAACTACAGAAGCTCTTGACTTGAGATATCAGCTCAATGAATCTGAAATTTAGTTTATTCTGATACACATTCTACTTCTGTATTTTCTAACTATCCCCAAGCTGTTGCAGATTGGTATGTAACGTCAGGAAAAAAACCATATTGGTCACTTCATCATATTATTTAATGAAACCGATGTAGAAGACAGGTTCAGAGCTATATTTAGAGCATAAGTTTTCTGTCAACGGAGGCTGGAATTAATGAGTTGCATTTTTGTTGTTTAAAAGTGTTGAAAACTTTTTTTTTAATTGTATGTAGTTGTATTTGGTAATGAGAATTTTTCTGTGTTTAAACCATACTTAATATTTTTATGGCAGCTTGTTAGGTCTTATTGTTGTCACTGTGAAAAAGTGAGTATTAACCATTTTTGTTGTTGTTACTGTTAAAAGTCTCAAGTTGAGTGTGCTTTGACACTCAGGAGGACTCACCTTGGTCTCTAAGTTGTACCTTGGTCCTTTACAACACCAGTGCTCAATGTTGGCTGCCCATTGGAATCACCTGTGGAGTTTTCAGAACTTCTGCTGTCTCTTTCCCATCCCCAGAGATTCTAATTTAACTGGTATAGGGCATGGTCTGTGTACTGAGGTTCTAAAAATCTCTCCGGATGATTCTGATATGCAGCAAAGTTTGAAAACTGCTGTCCCACAGAATAATTCATGAACTTATGATGTATAAAAGTACCAGTTTAAAAAAATGATTCCTGTGCCTCACACGCAAGCATTGAGATCCACTCAGTCTGGGGCAGGATTCAGGAATCTGCATTTTGGAGCAGCACCCCAGATAACTCTGATGCAGTAGACCCAGGGATTACAATTTAAAAAGAAGTGTGTTTTAGGGTAAACCTGCAAGGCGTGTCTCATATAGAGAGGCTTCTTGGATGGTTCCACTAATACTATCATTTGATACTCCTAAAATTAAATGGCATTGAAGTTTCCCCAAATAATTTTTAATCAAAACTGAAGTTGTAGCAACTTTCCTGGCTTGTCTGGGGGATAGTTCTGTAGTTAATGTCTTTGCTCTACAGGCTACCTCAGGACGGGGGACTAAAAGAACATACAGTGATGTAGAAAGAACTTTTTTTGTTTTTTTGAGATGGTGTCTCGCTCTGTCTCTCAGACTGGAGTGCAGTGGCACAATCTTGGTTCACTGCAACCTCCGCCTCCCGGGTTCAAGCAATTCTCCTGCCTCAGCCTCCTTAGTAGCTGGGATTACAGGCACACACTATGGTGCCCAGCTATTTTTTGTATTTTTAGTAGAGACGGGGTTTCACCATGCTGGCCAGGCTGGTCTTGCCTACTCCTGACCTCAGGTGATCCGCCTGCCTCAGCCTCCCAAAGTGCTGGGATTACAGGTGTGAGCCACCGCGTCTGGCCTAGACAGAACTTTAAGGCTTGATGACTGTGTGGATACAATGAACACAACTGAGGCAATGAGGATATGGACTAAGTGAATAACAGCAGCTTACCTGTGTAACTGGTAGTCTTTAGGAGTGTTTAGGAGCTCTTCATCTGAAGCCCTTGTCCTGAAGGGAAGTAGCAGCAGAGAGGGACATTCCAATGGCCATAGACATGAACCTCAAGTTAGACTCCACTGGTCACATATTGGTTCCAGAGTTTACATACCAGTCTTTTAAATCATATTCACTTCCCACAGATGCATTATGATGATGATGATGATGATGATTTGAGATGGGGTCTCGCTCTGTCACCCAGGCTGGAGTGCAGTGACATCATGGTCTCGGCTGACTGCAACCTCCGCTTCCCAGGCTCAAGTGATTCTCCTGCCTCTGCCTCCCAAGTAGCTGGGATTGCAGGTGCCCACCACCACGCCCAGCTAGTTTTTGCATTTTTAGTAGAGACCTCAGGTGATCCGCACACCTCAGCCTCCCAAAGTGCTGGGATTACAGGCATGAACCACCGTGCCCGGCCCTGTTGATGCATTATTAATCTCGGCACTTTGAAAAATGAAAATTTAAAAGCTAGCTTAGCTGTCAGTTGGAAAATATGCTGCGCAAAATGCTTAGATTCTGAAGTAGTTCTGTGGTGAAGGGCATTTGTTAAATTAACCAGAAGCTGTGTTTTATTACTGTACATGCAAATCATTTACACAAGTGATTGAAATGTGTAAGAGATATATAGAAAATACAGACAGTCTTATCTTTCAGTGTTTCTTCATTATGACTATAAAGTCTTCATTATGACTTTAGTTTCCTCATTCACTATGGAGCATAGTACTTTTTCACATCTTTAACAAAAGAAATTCATATTAGAAAAAAATGCCAAAATGATAAAAATGTATAATTTAATAAGTAAATTTTTTTTTTTTGCATTTCCACTCCCTAGTGATAACTACTATTAAAAGTTTGGTAAGTGTTTTAGAAAAAAAATTATATTTAAAGAACTCACAGGCTGGGTGTGGTGGCTCACACCTGTAATCCCAACACTTTGGGAGGTCAAGGCAGGCGGATCACCTGAGGTCAGGAGTTCGAGACCAGCCTGACCAGCATGGTGAAACCCCATCTCTACTAAAAGTACAAAAATTAGCTGGGCATGGTGGCACACGCCTGTAATCCTAGCTACTGGGGTAGCTGAGGCAGGTGAATCACTTGAACCTGGGAGATGGAGTTTGTAGTGACCTGAGATTGTGTCACTGCACTCCAGCCTGGGTGATAAAGCAAGACTCTGTCTTCAAAAATAAACAAACAAACAAATAAGTAAAAGAAAAAAACTCACTAATGAATGTTTCTTGAATTTCTTCCAGGGACATAAATAAATATTTTCTTTTAGTAGTATAATTGGCCATAATGTTGTGGCTTCAGATGAAAACTAAACTTTAGAATTTAGTTATGTCATAATGTAAACGTTGTCTGTATGAGAATTTTGTAAAAATAATTGCCTATTTAGGTGCATAGATAAATTTTGCACTGTTTAACGCTTGCCCAGTTCCTCTCCTTACACCCCCTTGTCTCTCCTATACTATATGCTTAATTGCTGCATCCATTTGTTTTTGGAGGTTCTGTAGTGTAGGTGCTGCTGATGGCAGAACTAGCCATGACTTACTTTACCATGTGTAGGGCAGGTGCTTTCAACCTTTATCACTGATTGTTTCTGAACTCTGCAAAATACACTAATTGAAAAGTCATGTTAGGCAGCACAAACGTACCCTATATGATGATAATATATCCTTGTTGGGTGAGTGAGATGCTGTTAATAGTTTGGATGCCTTAATAGTTTGGGTTGGTCTTGTCTGAATTTATATACTTAATTAAGAAATAGTGGAGAATTTAAATGTAAGGTAATTTTGCAGAAGTCATAGGAAAATAAAAGATAGGTTATTACTTATGCTAGTTTCCTTTTTTTTAATGTGAAAATTCTGAATTGCTTATTGAGAAGACTAAAGTTAAATATTCGATTCGCTTGCAGAAGAGGATGAACACGTGCTTCACCTGCTTTATCGCTGGATGGCACTGTGTGCTCTTGGACTGCCCTACAAATGGGATCTCTTTGGTGGTCAAAATGTTGTGTACTCATGTTTCTGGAGAAGGCTTTTTGTGTTCTTTTCTAATGTTTGTAATAGCGCGTGTTACTTGTTGTCAAGTACATATTACATTTTATATTGTACTTATTAGTAGGAGAATATTTTAATTTCAATGCAATGCAAATTTTTTTCCCTTATAAGGCAAAATCTCAGAGAGAGGGGGAAGGGAGAGAGACAGAGTGAGTGATTCGTGTGTGTGTGTGTATGTGTGTGTGTGTGTAATTAATTTTAAGCTTATTGTTGAATTAACTTCTCTCTCCATTTGGTAACTTTCCTGTATAGGCCTCTAGGGTGGTGGTTAGGAAAACCTTAGTCTGTCTCTCGTGTGTGTGTGTAATTGATTTCAAGCTTATTGTTGAACCCACTTCTTTCCATTTGGTAACCATCCTATAGGCCTCTAGAGTAGTGGTTAGGAGCATGGACTCTGGAGCCAAACTACATTGATTTAAATCCTCAGTATACTACTAAGTAGCTATGACCTTCAAGTAAGTCATGAAATGCTCTATGCTTTAGTTTCCTCATTCACTAAATGGGAATAATAATAGTGTTTGCCTCCAAGGATTGCTGAGGATTAAAATGAATTAATTTTTGTTAAGTTCTTATGGCAGTGCCCGTTACGTAGTAAGCACTAAATAAGTGTTAGCTCTATGACTATATTATTATTACCACTACCTTAGTTTCTCCTTTTTCTTCTCTTTCCTTCAATCTCTCTTCTGTCCATTTTCATCTTATTACTACATTCCTTAGCCATGCATGTCCTGCCCTAGGAGCCCATTGGTTGCAGCAAAGCCTGATTTTTACCTAAAGTGTTTACTTTTTGATAGTCTTGCAATTATGATGTCTTCCATTATGAAGTAAGAGTCTTACTTTGCTACTACTTTTTTTTTTTAAATTTCAATTAGGGTAATGTATGTGTTAAAATACTTCAACTAAAATTAAATGAAACATGCTGATGGCGTATTTCTTATTGTAAACATCCATGTGAAGCTTATGGATTCTGGCTGATCCTTAGACTAGGCAGAGAACTGAGATAACATGAATGTTCAGGAAAGACCTCTTTGGTAGTCAGCTGTGATGCAAATCTGATCATTCTGAGGAAAAGTACTCCAGTGCACATTGACCTCTTTCACTAAAAGAGATCTTGAGGTAACTGAGGTCCAGACCTTTAGCATTAAATTGGTGAAAATCAGTACACTGAAACAAAGCTCAACATGAATTAGTACAGCCAGCACATATTACTCACTACAGGTAAAACTGTTATTCTCTTTTCTTGGGTCTTGTTTTGTTTTTGGTTCTATCAAGAAACTCCTCTTGACTCTAAACTGCATCATTTCCTGAACTTTCTAATGTACTCTCAAGCATGTCCTATATACATGAAGGATGTCAAAACTCAGAGACGAGATTTTTTTCAAGATGATTCATAACAATGGTATTTGAATTTTGTCCCTGCCCAAAATTTATATTAAGAATAAGAAGACACATGATATTGTTTTCCTCCTTCTGTTTTTTAAACATAGCCCTTTTTTTTTTGCCTCATGTAACCTCAAAACATGTTCATGTCCTTCTTTTCCTTTCCCTTCCTTCCCTTACCGTCCTCCCTCTCTTCCTTGCCTCCTTTGTGTTTCCTTAACCTTTTTTTCTTGAAGTTAGCTACAAGCCATGCATGGATAAGTAACGTTGACCTTATAATTTGGGGACTAGGATAGAATTCCAAATACTTGTTATTTTTGAGTATCTTGATTAAAAAAAAAAAGAAGATCAGTCACCATGCTAAAAGTAGGCCCGAGGCTGAAAGTGAGGTTAGTGAGGGGAAGAGGAAGGAAGACAGATTTTTTAAAGTGGTGCATTGGGATAGAGACTTCTCATAGTTGCTCATATTGCATAGTTTTAATAGTGGAAGTGATTACTGCTAGGACAGTGTCAAGAAATACAAAACCCATTGATGGGAACTGTTTTAGGAACTTCCATTGGTCTTTGTTCTTTCCTCAATTTTGTCCTCTGTATTTGTTCTTAGGACCTTGGAAGTGGCTTTTGAACAATAATTTTCTTTTAGTGGGCAGGACTATGAAGTTCATGCCCCAGGGGAAGAGACTGATACGTGCAATCATTATTGTCGTGGGAAACACAGACCTATATATTAGAACAGGATACACTGCAGTCATTTGTGTAGGAATCCACTTAATGTGACTTGAAAGGGAATTTTCCTGACCACTATCATGTCTGGCTTCATGTTCAGACATTCTTTCTGAAATACTCATTTAATCAGAGGTTTCTCTTGTGAAGGAATTTTTTTTTTGGGTCCAGGTTTTCAAGAGTTCCGTCAAATATCCGTATAAGGTTTTTAGACAAATGGAAAAAACCTGCTTTTGAGAAGCAGTGATGGCTTTTTCACTAGAAATAAAAAATTCCAGGTTTTATAGTTTGTTTCTTAAAAATATATGATTAAATAATTATCTTCTCTTTTAAAAATTTTTTTTTGCTGACTTCTTACTTTGTGACTTGAAATGTATGTTACAGTCTTCTTTTGTGCTTGAATAACAATGGTTTGAACAGGAACAAAAAGGAATCTAAAGATGATATTTCAATTTGTCCAACAGTGTTCAATTTAAGCCTTTTATTTTTTAAAATTTCAAACAAGCACAGTGACTTGATTTTTTTTCCCTATGTTATCATCTAAGAGTGTGTTTTGAATGTGTGTTTTGACCGTAAACCAGGAGTTGCAAAGTCAAATGCTTAACTATGCCAGACGGGTAATTAAAATAAGTGAACTGAGTCAGACGAAAAACAATAGGAAATGGTGATGGATATGGACTGAAGAGCCCACATCCTGTCTGAGGAGAGAGTCACTACTCTCTCCAGCATGTGCAATCACGTGACATTGTGATCCCAGTGCAGTGGTGTGCTGGTAAATGTTTAACAACTGGCTCATTAAAACAAGAAAAACAACAACAACAAACTGTCACAGGTAGCATTTGCCAATTCTCATGGTGTAAACACTCCCACATAGCTAATTTCAAGTCTCTACTATGATTGTCACTGCACATGTTTATAAGGGATACTAATAATTGGCTCAATGAGCAAGTACAAGCAAGCTCCAGCACACCACTAGTCCCAGTGTAACCAGGTTTGCAATTTTTGAAGAAAACTGATTTTTTTTATGTAAAATCTGTTGGGTTTTAAAATACTATGTAGCCAAAAAAAAACACCCGTATTAATGAACTAAATCATGCTTATCAGTTGCCAATTTATAATCTCTGACAATAAACTGATAATACTTCTTGGAACTCTTATTAGAAATTAATTTTGCTATTTTATAGTCAAACTGCAGATGTCTAATCAATGGTTTCACCGGTGTTTTTTGGAATCAACAATTTTTT
The DNA here is from genome assembly GCF_009828535.3 of Hylobates moloch. NCBI lineage: Eukaryota > Metazoa > Chordata > Mammalia > Primates > Hylobatidae > Hylobates > Hylobates moloch. The sequence continues at coordinate 128,922,791 of NW_026652276.1, read as the reverse complement.
TATTTTTATTTTTTTACACATGAAAATGTACTGCTATCAACAGTGTTTTAATGTATGTTTAATATTGGTATAAGGTAAAAATTAGCAGTTTAGAAATTATTCTTTGATTAATTAGAACAGCCAGTATACTTGGAATTTCTAAAACTGACTAAACCTGGCTTGCCGTCTGGGGGGGAGTTGTTTTTCCTGGATGCATTATTTGTGTTAGTGAAAGATGGAAAATGTCAGTCTAATTTATTGAAATTACAAAATTGTTGTATAGCCAAACCGTAAGTAAGCTGTTTTGTGTGTATTCCCTTGGATGATATTTTTTAAATTATATTTTACAATTCTTCTTACTTTTGAGTATTTTTGAAGCACTTTTTACAATGTTACCCTGAAGTCATACAGACAAGGCTGTGAGGAGGTTAGTGCTATTTTGTAAACTTGACTCAAGGTACAGGACTTTGCTGTCCAAGGGAGTGTAATGAGGGCTGAGCTGAGACTGGGTCTCAGGCCTGTTGAATCAGGGTCCAAATTCCTTTTCGCCAGACTGCTGAGGATGTAAAAAAGATTAAAAAATTCTGCCCTCTTCAGAACTGTCTAGCCCTCCAATTGTGGTTAAAGGGTGAATGGAGGATATGGCTAAGATAACGATCATTGTTGGATGAATATAAGAATTGACATAACAAAGCAGAGTGCCTCCTTAAGGGTTTTATCATATTACAGTCTTCTCCCATATAAAACATAGTTGTGGGTATGTTAGAATGCAGATCATATGCAAATGTGCAGAATTAGGGACATATGAGTATATGGATATATGATATAGTATGTCATCAAAGGCTGATTGTGTTAGTTTACCTTTGAGGTCTCTTAGGGGTGATGTTGAAAAGCCCAAACATGTCTATAGCTTGCAGCTTAGATCGTAAAAGCCATCCAGTTTGTGCCATGTAGTCTGTTGATGAGGAGTTCTGACTGTAATGTAAGTTAGTGAATTTCTGAAATCAGTTTCCTTGATTTTATTCTCTGGTGAGATGCATTAGTAAGAACAGAGGAACAATTATCCAGGTGTTTGTGTGTGTAGTGGGATATTCTCAGTGTTCTGTTCCTGTGAAGTGATGGCCATACAGTATATTTAACAAAAGCATTTTGTATGAGTTTGGGGAGGGGGCAAGGAGGTGTGAAAATAACACAATTGTCATGCAAACTCATGTTTGAAGTAAGTCTTCTAGGCCTGTTTTCAATCATACTGTGTCCCTCAACTCATCATGTCACTGGGTATTATTATTATTATAATCTCAGCATATCGTCCCTCTAAGTCACTGAGTTTTATAGTGTTTAGTGTGTGTCTTTTACCCTAGGCTATTTTTCCATGGGGACAGAAAATTCATGTCTTTTCACCATTCTGTCTCAGCACTTAGCACGGTGCCTGAATGAAGTAATAAGTATTTGCTGAATGAAAACAATGAAATGTGCATACAAGATTTTTAAAACTTTCAAATAAAACAGCATTAATATATGAGAATATAAAATGTGTTTTCTCTCACTTGCTATTCTTCAGATTGTTTTTTAAATCACTGAGTATGTTTAATTAATACAGCAATCCTTTGCATTATGTACCTGTATTCTTTACATGAATTTTTGCTTGAAGTGTAAACACGTAACACGTATTTTACCTGCTGGATCATTTGGTCACTGAAATCATGCATTTCTTGTCCTATTCCACACCTGGCTTTGCACCTTTCCCTGGAACTCCCATGAGATAGATCACTTTAAGAAGAGTCATCAGTAAAGAACTTCATCATGTACTGTGTAGTCTAGTGAGTCTCCCCTGTTATTTTGGGAACCATTCCACAGAAGCTCAAGAGAGCAGTGCAGTGCGACATGGCCAGAGAAGGACTGTGCCAGCTGTGCAGTGGATCATACAAGTAATCATCAGATTCACCATTACATTCTGGGATTTTGGTTGATTAGAATGATCAGATGTAGGGAGAGTGTCTAAGTTAATTTATTTTGATTTCATGCTGGGGCTTGGTTCATGAGCTTGTGATATGTCGGGTAGCTCTGTTACTTAATAGTTCTAAGAAAATGCCTGAAATTCCACTAAGAGAGCTTCATTCCTTTAGCTGTAGAGAAAGCTTTTGAATCTTTATTAATTTTTTATTAAAGTCTGTGTAGCCCTGGAAAGGGCAACATCATGAATAACCTTTACTTGATTCCATTTTTGGTGATGTGGCTGTGCATTTCCACTGTTGTTCTATTTCTTTCCTCTTTCAGTGCCAAACTTCATATGTTATTAGTATTTGAGGTTTCTGCTTCCTACCCACTAATTATTTTCTTAATGCTTTGCATTAGATCGTACACTCCCATCCTGCTACTGATAATGCCTTTGATATACATTCAACACCCTTCCTTCTAACACTCTCCTCCTTTGGCCTTTAGACACCACACCACCTCTTATTCTTCCCACCTGTTTTTTTTGTCCCCTCGTTGGTTGACTCCAGTGGTCTGCCCTTGTCCTCTGCTTTCCCTCCAATTATCCAGTCTAGTCATCCACTTCAGTGGCTTTACCCTTGTGTTAGTTTTCTGTTGCTGCATAACAGATTATCAGAAATGCAATATGAAAGGTGCCTTCCAACAACACAAACTATGATTTTATAGTTTCTATGTGTCTGTTGTCTGGTAATGGCTTAGATGGAGTCTCTGTTCAGGTCTTAAAAGGCTGCCATTCAGGTATCTGCTGGACTGAATTTCTCAGCAGGACCTCAGAGGTCTTTTCCAAGCTCATTTAGATTGTTGGCAGAATACAGTTTCTAGAGCTCATGGAGGTTGTGGGTTTCAAGGCCAACAGGAGCATGACTCTCTGAGCTTCACCTTCCTTTAAAAGTTAGGCCAGGCCCACTCAAGATAATCTCTTTTTTGATGAATTCATTATTAACTGATTACAGACCTAATTATGAGAGTGACATTGCATTGTACAGGATGTATATGCCAGAGGATGGGACTCTTAGTGGCCATCTTAGAATCCTGCTTACCCCAAGCCTCAGTGTAGATGGCCAGTAAGTATTCATGACTGTCTCTCATCATTATTCAGGGCTCCAGTGGGTGGATGGCAACCACTCATAGGCATCTCCACCTGGACATCCTATCGACACCTTTAAATAAATACCCCTTCCCCAAACAAACAATCCCACTCTAACCTAGCATATTTCTTCACCAAGAAAGCCGTTTTTTTTCTTTTTCTTTTTTTTGAGATGGAGTCTTGCCCTGTCACCCAGGCTGGAGTGCAGTGGTGCAGTCTCGGCTCACTGCAACCTCTGCCTCCCGAGTTCAAGTGATTCTCCCATCTCAGCCTCCCGAGTAGCCAGGACTACAGGCGCCTGCCACCTCGCCTGGCTAATTTTTGTGTTTTTAGTAGAGACGGGGTTTCACCATGTTGACCAGGCTGGTCTTGGACTCCTGACCTCAGGTGATCTGCCCGTCTCGGCCTCCCGAAGTGCTAGGATTGCAGGCGTGAGCCACCTCGCCCGGCCAAGAAAGCCGTTTCTATAAAGTAAATTCACATTTCTTGTAAGTTCTAGGCTAAAAACATTGGAACCCTCTTTGTAACTTCTTGTTTATTCCCTACAGTCTGTTCCCAGGACTTGTGATTCCATCCTTTAAATGTCTCTCAGATTTGCCATTTCTTCTCTTTTTTTTTTTGAGATAGAGTCTTGCTCTGTCACCCAGGCTGGAGTACAGTGGCGCGATCTTGACTCACTGCAACCTTCGCCTCCCAGGTTCAAGGGATCCTCCTGCCGCAGCCTCCTGAGTAGCTGGGATTACAGGCGTGAGCCACCGCGCCTGGCCCGTTCTTCTCTTTTGCACTGTCCATACCTTACAAAGACCTGTGCAAGTTAACTTATTGCCTTGTGAGAAAGGGAAACAGTCTAAGGAATGCCTACATGCATTATATTCCATACTTCCATCGTTTTGTGCCACCTCTCTCCCCTTTTTGAAGGGGATAATACATTATTGAATGGTGTTGGCTCATGCCTGTAATCCTAGCACTTTGGGAGGCTGATGCGGGTGGATCACTTGAGGTCAGGAGTTTGAGACCAGCCTGGCCAACATGGCAAAACCCCGTCTCTACTAAAAATAAAAAAATTAGCCAGAAATCGGCTAATTGAACTCGGGAGGCAGAGGTTGCAGTAAGCTGAGATCGTGCCATTACACTCCAGCTTGGGCAACAGAGTGAGACTCCATCTCAAAAAAAAAAAAAAAAAAAAGAATGATGTTGAAGAAACAGTAACAAAAGAGCACCAGGACACAATTGGAGAAAGTCCTAGAATAACCAGAGAAAGGATGTGAAGCCCTTCCCAGAATGAATCACTCCTATGGAAGAAACAGCCCCTTGGGCTCCATGAAATAATGAAAGAAATCTGTAGAAGTTAGAAGGAAGTAGCCTTTATTCAACTTGTTTGCTTTTGATATGCTTAGTGCTATCTCATGGAACCCATTGGTCACCCCATTTACAACAGACTCACCCCACTCTCTATTCCTAGGCCCATTCTTTTTTTTTAAATTTAAATTTAAATTTTTTCATATTTAAATTTATTTTTTTATTTCACTAGGTTTTGGGGGAACAGGTGTGTTTGATTATATGAATAAGTTCTTTAGTAGTGATTTCTGATATTTTGATGCACCCCATCACCTGAGCAGTGTACACTGTACCAACATGTAATATTTTATCCCTCACCACCCCCCACCCTTTCCTGCAAGTCCCCAAAGTCCAACGTGTCATTCTTATGTCTTTGCATCCTCATAGCTTAACTCCCACATATGAGTGAGAACATTGGATATTTGGTTTTCCATTCCTGAGTTACTTCACTTAGAATAATAATAATAATAATAATCCAGGTTGCTGTTAATGTCATTATTTCATTCCTTTTTATGGCTGAGTAGTACACCACATAAACAGAATTAAAAACAAAAACCACATGATTGTCTCAACAGACAGAAAAAGCATTTGACAAAATCCAGCATCCCTTTGTAATTATGATTAAAACCCCAAGCCAATTCTGACTTCAGGGAGGGTTTGCTATTTCTTTTCTCTACTCATCCGTGGGTCTTTAGCATCATCATGCACTCAATTTTAGCCCCACAGTGTCTTGCTCCCTGAAGATTCCCTCATTGTTCCTTAAGCCACCTTTCTTCCTTTCTTCATCCTGAATACGGGGCCTTAGTCCCTGACATTGTTTCCTAACTCAGCCTCTAGGTTTATCCATCTGGTATGTGGGGAAGGAACAAGTGGGCTTGGGCTTTGTCACTTCAGTGGGCAGAGCCACTGAACAAGGCAAATTTCAGCCTGACCTCCTCATTCTGTGGAGATGCTTTTCTACTATTGTAGCTTTCTGTGGGAATTGTACCTAACTTTCCTCCTTTTCTCTTGAGCATTTCTTCTTTAAATTCTTCAAATTAGAGGAAAGCAGTGTTATTCATTCATTTTTGAGTTTAACTAATAGTTACTGATTGCCTACAGTGTGTCTTGGGAGTGTTCCTGTTGTGGAGAGAGAGCAGGAAACAAATCAGACAAATCCTTTGCTTCCTGAAGCTTGCATTCTAGCAGACAGAGATCCAGAAGACAAAATGACCCATCTGAGTGAATGATAGAAGAGTTGACTGAGAGATGACATTTCAAACCATAATCCCTCCTCTTCTACTTTTTTTCTCATTGTCTCCATCTCGCTTAGAACTCCACATCTTCAATTATTCTTTTCTCTTGTATATGTAGATGAACTCCAGTTATTTTTTTATTTTTATTTTTTTTGAGACAGGGTCTTGCTCTGTTTCCTAGGCTGGAGTGCAGTGGCATGATCATAGTTCTCTGCAGCCTCAATATTCTGGGCTCAAACAGTCCTCCCGTCTCAGTCTCCTAAGTAGCTGGTTCTGCAGGTGCACACCACCATGCCTTGGCCTCCCAAAATGATGGGATTATAGGCATGAGCCACCGTGCCTGGCCAGTTATTTTATTTTATTTTTTTACATGCTCAAAAAGAAAACTTTTATTCTTTCTGCTCACCAGCTTAAGCTATGGTCCAGTATCTCTCCTCTCCTTTTTACACAAGCTCTGAGATACCCCTGTGGCTGTCACATTGTTTTCGTTCATTCCTTTGCCCCTGTTAATCTGGATTTTGTCCTTGCTGCTTTGTTGACACTGCATTTTGAGAATCATCTGTGATCTCCTGGTCATTAAATTTAATAGCTTGTCTCAGTTTTTATTCTCAATACTTTTCCAAACATGTGACTGTGACCACAATATTTTCCTACTGGGAAGGCCCTTTCCCTTGTTTTTGCATGACTAAATTCTCTTTATCAAAAAATGTTAGCTCGAATGCCACTTTTTATCCCTTCTTGATTTCTTAAAAAAGTCTCTTGTAGCATTGATCATTTCTATTCTGAATTATAAATAATAAATTAACCTTTCTGAGAGATGAAACTGTTTTACTGATTTTGGGATCTCCCACTATACTTACCAGATTGCTTTGCATATAATAATTACTTATTAAATATCTGTTAAATGCATGAAGAAAGTAATAAACACAAGTAAGTTTCATGTCATTTTTAGAACTTTTCAAAACTAGAGTTGTAGAATAATGTAATATTATTCTACAAGCAGAAATATTTTGAATATCTGTTATCTAAAATGTAAAAAAGTATTTGAAGAAGACACTTGAAACTGAAGACTTGCTATCACAGGAATAAATAAGCACACCCTGTCATTAAAGGTTTTTTTTCTACATTTCCACTTACTCATCACATTTTGTTTAGTTGTTCATAACCACTCTTTGAGTCATGTGATTGACTGGGTCAGTGGTTCATGGTAAGAAATATGTTTGATGTATTATTCTCAACTTGCTTTTGAAATTCTGTCTCTTTGCTGTCTGGTCTTACCTCTGGCATTTGATATCCAGTTTCCTCATATGTCTGATTTTTATTCATATGGATTGGGAAAATTACTCTCAGTATAATGTGGATCTGTTTTTCTTTTGAGTTCATAAATAAAATAAACATCAATATGATTTGACCATTGTTAATGATAATTCAGAGGAATGGGTAATAGGTATGTTCCTTTCATTAAGTTAAAAAATGACTATGAAGAGAATAATTCCATTATGTGTTTTTTCTTTGGTAAGTAAATAAAAGTAGAGATTTTAAAACTATTTAACAACTCTACTGGTTTTCAGTGTTTACAGGTAAAATATTTATGGGTTGAAGTTTATTTCTAATTACATTACAGTGAAGCCAAACCATATTTGCAGCAAAGCAGAAAACTTTGAATAAGTACTGCATTATGTATTATGTAATAATTAAGGTCCAATTTATCTGTAGAGGTTCACCTAATTGGAAAGGATGCTCAATCACTATTTTTTCTTTACCAAATAGTAAGTTCCAGCTAAACTTTTCCAGGTTCAGGGCCACTCAGAAATTTTGAGAGAAGTCTGATTCTGTATCTAATTTAGTATAGAATGCCAGAAACCAGGCTAGGTGAGTTCAGACCCTGGCTTGTCCACTTACTAGGCATATAACTTTGGGCAGATTATCAGACTACTCAGTGCTTCAGTTTTCTTATCTGTAAAATGGAGTCATCGTAGTACCTCTCCCATAAAATTATGATGAGGTAATTCATGTAAATGAGATAATTCATGTAAAATGCTTAGAACAGTGTGCAGTAAGTGTTAGCTTTGATCAGTTGTAAATACTAGAAACTGATAAATGTGGCGCAGATGGGTAGAATACTGATTCTCCTTTTAACATGGCATGGACAATATACCTTGTGTACTCTGGAGTCTTTTTTCTTCCTCAACCCTAGTTATTCTGAAAAAAATCTCTTCACCTTATGGTGTGAGGGACAAAGTGAAGCAAGTTAAATTGCAAAGGGAATTTGACATGTAAAGTAACAGTATTAGGTTAAAAAGAGAGATGCCAGAAACTCGGAATCTCTCCCTGAGGCGAGGTCAAATTTTTCTTCTTGAAAGTTGTGTTTTCTACGAATGCTAGCCCCTTCATTTCTCTTTTAGCATTTTTTCCCCATAAGATATTTTGTAGTTAGTAAATGAGTGATGTTGAGCAGAAGGACATGAGAATTTATTGATTTAGTTAACAGTGTGTTTTCTAAGTAAGTACAGGTGACAGTGGAGGACTTCTAGTCCATTCCATTGATGTAGGGGGACTTGCCTGGAATATAAAATGTGAAGCCAAGGATGCAACCAAAGATACAAACGTGAAGCTACTTACTACTCGGGTGAAAGGGGCAGGGAGCAGAAAGGCTGAACAGAGAGGAGTTAGTGGCTTAGGGATGGTGTAGAGAGTACAGTGACCTACGTTTGGGTCAGGATTTTTCCGTTCGTCAACTATGAGACCTAGACAACATACTTAATCTCCTTGGTCTTTAGTTTTTTCTTATAAAATGGGAGTTGCAATGTGACTTAATTTGCTTTCATTCGTTGCTTGTTCATACGCCATAATGACCAGGTGATTTAATTATAGAAATCAATGCCTTCCTATGACACTTAGAATAATATCTCAGATCCTTACCCAGGCCTGCAAGGACCCGTATGATATGGCCCTTGTACACTTTCCTGACCTCATCTTGTACTACTGTCTCTTTTACTTACTAGGTTCCAACTACAATGGCTCTCTCTCTGTTCTTCACTGTATGTAAGCTTTTTAGCATATTAAAGTCTTCTAACTGGTTGATCTCACTGCCTAGAAAGATTTCTTCTAGGCTGGGCACAGTGACTCACGTCTGTAATTCCAGCATTTGGGAGGCCCAGGCAGGTGGATCACTTGAGGTCAGGAGTTCGAGACCAGCCTGGCCAACCTGGTGAAACCCTGTCTCTACTAAAAATACAAAAATTAGCTGGGCATGGTGTCGTGCACCTGTAATCCCAGCTACTGGGGAGGCTTAGTCAGAAGAGTTGCTTGAACTTGGTAGGCAGAGAGGTTGCAATGAGCCGAGATTGTGCCACTGCACTCCAGCCTGGGCAACAGAGTGAGACTCTGTCTCAAACAAAAGGAAAGATTTCTCCTAGATTTTCACAGGCCTTCTCCAGGTCTTAAGTTAAATATAACATCTTCAAAGAGGCCTCTACTAAACCCATTAGTTTAAAAGAGCACTCTCTGTGATTCTGTTGCATTTTCTTCACAGCACGAACCATTTCTTGATATTTTCTTGTATATGTCTGAATGTAGCTTACCCTAGAATGTAAGCTTCATGAGAGTAGGACTATGTCTTTCTCCTTCCATGCTGTATCCCCAGTATCTAGAGCAATTCCTGGCACATAGTAGGTGTGATATCAGTGGTTTTTTTTTTGTTTTTGAGATGGAGTCTCATTCTGTTGCCCAGGCTATAGTGTAATGGCTCTATCTTGGCTCACTGCAACCACCGCCTCAAGCGATCCTCCTGCCTCAGCCTCCCATGTAGCTGGGATTATAGGCACTCACCACCATGCCCAGCTAATTTTTGTATTTTTAGTTGAGATGGGGTTTCATCATGTTGGCCAGGCTGGTCTTGAACTCCTGACCTCAAGTGATCCACCTGCCTTGGCCTCCCAAAGTGCTGGAATTAGAGGCATGAGCCACTGCACCTGGTCTATATCAGCTTTTAAATAAAAGTATGGAATGAATAAGGTGCTGATTGATACTGAAATAAATATTTGCTCTTTACCCTAAAACTGCTATTCTCTTTATGCTTTCCTATAAGACTGGGAAAGGAAATAGGAAGATGAGCCCAGAGCATCTTACATTGTCCCAAAGTAAGGGAGTGCTAAAAACAAAGCCCACACAGTGACATGTGGTATGTGAGAGGGACACAGTTACCAATGGAGAGAGGTCCTAATGGCCAAAACTGGAATAATTTGATCAACAACAAAAAAGTGCTGTTGAATTATAACCAAAAAAGTATTAAAAAAAAAAAAAACCACATGACCATGCTGATTTAAATAAATGATTGAATAAATAAATAAATAAAGGGAGACAAATGTGTGCCAAATTCTAAATAATTATGTAGATACTCCACCCTCCAGAAGCAGGACCATAACTTTCTACCCCTTAAGTATAGGCTCATGTAGTGACGTTCTTCCAAAGAGTACTGTATGGAAAGGGGGAGGAAAAAAGAGTAATCTTACAGCAGAGAAAACTGACAAACACTACCTCAGCCAGGTGATCAAGATTGATTGTTGACACTGTGTATCTTTAATATGGTATGTTGAAAATGGTGCTTTTCTTTTATGGTCTTTCTTTTAAAACCTCATAACTCCAGTCTAATTATGAGTAAAACATCACAAAAATCCCAGTCAAGGAAAATTCTACAAAATACCTGATCAGTTTCCTCAAAACTTTCAGTGCATAAAAAATAAGGAAAGTATGAGGAACTGTCACAGAGAAGAGGAGCCAGGATGACTAAATCCGGAGACAGGATGACTAAATACAATGTGGTATCCTGGTTGGGATCTTGGAATAGAAAAAGGATATGAAGTGAAAAGTCAGGAAATCTGAGTATGTGGGTTTTAGTTAATAATGTGTCAATATTGGCTCTGTAATTGTTAAGAAGGCACTCCACTAATGTAGGATGGTAATAACAGGGATACTGGATGTGGAGTAGATGGGAATTCTCTGTACTATCTTGGTTTTTCTATAAATTGAACACTGTTCTGAAATAAAAAGTTTATTTCAGATAAAATTCAAATAAAATGTTATGAATATTTTTCCACATGATGCTATATTGTTTTGTTGTGTCATTTAAGTGCCTATTCATCTTCTATTGTTATATACAGATGTCATAGCTTATTTAAAACCACCCATTCTTGGGCATTTAAATTGGTTCTAGTAGTTTGTACCTACATCTTTGATCATCCCTTTGGTGATAGAGGAAGGACTGTTTTTGCATGGAAACTTTATCTTCTCTTGTTTGATATTATTTCTGATTTCTTCTCTTATCTCTGTTTCCCCTTAGGTTAGGACTTTAAATACTTTCTATAGGCTGATGAGTCCTGCCTAATTGATTATATCACAGGCATCTCAAATTCAACACATTCAGAGGTGGGCTCTTATTTTCTTTCTGCTTCAATTACTTCTCTCTCTGATTTCCGTTTTTCTGTTAAGGCTGTCATAGTTTACCCAGATATTCAGCAGGACTGTGGGAGTTAAGTTTGGTTTCTCCTCTCTGTCACCATTCTGTCTGCGTCCTCTGCCCATGCAATCTTTCACATGCTGTGTCTGTTCTGTTCTTAAAATATATCTTAAACTCATGATTTTTCCATGTCTACTGCTACCAACCTTGTCTGAGCTATCTATCATCAAATTATGCCTGGACCTTTACAATATCCCTAACAGTCCCCTTTCTCTCTTGCCTCTTTTTAGTTCATTCTTTGAATATAATTACAAATGGGGGATCCCTATGGGTTTTAAATAGAAGAATGATGATACAATTTGTGATTGTTCTGAAATGATCATTCTGCAAGATGAGAAAGAATGGCTCCTTACCATTACTCCAATGACTGGCATGCTGTGGCCTCTGTCTACCTTTCTCTTTCATTTCATTTCAATCTCTTTCTCGCCATGGTTTAGTTATATTTGTCTTCTTTCAGTTTTGTTCTTTCTCTATGCCAACCCCTTTCCTGCCTTTGAGCTTTCACACATGTTACTCTTTGTTTTCTAGTTTTATCTTCCATCTTCTTTCCCCATGACAGGTCCTATAATTCTTTGTTTAGTTATTTTCTTTACTATTCCAAAGAAGGCAAGACTATATCTTTTTCATTTCCTTATGTATACTTAGTACCTAGCATAAAGCCTTACACATAGCAACACTCAGTAGTTGCTGAATAATTAAACAAGTAGTAATTACCATTTTCATTCATTTGTTAAAAAATAGTGTTCGGGATCTGTGTTAAGTGCTATGGAAACACATAAAGGGTTTAAAATAAACCTTACCTTGAAATAGCTCCTAATTTAAAAGGAGGGATAGGAGAATATATAAATAATATTGTAGCATGGAGGAAGGCAATGTTGTTGGAGTAAAGTTCTGTTATTAACCACCTGTATGTCCTCACATAAGTTTTTTTTTTTTTTTTTTTTTTGAGTTGGTCTTGTTGCCCAGGCTGGAGTGCAATGGCGCGATCTTGGCTCACCACAACCTCTGCCTCCTGGGTTCAAGCGATTCTCCTGCCTCAGCCTCCCGAGTAGCTGGGATTACAGGCATGCGCCACCATGCCTGGCTAATTTTTTGTATGTTTAGTAGAGACGGCGTTTCTCCATGTTGGTTAGGCTGGTCTCGAATTCCCGACCTCAGGTGATCACCTGCCTCAGCCTCCCAAAGTGTTTGGATTACAGGCATGAGCCACTGCGCCCGGCCAAGTTATTTTTATTCTGTGTTCCTTTATGTATCCATTTGGATATTAAGGAGTTTGACTAGAATCTTGTAAGGCTTTGCTTCTCAACTCTGGTGTGCCATTAATACTACGCTGGTGAAATTATTTTTTTCCAAGTTTCCATCCCTGAAAAACCTGATTCATTTGGTATGGGGTGGGTTCTACGAATTCCATAGGTGACTGGGGGGATGCATGGATAGGTTAAGGAAGTAGTGACCTAGCTCCTTCCAGCATTGACATCTTACAATTCTAATTGTGGTACAAGGAAGACTGTGAAAGTGCAGTAGAAATCAGATAAATTAAGTGTTGTATTCATTCAGGGGCAGGAAATATAATCTCTTGCTTGCTGGCTGGGATTGGGACTTAATGGAAAAGATGATGTTGAAATAGACTTTGAAGAATAGGTGGAAATGTGGGCAGGTGGATGATTGCATGGTTGGTGTTCAGTTCACCTTAGCTGTAGGCCAGAAGACATGCAAGGGAAGCGGGGGAAAATGACCCGTTTTGATGCAGTGGACCATCGTTCTAGTCTTTTCTCATTGTACCTGTCACACTTGGTTGTCCTTTTGGAGATGAAAGATTGTATTATTGCAGCTTGATCCTCATTCGGTGGAAGTGGAGCATGTGGTGACAGACACCATGGGACTGCTTTGAGAAATAATTGGGCATATTCTTCTCAAGCCTTTTGGGGCTTTGCTCTTTGAGATCCATTTTGACCACCCCATTGGTTTTCTGGTTAGAAGCAAAGAATATCAGGACCTACTCTGTTATCTAAAATAATAGTTTGCTGTCAGAATGATTATTATTAAACCAAAGTTGGCTTTTTTGTTTAGATGAAACCATAAAAAGGCAACATTCTGAGTAAATTATATAGCATCCACTTGATGAAATAATAAGCCTAACTTTAGGGAATGAAAGTAATGATCTAATGCAGTATTTAGAATGCATATACAGTATATAGTTATTAACCAAAAAGTCACATCCTGCATTCTTTTAATTTGTGCAAAATTTGTCATTAATTGCCGAGGAAACCTCTGATTTTTTTCATACATAATCACATCATAGCTATTGACTTTCTCTCCCTTCTCCTGCCTTAAAATACATCCCTGTAAATAGTAGATTACTTTCAGATTGGTAATATCCCCTTTAAACATTGAGTTGCTAAGTTTAGCCATGTTGCTCTCTTTCTTAAAAAATAGAATTCTTTTTTCCCCAACTTTGCCTTTGAGTTGTTACTGACAAATCACACTTTGGTTTTTTTGTTTGTTTGTTTTTTGCTTTTTGTTTCTTTGAGACTCTGTTGCTGAGGCTGGAGTGCAGTGGCGTGATCACCGCTCACTGCAGCCTTGACCTCCCCAGGCTCAGGTGATCACCCCACCTTTCTTTTTTTGTTTTGTATCTTTAGTAGAGACAGGGTTTTGCTATGTTGCCCAGGTGGGTCTCGAACTCCTGGGCTCAAGCGATCCACCTGCCTCAGCCTCCCAAAGTGCTAGGATTACAGGCATGAGCCACCGTGCCCGGCTCACACTTTGTTTTTTCATGGCAATTGGCTTAAAATTTTATTTAATCCTTCTGCCCAATGTGAGCGTGCTAATTCTGAAATGCTTTTTGTTTTCATTAACTACCACTATATGGAGGAGGAAATGTATATAGTATTCTACTTGCAAACAGTTTGAGAGGTGAGTTCTGATTCTTCATTCAAACTCATTCTAAATGGAGCAGGGTCAGAAACACAGAAGTCAAAAATTGAAAAGAAAGAATAAGATAGTGGGTAAGGAATGAGGCAGCCAAGCTGATATCCAGCCGGGAATCCAGTCTTTCCCTATCCCTGGCAACTATCTTAGATCAATTTAGGATTTATAAGTTGGCCTGTGATCATCCAGCCACCTCACCACCTCATGCAGCCCTTGATGATGGTGGTCTATTGACTTTGAAATTAGAGAAGTAGAAATAACAAGACTTTTGTGATATACTACTTGCACAGAATAACCTTTACTAATTTGAATTCTTGGCCTTCAGTAGCAACAGAGCCCCTTAGAGAGTGACGTTCGCCATGATTTATTTGAATGAAAAAATAAATAAAAAGAATAACAACATAGCTAGATCTGAAAAGAGACCTGAAAAGTCAGAAAATGTCTCCAATTTCAGGAAGGGGTGTCATGGGAAAATAACTCCTATTGCATCCCTTGTGTCTTTTTTTTTTTTTTTTTTTTAAGACAGAGTTTTGCTCTCGTTGCCCAGGCTGGAGTGCAGTGGTGTGATCTCAGCTCACTGCACCCTCCGCCTCCTGGGTTCAAGCGACTGTCCTGCCTCAGCCTCCCAAGTAGCTGGGATTGCAGGCATGTGCCACTATGCCTGGCTAATTTTGTATTTTTAGTAGAGATAGAGTTTCTCCATGTTGGTCAGGCTGGTCCCAAACTCTCAACCTCGGGTGATCCACCTGCCTCGGCCTCCCAAAATGCTGGGATTACAGGTGTGAGCCACTGCTCATGGCCCCTCGTGTCTTTTTATCTGCCAGATTGTTAAGAGGAATAATAGAGCCCGAAGTGTATACCACATTTGCCTTGTGAGCACATTGAAGATTATTTACTATTTTGCAAATTGTGTTTTGTGTTCATGCTGCCTGGGTGGTGTTGCAGGACTGCTTCTGCTTCATCCAGAGCACTTGAAATATTATCTGCTTACATATTTATATATTAGGATTTCATGTATTATTTGGTTGAATATGAGAGTTCTGCTTTTTAAAAAAAAAAATTGACAACCTTTGGTTTAGCTGAAATGCCCAAGACTTTATAGAGAATGTATCAGAAGATCAAAGAAGGTAAATTATATACCCACAGTCATGGAACTATTTAGAGGTCGACAGAGATTAGAAACCATGCAGGTTTCAACCGTCCATGTCTGGACTTCCTATCCAGGGCATTTTTGCTACAAAATGTTGATTTGATTTTCCATTTTGAAAGACACAGAAGTGATCTGTGAAATGGTGATTAGCACTAGGCGGCCCCAGGCAGCCCTGGAATGCTCCATGGTTCAAATGCCCAAGACCAGATGGAAGTCCAGAAGTGGATGACTCAAAGTTTATTAGTTTTGCCACCTGGGCTGTACAGCCAAACCAGCAGCCACAGGCAGTTCCAATTTTGACAGAGCAGTAAATGAACATAAAAGTGAGTTTAAGTCTCAAGAATAAAGTAAAGGAGAATGGCTGCAGCAGCAAGGTGATTCATCCAGGCTGAGTTCTATTGATACTTCTTGTAGGAAGCACAGCTGCTGTACTAGGTAGGGGGCAAGAAAAGGCCTGAAAAATCATGCCTTGAGTTATTCCAGGAGCCAATCTCAATTTGGGGTATGTTTTAATGACTGGCTTGGTAGGTTTTCCAATCGCATCTGACGATCTAGAAAGGGAAAAACAAGCCGATGCTATATCATGATTATGTCATATGGCCTGAACCACTTTTTATTCTTTTCTGGAATCCATGGAAAATCATTTGATCACCTCCTTTCCATAGTTCTGTGGTGGTGGAGCCATAAGTATTCATTGGAACATAAGATCCTTGTGGCAGATCACCAGGAATCAATTCATTATCTTCATATTATTGTCATATTGAGTTGAACTATTGTAGATTTGTCAAGATCTGTCCATGAAATACTACAGTGGTCAGAAATTGGCTTTAAGGTTTTGGATGACCCCTTTAATAGATCTGCAGTTCTCAAAAATTGAATTGAGTATGACAGTGAGCACATGGGGCTAGGAACAAATTGGGAGAGGTACAGTAATGTTTGTTTAAATGAGGATGATTCACTAATTAATTTTAAAAAGTCAAATAATCTTGATCTTTTGTGTCAGAATGCTTTGAGCAGAAAGTAGCAGAAAACCTGGCTAAACTGACTTAAATAAAATGGAGGTTTATTATTATTACTTTTCCGTGTCATCAGAAATTTAGAGGAATGTGGTTCCTGGCTTTGGTTCATCTACTCAGTGATGACACAGGCTCTCTTTGTGTTATCTTGATGCAAAATAAAAGGAGATACATGCAGAGAGGAAAAAAATGTACGAGTTGCTGATGTATATTGCCATGAGTTTGAGGATAAAGGCCGGACCACGGTTCCATCTGCTTGGTCAACCTCTGCTTTCAGATAATCTTTTTAGGGGTTGAACATTTATGTATTTATATTTCTCAATTGACTATTACTTAGTCTCATGCAATAATGTAATACCGTTCTTCATTTGTGTGATAAAAGTACAAATGCCTGTGTATTTTCTAACTTGATGGACAGATTTTTTTCTTCTACAATGAGATGAAGTGAAATTACTTTCATAATATAACATTCTCTTTATGAGTATAGATAAACTAGCTGTTCTATTTTATTTATTTACTTTTTCTCCTGGTAGGTGGCGTGTTTGTCTCACATAGCTGCAAATTATCTTATTGGTCAAAAGGAAGCAAAACGTTGGGGTACAGCTCATGGCAGTATTGTTCCTTACCAGGTAAGACTACAGCAGTCTAGGGTTGGGCTGTTGTAATTTGCAGTTTTATCTGATGTGTTTTTGGAAAATGATTTCTTTTTATACACAAATCCTTCAGCTTTTTTTTTTTTTAATGTATCTGTGTCTGGCTATAACAAGGTTCTGTTGTTCACTTCAAGTTCTGTTTTGCATATTTCTTCATCAGAAAGAGATTAGTAACAGGACCCTTAAACAGATCAAAGGAACTCGCTGAAAGTAAGTGACTTTTGGGCTCATACGATGGTTTTCTTTTTTTTTTTTTTCCACCTAAAAGAGGCACTGACTGTAGCCATTTTATAAACCATGATTTGTTAACCATGTCAGTTATAAAACAAATGTTACCTACCCCATCTGACAATAATATTCTCACAGGATTGAAGTAAAATGAAAATTTGCGTGTGATGGTTCTTCATTTTTGGAACAAAGCAGATGGCTCAGGAGCTGCTGTTCTTTATTAAGTGTCTAAACTTGTCCTTAGAAATTCTTGACTTTGGCTAGTGTAAATGAATATGTGAAGTAACTGTGATCTTTCAAAAATAAAATTTAAAACAAAACCTAGCTCTTCTTCCAATCTCTAACCTTTGTTTGGTCCAGTTGCACCATATGTTGTTGTATTTATTAATGTATGTGTATATCTTCTGTACTTTATTGCAAGCTCTTAAGAGTAGAGGTGACTTTTTCATCATTGTATGTCTTCTCACAATCAATGGAAGCACATGTTAGGTACTATGTACATATCTGTGGAATGAATGAGTGAATTTTACTGGAGTCATTTCAATGTTAGTGCTCTTGGGAGAAAACAAAAAAGTCAGCATTTTTCATTTGCCAGGAAATTCATCAACCCTGCTAATCATCCTTTTAGCTTTAAGACATTATTTCCTTGGGCAAAACTAGTTTCTTTTCCATTTTTTAAAATCAGAATTTGAGGAAAGCACTGACCCAATATGAACCTAGGATTCTTGCCTCTCTGTTTATATTCATGGCCCTTTACCTGAGGCATTACTATGATTTCACTGTAGAACTGCTTTTCAACACATTGAGTTGATCTTTAGGTGTAATTACAGTTGTGGAGGTATTTTCTCCAGTTCTTCCCCTTTGTCTCCACCATTGGTTTTATGACCACCATTAATGACATTTTGCCTCCCCACTTCCTAGCCCTTTGTGACTGACCCTATACTTCTAACCAGACCTGCTTCATTTCACAGAAGTCATTACATTTTTGAATTGGTTAGAGATCATCAGATTTAGTCTTCTTGTTTTTCAGATAAGAAATCTGATACCTAGATTGGGCAGATGAACTCCAACTGTGGTGCCCTGCCTCCTTGTTGAGTATTCTTTCGCATTCTGCTACCTTTGAAAAGAAAAGGTGATTTCAGTTCCCTTCATCAACTCTACCCCTATCAAGGGTCTCCATCAAACTTGCTCCTAGGTCAAGGGTCTGATCAACTAAATTTATACTCGTCATTGATAATGGAGGTCTTTCTCAAGGGTATTTTAACAGAGAACAATGTTGGAATCTATGGGAAATCATCTCAAATAATGGAAGTCTGGCTTTCAATCTTTATTTATTTATTTATTTATTTATTTATTTATTTATTTAGAGACAGAGTCTTGCTCTGTTGCCTATGTGGGAGTGCAGTGGCACGATCTCAGCTCCCTGCAACCTCTGCCTCCCAGGTTCAAGCAATTCTTCTGCCTCCGCCTCCTGAGTAGCTGGGACTACCGGCATGTGCCACCACGCCTGGCTAAATTTTGTATTTTTAGTAGAGACAGGGTTTCACCATGTTGGCCAGACTGGCCTCGACCTCCTGACCTCAAGTGATCCGCCTGCCTCGTCCTCCCAAAGTGCTGGGATTACAGGCATGAGCCCACCATGCCTGGCCTGGCCTTCAGCGTTTTATGTACGTGAAGAAAGCATTCCTGAGTTGGAAGGTTCTCTAGTGTAATTCCAAATCCCATCACATAGGTAGGTGTTCACTACGTTCAAGCATAAAGTTTGTAGTTTATTTTTTGCTCATTTAAAAAATGGAATGTCATTTTAAAAAGCTTTATGTAGACCTCAGCTATTCCTTCTGGGCATGTGCACCTAGAGTTCTGGCACCCTGGGTATGCCCTCAATTATTTCACTATGTGATGAAAAGAAATTCAGAATCTTGGCTTTTATTTTGGAAAGTAAAAGACATGGGATTTTTTTTTTCTCTTTCTGTCTGTGTGTGTATCTGTGTCTGTGTTTGTCTGTTCTTCAATGATAGAAATGTACTTTTCCTGTTGAATTGTGCCATTCACATAAAATGGATAGTATACTTATTTGATTTTAGTTGATTGCAGCTTTATTATCTGTAAGAAATAAGAAATCTACCAGGTTATTTCCTCAAGAGCCCAGAATTAATCTGTTTCCTCTTCCCAAGAACTAGTTCAGCACTGTGATTAAGGAATAAATGCAAATTTAGCTGAAATGAAACTAGCATACCAAGATGGGTCCTAGATATGCTTAGAGACCCTGGTCTGTTTTCAATTTTAAAAATAGATTGGGGGAATATTTTTGTGGGTGAATGCCAGGATAATTATAATTCAGTTTTCTGTAATAATTACAGAAAACTTTGCATCTAAGTTGAGTTGTCTGAGTTTTGCGCTGTCTATAATGGAAGACTCTGATGGTCACAGGAGTTACTTATGGTGCCTAGCTCACTCTCCTCCATTCTTGTTGAACCCTATCTGAAAGATTGTATACCTCAAATGCATGGCATGTAAATTTCAGAAAAGTAGTGATCTTGTTTTGTGTGTTATTTTATAAGCATGCAGTTCTTAACTTCTCAGATTGATTATCCACTCATGCCCTTTTCTTCCCTATTCTTTGGCTGCCAGCTTTTTAAGATTAAGAAAGTTAGACAAACGTAGACAGAGCTGAGATAATTTTGCTACTTGTTGAACATGTTGGTGGATGCTTTTCTGAGAATTCAGATATTTATGTATTTATTTATTATTTATGAGACTGGTTCTCACTTTGTCGTCCAGGCTGGAGTGCAGTGGTGTGATCATAGCTTACTGCAGCCTTGACCTTTTGGGCTCAAGTGTTCCCAGTAGCTGGGATACCAAGTAGCGGAGACTATAGACACGAGCCACAGTGTCTGGCAGGTTTCAGATTTTTAAAAAGAAGTTTTAGATTTCACTGCTTCTTTTGTTCCCATTTCTAGTGGACCCTGCCACAGAGAAGCACTTAGCCTAGGGGATTAATAGTTACATAATATTTGTTAATTTTTTTTTTTTTTTTTTTTTTGAGATAGCGTCTCGCTCTGTCACCCAGGCCGGAGTGCAGTGGCGCGATCTTGGCTTGCTGCAACCTCCACCTCCCAGGTTCAAGCTATTCTCCTGCCTCAGCCTCCTGTAGCTGGGATAACAAGCATAAACCAAAACGCCCGGCTAGTTTTTGTATTTTTAGTAGAGATGGGGTTTCTCCATGTTGGCCAGGATGGTCTCAAATGCCCGACCTCAAGTGATCTGGCTGCCTCGGCCTCCCAAAGTGCTGGGATTACAGGCGTAAGCCTGTAATATTTTTAATGTATAGATATGTTTCCCAGTCCTTAAACAATTATACTTAAAGACAGTAGGCTTTTACAGACGGGAGAAGAGGGTGCAGAGAAAGCAGATAGCTGGTCTTCAAAAAGAATATATTTTATTATGTAACATAGTTGTCAGTGGGGCCACTGCCCTTTACATACATGCTCAACATGGTAATTCTTTTAATTTCATAGCCTGCATCTATCTAAAACTCTCGCCCAAATTTCTTCAACTTTCTAGGAACCTTCATTTCCACGTCCTCCTTTGCTTCTGACCCACACTGACCTCTACCTGTCTCCAATATCATAGAAGATCCATTCACAAATACACTCACAAGGACAGGTGATACTGAATATAGTGGAAAAAAAATGGAGTTTTTATTTACTTATTTTAAAATTAGATTTTAGAGCATACAAGTGCAGGTTTGTTACATGCAAATATTATGTAGTGGTGAAGCCTGGGCTTTTAGTGCAGTCATCACCCAAATAGTGTATGTCATATCCAATAGGTAATTTCTCCTCCCTCACTCCCCTTCCACCTCCCATATTTTTGAGTCTCCAGTGTCTATTATTCCACTCTCTATGTCCATGGGTACATGTTATTTAGCTCCCACTTATAAGTGAGAACATGCAGCATTTGACTTGCTGTTTCTTTTTCTTTTCTTTTTTCTTTCTTTCTTTTTTTTTTTTGAAGTGGAGTCTCACTCTGTCACCCAGGCTGGAGTGTAGTGGTGCGATCTCGGCTCACTGCAACCTCCGCCTCCCTGGTTCAAGTGATTCTCCCCCCTTGGCCTCCTGAGTAGCTGGGATTACAGGCAAACACCACCACACCTGGCTAATTTTTTATATTTTTAGTAGACAGGGTTTTGCCATGCTGGCCAGGCTGGTCTCAGACTCCTGACCTCAAGTAATCTGCCCACCTCGGCCTCCCAAAGTGCTGGGATTATGGGCATGAGCCACTGTGCCCAGCCATTTTTGTTTTGCTTTGTTTTGTTTTGACAGAGTCTTGCTCTGTTGCCGAGGCTGGAGTGTAGCACTGTCTCAGCTCACTGCAACCTCTGCCTACCGAGTTCAAGTGATTGTCCTGACTCAGCCTCCCAAGTAGCTGGGACTATAGTCCTGTGCCACCATGCCTGGATAGTTTTTGTATTTTTAGTAGAGATGGGGTTTCACCATGTTGGCTGGGCTGGTCTCGAACGCCTGACCTCAGGTGATCCACGCATCTTGGCCTCCCAAAGTGCTGGGATTCCAGGCGCGAGCCACCGTGCCCAGCCTGACTTGATGTTTCTGAGTTATTTCACATAAGATCATGGCCTCCAATTCCATCCATGTTGCTGCAAACGATATGATTTTACTCTTGTTTTATGTCTGAGTAGTATTCCATGGTATAGATATACCACATTTTCTTTATCCAGTCCATTGTTGACAGGCATTTAGGTTTATTCCATGATTTTGTTATTGTGAATATTGCTGTGATAACCATATGAATGCAAGTATCTTTTTGAAATCTTGATTTTTTTTCCTTTGGGCAGGTATCCAGTAGTGGGATTGCTGGATTGAATGGTAGTTCTATTTTTTAGTTCTTTGAGAAATCTCTATACTGTTCTCCATAGAAGTTGTACTAATTTACATTCACACCAACAGGGTATAAGCATTCTCTTTTCTCCATGTCCTCACCATCTGTTCTTACATTTTAAGAGCCGTGTTTTTTTTATAGATGAAATGTACCCAGTCTTACAACAGGAGGCCTCACCTTTCTAACCATATCCTTTGATTATTACCAGGGAGTTTCACTGTCCTGAATAGCATAAGAATCTCCCCATCTTCTGTCTCTCTCTCTCTCTCTCCCTTCTCCTTTCTGGCTTCAGAAGTCCCTTGTCTCTCTTCTCCTTTTCAAGAGCAACAAATTTCTCTAGTCTTCTATGAGTTTTTATGCTCTCTAGTGCAGGCACAGTCTTTGTGCCCACAGATCTTTGGGTAGCTACCACTATACTAAGTGCTTAATGATTTAATTTTGATATACAGTGAATCCCTTCCCAAGGGGCAAGCTGATGTGAGGATCTAATAGAAGCCCACCAGACTGTGTTTCTGATGAGACCATCTGTCCCCCCAGCTCATTCCTTTGGCAGCAGGAATTGAGAGAGCTCACAGTTTATTGTGCTGCTGGTAAAACCACGACTCTTTCAGCTATAGTGTTGCCCTCATGACAGGGTAAATTGCCCAAGAGGCCAGTCTTGAGAATAACACTATAACCTTTCCTTAAAAAGACTACCAGAGCCAGTCATGGTGGCTCACGCCTGTAATCCCAGCACTACTGATGCGGGAGGATTGTTTGAACTCAGGAGTTTGAGACCAGCCTGGGCAACATAGTGAGACCCTGTCTCTCAAATAAAAAAGAAGAAGAAACCAGGCGTGATGGCACAAGCCTGTGGTCCCAGCTACTGTGGAGGCTGAGGTGGGAGGATTACTTGAGCCTCCCATCTGACTTGGAGGGTTGAGGCTGCAGTGAGCTGTGATTGCACCACAGTACTCTAGTCTGAGTGACAGAGCAAGACCCTGTCTCAAATAAAATAAAATAAAATAAAATAAAATAAAATAAAATAAAATAAATAATACTGTCAGAATGGGTCCCATCACTCCTTATACCCATTTGCCTCAATTACAACCAGAACTCCAAGCCTTTTGGCCATCTGTTATCACCTAGACAATTTTCCCATATGGCTCTGTTAATCTCTCTTCTTTTGACCCAGTCATTTCTCCTGTCATCAGTCTTGGTGGCTGTAAAATCCACATAAAGGACCCTTGCAACAGTTCACCCTCTCCTTTCTTTAACCTCTCCTCTCTTGTAGTGACCCTTTTCTGTTCTCACTTGGCTGCCACTCCCATTCACTTGGTGTTTCTCATAGTTTAAAGTGCATGTGAATCATTTGGATGTCTTGTTAAGATGCAGATTCTGTTTCAAGGTGATGTTGATGCTGTTAGTAGGAGCACTCAGTTTCCAGATCTAGAATGTATTATTATCATTATTTTTTTAGAGACAGAGTCTCTCTCTGTTGTCCAGGCTGGAGTAGTGGTATGATCATAGCACATTGCAGTCTCAAACTCAAGCAAACCTCCCACCTCAGCCTCCCGAGTAATAGCTGGGACCACAGGCACACACCACCATGCCCAGCTATTTAAAATTTTTTTTTTAGAGACAGGGTCTCATCATCTTGCCCAGGCTGGTCTTGAACTCCTGGACTTAAGTGATCCTCCCACCTTGACCTCCCAAAGTGCTGAGATTACAGCTGTGAGCCATTGCTTTTGGCCTTAGACTATTATTATCAATGATTACACTTTTGCCTTTATATTCAACTGGCAAAATCCCAGTGCGGATAGACTTAATAGTTCATCTATTCCTGGCCTGCAGTCAAGTGGTGGATATGGTCAGAAGAAAATATGCGACTTTGCTGATGATCTCCCTCCCAATCCATGGCCATCTTTCTCAAGTGGCCCCTCAGGCTTACCCAGAAATCCTGCCACCTTCACCTAGGTAATTTATTTTCTCCCCCTCTGAGATGACTACCTCACACATTCTCTTCTCTAAGATCTTTCCATCTCTCCTCATCCTTAAAGACTTTGTCTCTTATTCCACTTAAAATTAATGCAATCAGAAGAGAACTACCTTATCTTTTCTCTACTATACCTCCCAAACTCTTGCATTTGAACCTATATGTAGATCACTGCATTCCTTCCTGTCACAAGAGAGAAAGTGTCCCTTTCCATATTTTGCCTAAGGGCACTGCATCTGCATTTTATGTCCTCTATCACCTGTATTATACTTCATAGGATAAGCAGATGATTATGTGTGTATATATGTGTATATATATATATATATTTTTTTTTTTTTTTTAAGACAGAGTCTTGCTCTGTTGCCCAGGCTGAAGTGCAGTGGTGCTATCTCAGCTCACTTCAACCTCCACCTCCCAGGTTCAAGCAATTCTTGTGCCTCAGCCTCCCAAGTAGCTGGGATTACAGATGTACACCACCACACCTGGCTAATTTTTGTATTTTTAATAGAGATGGGGTTTCACTATGTTGGCCAGGCTGGTCTTGAACTCCTGACCTCAGGTGATCCACCTGCCTCGGCCTCCCAAAGTGCTGGGATTACAGGCATAAGCCACCAAAAAAAAAAAAAAAAAAAAAAGCCCACCAACCTTTCTTTGATTCCTAAGCAATGTCTTTTTCAAATACTATCCTATTTCTGTATGTGCTACTATACAGGACTCTTCCAAAAAATTTTGGGTAATTGCTGGATGGAAGCCCTCTACTGTCTATTCTATGATGTGGTCTGTGCTTTGCAGACCAGTGGGAGACCCCAGGAGTTCAGGTGGTATGCAATAGCTAGGGGTGGTTGACTTTCTGAGTAGTTCATTAATGATAATTCTTTTTTTATGCTCTTTCATGAGCCTTTCAATGGGAATTTTCCTTTAAATGTCCTGATAATTCACATGGCAATTTCTTCTAAACTTTTCTTCTGAAGTAGCTTCTAACTCAAGAGGTTGAGGAAAACAATTATTTATATGATTAAATAAAATAACATCTTCCTTGTTCCAGTTTGGGCTTATTCAACCAAGGAGTAGAGCAGGAAGCTGTGCTATGTTATTTCTGGTGGGGACATTATACTGTATATTTAATTTGGCAGAAGCAGAGACTCAGACAGGCAGTAAATTCCAAGTTTGAAGATATGCAGTACTTTGCTATCATTCCTTAGAAAAATGTCAAAGTGCTGTTAAATCATGGCAGATTAGGTAACATTGGGAATCTTTTTCTTTTTTTTTTTTCTTAAACCCATGTTGAGGATTTTTTTTTAAAAAGTCAAAATGTAAATAATATACATCTGTCTCTTCTTGTGTGACTTTTTATTTATTTATTTTACCATAGTCACACTAAGGCACTAAAATGTGAAGGTATAAACAGGCATATAATTCTATCACATGTTTAAAATAATTGTTGTATTAGTAATAACAGTAATAATAATCATGCTGGTTACCACTGGACATGTACTATGTAGCTGGGAGATATATGTATACATACATGTATATATGTATTTATAAAATTTTTGCTTATTCTTCTTTAGATTGATGAAAGGGAAGCCTAGAGACATTAAGCAGTTATGTTCTAGAATAAATAGGAACCATGGATTTAAGGTTTTAAAACTTGTTTCTATTTGTGACCAGCCTGGCCAACCTGGTGAAACCCCATCTCTACTAAAAAATACAAAAATTAGCTGGGCGTGGTTGTGCGTGCCCGTAATCCCAGCTACTCGGGAGGTTGAGGCAGGAGAATCACTTGAAACTGGGAGGTGGTGGTTGCAGTGAGCCGAGATTGCACCATTGCACTCCAGCCTGGGCAACAAGAGCAAAACTCCATCTCAAAACAAAATGAAACAAACAACAACAAAAAAACAAAAACAAACATTTCTTTTCTGACTGTATCCAAACTAAGCTGGATACATTGTGGATGTGTGTCTTTTTTTTTTTTTTTTTGGCAGATTCTAGAATTCTTCTAATCCGTTTCCATTATCTCTTTACCAAATGTGAAATTTACTATGATTCTAGTGGGTACCAAACCTAATAGCTGGCCTTGCTACAGAAGTATCTTTGAATTATGAGCTGTAGGGCAAGTGTAGGTTTCCCCCTACCATGGTTTCATTACATTGCTTTCAAATGACTCTTGACAAACCAATTAAAAACTAATTTCTTGAGTCCCCTGTGGGGTAGGCAGTGTTTTAGTCCTGAAAGCCTCCAAATGAAGAAGAACTGGGCCCTTGATTTCAAGGGACTCAAAGGCAATATAGCAGGCAAAGTTGGGAGAACTTGAGCTTTGGGGTCAGACAGGCCTGGAGAATTAAAAGAGATCATTGTACTAAGTGTTTTGTGCAGCATCTGACTCTAGTAAGCCCTCAATAAAAGGTGGCTCCTGTTATTATTGGTGTGTTGAACTAATAATTATAGCTTTTGTGAATAATAGTTTCTATGAAATAGTCTCTATGAAAACTACCCATAGAAGCTTAGGGGCAGAGTAAATAAATAAACAGAGCTGAATTTCTTTCTTAAACTTTATGGGATTTTTAGCTTAATGTCTTCTCATTTTTTAGAGAAGGAAAGAGGGCAACACGCTGTGGTAATTTTGTTTTAAAAAAACTCTTCTTAGAACTTTTTCAGAAGTTGTAGCCTTCAGCTCATTGTCCAAATATAACATTATTAAAATTAATAGAGTTTGAGGAGAATCATGTATGGCAACATCACTCAGTTGTTAAAGGGAGTAAGGCTTCTAGTTTATTGAATGGTTTAATTAATTGAGATTGGGTATAGATTCATACTTAATAAAAGGAACCATGACAAAAATGATTTTCAGGAGTAATCTCTGAGAAGCCCACAAGATGGGAACCTACCTTTATAAAAAATATATACTCACCTTTGTAAGAGCAAAAAATTGTGGAGACTTTTCTTTTGGTTTTAAAAAGTGAAGGAAATAGAATATTTTAAACGCTTGTTTTTATAACCTTAAAATTGCAAAGAATGTCGATAATGCTTACCCATTAAAAAATATTTGGAGATTTATTGGGAACGAAAGAGTAGGTGATAGCAAATACATTAGATTACGTTTCAGAGGCTTCTACAAACTTTTGATTAATTAGCACTGACAAGTTAGAATATTCAAAAGTTGGTTTTCTGGTAAATTAAGGCATGGATTGTATGAACCCCCAGCCCCTTTAGTTCTAAGGTTTTTGGCCAGGTAGCTTTTGAATATTTGCCTTAATGCTTGTGTATGCCTTGATCCGTACGGATTTGGGATTCTTGTTAAAGCAAAACCAAATCTTTTGTTTGAAGATCCTGGTTACTTTGGAACCAGTTGGCCAGGAGGTTGCCACAGTCTGAAGAATATAGGTCACTGGGCAGTCCAGGAGCAGGTAAAATTAAGGCAGATGTGCCAGCTACTGGCATAATAGCTGCCACCCTCTGGACTACTTCTTAGAAAAGATTCGGCTGTCTTTGATTTAAAACAAAATTTCTAAAGTTAACGTAAATAAGG
The DNA here is from genome assembly GCF_009828535.3 of Hylobates moloch. Lineage (NCBI taxonomy): Eukaryota > Metazoa > Chordata > Mammalia > Primates > Hylobatidae > Hylobates > Hylobates moloch. The sequence goes on along the minus strand of NW_026652276.1, from coordinate 128,895,261 downwards.
TAACATGATGTCCAAGGGTAACTATTACACAAAGAATAAATGCACTTACAACTGTTCAAAGACTATTATGATTTTTTAAACTCAGAATTCCCTCTAATTGACATATAGTGTTTTAAATGTGTTTCGCTAAGAGGTAAAATAGAAGGTGGTGCAAGGAAAGTAAAAGTAATAAATGTCTAATTCCTTTAGGATTTTTTCAGCTTTTCTTGTATTCTTAATATATGTGCAGAACTAATGTGTTTTTATATTTTCTATGCCTAACATATTTGGCTAAAATTATCTAAAAGAAAGGCCATTTTGAATATTCAGTTATTAGTACTGTTAATATTATCTTAATCATTGTAATAATTATCAGATGTAACATTTATGAATACTATGTGTTATTAAATATCTTACATATATTAAATCAATATTTACAATAGCTCTTAAAATAGTTATTGCTATTATCTCCACTTTCATGTGTGGAAACTGAGGCATAGAGAGTTTAGATAACTTGTTCAGGGTCACAGGTCCATGGTGTAACTGGGATTCTAACTGAGGCAGGGGGACTTGAGCCCATTGTACTGTATAGGCAGATGATACAATGCTGCATGTTTAGTTTCATTTTCTATCTTTATCCTACTTTTGAGAAATAATTATGTGACCTTTTCCTCTACATAATTTCCCCTTTAGGACTGCCAAGAGCAATTGAAGAGGTATAAACAATTCTGTTGTTTACTCATCATAGTGATCCTTATTTATGACTTAAAAGCAAATTTCCTTCAGGAAATCAGGTTGTACATCTTTTGAATAAATCCTTTGGTCGCATATGCTAAAATTGTATTAGGATCACAAGTAAGTGATGGTATAGTGAAGCAACTCTACCTATTAATAGTTCCATCTATTTAATGACAACAGTACTGTCCTTGAGCAATATAGGAATTGGGGATGGTTTTAGCTGTTGTGAGACTCATCGTTTCTGGTTTTCAAACTGTGTTTCTGGAGGTTGGTAGGGTGGGGACAGAGCTGGGATGGGAAGGAATATTTGGGACATGAGGAGGAGTATTCCAGGCCTAGGGAGGAGGATAGCCTGGGTAGAAACCAAGTAGACAGTTTTCTAAGTATTCCCACCCCATTTCAACCAGAACAATTCCACCTTCTGGTAGTTTTTTGAAACAGGGGTTCCACTGCTTAAAACTCATTACTTGTCCTAGATCTATCATCTTGTACTGAAGGACTTTATTGAACAAGAAAGTGGGTTTTGTACATGTGTATGTGTGTGTATGTGTGTATGTATGTGTGTGTATGTATGTTTGTGTATGTGTATGTGTTTTGGAGAAAAGAGACTGATTTCCTTCAGTGCTGGAAATCATTGTTGTCATTCCTAGAACTGTGGACCTAAAACCAAAGAATGGGTTCAAATCTACCCAAGGTGGAGGCCTAGGTGGGAGGAGTTTGGGTGAGGCCTGGCATAGGTCCTCTTTGAAGGGACACACACATTACCTCACAGCTAAGAGTCTAGCCTGGTGGCTCTGTGTGGAGGTCAGGGCTCTTTAGCTCAAATCACACAGGACTAGTTTATGGAAACAGTTGGATTCGCATGTAGTTACATGTCTTGTTTTGTTCCTAGGGGTGTCCAGTGCAAATCTTGTTGAAATTCTGAGTAGCTGTGCTTAGCACCAATACAGTACCCTGATAGATCTCAGTTCAGGTGCAGACTGCCTGGGGGGAAAATAACTGAGTTCTGATATGGTACCAATTACTATTCTAGTTTAATATTAGGCAAATAATATAATAATGGTAGAAAGCCTGTAAGATGTTAAGTACCGAAGTGAATCTATACTGGAGACTTGAACAAATCATGTTCATGTATAAGTATGGCTGTGAAGTAGGCTGTTTCCTTCTTAAGTTTGGTTCTGGCATTTAGCAAAAGGAGTACTGCTTCAGGGACCCTGCCCAGACAGAAAATGGTATGTGTGCATGCTGAGTGGTGCTAGTGAAATAGGAACATTATACAAAATTATATTAATAATTCATTTGGCCTATTTTTCACCTGGAAAGTATTTACTCTCACGTGCCCCTTCCTCCTCCTCTCCTGAGGGTGAAAGCAGGTGCAAAATGCTCTAGGTCCTAGTGACTCTGAGTAGTCTATGGAGTGGCAGCATTGGCATCACCTGGAAGTTGGAAGCAATAGATTCATTCTAATGAACCAGGATCTGCATTTTAACAAGATGTTAAAAGGTCATTTGTTTTCCTTAGACCCTTGTTGTCATTCTAATATGAGTCCACTAGATGTCACTCTTGTAACCTGGTAACGGGACAGGATTTTTCAATGGGGATTTGCAAGAATCCCTGAACATGATCATATTATTAGATGATTTCCTCCCCATCCTTAGAGCTACTGATATACACATTGATTATTTAAGGTAAAACTATCATTCTCTATGGTTCAAACTCCTGGAGAGAGATTCTTGGGAATGATTTCCATTTTTTTTTGGATTGGCACTCTTGCCTACTGTCTTCCCTGTTGCATGGATTAGTCTGTCATTATATAACCTCAGCAGAGAATATGCTGCAGATGCTGTGACAGGCTCACTGAGAGAACAGCATCCTGGGCTTCTGAGCATGGCAACACAGAATAAACATACAGATTTGATCTCCATAGAAATTATTGAGAACAGAAAGGAAGCAAGGCTGTATCCTGAAATTAGCATCAGCCTCTAAGATGTGATTGTTGGAGGAAGTGCTGACCTTTCTGAGTGTGTGAGGTGTCTCAAGGGTAGTTTTATAAAGAAGATTGAGTCTGCTTAGAAAATAATGTCCCAAATGTAATCTTGTAGGGAGTTAGTTTCAGCCATGAAGATGAATATAGGGACATTTACAGGTAAAGTAATATCCTGAGGGAGAAGATATACATTTAGAGATGTATGAGGTTCCTAGGAAAGGTCCTGTTAACAACTGGTTAGGTCTGCATATTAGGAGAGAAGGGTGAAGAGGGTAAGGACTATGCTTTAGAAGATTCGATTTTTTTTTTTTTTTGCTGGATGCTTAGCTTGAGAAAAGTTAGTTCTTGAAAGAAATTACCTGCTTGCAAAATGCTCCTCCAAGTCCGACATGGTTTTTCCTCTGTTTCAGTTAACAAGGGTAGCAAACAAGTCATAAAGTAGCAGGTGTTTGTGTGTGCTTGAGTGTGTTTTGTGAGTGTGTGTATTTCCTCTTCTGGATGGGGGGGCATTTACTTTATATCATTAAATGCGTGGCAAATACTTGGTTTGTGTAATTTCAGCCAAGAAAATGGTTTTATTGATGTAAAAACAATACAGTTTTAGCTTACATATAGTTTTCTTTTGTTCAAATAATTAAGGTCACCATAGTAATTACTTCTAAGCTTTAGGGTCTTTTCTAACATCATTTATTCTGATGCAATTCCTTATGACCAGAAACAGAATTAATTTTGAAGCATTTTGGTGAAAATCAATTTTATTTTTCTAAAACATTATCTAAAATTTAGATAATTTTTTTGACTTCCCTGCACCACATTGAAAGAAGAAGAATTGTCTTGGACCACACATAAAATACAGCAACACCAAAGATAGCTGATGAGCTAAACAAGAAAATCACAAAAAAATCTCATAATATTGTAAGAAAATTCATGAATTTATATTGGGCATTCAAAGCGTCCTGGGCCGCATGCGGCTTGGGGGCTGCGGGTTGGACAAGCTTGATCTAAATCATGGAAAACAAGCCTAAAATGCCCATTCCTATTCTTAGGCACAGTCTAAACATCTACTTCTTCAGTGATAGTATTTTACACACCCATCCTCTTTACTGCTGAATTTTTTTTCCCTTTTTCTTTTCACTTGTTGCTGCTGAGACTCAACTTGCTAGAGATAGCAGCACATTTAGGTGTAGTGTTTAAAAGCATGCATGAGCTTTGGAGTCAGACAGACCTTGGCACATTGCTTCATTTCACTGATCCTTAATTTCTTCATGTATAAAATAGGTATAATACTACCTACTGACAAGTCACAAGACAGCGCATTTAAAATATGTGGCATAGAGTCTGGCACATAGTGTATGTTCAGTAGCCGGTAGCTGTGACTGCCAGTACTACACGAGCTCAGAGACCGCAGGCCTGCTGCTGTTATCTTTATCTCCCAGCTGATAACCCAGTTCATCAACTGCCGGGAGTCCTTGTTCCTATAGGTTTTGTCCACCAGAGTGGAGCTCCAGGTCATAGAGAAGTCTTCCTTTTCCTCTGCCTGGCCAATGTGTTCATGACAATGGCGTGGGTCAGTGGGGAGCAGATTGGTAGTCTGGTAGAGGGGCAGGGAAACATGTGGATCCTAGAACAGTAACTGGGAGAGAAGTTCCACACTGAGATTCTCAATGAAAATTTCCCTCAGTGTTATAAATGGTGATCAAGCTGAATAGAATTGTCAGCACCATCAGTATTGTTAGTATAGCCATCTTACGGGCTGGGCCATTTAAACTGTAAATGGCATAGTCACTGATTTAAGCTTTATTTCTAAAGAGAAACAAACTCTGAGAAGCAAACTGCCAAATTCTTATTGAATGTTTGCCACATAAATTCCAGATTGTCTGTTCTTTATTATCTTTATTGCTGTGGAATGACCATTTTTGGTTCAGAGAGGACCTCTAGGCTTTGAATAGCTATGACTGGCACCTTGGGGTCACCAGAACATTACTTGGTTAGCAGCAGCCTTGGAAAACAACTTCAAGGAAGTCTGAAGAGATCTCTCATCCTGAAAACATCCTAGTAAGAATCTTTGTACTTCCATCATAAACAGCCCCATGGTTTCGCTTGATAATATGCCATTGATGAAGAATGATGGAGATTCTGATGTGACATAACCTGTATTAGTAGTGTGCTGTCTCAAATAGAAGAAGAATACAATATTAAAGAATTAAGAGCATTATGTATCTTAAAAATAAACTCATCTTTCTTGTTAGACTTTTGGAATCTGCATTGGATTTTGTTTTGTTTTGTTTTGTTTTTACATAGTTAAATTTAAGATATATTTTTAGTCATTGTTTAAAATGCATCTCAAAAAACTTTAGAAGGGGTGTGGATTGTTCTTTTTTGCCTACCATGTCATTCCTGTTTCCATTGTAGGAATCAAATCAGTAAGTTCAGTCCTAGTTCAAAGAAGCTGGGAGGCAGGGAACAAAACTTATAATAGTGTTACTGTGTAGACTGCAAAAGAATCTGAGGTTTGTTCAGCAAACATAATGGTGCATTGAGGTGTTGCATTAATGTGGGGGGCCAGAAAATGAGCTCTGTGTGTGGTGAATCTGTAAGTGGCAGTTTAGGGTTTAACCCAAAAACTGGGAGAAAGTTGATAAGTGCAGAGGAAGCATGAGACCCAATTTGACACAGACCTTGCTAGGGTTATGGTGGCAGGCAGTGGAGGGAGTAGTGACAGGAGAAGAGGATTTAGTGGTGTATTGGATTAAGATGGTGTGTTGGGCATGGCAAAATCATCCATCCATCTAGACAGCAAATTAACAGTTTTGTAGAAAAGTATAGCCCCCAAGTATTTATATGCATATTAGGTATATAAATGCTAAAAGTATAAAAAAAGAATGAATAGAATGATTGGTGGCAAGTAAGTATCTTGATTCCATTTTCCTTTCATAGTCTTGGTAGAAGGAGTAAATTAGTAGAAATTAGTGGAAACTACTACTGCTGGGTTAGGAAATCTTTAGGAGCATCAGGGGTGGATGAAATGCTGGGATTATAACATTTTATATACAGAATGATGAAAACAGATTGAGTATAATTAAAACGGTAAACAAAATGTATAAAATAATGCTGGACAAATATATTCTCTGTGGATGAGGAAACACATGGTTGGTATGTAATAATAATAATATATTTAGTGTCTGGGCGTGGTGGCTCACACCTGTAATCCCAGCACTTTGGGAGGCTGAGGCAGGTGGATCACTTGAGGTCAGGAGTTCGAGACCAGCCTGGCCAACATGGCAAAACCACATCTCTACTAAAAATATGAAAATTAGCCCAGTGTGGGGGCATGGACCTGTAACCCCAGTTACTTGGGAGGGTGAGGCAGGAGAATTGCTTGATCCCGGGAGGTGGAGGTTGTAGTGAGCCAAGATCACACTACTGCACTCCAGCCTGGGTGACAGGGTGAGACTCTGTCTCAAAAAAAAAAAAAAATATATATATATATTATATATATATTTATAAAATACACACATATATATAATTTAGTGACAATATCGACCAGTGGCTCTTTTTTTTTTCAAGTTCTAGGGTACATGTGCACAATGTGCAGGTTTGTTACATATGCATACATGTGCCATGGTGGTGTGCTGCACCCATTAACTCGTCATTTACATTAGGTATATCTCCTAATGCTATCCCTCCCCACTCCCTGCACCCCACGACAGGCCCCTGTGTGTGATGTTCCCCTTCCTGTGTCCAGGTGTTCTCATTGTTCAATTCCCACCTATGAGTGAGAACATGCGGTGTTTGGTTTTTTGTCCTTGCGATAGTTTGCTGAGAATGATGGTTTCCAGCTTCATCCATGTCCCTACAAAGGACATGAACTCATCCTTTTTTATGGATGCATAGTATTCCATGGTGTATATGTGCCACATTTTCTTAATCCAGTCTATCATTGATGGACATTTGGGTTGGTTCCAAGTCTTTGCTATTGTGAATAGTGCCACAATGAACATCGTGTGCATGTGTCTTTATAGCAGCATGATTTATATTCCTTTGGGTATATACCCAGTAATGGGATGGCTGGGTCAAATGGCATTTCTAGTTCTAGATCCTTGAGAAATTGCCACACTGTCTTCCACAATGGTTGAACTAGTTTACAGTCCCACCAACAGTGTAAAAGTGTTCCTATTTCTCCACATCCTCTCCCAGCACCTGTTGTTTCCTGACTTTTTAATGATCGCCATTCTAACTGGTGTGAGATGGTATCTCATTGTGGTTTTGATTTGCATTTCTCTGATGGCCAGTGAAGCTGAGCATTTTTTCATGTGTCTATTGGCTGAATAAATGTCTTCTTTTGAGAAGTGTCTGTTTATATCCTTTGCCCACTTTTTGAAGGAGTTGTTTGTTTTTTTCTTGTAAATTTGTTTAAGTTCTTTGTAGGTTCTGGATATTAGCCCTTTGTCCAATGAGTAGATTGCAAAAATTTTCTCCCATTCTGTAGGTTGCCTGTTCACTCTGATGGTAGTTTCTTTTGCTGTGCAGCAGTTCTTTAGTTTAATTAGATCCTATTTGTCAATTTTGGCTTTTGGTGTTTTAGACATGAAGTCCTTGCCCATGCCTATGTCCTGAATGGTACTGCCTACGTTTTCTTCTAGGGTTTTTATGGTTTTAGGTCTGACATTTAAGTCCATAATCCATCTTGAATTAATTTTTGTATAAGGCATAAGGAAGGGATCCAGTTTCAGCTTTCTACATATGGCTAGCCAGTTTTCCCAGCACCATTTATCATATAGGGAATCGTTTCCCCATTTCTTGTTTTTGTTAGGTTTGTCAAAGATCAGATGGTTGTAGATGTGTGGTATTATTTCTGAGGGCTCTGTTCTGTTCCATTGGTCTGTATCTCTGTTTTGGTACCAGTACCATGCTGTTTTGGTTACTGTAGCCTTGTAGTATAGTTTAAAGTCAGGTAGTGTGATGCCTCCAGCTTTGATCTCTTTGATTTAGGATTGTCTTGGTGATGCAGGCTCTTTTTTGGTTCCATATGAACTTTCAAGTACTTTTTTCCAATTCCGTGAAGAAAGTCATTGGTAGCTTGATGGGGATGGCATTGAATCTATAAATTACCTTGGGCAGTATGGCCATTTTCACGATATTGATTCTTCCTATCCATGAGCATGGAATGTTCTTCCATTTGTTTGTATCCTCTTTTATTTCTTTGAGCAGTTGTTTGTAGTTCTCCTTGAAGAGGTCCTTCACATTCTTTGTAAGTTGTATTCCTAGGTATTTTATTCTCTTTGAAGCAATAGTGAATGGGAGTTCACTCATGATTTGGCTCTGTTTGTCTATTACTGGTGTGTAAGAATGCTTGTAATTTTTGCACATTGATTTTGTGTACTGAGACTGCTGAAGTTACTTATCAGCTTAAGGAGATTTTGGGCTGAGACGATGGGGTTTTCTAGATATACAATCATGTCATCTGCAAACAGGGACAATTTGACTTCCTCTTTTCCTAATTGAATACCCTTTATTTCTTTCTCCTGCCTGATTGCCCTGGCCAGAACTTCCAACACTATGTTGAATAGGAGTGGTGAGAGAGGGCATCCCTGCCTTATGCCAGTTTTCAAAGGCAATGCTTCCAGTTTATGCCCATTCAGTATGATATTGGCTGTGGGTTTGTCATAAATAGCTCTTACTGTTTTGAGATACATCCCATCAATACCTAATTTGTTGAGAGTTTTTAACATGAAGGGCTGTTGAATTTTGTTGAAGGCCTTTTCTGCATCTATTGAGATAATCATATGGTTTTTGTTTTTGGTTCTGTTTATATGTTGGATTACATTTATTGATTTGCATGTGTTAAACCAGCCTTGCATCCCAGGGATGAAGCCCATTTGATCATGGTGGACAAGCTTTTTGATGTGCTGCTGGATTCAGTTTGCCAGTCTTTTATTGAGGATTTTTGCATCGATGTTCATCAGGGATTTTGGTCTAAAATTCTCTTTTTTTGTTGTATCTCTGCCAGGCTTTGATATCAGGATGATGCTGTCCTCATAAAATGAGTTAGGGAGGACTCCCTCTTTTTCTATTGATTGGAATAGTTTCAGAAGGAATGGTACCAGTTCCTCCTTGTACCTCTGGTAGAATTCGGCTGTGAATCCATCTAGTCCTGGACATTTTTTGGTTGGTAGGCTATTAATTATTGCCTCAATTTCAGAGCCTGTTATTGGTCTATGCAGGGATTCAACTTCTTCCTGGTTTAGTCTTGGGAGGGTGTATTTGTCGAGGAATTTATCCATTTCTTCTAGATTTTCTAGTTTATTTGCATAGAGGTGTTTATAGTATTCTCTGATGGTAGTTTGTATTTCTGTGGGATCGGTGGTGATATCCCTTTTATCATTTTTTATTGCATCTATTTAATTCTTCTCTCTTTCCTTCTTTATTAGTCTTGCTAGCGGTCTGTCAATTTTGTTGATCTTTTCAAAAAACCATCTCCTGGATTCATTGATTTTTTGAAGGGTTTTTTGTGTCTCTATCTCCTTCAGTTCTGCTCTGATCTTAGTTATTTCTTGCCTTCTGCTAGCTTTTGAATGTGTTTTCTCTTGCTTCTCTAGTTCTTTTAATTGTGATGTTAGGGTGTCAATTTTAGATCTTTCCTGCTTTCTCTTGTGGGCATTTAGTGCTGTAAATTTCCCTCTACACACTGCTTTTAATGTGTCCCAGAGATTCTGGTATGTTGTGTCTTGTTCTCGTTGGTTTCAAAGAACATCTTTATTTGTGCCTTCATTTCATTATGTACCCAGTGGTCATTCAGGAGCAGATTGTTCAGTTTCCATGTAGTTGAGCGGTTTTGAGTGAGTTTCTTTTTTTTTTTTTTTGAGACAGAGTCTCGCTGTCACCCAGGCTGGAGTGCAGTGGTGCAATCTCGGCTCACTGCAGGCTCCGCCCCCCGGGGTTCGCGCCATTCTCCTGCCTCAGCCTCCTGAGTAGCTGGGACTACAGGCGCCCGCCATCTCGCCTGGCTAATTTTTTGTATTTTTAGTAGAGACGGGGTTTCACTGTGTTATCCAGGATGGTCTTGATCTCCTGACCTCGTGATCTGCCTGCCTCGGCCTCCCAAAGTGCTGGGATTACAGGCGTGAGCCACCACGCCCGGCCTTTGAGTGAGTTTCTTAACCCTGAGTTCTAGTTTGATTGCACTGTGGTCTGAGATAACAGTTTGTTATAATTTCTGTTCTTTTACAGTTGCTGAGGAGTGCTTTACTTCTGACTATGTGGTCAATTTTGGAATAAGTGCGATGTGGTGCTGAGAAGAATGTATATTCTGTTGATTTGGGATGGAGAGTTCTGTAGATGTCTATTACGTCTGCTTGGTGCAGAGCTGAGTTCAATTCCTGGATATCCTTGTTAACTTTCTGTCTCGTTGATCTGTCTAATGTTGACAGTGGGGTGTTAAAGTCTCCCATTATTATTGTGTGGGAGGCTAAGTCTCTTTGTAAGTCTCTAAGGACTTGTTTTATGAATCTGGGTGCTCCTGTATTGGGTGCATATATATTTAGTATAGTTAGCTCTTCTTGTTGAATTGATCCCTTTACAATTATGTAATGGCTTTCTTTGTCTCTTTTGATCTTTGTTGGTTTAAAGTCTGTTTTATCAGAGACTGGGATTGCAACCCATGCCTTTTTTTGTTTTCCATTTGCTTGGTGGATCTTTCTCCATCCCTTTATTTTGAGCCTATGTGTGTCTCTGCACATGAGATGGGTCTCCTGAATACAGCACACTGATGGGTCTTGACTCTTTATCCAATTTGCCAGTCTGTGTCTTTTAATTGGAGCATTTAGCCCATTTACATTTAAGGTTACTATTGTTATGTGTGAATTTGATCCTGTCATTATGATGTTAGCTGGTTATTTTGCTCATTAGTTGATGCAGTTTCTTCCTAGCCTCGATGGTCTTTACAATTTGGCATGTTTTTGCAGTGGCTGGTACCGGTTGTTCCTTTCCATGTTTAGTGCTTCCTTCAGGAGCTCTTTTAGGGCAGGCCTGGTGGTGACAAAATCTCTCAGCATTTGCTTATCTATAAAGGATTTTATTTCTCCTTCACTTATGAAGCTTAGTTTGGCTGGATATGAAATTCTGGGTTGAAAATTCTTTTCTTTAAGAATGTTGAATATTGGCCCCCACTCTCTTCTGGCTTGTAGAGTTTCTGCCAAGAGATCCGCTGTTAGTCTGATTGGCTTCCCTTTGTGGGTAACCCAACCTTTCTCTCTGGCTGTCCTTAACATTTTTTCCTTCATTTCAACTTTGGTGAATCTGACAATTATGTGTCTTGGAGTTGCTCTTCTCGAGGAGTATGTTTGTGGTATTCTCTGTATTTCCTGAATTTGAATGTTGGCCTGCCTTGCTAGGTTGGGGAAGTTCTCCTGGATAATATCCTGCAGTGTGTTTTCCAACTTGGTTCCATTCTCCCCATCACTTTCAGGTACATGAATCAGACGTAGATTTGGTCTTTCCACATAGTCCCATATTTCTTGGAGGCTTTGTTCGTTTATTTTTATTCTTTTTTCTCTAAACTTCTCTTCTTGCTTCATTTCATTCATTTGATCTTCCATCACTGATACCCTTTCTTCCAGTTGATCGAATCAGCTGCTGAAGCTTGTGCATTCGTCACGTAGTTCTCGTGCCATGGTTTTCAGCTCCGTCAGGTCATTTAAGATCTTCTCTACACTGGTTCTTCTAGTTGGCCATTTGTCTAATCTTTTTACAAGGCTTTTAGCTTCTTTGTGATGGGTTTGAACTTTCTGCTTTAGCTCGGAGAAGTTTGATCATCTGAAGCCTTCTTCTCTCAACTCGTCAAAGTCATTCTCCGTTCAGCTTTGTTCTGTTGCTGGCAAGGAGCTGCGTTCCTTTGGAGGGGGAGGGGTGCTCTGATTTTTAGAATTTTCAGTTTTTCTGCTCTGTTTTTTCCCCATCTTTGTGGTTTTATCTACCTTTGGTCTTTGATGATGGTGACGTACATATGGGGTTTTGGTGTGGATGTCCTTTCTGTTTGTTAGTTTTCCTTCTAACAGTCAGGACCCTCAGCTGCAGGTCTGTTGGAGTTTGCTGGAGGTCCACTCCAGACCCTGTTTGCCTGGGTATCAGCAGTGGAGGCTGCAGAACAGCGAATACTGGTGAACAGCAGATGTTGCTGCCTGATTTTTCCTCTGGAAGTTTTGTCTCAGAGGGGTACTTGGCCGTGTGAGGTGTCAGTCTGTCCCTACTGGGGGGTGCCTCCCAGTTAGCCTACTTAGGGGTCAGGGACCCACTTGAAGAGGCAGTCTGTCCATTCTCAGATCTCAAGCTGTGTGCTGGGAGAACCACTACTCTCTTCCAAGCTTTCAGACAGGGACATTTAAGTCTGCGGAGGTTTCTATTGCCTGTTTTTTGGCTATGCCCTGCCCCCAGAGGTGGAGTCTACAGAGGCAGGCAGGCCTCCTTGAGCTGCGGTGGGCTCCACCTGATTCGAGCTTCCTGGCCTCTTTGTTTACCTACTCAAGCCTCAGCAATGGTGGACGCCCCTCCCCTGGCCTTGCTGCTGCCTTGCAGTTCAATCTCAGACCGCTGTGCTAGCAATGAGCGAGGCTCCGTGGGCGTTGCACCTTCTGAGCCAGGTGTGGGATATAATCTCCTGGTGTGCCGTTTGCTAAGACCGTTGGAGAAGCGCAGTATTAGAGTGGGAGTGACCCGATTTTCCAGGTGCTGTCTGTCACAGCTTTGCTTGGCTAGGAAATGGAATTCCCTGACCCCTTGCACTTCCTGGGTGAGGCGATGCCTCACCTTGCCTCGGCTCATGCTTGGTGGGCTGCACCCACTGTCCTGCACTCACTGTCCAACAAGTCCCAGTGAGATGAACCTGGTACCTCAGTTGGAAATGCAGAAATCACCCGTCTTCTGCGTCGCTTACGCTGGGAGCTGTAGACTGGAGCTGTTGCTCTTTGGCCATCTTGGAACTGCCCTTTTTTGACCAGTGGCTCTTAAACTTTCTTGTTGCCTGTAATTCTTTTGAGGAACTGATGAAAGCTATGAAAGCCTTTGTTAGAAAATACACATATTGATATACATGGATGATTTTGCCTGGGATATCAGGAGCTTCTCAGACTTCCTAGAACTCATTCCTGGACCCTAGGTTAAGATTATCTGCCAGAGACCAACTGAATAGGGTAAGGATAGTGAAATTACATCGAGAACACTGGAAAATTAGACGAAATAGTAGTAAGTAGTATGAGAGAAATCACACTATGCAACTGAGAAAAGATTGCACACAAATATCTGCCACATAGGGCAAGAAGTGTTAGAATTACATAAGGAATGGAATTATATTGGACTTGGGCCTAGGACTGTGCAGGGATTGGTACAGGAAATAATCTGTGACTATTGTAATAATGCTCACAACTCAATTACACTTAACCTTCTAAAGGGAAATAAAGGCCAAAAATAAAAAAAAACCCTATCACATTATTAGTCAATTTAAGAGAATGGAACTATGATCAAATCAATGTGTGCATTAAGTTAAACAATGAAAGCAATATTTTTAAAAGTCTGTAACTTGTAAGAAATCTGGAAATGCTTTAAATACATGAATAGAAGGGCAGAGAAATACGTCATATCAAAGATTAGGAGCTCATATAAAGACTTTTGCATCCATTTCATAAAGTAAAAGAAGCAAAAGTAGGGGGAAAAAGTAGGCAAAAGATTGTTCAAGTGAGAACAGGGAAGACCTCAAAGTGTGACAGGTCAGGTGTAAATAAGGAGCCAGTCCAGCTATAAAGGAATTCAAGACACAGCACAAAAAGGACTGCAATTCAGAAATAAAAGCGTTTTTATACATGAAAGGTAGAAGGTTGACTGGAGAATCAATGAGACTGCTTGATGATCAGGCTGCTCACGGGGAAAAAAGGAGCTCTGGAAACTCAGTGAATTCTTCGCTTTGGTCTTTGTTGAAATGTAGAACTTTCCACTGTCATCATGTCTTTTGAAGCAAAGAGGTGAGATATGTAGTATTAGATCAAATAGTGATAAGGGAACAGGATGTTCTGCCTGATTGGCCTGATGGATATAAGTAAATTGCTGAAACTTTATGACATCCATTATGAGGGTCTGAAGAAACTCAAGGGAATAAATGGATCTAAATGTGAAATATGTTATTGCACTCACTCTTCAGTATTAGTGAATTCTTTTTTACGTTTTAATGAAACCTACTGAGGAGACCCTACAATCTATTGACAGTTGAATCTCATTCATATTAGTAAACTCCAGAAATTGTAGGATCATTGACCATTTTGTATAATGAATGGAGAAAAATATCCTGTTTTTTATAATATACTTGAGCTATTTGAAAGGGTAAACAAGCACCAGGAAAAAAGCAAGAAACAATTTGTTTAGACTTTCAAGGAGTCAAAAAGTTTCACAATGCTATTCCAAATTGTGTTACCATGGTATTAGGAGGGAAATTTCACCACAGGTAGGTCTTAATAGAGAAAAAAAAAAAGTAGCATGTATGAGCCTGCTGTTGAGGGAGACGTGTAAACAGTGAGGTCCCTCTCGGGATTTCTGCTGGGCCCCTTTATTAAACATGTTTATAGATAATCTGAAATGGCAGGCACACAATGTAGTTTCTAAAGGTACAGGATTTAACCACTTTTGGCCAGTAAAATTATAAATCAACTGGAATAAGCTTTTGAAAGATGGCATAAGTGGACAAGAAAGTGGCAGGGAGGATCCAGTACTGTGAGAAGTGCTACCTATTTAGGGAAAAAGAAACTACACTAAGCTTGTAAAATTGTGGGCTGTGAATTAGTTAGAAACCTGGTTTCATTTAGGAACCAGGAAAGGATTTCAGAGGCATTGTAGATGCATCCTTCGGAGTTGGCCAGCAGAATGCTGGAAGGTTCTGAAAACAAAAATACAATTGAAGCAAAACCATTGTGCCTGTGCATTCTTTTGGTTTTGATGGGCAAATATTAAAAAAAAAAGAATGGGGTATGAGAAGGACCTGATTTCAGATCCTGAGTCAGTCCTTAAAGGGATATTCTGAGAACCAAATTAAATACATGTGAATGTGCCTGCACATGTGGTGCAGTGGTACACATCAAGTCTTGAATGCAGCATCTTAGAATGGCCATGATGAAGTCATCCTCCTAGTTGGAGGAAATTAATCAATCTCTCACCTGGCACGGGAAGCCCCTGAGAAAGTCTATGGCAGATGATGATCCATCTTCTCTCCAACTCAGCTGGAAGGAGTTCACCTCTAACAAAGGGAGACAACTTGATTTTTGAATCTCTCTAATTGTCACTAGTGACTTAGTAGAAAGCTAACTTTCTGTAATTCATAGAACAACAGAATACAGGGACGGAAGGGGACTTGAGAGATTACTCAGAAACCTCTTTCTTATGGATAAGTATGAGCAATATATAGGAAAAATCAAAGCTCAGAAAAACAAATGAGAGACAAATTACCAATTTGTGAACTCTGATCTTTCAACAGAGTAATCAACCATAATATTTCCTCCAGGCAAAGCTACACACCCCTGTTTAGTTCATATGATTAAATGTTGATTAATTTAGAGTAGGGGGCTCTGTGGAAAGTGCATAGAATACTTGGTATTTCATTTTTGAGTCTTTAAGGAAATATCTGTTATCAATATTGACATTTTCCATTTCCAGCATATTAGAAGTTAATTGAAGGCTCCAATATCCTAAAATTACTCTGTCAAATTTCTAAACATGTACTTTTTTTTTTTTTTTTTTTGAGACAGAATCTTGCTCTGTTGCCTAGGCTGGAGTGCAGTGGCGTGATCTTGACTCACTGCAACCTCTGTCTCCCAGGTTCAAGATATTATCCCGCCTCAGCCTCCCAAGTAGCTGGGATTACAGGCGCCTGCCACCACGCCTAGCTAATTTTTGTATTTTTAGTAGAGACAGGGTTTCACCATGTTGGTCAGGCAGGTCTTGAACTCCTGACCTCAAGTGATCCGCTTGCCTCAGCCTCCCAAAGTGCTGGAATTACAGGCATGGGCCACTGTGTCTGGCTTGTCTCCAATATCTTAGAAGTTGGTCTTCCTCAGCTTGAAATAAATCTGGTCTGGAATATTTTTCTGTTTTTAGACACATAGCATATAAGAAGGTTTCTATGTGAAGTAATGACTGTTGGCAAACTTTGCATGACTTTAAAAAAAAATAATCTGAAGGCTATGCTATGGAGGAAGTTCCATAGTCATACTCTTATGCACACCTCTCTATCAGCCTTCCACCGATAGCTTTATCTTAAAATGTCATCCTAATTTATCTGTTTATTCCTGGGGTTATTATTGTTATAGTTATTAGAAATTATTATTAACTAATTAACTCAAAACTATTATAATTACTTATATAATGTAAATGCCATGCTAATAATTTCTGATATTTATTTAAAAATAATTACCAGGATATCACCTCATAGCATGTGCTGGCCAAGTTTATAGAACAAATTAATCAGACTTGGAACTTGAACCCAGGTCTTTTTAAGGCTGAGGAAACAGAAATCCCATTGAGACTATATCTGGTGTTTCAGTTATGGACTGTTTTAGGAAAAAATAAGAAAAAGGAACCCTAGATATCTCTATAGATGGCATTTCCTCAAAACTCCACCAAGAACAAAATCCCTTTGGCCGATCTCCAAACTTGAAAACAATTATTTTTTCATTCTCACCCCGTACCCCTTCTCTTCCTCTGAACATTTTTGTTAGTTGAAACTCTTTATTTTATTTTATTATTATTATTTTTTTGAGATGGAGTCTCGCTCTGTCACCCAGGCTGGAGTGCAGTGGTGCAATTTCGGCTCATTGCAAGCTCTGCCTCCCGGGTTCATGCCATTCTCCTGCCTCAGCCTCCTGAGTAGCTGGGACTACAGGTGCCCGCCACCATGCCTGGCTAATTTTTTGTATTTTTAGTAGAGACGGGGTTTCACCATGTTAGCCAGGATGGTCTCGATCTCCTGACCTCATGATCCGCCCACCTCGGCCTCCCAAAGTGCTGGGATTACAGGCGAGAGTCACCGTGTTAGTTGAAACTCTTATCTCCTTTTCCTCACTGCCTTCCATGCAAACCTTAGGCCTGTTCCCAAGAGGTTGCGTATTGGATATTCAACATACTTTAGTATCCCCTAGGTAACTGTGTTGGCTCCAGATAGTGAGGTACATGCTGGGTTCCATGGTGCCATTTTATTCTATTTCTTCCTTCCTCAAACTTGTGAAATTATGGATTTAAATTGCCAGCTCAGGATGTGTTTCCAACCACATGAGTTCATAGAATGATGCCTTAGTAATATTTTTGTTAGCATTATTTATTAGTATGTTTATTTTTTCTTGGTATTTTTAAGACTCTTAACAACCAGACCCATCTTGACCTTGCATTGTGTAGCATTCATTATCAGCTTTTAGTACCGATCCTATCATTGGGCTTATTTATTTCATTTTCGATATTGCAGTGGTGGGCAAACTAGGGCCCATGGATCTGTGCTGATTTTATGTGACCCATGAGCTAAGAATAGTTTTCTCACTTTTAAATGGCTGAAAAAAATCAAATGAAGAATAAAATTTTTGACACGCAAAATTCAAATTTAAAAGTCCATAAATAAAGTTTTATTTAACCACAGCCGTACTCATTTGATTATATATTGTCTAGCTGCTTTTGTGCTAAAATAACAGAGTTGAGCAGTTGCAACAGAGATTGTATGACCTGAAAAGCTGAACATATTTATCATGAACCATTTACAGAAAAAGTTTGCTGACCCATGCTTTAGAGTATCTTCAAAGACCCAAAAAACATCACTCTATATCCCTTCTTGGGCTTTTTCTTTCTCAGAGGTTTTGCTTGAATTCTACTTTTATGATTTTGAAAAATTTCCCTTTCCTCTTTATGTAACACATACTAGCATTTGATTGATTGTATAGTTCTTCAGTAGTTTTATGTATATTAAATTTTGTGATTTTTAAAAAAATGTAACATTTTTGAAAGCACGAACCATATAAAGTGTATAGCAACCCAGCATTCAGCCAAGGATTAGGCACATAGTATTTGATTCTCACTAGGTACTTGCTAAATTTAATGGAATTCCTTTATGTGGGGTCCCCCAGAGTTCATATAAGGAGCCACAATCAAGAACGGAATATTACCATATACAAATAATTAGCAGCTTTAATTGTGGTTTGTACAGAGAACTCTGGGAGCCCAGACGAGCATAGAAAGTAAAATTTCATCTAAATCTTGAAGGGAAAATAGAAGTTCGAGAGGAAAAAAGGGAGAAGGGAAAGAGGGCTTGAGCATTCCAGTCAAAGAGGGTTTGAGTGTACAAGGTATGGAGGGAAGAATGTATCCGGATGACCTCTCAGTCCCTTTCCTCCCCTACAGAGGGACAAACACTGTCCTAAATCTGGTGTTGTCAATATCACAAATATTTTTATTCTTGTATTACATATATGTATACCTTTAAACAATACATGGTATCATTTTATATGTTTTTAAACTTGACTTATATAGTACCATACTGAAACATGAGTCTGAAAAATGCTTTTTCTTTCAATTTTTTTGAGTTTTTATGAATTTCATTTTTATGAGTTTTATGTATGTTTATATGTATAGTTCTAATACATTCTTTGTTATGCTTCACATTATTCCATTCATTCAGTACGGCACCATTTGTTTGCCATTCACCTGTTGAATGATTTTTAGGTTGTTTCCCAATTTTTATTTTTGTAAGGTTGCTATGCACATTCTTGT
Organism: Hylobates moloch; assembly: GCF_009828535.3. Classification (NCBI taxonomy): domain Eukaryota; kingdom Metazoa; phylum Chordata; class Mammalia; order Primates; family Hylobatidae; genus Hylobates; species Hylobates moloch. Next base: position 128,876,774 of record NW_026652276.1, on the reverse strand, counting down.
ATGTGTTTTTTTAACTCCTTTGTCTTAAATGATCTGAAAACTATATCTGAGAGTAGAATTGCTGCATCATAGGCATGTATATATTCAATTTTGCCTGATATTGATAGAAAGTAAATTATATCACTAGATTTTCTAATATTACATTGTCTTTCCATTCCAAGGATTACCTATTAGTTATAATGTATTGTTTTTACATGTTTGTAGATTCATTTTTTCCTATCATTTTATATAGGACTTTTACATCTATTTTGAAAAAGAAACTGGCTCAGATCTTTCTTTTCCTATATTGTTCTTGTTTGTTTTTGTTTTTTTTAAAATTAATTTTTTGTACATGTAAAGTTCTTTAGTGGTGGTTTCTGAGAGTTTGGTACACCCAAAGACTTAAACTCTGGTTTTCATGTTAGTTTAGTTTTATAAAATGAGATGGAGAATAACCATCCCTTTTCTATTCTCTAGAAGATTGAAATTATCTGTATATTAAAAGCTTGGTAGAGATAATCTGTTAAACTGTATAGGCCTAGTGGGTTTTGAATGGATAGATTTTAAATTATAGGTCTATTTATTTTCAAGTTTAAAAATTATACAGGCTTTCCATTTCTAAGTCAATTTTATTGACTGTGTTTTTCTAGAAATTTGCCCACTTAATCTATGAATGTGTTTAATCTATGTATTTAAATTTTTCATAGCTTTTTCTTTTTCATGAAGTTAAGTATTCTTCCATAACTAAAAAAATTGTATTATATTCATTATTGTTTTCTTTTCATTCCTAACAGAGAGAAAATTACAACAGGATAGGGAATATAGGTACAGACTCTGTAGCCACATTATCTGGGTTTGAATCTAGCCTTCACAGTTTTCTGGTTGTGTGATCTTAAGGAAATTATATAACTTTTCTGTGCCTTACATCCTCCATTGTTAAAACGACAATAAAATAACATCTACCTTATTGGCTGAACTTAGAATTTTATAAACATAAGTATATGTTTGCAGACATACACACACACTGTTGTTATGAGCTATATGTGTCCCCCAAAATTCACATACTGTAGCCTGTATTTGGAGATGGGTTTCTAAGGAAGTAATTATGGTTAAATGACATCATAAGGGTGGAGCCCTAATCTGATAGGATTAGTGTTCTTCCAAGAAGAGACACTGGAGAGTTCTCTCTTTCTCCTTGTACATTTACTGAGGAAAGGCCATTTGGGGACAGTGAGATGGCAGCCATCTGCAAGCCTGGAAAAATGCCCTCACCATTTGCCAATCAGCTGGAACCTGATTCTTGGACTTGAACCTTCAGAACTATGAGAAATAAATTTGTTTTCAAAAGCACCCAGTCTATGGTATTTTGTTACAGCAGCCCAAGTACACTAACACAGATTATGGTACTGAGAAGCAGAGTGTTGCTGTAACAAATACCTAAACATCTGGAAGTGGCTTTGGAACTGGTTGATGGGTAGAGGCTGGAAGAGTTTGAGGTGCATGACAGAGAAAGCCAAGATTGCCATGAAGCAATTGTTGGTAGAAGTATGGACATTAAAGACACTTCTGCTGAAGGCTTAGAAAGAATGAGGAGAGCTGGAGATTATGCCTTAATTTTCTTAGAGAATACATAGATAATCTTGAACTGAATGTTGGTGGAATGTAAAATCCACTGTGGTGAGGCCTCACAAGGAAATGAGGAACAGGTTATTGGCAAATGGAGAAAAGGCAACCCTTGTTATAAAGTGGCAGAGAACTTGGCTGAGTTGTCGTCTAGTGTTTTTGTTTGTTTGTTTGTTTTTAAGACAGAACTTGCAAGACACGAAACTGGTTATTTAGCTGGAGAGGTGTCAAAACAAAATGTTCAAAGTGTGGCCCATGTCCTCCTGAATGCTTACAGTAAAATGGGAGACAATATAGATGAATTGAAGAAAAATTGTGAAGCACAAAGATACTAGAGTTAGAGATTTGAAAAATTCTCATTCTGTCCCCATTCCAAAAAATGAGAAAGCATGTTTAGAAGAGGCCAGTGTTATTGTGACTTATTTCCAACTTCTAGTTTATGTGCCATCTTTCCATTAATCAACATAGTTTAGTTATAGCTGTTGATCCCACTGTGAATCCATTTGCTAGCTTTATTAATCAACTTACACACCCTATATACTGCACTGCAGGATATTGTGATACACATATACAAACACCTCTTGAAAATCTGTTCAGATCATTTATGATATTTCCTTGTTCTAGTTACTCATGTTGTTACTTGCATTCCATAAATTAGTATGTAATTTACTAGAGTGAATGTAAGAATTATGTCTGCCTAGCATTCTTTTCTTGGGAGGTTACTTTTCCCTCCTCCATTTTATAAGCATTTCATTGGTACATGTGTTTCAACGGATGGGAATGACCCTACCCCTTGTAAGGTTTTGAAGGGAAGGCAAGGGTAAAAGAGAGAGCTGGTGGCTCAACAGCAAGACAGGTTTATTGAACAAAGACCTGCAGGGGGGTTGGGAGGAGACACCAGCTAGCGCTGGAGCCCACCCCCACTTACAGACTGGGGTAATTATAGGTCCAGGTGGGAGAGATCTGGGCTTGTTGCAAACTGGGGTGGGCGGTGTGGTTAGCTGCTGATAAAGGAGGAATTTCTTGCAGTCAGATGGTTAGACCTGGCACTTGTCCGGCAGGATATTTCTCATGGCCGGAGCTCTAGTGGAATTTTCTGCTCTGACCAGGGTCTGTGAAATGGTAAGGGTTTACAAAATGGTGCAGCTTGGGCTAACACCTCTGACCGTCTATGCCAAGCAGGTCTTGTGAATGAGTCCCATTAGAATCCAGTCCTTCCTAGGGTCAGATGATTGGTGTGGGCATAGGCATATGATCTCAGCTGATTATCTGGATCCATCCATGACAGGAGCTGGAGTACCGTTGAACTCATCAAGTCTGTGAGCCAATACACTTGACTCACAAGTGTATTGTAAGCCTCTCCACTCCCCCACCTTTGTTGTTTGGGTTAGTTTGAGTTAGGCATCTTTATTTTAGGTCTCTGTCTGTCCTTTCATCCTTTCATATTTATTATGCCTCATCAATGTTATTTTTGCTCCTTTTCTTCTTCTTCATTCTGGAAGAAGTTTTTAGATTTGTCCTGCATATAACTTACCCCATTTTCTGTAATGCTGAATTTTGCTCTTTTACCCTTGAAATCCATAGTATTCTTATCTATCTCTATTGTAATTTCTTTTGACTTCTCAGTTAGTGCTGTTGTTGCATAATCTCATGTTTGATTTCATATTTAAGGAAGACCATATTTCCCTGAGTTGTTTTGAGTGGATAAGCAGACACTTTTTATAATTTGCTTATTTCCCTACATAGATGGTTTTGAAATTCTTGTTTTTTTGCTGCACCTGGAGGACTCTGTTCTCTTTCTTTTATATTGTGGGATATTTCTATAGGTCTTTTCCACCCCTCTTCTGTATATCCTCACTGAATGAGTTCTCACGTATATTGGCTGGTGTTTGCTGGCAAACAACGGTAAGTAATAATAGCTTTGCTTCTCTTTAATACTCATCACTATTTGGTTGCTGTTCAAAGTGCTTCTCTTAAATCTTAATGTGAAATACTCATTGATACAAATTTAGATTCAGAAAGCTTTACAGGAGTGTGCAGGCTCATCAGGGGAACTATGTCTCTTGCTTTTTCCTTCTCTTTTGATACATTTGATTTGGCCATTGCTTCAGTGACTAACTGACTTTCTTTTTTTGTCTTTTTTTGTGACAGAGTCTTGGCTCTGTTGCCCAGGCTGGAGTGCAGTGGCGCAATCTCAGCTCAACTTCAGTGACTAACTTTTTGTACTTGACACTATAATAGTCCTTATTTCCTAGTACAAACTGGTCTTTTGTCTGGGTAGTTGAGTCTAGTCTTTGTCATTCTGTTTCCTACTTGGTGTTGTCAGTGCACAAATTCTGGGGCCCTCTCTAAGATCCCTGCGTTCAACTACTCATTCTTAGTTACAAAATAGAGGTTTTGCCGCTTGCTCCTCACCTGGTATACCATCACTCATTCCTCTAAGAAGTTCTTCTTATATGGTTTTTTTTGGAGGCGTGGTTTCACTCTGTTGCCCAGGCTGTAGTGCAGTGGCACGATCATGGCTCACAGCAGTCTCTATCTCTCGGGCTTAAGTGATCCTTTTACTTCAGCCTCCTGAGTAGCCAGGACTAAAGGCATACTACACACCCAGGTGATTGATTTTTATTAATATTTTTTAGTAGAGATGAGGGTGCTCTACTAATGCTACATTGTTCAGTCTGATCTTGAACTTCTGAGCTCAAACAATCCTCCTGCCTCGGCTTCCCAAAGTGCTGGGATTACAGGTATGAGCCACTGCACCCAGCCTTTCCTATATTTTTGTCAACATAGATTTTTTACTTGTCTTAGTTATCAATGGACCTCTGGTGATTTCATTTATTTTGGTTCATTTAGAATATACCTAGCAGAAAATCTGTAGCATTTCTGCTATAATATCCTTTATTCTAATATTATTCTTCTTTTTAAAATAATTTCATATAATGGATATATGTCAATTTTAATAATAATACTAAAGATAATACTTTTTATGTCATCTCTGTACTTATTACAATTTGATTTTTAAAACTTTTCCTGTTTTGTAAGTGAATCATACTCATTACTAGATCGATTTATTTATTTATTTATTTATTTATTTATTTATTTATTTATTTATTATTTATTTATTTATTTATTTATTTATTTATTTATTTATTTATTTATTTATTTTTAAGAGAGTCTCACTCTGTTGCCCAGGCAGGAGTGCGGTGGCATGATCTCAGTTCACTGCAGCCTCTGCCTCCCAGGTTCAAGCGATTTTTCTGCCTCAGCCTCCCAAGTAGCTGGAACTACAGGTGCCCACTGCCACACCTGGCTAATTTTTTTTTTTTTTTTTTTTTTTAGTAGAGTCAGGGTTTCACCATGTTGGTCAGGCTGGTCTTGAACTCTTGACTTTAAGTGATCCACCCACCTTGACCTCCCAAAATGTTGGGGATAGAGGCATGAGCCACCGTGCCTGGCCTATTATATTTAGATTTTTAAAAATTATACTTTAAGTTCTGGGGTACATATGCAAAATATGGAGGTTTGTTACATAGGTATATAGGTGCCGTGGTGGTTTGCTGCACCCATCAACCTGTCATCTACATTACATATTTCTCCTAATGCTTTCCCTCCCCCGCAACCCCCCCCCCCGACAGGCCCCGGTTATGTGATGTTCCCCTCCCTGTGTCCATGTGTTTTCATTGTTCAACTCCCACTTATGAGTGAGAACATGTGGTGTTTGTTTTTCTGTTCTTGTGTTAGTTTGTGGAGAATGGTGGGTTCCAGTTTCATCCATGTCCCAGCAAAGGACATGAACTCATCCTTTTTTATGGCTGCAAAGTATTCCATGGTGTATATGTGCCATATTTTCTTTATCCAGTCTATCATTGATGGGCATTTGGGTTGGTTCTTAATGATTTTGAATGTTTTTTCTAATTCCTTAAATATTTATATATAGTGACTTGTGTATATGTTCTTTATTGCTGTGTAAGCCTTCTTAAGAACGCTTTGTAGATTGATAACATTATGCCCAACTTATATTTGTTTTGACTAGTCTTTCTCAGTTTGTATTTTAATTTTATTTCTGTTTTCACTGTGTCAAATATTATGTTTAAGTATCAAAATTAATAATTTTTCTTTCATGGCCTCTTTTATTGTGTTTCTGCTTTAAAAGTATTTACCATCCTAAAATCTAAAAATGGATCTCTTCTGGATGAGTTTTTGTGATTTCACATTAAATTATTTTATATTTTTATTTTTTCTCTTTTTAATAAAACAAATTATCTTCCTAATTCCTTGAGTGGATTATTTATTTAGGAATTTAGCAAAATGTACTTATAATAGTGTGGTTGTATCGTTTTCACTACTCTTGTAAGATTTTCAAGACCTTTATAAGCATTATCCCATTAATTCACATAATACCTTTTTGGGTTAGGTAATAACTGTGATCAGGGTTCCACATAATGTTTTTAGAAAATCTCTAGAATGAGTAAAGCTTAATTTTGTCAATAAAACATTTATAAGCATTCTTCAATGACTAGCTGACATCACATTTAGAGTTTGGTTAAAAACTGTTGTATTTAATGGCAACTTTGCCAACTTATCTATGTTTTTGTCTTCATTTTTTAATCTGTGGAAAATTTGCTACTCTTGTATGGCTTTCTCAAATGATATATGTGGATTATTATTGAAGAAACAGAGAAGAATTTAAATTTTAGATTAGTGGTTCTCAACCCTAGCTTCACATTAGAATTACCTGAGAAGTTTTAATGCAAAGTTAATACCCAAGTTTCACCTCCAGAAATTAATATTTAATTGTTCTTTGGTGTCGCTGGGCATTAAGAGTTTTGAAAAAGCTTCTATTATGCACCCATGGTAGAAAGCTATTATTTTGCATCAATGGTTTTCAAAGTGTGATCCCCATATTTGCTGCATCACATGAGAACTTGAGATGTAATGAAATGTAAATTATCAGACCACATCTCAATCTGTCTGCTTTTTTTCAAAAGAATTTTTTGTTCTGAGATAATTGTGGATTCACATGTAATTGGAATAAATAATAGAGATCCATTTTCACCAGTTTTGCATGCATTTGTGTGTTTGTGTGTGTATATTTACTTCTATACAATTTTTTTTTTTTAGTATATGTGCTGCCAAAGTGAGCACTACAATCTATTTTTTTTTAATGTTTTATTTTAGATTCAGTGGTACATGTGCAGGTTTGTTATATAGGTAAGTTGTGTGTCACTGGGGTTTGGAGTACAGAGTATTTCGCCACCCAGGTACCCAGTAGGTATTTTTTCAATCCTCTCCCTCCTCTTTCCCTCTACTCTCAAGTAGGACCTGGTGTCTGTTGTTCCCTTTCTTGTATCCATATGTACTCAGTGTTTAGCTCCCACATATAAGAGAACATGGCAGTGTTTGGTTTTCTCTTTCTGTGTTAGTTTGCTTCAGATAATGGTCTGCAGTTCCGTAAATACATGATTTATTCTTTTTTATGGCTGTGAAATATTCCATGCTTTATCCAGTCTACCATTGATGGGCATTTAGGTTGATTCCATGTCTTTGTTATTGTGAGTAATGCGATGAACATATGCGTGCGTGTGTCTTTATGGTAGAATGACATATGTATTCCTTTGGGTGTACACCTAATAGTGTGATTGCTGGGTGGAATGGTATTTCTGTTTTGTGTTCTTTGAGAAATTGCCAAACTGCTTTCCACACTATCTGAACTGATTTGCATTCTCATCAACAGTGTATAAGTGTTCCCTTTTCTCTACAACTTTGTCAGCATCTGTTATTTTTTGACTTTTTAATAATAGCCATTCTGACTGGTGTGAGATGGTAACTCATTGTGGTTTTGATTTACATTTCTCTAATGATTAGTGATGTTTAGCACTTTTTCATATGCTTGGTGGCCACACACGTGTCTTCTTTTGAAAAGTGTCTGTGTCCTTTGCCCACTTTTTAATGGGGTTGTTTTCAGATGTCTACTATCACTAAAGTCAAGATACAGGATACAACAACAATCTGTGTTTCACTAAGTTTTCAGGTGACTGGTACTGCTAAGGTTTGAGAACTATTTAAAAAATAAGACTAGAAGAGCAGGAACAGCCTTTTTTTCCCCCAAAGGATTAGTCTAAATATGCAAAGGGTACTCATAGACCAGCAGCATAGATCTCACCCAGGAGCTTCATATTACCATAGAATCTTAGGTCCCATCTTGGACCTAATGAATCAGAGTTCACATTTTAACAGGATCCTCAGATAATGTGTGTACATATTGAAGTTGAAGGGTACCTGATTAAGGGGTTAAAAAATATGCAAGCAAACAAAAACAACTAAATCAGTTTTCTGAAATTGGGTTCAAATATTTATTCTCACAGTAAATACCTTTCACATTGAAGATAATTTGTCTTTTAATAAAGATAATTTTAGTGTTGAAGCAAAACTAATACCATTTTCTGTGCTTTACATCTCATTTTAGGGTCATTATGCTGTTATTTTTTGCTGATGGAGGTGGGTTCTTAACAAAACCATATAGATGTGCAAGTTGAGATTTTCTATCAATTAGTGTTAATATTACACCATCTTAAGTACCAAAAATATGACAAGTATCATCAGTTTCATCAACATCAAACTTAAATGTGTCTGAATTTTTTTGTCAACTTTTTTTTCCACTTGTCACTTACTTCTGATAAAATTGGAGATACTGGGTTTGTTTCAGGCTCCTGTTGCAGTTCATTTGGTAACTATCATTATTTTCTGCTTTCATTTTTATGGCATTTGGTTTGAGTGTCTGAGAAAGAATTTTAAAGAAAAAGTGCAACATTGAGAAAAACAGACAAGAGACCGGGAAGTAGCCTTTTTAATAGATAGATGTATTAGTTTAGGCTATTTTCCAATTCTGTTTTGCCTCCCCCCGCAACAAGTAATAAATGAACACATTTATAATTATTTTTCTTCTTCCCTCCCTTCTTTTCACACTGTGTGAGGTGGAAGGGAGTTTCTGGCTTAACCAGGGGAAGAGTATTGTTAAATAAGGCTTCAAAGATGTGCAGAAGGCTAAATAAGACTTTGTGAGGTGGATTTATTGGTTGTGGGGCAGTAGAATACAGAATTCAGTGCCGATAGTTCAGATTGAGGTATTACATACAACAGTGTGGGCAGAGGGCAAAGAAAGGATGGATGGAGAGGTGGGAAAAGCAGGGATCTATCACCTCGTCATACAGCCAAAGGGACAAGAAGGAAATGTACTTCCTGGAGCCAGTAAAGGAACTGTGGAGGAGAGGCCACCTGGTTAAAGCTGTGGTCATGGAAGGACCTACCTAGCTGCTTCTTGAGATACAGTGCCTACATGAGAGGGACCCCCAAAGAAATTCTTCTATCTCTTTTTCTTCCCAGAGGTGAAATCTAATGAAAAGTTGGCTGGGTATTGCAGTTTGTGTGGTCACTGTCAAGAGCACTGAACAAAGTAGAGAAGGCTGAGGATAGATGGAGTTTAGGGCTATAAAATAAAATAACCAGGAGATCAGAGTGGAATGCAATTCCAGAGAGAATGAATATTATGTGCTAATGCACAGAAATGCCAAAGACTGGCAACTGTGGGAATAATGAGGAGTACAGGAAGCAGGAAATGTGAAAGCAAAGTAGTAGCAGGAAATGAGGCTGGATACATAACAATAATAATAGTTAATACTTTTGGTGCCAAGCACTTGGCTAGTTTACATAATTTCAGTCTACACATTATTATGAGGTTGGCCCTATGATGTAGCAATTATGACTCTTGTCCACAAATGCATATGTAATTTTTTTTTTCTTACACTGACTCAGATTTCATTCTGAGCCTTTACCTCGTATTGGGAAATCATACCTCCGTCATTAGTTTGGCTCCTGCCTTCTCCATAGAGTTCCATAAAACTCCAGGAGATTTGCAGGGTGACCAGATAAACAGGGAAGGACTCTAATCTCTAGGCCACCAGATTCTGCCTACCTCCTCTTCGTTACTAATAGTGGTCACTTGAAATTCCTGGATTCTTGACCCATGGGAAGGACACTGGAGTGTTTTCGAAGGCTGTGAGCCCCAGTGGGTTAGGTGTCCACTCTCTTTGTATGTTTTGGTTTATCATTCCTAATGTCATAAACTTGTCAGAATCTTTTTATAATTGACTTATGAGGTTCATCATATCTCATTCATCTTTCAGACATTTATGTCAATCAAAACCTATGACAATTTCTTACTATTACGTTTTGTAACCTGTAGGTAACCTTTGTAACCTTTTGGGCAATATTAACCATGTATGCTCCTTAGAGACTGTGAGATGTTCCCTTTTACAATCAACCCTTTTGAGCAGGAGTTGGCAAACTTTTTTGGTAAGCAGCCATATAGTCAAGAATTTAGGCTTTGCAGGCCAAGAGGCAAAACTGAGGATATTATGCAAATATTTACGCATTAAGAGAGGAAAACATCTCACCAAATTTTAAGTGATTAAATTAAAAAATATAAAATAATTTAGTATTATTTATAAGACAGATTTACTAATGAGAAGAATGGAATTCTTTTTTTAGGAGGATTATATTTCACTTCATTCAGGTGTAAAATTAGTGTTCCCTATCATTAGAATTGATTTCAAATGTTTATCTCTTAATGCTGATCTGTAATAAGAATTTACATATTTCATCTTTGAAAATGTCTTTTCACGCAGAAAGGTGCTGCCAAGTAGTAATGTCAATCCACAGCATATGATTTAAATTGAGCATATTCATTGCCTGGAAGGCATTTCTAGAATTTATTAGACTTTTCTCTTGATATTTTCCTTTTACATGTCATTACATTGCAGATTAATCACTTCCAATTGAAAGTTAGGTGGAAATTCCTCAGTTGCTCCGTTAAATGGATTTTGAAATATGGAAATTTCCTTTGCACTTGCATCAAGGTCTGAAGAACACTGTTGTAGCTTGAGCTCAGAAAATATATCCGCTCCAGATTCATGTGGGAATGGAAATCTCACTTTTTGTTTTATCTTCTGACAGCGCAGGAAGTATATAAAACAGCTTGGCATAACTTGTGATTCAAACAACATTAGTTGTCATCGAAATGACTTTACCGTCATAAAAGTTTTGCATGTAAATGCTGTTTTGCCTTGAAATTTTAGATTGAATTCATTAAACATATTGTCAAATCCACAGGAAAATCTAATTTCCAAAGTTATTTAGTGCTCAATGATAGTGGTTGAGGATGGATTTTCTTACTCAGAAAAATTTCATTCTTGATCTTGAGCTCAAACACCACACCTAAATTTATCCCTATTACAGGCATGGAAGTGCTGTGTGGTGGGGTGAGTCAGAATATTAAACTTCTATTTCTGAGAAAACTTCTAGGACTAACTGGCTAAGCCTATCAGGGCAAAACATATTTTCTGAAAAGTACTTGCTGTTGAATAGTATGATGAATAACCGTAGGCTTTGAACACCTTCCTCTGTAAATTTGTCCAAGTCACCCTCTGCTCCACACATAACTTTTTGCCACTCTAAATTGTAACACATTTTAGCAGATTCCACTTAAGTCGTTTTGAATTAGTGTTTTCTTAGTTTCTTTGAAAATACTTGTTTGTAGTTGTTCTGTGCAGTCTATTCATAGAAACTAATTCTTCAGCCTCTTCAAAATCGGTACTGACTCCTTGAAAGAACAACTGAACAGTATCCATCACATCTGTTAGCTTATCAAAAGCTGAGGAAAACCACACAAAATAATTTGCCTTATTTTCAAATTGACTATTGATATTGCTCCCAATGTCTTAGACTCTTTGAACAACTGTTTTTACTGAAAGATTAATATTTCTAAACAAATTTATTTTCTCTGGACACATTTCTTTAGCTGCTGTAATCAGACACAATTTAAAATAACTCATCACTGGTAAAAGGTTTTCTTTGCTTGGCTCAAAAATGAGCCACTCAGAAACTCACTTTGGTTGCAGTCTCATTTTTATTTTTTAATTTTTGTGATGAAATTCTGCTGTTTTAAGATACTCTGTTTTAAATTTTATAATTTTTCTGACTGTTGCTTTCCTATAAGTTGGGAATATTTTGATCAGTACCCAGTTTGGCAGTTATTGTCTCCCTTTAGCATAGCTATAATGTCATTACATAATAACCAAAATGCTTTGTCATCTAATTTAATTAAAAAAATTTATCTTCCAACGTACGCCAAAATCTAGCATGATGAAGTCCATTTGTCTTCTCTTTTCTTCTTTTGACATGATTGGTATACATTGGGAAGATTAAAAAAATATGACCCTACCACACGGGTGACACTGTCAATTTTGTCGACACTATGATTGTGTTGCTGTGATTTGTGGTGCACCAAAAAGATGTGCAAAGCAATAAGCATGAGAATGTGACATGTGGTCTCGGTCACAACTACTCACTTCTGCTGATGTAGGGTAAAAGTAGCCATAGATGTAAACAGATGAATGTGGCTGTGTTTCAATAAAACTTCAGTTATGAACACTGACATTTCAATTGCATGTAATTTTCATGTATCATGAGATATTTTTCTTTTGATTTAAAAAAATTTTTTTTTCTTTTTTTCGTTTTTCTTCTTTTTTGTCTTCTTTTTAAGATCTTTTTTTTCTTTTTTTATCTTTTGATTTTTTTTAACCATTTAAACATGTAAAGAACATTCTTAGCTTGTGGGTCATCCAAAAATGGACAGCAGGCTGAATTTGGCCATTATGGCATTTTTTGCTGACCCCTACTGTTGAGAATCATTGATCTATGATAAGTAGAATGTCAAAGACACCAAAAAATAGGTCCTGCTTTAAGACTTGGCACATAAGAATAGGAGACTTGACTATCTTGTTTCCCATTAAATCCTTAGCACATAGATGCCCAATAAGTAGTTTTGAATAAGGCAATTATAGAAAACTTCTGGCACATAATAAACCTAAAAGATCTATTCCATGAATGAAATGAATGAATGATTTGCTGTCTATCCCTACACAATATACGGGAGCTTAAAGATGATGGGTTAAAAATAAATTATTTAATCTGAGAGAGTTCAAAAATAGGGAGAGGTTATCCCTGAAAAGCATGAAGTGTTTAGTAGCTGGGAATCATTATGGCCAGGTTATTAACTAATAATAGCTGGAGAGCATATTATTTTGTGTAATTAAGATGTGAGAGGAGTATAGTAGACAAACACAACCCTCTGTAGGCTATTTCTATGATGCTCTTTATAACTAAATTGCTTTAAAAAGTTATTTAGAGGGCCAGGCGCAGTGGCTCACGCTTGTTATGCCAACACTTTGGGAGGCTGAGATGAGTGGATCACCTGAGGTCAGGAGTTCGAGACTAGCCTGGCCAACATGGTGAAACCCTATCTCTACTAAAAATGCAAAAAATTAGCCAGGTGTGGTGGTGCACGCCTGTAATCCCAGCTACTCGTGAGGTTGAGGCAGGAGAATCGCTTGAACCCATGAGGCGGAGGTTGTAGTGAGCCGAGATTGTGCCACTGCACTCCAGCCTGGGCAACAAGAGCAAAACTCCATCTCAAAAACAACAACAACAACGCTATTCATAGAAAATGACAGAATTTTCAACAAAGAAAGAACTTAAAGCCAAAGAAGCTAGTAGCCAATTGCATTTTCCAGGAGGATGAGCTCCATGTTAGGGTATTTTAACTATTTAATAGGCTAGACTATTTATACAACATCCCCCAAGTTATGTATACTTCCAGGCATGTGTTATATCTCTTAGGTATAGGTAACTGTGGGAAATATGATTGTTAGCCAAAGATACGTTTTACACTATGTGTACAAACTCACTTAGATTGCATGCAAATAAAGAATTTGGCAAGTTTTTAGTCATCACTTTTGGCATGGGGCTGTTCCCTGGATATGCACTGTTTTATCAATTCAGAGGCATTTCTTATTCCAGCAGCCTTAGCTTTATGTTCTGTCATGTATGTGTGTATGTACATGTATGTATGTATGTATATTTTTGAGACAGAGTTTTGCTCTTGTTGCCTAGGCTGGAGTGCAATGGTGCTATCCCAGCTCACTACAACCTCTGCCTCCTGGGTTCAAGCCATTCTCCTGTCTAAGCCTCCCGAGTAGCTGGGATTAGAGGCACGCGCCACCACACCTGGCTGATTTTTATATTTTTAGTACAGACAGGGCTTCATCATGTTGGTCAGGCTGGTCTCGAACTCCTGACCTCAGGTGATATGCCCATCTCGGCCTCCCAAAGTTCTGGGATTACAGGCGTGAGCCACTGTGCCTGGCCTGTTCTGTCATTTAGTACAGTAAGATTGGACCTGACATGGCAATATCAGTACAAGTTTCATGGTAACTCTTTGTTTACCCCCATGATATAAGAGTAGAGAAACACCCACCCAAAGGAAGGGTATAAAGAGAATGATTGTCAAACTGCCTTTCTCACGTCCTACCTGTGTTGTTGTAGGCAAGGTGTTTACCCTTCTGAACCTTCATTTCTTCCCCTGAGAAGTTGTAATATGATCTACTTTAGAGCTAGATTGTGGAGATTAAATGAGACAACATGTGTCAACTGCTTAGCACAGTGTTGGAGAGTGGAAATGGTAGCTATTATTTACATTAAAATGACAGATTTTATACTTTAATATTTTAAAATTTAAAATGACTAGATGACTGTTGTCTCTGCATAATACAAGCTCATTATGGACAATTTTATTGGTAACTACTTACAAATGTTAGAGAAATGACCTGCAGCCTTTTATTACCCACTGCATAGCCCATGAGTCTGCTGTGCATGTGTATGCAAGATTTTATTTTTGAGACAGAGCCTCACTCTGTCGCCCAGGCTGGAGTGCAGTGGCACGATCTCGGCTCACTGCAACCTCCGCCTGCCAGGTTCAAGTGATTCTCCTGCCTCAGCCTCCCAAGTAGCTGGGATTACAGGCATCCGCCACCACACCCGGCTAATTTTTGTATTTTTAGTAGAGGCAGGGTTTTGCCATGTTGCCCGGGCTGGTCTAGAACTCCTGATTTCAAGTGACCCGCCTGCCTTGGCCTCCCAAAGTGTTGGGATAACAGGCATGAGCCACTGCATCCAGCCTAAAATTTTTTTTAAAGTACCATTTTTCTTCTATTCTATCTTTGTTTGAAGAGGGTTAATGCAAATTTCGTTGAGATTTGTGAAGAAGGAATACAATTCATTCATTGATTTATTAATTCATGATTTCAACAAATGCTGAGCACCAACAGTGTGCCAAGCGCTGGGTGCACAGTGAAGAACAAGCAATTGCCTCTGCCCCTAAGCGGTTCACTTGCACCTAGAGAGAAAGTGAAGGTGGTGATGGATGGAGTAACAGAGTAAGTGCACTGTGATATGGCCATGCTTGGAAGGCAGTCCTAACCCCGTTTTGGGAGACTTGAGATTTCTTAGAAGAAGTAAAATCTCTGTTGAAGGCAGGTGAGGCAGAGATGAAGGGATTGGACTAGCATGAGAGGGAGCAGTGAATGTAACTGGAGAGGTTTCTAAGGGCTTTGTAAACCATGTTATGAAATTCAAACACTATCCTAAGGGCAGGAGAGAGCCTCTGAAATGTTTTAGGTACTCAAAGACATTTGTGTTTAGAAATGTTAATAAAAGTTTGACAATAGTGTGGAACAAGCAAAGATTGTGGGCCAGGAGACCAGTTAAGGGGCTGTTACAGTACTCCAGGTGCAAGGAAATGGTGGTTATGGGGATGAAGAGACAGCAAACAGGTTCAAGATCTATTAAGGAGTTATAATTGATATTGCTTGATCAATAATTATTAGTGTGAATGTTGAAGGAGTAGATGATGATTCTCAGGTGTTTTACTTCAGCCACTGGGAGGATGTTATTAGGAAAGACAAGAGGGAGGAGTAGGTTGTGTCTGGAGAAATGAGGGAATAATGACTTGTAGACTGATTTTTCTTTTTTCTTTTTTTTTGAGACGGAGTCTCGCTCTGTCACCCAGGCTGGAGTGCAGTGGCGCAATCTCGGTTCACTGCAAGCTCCGCCTCCCGGGTTGACGCCATTCTCCTGCCTCAGCCTCTCCGAGTAGCTGGGACTACAGGCGCCCGCCACCACGCCCGGCTAATTTTTTTGTATTTTTAGTAGAGACGGGGTTTCACCGTGGTCTCGATCTCCTGACCTCGTGATCTGCCCGCCTCGGCCTCCCAAAGTGCTGGGATTACAAGCGTGAGCCACCGCGCCCGGCTGTAGACTGATTTTTCTTTTTTTTTTTTTTTTTTTATTATACTTTAGGGTACATGTGCACAATGTGCAGGTTTGTTACATATGTATCCATGTGCCATGTTGATTTCCTGCACCCATTAACTCGTCATTTAGCATTAGGTGTATCTCCTAATGCTGTCCCTCCCCCCTCCCCCCACCCCACAACAGTCCCCAGAGTGTGATGTTCCCCTTCCTGTGTCCATGAGTTCTCATTGTTCAATTCTCACCTATGAGTGAGAAGATGCGGTGTTTGGTTTTTTGTCCTTGCGATAGTTTACTGAGAATGATGTTTTCCAGTTTCATCCATGTCCCTACAAAGGACACGAACTCATCATTTTTTATGGCTGCATAGTATTCCATGGTGTATATGTGCCACATTTTCTTAATCCAGTCTATCATTGTTGGACATTTGGGTTGGTTCCAACTCTTTGCTATTGTGAATAGTGCCGCAATAAACATACGTGTGCATGTGTCTTTATAGCAGCATGATTTATAGTCCTTTGGGTATATACCCAGTAATGGGATGGCTGGGTCAAATGGTATTTCTAGTTCTAGATCCCTGAGGAATCGCCACACTGACTTCCACAATGGTTGAACTATGTAGACTGATTTTTCTAGTGCTATGGGCGCTTCAAATGGAGATCCTTCTTGTATGAGTTGAGTTTCTCAGTCAGCAGTCTAAACTGCCCTTTAGGATACCAGCAAAGCACAGGCAGCTCAGCCCTCAAAAAGAGAGAAAATTCGGCCGGGCGCGGTGGCTCACGCTGGTAATCCCAGCACTTTGGGAGGCTGAGGTGGGTGGATCATGAGGTCAGGAGATCGAGACCATCCTGGCTAACACGGTGAAATCCTGTCTCTACTAAAAATACAAAGATTAGCCAGGCGTGGTGATGGGCACCTGTAGTCCCAGCTACTCGGGAGGCTGAGGCAGGAAAAAGGTGTGAACGCGGGAGGCAGAGCTTGCAGTGAACTGAGATTGTGCCACTGCACTCCAGCCTGGGTGACAGAGCGAGACTCCATCTCAAAAAAAAAAAAAAAGAAAATTCAAACACTCTAGGAAGAAGTGATTTAAATTTCAACAAAATTTTCAGTTTTGTTTTAATTTAAAAAGCAACATTTTATTTTGTGGTTTACTGTAGTGTTGTGGTATTTCGATTTTTGAATGATACAGGCAGTGGTAACTGGAGATACAGACTTGGGAGTCACTGGCGTAAAGATAACAATTGAAGTGATTGAGTGAGCTCTCAGGGAGGGATCAAAGAGCAGTCATTGTTTTTTTCCTGACGGCACATTGGAATCACATAGGGGATCTTAAGAAATATCCTGATGCCTGAGACCCATCGCCAGAGATTCTGATTTAATTGCTTTAGGCTGGCCTGGGCGAAAGTTTGAGAAGCATTGGCTTAGAGTGAGAAGAAATTACCGGAAAGAATGTGAGGGGATCACAATATTTAAATGTCAATCCAGAGAGGACTGTAATACAGGTAGACTGCCAAGGAGTTCAAGGAAAGAAAACTCTTTAGAACATCAGGTGTAGCTGCATCACATGTTCTTGATTCAGATGATTAAGAAGCTCAACCATGCCCGGCGCATTGGCTATCGCCTGTAATCCCAGCACTTTGGGAGGCCGAGGTGGGCAGATGACCTGAGGTCAGGAGTTCGAGACCAGCCTGACCAACATGGCAAATACCTGTCTCTACTAAAAATACAAAAATTAGCTGGGTGTGGTGGCGCATGCCTCTAGTCCTAGCTACTCAGGAGTCTGAGGTAGGAGAATCACTTGAACCCAGGAGGCAGAAGTCGCAGTGAGCCGAGATGGTGCCACTGCACTCCAGCCTGGGTAACAGAGCGAGACTCCATCCCCGCCGCTCCCCCCTCAAAAAAAAAGGTAGTTCAACCAACCAACCAATCAATGTAATCCTTCAGTGTCTCCAGCACCATCAGCCTGCTATGATTAAAGCTTCTGGTGTAAGTGTGCATGCTAGAGAAGGGAGCTTGGGTAAAGATGTAGGTATACATAGTTATTTTTCTCTTTGACAGTACTATGTAGCTGTAAGTATTAATAATGATTATATCCAACATAGAAGGAAAGTTGAAAGTGGAGGCGTAAGTTTGGAAACAATAATATAATTTAAAAAATTGAGATATAATGATATAATTTATATATTATAAAATTAGTCCTTTGAAATGTACAACTCAGTGGTTTTTTTGTATATTCACAAATTTGTACAGCTATCTCTATGATCTAATTTTGGAAAAAAATGTAGTCTTGATCTATATGGTATGATTAGAATGTGGCTTTTAGCCATTCTATTTGTAAAGTGCAATTTTGTCTCATCATATATGAAATAGATCTAATTTTAAAAATCAGAAGGAAAAATGCAAACAAAAAAAATCCCTCAATACCAAAACCCCAAATAACCCATTTTTAAAATGGCTGGCACTGAGATATTTGCTAAAAGTATATGAACTTACTAAACAACACCCTGTGCCCCTCAAAAAACACTTATTTTTTTTTTCTAAAAAAAGAAATGTTATTTTACTTCTGTAAAAGGAAAACCAGCACCACTTGCCATAAATGGTAGGTAAGATCAAAAAGAAATATAATAGAAATTAATGCAATATTTAACTAAGGCAAACACATCTGTCCTCATCTCTCAAATCTCTCTTCTTATTTCCTCTTCTTTCCATCTCTGCTGCCTGACCATGGTCTCTTATCTCTCCCTTAGAATATTGCAGACTCTCATTCTTGTCTTTCTGCTTCCACTCTTGCCTCCCAGGTGTCATGTCACCCAACTGATTCAAGGATGAAGACCCAGTTCTTAACCTGGCCTTCTTGGCCCTTGACATGTGTCCTCACAGCCTCTCCATCCCTGCCTCCCACCATTCTCCTCCTCCTTCATGGCACTCCAGGCAAACCACCTGCTTTCATTTCCTAGATGAGTCACTCCTCTTCTAGCCTCTAAGCCTTTGCTCCTGCCACGTTTCCATCTCCCTAGAGCACTTCCAGCACCCCTTCACCTAGGAAAAGCCTACTTGTCTTCCAGATTTTGTCTCTATTGTCACCTCCGAAAGTCTTCCTTGACCTCATACTTCCTGCTTTTCCCTCCTAAGTCAGATCTCACATTGTAACGTTTTAGTCTATACTTTTTTATTTTGTGATTGTTTATTATTTATTTATTTATTTATTTATTGAGACGGAGTGTCGCACTGTCGCCTGGGCTGTAGTACAGTGGCCGATCTCGGCTCACTGTAACCTCCGCCTCCCACGTTCACATGATTCTCCTGCTTCAACCTCCTGAGTAGCTAGGATTACAGGTGCATACCGCCACACCCGGCTAATTTTTTGTATTTTTAGTAGAGATGTGGTTTCACTATGGTGGCCAGACTGGTCTCGAACTCTTGACCTAGTGATTCCTCCACCTCGCCCTCCCAAAGTGCTGGGATTACAGGTGCGAGCCACCGCACCCAGACTATTGTTCATTATTAATATCTGAAAGTTCTTACTTACACAGAAGCTGATATGATCACTGCATAGACTTGGAATCTTTTGTCTGCATTTGCCTCAAGCTCAGACTTCAAGTACAAAGCATCTTCATTGAACGTATACCTAGGTCTGAAACTAGTTTTGACTCTAATTTACCACTACTCTGAACTAGGAGTGAAACCTCATGAAATGAAA
The DNA here is from genome assembly GCF_009828535.3 of Hylobates moloch. Classification (NCBI taxonomy): domain Eukaryota; kingdom Metazoa; phylum Chordata; class Mammalia; order Primates; family Hylobatidae; genus Hylobates; species Hylobates moloch. The sequence goes on along the minus strand of NW_026652276.1, from coordinate 128,857,267 downwards.
GGAAGTCCATTTTCCTATAATGTACTGATTTTCAAATTTCGCTGATTTTCAGAGTCATATGGAGGCCTTTTCAACATGCAAGTTCCTGGGCTTTAGGCTTATTCAACTACAACTTTTGACTGGGCATGGTGGCTGACACTTGTAATTCCAGTACTTTGGGAGGCTGAGGAGGGTGAATCACCTGAGGTCAGGAGTTCGAGACCAGCCTGGCCAACATGGCAAAACCGCATCTCTTCTAAAAATACAAAAATTAGCTAGGCATGGTGGTGGGTGCCTGTAATCCCAGCTACTTGGGAGGCTGAGGCAGAAGAATAGCTTGAACACAGGAGGAGGGGGTTGCAGTGAGATGAGATCACGCCATTGCACTCCAGCCTGGGTAACAGAGCGAGACTCTATCTAAAATATATATATGTAACTTTTGAGTGGGGATTGAGTGTGTTTTTAATTAGTTTTCCAAGTGATTCACATGCAGTGAGATTAGTACTAGATGGCAGAGAGGCATTTGGGAACTAATACTTCAACACATTTAGCAAAATTCTTATTCTAATTGTCTTCCCTCTGCTTTGGAAGTGGAGTGGAAGATGGCAATGAAGTAGACTATTATTAGAGATTTCTCTGGCTTTTGTGGGAAGAAGATGACTTCTAAATTGAGTTTTTCTTGAAGAAACTGACTCCTAGTTATGTCTACCATTTTTTTCTGTCATTTTTTCCTTTTCACACATCAAATATTCTGTTCTACTTCTGACTTCCCACACCCATGATTGCAGGAGCTTGATGTATAATGCTTAAAACATATACGTTTGTGCCTGGCCCCTTATGGAATATTATAATGAGCTGTTGCAAGAAGGAAGGAAGTTGAGTAAAACAATGATTCTGCCCCAGCTCTGGCCCCTAAGAAGGGGGACGGTGCAGGCATCAGTCCCAATTATACCATTTAAGAGGCATATAAAGGTTGACTCCAATCTGGATTAGGATTAATATCAGAGATTCCAGTTGACATGGGCAGGAAATGGCAGTAGAATTATTGGATGGAAGCTACAGAGAATAAAGTGGGCCTGTGGATTAGGAGTCCAAGCAAAGTTTATTCAGTTGCAATAAATCCTAGGCTCCTACTGATTGTGTGAGTATTTTGATAGGTCATGGAAAGGAGGAAGGAAACTGGTAGCATCTGGCAGCATTTCAGGGCTCTGGCAAGATTAGTGAGGTTTATGGTCAGACTCTAGTGCTGGTGGGGAATGGGAGTATGATACTGAAGAGACTTCCAGTTCGAGGACTTCTCGTTCATGCAATACATGATATTGCAGCTACTTTGTATTAGAGAAAAATGAGACACTCTGGGTATGTTGGATCCTTGGTTTAGGGCAGTATGTAAATATCCAATTTACCCACTAGTGGGAATGTGTACTTTGATCTACTGCCAGGGTCAGTTCTCACTGGAAATCCATGACCGAAGCATAACTTTCTACTAAAGTTATCTCATCACATCTGCATTCCTTTCCTCTCAGCTTAATTAGTAAAGAACGCCTAGAAGAGATAGGCAAAAAAGAAGGAAGAAAACAAAAATAAGTTTTGCAAAAGCCAGGGAAGGATCGGTTTTGAGGGAGAATGAGTCTTCAGGGGAGATCTGTAGGGCCCTGTGCTGTAACTGCTCCTCTCTACACATGTATTCTCTTAACTCTGCCGAGCCTGGATGATCAGGAGTGATTGCCCTCAAAAGGTGTAATTGCTGATCCCCCCATATGAAGTTGGTTGCTTTGTATGTAACTGAGGCCATAGAAGGAAAAAACATACCTAGAAATCCTCACTTGCAGAGATTCTTTTCACAGTGCTTAGGATGAGTTTGGAGGGCAAAGGAGAGAGAGAGAGAGAGAGAGAGAGAGAGTGGGGGAGAGAGAGAGTGGGGGACAGCGAGAGAGATGGAGACAGAGAGACATTTAAATGTTAAATGTGGTATCTCTTGGTTTTAAGATTTGGGAGGATTTCCTTTTTTTTTTTTTTTTTTTTTTTTTTTTTTGGGTTTTTTAAATATTTCTATAATTTTTATATATTCTTAGTAAGAAAAAAGTATTTTTATAAAGCGCTTTAACTGCTATTTGCATTTGTGGGAAAATATGAGTGCTATGTGCTTTAAACTAATAACAATAGGCTTAGTGTTCATTTATTGAGTACCTATGGTGTCTCAAGCCCTTCATCTTAGTTAACTCTCAGTACTGTTGTGCAGGATACATAGTTGGAGGAACTAATGCTCAGAGATATTACACGACCTGGCCAGACTCATGTAACTAATGGCCCAGAGCTAGATAGTCCCAATTCCACAGACCATGAGTGTTTCTTTCATGCTAAATGTTTTTACTCATATGAACATTCAGAAAAAAATGCCAGAAGGGAAGAGTCCATTTTGACCGGTTCTCATCCGTTTCTTACCCAATTTTCCCTCACTTTCTCTCTTTTTTCTTAGTTATTTGAAAAGAGTTTTTTGCTGTATAAATACTCAGATTGGTTGCTTTCAGTGACTACCAAAGTTAAATAGAGCACAGGATGAGCCAGAAACAAAAATAATAAAAAAGCTTTGCATTTGTGTTTTGTTTGTTTGTTTGATTTGTCATTTTTATTTCTCCTATAGCTAGTGAACCCCATGGTAATTGGTGGTGTCAGGTGAGGGCAGAGTTGAAAAGATTGACTGTGTAATAGAAAATTGGCTACTAACCATCAGGAATGCAGCTGTGGAGTCCGGTTAAGGGAACGCATGCTTTTTTGTGCACTTCAAGTTCCTAAAAGCATTTTTAAATAACAGAGAAAACAAATTCATTACATCGTGATTTTTCTACTGCTGCTAACTGAACAGATTTGGGAGCTTTCAAAAATATTATACATTGTTTAAGAATATTACAAAGAAATCTTAGCTTTGCACCAGAGATTCATTAAATTTAGCATTTTTAGAAGATATTTTCAGTCATTAAAGACTTTTGGTATTGTTTCCTCATTGTCTTAATTGTCACTGTTCAATTAGAATTAACATCAATATTGTTCTGATCTTTGAAAAGATTACAGAGAAACTTTCACTTCATTTCCTGATATAGGAAGAAGAGAATCTTCTGATTTTCTCCCGTCTAATTTAAAAATCATGTTCACAGGAAATTCTTCCTAATCCTTTTAAGTAAACAAAAAGTACAATTATTGCTTCGGATGTATGTATATACATCTCAAACACACACACACACACACACACACACACACACACACACACGTCTGTGTAAAAATAGTCTAGGTTGAGGAGGATAGTGTGTTTTTTAAAAAAAAATCAGGATTATGAAACAGATACTCCAAATGAGAGCCAGGGTTGTCTGTGTGTTTTTGACATGGTTTTTACTGGTTTGAGGTTTTTTTTTTTTTTTAGGTTTGTTTTTGGATTATATTTTTTTGATGCTCTTCCTGTTTTCTTCCAAGTTCAGTAATGGAATAAGAGTTGAAGAGTTGAAAGATTCACATGGAGATGACCTCTGTGACTTCATCTGTCAGGTGTCTGTGTCTTTATTAGTCATCTGGAATTTTGAAGACTGATTGAGGCTATTACAAAATGTACTGCAGATCTTAGACCCTACATCTTTAATTAATTAATGTTAGCAAAGCACTTTGCAATCGACGAATGAAACTGTTGTAAAAATATACTGAATGGTTTGCTCTCTTTTATTTTTCTATTTCCACATGAAATACCTTAATTTGATTTTTAAAAATTGTGCTGTGGATACTCCTAAACACTTTTTTTCTTTTGAGCTGTTTATGTTATTTACATAAAGTTGGCAGAGAAATATCTTCTGTAGTTTTGCCTCTGATTTTACTGGGAAATATATACTCCTGTAGGCTATAGATTTATTTCTCAACTAAAAAATACCATCGCAATGTTGTGTTAATTATTAATAGGATTAATCTTTTATGTCAGTGGAAAAATGTCTAAAATTATGCAGGCAAATAAATCATACATTTATAGAAACTTTGAAAAGAGGTACGTAAAGATCACAGAGAATGTTCTCTAACAGAATGGAATATTCCAGAATAATGCTTTCTAACAAGCAAAGGTAATTTTTACCTAAAACAAATATGACTGAGGAGCAGGTGCATTCTTGCTCAAATAACGGAAAAGATTCAATGCAAGTAACCACACATTTTGTCCTCTAATAATTTATAATTCAAATCCATATTGATTTGTCACAAAAAAGAAATTGTAAGACAAATATATACAGACAGAGGATTATTAGGTTGCAAGAGCCAACTCTAAGAATTAAGATTTGTGGCGTATGTAAAAATTATATGGTTTTTGTATCATAGTAGTAATTATTACTAAACAATTTTGGGGAACTCATAGGTGAAAATTGTTGCTAGTGAAGTCAGAAGAAGTAACACTATTGTACTACAAATTCCTAGAATATGTGATTTAAAGTTCAAGTTAGAAAGTTAAATTTCTCTTCTCCTTTTACTTTGAAGAAGTTAAGTGATTCTAGAAATAATGCCTATTTAATTCTCTGAGTTTTCCACTTAGCTGTAATAATATGTAGAATTTAGAATCTATAGATTCTAGAATATTTAGAATCTATAATTAATATGTAGATTTTAGATCAGTGAAAAGTATCCTAAAACTTTGTAAATTTTATTTTTGAACAGCATTACAAAATTTAGAAAAGTGAATTCCAAATTAATAGTGCCCTCATAATTTGAGGGTACTCATTTGACATGTGAGTATTTTCAGTCTGAGAGTATATACTCCTGAAGAAGGAATATAGTTCAAAGAAGTCCTCAAATTCGGATTAGGACAATGCTAAGTGTCTGTGGACTTCATTCTGTTCCCAAATGCATATTTTTGATTGTCCTTGATATTACTGGAAGTCACATGCAAGTTTATTTTGGTAAGAAACAACAAGATAAACAGGTGACTTATGTATGATTGACTCATTATGTTTGTGCCAAATTTATTTTGGACTGTACTTTCAGGAGTTTTGACAAGATAACTGTTTTAATAAAAATGAGTCAGTAACAGGAGTGATAGAAATCTGTAAGAATGTTTCAAATGCTTTACAGTAAAAAAATGCAAGTTGAATTCATTATCATAAAGAGGTACATAATGCCTATATTAATTTTCTTTTATCCCCAATTTCCTTTGGTGTCAATTACTGGAACCCCTATCATGTCTGGTTAAGTGGAAAAATATTCTGGTTAATTTTTGTTGTTGTTGTTTTGTTTGGCTGTGAAACAAGACTTGGAGTTTTCAGTGAATCTACTGAGTTACATGGCACCTTACTTAGAGATGCACAATACTAACTATATGAACCCATGAAGCAAAATATTAACAACATGTTTCGGGAACTTTGCTGGGCACATGCATATATAGGGTTGAAGAAGGAGGAATATTAATGCAGCCTTGAGCAATAGCTATTTCTGGAATGAAGATTAAAAAAATCCACAATTACAGTTTGAATTAATATTTGTATGTTGCTTTTTGCACGTGCTTTCTGTTTTGATCTTCAAAATGACCCTGTGAGGTAGGTGGTGTCATCCTCATTTTACAGATGAGGAAGCTGAGGTTCAGAAATATTAATTCCCCTAAGTCACAAGTAAATAAGTGGATTTAACCTGAGCGTTCAAGCTCCACTTTCCATGTTTTCCCTTTCCATCAAGTGGAGACACAGGCAAGATATTAATCCAAATTAAGGGTATCAGCACACATTTTCTGGGAGGAATTGTTCTTGCAAGACAGAGGAAAGGTAAAATCTATTTGGAACTAGGGTTGTCTCAAATTGAACGGTTCATGGACTGAATTCATCCTGAATATGAGTTAGGTATAACTAGCTCTGCAATTTCCAAAGGGTATGAATTTGAGTGCCTTAGGTCTAAAAAGGTTTTTCTTGATTTCTCAGTGTCCACCACGCTGCTGTTTTCAGCTGAGTCACTTATATCATCTTCTTGTATTCTGATGTTGTATGAACATGTAATCCTGGGCTGATTGAATCACACAAACAAGAACATGCTGGCCTGAGCCTAGGTTTTCATGAAGGGGACTCAGGTGGGAAGTTGTTAGGGACCAGATTATGGATGCTATCTGGCCCTCTTTGTCCCCCAACTCCACTACCTCTTCTGCGAACTCTATGTTAGTTGGGTTGGCCAACATACAAGTGAGTAGGAATAAAGGTTGTCACGTGTGGGCTCAGTCTTCAGAAGGGAGGACCTGAAACTTTGACCATAAATGATATAGGTCCAATTCTGTGGGAAACCATTAGTACAGACAGTGTCACAAAGTTACGTATTCTGAGCTGGGAGAAGGAATCATGGTGCAGTTGCGGGTAAGTGAGGAAATGTCCTGAGTGTTGCTGTGAATACTGGCTGATGTTAGTAGTACACTTTTGAGGGTCAGTGGGAGAATGGTGTTTTATCAACAACAAAATTTTAAGGGTCAGGCAAGTTTAGAAAGATGCAATCAAGTTTCTTTGTGTATGTAGAAGATTATTTTGTGAGACATCTAATTAAGGCAAGTCCTTTTGATTGGAAACTTTGAGTGGGAGGACTTGTCTGAGTCCAGTGGACCTTTGAGTCTTTGGATGATTTGGAGGAGAAATAAGGTTATAAAAAATTATCATATCAAGATTTGAAATTATGGGTTTCTCTCCTGCTCCCCATCTCATGGCCTTGGCACATGTTTTATTTCCTTCATGGAATGTTCTTCCCTGACTGTCAGTGGAGCTGATTCTTTCTTATCCTTTAGACTCTTTACCTATTAGCACAACTATCCCTCCTTTGAGAGATTGTCCCAGACAACCCTATCTAAAAAGAAGTTCCGGCCGGGCGCGGTGGCTCAAGCCTGTAATCCCAGCACTTTGGGAGGCCGAGGCGGGCGGATCACGAGGTCAGGAGATCGAGACCATCCTGGCTAACACGGTGAAACCCCGTATCTACTAAAAATACAAAAAATTAGCCGGGTGTGTTGGCGGGCGCCTGTAGTCCCAGCTACTCGGGAGGCTGAGGCAGGAGAATGGCGTGAACCCGGGAGGCGGAGCTTGCAGTGAGCTGAGATCGCGCCACTGCACTCCAGCCTGGGGCACAGAGCAAGACTCCGTCTCAAAAAAAAAAAAAAAAAAAAAAAAAGAAGTTCCTTCTACCTTTATTCTGTTCTTTAGTCCTGTATTAATTTTCACCACAGTATTTCTCAATTTATAATTGTTTTGTCTTAAATAGATAAATCATAGACATATAAATAGACATATAAATTATGTTTACAGTAACATACCCTCGTAATACTATGCCCCATAGTCCTTCAGGGAATGTGCATTTCACAGGGCAGGGAGTTGGAATTCAGAGTCTAGTTCCATGCCAGAATGGATGCTCTGTGTTTGTGAATGAATGGAGGAATGGTTAGAATATAGCTGAGAAGAAAAATACCATGGATTCATGAGAAATTGTACCATAGATTCTCGTGTCAGATGGAGGATATAGCATATGCTTTTCTAATGTGTTATAACAGAAATTCATATGTAATAGCAGCAGGGGACCTTATATGTATAGATATCTCATGAAAATTTCATAATGCTAAATTAGAACATTGATTAATTCTTTTAAAAAGTTATAGGATTAGTATATTCTGGATGTAAAAGTTTAAATGACAGAAAAAATCTATGAAGGGAAGGTAAAATATGTCCTTTTTCAATTCCTTTCACTAATCACTATTAATACATTCTTACATGTCTTTTTGCAAATTTTATGTACGTATATATGTATATAGCATTAATGTATTTATCTTTCTGTAGATAATTAGTTACCTACTTATTATTTAAACTATTGTGATCACAACATTAATATAGTTTTGCTATTTGCAATTTTAGTCTAATGTATCTTTTTGTTTTGTTTTGTTTTGAGCTGGAGTCTTGCTCTGTCACCCAGGCTGGAGTGCAGTGGCACGTGATCTCCACTCACTGCAACCTCTGCCTTCAGGGTTTAAGTGATTCTCCTGCCTCAGCCTCCTGAGTAGCTGGGACTACAGGTGTGCACCACCATGCCCAGCTAATTTTTGCATTTTTAGTAGAGACGGGGTTTCACCATGTTGGCCAGACTGGTTTCAAACTCTTGACCTCAGGTGATCTGCCTGCCTCAGCCTCCCAAAGTGCTGGGATTACAGGCCTGAGCTACTGTGCCTGGCCTATCTAATATATCTTGAATGTCTTCTCGTGTCAACACATAAAGATATAATCACTCTTTTTTTTTGACAGTTGCATGCTACTCTGTTGAAGTTTCCTTCTGTTACCATTTTCCTTCTGTATGAAAACTTCCATTCTTTTAGAACAGGTCTGCTGCTACAAATTCCTTAGTTTTCATTCATCTGAAAATGTCATTATTTTATTTGCATTTCTGAAGGGTATTTTCACTGCATATCGAACTCCAGTTTATATATATTTTTCCCCCAGCATGTTAAAAATTTTGTGCCAATTTCTAATGGTCTTCATGGTTTTTGATAGGAAATCCATAGTCATTTGAGCTATAGTTCCCATATAGGTGATTATCCTTTGGTATTCACTCACATTTTTCAATCTGTGTTTATGTCTTTTGCCAAACTTGGGAAGGAAATTTTCAGCCATTCTTTCTTTCTTTCTTGTTTTTTTTTTTTTTTTTTTTTTTTTTGAGACCTAGTCTCACTCTGTTGCCCAGACTGGAGTGCAGTGGCACGATCTCTGCTCACTGCAACCTCCGCCTCCCGGGTTTGAGCAATTCTTGTGCCTCAGCCTCCTGAATAGCTGAGATTATGAGATTATAGGCGTGAGCCACCACGCCCAGCTGATTTTTGTATTTTTAGTAGAGATGGGGTTTCACCATGCTGGCCAGGCTGGTCTCAATCTCCTCACTTCAGGTGATACACCTGCCTCGGCCTCCCAAAGTGCTGGAATTACAGACATGAGCTACCACACCTGGCCTTCAGCCATTATTCTTTAAAAAGTGATGTTCCCCACCCTGCGTCCCAAGTATGCAGTTATTTTTAAAATGAGATTGGAGGACAAAAGAGTTACAAACTGAAATACATTTTGGTTGTCTTTTATATTTACCTATGTAGTTATCCTAGAAGTATTCTTTATTTATGTGGATTTGAGTTACTATATAGTGTCCTTTCATTTCAGTTTTAGGGATTCTGTTTAGTGTTACTTGTAGTGCAGGTTTGCTTGCAATTAATTATAATTTTAATTTGTCCTTTATATATGAAGAATAGTTGTGTCAATGTAGAATTCTTGGTATATGTTTTTGTTTGTGTTTTCTGTTTCAGCACTTAAGATATAATATGCCATTCTACTGTCTTCTGGCCTCCATGGTTTCTAATCAGAAATCATTGGTTAATCTTATTGATGGTCTGTTTTATGTAATGAATTGCTTCTCTCCTGCCGCTTTCAGGATTCTCTCTTTGCCTTTGGCTTTTGATTGTTTGGTTTAGGTGTTTGTGTAGTGTGGATCCACCTTGGAGTTAATTGAGCTTCTTTGATGTGTAGGATATTTTTTTTCCAAAGAAGATGATACATTTGGCTGTTATCTTAAATGGTCTTTCAGGCCCCACTTCTCAATCCCTTGTCCTCCTTTTCTCCTCCTCTCTTCTCCTCTTTTTTTTTTGGGACTCCTGTTGTGTACCTGTTAGTACTCTTGATTATGTTCCACAGCTCTCTGAGGATCTGTCAGTTTTTCTTCATCCTTTTTTCTTTCTACTATTCAGACTGGATAATCCCAGTTGACCTACCTTCAAAGTTACTGATTCTTCTGCCACTGCAAATCTGCTATTGAGTCCTTCTGGTGATTTTAACATTTCTGTTATTGTACTTTTCAACTCCAGATATTCTGTTCAGTGAGGCATCTTTCTCATATTTTCTTTTTTTCTTTTGAGATGGAGTCTTGCTCTGTCACCTAGGCTGGAATACAGGGCACTGTCTCAGCTCACTGCAATCCCTGTCTCCCAGGTTCAAGCAATCCTCCCACCTCAGCCTCCCAAGTAGCTGGGACTATAGGCATGCGCCATCATGCCCAGCTAATTTTTCTATTTTTAGTAGAGATGGGGTTTTGCAACATTGGCCAGGCTGTTCTGGAACTCCCAACCTCAGGTGATCTACCTGCCTTGGTCTCCCAAAGTGCTGGGATTACAGGCATGAACCACCATGCCTGGCCTTTCTCATACTTTTCTTTAGTTCTTTAGGACATGTTTTCTTTAATTCTCTGAACATATTTTACATAGCTGATTGAAATGCTGTGTATTGGGCTGAAAGGTGGCCCTTAAGATATGTCTGTGTCCTCATCATTGGAGCCTGGCTTATATGAGAAAAGTGTAACTATTATCACATATGTAAAGATGTGATTAAGTTAAGGATCTTGAGAGGTGGATGTTATCCTGGATTATCTTGGTGGGCCCTGAATGTAATTACATACATCCTTATCAGAGAGAGGCAGAGGATGTCTTGAGACACACAGATAAGGAGAAGGCATTGTGCAGAAAGATTAGAGTAATGAAGCCTCAGAGCAAGGAATGCTGTCAGCTACCAGAAGGTAGAAAGAGCAAGGAACTGAATCTGTCCTATAGCTTTTAGAGGGATACATAGTGCCGCCCACACCTTGAGTTTAAACTTCTGGTCTCCAAACCTACGAGAGAATAAATTCCTACTGTTGTAAGCCACCTAGTTAGTCTGTGATAATTTGTTATGGCAACCTTACGAAACTAATGCAGTCTAGTCTAGTCTTTGTCTAGTAAGTCTAACATCTCGCCCTCCTCAGGGACAATTTCTATTGACTGCTTCTTTCTTTTTCGAGGCCTATAAGTTTTTAATATTCTCACATGCCTTGCATTTTTGTTGTTGATGAATATTAAATATTTTAAATAAAATTAATGACAATTCTGGAAATCATATGCTGGCTCTTTTTTAGGATTTGTTGTTGTTTTCCTAGTCAGTTTTCTGAACTAAATATGTAAAGTTTATATTCTTTGTTGTATGTGACCACTGAGTGTCTGCTCAGTTAGCTTAGTAGTCAGCTAATGATTTGACAGAGATTTCCTGTCTTCAAGTATTTGCTGAAGGGCTCTGTCTGTGCTGAGGCTTGCCTTCCATGCTCAGCCAGGCCATTGACAATTTGCCTTAGTCTTTACCTCTTTATTGAACAGAGCCTCAAGGTTAGTAAGAAGTGAAAATGTAGGCCCTTCTCAAGTTATTCCTGAGCTGTGCACAGCCCTGGGCATGCAAATGTTTCATGCGTTCGTGGGTCTCATAGGTTAGCAGGAATATGGTGGGAGCTTCTCGAAGCTCTTTATGAATATTCATTCCTCAGATCTCCCTTTATAAGTTTTTTTGCTTAGTCTATTGTTTACCCCAACTATTATCCACTGTTTCAGGCAGCTGAGATGTTAGACAATTGGCAAATGCCCACAAGGAGATGGTTGTTAACAGTGGGTGAGCCCTGAGGCAGGTCAAGTAAAGGGAAGCCTTGGAAATGAGGTATTTTCCATAGGTCAAATAATGACAATTCTGTGCTAATGGGGATTCCAAGGAGTTCCAACTCAGTTCAGTGTCTTCTAGTGGCTGTTAGACTGCTGGTTTTCACTGTGATTGCAACTTACTGTTTTTCAAGGCTAGTGCATAGCTGGGGATGGGGAGATGGGAATAGGGCAAGTTAAAATGCCATAAATTCAACTGTTTTTATCATGATTCAGCTGTTTTTTAAACGCGTGCTCCCTGGATTGCTACAAGCCATTACTCAATTTCCATAGTTCTGAAAAAGTTGTTATTGACTATTTTTGCCAATCTTTCATTGTTTTGTGGAGGAGAGGATTTTCGGAGGTCTTTATCCTGCCATTTGTGCTGATGTCACTCCAGCATATGGCTTTTGAACTCTGTGCAGCATGCCTCCTCCGAGTTGCTGTTTACTGTATTTATGGCTTATTCTGCTTTGAAGAAGACTTCTTTGACTTTTCTTTTGGGTTGCATCACATCCCCTAGATTCTACTTCCATCCGAATTGGGGGATTTCACTGAGAATTATCAGAATTTTCTGGATTCAGTTTCTTCTGTCGCTGTAATGCGTATTGATAGTCATGAAAGGAACTGAAAGTTGATGTTGGAGATATTTACTCTCTTGTCTCTGAATGGCATTTTGTCAAAATTTGTGGTATAGTTTGCTTACTTTCTTAATTTGATTGCTGCCTGTATATTTTCCTTTCTGTATTTATTTTGTTAGGTTTTGGGGATTAGAGCTTGCATAATTACGTATTTTCTGTTTACTGTCTGTTTTTGAAATCATACAAGATTATTCACTGTGAAATCAAATGAAAACTTTGATTTAAAAAATGAAATGTGTAGCTTTTTCTTTCTGGCTATAATTAGTTAGTAAGGCTAGTTTCTGTCTGTGACCATACCTAGTTTGTAATACTGAAATAATACCATCATTTGTCATATTATTAATACCTATTCTCAATAGGTGGAGGGCAGTAGAATGTGTTGAGAAGAATGAGAGGATCCATTTTGTTTTATCTCTTTAGATTGCTCAGGAGTGATTTGATTCTTTAAGACTCAACTTGATTCTCATAGTAGTGTTATGGTACAGATAAATATTACCCTGAATATGGCTGGCTATATAATATATAAGTAATTGATAAGAGTAGTAGCAATAATAAATTTTTAATAATAAGAAAATTATATTTTTAGCTCACTTTTACAGGAATATTATGACATTGGTATTTTTTAGATTTTCTTTGCCCACGTCTCACAGTATGTTGTTCTTTTGTTCACATGGATAAAGTATTATTATGAAACTTTTATAATTTTATGTTCTTTAAAACTCCAATCTTAAAACTGTCTTCAGAGCATTAGTGTTTTTATTTTTGTAACAACAAAAAAAAACCTAAATCTGTTGACTTGTGGTTCCGAAAAAACTATAAAATTCAGTAACTTCCTAATTGTAGTGAGAAGAGTTTTTCCCTGTCTCAGGAGACAACCTAGATTCAATCATGTTGTGGTAGTGTGGATGTAATAAAACTTACTACATTACTAAGGAATATGTTGGCAGTTCATATCATATCATTTCCTAACTCCCCCTTATCTCTCTCATTGTATCAGAATCCTAGGCATTAAAAAAATCACAAACACACACCTACAAACCCCATGAAACCAAATAACTATATACCATTTGGAAAAGTGTTAGTTTGGGATACATGAGCAAATGATTAGTATTTTTTATGTTAATCACTTTCGATTCATTTCATATATGTTTTTTCTGCTGGACAATTATTTCAGATGGAGTTGATAAATTTCACTTCATTCAGTACACCATGCCAGTGCTGATGACACAGATCTGGAATAAATGTGATTCCTGCCATCAAGGGACATGTGTGTGTGTGTGTGTGTAACTCTGGAAATTTCTTGAGTGTGGTATATGGATTTTTACTAAACAGAGCTGTTTTTATTTTTCAAAAAACACCTATAATATTTAAAAATAATAGTCATTGCTGTTTAGTACATTCATTTTCATATGTCCCTGTGTAGCCTCTTTTAAGAATTTTTATGGGCATGTGGCTTTTCTGATAGACTGAATAGGTTTTTCAAAATCTTGCATAATCTAGTGAGTGTCACAATTATGTTGTCAGGAATAGAATTTTATTGCTTGTAGGTTTACTTTTCACACATTTATACATGTGACTAAAAAAGGGAAAAGCTGTTTTAAATTGGAAGTGAGCTTAGCTCATCTTAATGTAGTCCCTTGAGAGCACATGAGTCTCAGGATTTGGCACTTCCACTCCACTTTATTGGATAGGAAGAGGTCATGGGTCACTAGTCTTAGTCAATATCTCCTTTTTATGAAAGGAAATACTCCGCAAGCGTATAGAAAGGAGGACGTGAAAGAAGATTGAAGTCTTTCACTTTGTGGTCTAAGCTCTTACCTTTAACTCATACTTATAGTGCTAACTAGAATGTCTTATGTTTAGGAAGGAGTTGGAGATGAATAAAACGGAATAGCTTATTAAAGCAAATGTATTTGTGTTAAATAGCAAGGAACTGACCTAAAATGAAAGAGAAAACTTATTTTGTTTTGCATACTTATAAATAAGTCTATTTGAGATAATATTCGTTGAATATATACAATGAAATGACAATTTAGATGCTTTGAAAACTTTGTAAGCTCTTTGAAGTTGTGAGATGACGTACTCATATCCATTATCTTTGGAAAGTAGTGTGGAAACGTGATAATATTACATAGAGAACTAATAAAAATGTGTCTGCTTTGTAAGATTTCATATTTAAGACAAATTACATTCATTAATTTATTTCTATTGAATGTACAAGAAGAAGCTTGGATAGACATTAATTAAATTGTCAGAAATAAATAGAAATTATAAGTATGACACACCCTGCAAAGTGGAGATTTATGGTGCTATAAGAGCATTACATGGAGGGATTTGATGTAGTCATGGCCCTCTGGGAAAGTTCTCTGTGGAAGTGATGAAGAGTTGAGCTCTGAAGATAGACTAAGAGTTACTGAGCAAGGGGTATGGGGACTTGTGTTTCCTCTGTTTGAAATTATATACATATTTTATGCTATACTCTACATCTATGTATTAGTAATGGCCTGAGAGATTTGCTCTAATTCATGTTCCTTTTCAGATGAAGAAACTAGAATCCATCGATTTTAGGTAACTTGCCTGATTCATAGCTAGCCTGTGATTAAAATTGAAGTAGCACTATATTTTATGATTCATCCCGTTTCTATTAGGACGGGTTCAAGACATAGGAACATCACAACAAAAATGGACTTAACTCTTTATTCAGTCATTTATTTATTCATCTTAAATTACAAAGCACCTACTATATAGAAAGGACTGTGCTACTTGATGTGAAAGATGAGGAGGTAAATGATATGTGGCATTTGCTTTCAGAGAACTTCCCATCTATTGGTAAATACAAAGCATAATCTGAATTTAGAGAGTAACATGATAGATATCAATAGAAAAATATAGATAAAATGTAGGAATTCTGATAAGGAAGAGATTGTGTCCATTGGGACTAAGTTTGGGGTGGCTTCCTGGAGGAAATGATAATTGAGCTGGTCTTAAATGTGCAAATGAAAGGCGTTTGGTACAGAATGGACTGCATGATCAAAGCAAGAAGTTCGTCAGGGCATCAGCAGGTAGTTCTCTTAGATGGCACTAAAATGTGTGAAGTTGTAATGCATGTCTTAATTAAATAACTGTCTTTGTTTCTCCCTTCTGTAATATGCTTCCCCCTGCACAGATCTCCCCCTGCCCCACAAAACGCTTGAAAGGTAGCTTGACTCTTTGTTCGAGGTGCAGTCCTTTGGATGTTAATCTGAATGGGACAGTGCACCTAAATAATTAATTCCTCCTCAACCCCTCGGTCTCTCTGATTCCTTAATTATCCCGCAGCAAAGGGAGAGATAGTGGGAAATAGATTTGAAATATATATTGACACATGATTGTGGGTAAATACTATAGATAAGGGGTAGCCTTTAATTTTCTTATAAAAAGGAGAACAAACTACTGGCAGTTGTTGTTCAATGGTAAGTGCATTGGGTGTAGGATAAAGAAAGGTTGAATGTGAAGCTGCTCTGTGGGGTGCTGGGGATACAAAGATGAATATGTGTACTTTAGGGAGTAAGTATGATCATCAAAACATGACGAAAGCCTGATGTGAGACAAATCATGCCTAGCGTGTAAGAAAGTGAAGCTATTAGTTCTCCTATGAAGAGTTTTGAAAGGCTTCATGGATATGTAGGCTTTTAGTTGCTTTTAATATCTTTATGAGGCCGGGTGCGGTGGCTCACGCTTGTAATCCCAGCACTTCGGGAGGCCGAGGCGGCCGGATCACGAGGTCAGGAGATTGAGACCACGGTGAAACCCCGTCTCTACTAAAAAAATACAAAAAATTAGCCGGGCGTAGTGGTGGGCGCCTGTAGTCCCAGCTACTCGGAGAGGCTGAGGCAGGAGAATGGCGTGAACCCGGGAGGCGGAGCTTGCCGTGAGCCGAGGTTGTGCCACTGCACTCCAGCCTGGGCGACAGAGCGAGACTCCGTCTCAAAAAAAAAAAAAAAAAAAAATCTTTATGTTCTGTTTTCTTAGATCACAGGTTCCCTATGGTTGGTTATCCAGTAGTTGACAAGGTGGTCTTACTGCTAGGTGCCAACACATACCTTGGCTCCCTTAGTCAATAATTTTCTTTTTTTGAGTAAGAGTCTTGCTGTGTTGCCCAGGCTGGAGTGCAGTAGCATGATCTTGGCTCACTGCAACCTCTGCCTTCAAGCAATTCTCCTGCCTTAGCCTCCCAAGTAGCTGGGATTACAGGTGCCTGCTACCACACCTGGCTATTTTTTTTTTTTTTTTGTATTTTTGGTAGAGACGGGGTTTCAGCATGTTGGCCAGGCTGGTTTTGAATGCCTGACCTCAGGTGATCCACCTGCCTCAGCCTCCCAAAGTGCTAAGATTACAAGCATGAGCCACTGTGCCCGGCTCCCTCAGTCATTCATTCGACAAAGGCGTATTGAGAGCCTACTACGTATCGGGCACTGTGCTAGGTTCTGAGTCTTGTGGTAAACAAAGATAGGCTTTTTTCTTGTCCTCAAGGGCCTTGTAGTCTGGGAGGCAAGACACATTAAACAAGTAATTAAAATAAAATGTGATTAGTATTAATGATAGAGTAGTATGGAAGATAAAGGCAGGACGATTGTCAATGATCATAACATTCTAGGAAATTGAAAATAGTCTTATTCGTTAATATTTTAATTTGGCACTGCCAGAATCCATGATGGCCACTGGGAAAGATTCATATTAATTCTAAAATTAATGAAATCATACCATGTGAGGGGTGAAGAGAAAAGGAGGATTCATGGGTTAGGATCATGGGCTTTGGAGTTCATGGTTGGAGTCAGGGACAGTTCTGGCTGAAATTCTATCAGTACGTATTGGCTAGGTGATCTTGTATAAGCAACTTAATGTCACTGTTCTTGGCTTCTTCGACTGTAAAATGGGGAAAATTGTATTTCGTATCAGGGTTGTAGTAAGATTTGAGTGAGATGAGTACTTTAAGTACAGTGCCTGGTATATAGTAAGTGTCCAATGAATGCTGTCTTCTAAAAAAGATATAAGTGCTCGTAAGAGAATGGCATTTAGTGTCCTAGTCTTTCTGTAGGATTTTGGTATGATCTTCACTGATCCCTGTCTTCAGGCAAGAAATCTGAATTCCTTGTGCTGCTTCCCCCATATGCAAAAAGGACTATGTTTCTTGTTTTTTCTTTTTAGAAAAGAAGTATAAAGATTAATTACATCATACAATGGTCTTTTCATTTTTAGGGAAAGGTGAAACATAGATGTGTTTCATTCCTTTCCTCAAATCTGTTTTTGTACTAAAGTTGAAAATGCTTCAAGTCTCTTTCTATTTTTTAAACGCATATTGCTGTTTAGTTAGCTTTTAAGGTGACGTGTGGACATTTCTTATAAAACCAATAATTTGTGTCACTTTATATAGCATTGCAAAAGTCCTTTCTTGCCAATTTTGTTGTGACATGTAGCAATTGTTAGGGGGGATGGATGCGTATCCAGATGCTTAAGCAGATTTTATTGATTATAAATAAAATAGCTTAAAAATAAAGCTTTAAAAATGTAATTACTGCTGCCATTTTTACACACAAAGTAAGAGTAAAGAAATACATGGTGTTGTCTTGGGGACAGAAGGATGGCCTGGTTTTGTCTTCACTGTACTAGGACACAGATGCTATCTGGAAAGCCATCTTAGAACTATTACTGTAGAAGAGGCTGGTGCATCCCCAGGAGTGCACAGAAGATAGGACAAGAGCTTTGCATGTTTTCAGAAAGCCCCTGACACTCAGCTGTTAATCTGAAATATCTAGAAAGCACATTTTCTCAATAAGCCTTGTTGTGCAAGAAATGTCTCGACCCGTATTTCTTTTAAATCAACTAAATCCAGCACTGAACCCTCATGCCACCATCTTGACGGGAATCTCAGTTATAATGGGGCTCCCTCACTCACAAAGTTGTGGGGCTGAGGTCCTGTGATGGTGCATAGAACAAAGTATTCAGGTGAGACCCTTGAGTTTTTAGTTCAAATTAGTTTGCTAATTTCCTAATTTTTTAGCTAATTAATTTCTCTCAACAGAGGCATACTGGAGTTTTGGTGGGATAGTTCTTGTGGTGTGAGAATGTTCTATGTGTTGCAGGATGTTTTTAGCATCCTTGACTTTGATTCATTGTGACAACTGAGAAAAAGCCTTTTCTACCTTTCCAAAGCTCCTTAGTTGGGTCCCACAATATACCTACTTTTATGCCCCCGGCAGATCCCTTGGACTGTGATGGGGTTGGGACTGTTGTCCCAGGGGTGTGAGAAAGTAGTGGGCCCAGGCGCTCTGAATGGAGCCTCGTGTGGCCACTTTGCTTTTATTTCCCATGCAGATCCAATGTCTTTCCTGGAGCTCTGCAAGAGGAAACTTTTGGATGCATTTACTTGTAGGTGCCACAGACCAGCCCTTCCTCAAGCTTGGGGCAATCTTTTTCTTTCTCTTGCTGCTTGTGCCAGACCTGTCCCCACCATCATCCCTCACTCTCACACCAGTGCAGTGGCTTCTTTTTGTGTCCATAGTACTAAGCTTTTGGAAAACAATAGCCAGTAAAGGAAATTCTCTTAGGCCACTTCTGTGGTAGCTGGACTACCCTGTGGTGAGGAAGCATACAAGACCTGGCTCTCTTCTCAGGAGGTAGGATGAGGTATCAAAAGGCAAAATAGGGAATGCAAATTACTAAATGTGATTTCAATCTTTTGGGTTATTCGATAGCAATAAAACTACGAAGCTCATTAATATCTTAGTAACTTACCTTGCACCCAAACGTAGATATTATTCATCTCCCTTCAAAAATGAGTGATCTTGCCCTTCCTCTATGGTCTGATTTCTTTACCATAGGGAACTAGAGCTCTGTAACTTGGGCAGATCAGATACATGGCCCACATGTAAGACTGACACAAAGGCAGGAAATCTATGGACAGGGTTCAGGGCTATACTTACTTTCTATTTGGGTTTTTGAACTGAACAACAGAACACAGGAAACTACCTGAGTCACTATTTTTCTCATTTCTCTTGTGGATGCTACTTTCTAGTTTAATAGGAAAGAAGTTAGATTGTTATATGGAATGGTTATCTCAGGGCATTCAGGTCTATTTTTCTTGCTGAACCCTTTGGAGTGATTAGTGCTAATCCTTGTTTTTCTGGTCCTGTTGTCCTGTGAAATAATCAGAATTGTGGTGTACATATGAGTTCTCCTCTGTTAAAGGAGGATGATAATAATACCTACCATGTAGGTACTATCAAAGGGATTAATAATGTCTATAAAGTTCTTAGTACACTGCCTGGCCCTCAGTGAGTGTTATGTATAAGGGAATAATGTTAATGGGTCCAGCCACTATGGTAAGTACTTTACATCTTGGTGGTTTCTCATTTCATGGTCCTCTAACTGTTCCTGAGATAGATACTGTTATTCCCATTTCACACATGAGGAAGAGAGTTTGTTACTTGCCTGAGGAAACACAGCCTGTAAGCGGATGAGTGGGAATTGGATGCAAGTTTGGAAGGAAGTATCCTCTCCCCAAATGTGGGGCAGAGAGACACTTGGGCTCACCTAATTGTTAAAGCCTCAGTCAGTGTTATGCTGAATTTGTCCCTTACATGTCTGCACATTACTTTTAATTGAAAGTAGAACAATGAAATAGAGATCTAATAAACATTACCACAATGTTAAGACTGAAAAAATGAATCTTTGTCTAAATCTGTTGAGTACAGAGCCTACACCTGGAACATATTTCTTTGATCCCCTTCATAAACTGCTAAAAAATATGCTGTAATTACAGGCATTTAATGAAGCAAGCTACTGGGCACTTTTGTAATAGGTTGCATTTTCTTTTCCTTAGGATAATGAACAGGCTTATAATATAATGAGGAAATTTTGACTTCCTCACCTTAATTTAGTTTTAATACAAGTCATTGAAAGCAACAGAAATCAGAGCATTTTATTTATTTATTTATTTTTGGAGACAATCTCGCTTTGTCGTCCAGGCTGGAGTGCAGTGGCGCGATCTTGGCTCACTGCAACCTCCACCACCCAGATTCAAGTGATTCTACTGCCTCAGCCTCCCAAGTAGCTGGGATTACAGGTGTGTGCCAATATACTCGGCTCATTTTTGCATTTTTAGTAGAGATGGGGTTTCACCATGTTGCTCAGGCTGGTCTTGAACACCTGACTTAAAGTGATGTGCCTGCTGTGGCCTCCCAAAATGCCAGGATTACAGGTATGAGTCACTGCGCCCAGGCAGAACATTTTAACATTTAAAATATTGGCAGATGTTCTTGTGAACTTAATGTTTTATATTTTCACATCATCATGCTCTGAAGTAAAATAAAAGCACAATCTCCTATTATTTTGGATTTGGATAATTCATAATAATTTAGATATAAGGGATCTTGTTTTTTCTCAGAAAGAGTCATCCGTGGTTCATAATATTCATGTTTTACCACTTAAGAACTTAAAAAAATATGTTTGAGATATTCATTTATTGTGAGAAAACCTGCTGCTCTTCTAGCTTTTCAATGGCAAGTCATTGTCAAAATTTACTTGTTACTGTTTTAATATGTATCAAGATTATTTCTCTTTGTAAGAAAGAGGTATTTGTTTGTAAGCACTAAAAAGACTAACAGATAAAATATAAGAATGTTTTACAAAGATTTCTTTGCCAAAGTAAGGCATTTAAAGAAGAGTTACTGAGGCCGTATGGGATGGCTCATGACTGTAATCCTAGCATTTTGGGAGGCTGAGGCAGGTGGATTGCTTAAGCTCAAGAGTTTGAGACCAGCTTGGGCAATCTGGAGAAACCCCGTCTCTACAAGAATACAAAAGTGAGCTGGGCATGGTGGCACACACATGTAGTCCCAGCTACTCGGGAGGCTGAGGTGGGAGAATCAATTGAGCCCAGGATGCAGAGGTTGCAGTGAGTTGTGACTGCGCCACTGTGCTCTAGCCTGGGCGCCCCTGTCTCAAAACAAACAAACAAAGAAACAAACAAAAAAAACAAGCAAAAAGAAGAGTTACCGAACATATACCTTACTGTTCTGTGTTCTGACTTCAAAGTCAGCAACAAACAATAGTAACTACAATTCTAACTTATTGGGTTCTTACCCTGTGTCAGTTTATATCCTAAGCACTTTATCTCATTGTCAATGACAAAGCAATAAGGTAAATATTATTTCTATTTCACATATGAAGGAACTGAGGAATTAGAGAAGTTATATGATTTTCCCAATTAAGACAGTCGATAAATAGTGGCAAAGTAATTTCAATCCAGTTCTTCATGATTATGCACTACTCCTAACTACTGCACTCTGATATGGATAATATAGAAATGCACAGGCTATGGCAGAGACAGAACAAAAAAAGAGAATTTTAGACCAATATCTCTGATGAACATCAATGTAAACATGCTCAATAAAATACTGGCAAACCGAATCCAGCAGCACATCAAAAAGCTCATCCACCATGATCAAGTGGGCTTCATCCCTGGGATGCAAGGCTGGTTCAACATATGCAAATCAATAAACATAATCCATCATATAAACAGAACCAAAGACAAAAACCACATGGTTATCTCAATAGATGCAGAAAAGGCCTTCGACAAAATTCAACAGCCTTCATGCTAAAAACTCTCAATAAAGTAGGTATTGACTGGATGTATCTCAAAATAGTATGAGCTATTTATGACAAACCCACAGCCAGTATCATACTGAATGGGCATAAACTGGAAGCATTCCCTTTGAAAACTGGCACAAGACAGGGATGCCCTCTCTCACCACTCCTATTCAACATAGTGTTGGAAGTTCTGGCCAGGGCAATCAGGCAAGAGAAAGAAATAAAGCGTATTCAATTAGGAAAAGAGGAAGTCAAATTGTCCCTGTTTGCAGATGACATGACTGTATATTTAGAAAACCCCATTGTCTCAGCCAAAAATCTTCTTAAGCTGATAAGCAACTTCAGTAAAGTCTCAGGATACAAAATCAATGTGCAGAAATCACAGGCATTCCTATACACTGATAACAGACAAACAGCCAAATCATGAGTGAACGCCCATTCACAATTGCTTCAAAGAGAATAAAATACCTAGGAATCCAACTTACAAGGGATGCGAAGGACCTCTTCAAGGAGAACTACAAACCACTCCTCAACAAAATAAAAGATGACACAAACAAATGGAAGAACATTCCATGCTCATGGATAGGAAGAATCAATATCATGAAAATGGCCATACTGCCCAAGGTAATTTACAGATTCAATGCCATTTCCATCAAGCTACCAACGACTTTCTTCACAGAATTGCGAAAAACTAGTTTAAAGTTCATATGGAACCAAAAAAGAGCCCACATTGCCAAGACAATCCTAAGCCAAAAGTTCAAAGCTGGAGGCATCACGCTACCTGACTTCAAACTATACTACGAGGCTACAGTAACCAAAACAGCATGGTACTGGTACCAAAACAGAGATATAGACAAATGAAACAGAACAGAGCCCTCAGAAATAATACCACACATCTACAACCATTGGATCTTTGACAAACCTGACAAAAACAAGAAATGGGGAAATGATTCCCTATTTAATAAATGGTGCGGGGAAAACTGGCTAGCCATATGTAGAAAGCTGAAACTGGATCCCTTCCTTACACCTTATACAAAAATTAATTCAGGATGGATTAAAGACTTAAGTGTTAGACCTAAAACCATAAAAACCCTAGAAGAAATCCTAGGCAATAACATTCAGGCCATAGGCATGGGCAAGGACTTCATGACTAAAACACCAAAAGCAATGGCAAAAAAAGCCAGAATTGACAAGTGGGTTGTAATTAAGAGCTTCTGCACAGGAAAAGAAACTACCATCAGAGTGAACAGGCAACCTACAGAATGGGAGAAAATATTTACAATCTACCCACCTGACAAAGGGCTAATATCCAGAATCTACAAAGAACTTATACAAATTTACAAGAAAAAATCAAACAACCCCATCAAAAAGTGGGCAAAGGATATGAACAGACACTTCTCAAAAGAAGACATTTATGCAGCCAACAGACACATGAAAAAATGCTCAGCATCACTGGCCATCAGAGAAATGCAAATCAAAACCACAATGAGATACCATCTCACACCTGTTAGAATAGTGATCATTAAAAAGTCAGGAAACACCAGGTGCTGGAGAGGATGTGGAGAAATAGGAACACTTTTACACTGTTGGTGGGACTGTAAACTAGTTCAACCACTATGGAAGACAGTGTGGCGGTTCCTCAAGGATCTAGAACTAGAAATACCATTTGACCCAGCCATCCCATTACTGGGCATATACCCAAAGGATTATAAGTGATGCTGCTGTAAAGACACATGCACACATATGTTTATTGCGGCACTATTCACAATAGCAAAGACTTGGAACCAACCCAAATGTCCATCAATGATAGACTGGATTAAGAAAATGTGGCACATATACACCATGGAATACTGTGCAGGCATAAAAAAGGATGAGTTCATTTCCTTTGTAGGGACATGGATGAAGCTAGAAACCATCATTCTGAGCAAACTATTGCAAGGATAGAAAACCAAACACTGTGTTATCACTCATAGGTGGGAACTGAACAATGAGAATACTTGGACACAGGGTGGGGAATGTCACACACTGGGGCCTGTCGTGGACTGGGGAGATGGGAGAGGGATAGCATTAGGAGATATACCTAATGTAAATGATGAGTTAATGGGTGCAGCACACCAACATGGCACATGTATACATATGTAACGAACCTGCACATTGTGCACATGTACCCTAGAACTTAAAGTATAATAATTAAAAATAAATAAATAAAGAATAGTCATAATACAAATGAGATATAGAGATGAAAAAGAAATGCACAGGCTATCATGGAGATAGAGAGGTGGACAGATAAGCAAGCCTGGGATTCATGAATCTTAAAGTATATGGATTAGCTAAAGCTATAGAGGCGGGTAGAGGGTAATGGGTGGGGGGAAGAAATGAATTTCAGGTAGAGGGTTCGGAAAGCACATCTTATTATTGTTACTTGTTACTATGAATATCAAGTGAGGTTTGCATGATGCACCAAAAGTGAGGTCCAAATTTTTGAGAATCTGTGTTAAAAAGCTTGGGCATTATCTTGTATGATAGAGAGATACTGACAGGTTTCACCCATATCAGTGACATTGTAATATTTGTGTTTTAGGTAAATTACTCTTGAATGGGTGAGGAGATGGTTTTAGGAGAGACAAAACTGAAGGAAGGGAAGCCAGATTTAATCTTCCATGTGAAAGATGAGTAAGACTTTGGATTAAGTCAGTGGTAGCAAGGGATCTATTTGAGATGTAAGTTTGAAAAATAAATTTGCAGGAGCTAGTGGTGCTTAGCTTTGGGTGATGAAGCAGAGAGGGGTTAAACAAAAAGTGCCAGGCTTGTAGAGTCACCAGTTAAGACAGTGAAATGCAGGAAGAGGGTCAGGCAGAAGATATAGTGAGTTTGGTTTGGGGCACATTGTCTTTGGTATAGTCAAATGGTGATAGTCAACAGAAATTGACCATATGAGTCTGATCTTGTCAGCAGAGATTGGGGTGGAAACAGTTGAGGAATTATTATTATCTGTGCTAGGTGCTATTATTATAGTGACTGAGTCATGGTGCATGGGGGAATAATGGGTTGTAGATGGATTACTGGGGTACTTAGGTTCATTGAAGAATGGGAAACCCGCAGAAGACACAGAACAGGAATAATCAGATGTATAATGAGAACCAATGGTATGTGTTATCAGAGAAACAGACACAATTTCAGAAAAATGTTAAACATTGTGCAGTGCTGTGTAGAGGTCTTATGAGATAAGGGTTGAAAAATGTCCACTAGATTAGGCAATGGAGACAACTGGTGACTTTTGCAAGAAGCGATTTGATAGAATGATCTTGACAGAAGCCATGACACATTGGGTTTAGAAGTAAATGTTGGATTGGGACTTGAGGCAGCAAGTAGGGAATCCTTCTTTACGTATTGTGGATGATAAAGGGAGATGATTAAGAAGTAGCTACAGGTGGAGTTTTTTTGGGGGGGTTGAGATGGTAGAATTTAGCAGGTTTCTAGGTTGTGGGAGAGGAGGCTATTGAGAGGGAGGTGTTGAAGATAGAAGAGGGAGTATGACCAATGCATAGGTCCCCAGTGAGTCTGAAGTCTGGAATAAAGAGATAGGTAGAGGATGGACCTTCCACGGGTCTACAGACCCATTTCTTTCCTGAAGGAAAGGAATGAAGATGGTTGTACTTTTAGAGCATGTGTGGGTCCTATGTGTTAGACACTCCGGTGATTACACAGCTGGTTTCAGCCATCTGGAGGAAGAAGGAAGCAGTGACAACTCTTGAAAATGAATGTGGTGAGACACAAAGAGAGTAGTAAAAGATTATACTGGTTCCTGAATTGCTAGAATTAAAAACAGCAGCAACAAAAGCAACCAAAGAATTGTTCTAGGGATTGTGTCTTAGTCTGCAGTGACAAAAATGCAAAGGTTGTGCAGAAATGATCTATGAATTGTCGAAGACCTGAACTTTATTCTTTGACTTTGGTGAGTTTGTCTATAGTTGCTGAGACATGGGTAGGCTGAGAATATTTTCTTTATAGCAGTGGTTTTGAGACTTGACTGCTCACAGGTGTTATTTGTCGAACTTAAAAAAAAATAATGATGCCAAAGTCACTCTCAGAAATTCTGCATCATCAATATTTTTAAAATCTCCCCAGGTGATTTGACTATGTAGCCATGATTAAGAACCACTGCTGCAGACCAGTGGTTAGCAAATGGGTTTTTTTTGTAGAAGACCAGATAGTAAATATTTTAGGCTTTGTGGTCTATACAGTCCCTGTTGCAACTACTTAACTCACACTGCAAAAGGAACATAGATAATAGATAAATAAATATGCCTGTCTTCCAGTAAAATTTTTCTTTGAAATTTTATTACGACTTAATTGACAAATACAAATTATATAGATTTATACTGTGCAACATGATGTTATGAAATATGTATACATTGTAGAATGGCCAAGTCAAGTTAATTAACCTATGCATTACCTCACATGCAGTGTTAACTATTGTCACCATGTTGTGCAATAGATCTCTTGATCTTATTCCTTCTAACTAAAATTTTGTATCTTTTGACCAACATCCCCCCAGTGCTTCCTCTGCTTCCTCCACCAGTCCCTGGTAACCACCATTCTATCCTGTGCTTCTGTGAGTTTGGCTTTTTCATATTTATATATAAGTGAGGTGATGCAGTTATTTCTATTTTATTTTTTATGCCTGGCTTATTTTACTTAACACACTGTCCTCCAGTTTCATCCTTGCTATTGCACATAACAGGAGTTCCTTTTTTTTTTTTTTTTTTTTTTTGAGACGGAGTCTCGCTCTGTCGCCCAGGCTGGAGTGCAGTGGCGCAATCTCGGCTCACTGCAAGCTCCGCCTCCCGGGTTCACGCCATTCTCCTGCCTCAGCCTCTCCGAGTAGCTGGGACTACAGGTGCCTGCCACCATGCCCGGCTAATTTTTTGTATTTTTAGTAGAGACGGGGTTTCACCGTGGTCTTGATCTCCTGACCTCGTGATCCGCCCGCCTTGGCCTCCCAAAGTGCTGGGATTACAAGCGTGAGCCACCGTGCCCGGCCGAATTCCTTCTTTTTAAGGCTGAATAATATTCCATTGTTTATACATACAACACATTTTCTTTATGGACACTTAAGTTGATTCCATGTCTTGGCTATTTCGAATAATGTAAGAAAGCTTTTATTTATGGACACAAATTTGAATTCCTTACAATTTTTAAATGTTGTGAAATATTATTATTCTTTTTATTTTACTCCCAACCATTAGAAAATGCAAAATCCATTTTTAACTCATAGGCCAGGTAGGCATAGGGTGCAGTTTGCTCTGGATCCTTACTGCTACCCAGTGTGGTCCTGAACTCGCAGGATAGGCATGACCTGGGAGCTAATTAGAAATTCAATTTTGAGGCCAGATGAGGTGGCTCACGCCTGTAATCCCAGCATTTTCGGAGGCCGAGGCAGGTGGATTGCCTGAGGTCAGGAGTTTGAGACTAGCCTGGTCAACATGGTGAAACCTCATCTCTACTAAAAATACAAAAATTAGCTGGGTATGGTGTCTGGTGTCTGTAATTCCAGCTACTTGGGAGGCTGAGGCACGAGAATCACTTGAACCCCGGAGGCAGAAGTTGCAGTGAGCCGAGATCGTGCCATTGCACTCCATCTTGGGCTACAAGAGCAAAACTCTGTCTCAAAAAAAAAAAAAAAAAAAATTTCAATTTTGAGCCTCACCTCTGCTGTACTGAGTCAGAATCTACATTTTAACAAGATCAAAGTGATTTGTATGCAGATTCAAGTTTGAGAATTACTTATCTGCTTTAAGCCATATTCCCCCATTCCCATTCAGCTCAGAAAATGTGGGAGCCTCATCATTTCTTCTGTTGTCTCAGGGACCTTTTAATGGAAGCATGAGAGCATTGAAGGAAAACTATGGCAACAGGCTGTCATCCAGGTGTTCTGAGTTGCTTAACAGTTTGGGTAGTCTTGCTTTTGGTTCTAGAAATCCAAGTGGGAAGTTATCTTCTCCTAAAAAAATGAAGAGTTTAATTTATATTCTAGCAACTATAGGCTGTTATTTTTACAGAATGGGCATACTAAGGTTCTTACAGGGAGAACCAAACTTTCCTTTAAGAGACACCTTGAATTTATTCAACAGCCTCTATAAGGACTTTTTTGAGACTCCTGAGAACTAAAGCCAAGAGAATGTAAGAGATAGTTTTAGCTTTGCTCTCTGATAGGATACCATAGAAGAATATTAAATATATAACAACTAGCATGGACACTCAGAGTGAGACTGTTAGTGAAAGAAGTGCCCCCCATTTTTTGCATTTTTGACGTTCAAAAAGTGAATTATTTAGGAAATAAGATGACTTCTTTTAGATAAATTGGAAGAAAGTGGAATTTGAAATGCCTTAATACAACTCTGACATGGGGAAGTCAAATTTTTTTTGAACCTTAGTTTTATCATCTATAAGATAATGTTTTTGTACCAATGTTTTCAAGAATTATTGTGAATATTAAATGTATGATAATTTGCCCTGAAAAGTACTCATTGATGTTCAGAAGTAGAATAAGCCGTGCTTCTGTGTGTTTAAAAGAGCTTAACTAAGACTGTGCATTTGTGGGCTGACAAAACAACCTTTAGGACTGTCTAAAACAGTCCTCAGGTTGAACTAAAGTGCTTATCCTGTAAGAAAAAAGCAATTTCCTTCTAGCTTCAGTTATTATATTTTTGCCAATTTACTTCCCATTTGACTCTGGTAAGAGTAAGATTAATAATGGGACTGCAGCAAGAGTAAAATGTTAATCCCCCAGGATGTGGAGAGAAACCACATGCATACAAATATGTTTAACATTGATTTCCCACATTATTTATTTTGGCTAATTTCCTTTAAATTCACATATATGTGTGGATTCAGGCACCTGTTGAAGAGAGTATTAAGCATTGACTTATTTTGTTTTTTCATCTTTTTTGTTTATTATCTCATTCTCCCTCTTTTGTAAAATACAAACCATCACTTCTTTCTTTAAGCAGTAACTGGACAAAGCAAGACAAAAAGATCATAGGCTCTTAAACTTTTACGCTGTCTTTATATGACCATGAGGGAATGACCCCCTTCTGAATTCCTACATTCCATTTCAACAAGTTTGATTTTGTAGAAAATGTAAAATATGAATACTATACTGGTCTTTAAAAATAATATATATTGGATAGACCTTACCACCAGAGGCATTAATGTCATGCCACTTTTAAGAGTTGAAAACTCTGATGATAGATTACTGAAATGGTTAAAAATGCATGCAGAGTGGTCCTTTCCAGCGATATCTCCCAGGACACTTCTGTGATGTGTACATTATGCTCCAGCCAAAGCAGACTGTATCTCAAAGGAGCATGCATTTTTCTGTAGTTGGAACTTTGCTTATAATATTCTCTATATTTAGAAAGCCCTCTAGCCACCTTTTACTGACAAAATTCCATCCATCCTTCAAAGCTCAGCTCTCAAGCCTCTTCATTCACATATCCTTCCTGATCCTGCCAACTGGATGTGATATTTATCTCCTTTGAGCCCTCAAAGCACTTTGTATTTACCTCTCTTATGGCACTTAGCTTATTTTGCCTTATGTTTTAGTTATTTGTGACTTCGACTTCTGGACAGCAGGGACTTTATTCTTGAAACTCTTGAAAGTTAATGCTCCTATTTCCTCACAAAGATCATTGTGGAGGAGAGTAAAGACAGACTGGTTAGAAAAGGGACATTATATCCAGTCTAAGTTGCTTTTGTCTTTTGGATAGTATTCATCAAAGGGGAATCTATTATATTTAATAAGGGGATTGTACCTATGTTCGAATATGTAATACAATATGTTAAGTAGGTGAAAGAAAATGTATATAAAGACTGCAGAGAAATCCATGAGGTAATGAGGAGGAGAAAGAGCTTGCTGGTATTCTTGTGATCATGAAGATGAGGCGACTTGCAAGCTGTTTTGGACAGTGTAACTGATGCTGTTGATGGTCCATTCCATATCCCTTCCGTCCACTCTGTGTTTTCCTTCTTTCCTTCTGAGATAGCCCTGCACTCACTGACGGCTGCCTACCTCAAATATCTGTCTCTCCTCAATCTCTGACTGAGGTCTTGCTTTCATATCACAGGTTCTAGCTTACCTAACACAGGGAAGTTCAGAAATGCCAGAGATTTTGTGTCTCCATGGGCAACCCCCTCAACCAGTGAGGTATGGGGGTCAGAGGGTTGAATATTCCACGTTCTCTATTTCTTTTTTTCTTTTCTTTTCTTTTCTTTTTTTTTTTTTTTTGAGACAGGGTCTGGCTCTGTCATCAAGCTGGAGTGCAGTGGCATGATCTCAGCACACTGCAACCTCCGCCTCCCGGGTTCAAGTAATTCTCCTGCCTCAGCCTCTTGAGTAGCTGGGATTACAGGCACGTGCCACCATGACCAGCTAATTTTTGTATTTTTAGTAGAGATAGGGTTTTGCCATGTTGGCCAGGCTGGTCTTGAACTCCTGACTTCAAGTGATCCACCTGCCTGGGCCTCCCAAAGTGCTGGGATTACAGGTGTGAGCCACCATGCCTGGCCCCACATCCTCTATTTCTTGATAAGACAATTCTGAGGTATAGCATATGTCATTAATCAGAAAGCCCCAGTAGGATTGCATCTCGGTTGGCCAGAGCAGTAACCTGATCAGTAACACTTTACTGGCTTTTTTTTTTTTTTTTCCTAATTTTCTTGTTGTGTCTCCCTAAATTATGCTTCCTGGGATCATGTATCAAATAGGGTCTTGTTGTGGATCATCTCATCCTAGTACATTCTAATCAAGTGTAGCTGAAGACTTGGCAAAGAATAAATTAGTCCTGTTATAAGGCCCAATCTTTTTATTAGTGATATCATAATCACAACAGCTATAGGTAAAATAACCACAGAGTAATGAGAGTGAGAAAAATATAATTTATTTAGCATGATTTTGGAGAAGAATTTTTGGAGGGGTCTGGAGGGGATTTGTGCAGTGAACAAAGGATGGAATTATAAGAAGGATGACCTTGGGGAGCAGATAAAAGTGATTGTATTGAGCCTTCATGCTTGAAAATTGAATGTGTACTATATACTTCTCATATCTCTTGTTGACTTTGTCCATAATCAGTATAAATAAAATCAACATGTTTTATAACTCCACTGCACACATCTGACATGTCTGATTGCTGTTTCACTGCCACTGCAACGTGGAAAGTGAATCTAGAAGGAGTATAATAGATGAATATACATTGTCACCCTCCTGCATTAGTGAAGAGGTTTACAAAGGACTGATTTTGATTCATCAGTCAGGAAATTTTTTTAAAAAACAAAATTTAACGTGTGGCAGGATGGTATTTATACTAATTTCTTATTAGAAAATAATTATTTTACCAGTTGAAGGTAGATTTTCATTTAACCCTAAGGGAAGAAAAGCAAAGGGAAAAAAAAATGTCGGAAGGAAAGGTATTAAAAAATCTAAACCCTGAGAGGATTTAAGGTATTAAAAAATATATGAGGAAGAAATTAAGACTCTTAGGTGATAAGTGACAAAAAACCTAACCCAAATGGGCTTCAGCCAAAAAGAGAATTTATTGTTTTATGTAACTAGGAGGTCCAGGCATAGAACTACTCTCAAACCAGCTTGATTCACGGTTCAATGTCACTAGGATCATTTTTAGACCCAGCTTCTAATAGGGTAGGGTGGGCACCAGGAGATTGAGAGTTTCCTTACCACAGTAAAAGATACAACAGGAAAGAGAATTCGTACCAAAATTTAGGAATTGTTTCTCCTTGGGTCTTATTAGCCTGATTTGGTTCATGTGTCCGTCTCCAAACAAAGGACTGGATAGTGAAATGAGCATATTAGCTTATTTTACTTTTTGCTTTCCAATCTGTATGTCATTAATTTCTTTTTCTGGCTTCATTGCACTGGCTAGTACCCCTCGTACAATGCTGACCAGAAAGGGTAAGAGCACATCACTACTTTACTCCTGATATTAGAGAAAAATGGTTTAGTGTTTCACCATTATAATGGTAGTTGTAGGGTTTTTTTAAAAAATAGATTTTTATACAAAAATTAGCAGGGTGTGGTGGTGTGTGGCTGTAATCCCAGCTACTCGGGAGGCTGAGGCATGAGAATTGCTTGAACCCAGGAGGCAGAGGTTGCAGTGAGCCAAGGTTGTGCCACTGCACTCCAGCCTAGTGACAGAGCAAGACTCCATTTCAAAAAGTAATAATAACGAAAATAAAAATAAATAGATTTTATCTATCAGACTGAGAAAGTCTTCTATTTCCAGTTTGCTAAGTTTTTTTTTCTTAATTCATAAATTGGGTTGAATTTTGTTAAATGCTTTTTCTCATCAGTTGAGATGATAATATGGATTTTCTTCTTTCTTCCTGTTAGTATGGTGAATTTATTAGTCTATTTTCCATTGCTATAAAGGAATAAGTGAGGCTAGATATTATATAAAGAAAAGAGGTTTATTTGGATTATGGTTCTCCAAGCTGTACAAGAAGCATGGCAACAGCATCTGCTTCTGGTGAGAGAAGCTTACAGTCCTGGCTGAAGGCAAAGGAGGAGCAGGCAGGTCACATGGCGAGAACATAGAAGTGCATGTATCTTTTTAATATAATGATTTCTTTCCCTTGGGGTAGATATTCATTAATGGCTTTGCTGGATTGAGTGATAGTTCTATTTTTAGTTAAGAGGAGATATACTCTTCATGAAGCATATATCTTCATGAGAGCCAACTTCTGTCTCCATCTCGGCATCATTTATTAATGTGTCTCCTGTGACGAGGACTTCTGTGACAGGAGCAGTGCATAAACTGCTCTGCTAACTGGCATTTGGTGAGGATCTAACAACCTACCAGAGTATTTCTATTGACTTTTTGCTGATGTGTTGGATTTCTGTGCTTATGCATTTTGCTTACTTTGTACTTTACTTAAGTAATGAAAACCCACTTTCAGGGTCCTTCGATAGTCA
This sequence comes from Hylobates moloch, assembly GCF_009828535.3. Lineage (NCBI taxonomy): Eukaryota > Metazoa > Chordata > Mammalia > Primates > Hylobatidae > Hylobates > Hylobates moloch. The sequence goes on along the minus strand of NW_026652276.1, from coordinate 128,824,536 downwards.
TAGCTCATCTCAGGCCAGGCACCAGAGATAAAGAATATGAGCCGGCACCCTAAAGGAGTGATGGAGATGTGGATGGGGAAAAGCTTTTTGCACCCTTACTTGAATGGTTTTGAACAGGGCCAGATGGAACTTTCCAATCCATATAATCATCAAGAAGGCATCCCAATACAACCCTTGGAAGTTGCTAAAATGCTTTTGTTTTATATCCTTTCATCTTCATGTTACTCTTTAGCTGTAATTTACTCCTTTTTTCTCAATGATGAATTGTTCTTAACTTTTGAGATTAAGGAAGGATAACTGGTTTGATTCTTTTTTTCTTGTGGAATAGCCTGTATCTCATAAAGCCCCAGATATATTTATAAAAATTACAGTGTCTGGTCTTAAGAAGGAATATTTTCTGTCATTACAAGCTGATCAAAAATTTCCTTGGGCTCTTATTACACCAAACCTGAGAAATAATTGTATGACAATATAAGTTACAGTAGTACCTTGTGCAATTACCTTAGACTTTAAGAGGTCTGCTATGCACTAGGTCCAATAGGGCTAGACCTTGAAATGATTCAGAGAAGGGCTCTGCCCTCTGTGTGCTCTACAACTCTGTTAAGTAGAAGTGTCAGGCTCTGTGGACTGGACAAGGAAACATGGAAGTGGAATAGCATGTTAAGAGGCTACTAATTTATTTACTTAGGCAAGACACTGTTAGGGCCCAAGCAGAGAATGTTCTATTAAACTGTGAGCATTCAGGAAAGGTAGGTTAAGGACTCTGTATTCTCTGAGGTTTGCACTTCTAACTTTGCAGTCTGGGAACTGACCATTCATTTAATCTGAAGAGTGATTAAGCCCTAGGGAAAATGCACTCACGATGAGCAAATTCTGGTTTTAGTTAGAAACTAGTTTAATAATCTAAAATAGGAAATACCTCTTCCTAGAAGGGAAGTTTACATAAGACCAGAAATAACAAGTGCTATAAATCAAGACAAGAAAGCAACTTGGTGAATATTTAGTATTTGAACAAAGAAGGATCCCCAAGGAAAAGCCTTTTCCAATTTTTGGATAGTCTTGTTTAGATAGGGGTCCTCTCCTCTTAACCATGATTCTGTTTCTTTGTTTCTGATACTTTTCAAAATGCTCCAGATTTCTCTCTTAATATTTTGGGTTTCAACAACTTTTTTTTTTTTTTCGCACCAAACATTCCAGATTGTTTCATTAAAACACATTTATTAAACATGCATAACAATAATAGCCAAAATTTATTGAGCGTTTATGTGCCAGGTACTATTCTAAATGCCTTTACCCCTTATATACACTCGGTAAAATAGCTATTTTTATCCCTTTTTTTTTTTTCAAATGAATGAGACACATGGAAACTAGATATCTTACCAAAGGTTACACAATTAGGAAAGGTCGTTCTAGAACGTGTGCTATTAAGCATTCTGTAATTCTGTCCCCATCTTTCTTTTGAGTTGCTGGAGACATTAAAGATGATTTGATGTAATCTATTTTCATTGTCAAGATGAGTGAACAGGGAAAGTTATCCAAACTTAGTTTATGGCTGACATAAAAATCAAGCTGTCTTCTCTTACTGTGCTATCCGACATCCTATGGCCTGGAAAACAACTGCCTCAATTAAGAAAGTCAACTTATGTTATAAGAGGAAAAGATTTTCTTTTTCTTTTCGTAAACTTCTATGGGGGGAAATTTATGATTAGTTAGAAAAATAAATCCCCTTAACAATATGCAATACAAAATCAGTGAAATTTCCAAATACTGTTTATTTGTGCCTGGTTTTTTTTTTTTTTTCCTGTTCTTTCTTAAAAATCCACTTTTAAAAATACATCTAGGTTTTCTCTTTTTGGCTTAAATGTGTTGGAATGGGAATCCATATATGTATTTTAATAAGAGCTATTATTAAATGGTTCTGGAAATAAAATGTCTTTCTCTCTCTCAGCTTTTAGAAAGTCCGCTCTCATTGCTTCATCCTGATCGAGTAGGATTCATCCTTTTTAGGGTGAGAGGAAGTTCAATCTCCAAAAAGCTTAAGTTTCTGGACTCTCCAGAGCAAGCACTGCCAACTTTCTGATTTATGTGTGGTTTTAGTGATGAGGACTACTGTCTTCCATGGATTTAGGTGAGAACACAGGAGACTTTTTACTGGAAACCTCGCGTTGCACTTCACTTAATTTCCAGTAGGTTAGAGGCAGCCCACGGCATGATTATGTGCACAGGGGCATTGTCTGGTCTCAATATCTGTGTTACTTACTTCATTTTAAACTGTACCCTTATTCCTCATGTCCTATCTTTATTTTTATATTTATTTTTCCATTTTCCTTGTTTTGCCTTTGGGGAGTAGATGACTGTAAACTATATGTTAAACACATTTTTGCTGTCATTTTCCATGATTTTATTAGGTTTTGTACAAAAATGCAAGTGCTTTTGTTTCTTACCTGGCACAAAAATAAAGAAGTAGGTAAGCTTAGCAACATTACAATCTGTCAATAAATAGAGAGTTCCATGCAAGCTTTATTCACAGATACATAAGAATTGTCATGAAGAATGAAAGCTGAGTAGTATTTTATCCAAAACATATTTGATTAGGGTACAATTTCTTTATCTCACTGTATTAAAAACAGTGGTAACACTTGCAGGGACACTGAATTTGCTAGAGGGACTGTAAGCCTAAAGGGGCAGGGGAGGAACATTTGTAAAACGGGAATAACGGGAATAAGAACTATCTTTTTAACTGTCAGTATGTTGGGTAAAAAGAGAAAAGTTACAACAGACATAAAATAGGAGGGGCCATTTGAAAGTTCAGGAGAATGTTCACATAACCCAAACCTGTCGACGTGACTTGAACACAGGACAGAGTAATTAAAACTTTGAGTTTCTGAGGCTGCCATATCTCTGCTTTCCATGTGATTAGATGATTCACAACTTCTGTCTACTCAATTTCCTCATAGTAGAATGGAACTAATTTGATGCAGTTTGATGGCAAGCATGTTTTCATTGTCTATATGGCAAACAGGTCGAGTTTACAGTGCAAACATGCCCTTTTAATCTCTTTGAGGATTAGTTTTGGAAGCAGCATCTGCTTCTGGGATTCTTTTTGACTAGCTTGCTGGCTGATGCAATGTAATCAATCTAGATGATATTGTGCATTACATTCTTGGGCACTTGTATTCTTTGGTGGGTTTCCTTTTCCACGTTGTAGCCACATAGGAAAAGGAGATAAGGAAGGGATCAGGAAAAGGAACACACTGGCTACACTAAGGCACTGAATGCAAAGATGACTGGTACAGGTCACTTAGGAATGGAAGGAGATGGACAAGCACTGTGATGTGCAGGAAAAGGGCCTCTGCCAGGACCTCAGGAAACTCCACTTCTGGGTGTCTTTGAGCAAGTTGCACAATTTTGCTGGGCTTCAGTTTCCTCATCAGAGAGAAAAAAAATTAGAGCCAATGAAGTTTCTTACAGTTACTATTGCACAATTCTAAGCAAAAGATGGAAGATGATATTGGTTTTACTTGTTAGGCAAGGCACCTGACATCTTGTAGGTGTTGGTACCGAGACAATGTCATTTCCAGTCTTTTTTTATCTTCCTTGGTCTGAGGAAGACATACGTTCAGAGAAGGATCCACTTGATTTTTTTTTTTTTTTTTTTGAGGTGGAGTCTCACTCTGTCACCTAGGCTGGAGTGCAGTGGCGTGATCTCGGCTCACTGCAACCTCTGCCTCCTGGGTTAAGCGATTCTCCTGCCTCAGCTTCCCTAGTAGCTGGGATTACAGGCACGTGCCACCACGCCCAGCTGATTTTTGTATTTTTAGTAGAGACAGGGTTTTACCATGTTGGCCAGGCTGGTCTCGAACCCCTGACCTCAAGTGATCTGCCTGCCATGGCCTCCCAAAGTGCTGGGTTTACAGGCATGAGCCACCATGCCCAGACTCCACTTGAATTTGTTGCTATCTCTTTTCCCCTAGAGGAGATTTTGATCCATATTTTGATAGCATAGCTCCTTGTAGAGAAAAATGCTTCTCAGGTCGACAAAGACTGTTCGGTATGATTCCATTCTCTGACAGGTTCTTAATGTTTACAGAGAGATGTGCCCTAGCAGTGCTGGGAATAGTGGTTTCTATTCCTAATTCTGGTATCTTTATAGAATTAGCCGGGCTTTAGGTTGAAACACCAATACCAAAGCTCTCTGGTATGCTGAGCCAGGGAATGTTTTTCAATTTCTAGGCCTCTTTATTACCTGAAACCCAAACCAAAACCTTATGACTATTCTGAAAGCTGCATGGCAAATCAAAGAGATGAGAGCCTCACCTGGCAGATCCCCCTCAACAGCAGAAGTGTTTAAATAGCCAGGCCTTCTCCTGAGCTGTTTTGGCAAGGCTAAGGTGTCAGTTTACTCATGGCTGGAAGAAGTAAGAGAGACCCAATCACATGTATACAGTGACCTTAGCCCTAGGAAATTCAGTGTTTTATGCTCTTTTAAAGTGACGTAATATATGTATTATAGGATATGTTATATAAATATCGACCACAGTTTCTCCATTTGTATAATGGGGATAATGTCTTTTCTTTTTATTTTTCTTTACCACTAAGATAATGTTTCCTTCTTTAAAATTCGCATTTGAACATGTTTTAATTATTACAAAGCACATTTACTTTACTTCTTATGATATAGCTACTTAGTATAGAAAATATTTTACAAAATTAATGTTTTTAACAATGAGGAGCTGGGCATGGTGGCTTACACCTTTATCCCAGCACTTTGGGAGGCCAAGGCAGGTGGATCACTTGAGGCCAGGTGTTCAAGACCAGCCTGGCCAACATGGCAAAACCCTGTCTCTACTAAAAATACAAAAATTAGCCAGGCGTAGTGGCAGGTGCCTGTAGTCCCGTCTACTCGGGAGGCTGAGGCAGGAGAATTGCTTGAACGTGGGAGGCAGAGGTTGCAGTGAGTGGAGATCACGCCACTGTACTCCAGGTTGGGTGACAGAGCAAGACTCTGTCTAAAAAAAAAAAAAAGAAAGAAAAACCAATGAGGAAATGTTATTTTCAATTTACGAAATCCTATAATGCAGATTTTGATGGTGATGCCATTGGTGTGACCACACAGCGCGTTCTTCTTGTCTGCTGCCCAGATAGAGCCAATTTATCAACATGGGAATTGCAATAGAGTTTAATACTCATAGAGCTGGCTAAAAGGGAGACAGGAGTTTTATCATTCCTTAAATCAGCCTCCCTGAAAATTTGGAGTATAGGGTTTTTCGAAGGTAGTTTGATAGGCAGGTGGCTAGGGAATGGGGGATGCTGATTGGTTGGGTGGGGGATAAAATCATAGGGAGCTGAAGCTGTCTTCTTGCTGAGTCAGTTCTTACAGATGAGATGATACAGTGTACTGGTCTGGATGGCACCAGCTGGTTCATCAGAATGCAGGGTCTGAGAAATACCTCCAATACCAATCTTAGGTTTGACAATGGTAATATTATATATAGGAGCAATTGGGGAGGTTAGGAATCTTGTGGCCTTGTGACTTGTGAGCCATAATTTCTAATGTTGTGGCTGATTTGTTAGTTTCACAAAGGTAGTCTGGTCCCCAAGCAAGGATGGGTTCACTTTGGGGAGGGACTGTTATCATCTTTGTTTCAAAGTTAAACTATAAATTCCTCTCAAGTTTGGCCTACACAGAGGAATGAACGAGGGCAACTTGGAGGTTAGAAGCAAGATGGAGACAGGTCAGATTTCTTCCACTTTCAGAGTTTTCTCACTATCATAATTTTTTCAAAGGTCTTTTCATTAGGCAAGGAAATTGATTTATTTAGGTTAACTAGAGAGTTAACCTGATTAGGGTTTGTTCAATTGTGAGTTAATGTACACTGTTCTCTTTATTCAAAAAGTTGTAATTTAATCATAAGAATGTATCTCAGGGATAAATATTCCAAAAATCTGTCCTAGACTTTTGAGAAGTTTTTAAAAGAGTAAATAATATTGCAAAGTATACTAGTTTTTAAGGTGCTCATTGATATTCAATGACAGCTGAGAGAATTCTGAATTTTTACAATGATCATTTGGCGTGAGACTAGAAACAAAGGATCCCTCAGCTATTTTTGCTGAGCTTTAAATTATACATACAGACAGAAAACTGGGAAATATGATGGTAGTCTAGGTTCTTGGTCAAAAACAAGTTTCGAAATAAAGTCTACCTTACAAAAATAAAAACTTAAATACATTTTTTTTTGTTGAGAAAGATAAAAAAAAACAAAGAGCTTGAAGGCCTACTTTGAAGACTACAACAAAGAAAACAAAATATGAATGAATTTAAGAATTCAAATGCACAAACTTACACAAAAATGCTTGCAATTCACCTTATTGTCATCAGATAAATTTTGCCATTCATGTGTCTTTGTTAATTCAAGACAAATTTTACCCTGATTTACTTGGCTCTATGAACAGAAATATAATAAATGTAGCCGTGTGATATTCCAAAAGCTGGATGAAATGGCTTTTAGTATTTAAGCATAATTCCAGATACTTTGTTTTAATAAAACAATGAAAGTTAGCATTTGTCAGGATATTATCTGAAATTAATGTAAATATTCAATTATTTATGTATCTTTAAAGTTGATGAAAATATAAAATATATATTAAAACTGGCAAAAATTAAAAAAAAGAGGTATGTCATCATTTATGGTCTCCTTTAAGTCTTAAGAAGATAGAAATAGTAAGCTTCAGTACTAAGAAGAAGATCATGCCAAAAAAAAGAGTATTGTTCTGTTCGGTGTTAAGTATTGAAGGATGAACAGCATTGACAATAACTTTGTTTTTGATCTTCCTTCATTTTGGCAATCCTCTGCAAAAGGATCTGAGCTTTTAGAAAGCTTTTCTTAGGAATGAATTAAGAGTACTGCCTCCCCCAATTTACGAATTGGCAACATAGATTAGAAGAAAATTTTCATTTATATTTCCTCTAAACGAGACTATCTTAGCTTAAAACAGGACACATTCTCTGAAATAAGAGCCATCCAATTCATTCCCTAGTGATGCTGGAATAGTTTTCGATTACCATAAACTGTCTTACCCCTGAGTTCAGATGTTTTCTTTAGTTCTGTTTTACCTATTTTCTTTGAAAGTATATTAATGGTTTATTGATTTCGATGCCACCAAGCTTCTCCAAGTCATTCAAATTAAATGTACTTTTCTGTAGTCTTTTGGTAGTCATTATGTAAAAAAAGTTAGAAGACAAATTGAAGATGATACCTTTTTTATTTAAAAGACAGTATTGCTAGAGCATTTCTTAAACTTGAAAGCAACATTAATTACGGTTACCTCCTTTTGTTTAAATGACAGATGCTCTTGGTTAATGTATAATGCATATACTTGCATATTCTATTTATCATATATATTGGAGCTACTATTGAGAAAATATTCTTTAGTTACTTTTCTAGAGATACTTATCTATTTTACTAGTAATTTAGGAAACCTAGTCCTTATCATTTGAACACTTTTGTTCCTGAAACCATGTTAAAAACTGACTTCTGCAAACTGAAGGATTGGCTTGATTATTTTTATCCCACCCTAGTATGCCTCTTGCTTTCTACTTACTTAGATGGTGACCTCGTGGAACTCCTCATGAAGTCCTAATTTTCCAAGTCAATACCCAACTGTCTAAGAATATTTTTCAGCCATTTTCTTTTTCACAGTTTACCTGGGTTATAGTTTATTGCCAAAGCAATTTTTTCCCACAGTTGCATCATTGTGGAGGGAATCTCAGATTTATAGAATTTTTAAAAACATTTTTTCTTTTCTAATTACAACTTGAATTGAACCCATACTATTAAAATAACATTTATGAGCTTTTTCTAATTACGAAATGGAAGCATTCTCATTGTTGGAAATTTGGTGAGCTCAGGAAAATACCAAAATGACAGGGAAACACAAAACAAGCAGAAGCAAAATGAAGTCATTTGCCCAAAGATAAGTAGTTTATATTTTTGTGTAGGCCCTTCAAATAGTTATTCCATTAACCTTTAACTATTTATATTAATAATACCTCAGTGATTTGAACTTACTTTATGAACAGAAACACAAAGGCCCACATGGTTCTGGCCTTTATATTCTGTTCTCTGTCTCTCTGCTTTTTGTTTCTTTTGTTTGTTTTTTTGAGACAACATCTTGCTCTGTCGCCTAGACTGGAAGCTGTGGTGCAGTCATGGCTCACTTGCAGCCTCTACCTCCCAGGCTCAAGTGATCCTTCCCCAGCCTCCTGAGTAGCTGGAACTATAGGCACAAGCCACTGCACCTGGCCAAGTTTTGTATTTTTTGTTGAGCTGTGGTTTTACCATGATGCTCAGGCTGGTCTCAAACTTATGAACTCAAGCCATCTGCCCACCTTGGCCTCTCCAAAGTGCTGGGATTACAGATGTGAGCCACCATGCTGAGCTGTCTCTCTTTTTTATTTTTTTTTTGAGACAGGGTCTTGCTCTGTTGTCCAGGCTGTATCACAATGGTGCAATCATGGCCCACAGCAGCCTCGACTTCCTGGGCTCAAGTGATCCTCCCACCTCAGCTTTCGAGTAGGGACTACAGGTATGCACCACCACACGTAGCTAAATTTTTTATTTTTTTGTAGAGATGGGGTCTCACTCTGCTGTCTAGTCTGATCCTGAACTCCTGAGCTCAAGCAACCCTCCTGCCTTGGCCTTCCAAAGTGCTGGGATTACAGGTATGAGCCACCATACCTGGCCCCTGTTGTCTCTTACTACCTCAGTTCAATTCTATTGTCATTGTTTTGGCTTTATAGCAAATTTAGACATCTATTTTCATAAACCCTATAGTATTCTTCATTTTCAATTTTTTTTGCTCATTGTTTTCTGTGTATTATTTTAGAGAATTTTTTTTTTGAGACAGAGTTTTGCTCTTGTTGCCCAGGCTGGAGTGTAGTGGCATAATCTCAGCTCACTACAACTTCTGGAGAAAATTTTGAGGGAAAATGTCAAGTTAACAACAGTTTATCAGATTTTGATTGGCATTGATTTAAATATAAAAATTAAATTGATTAGAGTTGGTCTTTTCATCATAGTTGAGTCTTCCCTTCCAGGAGCATAGCACTAGTCAACTCTCATAATAGCAAGTTTTGTAGATTTCTTTGTATACATTGTATACCTGTCTTGGTGTGTCTAGATATTTCACATCTTTTGGGTGTTGTAGTGGGTAGAATCTTTGCCCCTTGTGTAGCATAAGCATATATAATGTAAGCATGGTAATTGCTTATATTAGATATGCAATTACCATGCTTATATCGTATTACCATGCTTATATTACCATGCTTATATTATATATATCTCATAACTGGCCACATCATCAAAATCATTTGTTACTTCTGGGTAGTTCAAATTCACATGTCTTGAGCTGCTGTATTATATAACCTTCTTTAATTTTATTTAGTTTTTTCAATTATTACTTTAAATCCAGTTAATGCTTTTTGTCTTGAATACTACAATATTTACTTGTTTATTTGATATTACTTTAGTTCTTTGTACAACTTTGACCATAAGTAAAGGCAACAGGAGACACTATTTGCTCCCTTCTACTTTTTTCTTCCTTTAGCTTCCAGATTTGTTTGTATATTTGATTTTTTTTTTACCTCAGTTACTACCTCAGCCATCATTTTTAACTCATATATCTTTTCTTTCAATAATTATTATATCATTTTATTTTATTTTATTTTAGCAGCTATTTTGGATATAATTCTGAGATTGAGTAGTGGCAATATTTATTCCCATTTCTTTCATAGCACTTGCATATTCATGAGTTTTTTGTCTTACCTAACTTCTTTGTGGTAGGAATATGCCTCCAACCTTTTATTATTTCTCTAGGAGGCACAGGTGGCATATTTTGTAAGTCCTTACATATCTGAAGATATCATTCTGTTGTGTTTACAAGTGAATGAAAATTTGTCTGGGTATAGAATTCTTGGTAAGCATCTTTCCCCATCGAAAAGCTATAATTTTATTCCATACACAATATTGTGAAGCGACCTAGGCTAATCTGACTTTTAAGTCTTTTTTAAGGACTATGTCTTTATCTTCAAAAAATATTCATCAAGATTGTCTAGGTTTAATGAATTACACCTTATATAAGGTGAATCTTTTTGGTCAGCACAAAAAAGGTTAGATTTGGTTAGATTTTTATTCATCTTGGTAATTTTGTTACAGAAAAAATCTGATTAAGCTAAAAATATATAGAGTCGGAAAAATGGCTCTTCTCACTTTTCTCTAACACACTGTCATAAGCCAATGAATTGGCTGGGCGTGATGGCTCATGCCTGTAATCCCAGCACTTTAGGAGGCTGAGGCGGGAGGGTCACTTGAGGTCAGGAGTTCAAGACCAACCTGGACAACATGGTGAAACCCCATCCCTACTAAAAGTCCAAAAATTAGTTGAGCATGGTGGCACATACCTGTAATCCCAGCTACTTAGGAGGCTGAGGCAAGAGCATCATTGAGCCTGGGCAGCAGAGGTTGCAGTGAGCTGAGATCCTGCCACTATGCTCCAGCTTGGGTGATAGAGTGAGACTGTGTCTCAAAACAAAGAAGCAAAAAGCCAATGAATTATACATTTGAGGAAAGAACAAATTAAAAAGTCCTGTTATTTGCTGCAGGATAGGTGGAACTGGAGGTCATTATGTTAAATGAAATAAGCCAAGTAGAGAAAGACAAGTAGGGGATGTCCTCACTGACATGCGGAAGTTAAAAAATTGTGTCTTAAGAAGATAGAAGTAGATTGGTGGTTGCCAGAGGCCAGGAAGGGTAGCGGGGAGATTTATTAATGGGTACAACTATACAGTTAGATAGAAGAAGTTAAGACCTGATTTCCAACAGATCCGTTGGTTGACTATAGTTAACAATAATCTATTGTACATTTCAAAATAGCTAGACAGGATGAATTTGAATGATCCTACCATACAATAGATACATATTTAAGGTGGTGGATATCCCAGTTGCCCTGATTTGATCTTTATACATTACATGAATGTATCAAATTTACATATGCAGCCCCCAGATATGTACATCTATTATGACTCAATAAAAAAAGTAAATTTTTCAAAAATGGAAAAGAACATAATTTTTTGATGGTGGCAGACAAAAACGAGGCAGGGCATTTTTTCCTGCCTCCTTTAGGCCCACCCCATCCACTTTTCCCACCCCTGTTTAAGCGCTCAAATGTTCTTTCTCCGTCTGGGCATTCTTGATAGCAAATATGATGTAAATGACTTCTTGTTCAGAGGTGGAAGTCAGAGGCTGCCAGGGTGGTTTCCTATTCAATTATGCCTTGTGTAGTGTTCCCAATACACAAAATCTTGTCCATTAGACCAGAGACTGCACTGCTTGTCCAAGTCCTCACAGTGGTCACTTCAGAAGCCACTCACTGTTCATGCACTTCTTTTCTCATAACTCTCACTCACAAATGGACTGCTTGTTTCTTATTGGTGCATCTCCTTAACTTGTTAGGAAGACAGACTTTAACTAGGAGCTAACATTTCTTGGTGGCCAAAATGTGCTGTCCAATACAAATTCCTGTTATTGCTTGGAGGAATTATGGTTTGTAAACTTAGCTGATGCTTTTTCTCCTTTCTTCATCTTTTCAAGATAAACAACAACTACTACAAGCTATAGCTTTAAGGAAAGTTTCTTATGCAATAGTTTATGTTTTGTCGAATTTGTTTAGATTTCTTCTTTATTAAAATACATTATTTATGTGTTGAATCTCCATTTTATGTCTCCCATAATTCTTACCAGTTTTGGGGGCCATTTTATTATGTTCATCCCATTTTTCATCAATCTTGCTTGGATTGATTTTCTGCAATGTTGATTCTGACCTTTACAAGTTTTATTGCAATTTTAGACTGCGTTAAGGCATTCTTCTCTCCTTACTTTGTTTTAATGGTTCTGCTAATTTTCTTTTTGTTTAAGTGTTTTTTCTTAGCTCATCTTTACTTTCTCCGTTTGGAGGGTCCAGAGAGTTTTCTTTAATATATGAGAGGATAAATAAATGCTTTCTAAAATTTACCTTTTTTCTGCCATATTTATGTTAAAAGTATGCTCTTTACCTCTTACATTTTATATTTATTTCCTTTTGTGGGGCATAATATCTTCGTGGATATTATTGTATCTTCTTATCTTTTTCATTTTTAAATGAAAAAGATTTATTCCGATCTTGTATTTGCCCAAAAATAGCATGGATGGTTTGTTTCTGTATCTCCTTAATATTCTCTTGTACAGTAGTATTCTCCCTTCACATCTAACATTGAATAGCTGATTAGTGTAAATTTATATTAGTGACCAAGCAATTTGGAGAAGGTGGAGACACGGGACATCTAGGCAAGGAGATTTCCTTTCTGGTTGGTTTACTCTCTGTACATAGGGAAACTGCTGTTCAATGGGCCAGCTTTCCACAGCTAGTTTCTTTTCCTCCTGGCATCTCCTCAAGAATACTGCTTGGCTGTGTCTGGCCTCCTTCCTGGAGCTCCTGCCTGCTGTTTCAGGCAAGAACCCTACTTCAATGGGGAGAGTCAGATTCCTAAGTCACTTCATCCACCAAAATAAACTCCAGATGGATTAAAGATTTAAATGTTAAAAAAATAAAACTTTGCATGACTTTAAGAAAATAGGGGAAAACATTTATATATTCTTTGGGCAGGAATGTACATTTTAAATCCAATACAAAGGAAAATTAAATTACTGATAGGTTTAACTATTTATTTCTCACAACATCTGTGTGTGAGAAAGCTCACTCCGCATACAGTATTATATAGTAAATAGAAATATTTATAATGTAATTTGATGGCCAAAGGTTCTTTATGTATAATTAATTTTTACAAATTAATAAGGGAAACAGGAAAATCCTAATTGTAAAACAAGCAACATTGATATGATCCATAAAAAGAATGCACAAATGGCTAATGACAACATAAAAAAATCTTTCAACCTTATTAGCAATCAAATAAATGTAAATAAAAGCAATGAATTACAGTTTTCTTTATTACATTGATAAATGGGAAGAAAAGATAATAATACTAGTTCAGAACTTGGGAAATTGTCTTTCCAAGACTACATTCTTTTTTTTTTATAGCTGCGTACTATTTCATGGACTGGATGTAACTTGGTTAATTTCCCTATTGGTGGACAATGTATTGTTTCTCTGTTATTTGCTATTACTATAAATACTGCACTAAACATTATTTTATATGTGAATAACATATGGCTTTTAAATCTACAAAATAGATTATCAGGAACGAGATTGCTATCACTAAGGAAAGAAAGAACTACACTAGTCCCCACTTCTAGTCCCCACTTATCTGCAGTTTTGCTTTCCATGGTTTTACATACCCATCATCAACTGTGGTCTGAATATACTAAATGGAAAATTCATTAGATTTAAATTGCATGTTTTTGTGAGTAGCAAATCTTGTGATATTCTCCTTTTTCCCACCCAGGATGTGAATTATTCCTTTGTCCAACATATCCATGCTGTATATGCTACCCAATTGCAATAGCCATCTAGGTTTTCAGGTCAAATAAACATAGTATATATAGGGCTCAGTGCTGTTTGCAGTTTCGGGCACTCGCTGGGGGTCTTGGAACATGTCCTAAGCTGATGAGGGGGGACTACTCTGATTGCTAGACTTATTTCCAAAAATAGCAGTCATTCACATTTTTAACAGCAATGTATGAAAGTGCCCCTGCCCTACATCTAATTTTCTATAATAATGGGTATTGTCACATTAAAAAAAAAATTCGGCCATGTTGGCTGGGCGTGGTGGTTCATGCCTGTAATCCCAGCACTTTGAGAGGCCAGGGTGGGCAGACCACTTGAGATCAGGAGTTTGAGACCAGCCTGGTCAACATGGTGAAACCTCGTCTCTACCAAAAAGTATAAAAATTGGCTGGGTGTGGTGGCTCATGCCTGTAATTCCAGCACTTTGGGAAGCTGAGGTGGGTGGATCACCTGAGGTCAAGAGTTGGTTCGAGACCAACCTGGCCAACATGGTGAAATCCCGTCTCTACTACAAATACAAAAAAATTAGCCAGGAGTGGTGGCAGGCGCCCGTAATCCCAGCTACTCAGGAGGCTGAGGTAGGAGAATTGCTAGAACCCTGGGGGCGGATTTTGCACTGAGCCGAGGTCACGCCACTGCACTCCAACCTGGGTGACAGAGCCACACTCTGTCTTAAAAAAAAAAAAAAAAAAAAAAAAATAAATAAATATATATATATATATATATAAAATTAGCAGGGCGTGGTGGCAGGCCCCTGTAATCCCAGCTACTTGGAGGCTGAGGCAGGAGAATCACTTGAGCTCGGGAGTCAGAGGTTGTAACGAGCCACAATGGTGCCACTGCACTCCAGCGTGGAGACAGAATGAGACTCCATCTCAAAAAAAAAAAAAAAAGTTTGGCCACATAATGTGTAAAAAAAAATGCATAGCAATGCTATTTTAGTATTGTCTTTTCTGATTCAGATTGAGTTTGACTCTATTTATGTTTATTGGACATTTGCATTTCCTATTCTTTTTTGGTTGCTTATACTTTTTTTTTTACTAATATATAGAAACTCTTTTTAAAATGTTAATTTTTTTCCCAATCCTCTATTCGTCTTTGACTCTGTTTTTATTTTTTATCTCATCAAATATTTCTGATTTTTCTTCTAGAATTTTTGGATTTTCTACCTTTGGTTATAAAAACCTTGAGTAAAAGTCTCCCCCAAAATTTATTCTCCTAAATTTTATTCTTTTTTTACTTATTTTCACATTTGTGTCTTTACTCCACTCATATGAAATATGACGTGAAATAATGACTTAATTTACTTACAGATGGATAACTAGTTTTGACAGCATTTTGAATAAATACTTTTTTTCTTACTAAAATAGAATTCTACATGGAATATATTAATTACTTGTATATATTGGTACCTACTACTGGATGCTATTCCAACCACTCAATTATTTGCTTATTTCTTATTTGTTTAAGATTCTGTTATAGTGAGTTTTAATAGATGGGAGTCTTCAACTTACTATTGTTTTTATATTTTTTAATCTTCTTAGCTATTTATACTTCCATATGAACATTAACATCATTTTAACTGATTTCAAAATGGTTGTGATTCTAACTGGATTGCTTATAAGTATACTTTGAAGCATATACTTTTTGGAGGATTTTTGTTTATAATATTTTGGCATGAAGTCTTCTTTTCCAAGGACATTGTTTGCTTATGTACTTGTTCAAATCTTTTGTATTTAACAATAAAATTTTACACCAAATAGAGGGTTTTTTTTTTTGTTAAACTATTGTGAATAGCAATTTTCTGCTTTAATTTCTTGTTTTTGTTAGATATAAAATATTGGTTTTGCATGTAGTGTATGTAGTCACCTTATACAATTCCCTTATGAATTTTAGTAGCTTTATTACTATTATTATTAAGCCAATTATTTTATTTTCTTATCCTTATTTACTAGACTCTCAGAGTCCAATTTTGAATAATAGTGGTAATAAAGGGTCATTCTGATTTTAATGATGTTTTTCTTTATATATAACTACTATATTTATTTTCTTCCAATCTGACTTGAAATTCTTATTAGAAAATATGGCTGCATTTTATCAAATTACTTTTAGTACCATTTATGAAATCATAGATATATAGAGATGTTTCTTTAAGGTTTCAATGTAATGAATTTGTCATTATGTTTATTGGTCATCTTTGGCTTTCTGAAATAAACCGTACCTGATGAAAATGCATTACTCTTTAGAAATCTCGCAAATATTGATTTAATTTGATAGTATTTTATTGACATCATCTGCACATATATTTACCAGTGAAATTGGACTGTGATTTTCTGTTTTTGAGCTTTATTACATCTGGCTAGTTTAAAATTTAAAAAACAAATTAGAAGGCTTTCTATTTTTAACTATAATCTGGAATAATTTAAATTTCACTGAAATTATGCATCTTTCAAAAGTTGGATAATTCAGCTGTAAGTCTGTCTGGAACTAGTGCCTTTAAAAAACAAGGCTTTAATTGCCTTGATAATCTACATTATTAGTGGTTTGTATATTCATTTTCTCTATTTTTATCAGTTTTGGTAATTTGTATTTTTCTGGAGAATTATCCACTAATGCTAGGCTTTTGAATATGTCATCATAGAGTTGCATATAATATTTTCATAAAATTTTCTAATTCTTTATCTGGCATATCTGTTTTTATTTTCTGTTCGCCTTTCTTATTCTTCCTCTTTTCTTCTTATCATGTGAGAATTTTTTCATTTTATTCACCCTGGCAGAATGAATTTTTGAATTCTTGGATCATACATTTCAGCTTTTTTCTTTATTTCTTTTTTTTTCTCTTTTTAAAAATTTTATTATTATTATACTTTAAGTTTTAGGGTACATGTGCACAATGTGCAGGTTTGTTACATATGTATACATGTGCCATGTTGCTGTGCTGCACCCACTTTGTTTATTTCTACATTCTGTTTTCTTTTGGTTTATTTTGTATCTTACCTTTAACATTTTAAAAATGCTTACTTGGTTCCATTCAGTTTTTCTTTTTTAATAATGATTTTTCAGGGCATACATTTTTCTATAAGCAAGACTTTATCTATATCCTAATGTTTGGGATATGAAGTAGTCTCTTTTTTATTGTCTCGTAAATCCTTAGTAATAGCAGTTTTCTTTTATTTTCAGACCTAAGGATTATTTAGGAAAATATTTAGCAATTCCCAAATAGTTAGCTTTATTTTTGTGAACATTTTATTGTGCTTTTAAAATTTATGGGTTTATCAGTAGATGTGATCCATATGATTTTTCATGTGTTGAATTTAAGCATATTTTTTGTTCAAGTGCATGATTTAATTAAAAAATGTTCTATGGGCCTGAATAAAATATTTGTTCTCATTTCATAATATGTATAATTATATTTATGTATCTATATAAAATCTTGTTTGTATTATTCATGTTTTCTATTAATTACATTATTAAATTTTTTCATGTGCTTACATATTTTTAATGTACTAGCTGTATGGTATTTTGAAACATGGGTATGACTCTCTTTGTCGATGATTGTTTTATTTGTTAATTTCTCGTTACATTTTTATTAGTTTTTGCTTTATTACACTTACATTTAATTTCTGTTATTTTGCTTTATTTAACATTATTTAACTTTTTTATGTTATGCAGCATAGAAAAATAATACATGTGATAAATATTATGTATTTCACACGAGTCGAAGCTTCATGTGATGTCAACTGCCTTCAGACAGATGTGTATGGTTTTTTGAACACAGCCCTAACTTTTTACACATCTTTTGATATTCAAACAGGATAAATTCTTCTTTTGTTAGGTTTTTGAATTTTACATCTCTGTGAAAAGTTTCTTTTTCTTAGCTTTAAAAAAGCTACACTAATTTTCAATAGACACTATGTCGGCAGTCATGTGTTTCTGATTGTTTGATTGCAAGGAGCAAGAGTCCCTCAGTAAAAGGAGGTTTACTGTAAGGATTCAGATGGGAAATCTCAGGAACAGTGTCTTTTCTAGGAATGAGTCTACCTGCCCTCTGCTTCTCCTTGGTTGGGTGATGTAATCTGCCCTTAGCAGCTACTCGGTGGAGTTTTTGCCCCTTCATTATTTTGCGTTGCATGGATTGTTGCCTTGCCATGTTCCTGATTCACCCTCACTGCACATTTTTATTACCAGCTTTACATTTAAATGACTGAGTCTTTCCTTTTCCCAATACCAAGTGTTTGGGAGAATAATGAGTTTGTGCCAGCTCAAATTTTAGTCAGGCACAGGCTAACTGGCTGGCCTGCAGGTGAGCAGACATTGATCAGGTCCCTCTGTCTTAGCCCCTACCAACTGCAACAAGAGGGAGTCATGTGATAGAGGAGTAGGCCACTTGGGCTGCAGGGGTTCTCAGCAGGCCCATTACAAGTGGGGTGTGGCCTGGACAGGCAGTGACAGGTTCTCCCCTGTAATCCACTGGTTACCATGAAGGTCTTTAAATGAAGAGAATCATCTTTTCAGGTTTTCTCATTTGTAAAACAGAGGAAATGACATTTTTCCTCTGCCTTGTCAGTGTTGGGCAGCTTAATTCTAGGATAGTGAAAATAAGTTAAAATGCCATATTAAGCACCATAATTCATAAACTGTAACAGATTTGTAACCAGCATTTTAATATTCGTCAAGGTCTTGAAATGATGCGTTCTTCTTTTCTTTACTCTCTGCCTACAGTAGAATGCTGTACATGTATTTGGAAATCGTGATGGCATTAAATATAGCTTTAAAGAAGAAATTCGCTATAAAGTATGTTAAATGAGTTTTTTGTCATAATGAGATGCAGCAGAATCATAAAAATATGTGCTCATTTATGGGGCAGTGAATTCCTGTTTCATGGAACAAAAGGCAAAGTTCATGTTTACATATTGTAAATGGATCTTGTAAATGGATAGTTCTTCATGGGTTTCATTGATTGAATTTCTTCGGCTGATAACAGAGGTACCAAACACTAGTACAATGAGAGATCTGATACCAGGAATTCCATTTTTTTCTTGTTCTTAATTAACCACATCCACTTCTATATATTACTGGCCAACTCTAAGGCTAGACAA
This sequence comes from Hylobates moloch, assembly GCF_009828535.3. Classification (NCBI taxonomy): domain Eukaryota; kingdom Metazoa; phylum Chordata; class Mammalia; order Primates; family Hylobatidae; genus Hylobates; species Hylobates moloch. The sequence goes on along the minus strand of NW_026652276.1, from coordinate 128,805,880 downwards.
AATCCCCAATATACTCATGAATCACTTGATTCATTACTGAAAAGGAAAAAAATAATTTTGGCTTGAATTAGAAGGAAATGAAGGAGAGTTCTAATTATTACTCGGTAAAAAGCTACTTTCCTCATTTATTTATTTCTTTATTATTTCTGGCTACAAAGCTATACAAAGTTCAGTCGGCAGTTTGGGTAGCTCCCTCTCCATATTTTCTTCTTCTTTGGTATCTGTGGGAGGAAATGATGAATTCGTTAAGAGCATGCTCATCTCTTTGTGAAGTTGTAGCTCAGGTCTGCTGTTGAGGTCCACTGCTAAGAGGCATTGTTTGGAGGGAAGAGAGATGAGATCCCAGAGATAGTGGGGGAAAGCCTGGTTCTATTCATTGACTTGGAGTGTATCTCTGACACGTAGCCTAACCTGCTTCTTTGTTTTGTCTGCAGTATCACAAGAATGGTTAATAAAAAGAAAAAACTTTATTATTCAGTGCTTCTGTCATGTGAAGCACTGTGCTAAGCAGCTTGCATGTATTGTCTCCTATACATTTTGCAGAAGTACGGTGAGGTACCATGGATGATATGTAGCTGGCAAGTTACAGAAACAGGAACCTGGGCTCCAAACCATGTGCTTTTTCTCCCTGTGACTGGTTATAGTTTCAGGAGGGAAAACAGAAAATCTGAATCAGCACTTACTGTGTGGTAAGTGTTGTAGCTGAGATACTGCAGGCTGCTGTGTGAGTACATGGGTGAGAGAGAAGAGGAGAACCTTAGGAATATCAGCAGCTGGGTGATTTTTGAAGTGTGAGAATGAGTTGATAAAGGAAGAAAGTGTCAAAGGCACGTTGGGGTATGTTGCTGTTACTAGCTGCAGTGAAAGTGTCTTGAGAGTGGCAATGGGAAAGGAAGGTATGTGAAATAGTCAGATATTATGCAAGTTGCTTTTAAGGAAGAGTATGTAGTTTTTTTTTTCTTTTTCTTTTTTTGACAGAATCTTACTCTGTTTCCCAAGCTAGAGTGCATTGGTGTGATTTGGGCTCACTGCAACCTCCATCTCCTGGGTTCAAGTGATCCTCCTGCTTCAGCCTCCCGAGTAGCTGGGATTACAGGCGCCCGCCACCATGCCCAGCTAATTTTTGTATTTTTAGTAGAGACAACGTTTCACCATGTTGGCCAGGCTGGCCTCAAACTCCTGACCTCAGGTGATCCACCTGCCTCAGCCTCCCAAAGTGCTGGGATTACAGGCGTGAGCCACCGTACCTGGCCAGGAAGAGTGTGTGTTTTAAGGGAGACTAAGTGCTGCGGAAGATTGTCTTGCTGGCTCTTTGTGCTGCTGTGGTTTATATCTCCATTTCCATGGACACATGATCCTACCTTATTTTCACTTGCCTGGACTACTGTATAAGCTGCACCCCAGGATACACACACACACACACACACACACACACACTATATATATATATACACATATACTCTCTTGAAGCTGGAAGCAGAGCATTGATAAGGTCTCTTCTCTGTTCACCAAGTTTGTAGAGCCTTTCTATGGTTTATTGATTAAAGCCCACCTTCTTTATCATGGAAGCTATTAAGGTTCCACCCCACTTTTCCAACTGTGTTTCCAATATTTCCCTTGACCTACCCTGTATTTTTATCCAATCCACTTGTTCCTGTTCCCATCCTGTGCCTTTATGTATGTAGTTCTCTCATGGAATTCCTAGGGTTCTTTACCTTGCCACGTATTTGGATCTGCAAAGTCTACCTTGTCAGGCCTGGTAAGAATTGTGACAGCTGCTTCTTTAACCCACTAGTGAGACCACTGGCACCCTTCAGAGGTCTTGAGCTACTGCTTTTTCAGTTCTTGGGACTTTCCTAGCCTCTACCTTCTACTTTCCACTTTTACTCATCTAGTTTTCCAAGTCTCCATGTTGTTGTCAAGTTCCTGGAGATCTGTTGCTGGGGTTTGCATTGTTTTCTCTAAATACCCCACGTTTTGCCTCATTAGCATTTGCACTTAGAGGCCTCAGGACCAATGGCTCCTGACTCCTGCATCCTGGACAGGCTCCTGGATACTTTATCATAATCCAAGCTCAGCATGCCTTTTGACTTCCAATTTGCAAAGATGATTGGTCTGAATTCCATGAGCTTCTAGATTTATTTTGCCATTTATCCCTTCAACAAATGTTTGTTAATTACCTACTTTGTGTCAGACTCTGGAGGCATAGTGGTGAGCCATACAGTGGGCGTGGCCCCTGCTTTTTGTTAAGCATGCTATCTACAGAAAGAGACCAATTTACAACCATCTAAATAAATGTAAGACTGGTAGAGAGTGTATGATGGCATGACTGCTTACCAGTGGGAGATGGGACCTAACTAAGTGGTAAAAAAATGCTTCCTTGAGAAGTCTCCAGCGCTGATACTTGTAATCACTCTTAGGACTGTGCACTCACTGATACTTGTCACCTAGTAAGACTGTGCACTAACTTTGAGCTGTGGTTCATCCACAGCAGGTCCTTCTGAACAGTTCTCAGAGATCTCCAACCTTCTAGCTTTGGGCCATTTACCTTGCCCCAACTCTTTCCCTTAGGTGTTAAGACATTAGTGATGTTTTGGTGATCTAGTGTCTAACATTTTCCCTCTAATATCTACCACTTAATGTCATTTGTCCCCAGATCAAGTCCAGGCCTACGTGTTTCACGGGACTGTTTGTACTTTTTTTTTTTTTTTTAATCTCCAAAATCTTGTGGAACACAATTAAGATGGATTTAAAGGCTTCTAAATCAGTCTTAAATTTATAATATAAGCTAACTGCAATGTGGTGGGGGTGGGGTGGAATTCTGTTGTGTGGTCCTGTGTTTATATGTTGGCAGTATTTTGTCAGTATTTAGAATAGGGTGTAATTAAATTTTTAATAAAGCAATTATTTATTGACTAGCATTTTTGAATTGTTGGTATTGAGGCAATCACTGCTAAAAGTTACCATACGTATTATTTCATTTAATCCTATGGAAAATCTCAACATGTCTTCCATGGAATCTTGTATAAAAATTTTCTTGGTCATTTTACAATTTGGCCAATGCCTTCTCATCCAGCCTCATTTCCCACTATCTTTCAATCCTTTTGTCTGGCATTGTATATGCCACATTTGCAAATGTCTTTTTTCTTTACTTAGAATGCATTTTTTTCTCTTCACATCAGAATCCTAAACTTGTAGTTTTTACCCTTTCCAGGACATTTCAGTCAATCTGTATACAATGTAACCTTTGGTGTTGTCCTTAAATAAAGTAGGCACTCAATGAATATTTGTTGAATTAAACATCAGGTGTCTTGGGTAGATTTGCTAATTTATCATATTTAAACTAAGCAGATGTTTTGTAATAGCCACATAATTAATGTGATTTGCTACTCTTTATCCTTGTCATTTTAGAGAATTAACCAGTTGTCCAAAAAAAAAAAAAAAAACCAACTCCTAAAACATATAATCACTAAGAATCTCTACTACTTCATTTTGAGAAATGTTCCATGATTTAATAATACTTATATTATCTTTAAATAAAGCAAGTTTCAGAAAAACTCATTTAAGTGCTATTTGCTCATAGATGCTGAATGTTATGAATGAATGGATCCTATGAGATAGGTTCTACATAATTTTATTATCAGTTTCAAAATGAGATGCCTGAGGCACAGAGAGGTTAAATAGCTTGCCTGGGTGACAGAAACTATCAGTTGGCAGAACTGACACCTTAACCTATGTGGCTTCAACTTCTGGCCTATATTCCCGTCTCCGCTAACAATTATCGGAGGTATAATTTTAAATGGAGTCTTATTTCTTATTTAATTTCATTATTACTTTTAGGACCCCACCCTTTTAGGAATAGATGGACTTCCAAATACTATGATTAGTGTCTGTGGAAAGATATTAATGTTACTGCTGATGCATGTCATATTCACTAAGAAAGTACATGTCAAACTGTCTGAAATCACAGACTATTTTATAGGAAGAGATGTGACTAAATTTATTTGGCAACAAATTCCCAGAATATATTTATCAATTTAAGTAACCAAAAGCTATTATATAACTTTGCTTTACAGTACCTGTTCCTCAACATGACTTTTAAAAATCTTTTTCCAAATGGTCAGCCATTGCTTTCTATTTCTTTTCACTTAAAAAAAATTTTTACTAAGAACACACTTGCCAGATTTCACTTAATTGCATTTTTATGGTCCAGTCATTAACCTACTGAAAAAAAGTAGCTTAAATGGAAACATTGACATAAACCTCATTACACTGGCTCCAATGTGTTGCTATCATAAACTATCCATCTTCTATATGTGTATGTTTTCACAGGATACTATTGAAAAGGTAATGGAAAATTAATGTTGCAATGGAGAATTTGATTCTGTGTATAAATTTTTTAAACACACCAACACAGTGTGTGTTTACAACATCAAGGGGTTTATTTGGAATTAAGGTTTATCATAAACTTTATGATATTTAAAACACATTACAACTGGCCATATATTATTTCAGGTCCCTGTTTTCAAGTTTTTCTCATTTTTTTGACAAAATATTTGTTATGTGTCTCTCTTTGGACTGGTAACAGACAATTGATAATCATTTTCAATAAGAAAAAAAAGTTTTAGGATCTCAAAGTGGTCAATCTATCATACTTTCCCCTGTAAATTATTTTTTGGCATTTACATTTTAAGGCATGCTCTGCCGTGGTTGGATAGTTCCTCAAATGTTAAAAACAGTTGAGTCCAAGATAATCAGTTAAAATCATTTAAATAAGCACTATTATTATTACTAGCCTCACTTGTTCCTGTTCCCAGCACAGAGACTTACTTAAGTAGTTTTCATAAAGAAAGGGAGCAAGGTATAGGGAAATGAAGAATTGAGATGGTGACAAAAGTATTGGAATATGTCAGTGCCTGGAAGGCCATTTCTTTTTGCACATACATGATACGTGTGTAGGTGTGTGGAGAGCAGTAGAAGAATTTCATAATTTATTTTAAATTCTATAAGCACTGCCTGAATAATCTAAGAATCCTAGGTATCTATTTGTGAAACATGAGAATAAATGAGTACTTCTCTTCTGGATCTTGAGGTTCTATCAGATTTTAGGTGATTTGGTAGGGGTTTGTGAGCATTGATCTTTTTAAGCTGTGTAACTCTGGACAAGTCACTTTACTTGTATATGTTTCAGTTTCCATACCTATAAAATAATTCGTAGCCGATGAAGTTGCCATGAGGCTCGAATGGGTTATCAGGTAATAATGATTTAATACATTTCACTACTATTATTATTTAAATAGTGACTAGATTTATTTTAAATTGTTTTGGAGGCAAAATGGCAGAGCAGAGTTTGACAGACTTAGGTTCTCATCCTGGTTTCTTATTTAACAGTTGTCCAACTAAGCTACCATTCTTTCTGAGGATTGGTTTTTTTTATGAGGAAAGTGTGATAATTATACATATTTTGTAGACTTATTGAAGAATAAGATTATATATGTAAATTGCCAAGCATAGAGTCAGGCCCAGTGGTAGGTACTCAATGAATGGGAGCTATTGTAATTATTTACAAAAAACACAGAAATAGAGTGGGTACGTAAGGACCCCATGTCTTTATAAAATAGCATTACTTTACCCAACAACATAAAGAAAAAAGTCAGTGTTCTCAGAAACTCATGTAGTTGAACATTTCTCTCAGCCAAAAGAAATATATTACAGTGTAAGTGGTTGTAAATGCTATGTTCTATTTATACATGATGAAGGTGTTGTGAACTGTGGAGCCACATTTTAAATATCATGTGTGTGTGAGGGCCTTCTTGTTTCTTACCTTATAAAATGTCCTCATTTTAAATGTCTCTAAGTGCATGTAAACATGGCCCCAAACACTCATAATAAAATAAGCAAGATCTTCTATTCCAGACCATTTTCTTTCTTTTTTTACTGTTTTATTACAATCCTCCTATCAGGATCTCATGTTTGATCTTGAAATCACAGAATTTTATAGCTGGAAGGGACTTGTCTAACACCCTAAATTTATAGGTAAAAAAACTGCCACCTGACCAATTTAATGATTTGCTCAAGGCCATATAGTAAGTTAGTGTCGGAATCCTGATCTCTTGTCTTCAAGTCCACAACATTTTGGGAAGAGAAATGAAAACGTGTTTCAGACACAATTAAGCTTTTTTGCTTTTTTTAAAACTTATGAGAGGTGGTGCTGGGGTCCTACAAAGTGACTCTCAGCATTCTGCTGAAAGGAAAGATTGGTGGGGAGCCTTAGTTGTGGGGATCCTTACCTGGTAACAGAGACTGCCCTTGTAGAATTACCTAGATGGAGCCATACACCATTGATAATGGATATTGTGATCTCAGGTATGTTCACATAACAATTATCCAAGGATATCAGGTTAAACCAGAAAGGCAGCATCTGGTGGGGTTCCAAGTAGTGGGATAGCAGATTCAAAGTCAGACAAGCAATTGCACCTTAGTTCCAGGGAAGCCTTGTTAATGAATGCTTGGGGAAGTTGCTTATCTTTCAGCGCTTCTGTTTCCTCAACAGTAAATTTATGATAATACATATATCTTATGGTTGTGCTGATGATCATGCAAAGTAATGATAAAATGAATTTATTATAATGTCTGGCACATATCTTAATCACTTAATAACTTAAAGCTACCACCATAATTCCAGGTGATCAGTCTCTTCACAGTAAGAGACTTGTTACGGGGAGATAAGCTCTATTCCTTGAGAAAGGACTGAGAGAAGTTACTTGGTATTCAGAGTCCGAGCTCAGTCACCCACAATTTAGGATAACGTTTTAGTCCAAACAAGTCTTGGGGGTACTTACTGGAGAAACTGAGGTAGAAACCTCTCCCATGAAGGAGCCAACAAGGTAGATAATTGGTTTGATTGTAGCACAGAGACTGTTACGATTTATGGTATATGCATGTCAGCTGGATATATCTCAGACTTACCAGGCTCTAAGACAAATTTCAGTGATCCTATCCTCATTAGATTGAACATTCACCAGTGGGCTTTCATTCTGGAATCTTTTAGAAAGATGACTTATTCTCTATGTCCTCAAGTAATTAAAAACTACTTCGAGGAAGAGAAGCTACATAGAGGCTGATTTTAATTTAAAATAAAGCACCTCTTCAGATGAGCAGAAATATCTGTTTAAGAACTTGGTTAGGCCGGGCGCGGTGGCTCACGCTTGTAATCTCAGCACTTTGGGAGGCCGAGGCGGGCGGATCACGAGGTCAGGAGATCGAGACCACAGTGAAACCCCGTCTCTAGTAAAAATACAAAAAAATTAGCCGGGCGTGGTGGCGGGCGCCTGTAGTCCCAGCTATTCGGAGAGGCTGAGGCAGGAGAATGGCGTGAACCCGGGAGGCGGAGCTTGCAGTGAGCCGAGATCGCGCCACTGCACTCCAGCCTGGGTGACAGAGCGAGACTCCATCTCAAAAAAAAAAAAAAAAAAAAAAAAAAAAAGAACTTGGTTACTTTGGATGGTATTGACTTTTACATCACTGAAGGTGTTTCCATAGATGGAAGACAGCCACACTGTGGGGATTCTGGAAATAGATTTCAGGCCCTTAAGGTTTTATAACACTACAGAATCTCTGGGTTTATGATAAGTGAAAGTTTATGGAAATAGTCGGGGACAAAGTATGAGTAGAAGGTACAGAAGTAGAAAAGAATATATATATTTTAAGAATGGCACATTTAATTTATTATTTTTTAATTTTTAATTTTTTTAAGAGATAGGGTCTTGCTCTGTCACCCAAGCAGTGCAGTGTTGCAATCATAAGTCACTGTAACTTCAAACTGCTGGACTCTAGCAATCCTCCTGCCTCATCCTTCTGACTTGTTAACTTGTTAGAATTACAGGCATGCAGCTAATTTTTAAACATTTTTTTAAGAGACAAAGTCTCCACCCTATTGCCCAGGCTGGTCTTGAACTACTGGCCTCAAGTGATCTTCCTGCCTCAGCCTCCTAAAGCATTGAGATTACAGACATGAGCCATACAACCCAGCTAAGAATAGCACATTTTAAATTTTGATTGAGACAAAAATGTCCAGGAATTTTGAGCATTGAGATTGGACAGGCTAATCGGGATTAAACTGTGGGGAGTTCCAAATGTCTAGTTAAGGGATTTGGGTTTATTTTATGAAAACAAGTGATAATAATTATGATCCTCTATGGATAATTCTCACAAAGTTTTATAAGAGTCATTATTTATATATTATACAAGACATAACTAAAGTTCTGTGACTCGTCTAGGGTCACACTGCTAAGTAAGTGGCAGTACTGGGATTCAGACTCACCTCTGTCCAACTTCAAAGCCAATGTCATTTCCCCCCTTAACATAGTGTGGACATTGTATATTCTGTTTATTTTTCAGTGATTACTTTAAAAAACTTTAACTGTTAAATAGTTAAGTCTTTATGTTCCTTTCAAACATTATGAGCAATGTTTGAACTCCACTCATTCCTCAGTTTGCATATTGTTGTTTTTCAGTATTTAGTTCCACCTCGGTTTTTATTTTAACCTCATAACCAGTCGTTGTGGTGGTTTGGGTTCTCCGAGAAGCAGAAGACGCCAAGGCTGAATGTCCCATTCCAGGGGCTCACTGGGAGGAATTCCTATGGAGCAAGAATAGGCAGAGAGGCCTTCCGATTGTAATGCAGGATATGACATCTGGGAAAGGAGAGTCAAGGAAGATAGGGAGTGATATGGTTTGGATATTTTGTTTCGTGCCCTAACATACTCTGGAGAATATTCCAGTGGTGCTTGAGAAGAATGCATACTCTGATGCAGGGTAGGAGGCTCTCTATATGCCTGTGAGGTACATTTATTCCATAGTGTTGTTCAAGTCTTGTTTCCTCTTATCTGTCTGAATGTTCTATTTGAGATTGAAAATGGGTTATTGAAATCTAGTATTATTGTAGTGTTCTCTTTATCTTCCTTTTGCTCCATCAGTGCTTGCTTCACATATTTTCATAATTGCTGTATCTTCCTGATAAATTGACCCTTTTGTTCTGTAATGTCCTTCTTTGTCTCTTGTGATAGTTTCTCACCTAACATCTATTTCGCCTGATGTATTATGGCTACCTCTGCCCTCTTTTAGTTGACATTTGCATGAAATTCCTTTTTTCATCCATTCACTTCCAGCCTATGTGTGTCCTTAAATTTAAAATGAGTCGTTGTAGACGGCATATAGTTGGATTTTTGAAATTTGGAATTCAGGCACTTTAATGTCTTTTGATTGGGGAGTTTAATCCATTGACATTTAAAGTAATTACTGATAGGGAAGGACGTACTATTGTCACTTTTAAATTGTTTTCTGTCTGGCTTGTAGCTTATCCCCGTGTTTTCCTGTCTTGTGGTATTCCTTTGTGTCTAATTTATTTTTGTAGTTTCCCTCTCTCTTTCTCTCTCTCTGCTGTGTGTGTGTGTGTGTGTGTGTGTGTGTGTGTGTGTCTTCTGTGGGCCTTATGTAAAACATAATACATTTTAAGCTGATAACAACTTTAATTGCATACTAAAACTATATTGTCTCCACCCATTTATGTTATTGATGTCACACATTACACCTATTTTATATTGTGTATCCATTAACCTATTTTATTGTCATAGTTGTTTTTTGTGCTTACAGCTTTTAATTTCTTTACCAGCATTAAAAGGTTTACATACCAATGTTATAGTATTACAGTATTCTTTGTTTGTCTATATGTTTGTCAGTGAGCTTTAAACTTTCACACTGTTTCATATTGCTATCTAATGTCCTTTCCTTTTACTTTGGTGGACTCCATATAAGGCAGATATTAAAAGGATACCTCTTGTAACGCAGGTCTAGTAGTAAAGAATTCCCTCAGGTTTTATCTGGGACAGTTCTTATTTCTCCTCCTTTTTTTCTTTTTAAAATAAAAATTTTAATTGTGTATATTTAAGGTATGCAACATGATGTTATGGGATACATATAGAGAATAAAATGGTTACTATAGTGAAGCAAATTAACATATCCATCATCTCACATAATTACCATTTTTTTTGTTATTGTGGCAAGAGCAGCTAAAATCTACACATTTAGTATGAATCTCATATACAGTACAATTTTATTACCTATAGTATTTATGCTGTACATTAGATCTCTTAACTTGTTAATCCTGTATATCTGCTATTTTTTATCCTCTGAACTGCATCTCTGTATTGTCTTCCCTTCTTCACATGCATGGTGTATTAGTCAGGGTTCTCTAGAGGGACATAACTAATAGGATAGATGTATATATAAAGGGGAGTTTATTAATGAGTATTGACTCACACAATCACAAGGTGAAGTCCCACTGTAGGCTGTCTGCAAGCTGAGGAGCAAGGAAGCCAGTTCAAGTCCCAAAACCTCAAAAGTAGGGAAGCTGACAGTGCAGCCTTCAGTCTGTGGTCAAAGGTCCAAGAGTCCAAAAGCTGAAGAACTTGGAGTTCGATGTGTGACGATAGGAAGCATCCATCACGGGAGAAAGATGGAGGCCAGGAGACTCAGCCAGTTTATTCCTTCCATATTCTTCTGGCTGCTTTTATCCTAGCCACGCTGGCAGCTGGTTAGATGGTGCACACCCAGATTGAGGGTGGGTCTGCCTCTCCTAGCCCACTGACTCGAATGTTAATCTCCTCTGGCAATACCCTCACAGACACACCCAGGAAAAATATTTTGCATCTTTCAATCTAATCAAGTTGACACTTAATATTAACCATCACACATAGTACCCTGTCTTTTGTTCTGTATCTCTGTATATAATTGGATTTTTAAAAATGTAGATTCCATGTATTAAGTGAGATTATGCAATATTTTTCTTTCTGTGTCTGACTTATTTCACTTAGCATGATATCCTCCAGGCTCATCTAAGTTGTGGCATTTGGCAAGTTCTTGTTCTTTTTTAAAAGCTGAACAATATAATATTTTGTGTAGGTACTACCATTTCTTTATTTATCGATGAACATTAGATTGTTTCCATATTTGGCTATTGTGACTAATGCTGCAATGAACATGGGAGTGTAGATATCTTTACAAGATGATGATTTCATTTCCTTTGGGTATATGCTCAGAAGAGGGATTACTGGGTCATATGCTAGATCTATTTTTAATTTTTAAAGAAATGTCCATACTGCTTTTCATAACAGCTGTACCAATCTATATTTTCACCAGTGGTATACAAGAGTTCTCCTTTCTCCACACTCTTACCAACATTTGTTATCTTTTGACATTTTGATAGTAGCTATCCCAATGGTTGTAAGGCAGTATCTCATAGTGGTTTCAATTTGCATTTTCCTGATGATTAATGTTTTTGAGCACCTTTTAATGTACATGTTGGCTATTTTTATGTCTTCTTTAGAGAAATATCTGTTCAAGCTTTTTGCCTTCTAAAAGTCAGGTTGTTTTCCATTATTGAGTTGTGTGAACTCTTTATCAATTTTAGATCTTAATCTCTTATCAGATATATGGTTTGCATAGATTGTTTTCCCAATCTGTAAGTTGCTGGTCTGTTTTGTTTATGGTTTTCTTTGCTATGCAGAATCTTTTAAGTTTGATGTAGTCTAATTTATTAATTTTTGCTTTTCCTTAGTTTTTGGTGTGATATCAAACAAATTACTGCCTGTGTTCTCTTCTAGGTGTTTTAGAGTTTCTGATTTTATATTTAAGTCTTATACCCATTTTTAGTTTATTTTTTTGAGGGATAAGATAATGGCCTGTGGGCCGGGCACTGTGGCTAACGCCTGTAATCTCAGCACTTTGGGAGGCTGAGGTGGGCCTCAGCACTGGAGGTCAGAAGTTCGAGACCAGCCTGGCCAACATGGTAAAACCCTATCTCTATTAAAATAAATACAAAAATTAGCTGGGCATGGTGGCACATGCCCATAATCCCAGCTACTCAGGAGGCTGAAGCATGAGAATCTCTTGAACCCAGGAGATGGAGGTTACAGTGAGCCGAGATCACAGCACTGCACTCCAGCCTGGGCAACAGAGTGAGGCTTCGTCTCAAAACAAAACAAAACAAAACAAAACAAAAAAGATAATGGCCTGTGGATACTGAATTTCTTGTCACCATTTATTGAAGAGACTATCCTTTCCCCATTTTGTCTTTGTGCCCTTGGGAAAAATTAGTTGACAGCATATGTTTGTATTATTCAGTATTTCTGGGCTGTCTATATTTTCCACTGGTCTATGTGTCTGTTTTTAAGACAGTATCTAGTGTTTTGATTACTATAGATTAGTAATATAATTTTAAATCAGGAAGTGTGATGCTTCCACCTTTGTTTTCTTTCTCAAAATTGTTTTGGCTATTTGGGGTCTTTTATGGTTCTATATGAATTTTAGTATTTTTTTTCTATTTCCGTGAAGAATGCCATTGGGATTTTGATAGGAATTTTATTGAATCTGTATATTGCTTTGGGCAGCATGTACATTTTAACAATATTAATTCTTCTGATCCATGAGCATAGGCTATATTTCTTTTATTCTGTTTTCAACTTCTTTAAGCAGTATTTTATAATTTTCAGTGTAGAGTTCTTTCACTGCCTTCGTTAAATTTATTCCTAAGTATTTTGTTGTTTTTCATGTTATTGTAAATGGTGTCAACTCTTTAAAGGTCAGTTTGTATTTTATTGGCATTCTCAGCATTGGTTCTATTTAGATATTTTATTTTTTATGCTGTCATAAATGGGATTTAAAAAAATTTCTTTTTAATTTGTTATTTGTGTATAAAATGCTGATAGTTTTTGTTTGTTGATTTTATATCCTGCAACTTTACTGAGTTTGTGTATTAGTTGTAATAGTTTCTTTTAGGTGGAATCGTTGGTTTTTTTCCCCCATATAGGATTATGTTATCTGCAGATAGAGATATTTTTACTTCCCTTGTTGTGATGTGGATGTCTTTTATTTCTTTTTCTTGTCTGACTGTTTTTTCTAGTACTTTCAGTACTACGTTGAATAAAAGTGATGAGATTGGGCATCCTTGCCTTGTTTTGGATCTTAGTGGAAAACATTCAGTTTTTCCCAATTGATTATAATTTTACCTATGGGTTTTTCAAAAGTGAAGTGACTTTTATTATGTTGAGGAACTTTCCTTCTATAGATTTCCTCATTTTTGAAGGACATTTTTTGCTGACATAGTATTCTTGGTTAGAATTTTTCTTTCAGCACTTTCAATACATTATCCTATTCCCTTGTGGTCTGCGAGGTTCCTGCTGAACAAACCCACTGATAGTCTTATAGAGACTCTTTTGTACATAATGGGTCAATTTTATCTTGCTGCTTTCAAAATTCTCCTTGGCCAGGCACGGTGGCTTACGCCTGTAATCCCAGCACTTTGGGAGGCCGAGGTGGGTGGATCACGAGGTCAGGAGTTCGAGACCAGGATGACCAACATGGTGAAACCCCATCTCCACTAAAAATACAAAAATTAGCTGAGTATGGTGGCGGGCACCTGTAATCCCAGCTACTGGGGAGGCTGAGGCAGGAGAATTGCTTCAACCCAGGAGGTGGATGTTGCAGTGAACCAAGATTGTGCCACTGTACTCCAGCCTGGGCAACAGAGTGAGACTCCCTCTCAAAAAAAAAAAATCAAAATTCCCCTTTTGTCTTGGACTTTGGACAATTTAATTTCATTGTATTGCAGTGTAGATTTCTTTGTGTTTATTTTAGTTCATGAGTTTTGGGCTTCTTGAATCTGGATGTCTATTTCCTTCCCTGATTTTGGGAAGTTTTTAGCCATTATTTCTTCAAATAAGTACTTTATCCTTTCTCTCTCTCTCTCTCCTTCTTCTTTGTGAACTTATTTAATGTGCATATGGATCCGCTTGATGGTATTCTGTAAGTCCCTAGGCTTTATTCTCTTTTTTCATTCTTTTTTCTTTTTGCTCCCTTGATGAGATAATTTACAATGACCCATCTTTGAGTTTGCTGAATATTTCTTATGCTTGATCAAGTCTGCTATTGAATCTCTGTAGTCAATTTTCCAATTCAGGGATTGTTTTCTTCAGGTCCAAAATGTCTGGTTCTTCATTATGTGTTCTGTCTCCTTGTGGAGCTTCTCATTTTGTTTATGTATCATTTTCCTGAGGCCATTGAACATCCTTGTGATGATTATTTTGAGTTATTTGTCAGGTAATTGATATGCCTCTGCTTCTTTAGGTTGGTTTGTTATTTATTCTGGTCCTTTGATTGGGTCATGCTTTCTTTTTTTCTTTTTTTGGTCTTATAACTTCTTGTTGATATCCACATGTTTCAAAAAGTATGTGACATATAATTGAGATTCACAAGATGTAAGATGCCGTTAGGAGTGAGGCAGTTGCTTAGTCCATATCTCTATTTCTATTTTGTAGTCTGGTCTCAGTTTTAGTCTTTATTAGTCTTTTGGCCTTACTTAGTTAAGCCAAATGTGGCCATCTCATCTCCACCTTCCTGTTTCCTTTTGAATCTTCAAGCTGATGCAGTTGATTTGTGCCAAGTAAACCTACTGGCTGGCATGGGAATGGTGCTCATACTATTCTCTTCAACCAGGGAAGAGGAATGCTCAGTTGCATCATGTATAGAGCTGCTTCTTTAAGGTGTTTGGGGTGGAATAGGAATTAAACATATCTAATGTAATTGGGATGAAGAATTATAGTATTTAGGGAGGCATGCAAAGATAAATTATTTTCAGCACATTCTGTTATTGTGCATAAAAATATTTACATATTTTCCACCTTTATTTATAGAACAGGAATCCCAGAGAAACTGTAATATAATAATTACTCACACAGATAAATGAACTCTAAAATAAAACAGAATTTCTTGGCTACCCTTGATCTTTTAACTAATATAACCTGTTACAATAACTTTGGGGTGGGCATATACATACCACATATGTTATTATAAGTGGTTTTAGAGATCTGGAAATAATTATTGCTTTCTTCACCTTGTGACCTACTAGGATGACTTACTAAATTTTTTTTGTGTCGTTTTGGAGGAATGTTCCCATTTGTTCTGCTGTTAATTTACTTTGGAAGGGATAACTTCCTGATTGGTCTAAATTTTGTTGCAAACCTTACATAACCCTCATGACCTTAATCATGGTAGATGTGCCCATGTGAGTCCAATTCTTTTGAGTAACTAATGATTGAGAGGTATGTACAGAATACTATTCAGATTGTACCTTGTTTTTTCTTGTATTTCATAGAGTTCAATAGTTGAGGTACATTTGGAGACCTTAATCTTCTAGTAATTTATCATGGTTCCTTCTGTTGAATAAGCCTGGTCCTATTTTTTTTTTTCTCTTCTTACAGTCGCACACAGAATGGTGTAATGATTTTTTCATTGGCAGATTCAGGTTGAACTTCATATCCAGATTCATGGGGACTTGAGAAGGAAGAACTTAAACCATGCTCATGTCTGTGATGTTTTACCTTCTAATTATTAGTTTCCTAAGAAAAGAATTAGTCATATAGTCTTTAAGCATTGTGGCTTATAATATAGTTCTTTCTAATCATATAGTAGTAATTTATCCTTCTGGTATCTATCTTAATCTCACATGCATTTTAGATGCCTTGAGTTAGGCTTCCGGATCTGATCATCCAGTACAAGAAGTGAGTCCTATAAAGAACAAGTCCAGACCCTGGAATGTGGCAGTCTCATCAAGGTCCTGCCAGGTGCTTGTTGCCTGCTACCTTTTCCATCACTTTTTTCAGTTATAAATGTCTATACATATATCAGATAGAGCCTTCCCCTATGCTTTTTCTGACCCTGGAGTTGACTTATTTTAATACTTGGTTAGTCCATGAGAATTTCACCTGCTGCTGTGGGTCAGCAGGACCCTCCCATAAGGACTCATTTTCCACTGAATGAGCCGAGTAGCCATTCACACTTCCCATAGTTTGCCAAGCCGAAAGATGTTTTGAGAGTCTGTATACTTTAGATTCCAACCCTCTGTACAGGAACCCAAATTTGGATGGCAAATATATTTTATTACCATTGTATATCCCATTACTTGGTAGTAGCTATGTGGAAAGGGTACAAAGGCTGACCCTATATGCTTCAAGGCCAACTTTTGGCCATGGTAAGAAGAATGAGAAGTACCTAATAAGAGGGACTGAGGTCCTCATTGTTCCAACCATAGGACATACCTATAAATCCTGATAGAAGTATATTCAGCGTGTCACTTTAACTAATATTCACCCTTAAACTTGGGTGATCATCTATGAAGAAGGAAGTTTGGGGAATCTATTCTTAGCATGCTCTCCTTTTTCAGTTGGTCCTTTGATTCCGTGAAACTCTCCTCTATTTTATGCTTACAGTTTTGCCACCAAGCCTTATAATGTCCCATATTTCCTGAATTGCCTAGGTTGCTGTGACACATTGACATTGATTTAAAGAGTTTATTGGGTTCTAATATCCCAGATACTGTCTTAGACGCTTAACTAACTAGCATCTTGAACTAGCATTTAAGTTGCTCTTATCTGCTACTCAGCCACCTACCCTCCCCAGAGATCACTCTCCATGCTTGCTCTACCTTTGTTCAATGGCGTGGGCTTCTGTTTTTGCCTATATTCTCTGAGTTTCTCATTGAGTTAACTGTCTGGTTCCTGTCCCTCCACCCTTTGCCTTGCTATCACAATTCCTTATATGAGAATTTGGTGCTGAGTTTCTGAGCCTCATCCTCATAGCTGGGATCCTGCAGCCTGTGACTCTCTATATTAATCTCTTGGGCCATTTAACTACTGTGAGTTTCAAGACTTTTGCTATCAAAATTTTTCATCTCCCATATGCCATACTTTATCTTGCTGACTGCTTTCATTTCTTTTCTTTTTTTTTTTTTTTTTGAGATGTAGTCTTGCTCTGTTACCCAGGCTGGAGTGCAGTGGCGCAATCTCAGCTCACTGGAACCTCTGCCTCCTGGGTTCAAGCAATTCTCCTGCCTCAGCCTCCTGAGTAGCTGGACTACAGGTGCACGCCACCACACCCAGATAATTTTTGTATTTTTAGTAGAGACAGGGTTGTGTTATGTTGGCCAGGCTTGTCTCAAATTCCTGACCTCAGGTGATCCTCCCACCTCTGTCTCCCAAAGTGCTGGAATTACAGGCTTGAGCCACCATACCTGGCCATGACTGCTTCCTAGTACCGCACTTGCTCAAATTTTCCATACTCTGGGATGAAACTCTGCTGTCACCTGGGCCTGTACTCTAATGCCACTTTAGGTCTAGTGGGCAGCCTAATTTCAGGGCCTCCCCCAGTCTCTGTTTCACTATGTATGCCCTGTGTTTTGCCATTTATAAATCC
The DNA here is from genome assembly GCF_009828535.3 of Hylobates moloch. Classification (NCBI taxonomy): domain Eukaryota; kingdom Metazoa; phylum Chordata; class Mammalia; order Primates; family Hylobatidae; genus Hylobates; species Hylobates moloch. The sequence goes on along the minus strand of NW_026652276.1, from coordinate 128,788,573 downwards.
AGAGATATGGTGAACAGATATGCTTGGGAAACATTATTGGCAATACACTATATAAGCCAATTTAGAATATTTTTATTGTAACTATAGTTACTATTTTTTTCTAGCTTGATTCTTTGCTTGTAGGTAGTGAAATGTGGTGACAGCTTGACTAAAGCTCTGTTCTATAAATGCCTTTAGTCTGAGGTAAATGTAGGCTTTGTCAGAAATGATATTTTCATATATGGTACATAGATGGTACAGAACTGTGATTGTTGTAACATGTTTGAGATACAACAAAGAGTACTTAAAAATATTTCATACGCTCAAGGAATTTTTACCTTGGGTTGTTCCTGAAAAATCAATATGGTCCCTTGTCTAGCATTTTTTGTGTAGTTTCTATAAAGCAGTAGCTGCTTTTGGTAGGCTATTCAAAATAATCTGGCTTAGCATTCTTTTGGAATTTTTACCTTGGGGTGTTCCTGAAAAATCAATATGGTCTCTTGTCTAGCATTTTTTTGCATAGTTTCTGTTTAGCAGTAGCTGCTTTTGGTAGGCTATTCAAAATAATCTGGCTTAGCATTCTTTATAATACAGTTAGTTCAGATTTCTTAAAACCAGTTTTTGGCCTATATTCCTCAGGAAGAAAAACTCTATGTGTCATTTTACCTTGTGCCCAAGATACATGATAACTGCTTTCTTGAATAACAGCAGGCTTTCTTCACAAAAAGTTTTCTTTATAAGAAATATAATATCCATTGACAACATGTAAAGAATAGAAAATATATGAGGCAGTTGCCCATTTCCCTCCTTGTCATTACCTCCATACCCAGTATCAGAAATGGAGTGATTGAAAATCCTAGATATGTTGGATTGGAAGTAAAATTTAATTTATTTGAGGAACCTCAAGGATATATGTGAGCATTCCAATTTCCTATTATGGAATTAGCAAAACCTAGCCTGGATCTGGGGCAGGAACTCAGCATATAATGTTGCTTTCAAGGCTACTCTAGAATTACCTAATTCAAAGCAAGGGCTTATATTTAGCAATGAGCTCTCAACATGGTTTGTTCCATGTAAAAAATGTCCTGCCAATGCCAAATTGGTAGTAGGTGAAGTTGGAGACTCCAGGGCTCATCTACCATTTGTGGCATTGTTCCATCCATAGATGACACTGTTCTCGATTTGTAAGCAGTCTGTGCCTCGTTGCCATCTGGCTCAGCCCAGTTCCAGTGCCATAAGGTGAACTGAACTGTCAGTGGTAGGAAATAGCGCTCTATGTTTGTCATGATGTACTAGCACAGACCCAGAAGTCAATAACTGCTTGGCATTCCAGAAAACATTCTCATGGCAGTGAGTTAAACTTCATGGAATGTCTTTTTCCAGTGGGTGATGAAGTCATTTAGCAATGGTTACCTTTTGTGGAAGAAAATCTTATTAAAAAGTAAGTAGCCTCGGGAAGCCTTGAAGTTTATGCTCTTGTTTTGAAGTAGACATACTACAAATTTTTTGTATTTTATTTAGGCCAGGGAAAATACTAGATGCACTGATAAAGTAACTTAAGAAGATAACATAGGAACTTCCAGTTGTACATTTTTTCTTTTCCCACTTGATTATATGATATATTGTGTTGACATGGACTTCTGAAACCCCTATGTTTTCATCTTTAGTCAGCTTTATAATTAGGATGTCATCAAATGAGGCTAACATGCCTGGAAGCCCAGAAAGCAAAGTCCCTGGGAAGGAGTAGAAACTTCCAGGAGCAGCAGAAATTCTCAATTGACCTCAATTCCCCGCCTTCACATCTGCTCCACTGTTTGCACTTCTGTATCTTATATCTCAGGGGTGGTTGCATCTTCTGTGTGGAGCTGCTCTAAATAGAGAAACTAAACACTGAACCTCCATTCCCTTCTCCTTTTGTGCCTCCTAGTTTGATCATGAAGTTCTTTAGTTTTGTTGTGTCATCAAATTCCTTGACCCATCATTATTTTCTCAGTTTTGAAAAAGATCTCCCTCTCCAGGAGAGGAGGTTTATCACGATGAGCATATGATGAAAATGTGCATTTGTGTTTGGTTTCCCTATCAGTGAATTTTGTTGTGCCAGAATGTGCACAGCTCCTAGTGAGAAAGATGTCTTTCTTCAGGAGTAATACAATCTGGTCTCCTGTGAGGCAATGCTTGGTTTTGGCCTTGTCCTTTAAAAATTCTAGACCCTTGCCCTTGCTGCTGTCTCCCCACATCATTTCATTCAGAAGCAATTGTTTCTTTCCTCCTGAGGCTTGAGTTTCTTACAGGAGACACACTCCAATCCTGACTGTTTACAGCCCAATTTGCTGCTTATGGTTTGAGCTCTCCCTAAAGAATCTGCTAGTGGTGTGTGTGCACGGCATGTTATCACTTGGTTTGCTTTCTTTTAGAGTGAGGCAACCAACAGAATGAGGAGAAGAGAAGGAGGAGTGATTTGCAGGGTCATTAAGGGCCTGGGAGTCAAGACCTAGAGGCTTAGAATTCGCTGAGGAGTTCCTTTCTTGTGGGACCAAGTACAATAGTAATTATATAATAATTATAATATACTATAGTATACTACTATATATATATAGAAAGTATATATAGTGTGTGTGTGTATATATATATATATATATATAGAGAGAGAGAGAGAGAGAGAGAGAGTTGCTGCTGTCTCATAGCAGCAACTATTTTATGTACTTCACACTGTGGATCTCTAGTAATAACCTGAACCTGCCTCACTTCTTTAATCACTGATTGAAGCATTCTACATTCTAACCATCCATCGTCTCTCGTTCTTTCACCTTACTTATTCAACTACTCCTGTCATGACTACTCCTAGACCTCATCAGGACTTCTGACCCACTGACACACCTCCCCATGCCTAGCCATAATCTCCTCCTATCTTTACCACTTTCTTCCTTATACAGCTAGTCCGTGTCTCATTGCTCAGTAACATTCTGGCTAATTTTCCTATACATATATCTTTTTGTCATATCCATCTGGCAACACCCTAAAGCTAGTGAATGTAAATATAGTTTAGTCTACGTCTGGATAGCTGAGAGATGATAGAGAAAGTCACTCAGTTGGGCTCTCAACATGTCAGAATCCCAGTTGTGTTAACTGGTCCCGGTGCTACTCCACTGTCTTCAGTGATATGTCAGAACTTCTCTACTCTTTTTTAGTCTTTCATTCTCATATCTCCCCAATCTTCTCTCAGTTAATAAGAAGGTAGAAGCATCCAGTGGGAACTTCCTGGGTCCTCCTCCACATGGGAACTCCGTCTGCAGCCATGCTCACGCTGTGCTTTCAGTCCGTGCTCATCCCTGCGCTTCACAGCCAGACTGCTCAGACAGATGTCTGCGTGTGCTCGCTCCCTTTCCTTAACAGTTATGGAGTCTGTGATTCACTACAAACTGCATTCTGTTCGCATGATGACACTGGACACCTCTTGCTGATGTAATGGAAGTCTACTTTGTAGGCATTCTTCAGTCCTCATCTTACGCTCTGAGTACTTCTCTTCTGCCTGGATTTCAAATGGGAGAGGCCTTCAGACTCCTCACTTAACTCCCTTTTTTTCCTACTCTGCAGTGTGAACTTTTTTCCTAAATGATTTGGTCCATGTGATGACTTTGATTATAGATAATAAGCAAATGAGTCAAGTTTTTTGTCTGTTTTTTTTTTTAAGACAGATTCTTGCTCTGTTGCCCAGGCTGGAGTGCAGTGGCCTGATCTCAGTTCACTGCAACCTCTGCCTCTTGGGTTGAAGCGATTCTTCTGCCTCAGCCTCCCGAGTAGCTGGGACTACAGGCATGCACCACTACGCCCGGCTAATTTTTGTATTTTTAGTAGAGACGGGGTTTCGCTAATGTTGGCCAGTCTGGTCTCAAACTCCTGGACTTAAGTGATCCACCTGCCTTGGCCTCCCAAAGTGCCAGGATTACAGGAATGAGCCATTGCACCCAGCCAAGTTTTTATCCACAGTTCAGACTTTCACCTGGTACCCAAGTCTTACTCATGTGAACTTGTCACTGGACTATCTCAAAAGCTCCTTAGAAACTTAAGCATCATCATGACACCTTTTTCTCCCTTAGATTTCAACTCTCAACCATGATATTCAAACCATTACCAAGTCAGTAAATTTTACCATCTCAATCTATTTCTAGAGACTTTTCTAGGATCACTTTTCTAGGGACTCTTTCCTGGCTTCAGAGCTCCCAACCAAGACAACATTAGGTCCACCTATCCTAAGATCTCATTGTTTGGGGGGCTGAGGTTGGAGGATTGCTTGAAGCCAGGATTTTGAGACCAGCCTGTGCAACACAATGAGACTCCATCTGAGTAGTCCTAGCTACTCAAGAGGCTATGTGAGGAGAATCTCTTAAGCCCATCAGTTTGAGACTGGAGTGAGCTAGGATTATGCCAGTTTACTCCAGCCTGGGTGACAGAGAGAGATGCTGTCTTTAAAAAAAAAAAGATCTCATTGGGTTTTGTACTTTTCTTTTCCAATGCCTGTCATTGTTTGTAATTACTTATGTGAATGTTTGATTAGTGTCTGCTACTTTATTAGAATGTGTGTCTCATTTGTCTTGTCATTTTCTACCCATTGTACCCAGAGCCTAGCACATAGTATATCAATAAATATTTGCCAAGTACATGAATCAATGTACTTTATGAACTTAGTCAAAATAATTTTAAAGGTAAGTACTGATCATTCCTATTTTAGAGATGTCAAAACTGAGGCTCTTAAATTATGTAAATTGTCTAATATCACACAGGTTGATTCTTAATAAATGTCTTGGGTGGGATTCATTTTACTATTTTATCCTTCAGGCCTTACTGGGATAAGGTTGGCTTTTTAAGGATCTTAGTTGGACCAGACATTTTCTTCAGAGTTTCAGTATGAAATTTAATAATTTTTTATTTGTGATATTAACATATGAAATAGGGCTTGATTTGAATACAAAACAAAAAAAAACCCCTCCAGTTTAAATGAGCTTAGAATGTTGAAGCAAATTTTGAAAAAGATATTTTGTGTCATTAAAAGCAATGCTATTTAAAAATGCTTGTGATAGGGTGTTAAATGAAAAAAAAGTAGTCTAGAAATTAATGTATATTAAGATACTCATATAATTGCCTGACCACTTCTTCTTGCCTGTTGCAGAGATGGAGCCAATTTGCTGAAACAGCAGTGTTACAGTAGGGAAAGAGTTTAATAATCACAGGGCCAGCAATGTATGGGAAGTATGGGAGTATGGGAGTTTGGAAGTATGGGAGACATTTCTCAAGTCAGCTTCCCAAACAGCTTGGAGTTTAGTGATTCAAAGAGTAATTTGGCAGGCTGAGGGAGAGGGATTGGGTGCTGCTGATTGGTTGGGGATGAAATCTTAGCAGTGTCCAAATTGTCTTAGTACTCTGAGTGAGTTTCTGGATAGGGGTCTCAGGACTGGTTGTATTAGTTCCTTCCTATGACTCATGGGTCTGGGTAGAGTTAAGTCATTCGTCAGTATGCCAAAGTCTGAAAAATATCTCAAAGACCAATCTTAGGAGGTTTTGACGATAGTGATGTTATCTATAGGAGCAATTAGGATGTCACACATCTTTTGACTTCTGAAATAGTAAATCCTTATAGAAAGGTAAGCAAGGGAACAATGCTGGTGATCATTTAACTAAGCCGTATCTTAGCAGAATTCAAGTCCCTCCTATAATGCTAATTTTATATCCTTTCATTAGTCTTAAAAGGCAGTTTTGATCCCTGAGCAAGGAGGGCTTCTGGAAGGGACTGTAAAGTTAAAGAAATCAGTTAGCTTGTGAAATTAGAAACAAGATGGAGTCAGTTAGGTTAGATTACACTCACTGATAATTTTTCCGTCATATTTCTCTCAAAGGCAGTTTCCTTAATAATGTAAAAGCACATACAAAGAAACCAGAAAGAAGAATGCTACTTAATAGTTGCTTCTTCTGGGTGATGATATCATGCAGTTTTTTTCCATCTTATATTCTTCTGTACTTCCCCAATTTTCTATAGTGATAACATATTATGTTTTATTTATTTATTTTTATCTTTATATAGGATCATTTAATGCCTTCTTTACTAGAAAAGTTGTTGATGGTAATCTAGCTCATAGACTTTACCTGGGAGTTGGGACTTGCAAAATGGCTTAATTTGGTAGTTTCCAAACCTTGTTAAAAAGCTTAAAAAGTCCCAAATTCTTATAAGAAGCTAATTTTTTAAAATTGTACTTTAAGTTCTAGGGTACATGTTTACAACGTGCAGGTTTGTTACATATGTATACATGTGCCATGTTGGTGTGCTGTACCCATTAACTCGTCATTTACATTAGGTATATCTCCTAATGCTATCCCTCCCCCTTTCCCCCACCCCACGACAGGCCCTGGTGTGTGATGTTCCCCATCCTGTGTCCAAGTGTTCTCATTGTTCAGTTCCCACCTATGAGTGAGAACATGCGGTGTTTGGTTGTCTGTCCTTGTGGTAGTTTGCTCAGAATTATGGTTTCCAGCTTCATCCATGTCCCTACAAAGGATATGAACTCATCCTTTTTTATGGCTGCATAGTATTCCGTGATGTGTATGTGCCACATTTTCTTAATCCAGTCTATCATTGATGGACATTTGGGTTGGTTCCAAGTCTTTGCTATTGTGAATAGTGCCACAGTAAACATACGTGTGCATGTGTCTTTATAGCAGCATGATTTATAATCCTTGGGGTATATACCCAGTAATGGGATGGCTGGGTCAAATGGTATTTCTAGTTCTAGATCCTTGAGAATTGCCACACTGTCTTCCACAATGGTTGAACTAGTTTACAGTCCCACCAACAGTGTAAAAGTGTTCCTATTTCTCCACATCCTCTCCAGCACCTGTTGTTTCCTGACTTTTTAATGATGGCCATTCTAACTGGTGTGAGATGGTATCTCATTGTGGTTTTGATTTGCATTTCTCTGATGGCCAGTGATGATGAGCATTTTTTCATGTGTCTGTTGGCTGCATCAATGTCTTCTTTTGAGAAGTGTCTGTTCATAGCCTTTGCCCACTTTTTGATGGGGTTGTTTGATTTTTTCTTGTAAATTTGTTTAAGTTCTTTGTAGATTCTGGATATTAGCCCTTTGTCAGATGGGTAGGTTGCAAAAATTTTCTCCCATTCTGTAGGTTGCCTGTTCACTCTGATGATAGTTTCTTTTGCTGTGCAGAAGCTCTTTAGTTTAATTATATCCCATTTGTCAATTTTGGCTTTTGTTGTCATTGCTTTTGGTGTTTTAGACATGAAGTCCTTGCCCATGCCTTTGTCCTGAATGATATTACCTAGGTTTTCTTCTAAGGTTTTTATGGTTTTAGGTCTAACATTTAAGTCTTTAATCCATCTTGAATTAATTTTTGTATAAGGTGTAAGGAAGGGATCCAGTTTCAGCTTTCTATGTATGGGTAGCCAGTTTTCCCAGCACCATTTATTAAATAGGGAATCCTTTCCCCATTTCTTGTTTTTGTCAGGTTTGTCAAAGATCCAATGGTTGCAGGTGTGTGGTATTATTTCTGAGGGCTCTGTTCTGTTTCATTTGTCTATATCTCTGTTTTGGTACCAGTACCATGCTGTTTTGGTTACTGTAGCCTTGTAGTATAGTTTGAAGTCAGGTAGCGTGATGCCTCCAGCTTTGTTCTTTTGGCTTAGGATTATCTTGGCAATGCGGGCTCTTTCTTGGTTCCATATGAACTTTAAGGTAGTTTTTTCCAGTTCTGTGAAGAAAGTCATTGGTAGCTTGATGGGGATGGCATTGAATCTATAAATTACCTTGGGCAGTATGGCCATTTTCACGATATTGATTCTTCCTATCCATGAGCATGGAATGTTCTTCCATTTGTTTGTGTCCTCTTTTATTTCGTTGAGCAGTGTTTTGTAGTTCTCCTTGAAGAAGTCCTTCACATCCTTTGTAAGTTGGATTCTTAGGTATTTTATTCTCTTTGAAGCAGTTGTGAATGGGAGTTCACTCAAGATTTGGCTGTCTGTCTGTTATTGGTATATAAAAATGCTTGTGATTTTTGCACATTGATTTTGTATCCTGAGACTTTACTGAAGTTGCTTATCAGCTTAAGGATGATAAGCTGAGACGTTTTTTGCGCTGAGACGATGGAATTTTCTAAATATACAGTCATGTCATCTGCAAACAGGGACAATTTGACTTCCTCTTTTCCTAATTGAATACCCTTTATTTCTTTCTCCTGTCCGATTGCTCTGGCCAAAACTTCCAACACTATGTTGAATAGGAGTGGTGAGAGAGGGCATCCCTGTCTTGTGCCAGTTTTCAAAAGGAATGCTTCCAGTTTTTACCTATTCAGTATGACGTTGGCTGTGGGTTTTTCATAAATAGCTCTTATTATTTTGAGGTACATCCCATCAATACCTAGTTTATTAAGAGTTTTTAGCATGAAGTGCTGTTGAATTTTGTCGAAGGCCTTTTCTGCATCTATTGAGATAATCATGTAGTTTTTGTCTTTGGTTCTGTTTATGTGATGGATTATGCTTATTGATTTGCATATGTTGAACCAGCCTTGCATCCCAGGGATGAAGCCAACTTGATCATGGTGGATAAGCTTTTTGATGTGCTGCTGAATTCGATACAGAAGGCAAGAAATAACTAAGATCAGAGCAGAACTGAAGGAGATAGAGACACAAAAAAAACCCTTCAAAAAATCAATGAATCCATGGGGGCTGGTTTTTTGAAAAGATCAACAAAATTGACAGACTGCTAGCAAGACTAATAAAGAAGAAATGAGAGAAGAATCAAATAGACACAATAAGAAATGATAAAGGGAATATCACCACCGATCCCACAGGAATACAAACTACCATCAGAGAATACTATAAACACCTGTATGCAAATAAACTAGAAAATCTAGTAGAAATGGATAAATTCCTGGACACTTACACCCTCCCATGACTAAACCAGGAAGAAGTTGAATCCCTGAATAGACCAATAACAGACTCTGAAATTGAGGCAATAATTAATAATAGCCTACCAACCAAAAAAGTCCAGGATCAGAAGGATTCACAGCTGAATTCTACCAGAGGTACAAAGAGGAGCTGGTACCATTCCTTCTGAAACTATTCCAATCAATTGAAAAAGAGGGAATCCTCCCTAACTCATTTTATGAGGCCAGCATCATCCTGATACCAAAGCCTGGCAGAGATACAACAAAAAAAGAGAATTTTAGACCAATATCCCTGATGAACATCGATGCAAAAATCCTCAATAGCATATTATTTTTTAAAGTTCTTAGTTAAAATGTTTATTAAATAAATACTGTAGCAGTAACAGGGAACAAATAATTATTAAAAAGAACTCCTAATATTACCTGAATCTTTATAAAATCTATTTGATAATCTTTAGGCTGATTATATTGTGAGGCTCAGTTGCCATGACTTCTTCACTTTTCAATGATCATTGACTAATTACCTTTGCTTAAAATTATTATGTTTGCTGGTTTATTATACAGGATATTAACAAGGTTAGAGATGAAGAGATGTGTAGTGTAAGGTATAGGGAGGGGTATGGAGCTTCCATTCCCTCCCGGAGCATGCCATCCTTTAGGAACCTCTGCATGTTCAGCTATCTAGAATCTTCTTAAAAATTTTAAACTTTTATATTAATAAAAGATATATTTAAATTTGTGTTGGAGGCTGCAGGGAAAAATATGCATTTCTTTACTTGTTAAAAGGAAATGAACACCCCAGAAATTATAAACTTATTGGACATGTCACTGATCCGAAATTTAGCAAGCCTTTCTTCACATTATACGTTCCAACAGGGCTTGTTACTTCACATTTACTTATTCACCCCCATCTCACCCTTCTCCACAAAAAAGCAAGAAAACAACCTGTGTAGCTTCACAGCTGTCAATGGTTCCTTGCAATACTTCAGCTCAAAATCCTTTGTACCTACCCGCAGCTTTGTTGCAGATTTTCTTTCTGTAGTTTGAGAAACACTAATGCATTGTCTATGACACTAACTTTATTTTGCCCTCATGGACAAGGGAGAATGTTTGAAAGAGTTTATGTGATATCTCCTTAATAGCATTCCTTACCAAATCAAGCAACAATGTAAACAGAATAAAACTTTTTATAATGTATTTCTTGAGATCTATTTTAGCTACCATTGTGCTATCTGTAAGCAATCATTTGGTTGATTCATTAGCATTTACCAACTATTTATTAATTGCTTAACATTCTTCAGATATCATGTTAGGACGATGAAGACTGAAATTAAGACATGACCAATACAATCTCCCAGTTCCACTCTACCAGCACTGTATAAAAGAACTTTATGTGATGATGGAAGTACTCTGTGTCTGTGCTGGCTAATACAGTAGCCACTAGCCACATGTGGCTATTGAATGCTTGACATTTAGCTAATGTGACTGTGGATCTGAATTGTTGTTAATAACAGGTTTATTGGAATGTAATTCACGTACCATATAATTTGCCCATTTACAGTGCACAATTCAGTGATTTTTAATGTATTCAGAGTTGTGCAACCATCAGTCAATTTTGGAACATTTTCATTACCCTGACAAGAAACCCAGTATTCATTGACAATCACTCCCCATCTTCCCCCAGCTTCCACTGCTTTATGCAGCCACTAGTGTTTTTTTCTGTCTTGATGGATTTGCCTGTTTGTCTAAATATGTAAATAGAATCACAATATTTGGCCTTTAGTGACTGGCGAATTTAATTTCAGTTTATTTAAATTTAATGATCACATGTGGCTAGTGGCTATTGTAAGAAGCAGGTGAAGTGAAAGACCAAAGACAGATGCTTAAGGAATGCTGAAGGCTCAAGAGAAGAAAATCCTGCAGAAAGGGTATGTGCAAAACAGAGAGCTAGGAGATGAACTTGGACACAGCCTGAAGATAAGAGAGGTTCATGAAGGAGGGAATGGTTAACAGTACCAAATAATACAGAGGGTTCAAAAAGTATAGTTCAGTGTGATAGTAAGCATCCCGGTGACAGAGGTCACTAGAATGTGGTCTTGGTGAGGAAGTGAGGGTAGGTGGCACTCTTATGTCATTATAGAAGAAGGGAACAAAGGAACATTCAAGATAGCTTGAAAGCGGTGTTGGGATTGATCAAAATTCTCTTCAGTTGTTGTTAATGGTATTTTTATGGAGAACTGAGCCTATATATAGGCAGAAGAGAAGGATTCAGTGGAAATGAAGAAATTACAGATGATTAAGCAAGTTCTGGAAGATGCAGGTGGAGGTCATCAGCCCAGGAGTAAGTCCAGTCAAGGAAAACAGTCGTTTTTCTCAAATGGAGGAGGAAGTGAAGAAAAAGGTACAGATACAGTGCAGTTTTTACGTAGAAAGGATGAAAATTCAAATAGCTAATTTACTTTGGGGAAGTAGGAATGAGGCCTTCTGAGGGTAAAATTTGGTTCCTCCAATTTCATTGTGATCATATGTGGAGAAGGAAGTGCTAAAATATTCTCCAATGGGCTAGGACTGTGGGTGGTTAGAGTGTCTGTCGCTGTCCACAGGAACCTGTCACCAAAAAAGGACAGACATTTTTAGGTACATAAAGGTCCAGAGAGATACTGATGTGTCCATTTTTGCTACTAAAATTAAACAGTGCCCAAAAGATTAAATTTGAGTTCTTGAAAGAAGCAATGTAGCTCCATGAGGTCACGAGGTCACTTTCCTTCCCTCTCCCACTTTCCACCCTCCCTCCCTCCCTCCCTGCCTGCCTTCCTTCCTTCCTTCCTTCCTTCCTTCCTTCCTTCCTTCTTTCCTTCCTTCCTTCCTTCTCCTTCCTTTGCTTCTCCCTTCTTTCCATCTATGCTTCTTACACTTTGTAGAAACATAATGCTTTTTGCCTTATAATCCTCTTTGCCCTACAGGGAAAAAATGAAAATAAAACAAAAAATTCTTAATTGTTCCAAACCATAATGAATAGAGTATTTTATTTTGTACATTATAATGGATTTTATTTTTTTGATTCACTTTTTTTTAAATTTTTTTGACAAATGTTGTAACAGTGGAAAAGCTAGGAAATGCTTAGAACCATCTAAATGAAACCAACTATCCAAATATAAAAGAAAAAGGGCCAGGCATGGTGGCTCATGCCTGTAATCCCAGTACTTTGGGAGGCTGAGGTGGGCGGATCTTTAGCCCAGGAGTTTAAGACCAGCCTGGGCAATATAGCGAGACCCCATCTCTACAAAAAGTACAAAATTAGCTGGGCATGGTGCCATGCACCTGTAGTCCCAGATACGCAGGAGGCTGAGGCAGGAGGATTGCTTAAACCTGGGAGGTGGAGCAGTAAGCTGAGATCATGCCATTGCACTCCATCCTGGGAGCCTGGGTGACAGAGCCAGACCCTGTCACCAAATACATACATACATACATACATACATATATACACACACACACTCATATATATACATACATACATATACATATATGTGTGTCTGTGTGTGTGTATATATATATATATATATATATAGAGAGAGAGAGAGAGAGAGAGAGAGAGAGAGATCTATTCTGTGATGATGGAAATATTCTGTCTGTGCTGGCTAATGCAATAGCCACTAGCCACATGTGGCTATTGAATGTTTGACATTTAGCTAGTGTGTATATGTATATATCTTTTGTGGAAGATATACTATATATGTATATATATATGAAAAAGATACAAATTAATGGATATTGAATTAATAACATTGCTTTAGAACAAGCTTTCTATATAGATATTTTAGAAATTAAACTTTTGTGGTCTTGTCAACATATAAATAATATTTACCTCTGTATTTATTCCTTTTAGGCTTTTAAAACCAAGGATGGCTATATTGTAGTTGGAGCAGGAAATAACCAGCAGTTTGCCACTGTGTGCAAGGTAATCTATAATTATTGGGATTGGTCGATGATCTTGTACAAAGCCAGGGCAAGTTCAGTTTTGCCCAGGTCATAACCAACTTAGGCCCCCTGTGTTAGCACCTAAAAGTATAGGATATTCATGCTTATAAAGGATAAGGCAGAGTCCAAATTAGCATTCTATGTTTTTTGTCGTATTTGGCTGTATTTTAAAATGAAGAATTGTAGTAGCTTAAATTGTCCTAAAACTTGACCTGCCTACCAGTCCAAACAAAATGGGGGAATCATTTTTAAAGGGACCTTTAACACTGGTATTTTTTCTTTTTTTCCCCTCCCTCCTTCCCTTCCTCCCTTCCTTTCTTCCTTTCGTTCTCTCCCTCCTTATCTTTTACTATATCAGGTTAATTGGACCCATGTATAGTTAAGCTACTCCCATATTTATTTTATTTAGTACTGGAAATTTTAAAACTTTTTTTCAACTTAACCTTTATTTAATGAGTACCTTTCTGAAGAATTTATGTTTCAAGGTTTTAGGAATTAAGATTATATTAAAATTGTTCCTTCTCAACAAGGCCTTAAAATAAAGACCATGGAATCATTTAAAATAATAATTTGTTCTTAGGGATATTCTAAACTTGTAGCATTTACTAGACCTCGCGATCTCGAATCACTGCAACCTCTGCCTCCTTGCTTCAAGCGATTCTCCTGCCTCAGCCTCCAGAGGAGCTGGGATTACAGGTGCATGCCGCCATGCCTGACTATTTTTGTATTTTTAGTAGAGATGAGGTTTCACTCTGCTGGCCAGGCTGGTCTTGAACTCCTGACCTCAAGTAATCTGCCCACCTCAGCCTCCCAAAGTTCTAGGATTACAGGCGTGAACCACTGCACCCGGCCTACTAGACTTTTTTTTTTCTTTACTTGATGTTTAATTATCAAGACTTTGGTGTTTTGTTTTAATTTTAGAACTTAGGTATCTGTTCATTTTTTGTAGTTTTAATCCAAGGAATAGAATCTCATTTTTATTTTTATTTTTCTTAAATATATCCAAAGGCCTTATCTGTTAAGGATTTTTTTCTTTTTTTTGAGAGACAATCAGTTTTTATACTAAATTTTACCATGAGCTTTCAGTGTTATTAAAGATGACTATGAGGGCCTGGCACGGTGGCTCACGCCTGCAATCCCAGCACTTGAGAGGCCGAGGTGGGCAGATTGCCTGAGCTCAGGAGTTCTCGACCAGCCTGAGCAACATGATGAAACCCTGTCTCTACTAAAATACAAACAATTAGCCAGGTGTGGCGGCTGTGCGCCTGTAGTCCCAGCTACTCAGCTGAGGCAAGAGAATTGCTTGAACCCGGGAGGCGGAGGTTGCAGTGAGCCGAGATCGCGCCGCTGCACTCAAGCCTGGGCGACAGAGGGAGACTGTCTCAAAAAAAAAAGAGATGCCTATGAAATCCTGAATCTCATTTACTGTAGTTAACTTATTATGTACAAAAATTATTTATTACTGTGCGTCTTTTGTATGAGAAGTTAGGGAGCAGAGCTAAAAACCACAGCAAAGGGATGGGGAGGACCATGGAGAAGGTAACAAATGGAGATAGTTCTGATTGCAGGAAGGGCTGAAACATCTGAGGTGGGAAGAGGGGAGCCTTTTAAATGGTGACTCTGAGTAAGTGTAGGGAAAATCGATTCAAACATTTGATCTGGGATCAAAGAATCTTTATTATGAACGGTCAATGTTAAAAATATGAAACATACGGAAGCTGTTGCCTGTGAAGTCATTTGCGTACTCTAACTGCAGAGATGTATAAGCCAATTCATTGCTATAAACGAGTACAGATTTTCTTCCTGGGCCATATGTTTTGGAGTTTTCTTTCTCCAGAAAGTGGTGGGGTTGGGGGTGGGAGGACCTGGCAGTGAAAATTACTGCTTGACATACTCTTTAGGTTTGAAAATAACTGTACTGAATTCTTTGTATTTTTGATTCATTACTGCTGATCAAGTTAACACTTTTGAACTTCCTCATAAATATCCATAAGAACAGTTTTCAACAAAGGTTCTTATTTCAAAGCAGAATATTTGCCAGAAGTTTTAATACTGAAATATGACTTATTGTTATGGTGTGTTATAACACATTGCTTATAAAGGAGACTGTCAGAGGGCCTTAGGAATGGCACCCTTGACCTTGATTTTCCCATATGAGAGTTAGGAATGATAATCCCTGTTATGAGCCATTAATCCAATGTCCATAAAACTCTTTGAGATTCTCAGAAGATTTATGTGTACAGGATTCTTGAGTTATTTACATTATTAGCTAGGCATACTGCGTGAATGTTGCAATCTGATTGATTTTTTCAAATCTTTGTAATTACGCCCTCACATGTAAACTTGTCCTAAACACCTTCTTACCTAAGAAAAATCATCTGTTCCTCCACTCTGATGCAAGGTTTTCTTCCCTTCCCAGTTATGTGTAGTGTGTGGATTTCTTCTAACCATTTTTTTTACTCATATTTATTTATTACTGAGAGCCTTGTTATTCAAACTGGGCTTATAGAAGATGGGGTTCCCCGTTCTTCACAGTGAGCCCCTCAAAACTGTTCTTTTGTCAAGTACACTCCATCAGGAAAGATGGGACAGCTTTAGTTCCTGGGGAGAAATGTGGCAGCATTGTCTGTGACAAACGAATGGAATTGACTTATGCCTGGTCTCCTTCCAAAATAGAATTGATATAGTGGTTGATTGATAATTCTTGGGGAGGAGCTGTATTAGCGAGCTTTCATTGTAAGGAGTTGGAGTGGGAGCAAGAATATTGAGTTCAAGTCTGAGGTTCCAGAAAATCTTGTGTATAAAGTGAACCTTGTTCATAATAAGTCCTACTTAATGTTCCTTACCATGATACAGCAGAGTATGAAAGTGAGCATATGTAAGCTATTTTAAGCTGATGGATGCCACCCCTGATGGGGTATTCCTATATGAAATATTGAATATTGACATCCTTTTGAAAGTAATGTAGATTGAAGGCTTCTTTTATTGGAGAGACTATACATTGGTTCTCAATCTAGTGTGCATAGGAATGTCCTTTAGCTCCATTCCCAAAGATTTTACTTTAGTATGTCTGGGGTGAGGTAGAGGAAACTTCAGTTTTAAGAAGGACTGTAGGTGATTTTGGAGCAGGTTTTTAGACCGCCTGTTCCAAAATATAATATATCCGAGGTATAATGTTTAAGACCTACTGTAAGTCTTGTTAGTAGGTAGGTGAACTCTGTCAAGGTCCTTAATCTTTACTAAGCATCTGTTTTCCTATGTATAAAATGAAGATTATAATACGTAATTATACTTATATACAACTTAGGGGTTTGGAAAGTGTTAGAGAAGTGAAGCACTTAGAATAGGCCTTGCTCATATGCACTTAATAAATGACATCTATGAAAATTAGATGTGAAGATTCTGGTTCTGAGGAGGAGAGAGTAAATACACTTTTCCCGCTTACCCTGAGCACGGTGATCATACCTGGACAGATTGCATGAATCCATGAAGCATGTATTAAAAGACTTTGAAAAGTAAATAGTAAGAGATTTAGGGGAGAACACCCGAATTTGAAGTACCTCTAACTGGCAGTCAACTTAACCAGCTTTTCCCTCCAGTTATTCCTTCACTTGGGTATAGTTGAACCTGAAACCTGGAAGTGAGCACCAGGCAATACAGCAGATATCCAGGAAATGCTCTTTATTCCTGGTGCAAAGAACACGAAAAAGTGAGCTGTAATGTCAGAGAGAATGTGGAAATAGTTTGTTTTCCCCTCCTTTCCATTTTCTTATGTCCCAGACCCCAAGTAATCCTGTATTGTAAACAGCAGATGAGCAGGAGCCAACTCTGAGAAAGAAGAACTTTCTTCATTGCTGAGCTGTGATCCCAAAGAAAGGAGTGAGTCCCTGTTGCTTTTTTCCCCTCTATCCTCCCATTGCATGGCCTCTGCCCTGGAACCATGCTGGGGAGTGGGATAACTAAAGCAGGAGCCCCAGGCAACTGGAAAACGCTAGAGAGATTGCAGAGAGAAGATCTTGACAAAGCAATCCTTGATGTTGTTTATGAACTCTTGGGATCACCCCTTACTTGGATGTGCACTAATTTGATCCTAATCAGCATACCAAAGATAATAGGAACTGAATTAATAAATAGACAACTGCCCAGGTTGTCATATGACCATTAGGTTTGGCACTTACTAGTGAGATTAAAATAACACTGCAAAGGCTTTGAAAACTTAACATGAGAATCAAAGCACACAGCAGGTGGGTGGGTTAGAAATGGCAGCCTGGATGTAACCAGGTCAACTGTCTGCTAAATCAGCAAGAGTAAAAATTCTCCTTAGAATTTAAACAAGACCCAGTGGCTCATAATATAATGTTCAAAATGTCCAGGATACAATCCATTATTACTCAGCATATGAAGAACCAGAACTTGTGTGAGAAAAGGCCATCAATGCCAATGCAAAGAAGACGCAGATGTTGGAATTAACTTACAAAGATGTTTACGTAGCTATTATAACAACGCTCTAAAAAGCATCACAAACACTGTTTAAATAAATGGGATATAGAAATATTCAGCAAAGAAATACAAGATATGAAGAAGAACCAAAGGGAAAATTAAAAACTTAAAAGTATAATAACCAAGAAAAAAATTACACCTCACTGGTTGACCTCAATAGTGCAATGAAGATGATAAGGAACTTAAAGATAGATCAATAGAAATTATTCAATCTGAACAATAGAGAGAACAAAAGATAGCTTCTTCCTACTCAAAACAAGAAATAACAGATCCTCAGGAACCTGTTCAACAATAACAAAAAGTCCAATATTTATGTCATTGTAGTCCCAGAATGAGGGGAGAAAGTGTACATGCTGAAAAAATATTTGAAGAAATAACAATTGTATATATACCAAATTTGGTAAAAGTTAAATGCCCGTAGATTTAATAATTTCAGCAAACCATAAATGGGATAAACTGAAAAAAATCTATGCGTGAATACCTAATGTGTCCCTTAACAACAGGTGTATGTCCTGAGAAATGTGTCAGTTGGTGGTGGCATGTGAATATCATAGAGTGTACTTACACAAACCTAGATGGTATAGCCTGCTACACGCATAGGCTGTATGGGATAGCCTATTCCTCCTAGGCTATAAATCTGTACAGCATGTACATGTTACTGCACTCAATACTGTAGGCAATTGTAACACAATGGATACACAAAAATCATCCAGAAAAACACCCATAGGGGAAAAAATGTATTATCTATGGGGGAACAGTGACTCAATTAACTGCATATTTTTTTGTCAGAAATTAATGCTAGCGAAGAAGGGGCACAACATGTTTAAAAGGCTGAAAGGAAAGAAATGCCAACCTAGATTTCAATATCCAGTCGAAGTATCCTTAAGAAATGAAGGTTAAATAAAGACGTTCTGTATAAAGGAAAACGAAGGGAATTTGTAGCCAGCTGACTTGCTCTGAAACAATTTTTCCAGGAAGTTTTTCATTTACAGAAGGTAAATGTTGTCAGAAGGGAACTGGAAACATCAGAAATGAAGGAAAAGCAACATAAATAGTAAATATCTGGGTGAATATAATGGTCTATTCTTTTCCTAGTGAATTCTTTGAAATATTTGATGGGTGAAAGCAAAGATTAAGATACTGTCTGATGGGATTTTCAGTGTATGTAGATCTAACATACAGAAAAATACAACATAAATTGGGGAGAGTAAAGGGATTATATTGTAGTAAGTTTGCTATATTCCACTTGAAGTGGTAAAATTTTGATTCTAACTACAATGCGAAAAGTATATGCATTATGATCCCCTAAGCAATCATTAAATATCTTTCATTAAACATCTATGCAAAAATATAGCCAAAATCAAAATAGGTAAATGTAATAATAACAACTCTAAAGAAGACCAGAAAGCAAAACAGGAATAAACAGAAAAAACAATAAACTGGTAGCTCTAAGTCATTCAAAAATATCAATACCATTAAATGTGAGTCGTCTAAATATATGAATTAAAAGAAGTCCGGAAAAAAATGACCCAACTCTATAGCTGTCCAATTCATATTTGAAATTCACTTCAAATATAATGATACTGTTTATTAAAGTAAGAGGATGGAAAAATATACAAACACAAACAAAAGAGGCAAACACTAATGAAAAGAAAGCTGGAGCGGGGCTATATTAACTATAGACTGGTTTTTGTCATCTCAGAAAACTTGTTTGCAGCAAATTCTTGTGCAAATACTTATTTAACATCTGTACTGGCAGAAGGAAGATCAGATGATCTGAATTTGTTGAGAAATTGTGAAACTTCACATTTCACGAGAGATGTTGCCTTTTCCTTTATCTAAAAACTAGATTCCAGTAGTTCTTATGCTACAAGTGATTCTCTGTTTCTGCACCTTCCTGCATATGCAAAGATCTTTTATTTCAGTACTAAGTTATCATATTTTCTATTATACTGGGTGCCATTTTAAATGGCAATTAAACTTAACATGTGTTGTATCAGTAATGCACATAAAGTGATGGTGGTGTATATGAAGATTATGACTTACAGGCAGTGACAACTCTTTATAATGTTCTCCTGACAAACAGCTCTTTCAAGAGGCCATGTAGCTTTTAAGAAGCAACTATATTTATATTTTATTTATTTATTTATTTATTTTTATGAGATAGAGTCTTGCTCCATTGCCCAGACTGGAGTGTAGTGGCATGATCTCGGCTCACTGCAACCTCTGCCTCCCGGTTTCAAGTGATTCTTGTGCCTCAGCCTCCTGAGTAGCTGGGATTACAGGCACCCACCGTTATGCCCGACTAATTTTTGTATTTTTAGTAGAGATGGGGTTTTACCATGTTGGCCAGGTTGGTCTCCAACTCTTGACCTCAGGTGATCCACCCGCCTTGGCCTCCCAAAAGTGCTGGGATTATAGGCGTGAGCCACCGCCCCTGGCTGCAACTAAAAAGTGATTTTAGACATAATGGAATAAGGTATATGCATAGAATAATGTCTGATATATCATACACCTGAAAGTGTTCACATTGTTTATCTGTGAGCTTGTCAGTTGAAGAATGTGTTGTCAGCATTTGGGCTATATCAGTGAACAAAACATTTAAAATATTTTGACTTTGTGAAGCTTACATTTTATCAGGGCAGACATATATGGAGTAATAAACATAATAAATATGTTAGGCGATAAATATTATGGGAAAAAATGGGCAAGGGAAGAGGGAATCAGGGGAGTCAGTGTTGTGTGGGGTGGGGTGGCCTGTGATGGGGGTAGGGTAATCAGGGTAGTTGCATTAAGAAGTTGAATTTGAGCCGACTCGACCAAGGAAAGGAGGAGCTAGCCAACTAGATGTCTGGTAGAAGATGTTCCAAGCAAAGGAATAGCTGTTTTAAAACTCCTGAAGCTGAAGTGGAATAGACATGTTCCTGGTCCAGCAAGAAGATGAAATGGCTGCAGCAATGAGCAAGGGAGGAGAGCATGGTAAGAGGTGATGTTAGAGAGGTAATAGTGCCATATCGTGTAGAACCTTTCAGACTCTTAAGGATTTTGGTTTTTGCTTTAAGGGGAACATTAGATGATAGGCATGTTAAAACACTTGCAGTTTTTATTATCATGGGTCTTCATTATTTTTTCTCTTCTCCTTCTTAGAAAATATTTGCTACTCAGTTTATGGTGTTTTGTTACTTTCTTTTTTTTTTGTTTTTGCCAATGTCTCTTCATTTTTTTGCGGAGCCCTTCCTCCTTTCTTTTTTGTACCAATATATGCTTTTTAAATTTTTCTGGCCAGACTCTGTGGCTCATGCCTGTAATCCAAGCACTTTGGGAGGCTGAAGTGGGCGGATCATTTGAGGTCAGGAGTTCGAGACAAGCCTGACCAACATGGTAAAACCTTGTCTCTACTAAAAATACAGAAAAATTAGCTGGGCATGATGACGCACATGCCTGTAATGGCAGCTACTCAGGAGGCTGAGGCAGGAGAATACCTTGAACCTGGGAGGTGGAGGTTGCACTGAGCTGAGATCGTGCCCCTCCACTCCAGCCTAGGCAACAGTGTGAGACTGTCTCAAAAAAAAAAAAAAAAAAGTGTCTTTTGGGGGAAACAGTACCTAGTTGGAATACTTCACATTTATTTAGTGCTTAGTATGTCAAGCATTTTCATGTACATTGTTTTATTTTATCCCAGGCAGCACTCTTTTTAAATTTAAGCTCCAGAATAATAGTTATGATCACAGTCCTTGAAGCTGTCTCTCGAAACATTTTGAACGTTAGCTGGCATAGCTGAAGATGGAAGGATTATTACTTTGGCCAACAATTTCACACCATCTTTGAAACAGAAAAGAGTTCCAATAAGTCAAATACAGAGGACACATGGGCATTCCCATTACCCTTAAGTGTGGTCACTGTGTAATTTTTTGTTGCTGATGGTGCTTTTTGGGTGAGGCCAGGTTTGTAAATTTAACCTGTGACTTAGTGAAGACACTTGCTTTTTTCTTGGAATGACTTATTCACTCTTACGGAGGGAGGGTGTCTAACTGCTAGACAAGGCTTGAGGCCAATTCTTGGATTAGGTGTTGTGACAGGGAGGTTTCTAGAAAGGGTGCTGTATGTGGTGTTGGTTTTTAAAATCCAGGAGAATAATGCTGTCTTTATTATTTCTAAAGGAAATAAATGAAACGTGAAAGAAAAATTACACCACTGAGATGGTCTCTTTACTCAAGGGAATCTTCTTCACTTCTCTGTCCTTTGTAAGATGATTAATAGATAGATTTTATTTAAACTGTGGAAAATAAATGAAACCATTAAATATTTATATTGAAAGCAAATATATTAATAAAGGCAGTGAAGCTTTCTGTAGGCCGCATGGCCTGTCCCCAGGCTGTAAATGCTCCTTGTGACTTTCCAACACAACTGCCAAGCACTGCCTCTGCACAGTCTTTGTAAAACTTTTCCATTCCAAATCCACTTGATACTTTCATTATGGTCTTGTTAAGGTTGAACGTTGTCCAAAGGGACTTGCAAGATAGATTTTCCCCTTATTGAGGAGGAGCAAAAGAGGAAATCTATAAAAGCATTTCTAGTTGGTATTACTTCAGGGAGATATATTAATAAAAAATAGTGATACTTCTATAGGAAGAAGGTGTTTTAATTTGCTATTGTTTAAATGGTGAGAATTTGGGTAAATGTATTTGCTTTTACTTTATTTTAGCAGCTTTTAGAACATTCTGCATAGGACAACCTGGGAAGATCACAGTATTTTATTTACATGTTGAATAAATAAGTGAATATATCTACAAGGTACATGTTGACTGTATGCAAGATACATGTAGATATGCACTTATGATACTGGTTTTTAAAATTTGGTCCATTTTACCCAGTTTAGCATCTCTCTCCCTATTTCCTCTAAACAAGATTTTTTTCTATGGGGATCTGATAACATGTTTCCTATATTCTCATATTTGGCATAAGACTTATGGGGATCTTTTGCTGGTCTCCTATATGTAAGAATATTTGCTTAAATATAGTAAAAGCCTCTTATGAATGACAAACCCTTTCACCAGCATGTTCCATCCTAATCCTGTGCTTGTTCCCTCCATATGTCCTTGTTGAGGGGCATAAAGACCAGCAAGGAATGTTGTTGAGAAGGGAGAGATAGGACCTGAACACTAGCACCCACAGGCAGGTACAAGAACAACCTACTTCTTATACTTGAAAATTATTTTTTTCCTTTTAGATCTTGGATCTGCCTGGGTTGATTGATGACTCCAAGTATAAAACTAACCACCTTCGGGTACACAATAGAAAAGAGCTTATTAAAATATTATCTGAACGGTAAGTTTGGATCTTGTATTCATCCATTTAAGAATTAATATGTGATAAGCATTTATCTGGTGTTTTGTGTGTTTTTTTCTTGGCTTATTTGAGATCAATTTGTAATTCTTTTCCATTTTACAAAACTGGCTGGTGGAGAGATTTTAAAGCTGTGGGGTTTTTTTGTTTGTTTGTTTAGAAGCACTTGAACACATTTTATGTTTTGTTAAGTACTGAGTCATAACAATGATATAAATAAGAAAGTCACCGTGACTTGAATTTGGTTGTTTCTCTGTGTCCTGTACCTGTTTGGGTTTAGTTTATCATAAATACAACAACAACAATAATAATTTAACATTATTTCATACTTTCACTTTGTTAAATGCTTTAGATACATTGTCTTGTTTAATCCTCATAATCATCCTGTGAGGTAAGTTCTGTTATTTCCATTTTACATGTAAGGAAAGCAAGGCAAAGAGAGGTGAAATCAAGAGTTGGTTTGCATTTCTGAGCCACTCCTGTGAATCATGATGTTATTTCTGGATCATTGCAGATGCCACATTGAGTTATGGGTCATAAAAGATTAATGTTAATTAAGTAGAATATTTTATTTCCAAATTTTTCCATTAATGTCAGGTTATTTTTTTATAATACCTGTACCAATTTTTCAAGTTTGTCTGAAAAAAAGTAATTATTCTTACTGTTTCATGTCAGTTTCACTTTTTGTTTGCCTTTACATGTCTTCTGAATCTGTACAAATAGGCTTTGTGGCTTTTGTGGATCTAAATGCCCACATGAACTTTTCTTTTATATTGAAAATTTGCTCTTATCATGCCAATAAATTAGGTAATTTTGTTTAAATACCATATCTAGTCTTTTGAAAAGGCTCATGTGTTTCTATATAGTATACATCAAAGTTATAAGAAGTAAAATTCTGCTGTTTTTATTTTTGTTGTCTTTGTATTTGGGGATGTCTGCAGGAATATCTGAATCAACATTCATCTACCTATTTTCTCTTTCCTGGATTTGAAATACTTTTGTAACTTTAAACACTTTTGTAATTTTAAACACTGCCTGTATCTTTTCCATGTGCCAAATGCTGTTCATATCAATAGGGACTGTGTGTTGTGGGACTGACAGACACAGAATGGGGGATGGAGAACTGGGTGCCCTTTTCTGGTCCCTAGTTAAATATAACTCTGATTGTACTGCAAAGCCCCAGAGCCCTCAATGATTAACTTTTCTCCACATGAGAATTGCCCATTTATTTCTTCTTTTTGCCTCTATGCCTCTCAAGCATTTGTAATTCATATAATTAATTGATAAAGCTTTTTCCTTTCACACTGTGGTTACCAAGTTTCAATAATAGCCACTTGTGAGAACCTTATCAGAAGCTCTTTGATAATCTGAATAAATCATGACCATGCTGCGAGAAGAGTAGATCCCAAGAAAAATATGATACCTAGATTCGTTTCCTATGTTTTAAAACTTTTATTCCTTGCTAAATTCTGTTATAGAGTTCAACTGTGGAATGAGTTTTAGTAGCATCTGTAACATACTCATTTCCATTTTCCCTCTTTGGGGTGAATTGTATAATCTGCAACCTTCTTCTTTCTGTTCTTTTATACACAGAAGTAGAAGTTTCAGCATTTTGGTATCTATAAGTTTGTTATATTTTTATTCAGACTTAACAATAAGTAAGGAATCAACCTGCAAGGAAAAGACTGGGCTGGGCGGGGGTAGTCCTAGGAGAGGAAATTTCATAAGGAGGTCACATCATCATTGGTACTGCTGTTAAAACACAGACCACAGATAGAGCCCTTGGCTGCTTGCAGGCTAGCTTTTGTGCTCTCTTCTGCTAGTGCGCTGACATTTTTTGATACCTTCTTATGGGTTGCAGTTCTCCAAGTCTCTTCTAGCACATCTCTTCTCCTCCACGGTAGTTCAAATAGTGATGACCTGGGAAGATTAGAATTAGAATATTGATTCATTCCAGTTTATAAGCTTATCATTTATTTTTCCGAACAAATATCACTGGAGTCATTAGTACTGCTTAGTGCTTGGCTTTGAGAAGTCTCTTAAAATTTGTCATTTTCATTATATGATTCTGTGTTTTTTCAGTATTCAAAAATATTAGTGGTGCTTCATAAATTACATGATTAGACATAGCCTCCAGCCTGGCATGCAGTGTCTTCCATAATCTGACATCACCTTTCCTGTCCACTCTTCTTCTTACATGTTTCCAAAGGATGCCCGTGCTATAGTCACCCTCCCAATTAGTTCAGTTTCCTCTCTGAAATGCTTCTCAGAATTACCACTATTCTGAAACTTAGTCATGCTTCAAGGCCAGTTCTAGAAGCCTCTGTTCCCAGTCAGATGTTGGCACCTTTAGGAAAGAACATTGTCCTTTTTGTGCCTTGTCCGTTGCCATTGCCAAACAGAAGTACAATCAATGTTAGTTGTCATTATGAATGATACTGCTCTAGGGCCTTCTCAACATTCTCGTCTTGCTCAGCACACGCATTACACAGCCACCTCAGAACTTGCAGGCATTTTATTTCCTGACAAAAGTGTTACATTAGCTCACAGCCACAAAAAAGGAGCCAGGGAGAAAGGAAGGAATGGAACCAGCCTTTGGTGGCTGCCAAGTACATGCCAGATAAGTGTTATTATTCCCACTTGATATGAAAATTCTGACATTTAGGGAGGTGGTCTCCAGGTCAGGCACATAGTGAATAGTTAGAAATGGGATTCAAAAGCTACACCTTTTTCATCTCTCATATTGCCTCCCTGAAGTGGCATATGAAATATGACTGTGTCCTTGTTTGTTTATGCGCTCAATAAATATTTGTTGAGCACTAACTGTGTAGTAGGAACTGTTGCAAGCGTTGGGGATAGAGAAGTGAATGAAACAGACAAAGTGTATCCATGAAAAATAATGCAGGCCAGGACAAGGAAGAATGCCAGAAGTTAAGTGTGAAGCTGGGTTTTTCATTTAGCCTGGTCACAGAGGGCTTCTCTGTGAAAGTGACATTTGAGCAGAAGCTTGCAAGAAATGAGAGAAAATGTCTGAGGGAGGCTGGCAGGCATCTGGGAGATGCATTCCAGGCAGAGTTTATGGAATAAGTCAGAGAACAGTGTGCTTGGATCTGGGGGAGCAAGAGAAGAGGGGTGTTAGGTTGGTTCAGAGAGAGTGGGAGCCCATGGCAGGCGGATCATGTCGTGAAATCATGAAAGCCTTTATGACAAAGTAGTTTCTTAAACTTGTGAAATAAAGGATTTTTTTTTTTTTTCTGGCCATAAAATGGATTTGCTTATTGCAACTTTTTTCTCTCTAACTTGAAGAGAGAGCGTCAAGGGAGGGAGTGCTCTACCTAGTAGGGAAGAGGTCAAAGCATTTCAGCAACATGGAGTCAGGAAGACCCTGTTTCTCACCTGGAGAGACCAGAGGGCCAGGTTAAAATGGTCTATGCTTCTCCTCCATTTATTCAGTCTCTTACATATTCAACAAGCATTTATCGAACACCTACTATGTGCCATGAACTGTTCTGAGCACTAGGGATATGGCAGTAAAATACAGTCAAGAATCCCTGCCCTCCTGAATTTTCATTTGGTAACCATTGCAGACTTTCTAGAAGACGTACTTCTTTTTGGTAGTGGTTGTTTTTGAACTATTAACACATTTGTTTCGGTAAGCCTAAGAAGTTAGTTTTCCATATTTTTCATAATAACCACTTTAAAAAATTTTTTCTTTTGCAAAAGTATTGCAGTTATAGGCTATGCCTGTTACTCATTTGTTGTACTTTTTCAACATGTTGATATACATGCTCCAATTTTTAAAATGTGGTTTGCCAGTCATTTCCATAGTAAAACATATTTTTAGTAACAGTACCCACTCACAAATAATCGACTTTACCATATGAGTCTATCGTGTTTTTGCCTGTTGTCTTCTATTAAAACTTACATCACAAGTACTTTCCTTCAATACTTATAGACACTTTCCTTCCTGATATTTTTATTTTAGAAAATCTTTAAAACATGGAAAAATGTGGAGGGATTCATGAGAGTGAATTTGCACTGCAGATAACTTTAAAAACAAACTCTAGAAATGATGAACTCACTGTGTTTATTTTAAAAAGTTTCTCATCCTTTACACCCAATTTGAAGACAGTGAAAACAGAAGCATTTACGGATTTTTACAAAGTTGGCTCTTGTAAATATACACGTGAATTTCCTATTGTGTTTCAAAATCTTCCTTCCAAAGTATTTTCCCTAAGCAATTTTCGAGTACTTCCCTCCCTGTCCCTTGTAAACCTTCATTTATATTTTTTAGAATCAGGTGATTCTGCTATGAAAAGTCCAGGCTTTTTTGAAAGTACCTACCAGAGTTGTCAGTCACTTACCTCAGTTCTCTGTTATTCTTGCTAAGTACAGTTTGAAGCTACTCTCTGAGGGCGATCAGCCTCACTCAGGACGGCAGCTGCCTGTTTTGGTCATCAGCTGCGTTCTCCACAGCCAGCACACACAATTCCCCTCAAATGCTCTCAGGTGTTACTATTCCCCAACCAGGGCTGTGAGCAAGTCTTTTTTATTAATCTAAAGGTAGAAGACTTTCCCCTGGAGTTTGTGATTTTTATCCCGGGTGTTGCAGAAAGTATGTTTACCCAGCTGCTAACATTGAAAACTAGGTAAAACTCAATCATGTTAAAAATCCCTAGCTAAAACAGAAGAGGAGATATAATGGAGACTAATCCAGTGCCAGATAAAACAATCCCCTTCTTTGCAATGCTAAGGAGCAACAAACTCTTCAACCTGTGCTACTCACACACCAGATCAGCATTTTTGCAATAGTTAGGACCCCAAGAGAGATATTGCAAGTTGTGAATTGAAACTAGGAAGAGAGGGATAAAGATGATGTATTAGTGTTTGGGGAGAAATAATAGGAAGACATGAAATGAGGATGAAGGAGAAGAGAATTGATGGAGAAAATAGACATAAAATTTATTTTATTCCCTCTCTCTTCCTCTCTTCACCAACATTTATTGGCCACTGCCTGTGTACCCTTGTCCTGCAGATAACAGAGCTGAAAGATGAAGCCTGGGCTTTTAAGGAGTTCATGGTCTGATTAGGAAAATAAACACAGAAAGCATTTATTTAAGTAGAGTGTGGGAATTACCTGGGTAATCATATGCAGAGTGGATGGGGAGCCCAGAGAAGGAGGAACTCCTTTAATCTGGGAAATAAGGAAAGGCTTCCTGGAGATGGTGCCATCTAAGATAAATCTTGAAGGACAAACAGAATTAGGCAGGTGAAGAAAAAAGTTCAAAGAAGGAAATATTGATGTGAATGTACTTTTGTAGCATGAAAATAAAATCATGGCAGAAGAAAAAAAGTACAGATGGTCCCCAACTTATAATTTTGTTTGACTTACAATTTTTTTAATTTACCATGTGGTAAAGTGATACACATTCATTAGAAACTGTACTGTGAGCCTGGACAACATAGCAAGACCCTAAGTTGCTACAAAAATTAAAATTAAAAATTTAACTGGCCCTGGTGGCATGCGCCTATAGTCCCAGCTACTTTGGGAAAGAAATCATCCTGTGAATTTGGATCTTTTTCCAGGGTAGCCATATATGCAGCAAAATACTCTGTTGCGATGCTGTGCAGCAGTAGTGAGCTGCAGCTCTCAGTCAGTTTGGTGGGTTAGGTGTATTAAATGCATTTTCGACTTACGGTATTTACAATTTAATGATAGTTTTATTGGAACATAACACCTTCATAAGTTAAGGATTATCTGTAGTTTGGAGAGATGCAGATGACAACTTTTCAGCTGCTTGTGGAAAAATGTTACATATGTAAAGCAAGTATATGTCACTTTAGTCCTAGTGAAGGCATTTGTAAAAAGTTGTTTACATTATGTCATCAAAAATAAAACTAACAGCATTAGATAAGTTTGCCTTTAAAAATACTATGGCAATTCCTTTAGTAAAATAAATAGTTTTGGTTTTGAATGATTTGTTTTTTTTCTTAAATTAAGTTTTTGATTTTTAATTGTCTATTTACTTATTTTCAGAGTTTACTGCATTGTGGAGTTAAATGCCCTATATCAGGGCCTTTTAACAGAGGTGCCAAACAAGTATTTGTTGAATTGAATCAAGCATTTAGGCTGGGTGCGGTGGCTAGCCGGGCACAGTGGTTCATGCCTGTAATCCTAGCACTCTGGGAGGCTGAGGCGGGCAGATCACCTGAGGTCAGGAGTTCGAGACCAGCCTGGCCAACATGGTGAAACCCTGTCTCTTCTAAAAATACAAAAATTAGCTGGGTATGGTGGCACACACCTGTTATCCCAGCTACTTGAGAGGCCGAGGAAGGAGAATTGCTTGAACCCAGGAGGCGGAGGTTGCAGTGAGCTGAGATCACGCCACCACACTCCAGCCTGGGTGACAGAGCAAGACTCTGTCTCAAAAAGAAAAAAAAAAGGTTTATTACTTTCCTCTAATTTGATTATTTTCAAAATTTGATATCAAATTATTTTGAATAGATTTATATAAAATATTGGAGAATTGGACCTGGAACATTTCTTGGCTCTTGATGGAGCAATTGTAACTTCAAAGGTCCCTATACTGAATGTCACTGAAAAAACTGACATCTTGGCACTATTAAGCCAATATGACCATTTCACTGCCCTGGCTAGGTCTTTCTGGGGCTCTCTACACCTTTCAAAAAAAAAAAACTTTTTTTTTTGAGACAAGGTCTCACTCTGTCACCCAGGCTAGCATGCGGTAGTGTGATCATAGTTCACTTTAGCCTTGAATTCCTAGGCTCAAGTAATCCTCCTGCTTCAGTCTCCCAAGTAGCTAAGACTACAGGTGCAAGCCACCATGCCTGCCTAATTTAAAATATAAATTTTTTAAAAAAGATGGTTGGTGGGTGGGTAGTGGGGTTTCCCTATGTTGCTTTGGCTGTTCTTGAACTCCCGGCCTCAGATAATCCTCCTGCTTCAATCTCCCAAAGTGCTGGGATTATAGGGCTGAGTCACTATGCCTGGCTTCTATAGCTTGAAGGATAAAGTTCAAACCATTTTACCTGAACACATGCACCTCCCACCTTGTCAGCCTTGCCTGGGTCACACAGAGCCCAGTGCTACTACTTTTAATGTGGCCTAATCTTTCAGTCCTCCATGTTTCCCCATATGCTCATTACTTGACACTCAAATGATGGAGCTTCTTCATCTCACTACCGGCTATCAGTCCTTTAAAATAAGCACAAGTTTTAGGAGCCCTGGCCTTGCTAGTCTGTTCCAAGCGGCCCCTCCTGTGACGCTGCATCACAGCATCTACCCCACTCAGCTGTCATCAGTCATTTACTTCTCTTCCTCCTTGACAAGTCAGTGAATTTCTTATGGCAGAGAATATGCCTTTTGGATTTTTATTTCTAGCGCCTATTTAGCACTCAGTAAATGTTCTCCCAGTTAGTGAACATGTGAAGCACTGGTGGGCAAGGTATCCAAGTATGGCAGAACTGACCAAAGGGAAAAAACAAGGATCCACGATGTCAGGTTCTACAAAACAGAAAAGAGCAGTGGTAGCTAGAAGTGAGGACTTTGAATGAACTAGAGAGCCTATATCATGGTCATACAATATAAGAAGATCTGAATTTGAGATCCTAGTCTTTCAGTGATCAGCTTTGAGCTTCAGGTTCTCATATATTATACATGTAAAAATACCTACATCACAAAGAGGATTAAAAACCAGAACAGACGGGCCGGGCACGGTGGCTCATGCCTGTAATCCCAGCACTTTGGAAGGCTGAGGCAGGTGGATCACGAGGTCAGGAGATCAAGACCATGCTGGCTAACATGGTGAAAACCCACCTCTACTAAAATACAAAAAACTAGCTGGGCATGGTTGTGCACGCCTGTAGTCCCAGCAACTTGGGAGGCTGGGGCAAGGGAATCGCTTGAACCTGGGAGGCGGAGGTTGCAGTGAGCCAAGATTGCACCACTGCACTCCAGCCTGGCGACC
The DNA here is from genome assembly GCF_009828535.3 of Hylobates moloch. Taxonomy (NCBI): domain Eukaryota; kingdom Metazoa; phylum Chordata; class Mammalia; order Primates; family Hylobatidae; genus Hylobates; species Hylobates moloch. Next base: position 128,757,833 of record NW_026652276.1, on the reverse strand, counting down.
GAGCAAGACTCTAAGAAAAAAAAAAGGCATGAAAACAGCCAGCACAGTTTGAGCGTGCAGCAGTACTCAGCCTATTTGAGGAAAATCTTTTTTAAAAAAGTTTTAATTTTTGGAGTACCTAGTGTATGTCTATAAATTTATGGGTAGCATGAGATATTTTGATACAGGCATGCAATGTATAATAATCACACCATTATAATGGGGGTATCCATCAGCCCACACATTTATCCTTTGTGTCTCAACAATCTAGTTATACTCTTTTGGTTATTTAAAAATGTACAATGAAATTATATTTTACTGTAGCTACTCTGTTGTGCTAGCAAATACTAGGTCTTATTCATTCTTTCTATTTTTGGGACCTATCTGAGGAAGATCTTAATCCTGGAAAATCATAAACTTTAGTTACCCAATTGTTTGCTTTAGCAAGTTCTATATTAGTTTTAAATTCATGAACCTCATTTCTAAGGTTTTTTTTCTTCCAAACTGTAATTATTATAAGACTCAACTTTCACAATTTGTGTTTACAAAGTTATTTTTAACTGCCAATCAAACATCCTAATAAGGATGATATAACTAGTATTATAGTAGCAATTTACTTCTACCAAAAGCAAAGCATGACATTTTCATTAGCCTCCTTGGCCTTTTTGTATGTGGATAAATAATGTGTTCAACTTTTTGAAAAAATAAAAATAGCTCATAGGACTTAGGAATACATTTTACTTTGTGTTAATTTCCGAATTAAGACTATTAATAGTACTCATTTTCTTTCTTTCTTTTTTTTTTAACTAAAAGAGTACCTTAATAACCCCTATTCTATTCCCTTTCAAGAGACACTTGTTCTGCATTGTGGGTAATGAATTTAGAATTTGTGAACACTCCACTTGAGTTATTGCTTGCATTTGTGTCTGTACATTCATAAAGAATGAAACACTTTTTGTGTGTTCCTTAATTGCTACCCTGTGTTAATAGCCTCCACGAAAAGCTTCAGCCCGTATCTTTAAGCACTTTAGTAAAATACACCCATGACTTCTCCTGTGCCATTTTTATGTGTATGTTTTTCACTGTTTTATTTGGTATCTCTAGCCTTCCTGAAAACTGTTGACTTTTCAGTTAAGTAATATCTGTAATTTCCTTATTTTTTATTTTCTCATATTTAATTTCTAACATCTGTGTCACCTTCCTTGGCCTTTCCCCCTTTCCTAAATCCTCAATTTTATTCCTCCTTCCTTCCTTTTTTGGCCTACCCCATCTTTCTGCCCCTACTCTGCTTTTCACACTTTGAACTGTTTTAAAATTAAACAATAAATGGGTATTATGTATTACAGTCTTAATTGGATTTCACTTATTTGCATGAAGGCTTTATTGAGCACAAGTTTTCTTAGAGAACAGGGAGGATTTTTATCAGTGGTTACCTACATAATACAATTTAGAAGGCATGGAAGGAACCTTTATTCCATGAAAGATAATTCTTCCTTACACATAGTTTGCTGATTTCAGAGGTTTTACAGTTAAAGATTTTGTGGGGGAGTGGGGGTGGGTTAAAAGTCTGTACACTCTTAAATTTCAAACAGTGCAGGGAGGGTTAAAGCTTGAACTCTGATTCCTTAGTGTAAATACATTTTCCCAGATCTTTGCCTCAGTTTAGATTTTAATGTGGAGAAAACAGGAATCATCCAAACACTGGCTGCCTAAGGTAAGTGAAGAGGGATGAAATGAGAAGCTGAGAGCAGTTAGGAGCCCCAGAGATGAAGATCCCCTTCCTGACGCATTTGCCAAGGGCTGAGAGGTTATGGAAGTGTCTTTTAAATCCGATGAATTCCACCTTTCCTTCAACCTGGCAACCATCCACTCTTCCATATCTACATGTTTTTAATATACATAGAGAAACTTATTGTTTTCACCCTCTGAAACTTTTTGTGTTGGTCTAATATTCTTTTTTCCATATGATCACATTTTAAAATCTCTTCTGCCAACTTTTTTTTCTGACTTCTATTAACGTCTTTTAAGGCTGCATTTCATAAGCTTTATATGTATCCTCAACCTATATATTTAGTTTATTGTAACCTCCTCCCAACCCCTCATAATTCTTTGAATCATATCATGGCATTCACTGTAGAGGGGCTAATTTGGATAAATGGACCTGACGTTTGGTGAGGGTCACATTTGTTTTCTTATGCATTCCTTGGCAGTGCTGCCATTATCAGCTAATAGATGGTCCCTTGTTAAATGTCTATATTTTATGTGGTACATTTTCTGAATGTTGGTTGTTTGGAGATAGATTTAAGTGGCTGTGTTTTGTTACTATAAAATCAGCCTGGAGGGTAAGAGAAAGAAACATAGCTCTGGAAAGCATCCGTTTGGCTTAGAGAATGCAAAGGGAACCACTGCAACTCCAGGCAATCTCCTCGTGACCAAGGCTTTTTCCACCCTGTTAGGAGAATTCTTTGTAACTGAGAATCAAATGATGTCTTTAAGTGAGTCAGGATGGACTGGAATGTCATCTCAGTTTTTTTTTTTTTTTTTTTTTTCCAAGAGGGCTATAAACCATTCCACACTACCTTTTAGGAGGAAGAATTAGGTGGTGGTTGTGGGATATTTATATGTTTGTATACGGAGGGGATGATGGTGGTGGGAGGGAGTCCAGTAAACTCTATTCCCCTGGATAAAACATTTAATACCCTCGTTTCTCCTTTAGAACTTAATATGTATTTTTAGATTTATAGAATGTTAGAGTCCTAAACACTTGGGGAGCTGGATAGAAGTTTGGATGTCATCAAATTTAACCCCTTCCTAAGTGTGAGAACTTAGAATTAATAGTATCGTGGGCCAAAGATCCCTTGAAACGTGGTGGAAGACTCCACAAGTCAATGCTAAAGGCCTTCTTTTTTGGGAGAGGGAAAGTACAGCTCTCCAGACTTTTCTGGCTGACCTTATTTCGCTCTTGACTTTGGAAATGGATGGAGAATCTGGAGTTTGACTGAGTCAAATCTGGTTTGCTCCTTGGACTCCCTGACTCATTCCTGTCCTGCCCAGTTTCCTGCTTGCCTTTGGGTCAGACTGAGTTCTGCTCTGTACTTTGCCCACTTGGGTTCTATTCTTATGTCCTCTTAGCTTTGGCTCTCCAGCATGGACTTTCCTTGAGTCTTTGATCTTGTATCAACTGATGTTTCTAGTAAGGGCCGACTCCACCTCTCTCCCAATGCTGACAGATGACATCCCTGCTGAGTCCTGATTTCCACCAGCTGTTTACCAGCTGCTTCTGGCCATCCTCACCTGGACAATCCGCAGTAGTTTTGGCATGTTCCTCACTGCTTCCATCGCCTGACGGTACCTACCTTAGTTCTAGTTTATCATGTTTTCCCCAATTCACACAGTTCATTGATGACGCTCAGATTGCAGTCTTCTGATTATCAATGTCTTTTCCATAGCACTCACAGAATAATTGCTTATTCTCCTTTTCTCTAACTACACATTTTATGTTTACATATTCCTGGCTAGGAAAAGAAACTAAGTGAACAGTCTCTCTGTCTCTCTCTCTCTCTCTGTCTCTCTCTCTGTCTTTCTCTCTGTCACACATACACAGAATCATATGTACACAACTTAAATCTCTAAGTTTGTAAATTTACATTTTCCTTTTTAAATGATTTTTCTTTCCTCCATTGTGAATTGTTTTTCTTTTCTCATTTGCTAACTTTGGAAAGAGAAAAAATCCAGACATTGGAATGTCTGAGTTTATTTAAGTCTCAGTACTCTGTTCAATTTAATGAACGGAAACAAAAAAGGAAAATCAAAATGCTGGCCTGGATCTTTGTGGCTCCAGGATTGGCCCTTTTTGGTGGCTATTGATAGATAATATATTTGAAAAATAGGAGTAATTGTTGGTTTCAACTTAACTTTTTAAACACATCAAAATATACAAATATATTCTAAAACACAGAAATTTGGAATTATGAGAAAGTGAGAGAAATTGTGAAAAACATAACTATATAATTTAACATTCTGTTATATAAAATAGAGGATAAAATGGGTCTCTGAATGCACACTAACAAGCACAGGTTGTTTACTTAAATGGTTACATTTATTAGACTAAAAAATGTACTAAAATACTAAATATAAAATTAAAATAATAATATTTAAAATAAAAATTTTAAACTCTATATGAGTTATAGAGTTAAGTATCTGACCAAATATGAAATCAATGTACTTGCCTATATAATCCAAAATGTAATGAAGAAGAGATTCTATGCATGGTTAACAGCAGCATGAAATACAACATATCTAGGGATAACAGTAACAAGATGTGTATGGGGCTTACATACAAAAAACCTATACAACTTTCTTGGCTAGGAAGACTAAATATTATAGTGAAGATGTAAAATTTTCTCATATTAACTTTCACAAAATTCAAAACACCATTTCAAGAGGGTTATCTTCAGAATTTAACAAATTCTAAAGTTTATCTTCAAGTATACATGAAATTGTTTTTTAAGTACTGGAGATAACAATCCCTGCTATATGGTAGAACAATTCTAATGTTAAAGCAACATAAATAAATTGAAAATATAAGATAGGGAATATATTTCCAAGAATAACTGCAGATAATAGTAGTTATTTTACAAAGAAACTATTAAAATAGGTCAGTAAAAAATTATAACAACCTCGGTGTATTAACTTGAAATACTTCACAAAAACTGAAAACATAAGGTCAAATTCATGTATGAAAAATATTGTCTTACTAGAAATTAAATATAACCAAATAGAATGGCTGAAACATGTTTTTCTCTTTTTAATCATTCACATACTTATAAAAATGAATAATAATTAGTGTTGCCTAAGGCATAGTAAGATATACAGGTTCATTCCCTGCTGTGCAAAAAGCAATTGTTCAATAGGCATGTAGAGCCTTAAAGTGTCATTCTTAGTGACTCGATAATTCTATTTTGAAATATTCATTCTTGGAGTCCTAGTTAAATGTCTTTAGAGGAATCAAGATAAAGACAATGATAAGTACACAATTGCAGAGTTGTTCACAATCATGAAATAGCGCAAAGCACGTACACATCTGGCATTAGAGAAACAAGTAAAAGCTTACTTTGGAATATTCTGTATTCACTAAAAATTAAATTTGCCACAAATTTTTTTACTGCATGGGAAATGCTTATTATATCATACTAATTTAAAGGCACAGTTGTAAACTATGCTAGCAACGACATAAAGGAATAGCACCAAAGAAGGAAGTAAAGCTAATATTAACCGTGGTTGTCTTTCCATAGAATTATAGGTAATTGTTTCACATCTTTATATTTCCCACTGTTTTCCACGTTTTTAATGTGAACATCTCAGTAATCAATGAATTGATGAAGCTAACAAATAGCTTTGGAATATACATCCATTTTTAAGAGCGCAAACCACATAATGCCAATAATAATAATAATAATAATAATAATAAAAACCTCAGGGATCTGACATAGCTGATGAGCACTATCAGCAGTTTTATTTGTAGCCTTTTGTCATTGAGAGCCCATAATGGCACAGAACATGGAGGTCAAAATATAGGTAAGAAATGCCTTCTGTTATTGATTTATGGAAATGCCTTCTGTTATTAATTCATATTCTTGACTTTCACTTTGTGTGAATATCAATGTCACATGTATCTTTGAGTATTTTCTTTTGTGTGTGTGTGTGTTATTAATGACAATTTTAATCTTTTGACATACAATGTGAGTGTTTGTATTTTTTTTTATTATTATACTTTAGGTTTTAGGGTACATGTGCACAATGTGCAGGTTTGTTACATATGTATACATGTGCCATGTTGTTTTCCTGCACCCATTAACTCGTCATTTAGCATTAGGTATATCTCCTAATGCTGTCTCTCCCCCCTCCCCCCACCCCACAACAGTCCCCGGAGTGTGATGTTCCCCTTCCTGTGTCCATGAGTTCTCATTGTTCAATTCCCACCTATGAGTGAGAACATGCGGTGTTTGGTTTTTCGTCCTTTTGATAGTTTACTGAGAATGATGTTTTCCAGTTTTATCCATGTCCCTACAAAGGACATGAACTCATCATTTTTTATGGTTGCATAGTATTCCATGGTGTATATGTGCCACATTTTCTTAATCCAGTCTATCATTGTTGGACATTTGGGTTGGTTCCAAGTCTTTGCTATTGTGAATAGTGCCGCAATAAACATACGTGTGCGTGTGTCTTTATAGCAGCATGATTTATAGTCCTTTGGGTATATACCCAGTAATGGGATGGCTGGGTCAAATGGTATTTCTAGTTCTAGATCCCTGAGGAATCACCACACTGACTTCCACAATGGTTGAACTAGTTTACAATCCTACCAACAGTGTAAAAGTGTTCATATTTCCCCACATCCTCTCCAGCACCTGTTGTTCCCTGACTTTTTAATGATGGCCATTCTAACTGGTGTGAGATGGTATCTCACTGTGGTTTTGATTTGCATTTCTCTGATGGCCAGTGATGATGAGCATTTTTTCATGTGTTTTTTGGCTGCATAAATGTCTTCTTTTGAGAAGTGTCTGTTCATGTCCTTTGCCCACTTTTTGATGGGGTTGTTAGTTTTTTTCTTGTAAATTTGTTTGAGTTCATTGTAGATTCTGGATATTAGCCCTTTGTCAGATGAGTAGGTTGCAAAAATTTTCTCCCATTTTGTAGGTTGCCTGTTCACTCTGATGGTAGTTTCTTTTGCTGTGCAGAAGCTCTTTAGTTTAATGAGATCCCATTTGTCAATTTTGGCTTTTGTTGCCATTGCTTTTGCTGTTTCAGACATGAAGTCCTTGCCCACGCCTATGTCCTGAATGGTATTGCCTAGGTTTTCTTGTAGGATTTTAATGGTTTTAGGTCTAACATTTAAGTCTTTAATCTATCTTGAATTAATTTTTGTATAAGGTGTAAGGAAGGGATCCAGTTTCAGCTTTCTACATATGGCTAGGCAGTTTTCCCAGCACCATTTATTAAATAGGGAATCCTTTCCCCATTTCTTGTTTTTGTCAGGTTTGTCAAAGATCAGATAGTTGTAGATATGCGGCATCATTTCTGAGGACTCTGTTCTGTTCCATTGATCTATGTCTCTGTTGTGGTACCAGTACCATGCTGTTTTGGTTACTGTAGCCTTGTAGTATAGTTTGAAGTCAGGTAGCGTGATGCCTCCAGCTTTGTTCTTTTGGCTTAGGATTGACTTGGCGATGCGGGCTCTTTTTTGGTTCCATATGAACTTTCAAGTAGTTTTTTCCAATTCTGTGAAGAAAGTCATTGGTAGCTTGATGGGGATGGCATTGAATCTATAAATTACCTTGGGCAGTATGGCCATTTTCACGATATTGATTCTTCCAACCCATGAGCATGGAATGTTCTTCCATTTGTTTGTATCCTCTTTTATTTCATTGAGCAGTGGTTTGTAGTTCTCCTTGAAGAGGTCCTTCACATCCCTTGTAAGTTGGATTCCTAGGTATTTTATTCTCTTTGAAGCAATTGTGAATGGGAGTTCACTCATGATTTGGCTCTCTGTTTGTCTGTGATTGGTGCACAAGAATGCTTGTGATTTTTGTACATTGATTTTGTATCCTGAGACTTTGCTGAAGTTGCTAATCAGCTTAAGGAGATTTTGGGCTGAGATGATGGGGTTTTCTAGATATAAAATCATGTCATCTGCAAACAGGGACAATTTGACTTCCTCTTTTCCTAATTGAATACCCTTTATTTCCTTCTCCTGCCTGATTGCACTGGCCAGAACTTCCAGCACTATGTTGAATAAGAGTGGTGAGAGAGGGCATCCCTGTCTCGTGCCAGTTTTCAAAGGGAATGCTTCCAGTTTTTGCCCATTCAGTATGATATTGGCTGTGGGTTTGTCATAGGTAGCTCTTATTATTTTGAGATACGTCCCATCAATACCTAATTTATTGACAGTTTTTAGCATGAAGGGTTGTTGAATTTTGTCAATGGCCTTTTCTGCATCTATTGAGATAATCATGTGGTTTTTGTCTTTGGTTCTGTTTATATGCTGGATTACATTTATTGATTTGCGTATGTTGAACCAGCATTGCATCCCAGGGATGAAGCCCACTTGATCATGGTGTATAAGCTTTTTGATGTGCTGCTGGATTCGGTTTGCCAGTATTTTATTGAGGATTTTTGCATCAATGTTCATCAAAGATATTGGTCTGAAATTCTCTTTTTTGGTTATGTCTCTGCCAGGCTTTGGTATCAGGATGATGCTGGCTTCATAAAATGTGTTAGGGAGGATTCCCTCTTTTTCTATCGATTGGAATAGTTTCAGAAGGAATGGTACCAGTTCCTCCTTGTACCTCTGGTAGAATTCGGCTGTAAATCCATCAGGTCCTGGACTCTTTTTGGTTGGTAAGCTATTGATTATTGCCACCATTTCAGCACCTGTTATTGGTCTATTCAGAGATTTAACTTCTTCCTGGTTTAGTCTTGGGAGGGTGTATTTGTCGAGGAATTTATCCATTTCTTCTAGATTTTCTAGTTTATTTGCGTAGAGGTGTTTGTAGTATTCTCTGATGGTAGATTGTATTTCTGTGGGATCGGTGGTGATATCCCCTTTTTCATTTTTTATTGCATCTATTTGATTCTTCTCTCTTTTCTTCTTTATTAGTCTTGGTAGCAGTCTATCAATTTTGTTGATCTTTTCAAAAACCAGCTCCTGGAGTCGTTAATTTTTGAACGGTTTTTTGTGTCTCTATTTCCTTCAGTTCTGCTCCAATTTTAGTTATTTCTAGCCTTCTGCTAGCTTTTGAATGTGTTTGCTCTTGCTTTTCTAGTTCTTTTAATTGTGATGTTAGGGTGTCAATTTTGGATCTTTCCTGCTTTCTCTTGTGGGTATTTAGTGCTGTAAATTTCCCTCTACACACTGCTTTGAATGTGTCCCAGAGATTCTGGTATGTTGTGTCTTTGTTCTCATTGGTTTCAAAGAACATCTTTATTTCTGCCTTCATTTCATTATGTACCCAATAGTCATTCAGGAGCAGGTTGTTCAGTTTCCATGTAGTTGAGTGGTTTTGAGTGAGTTTCTTAATCCTGAGTTCTAGTTTGATTGCACTGTGGTCTGAGAGACAGTTTGTTATAATTTCTGTTCTTTTACATTTGCTGAGGAGAGCTTTACTTCCAACTATGTGGTCAATTTTGGAATAGATGTGGTGTGGTGCTGAAAAAAATGTATATTCATTGATTTGGGGTGGAGAGTTCTGTAGATGCCTATTAGGTCCACTTCGTGCAGAGCTGAGTTCAATTTCTGGATATCCTTGTTAACTTTCTGTCTCGTTGATCTGTCTAATGTTGACAGTGGGGTGTTAAAATCTCCCATTATTATTGTGTGGGAGTTTTGGTCCCTTTGTAGGTCACTCAAGACTTGCTTTATGAATCTGAGTGCTCCTGTGTTGGGTGCATATATATTTAGGATAGTTAGCTCTTCTTGTTGAACTGATCCCTTTACCATTATGTGATGGCCTTCTTTGTGTCTTTTGATCTTTGTTGGTTTAAAGTCTATTTTATCAGAGACTAGGATTGCAACCCCTGCCTTTTTTTGTTTTCCATTTGCTTGATAGATCTTCTTCCATCCTTTTATTTTGAGTCTATGTGTGTCTCTGCACGTGAGATGGGTTTCCTGAATACAGCACACTGATGGGTCCTGACTCCTTATCCAGTTTGCCAGTCTGTGTCTTTTAATTGGAGCATTTAGCCCATTTACATTTAAAGTTAATATTGTTATGTGTGAATCTGATCCTGTCATTATGATGTTAGTTGGTTATTTTCTCGTTAGTTGATGCAGTTTCTTCTTAGCTTCGATGGTCTTTACAATTTGGCATGTTTTTGCAGTGGCTGGTACCAGTTGTTCCTTTCCATATTTAGTGCTCCCTTCAGGAGCTCTTTTCGAGCAGGCCTGGTGGTGACAAAATCACTCAGTATTTGCTTGTCTGTAAAGTATTTTATTTCTCCTTCCCTTATGAAGCTTAGTTTGACTGGATATGAAATTCTGGGTTGAAAATTCTTTTCTTTAAGATAGTTGAATATCTTCCCCCACTCTCTTCTGGCTTGTAGAGTTTCTGCTGAGACATCAGCTGTTAGTCTGATGGGCTTCCCTTTGTGGGTAACCTGACCTTTCTCTCTGGCTGACCTTAACATTTTTTCCTTCATTTCAACTTTGGTGAATCTGACAATTATGTGTCTTGCAGTTGCTCTTCTCGAGGAGTGTCTTTGTGGCGTTCTCTGTATTTCCTGAATCTGAATGTTGGCCTGCCTTGCTAGATTGGGGAAGTTCTCCTGGATAATATCTTGCGGAGTGTTTTCCAACTTGGTTCCATTCTCCCCGTCATTTTCAGGTACACCAATCAGACGTAGGTTTGGTCTTTTCACATAGTCCCAAATTTCTTGGAGGCTTTGTTCGTTTCTTTTCATTCTTTTTTCTCTAAACTTCCCTTCTCGCTTCATTTCATTCATTTCATCTTCCATCAGCAATACCCTTTCTTGCAGTTGATCGCATCGGCTACCGAGGCTTCTGCAATCTTCGCATAGTTCTCGATACTTGGCTTTCAGCTCCATCAGCTCCTTTAAGCCCTTCTCTCCATTGGTTATTCTAGTTATCCATTCTTCTTATTTTTTTTCAAAGTTTTTAACTTCTTTGCTATCGTTTTGAATTTCCTCCCGTAGCTCGGTGTAGTTTGATCGTCTGAAGCCTTCTTCTCTCAACTTGTCGAAGTCATCGTCCATCTAGCTTTGTTCCGTTGCTGGTGAGGAACTGCGTTCCTTTGGAGGAGGAGAGGTGCCCTGCTTTTTAGAGTTTCCAGTTTTTCTGCTCTGTTTTTTCCCCATCTTTATGGTTTTATCTACTTTTGGTGTTTGATGATGGTGATGTACAGCTGGGTTTTTGGTGTGGATGTCCTTTCTGTTTGTTAGTTTTCCTTCTACCAGACAGGACCCTCAGCTGCAGGTCTGTTGGAGTTTACTAGAGGTCCATTCCAGACCCTGTTTGGCTGGGTGTCAGCAGCGGTGGCTGCAGAACAGCAGATTTTCGTGAGACCACAAATTCAGCTGTCTGATAGTTCCTCTGGGAGTTTTGTCTCAGAGGAGTACCTGGCCGAGGGAGGTGTCAGTCTGTCCCTACTGGGGGGTGCCTCCCAGTTAGGCTGCTCAGGGGTGAGGGACCCACTTTAGGAGGCAGTCTGTCTGTTCTCAGATCTCCAGCTGTGGGCTGGGAGAACCACTACTCTCTTCAAAGCTGTCAGTCAGACAGGGACATTTAAGTCTGCAGAGGTTCCTGCTGAATGTTTGTCTGTGCCCTGACAATGTCTGTGCCCTGAATGTTTGTCTGTGTCCTCCCAGAGGTGGAGCCTACAGAGGCAGTCAGGCCTCCTTAAGCTGTGGTGGGCTCCACCCAGTTCGAGCTTCCTGGCTGCTTTGTTTACCTAAGCAAGCCTGGGCAATGGCGGGCGCCCCTCCCCCAGCCTGGCTGCCGCCTTGCAGCTTGATCTCAGACTGCTGTGCTAGCAATTAGCGAGACTCCATGGGCATAGGACCCTCCGAGCCAGGTTCAGGACACAATCTCTTAGTGTGCCGTTTTCTAGGCCCGTTGGAAAAGCGCAGTATTAGGGTGGGACTGACCCGGTTTTCCAGGTGCCGTCTGTTACCCCTTTCTTTGACTAGGAAAGGGAATTCCCTGACCCCTTGTGCTTCCCGAGTAAGGCAATGCCTCGCCCTGCTTCGGCTCGCGCACAGTGGGCTTCACCAACTGTCCTGCACCCACTGTTTGGCACTCCCTAGTGCGATGAAAGCAGTACCTCAAACAGAAATGCAGAAATCACCTGTCTTCTGTGTTGCTCAGGCTGGGAGCTGTAGACTGGAGCTGTTCCTATTCAGCCATCTTGGCTCCACCTCTTTGAGTATTTTCTAGCTTCTATGTTACTCAGGAGAAATGACTAAATTCTTATAATAATGTGTTATATAATTGACTTATTTTCAGTTGTAATTTTCTTCCTTACAAATGCATTGAGAAAGTTGTATATTTTTCTTCTTTGATTTTTCTATGGGAAGGAAAATATAAACTCAGTAAGAGGGAAAAGAACCATGTTTCTTGTTTGTATATTACAAAATGTTTCATTTTTCAGTGGGAGAGTGAATGTTCTGATGAAACACAGTCCACCAATGACTTCTGCCATAAGTAGCCGAATCCACTAACAATTTATGCTTGCTTTTTGTGGTTGTTTACTGTATTGTTCAATAAATCTTACATACTTATTTTAATAGTAACCATATGAAGCATCTTAAAGCAACATGCACATGCAAAAGCTGTATATTTGAGAAATGTCATTTTATGATAGTTGGTTACGTTATTTTTACTAAATATATCACTTTATCCCAATAGCAATAGTAGATGCATGTGATATTTGATTGAAATATTATTTTTCAGTGCATTAAAGTTAAAAGTTAAGATTGCATTTAGTATACTCTCTTAAGTAGCCTTTATTTTTCCCACTCCATGTTTCTAAGCCTGAGGTGTTTCTGAGTCTGAAATGTTCATTCTATAGGTTAGCAGCAGGGACTGAGTTTTTGATAGTAGTTTTGACCCCCTCCCAAAAGTCCTCTTAAAGTTAGAAGAGTGTCACTGTGATCCACAAATGCAGTAGGAGTAGCAGAAAAAAAAAAAAATGGTAGCATGATTTAACCAGGGACAAGTAATTGTTTTCTAATTTGCCAGCTCAGTTTGAGTTACATGTTTGAATGCAAATAACCCCCTTGGGGCATATCCAAAAAGAAATTAATTTAGGAACTCACTCAGAGATATTATTGCAAACGGTCTAGTTTTATAATTTGGTGCATGGAGTCCAAGGGTGGCCGATCAGGTAAGTAAGAGTCCTTGGGTGGCTGACAGGGTGGGTAAAAACCTAACTTTTACTTGAGTTACAGTGATTAAATGTAAAATTTCTGTCTCATATTTCTCTCCCATTCTTTTACCATTTCCCCTTCTCTCTCTCTCTCTCTCTCTCTCTCTCAGCTACTATTATGTTTGGTAGGCCACCTAGAGGAAAATCATGCTCGCTTCTCCCCCTTTCCCTATGTCAAGCTGTAGTTTAGCTGGTAACATAAAACAATCAAAGAATGTTTAATTAATGTCAGGGATACCCATGTTATGCTGAAATTTATAAATTATTTAAAGTAATTTACTTAATTACTAAATGACACAGTTAATAGAAGATTTGAGAAGATTCAGAAACAGCATAGAGTAGTATGTTAGGGTTTGCCTAGAAGCAAAACGAATCTGGAGTCTTGGGTACCATTAATTTTTTAGGGAGAGGATTCCAAGAAATGGTATTGAGTGTTGGGGGGTGGAGGGTCAGGGAAGTGAGGCAGATAAACAGTTTGCCATTTTGGGTAGCTGGGGCTCAGTCATGTTGGGAACACTCTAGAAACTGTGTGTACATACTTCGGAATCATGTAACCAGTGGGTGTGGATGCTAGGGCATTTTTCCCCCAGCTACTATCCTCCAGTGTTTGATGGTTTCCCCTGGAGTTGCTGTCCAGCACACTCCCATAGTTTTTGGAAAAGCCACATGCAAAGAAGAGGTGCAGGCGTTTGGAAAGGAAAGCTGTCAGCAGCATGGAACTATTTATACTTCCAATAAACAACAGACAACCCAGACCAGCTCAGGTTGGTCAAGGGATGTGGGATGGGACATCTATAGCCTCTGTAAATTTGAGTGTCAGAGGACAAGAAAGGCTAAATGCAATCATGCTAGCATTGAAGCTTGAATCAAACTGCTCAGCTTTCAATACTTGCCCTGTCCTATTAAGACACTAGTTATGTGACTTCTGTGTTTCAGATTTTTTTCATCTATAAATTATGGATAATGAGCTTATAATAGTAATTCCTACCTTTAAAATCGTCGAGAGAATTAAATGTGTGAATACAGTAGAGGGCCTGGCACATGGCAAACACTTGATAAGTACTGCATATTGTAGGGGTCTGCCAGGGCAGCAGCATAGTGTGATGGTAGTTAACTTGTCTTGAGTAACAGAGTTCACTTAATGAAGTCTACGTTTTCACTCTTTTTGGAAGCTATGTGCCACGTTGACTTGCATTGGGTGCCCACTACTAAATCGCCTTTTAAAGAAAACCTTGGCAGTTCCTAAACCTTATTTCTCCTGTGCCTTCATTGTAAAGTACATTTTTTATTCACTCTGTTTAAAGTAAAATCATCTTTGTTTAAACCAACATGATTGTTGTCTCCGCTAGCTAGCTAGTTTTTCACGAATCTGACCAACATGACATCATCCAAGTCCTTGTTTGGGTTCAGCAATAGACACCATCCTGACTACCTGAGATTGAAACTGAAAGCTCTGGTTGTATTATTTGACTGCCTTCAAATTCACACATTTGTGTCATTATGCAAACTACATTTCTCTGTCTTATTTACAAAGATATTTTGAATGACCTTGTTAGTACCTTCGGTGAAATCCAGGAATGCTTTGTCCATAGTATATCCCTCATATACCTGTTTAAAACCAAGCAAAATAGAAAATGAGATTGGCTTGGCATTATTTGCTTTAAGGAAACCATATTGGTGACTAATTCTTATTATTTCCTTTTCTAAACTTCAAAAGAGTACTTTACACTCTTTCATTCAATGAGTATGTATTGAGCTCAAACTCTGCGAAGCATCATTTCGAATCCCAGGATTTTTCCAAAAATTAACATCAAATTTACAAAATCCTGTTTCCACATCTTCAAAACGAGGCACTATGAGGCATATTACAGGATTGTTACTATGATTCAGTAAGAAATATGTGAAAGCACGTAACAGTGTCAGAGCAGAGAGGTGCTCACTACTAAGTCAGTTGCCTTTCCCATGTTCAGAGAGGGTGAACCCAAATAATTGATCTGTAAATAAGTCTATCAAATTATCTATCAATCCATCAATGATTGTTTCATTCATCCATCCATCCTAAAATTCATCCACCCTTTATTACTCACATCCTCTTTTATTGTGGTGGTATAGCAGGGGGGTGGGATGAGGTGGTAAGAGCATGGATTCTGGGGCTCGTACTGTCTCAGTTCTAATCCTGGCTCTTGCTAACTCTGTCATGTTGGTAAACCACTTAAATGCCTCTGTGCTTCAGGCCCCTCATATATAAAATGGGGATGATAGTAGTACTTATAGGGATTAAATGTCTATGTCAATGTATATGTCTGTGTCTATGTCTATGTAAAGTACTTAAAACAGTGCCTGACACACAGTATATGCCATAAAAATATCAGCCGTCAAATGTCAGGCTCTGTCCTGGTGCAAGGCAATATGGAACAGGGAACAAGTGAGGCTGTTTCCTGCCCCACAGTGCTTACAGTTAGTGGAGGACCACATATTCTCTATTAAGCCATGATACTGCTTTTATCATCTGCCAATTTTTTTAAAGGATTTGGAAACTGCTGAGGGAAAAAAAAATATGATGATGAGGGAAAAAATTTCTTTACAAATTGTTTTTGGAGTTCTCTTAATGTATATGCATAGTTAGATGTAATCATATGCACATACAATTGTGAGTTCTTTTTTTGCATTTGCTTAACGTTCTTTGTGTATATGGTATCAAGTATTTTGTGTACATTGGCTACATTTTTTACTTCAATTGGCTCATATACTACCCTGTTGTATAAATATTTCATAGTATACTAAGGGATTTTGATTTTCTTTTTTTGGCATTTAGGGCATTTAAAATTTTTATTGTTATTAGAATTTTATTGTCATGAGAATATTATTATATTGAATATTACTGTACAAATGGAATGATTCAATCAAACTGAATTAAGAGATTTATAGTTCTCATTTTTTTTTTTTTTTTTTTTTTGAGACAGTCTCGCTTTGTTGGCAAGGCTGGAATGCAATGGCACAATCTTTTTTTTTTTTTTTATTACACTTTAGGGTTTTAGGGTACATGTGCACAATGTGCAGGTTTGTTACATATGTATCCATGTGCCATGTTGATTTCCTGCACCCATTAACTCGTCATTTAGCATTAGGTGTATCTCCTAATGCTGTCCCTCCCCCCTCCCCCCACCCCACAACAGTCCCCGGAGTGTGATGTTCCCCTTCCTGTGTCCATGAGCTCTCATTGTTCAATTCCCACCTATGAGTGAGAACATGCGGTGTTTGGTTTTTTGTCCTTGCGATAGTTTACTGAGAATGATGTTTTCCAGTTTCATCCATGTCCCTACAAAGGACACGAACTCATCATTTTTTATGGCTGCATAGTATTCCATGGTGTATATGTGCCACATTTTCTTAATCCAGTCTATCGTTGTTGGACATTTGGGTTGGTTCCAACTCTTTGCTATTGTGAATAGTGTGCAATGGCACAATCTTGCCTCACTGCAACCTCTGCCTCTCAGGTTCAAGTGATTCTCTTGCCTCGGCCTCCTCAGTAGTCCCTGTACTTGGAGTCCTCCTGGGACTACAAGCACGTGATACCATGCCCGGATAATTTTTGTATTTTTAGTAGAGATGGGGTTTCGCCATGTTGGCCAGGCTGGTCTCAAACTCCTGGCCTCATGTGATCCGCCCGCCTCGGCCTCCCAAAGTGCGAGATTACAGGTGTGAGCCACTGCGCCCAGTGAAATGTCGGTTTTTAATATCACAAACAACATTTAAACTAGGTTTTGCAAATGAGAGCAATCATCTTAGCTTTAATGTGTTTATTCTTCATAATATAGAGAAACAGTGTTTGAGATAAATTACTTCCACGTTTCTCATAATAATGCTATATGTATAGGAAAGATAACATCCTCAAGGCCAATTTTATTGGATTTTGTTATATTGTATTATATATTAATATTTATAAAATATTTGAATTATTTGAGTGATAGTTCTGTAAATAGAGATATCATTTTTAGGAGTAATTTAAAGGAAATGAGTAAGGGAAACAAGACTAGTCTGGGTGGGGTTAGGGAGGATGGACAGAAAGCAGCAAGACTGGGGAGCTGGAGTCTTATTTAGAGATTTCCAAAAGTGACTTCCTTCTGAACGTAGTAGTATTTCCTGGAATAGCACTTCCTGTGCTGTATACATGCAAAAGTGGGTTGGATTACCTCTATTCGGGGTTCCTTGGGTGGAATGACATTGTTGGCAAAATTTATTCTACCTTTGGAATCTTTTGGAATAAAAAATAACATTTTCTATCCTATGCCTCTTTTCTGTATACCATTTTCATGTTGGTGTATTATGTACAGTAAGAAAATAATGTTCCCATTCCTAAGACTAATTTATGCATGGAAGGCAGCAAATAAGAAAATGGGTAAATGTAAAATAGTAAATTTTTATGGTTCATTTGAAAATTTCTTTATTTTGATAAGTTTAAATTAAATTCAGTGGGGACATATTAAAAATAGGGTTTCAAAACAGAAAAATCAAAGAGAAGTTGTAGGCTTGTATATTCTGGTGTGTTGCTTTCCATTATCACATACTTGAATTTAGATTATGTTTGATATGTTGCTTAGAGACTGCATGTGCAGTTGAAGTGACTTTAGCTTGATTATTAATCTTTCAGGTATGTCAATAGAGAACAAATAGAATTTAGGGCAAGAAGTCTGACAACAGCATCCCCGGCAAATTATTGTTTGGGCTTTTCTTTTCCCCACCTTTAGGAGAGAGGTTCTTGCTGTGTTGCCCAGGCTGGAGGGCAGAGGTGCAATCATAGCTCACTGCAGCCTCAAACTCTTGGGCTCAAGGGATCCTCCTGCCTAAGCCTCCTGAGTCATTGGGACTATAGGCATTACAGGCATACACCACCATGCCTGGCTAATTTTTAAAAAATTTTTTCTAGAGATGGGGCCTTGCCTTGTTGCCTAGCTTTATCTTGAACTCCTGGCTTCAAGTGATCCTGCCTCCTCAGCCTCCCAAAGCACTGGAATTATGGGCATGAGCCACCATGTTTGGCCTAATTTCTATCTAGTACTTACTACCTATGCCAGGCACAAAAATAAGACTTTAATTTACATCACATATATTTTATTTAACCTTCACGAAACTTGTGCGAAGTAGGAATCATCATTTTGTGCTTTTATTGATGATGAAACTAAGTCTTAAAGACTTAAGATACTGTAAGGTCATGATGGAGACAAATCCTGGCTCACCTATTTAAAGATGTATTGCTGGGTTTTTTAAAGGTATATTTAACAAATAAATATTGTATATATTTAAGGGGTGCAGTGTGATGATTTGATATACGTATGCATTTTGAAGTAATCACCACAATCAAGCTAATTTACGCATTTTTCACTGCAGCTGGTTAGCACTGTTTTTGTGTGTGTAGTAACTGAAGATCTAAGCTTTTGGCAAATTTCAAGTACAGAATAAAGTATTGTTAACGGCAGTCACATTGTTGTTTACTATATCTCCAGAACGTATTTGTCCTCATAAAAGAAACTTTGTACCCCTTGAGCAACATATCCCTCTCCCATAATCAAATCTAATATTAATCTAATCCATGTTAATATACCATATAATGTCAAATCAAATCTATTTGATATATATATGGAATTCCACATATATATGAGGTCATATAGTATTTGTCTTTCTGTGTCTAACTTATTTAACTTTATATATTGTCCTCTGGGTTCATCTATGTTTCAGCAAATGTCAGAATTTCTTTATTTTTTATGACTGAATGATAGTCCACTGTGTGTGTGTATGTGTACATACACACACACACACACACATACATGTGTATGTCCACCTTATTTTCTTTATCCATTTGTCCACTGATGGACAATTGCTTAGGTTGTTTTCATATCTTGGATTTTGTTAAGCATGCTGAAATGAACATGGGACCGAAGATATCTCTTTGAGATACTGGTTCATATCTTTTGGGTATATAGTCATGTACCACATAACAATGTTTCAATCAATGACAGTCTGAATGTAGCATAGCAGTCCCATAAGATTATAATAATGAATTTTTATTGTTCCTTTTCTTTGTTTAGATATGTTTAGACACACAATATTCATACAATAACATGCTGTACAGGTTTGTAGCCTAGCAGCAATAGACTACAGCTTATAGCCTCGGTGTGTGGTAGGCTGTTCCATCTAGGTTTGTGTACGTACACTCCATGTATGTGTTCTTATATGATGAATTACTTAGCAATGCATTTCTGTATTAAGTGATGTGTGACTGTATACCTAGAATTGAGATGGCTGAATTACAAAGTAGTTCTATTTCTAATTTTTGAGGAGCTTCCCTGTTTGTCAAAATGGCTGTATCAATTTACATTCCCACCAACAGTGAGAAGAATTCCCTTTTCTCCATGTCCCTGCCACACTTGTTATTTTTTTCTGATAGCAGTCATTATAACAGATTTGAGATGAGATCTCCCTGTGACTATGATTAATATTTCCCTGACATAGCGAAGTTGAGCACGTTTTTATATATCTGTTGGTCATTTGTACGTCTTCTTTTATGAAATGCTTATTCAAGTCCTTTGCTTGTTTTTATATTGGGTTATTTATTTGTATTTGCTATGGAGATGTATTAGTTCCTTATATATTTTGGAAGATTATCCCTTCAATATATGGTTTGTAAATATTCTCTCTCATTCTGTACGTCATCTCTTCACTCAATTGATTATTTTCTTTGCTGTACAGAGAATTTTTAGTTTGATATAATCTCATTTGTCTATTTTTGCTTTTGTTGCCAGTGCTTTTATAGCCATAATCTAAAAAATCGTTTCCCAGGCCAATATTAAGAAACTTACCCCCCATTTTTTTTCTATTAGTTATATGGTTTTATGTCTTATGTTTTAGTCTTCAATCCATTGTGAGTTGATTTTTGTATATGGTGTTAGATACAGGTCAAATTTCTTTCTTCTGCCTGTGGATATATAGTTTTCTCACCACCATTTTTTGAAGAGATTATCTCTTCCCTATTCTATGTTCATGGCATCCCTGTGATGATCACTTCACTGTAGATGCACGGCTTTATTTCTAGACTCTCTATTCTGTTCCATTGATTTATGTGTCTATTTTTATGCCATTACCACATTGTTTTGATTTTTGTAGTTTTGTGATCTATTTTGAAATTGGGAAGTGAGATGCCTCCAGTTTTGCTTTTCCTGCTCAAGATTGCTTTGGCTATAGTCTTTCGAAGTTCCATAAAAATACTTGGATTTCTTTTTCTATTTCTGTAAAGAATGCCATTGACATTTTGATAGGGTTTATATTAAATCTGTAGATTACTTTGGATAAAATACTCATTTTATTGATATTAGTTCTTCTAATCCATGAACATAGGGTGTATTTCTGTGCCTTCTTTAATATTCTACATTAATGTTTTATAATTTTTAGTGTACATGTCTTTTAATTTTCTGGTTGATTTTTTTCCCAATTGTTTAATTTTATTTTTTGTTACTACTGTTCATATAACTCAGTAATCTATTGGAGCATAAGCTTCAGACCACAAAAGTGCCCAGAGAGATAGTGATCTATAGATTGGTGGTGTGTTTAATTTATACACACATACATACACCCAGAGACACACACTCAAGAATGGCTAAATAAGAGTCAAAGAGTAAGAACAGAATATGCAATGATAGATATAATATGACCATTAAACATGGGGGCAGCATAATCAACATTTTTAAAAAAATCAAGTCTGGTGCGGTGGCCCATGTCTGTAATCCCAGCACTTTGGGAGGCTGAGGTGGGAAGATTGCTTGAAGCCAGGAAGGAGTTTGAGACCAGCCTAGGCAACATGACAAAACTCTGTCTTTACAAAAAATATAAAAATTAACTAGGCATGATGGCGTGCACCTGTAGTCCCACCTGTTCGAGAGGCTGAGCCCAGAGGATCACTTGATCCCAGGTGTTTCAGGCTGCAGTGAGCTATGATTGCACAATTGCACTGCCGTCTAGGTGACAGAGTGAGACCCTGCCTCAAGAAAAGATATATATATATATATATATATATATACACACATATATATATATATTATTTTCTATATGTGGTAGGATTAAGATATTTATTATGAGATTATTATGTATATGATGTAGAATAAAGCAAATGAGAAATTGTGAGATATTCTAATTTTATCATCACCTATGTCCTTGAGAGCCAGAAGTATTCTAGAAGTTCTGCACATTAAAAACCACCATCAATAAAAACTTAAGGCAAATACAAAGCTGGTCTAACATACTTAATATGAAAATCATCTACACATTTATAAGAAAATAATAACCCAATAGAAAATCGTCAAAAAGATATAACCAGGGATTTTGTAAAATAAGATGTGTAAATAACTGTAAGCATTAGTAATCAGCAAGATGCCCCCCTTTTCTCTATCACATTTGGAAAATAATCAAATCAATGATAAAAATGATAATACTGAGTTTTGGTGAGAGAAACTGCTTATGTAATGCATTTGACACTTACTCTTCTCATTGAGACCTTCTTAAGTTACCCTGTTAAAAAGTGCAACTCTTCACAAAGGGCTTTATTTTTCTACTTAACTTTTCTCCATAGCAATTCCACAAATAATACAGATTTTATTCATTTATCTCTCCTTTTGGCAATCTTGGAGATGAGGACTTTTGTCTATTTTGTTCACTACTGTAACCCTACACAATGCCTTGTATTTACTAGGAATTCAATAAAACTTGTTCCATGAATAAATATAAAAATGTTTTAAAATTATACACATTTAAAATATTTCCCTTTCCAAGAATGGATCATAGTGAAATAAGATCATGTATAGAGCTTTATCTGCAATGATGTTTATTGAAGAAGTACTCAGAAATTTTAGGAAAATAAAATATAAAGATCACAGGTTAGCTCAAGTAACTTATGATAGACCCTTATAGTGAATATTTTTCAGCCATAGTAGGTAACTATTTCTGGACCAGAACATATGACTGGTAAGTTTAAAATGGTTACAAAGCATTATGATCATTTTTTAATTTTATAAATATACATTTGTTACAGAATCATGGTATGGAGAAAAGAATAAAAAGTAAACATTCACATTTATACAAAAATGCTAAAATTATGCCTGAACCAAAATTATTTCTATGTGGTAAGGTTATAGTTGATTTTATTTCTTCTTCTGTCTCTGTTGATATTTAAATATTTTTTCTTTAATAATTTGATACTACTTTACCAGTAGTTCTTCACAAAGAGATCCTAATTAAAAAGACTTATTTTTTAGTATAAGCAGCCTCTGGTGTGAGGCGTGACCGGACATCGGTAATGTGGGTAACTTTCCTGTATTATGTTTCCATCGACATAGCTTAGGTTGTGTGGACGGTCATAGCAATTCTGGTCAGGCCAAACCATTGTAATATGTGATCCACATTTTATTCAAAATCTTTACAAAAAACAGTTTCCGTCTGAACTGTGAATGATTAGTATGGACAAGAATTGTTAATGTGTTCATAATAACTGTGAATCTTAATACATTAACCTACATAACTGTTTTTAAGAGCAAGTTATATGGAATGTACTGAGCCATCTTGAGATTGAAAGCAGTGCCTAGATTCCTTGTTGGACTCTTACTCCATGTTTTGTGTGGCCTGCAAATTGACATGCAGACAATGGAGAGCTCATAAATGCTAGGGGGAGAAAAGATAACTTTAACCATAATTTATCAGTAATATGTAGAGATAATTCCTAAGAGGAAATAAGATCTGAGGAAATTACAGGAAATATTAAATCTGTGATTCTGTTTACGGTAGAAATGCCGACCAACAAATTCCAGCTGTTTCTCTGTGGGTTACAAAAGTGTCACAGGCCTGTTTATAGTTACTGGATTGTAGACTCGAGGCTGGATCTTACAGAGCCTTGTTGGTTTGATTTGGATTTACTCAGATTTGTCCAAAGAGACATTTCCTATAGGTAATGCATGTCTGGAATGCACCCCTGTACCAAGTTTTTGTTCCTAAAAACTTCTTCTCTAGTGTCTTCCCCTTCCCTGCTAACAGTTGGCCTCCCCACAAATGTTAGTGTAGTTTTATTTAACACTTATATAGCACTTACTTGTACCGTGCACTGTTCTGAATACTTTCAAAGTGTTAATTCATTTAACTTATCATAATAAGCTTATGAGACAGGCACTATTTTTTAAAGCAACACAAAAGCAAAAACCTTGAAGGACAAGAGTAATAGTTTGTGGAATTAAAATAGCTTCTATATGAAAAAAGGTAATTAAAAGAGAAGCTATAGTCCAGGAGAAGAAATTTGAAATTTGTGTAACTGATAAAGGATTTATTTCTAGACTAGTACAAAATTCCCGTAACTCCATAAGAAGACAAACAGTTTCACTGAAAAAAAAAAAGACAACCCTGAACATCTGATGACCCTTAGTCCCATGAAAAGATGCTTAATTTCTCCAACTGTGGGAACTATAAATAACCATGAGATATACCATTCTCCTTCTATCGGACAATAGCAAAAGCTGGTGAGAATATGGAGCATGGTGGAAGTAGTGAATGGCATCAATTACTTTGAAGTGCAATTGGGCAAAATCTAATACAGCTGAAGATGTGTCTGGTTTCTGACTGAGAGGCTCTGCTTCTTTCTCTGTCTACCCTTAGGAAAACACTGATAAGTAAATGATACTTACTGTTACTATGCACTGTGCTAAGCAATTTACAACTGTTATAATTTCCTTAGAACAAATGAGAAAATTGGAGCTCAGAAAAGTTAAGCAACTTGCCCACGGTCACAAAACTAGATTAGGTTAAGATTAAATGTCAGACTTATCTTCTCAATGAATTTTATTTATTGATTTATTGATTATCTTGTATATAAGGCAGCAGTGTGTAGTGAGATGGGCTATGGGCCTGGAATGTAAAGACTTGAATGTGAATATCTTAGTCCTTCAGTTTTTCGTATTCCAAATAGGAAGCATTTGTCTTTTCTCATAGCATTCTTGAAGGAATCAGTTCATAAATTGTTGCCAATATTATGAGACATTTTGGAACCATTGGGTTGATCGGTGGTTAGTTGGAAAGAAGTCAGGAATGGGTAGAGCCCAGGCAACACTCCCAGTGCTCCCAAGTGGCCTTGGGGGCAGACAGTAGCTCAATTGCCAGTGGCCTAAGGGTGGTCCTATATCTTAGAGTTTGTTTGCATTTTTCTAAGTATCTAGTGAGTCTACCCTACTGAATGAACCTAGAGAAATACCAATTCAAGATCTCCCCCAGCTAAGAGATTTGAGCCTTCAGATCCAGACATTGCCCTATCTACCTCTCTAAGCCTCAGTTTCCTAAATCATGAAGATCATAAAACTCATGTCATAGGAGGACTAGAAATAGTATTTCTTGTGGTGCCTGGTACATAAAAGGCTTCAGTTAATGTAGCACTAAGATACTGTATTTTAAAAACCTACTGCCTTTTTAAGCCCTCTGTGGGACTGGTCTTTAGCAGCACATCACTCACAGAGCTTTGTGTGGTCTACTTTCATGAACTTCACCACCAGAAGTCAAGCAGTAGAAAGTGGTGAGTAACACATGAGCATTGGACCCAAGATAGAATTTCTGCTTGGTGCATAATGTTTATGTGAATTTAAAAGGTTACTTAAATTTTCTAAACTTTGATTTGCTTATCTTTAAATTGAACATAATGATGGTATTAATACTTACCCCATAGGATGTTGGAAGAATTAAATGAAATAATATGTACTAGTAAAATGTGCTGAGCACAGAGCCTTGCACTTACTAAATGCTTAATAAATGGTTCATTTTTAAAAAGTTAATCTTAATTAGTTAGGATTTTTATGAAGATCCTATTGATAATTGGGCTTGTGACTCTAACCCACATCTATTCAAAGTTCATGTGTATTGTAGCACACTTCCTGTGTTTGAAGACTTCCAGTAACCTGACTGCCCGTGAGTTTCCTATTATTAGTAATATTTTTAATATACATTAGCCAATGACTTTGAAGGAATGTAGAAAACAATGGAATTTTATATATTTTTTCTTTTTTTTTTTTTTCTGAGACACGGTCTTGCTCTTTCACCCAGTCTGGAATGTAATGGCATGATCATGGCTCATTGCAGCCTCAACCTCCCAAGCTCAAGTGATGCTCTCACCTCAGCCTCCCAAGTGGCTGGACCTACAGTCAGTCACCACCATGCCTAGCTAATTTTTGTATTTTTTGTAGAGAATGGATTTTGCCAGGCTAGCCTCAAACTCCTAAGCTCAGGGGATCCTCCTGCCTTGACATCCCAAGGTGCCAGAATTACAGGCATGAGCCACTGTGCCTGGTGTCTTTCTTTTGGTTTTCAGTTGTGTGCAATATATTTTTCCATTCCTTCACTTTCAGTCTATGGATATCCTTAAAGATGAAGGGAGTCTCTTGTAGTCAGCATACTACAAGAGAAAGAAAAGAAAATCAACTAGTTTTTCTTTCTTTTTACTTTTATTTATTTATTTATTTTTAATTCATTCAACTACTCTGCTGTTTTTTGAAAGAATTTAATCCAACAAATTCAATGTACTTATAGATAGGTAGGGAGGTAATACTGCCATTTCATTCATTGTTTTGTAGATACTTTTCTTTCTTGCTGTCTTCTTTTGTGGTTAATTGAATTTTTTTCTAGGTAGTATGTTTTAATTTCTTGTTTTTTTACTTTTTGTGTATTTTTTCTTTCTGAATACCATGAAGTTTACAAGAACTTACGATTTTTGTAATAATTATAGCACATAATAGTTATAGCACATCATTGTAGTTAATAACAATTTTTGATTGCGACAACAAAAAACTCTACATTTTCACTTCACTCCCTCTTCTCTACATGTTGAATTTTTGATGTCACAACATTCATCACATTACATTGCATATTCTTTAATGAATTATTATAGTTGTTATTGTTTTTAATAGTTTTATCTTTTAACCTTCATTCTAAAGATATAAGTAATTTACACACCATCATTACCATATGAGTATATTCTGAATTTGATTGTGTACTTACTTTTATCAGTTAGTTTATACTTCAGATTTTTCAGATTATTCACTCATGTCCTTTTCTTTCAGCTCGAAGAATGATTTTTAGCATTTCTGGTAAGGCAGAATGGATTTCCTTAGCTTTTATGTGTCTAGAAAAGTCTTTATTTCTCCATTATTTCTGAAGGATAACATGCTGGGTACAGTATTCCTGGTTGACGGTTATTTTCCTTCAATGTGTTAAATATATCATCTCACTCTCTCCTGACCTGTAAATGTTTCTGTTGAGAAATCTTCTGCCAGGTGTATTGAAAATTGCTTATATGTTAATTGCTTCTTTTCTCTTGTTGCTTTCAGTATACTCTCTATGGTTTTGATATTTGACAGTTTGATTATAATATATATTTGGTTAGCCTGATTTTGATGAAATCTGTTTGGAGATCTTTGATTTTTCTGTGAACAAATATTTATATCTTTCTCCAGGCTTGGGAGGTTTCCTGCTGTCATTTCTTTAAATGTGGTTGTACCCCTTTACCTTTCGCCACTCTCTTGAACGCCAATAACTGCTCTTTTAATGTGGTCTCATACACCATTAAGCATTCTTCATTTTTTTTTCTTTTTCTCCACTGCCTGTATATTTTCAAATAATCTGACTTTGAATTCAAAGATGTTTCTTCTACTTGGTGAATTCTGCTTTTAATGTTCTCTATTGCAGTTTTTTTTTTTTGTGTGTGTGGGGGGGTTCACTTCATTTTCAGCTCCAGGATTTGGGGTTTTTAAAAATTATTTTAATTTCTCTGTTACATTTCTCTGATATTTCTCTGTATTTTCTTTAAGTTGACTGAGCTTCCTTAAAACTGCTATTTTGGGCCAGGCATGGGACTCACGCCTGTAATCCCAGCACTTTGGGAGGCTGAGGCAGGAAGATCACCTGAGGTCAAGAGATAGAGACCATCCTGGCCAATATGGTGAAATCCCATCTCTACTAAAAATACAAAAATTAGCTGGGTGTGGTGGTGTATGCCTGTAGTCCCAGCTAATCAGGAGGCTGAGGCAGGAGAATCATTTGAACCCAGGAGGTCGAGGTTACAGTGAGCCAAGATCACACCACTGCACTCCAGCTTGGTGACAGAGCAAGACTCCGTCTCAAAAACAAACAAACAAACAAACAAAAAAACAAACAGCAAAACAAAACAAAACACACACACACAAACTGCTATTTTGAATACTTTGTTATGCACTTCACTGATCTCTATCTCTTCAAGGTCAGTCCCCAGCACATTATTTTGTCTGTTTGGTGATGTCATATTTCCTTGATTGTTCCTGATCCTTGTGGTTGTGTTTATTTGTTACAGTCCTCACCATCTGGTTATGCCTAGTAATGTTCCTCAATAGTAAGCCTGTCCAGAAATCTTGAGCAGACCCTCTGTAGTGGTCCCAAAGCCTATGATCACTATAGCTATTGCAGCCCTAGAAGGAGCTCTAAGCCCAGGACAACCATGGCAGTGCCACCCAGGCTTGAGTTCCTTGACTTATACAGCTGGTACAGAAGCTGTCTGGAATCAATATGAGGAAGACTCAGTAAGAGCACCAGCTTTGTGTGGAGGCTGGTCATGGGTTCAAGCCTGGAAGACCTGTGGTCTGTGTTTCCTGCAGCATAATGTTGTTGGCTAGTTTCTGTTGTGTGGTACCTTCATTGGCCAGAATGCAGAGCAACCACTGAGGTTTGTATATTTGTTGCTATGAGCCCCAACCCTGTGCTTTGTTTCAAACAGAGCCTAGGTAGTACTCTGCTGGTACTCCCAAAATTTCTCATGAGTTCTCGGAATGGTGGGGAACCTGAATGCTTTGAGCTCCACTTTTCCCACTGCAGAAATTGTGAATGTAGGGCAATTCACAGTGTGTGATACTGTTTTGGCTTGGGAGAGAAGTGACATGGTCAGAGAATTGTTCTTCTTACTATTTCATTATAGTTTTTCTCAGTTTTTTGGTGCAATGGGATGTCTCAGCCTCCCAAGTCCTTGAATATTCAGACTGGTACTTTTGCCTGATGATAGTTACTAGTTGGATTTCTTTGTGGAGGAATTAAGCTATAGAATGCGTATTCTTTCATCTTGCTGCTGTCACTCTAAAAGAATGGATTTTTAAGGTCATTTGAATTCCTGAGATCTTATGACTCTGGAAAGTATAGGAAGTCCCTAAATTGCAACACGATGTTTTAAGCATTTGTATGTTAGTCAGTTTTTGAAATGTGAATTTTTTTTTTTCCGTAAGACATACTGCAAGATTTTCTGCAAGACATACAGAATTTAGGGACTAGTCTCAAAGAAAAATTAAGAGGAGATGCTGTGCTATTCCATTTTAATCTAAGGGTCTCAAATTGTCTTCCTTCTCTCAATGTCTGGGTCTGATTAAACATAGTCTTTCCAAGGTTTTAGGAGACAATTATGTACCACATTAATTCAAACTAATGTCACTGAGAGTCTCTTATTCTTTCCAAATCATCATATATTCACTCATTCAGCAAA
Source organism: Hylobates moloch (assembly GCF_009828535.3). Taxonomy (NCBI): domain Eukaryota; kingdom Metazoa; phylum Chordata; class Mammalia; order Primates; family Hylobatidae; genus Hylobates; species Hylobates moloch. Next base: position 128,729,342 of record NW_026652276.1, on the reverse strand, counting down.
TATTGAGTGCCAGTTATCTTCTAACTACTGTGTAAATAGCAGTCAAGAAACAGTCTGTTTTTAGTGTGAGAGAAGATAGTGGTACTGGGGAAGGAGAAAGTCAAACAGAGTTGAGATACACCTAACATCGGTGACTTTTTGGAAGGAGGAATATTGGAGGCAATATGTTTTTAACCAGATATTGCTATAGTCTGGGTGTGCGGAATCAAGGGCCAGGACTGTGATAGTTACAGTGCAAATGGAGGAGTAGTTGATTCTATAAGGCAATTGTATCTAAGTTATAAGAAACGATGAAAAGGAAGGAGTTCCAGTTTTAGCCAAGGGTGTGAGTTCTGGCAAGTGAGGAATCCTAGGTTTATGAAGGAAATGGAAATCATAAAATCTTCCATGGTCATGATATCATGGGGTTGCTAATGCATCTGAGTGGAATTATCCTGTGGTACATAGAAAAAGGGACCTAGGGAAAGAAAGGTCTGGGCTGGTAATATGGATTTGGGTGTCATCTGCATAGAGATGACAAGATGACTTAGATGAGTAAAAGAGAACAAAGAATATTGGGAGTGTCAAAAAAGAGTACAAATGTCCAAAGTGGTATTTAGAGAACCAAGGGAGGGCCGGGTGTGGTGGCTCATGCCTGTAATCCCAGCACTTTGGGAGGCCAAGGCAGGAGGATCACCTGAGGTCAGGAGCTTGAGACCCGCCTGGCAAACATGGTGAAACCCGTCTCTACTAAAAATACGAAAATTAGCCAGGCGTGGTGGCGGGCACCTGTAATCCCAGCTATTTGGGAGGCTGAGGCTGGAGAATCACTTGAACCTGGGAGGTCGAGGTTGCAGTGAGCCGAGATTGCACCACTGAACTCCAGCCTGGGCGATAGAGCGAAACTCTGTCTCAAAATAATAATAATAATAATCATCATCATCATCTAGGAAACCAAGGGAGAATAATGTCACAACTCCAGGTAGAATAGTTAGCATCATCAAATACTACATAGTGATGTAGTATGACAACCATGAAAAGAATATTGGATTTGACAAATGATCATTGGAGACCTTTAGAGACTGGGTAAGAAAAGACATTCATGACCAAATCAGATTTCAGAGGTTCGGGAGTGATGGTGGATTGAAAACAGATAAATAAGAGTAATTAAAAGGGTTGGGAATGTCTAGAAAACAATTTTTTTTTTTCAAATGGGAACTTGTTTGTTATTGATAATAATATGGAAGATACTACTAATCGCAGATTTTGGATGCCTCAGAGGCAAAGTGTATGTTGCCTCCTGTCAAGTTTCTCATCTACATCAGCTGTACATCTCCAGTCTCATCTACATCAGCCCATTGTCTGCATCAGTGCTGAGTAGGTCAGTCTGCTGCCTAAAGACCTCTCTGAGTTCCTTGTTGCAAGAAGAAATCCAATATTCTTAGCATAGCAGTCAAGTTGCTTTGCATTCTGATTCTAAACTCTCTGTCACATTTCATCTTCTGCCACTTGGGGCACAGGAGATTTCAGATTCCTTCCAAGTTAGATCTTTGTACATATTGCTCTCTCTACCTGGAAGAGCTTTTCTCTCATCTTTCACTTGTCTAATTCTAACTTGTCTTTCAACACTCGGCTCAAATATCGCGTTGTTTTTGAACCCTTTCCTGCCTCGGTGGGTCCAGTGCAAGTCTCCCTCTTTGTTGCTTCAACCACAAGTTGTTTCTTCGTATCTTTGTTTCAGCATCCTGCCTTGTAATTCATCTATTTTCATAGCTGTGTTCTCCATTAGACTATATGAACTCTTAACACAGGGACGGTCTTTTTTATTGCAATCTCCATAGCAGATGCAAAACAAACTCTTGCTAAAAGCATCGGGAATGAATATGTATCAATGTAATAATATATACTGAGGTATATAAGGTAGAAGTGAAGAAGCATATTATTAGTGCAAAAAATGAACAGTTTCACCTCTGCTCCTTCATTTTTTAGCTGTGACCATATATAATGAATAAAATATGTGAAGCTATGCATTCTGAATGTATTCTGCTATAGTCATTATGTGTTAGAACGTGGTTTTGGAGTTAAGCAGTCTCAGCTTTAAACATGACATCTGACTCTAAAAGCTGTATGAATTTGAGCAAGTTAATTTTTCTGAACCTGAGTTTCCTATTGGTCAAATGAGGATAATACCGTATAGTGTGGTTGTGAAGATAAAATTGACAAAATATAGACTAAACAATTTAATAACCAGCATTTAGTTGTCACTAATGTCACAATTATTTCCAACTCTCACCTTCATGGTTGAGATCTCTTATTAGTTTCTCTCTGGTCTTGTATTTGTCTCATTTGCAACTTTAATTCATTTTATAAAGAGAGGAATGTTTCATTTCTTAAGTGGAATTTTGATGTTAGGAAATTTAACACCAGCTGTGCTTCCCCTATCTAAATGATACCATTTGATTCATAATACTCATTCCCAGCATTAAGCAAATTTAGAAAAATCTAGAATGAAATATATGTGTTGATTTAGTAAGTTGCCAATTAAATTTGAATTGTTTGTGAGTCTCCAGATAATTTCCCAGTGAAGGCCCTAGCTTCACTTGCTAAGCTGGATCTGAGGACACTCTTTTTGTCTTATCTTCTGAAATCTATTGCCCTGAGTGATTTAGATCAGCTTTTTAAATTTTTTTTAGCAGAATTTTTGTGGTTAATAAAAACATATGCTTACAGCTTTTTTTGCATAAAGGATTCCACATCCGATTTAGATCAAGAGATAGATTTTTAGAAAAAAATGATGGATATGTCCTCTGAGAGCAGTGGAATGCAATGATGTTCTGTCTCTGATTGAGTTCATGGCATTTCAGAACCCTTCCACACCCACACCCACGCAAAGACACAAACACTGGTCACAACTGCAACTCCCGCAGTCTCATTTCCAGAGTGCATCCGTTGTTTTCCATAACATGAAATAAATCCCCCTCTTTTGCCCAGTGGTGAAAAGCTTATATAAATACTAAAACTTCAACTATTCCCCTGAGTTTTCCGTTGGCTAACCTGCAGCCATGGGTTGTTTGGATATTGACATGCATTTGCTGTGTAGATCTTTCAGGCCACTTTGGTGAGTCCAGTGGTGATAAATTCTGTTGTCTTGAAAATTTATCAGGCTAACTGTTTTAACACTCCATTTATGAAAACGTAAGTAATTGACACCATCATCGAAAAGGCTCCAGGTTCAAAGTATCTCTTTTATTCTTTCAGCATATATCATTCTGATGATATATATCTATATATATTTTAGGAAGCCTTGGCCAAGAGATGACTGGAACAGTCATTGAAAAGAAAGTAAGAATGTAGAATTAATTAGAGCCCAAACATTTAACCTTGCATTGTTATTCCTAGGAAATATTTTTTAAAACTATATTTAGAAGTGAAGTATTTTAGTGTTTACCAAATAGGGGGAGTTAACATTACTGGGCTGGAATTAAAATGTATAATAAAAAAATCCTTATCCATCTAATTGGAGAGAAAATGGAAGGCATATACTCAAAAAGAAAAATCAATACTTGGTGTATAGTGGACAATCAGTAAATGAATGTGTGGATAGGATTGATTCGATTCCTGGTGAAATATAATACTACCTTTATAAAAAATGTTTATTATATCCTTAAGTAGAAACTTATATGATTGAACATCACAGTAGCCTTATTTTGGAACATACATTTGTTCCAATTTTTTCTTTTTATTTCTTGTTTTTCATTTCTTCTCTTACATAGCAATCAATGAAGTGTCCTTCAGTATTGAAACTATTGAAACTATTCTTTTTTTTTTTTCTTTTTGAGATGGAGTTTCGCTCTTGTTGTCCAGGCCTGGAGTGTGATGGTGTGACTTCACTCACTGCAACCTCTGCCTCCCGGGTTCAAGGGATTCTCCTGCCTCAGCCTCCTAAGTAGCTGGGATTACAGGCACCCACCACCATGCCCGGCTAAATTTTTGTATTTTTAGTAGAGACAGGGTTTCACCGTTTTGGTCAGGCTGGTCTCGAACTCCTGACCTCAGGTGATCCACCCGCCTTGGCCTCCCAAAGTGCTGAGATTACAGGTTTGAGCCACCGCGCCTGGCCGAAACTATTCCTATACTTTTTTTTTTTTTAAATGGTGAAAGAAGTAAATTTAATACAGTTTCTTCTGGAGTCTGCAGATTTGAAGCAAATTCTAGCTATGTACAGGAGAACTGAAGGGAAGTCCATGAATACTCTACTATTGTTTCACTAGCCCTTTCATATTAGTAAAACATTTTAGTCTACTTTGACTAATATTTTTAAAATGCCTCTTTGGTTACCTAGATTATTAATTAATTAGTTAAAGCAGGTTTGATAATTTAATAATCAATAATTCTGAAATTCTTCATACATTAGAAACTAATTGTATTGTGGTATCCCTATAGATCCAAGATTTTATTTCTGTGTTCGCTGATTTTACAGAGAAGAAATATAAAACAATAAATCTCATAAATGTGTTAGCTTCTCTTCCTTAAGACCTATCAGTGAAAATAAAGAAAATCCCTGTGCTTTTCTGTGAAGTCCAATTTTAAATTATAGTAGAAATAAAACAGACAAAGGATTTGGATGAATTTGAGTTTTGTTCGTTAAACTGAAATATCACTTTTTGCATGTCTTGAGTTGTGCTGGTTAGTAAATCACAGTACAAAGGTTGTTTGTAGGCCAATGGTTGTGATCATTAACTTTTGTGTACTTTTCCCAAAGCTTTCTTTTATTTTTATTTTTATTTTTATTATTATACTTTAGGTTTTAGGGTACATGTGCACAATGTGCAGGTTTGTTACATATGTATCCGTGGGCCATGTTGATTTCCTGCACCCATTAACTCGTCATTTAGCATTAGGTATATCTCCTAATGCTGTCCCTCCCCCCTCCCCCAACCCCACAACAGTCCCCGGAGTGTGATGTTCCCCTTCCTGTGTCCATGAGTTCTCATTGTTCAATTCCCACCTATGAGTGAGAGCATGCGGTGTTTGGTTTTTTGTCCTTGCAATAGTTTACTGAGAATGATGGTTTCCAATTTCATCCATGTCCCTACAAAGGACATGAACTCATCATTTTTTATGGCTGCATAGTATTCCATGGTGTATATGTGCCACATTTTCTTAATGCAGTCTATCGTTGTTGGACATTTGGGTTGGTTCCAAGTCTTTGCTATTGTGAATAGTGCCGCAATAAACATACGTTTGCATGTGTCTTTATAGCAGCAATGATTTATAGTCCTTTGGGTATATACCCAGTAATGGGATGGCTGGGTCAAATGGTATTTCTAGTTCTAGATCCCTGAGGAATTGCCACACTGACTTCCACAATGGTTGAACTAGTTTACGGTCCCACCAACCGTGTAAAAGTGTTCCTATTTCTCCACATCCTCTCCAGCACCTGTTGTTTCCTGATTTTTTAATGATGGCCATTCTAACTGGTGTGAGATGGTATCTCACTGTGGTTTTGATTTGCATTTCTCTGATGGCCAGTGATGATGAGCATTTCTTCATGTGTTTTTTGGCTGCATCAATGTCTTCTTTTGAGAAGTGTCTGTTCATGTCCTTTGCCCACTTTTTGATGGGGTTGTTTGTTCTTTTCTTGTAAATTTGTTTGAGTTCATTGTAGATTCTGGATATTAGCCCTTTGTCAGATGAGTAGGTTGCAAAAATTTTCTCCCATTTTGTAGGTTGCCTGTTCACTCTGATGGTAGTTTCTTTTGCTGTGCAGAAGCTCTTTAGTTTAATGAGATCCCATTTGTCAATTTTGGCTTTTGTTGCCATTGCTTTTGCTGTTTCAGACATGAAGTCCTTGCCCACGCCTATGTCCTGAATGGTATTGCCTAGGTTTTCTTGTAGGATTTTAATGGTTTTAGGTCTAACATTTAAGTCTTTAATCTATCTTGAATTAATTTTTGTATAAGGTGTAAGGAAGGGATCCAGTTTCAGCTTTCTACATATGGCTAGGCAGTTTTCCCAGCACCATTTATTAAATAGGGAATCCTTTCCCCATTTCTTGTTTTTGTCAGGTTTGTCAAAGATCAGATAGTTGTAGATATGCGGCATCATTTCTGAGGACTCTGTTCTGTTCCATTGATCTATGTCTCTGTTGTGGTACCAGTACCATGCTGTTTTGGTTACTGTAGCCTTGTAGTATAGTTTGAAGTCAGGTAGCGTGATGCCTCCAGCTTTGTTCTTTTGGCTTAGGATTGACTTGGCGATGCGGGCTCTTTTTTGGTTCCATATGAACTTTCAAGTAGTTTTTTCCAATTCTGTGAAGAAAGTCATTGGTAGCTTGATGGGGATGGCATTGAATCTATAAATTACCTTGGGCAGTATGGCCATTTTCACGATATTGATTCTTCCAACCCATGAGCATGGAATGTTCTTCCATTTGTTTGTATCCTCTTTTATTTCATTGAGCAGTGGTTTGTAGTTCTCCTTGAAGAGGTCCTTCACATCCCTTGTAAGTTGGATTCCTAGGTATTTTATTCTCTTTGAAGCAATTGTGAATGGGAGTTCACTCATGATTTGGCTCTCTGTTTGTCTGTGATTGGTGCACAAGAATGCTTGTGATTTTTGTACATTGATTTTGTATCCTGAGACTTTGCTGAAGTTGCTAATCAGCTTAAGGAGATTTTGGGCTGAGATGATGGGGTTTTCTAGATATACAATCATGTCATCTGCAAACAGGGACAATTTGACTTCCTCTTTTCCTAATTGAATACCCTTTATTTCCTTCTCCTGCCTGATTGCACTGGCCAGAACTTCCAGCACTATGTTGAATAAGAGTGGTGAGAGAGGGCATCCCTGTCTCGTGCCAGTTTTCAAAGGGAATGCTTCCAGTTTTTGCCCATTCAGTATGATATTGGCTGTGGGTTTGTCATAGGTAGCTCTTATTATTTTGAGATACGTCCCATCAATACCTAATTTATTGACAGTTTTTAGCATGAAGGGTTGTTGAATTTTGTCAAAGGCCTTTTCTGCATCTATTGAGATAATCATATGGTTTTTGTCTTTGGTTCTGTTTATATGCTGGATTACATTTATTGATTTGCGTATGTTGAACCAGCATTGCATCCCAGGGATGAAGCCCACTTGATCATGGTGTATAAGCTTTTTGATGTGCTGCTGGATTCGGTTTGCCAGTATTTTATTGAGGATTTTTGCATCAATGTTCATCAAAGATATTGGTCTGAAATTCTCTTTTTTGGTTATGTCTCTGCCAGGCTTTGGTATCAGGATGATGCTGGCCTCATAAAATGTGTTAAGGAGGATTCCCTCTTTTCCTATCAATTGGAATAGTTTCAGAAGGAATGGTACCAGTTCCTCCTTGTACCTCTGGTAGAATTCGGCTGTGAATCCATCAGGTCCTGGACTCTTTTTGGTTGGTAAGCTATTGATTATTGCCACAATTTCAGAGCCTGTTATTGGTCTATTCAGAGATTCAACTTCTTCCTGGTTTAGTCTTAGGAGGGTGTATTTGTCGAGGAATTTATCCATTTCTTCTAGATTTTCTAGTTTATTTGTATAGAGGTGTTTGTAGTATTCTCTGATGGTAGATTGTATTTCTGTGGGATCGGTGGTGATATCCCCTTTTTCATTTTTTATTGCATCTATTTGATTCTTCTCTCTTTTCTTCTTTATTAGTCTTGCTAGCGGTCTATCAATTTTGTTGATCTTTTCAAAAAACCAGCTCCTGGATTCATTAATTTTTTGAAGGGTTTTTTGTGTCTCTATTTCTTTAAGTTCTGCTCTGAATTTAGTTATTTGTAGCCTTCTGCTAGCTTTTGAATGTGTTTGCTCTTGCTTTTCTAGTTCTTTTAATTGTGGTGTTAGGGTGTCAATTTTGGATCTTTCCTGCTTTCTCTTGTGGGCATTTAGTGCTGTAAATTTCCCTGTACACACTGCTTTGAACGTGTCCCAGAGATTCTGGTATGTTGTGTCTTTGTTCTTGTTGGTTTCAAAGAACATCTTTATTTCTGCCTTCATTTCATTATGTACCCAATAGTCGTTCAGGAGCATGTTGTTCAGTTTCCATGTAGTTGAGTGGTTTTGAGTGAGTTTCTTAATCCTGAGTTCTAGTTTGATTGCACTGTGGTCTGAGAGACAGTTTGTTATAATTTCTGTTCTTTTACATTTGCTGAGGAGAGCTTTACTTCCAGCTATGTGGTCAATTTTGGAATAGGTGTGTTGCGGTGCTGAAAAAAATGTATATTCTGTTGATTTGGGGTGGAGAGTTCTGTAGATGTCTATTAGATCCACTTTATGCAGAGCTGAGTTCAGTTCCTGGATATCCTTGTTAACTTTCTGTCTCGTTGATCTGTCTAGTGTTGACAGTGGGGTGTTAAAATCTCCCATTATTATTGTGTGGGAGTTTAAGTCCCTTTGTAGGTCACTCAGGACTTGCTTTATGAATCCGGGTGCTCCTGTGTTGTGTGCATATATATTTAGGATAGTTAGCTCTTCTTGTTGAATTGATCCCTTTACCATTATGTAATGGCCTTCTTTGTCTCTTTTGATCTTTGTTGGTTTAAAGTCTATTTTATCAGAGACTAGGATTGCAACCCCTGCCTTTTTTTGTTTTCCATTTGCTTGATAGATCTTCCTCCATCCCTTTATTTTGAGTCCATGTGTGTCTCTGCATGTGAGATGGGTTTCCTGAATACAGCACACTGATGGGTCCTGACTCGTTATCCAGTTTGCCAGTCTGTGTCTTTTAATTGGAGCATTTAGCCCATTTACATTTAAAGTTATTATTGTTATGTGTGAATCTGATCCTGTCATTATGATGTTAGTTGGTTATTTTGCTCATTAGTTGATGCAGTTTCTTCCTAGCCTCGATGGTCTTTACAATTTGGCATGTTTTTGCAGTGGCTGGTACCGGTTGTTCCTTTCCATGTTTAGTGCTTCCTTCAGGAGCTCTTTTAGGGCAGGCCTGGTGGTGACAAAATCACTCAGCGTTTGGTTGTCTGTAAAGTATTTTATTTCTCCTTCCCTTATGAAGCTTAGTTTGGCTGGATATGAAATTCTGGGTTGAAAATTCTTTTCTTTAAGAATGTTGAATATCGGCCCCCACTCTCTTCTGGCTTGTAGAGTTTCTGCTGAGAGATCAGCTGTTAGTCTGATGGGCTTCCGTTTGTGGGTAACCTGACCTTTCTCTCTGGCTGACCTTAACATTTTTTCCTTCATTTCAACTTTGGTGAATCTGACAATTATGTGCCTTGGAGTTGCTCTTCTCGAGGAGTATCTTTGTGGCGTTCTCTGTATTTCCTGAATCTGAATGTTGGCCTGCCTTGCTAGATTGGGGAAGTTCTCCTGGATAATATCTTGCAGAGTGTTTTCCAAGTTGGTTCCATTCTCCCCGTCATTTTCAGGTACACTAATCAGATGTAGGTTTGGTCTTTTCACATAGTCCCAAATTTCTTAGAGGCTTTGTTCATTTCTTTTCATTCTTTTTTCTCTAAACTTCCCTTCTCACTTCATTTCATTCATTTCATCTTCCATCAGTGATACCCTTTCTTCCAGTTGATCGCATCGGCTACCGAGGCTTCTGCAATCTTCGCGTAGTTCTCGAAACTTGGCTTTCAGCTCCATCAGCTCCTTTAAGCCCTTCTCTCCATTGGTTATTCTAGTTATCCATTCTTCTTATTTTTTTTCAAAGTTTTTAACTTCTTTGCAATTGTTTTGAATTTCCTCCCGTAGCTCAGAGTAGTTTGATCGTCTGAAGCCTTCTTCTCTCAACTCGTCAAAGTCATCCTCCATCCAGCTTTGTTCCGGTGCTGGTGAGGAACTGCGTTCCTTTGGAGGAGGAGAGGTGCCCTGCTTTTTAGAGTTTCCAGTTTTTCTGCTCTGTTTTTTCCCCATCTTTGTGGTTTTATCTACTTTTGGTCTTTGATGATTGTGATGTACAGCTGGGTTTTTGGTGTGGATGTCCTTTTTGTATGTTAGTTTTCCTTCTACCAGACAGGACCCTCAGCTGCAGGTCTGTTGGAGTTTACTAGAGGTCCACTCCAGACCCTGTTTGGCTGGGTGTTAGCAGCGGTGGCTGCAGAACAGCAGATTTTCGTGAGACCACAAATTCAGCTGTCTGATAGTTCCTCTGGCAGTTTTGTCTCAGAGGAGTACCTGGCCGAGTGAGGTGTCAGTCTGTCCCTACTGCGGGGGTTGCCTCCCAGTTAGGCTGCTCAGGGGTGAGGGACCAACTTTAGGAGGCAATCTGTCTGTTTTCAGATCTCCAGCTGTGGGCTGGGAGAACCACTACTCTCTTCAAAGCTGTCAGTCAGACAGGGACATTTAAATCTGTGGAGGTTCCTGATGACTTTTTGTTTGTCTGTGCCCTGCCCCCAGAGGTGGAGCCTACAGAGGCAGGCAGGCCTCCTTGAGCTGTGGTGGGCTCCACCCAGTTCGAGCTTCCTGGCTGCTTTGTTTACCTAAGCAAGCCTGGGCAATGGCGGGCGTCCCTCCCCCAGCCTCACTGCCGCCTTGCAGCTTGATCTCAGACTGCTGTGCTAGCAATCAGCGAGACTCCGTGGGCATAGGACCCTCTGAGCCAGGTGTGGGACACAATCTCCTAGTGTGCCGTTTTCCAGGCCCGTTGGAAAAGCGCAGTATTAGGGTGGGACTGACCCGATATTCCAGGTGCCATCGGTTACCCCTTTCTTTGACTAGGAAAGGGAACTCCCTGACCCCTTGCGCTTCCCCAGTGAGGCAATGCCTCTCCCTGCTTCGGCTCGCGCACAGTGCGCTTCACCGACTGTCCTGCACCCACTGTCCTGCACCCACTGTTTGGCACTCCCTAGTGAGATGAAACCGGTACCTCAAACAAATGCAGAAATCACCTGTCTTCTGTGTTGCTCAGGCTGGGAGCTGTAGACTGGAGCTGTTCCTATTCGGCCATCTTGGCTCCACCCCCCCCCCCAAAGCTTTCTTAAAACAGCTATATTAGTATTTTTTTTGTTTTGAAGAATAATATATCAGTGTGTATCCTAACCTGATTTCCACTACCTGAGACCTAAAAGACATTTTGCCCAATGACTTCACGCTCAAAGTACAATATTATTATTATTAAATTCATAAATTGCTCAGAGAGTTCATAGCAATAGAAATAGGAAGAATTACCTCTCTAAATGATGGATTTTTAAACACTTCTACCTGGGTGGCTACTCTTAGCCACTACAGGGCCACTCAAGTCATTTCATACAGACAACCTTCTCTCAAATGAGGTGTAAAGAAAGACTAGGAAACATTGTTTTATCACTAATGCTTGCTTTGAAAGAGGGCCACATGATAGAAGAGGCTATGTTACATTCCTTCCTTTGTAAAAAATATATCCTTGTTTGTCTTCTTAGGTTTGAAGAAGAACTGACCAGCAAGTGGTTACATCTTTTTGAAGGCAGTGGAGTCCCATATGGCCCAATCAACAACATGAAGAATGTATTTGCAGAACCTCAGGTTTGTTTTTGAAGTTTAACAACACAAGCATTTGCCTCTCTTTTCTGTCCAGATTGACTTATATCAAGGTACCTTTGCCATTGATCTCAAGCTTATATCACATGATGTGATTTTTCACCATTATATTAAAATTGTTTGTGGGTCTGAGATAAAAAGAACCAGAACTTAGAAGTGCCTGTCCATAAGCATACTTATGTCTCTGTTAGATTTAATTTACTGTATTTCTTCATCAGCCACTACATGAAGTTTCTGTGGCCAGGTATTTAAGTTTCCTGAAAAACAGAAATATACACAATTGAGATATTGGGGTTGGGTACTCGGAGACTATTCTTTGTAGGAAGAAATATGAGAACTTTCATAGTTACAGTCTACCTCTGATCATATGATTATCTTAAAATGTACAGAGCAAATCATATTTAAATCTGCAAATGAGAGGACTTTGTTTGCTTTGATGAATATGTGTTATTTGTAAGGCATAAATTTTACACAGATAGATATTTGTGCTCTACATTGCTTATCAGGCTCCTTTTTGGGCTCCAGGAACAGGGTCACCTGAAAATATATTTACTTTATAACATTGTTCAAGTGATTATTTTTAGATGATGTGAAAATAATGTTTTGATTTTATTACTTCAGTCAATATAACTACAAGCAATTTACCATTTCTCAAATTCATCCATTAATCCCCAAAAGTAGAGAGACTCCATTTTAAAGCTTTCAGTATGATTATGCAACTGTCTTGTCAGTTTCCAACATTCAAAACTATGGGGTGTATTTTCTTGGGTTCTTTATATTTTTTATAGTGGCAGGTTTTTCTTAGAAATAAATTACGGAACATAGAATACACCTTTTGAGGGAGGAGACCTTTGTTGGAAAACCTTTGGTGCCTTTGATCTTACATGACTATCTGCTTAAAAGAAAACTGAAATATTTTAAATTTAATGGTTACTACATTTACTGGAGAAAAAAAGTGAATGAATTCAGGAATTCTGCTTGTGCTATTTTTCTGCCAAGATTATGAGTATGGCAAGGCTTTGTTCATGTTAAAACATTGGTCAATAATGGTCAATAAGTATTTGAGATAAAGGGGCCCATTTGGTGTGTGCTATGTGAATTCATCTGAAAGGGACCCCTCACCATCAGTGGATTAATGCCTGGTGATTCTTTTCAAGGAGGTAGCATTGTGCACCCTCTGACAATAGTAGACCGGGGACTATTTTTCTCACTTTGTAACTTTGAGTGAGGCCAAGCCATCATTTGAAGCTGTTGTGTATTGAGGTGTGCGTAGAACTTCATGTTTACCTCAGTTTGAGGGTACATTTTTCTGGAGATTTTCTGGAGATTTCCTAAGAGTTTTTCCATCAGCATTTCTATTGCTCCATCTGTGTTTTATCAGAGATGAAGGCACCAAAGCAAAGAATTATTTTTAAATAATTATATTATTTAAAAATATATTAAGTATATTCTAACACTACTTATTTTTTAGGCTTTGATAAACAAAGATTTATAATCCCACCCACTATCTTAAAATAATTCACTTTATTGGCTAGTTCAAAGTGAATATAGGATAATTAGGATTTTTATACCTAATTTTCTCTTGTGGTTCAATGTAATTACTTTAATCTTTGCATCTCAATTCTTTTAGAACTACAAAAATTTTTGTTATTAGTCTATGGCATATTTTCATCATTAGCCTACTTTCTAAAATGGAGAACATTTATATTACCTAAGTCAATGTACAAGGTTTTCATACTATTGCAAATATCTCTACAAACTTCCCTGTGTGTAAATTTGTGTAAAACAGATTATTTTTGAAAACCCTCAAGATGACATCTAACTATGATGGCTTAGTTCATTCATTTATTCAACAAACTTATGATATATCCAGTGCTTGTGACTTAGCAGAAATTCAGTACACAATGTATACCTGCTATTTAAGTCCATTTTGAATTTATTTATTAGAAAGGTAGGGGTTAATGAGTTGTTTAACTGGAATGTGCAAGCTTTCCAAAAAAGTTGCTCCTGTGGAGTCCCCCCTCCCCTTTTAAAAATCCTCCCCACCATAACTATCATCCTGTGTACTCCTGAGTGAGGCTGACAAGCTCTATCTTCAGGGCTGGTTGGAAAACCTTTGGTGATCTGAGGGAACTCAGTGTAACACAATGGTTAAGACCATGGAGTCAAAATTGATGGGCAGTTTATTATAAACTTCTAGACTTTAGTTTCCTTAAGTGTAAAATGGTGAAATAGCATCTGAGATACTGTTTATGAAGGGAACAGCACAGGGATTGCAAGATGATAAACGGCGAATGCTTAGTAGTAGCTGTGGTTATGATGGTGCCCTTTAAGGTTATATTCTTGTTTAACTTGTTTTACTTACCTGTGTATAGTGGATAGAGGAAAATCCAGTGTAGCTTTGAGGATGGGGATCATTAAGTTAAGCTTGCACTCTGCTATCCTTTTATAAAAATATATCTGCAAACTCTATGCCAAGAAGAGAACTTCCCTTCCTCATTTCTGATTATTGAAAACCCTTTTATTTTTCATTTTCTGTAAAAGTTTTTTCTAAGTATGATTTCCGTTTAAGGTATCCTCCCTTGTTTTGCCTCTGATGAGCTGTAGAGTTTCTTGGCCCTGGGTGCATGGAAACGGCCACTTCTGTTCAGATGTGGGAACGCACCGCTGGCGCGTGTGACCCACTCTCCATGTGCGCTGTGCCAGCACAGCTGCTAGTTCAACTGAAAATTGCTTTGGGTGAAGTACAAGGCCTGGAACATGGCGTAGGAATGGAGACTTTGATAAAGTGTAAAGGGGTATGTCTAACAACAACAACAAAAGTCAGGATTGGGAGACTCAGTAACGGCAGAAAAATTTGAGTGCCTACTTCTCAGGTAGACCATTTACAGCGTTTCATCTGTGGTTTGAAGTTGGAGACAACAAAAATTTACTTGATGGTAGAAACTATTTCTAGCCTAACAATTTCATCATAGTCAATGGATTGAGGTAACTTGATTTTTCGATTCAACCAAAACAACAGATGATTTTTTTTCCCATGGATAAATGAGAGATTGTCTACCTTTAATCCTCTGATTATATATGACAGACCTTTGCACAGTTAAAGCGATCCTACAGGCATCCACTGTTAAGTCAATCAAGAATACTGCAGGCTGGGTGGAGGGGGATTGGTCTGCATTTACTGAAAGTTCTGAGGAGTTTTTATTCAAAACCCTTAGAGTGGGAGTTTTATTGTCTTTCTCTCTCAATGACAAATTATCTGTGGAAAGCTCCGTGCATTATAGATGAATAATATAGATTATCTGCATATAGATTTTAATAGCCAGTCATTTTGCCAAGTGCTTTCTTAAAATATCTTCTTTTAATCAAGCCAAGATTGTGCAGTACATTAAAGGAATTCTTAAAAAGTTTCAAAAACTTACTAGATGACCTCAGTATGGTCCTATTTAACATACCCTTGGGAACATGTGCATGAAATACATTGTGGTTTGAGGGTTTCCAACCCAAACAAACTTAAAAGAAAATACAGCTTTTAATAGAAACTATTCAAATTCCTGCAAACATAGGTATATGTTTCACCACTGAGAGGGATTAAAAGCATCATTGTCTACATTGAGAATCAAAAGGGAATGTGCCATTCTGCTTTTAGGCTTTGCTTAAGACTTTTTACTTGGTGATTCCAGCATATCACCATCTTTGATTAAACTGCTCAATTAAAAACTATGAGTGATTGAAGCCTCTGATTCGTGTTTTTCTTTGTCATGGATGCCATGACCTGAGGGTAGGGAAGAGAGGGCAAAGGGTGTCACAAAACTGGTGTTATTTAATAGAGTCTTCACATTTGTACCACACAAGTCGAATATATCAGGTGTAAGACATCACCCTGAAGCATCACTTCTGAGAACTATTGGGAGGAAAATATCAGAACTATTGAAATATCACAGCTGGCCCTGATTTTAACTCGTGCCAAACACCTGCAGGCTCTAAAAGGATACCAAAACAAAACCCCACCCCGTGGCAGCAAGCCATCCCTTAACAACCCTTTCTTAACTTTGCATCACCATCAAAATTAATTTAACATTTTCTCCAGAAACCTTATTCTTCCTGTCCCAGAAGGCCATTACAACCCCTTTAGCAAATCTTTCGTATGGGATGAATATGTCATAGAAACAGAGTGAAGTCTTGAAATATTTGATGGCTGAAAATTATCTGTTTTCATCTCATTGTTTGTATAAGCTTTTGAAATTGGAGAGTTTATTAATCTCTAGACTAGCTCATATTATCTGAGTGATTTTGTTTTAGCACATTTTGGCAAAATATCTGAGCATCTTATTTT
Organism: Hylobates moloch; assembly: GCF_009828535.3. NCBI lineage: Eukaryota > Metazoa > Chordata > Mammalia > Primates > Hylobatidae > Hylobates > Hylobates moloch. Next base: position 128,713,519 of record NW_026652276.1, on the reverse strand, counting down.
TTTAAAAAGGCCAATGTTCATATAGCAAACATCAGAAGCACCCCCAAAATACAGTTATTTTTCAAGACCTTTCTACCACACACACACACACACACACAGACATGCACACACACACACACACACAAACACATCCACACTCACTTCTGATGCATTTTAAAGATCACCTTTCAAATGACATTAGTTAATATTTCTTGAAATGCAGTTTCATAGCCCTCAGAGGGTTATACAAGTCAAGCAAAATTATATTCTTGTTTCTAATACTGCTGGGAAATACATATATACAGTGGTCTTTGCAACTGGAAAACTGTTTATAAAGATCTGATGTAAAATAGTAGGTCTAGAAATAATTCCTAGCAGGCAAGAAGATAAAAACATAAATTTTATGTGTGTCTCTGAATATACATGACACATTTAACTGATGTACAAATTTGGATACATCATATTATTTGTGTATTTGTTTTATCATCCCTGGGTGTAATATTTTAAGTATTTGAAGAAATAATGTATTTTTGATGTAGGTGATTCAATAAAATAAAAATGGAGAGTTTAAGCTGCCAGTTTTATATTAATATATAAAATATGAGGCAATAATGTACAGTTTTATCTTGAGTTGAGAAAATTATCCTATTGCAAAAAACTTCCTGTGTTATTATTTGAGAGGAAATGTTAAAATGTCGAATAAGAATCAAGGACTTAGTATAACATTACTGGCATTTTATGTTCTTTTTCTTCTATATACCTACAAAATTTGGACACTTTTTATGGACACAATGTCTTTAAGCTGTAACACACAGGGGCAAAGGAGATCATAATCATTTATTCATTCAGTCATCCCTTCATTCAGTAAATCACCATTGACATCCACTATGTGTATGGTCTTGTGTTTGGTATTTGGCAAGGAGTGGTACGATGGTAGAAAGTGAATCAACAGGACAAAGCTGTCAAAATTTCAAGGACTTTGCAGTTTAGGTTAAGGTAGAAAGTGTTCAGTGTCACAGAAGAGTTATACATAAATGCTCTGAGCATTTCTAATAGCAAGAAATAACAGGCATAAAACTTGGGGTTTTCTTGTTTAATGATGTAACAGAAGTTTAAAATCTGACAAAAAAATTTAAAATGTCTTAAGCATATTTGCCCCAGAACTCTTTATCCTTTCAAATGCCTTTTGTAATTAGTTTATTCTATTTTTAATAAATTTCTTCTCAGTGACTAAGAAGAATATAATGGAGGGTTTCAGCTTTTACTATTTAGTAATTTTGAAATTATTTGTGACCTTGATACATAAAATATATTTTGATGTCTTATAACATTATTTTCTCTGTTTCTCACTCTCTTTCTCTAGCATGTGCTATAGTTTATTCATCAAGCTCCACATATGTACTTTATATTTTCTGAACACTTCTATAGTATTTCAGAGTAGAAATATATAGTACAATCATTGACTTTTACTAAACTTTGAACTTGCAAGCCAAAGACATAATTGTTTTAATGTGTAAAAAATTAAAATCAAGAAAACTGAATTATACTATTTGGGGGCATTTTGCAACCCAGAATAAAGAGTAATTAGTACCAGCTAATTTTTGAAAACAGTTTAGCACAGTGCTTTACAATAAAAATATAATGCAAGCCATATTTATAATTTAAATTATGTAGTGGGCAAATTTTAAAAATAAAATAGCAAAATTAATTTAATATTAAATTAATAGCAAAATGTAGAATTTTAATTATATATTTTATTTAGCTTAAAATATTCAAAATATAAATGCAGTTAAAATTAAAGGAGAACATTAATGAAACATTTTAAATGTTGTGCTAAGTCTTTGAAATCCACTGTGCATTTTATGCTTATAGCACTTGTTGCAGACTAGTCTCATTTCATGTACTCAGTAGCCACATGTGGCTAGTGGCTGCAATGTTGGCGGGATCAAGCTAGCCAATTATAAAAATATGTGGGAGTTTGTTCTTCACTTTATTCTCCAGCTTTGCTCACTTTTTAGTTATTTTAATTTTCATTTGTTAGCCTCCAACTAAATTTAACATATAATTTTAGACTTAATATCATCATAGTATTTGCTTTGAAGGCATAAGAATTTCGTCTTTTAAAAGTCCTATATGGGGTACGTAATTAGCATGCATTCTACTACCCATTTCTTTTTGGCAACCTCCTAAATTTGTATTGGAAGGAAAAGCTTTTACTCAAACAAATGATTTCTATAGTAACAAAATGAAAACATGTAATAAGTTAGCAACTATCTTTTCTCATACAAATAATGTCAGATTTTAGGGCTTTCAGGCTTGGTTTTTTTGAGGGAGTTGAAAAGAAAAATCCAAGGCCTAGATACAGAAAACTATCAATATTAACCTTGATTGAGAGACATAAAAGGTTTGAATATATGTAGAGACGTAGTCATTCATAGCTGCAAACACTGAATATTGTTAAGGTATCAATTATTCCCAGATTACTTATCACTTTAATATAATTGCAATCAAAGTCCTGGTAGAATATTTTTCTGAAATTTTTTAGCAAGTGATTTTTCAAGTCTACCATAAAAAACATGTGGATGAGAATAGCAAATATTTTGTATGTTTAAACATAAGTAATGAGAAGGAAGCAAGCATTATCATACATAATTAAATATATTCCAAAACCACAATAATGGGGCTAGCAGAAAATAAAGAGATAGATCAATGAAACATAAAGAAGAACTTTAAAACATGCATAGAGATTTGGTATGTGATAAAAATAGCATGACAAATAAGAGGAGAAAGGGAGACATTTTCTGTTTGAAATAAAGGAAATTAACTGTTACTTTTCTCTTAAAATTATATCTATGCTTTATGCCCAGATAATAGAGGTTTCAGAGTTACTGTAGACTATTTTTACTTAAAAGAAAGTATTCATGAAAATCAGTTAGATTTTAAGAAAAGGAAAGGTTTTCTAAGCATCAATGCAATAGAAGATGTCAGAAAGAAAAGAAATTGATAAATTTGTTTAGTAAAAGTGAAAACCTGTAAAGTACATATCAGTATGATAAAAATACAAAGTTTAGTCACAGAGCAATATTAAGTTATTGCAATGAATATGACCGAATGCTGTTATAACCTAAATATCTTAAGAGCTCTTAGAAACAATAGAAAACACTAAAATTTCCAAGAGAATAATGGGCAGAAGACATAAGATGCCACTTTGTACAAACTTGGAAAATCCAAAGAATCAATAAACATAAAATGAAGGTCAGCTTTGCTAACTGTAAATGGAAAGATACATTGGTCAAAGAGTACAAACTTTCAAATATAAAACTTTTCATTTATAAAGGTACTTATAACATGGGTAAGTTCTGGAGACTTAAAGTACAGTATAGTGACTATAGTTAAGGAAAATGTATTTTCTACTTCAAATTTGTTGGGAGAATAGATCTTCTTCTTTTTTAAAACAAACGAACAAACAAGGTTTTGCTCTGTTCCCAGGCCGTAGTGCCTTTATAATTTTGTTTATTTTTTGTAGAAATGAGATCTCACTATATTGCCCAGGCTGGCCTCAGCCTCTGGCCTCTGCCTGTGCTCCTGCCTCAGCCTTCCAAAGTGCTGGGATTATGTACCTGGCCAAGAATAGATTTTTTTTTCTTTGAGCAGTGCCTTGGTCTGTTGTCCTGGCTGGAGTGCACTGATACAATCTCGGCTCACTGCAACCTCTGCCTCCCAGGCTCAAGCAACTCTCATGCCTCAGCCTCCCCAGTAGCTAGGATTAGAAGGGTGTGCCACCACACCCGCAAATTTTTATATTTTTAGCAGAGACAGGGTTTCACCGTGTTGGCCAGGCTGTTCTCGAACTCCTGGCCTCAAGTGATCCACACACCTTAGCCTCCTAGAGTGCTGGGGTAGCAGGTGTGAGCCACCATGCCTGGCCTAGATCCAGTTGTCTTGGTACCATTGTTGAAAAGACTTTTATTTTCTAGTGAATTTTCATGTCAATTAATCTTGCTCAAAATCAATTCACCATTAATATAAAGAGATTATTTATAAATTCTTGATTATTTAGGAATGTCTTATTTAGTATCCACTGTTATGTATTTCCCAAACTTTCTAATGTTAATTTCTAATATCACTCGTTGTGTTTGAAAACATACTTTGTGTGATTTCAGCTCTTTTATATTCATTGAGTCTTGTTATGTCCTAGCATATAATCCATTCTGTAGAATATTTCATGTATTTTTGGAAGAATCTGTATTCTATTGGAATATTTTGTAGATGTCTATTAGGTCCCTTTGTCTGTCTTATCAGTATGAAGGTCTCTCTAACTCTAGTAACACTTTTGTTTTAATATCTATTTTCTGATATTAGTGTAGCCACTCTATTCTCTTACATGGTGGTTGATTATATTATACATCCTTTTATTTTCAACCTGTTTGTAATTTTGATTCTAAAGTATGTCTCATGTAGACAGTAGATAGATGGATCCTGTTTTTTGTCTTTAATTCAATTTGAAAATATCTACCTTTTGATTAGGTTATTCAAGCCATTCATAATGCTTTGATTGATAGGTTGGATTTACATCTGCCATTTTGCTTTATGTTTTCTATGTGTCTTATGTCTTTTTTACCCCTCTGCTCCCACTTTATTGCCTTCTTTTGTACTAAGCGGGTATTTTCTAGCATACCATTTTAATTCCCTTAAGAATTTTTAAAGTAATATTTTTGAGTTTTCTTATTGTTTTATCTAAGCCTTGTAATATGCATCTCAATTTATCAAAATTGACTTCAGTTTTGTACTGATTTAATTACAACGAAACAATGTTTTCTGCTACACACTTCCTTTTTGTATGTGTGTGCATATATACATATAAAACACATCTATGTATATTAAAAACTCAACAATATAGTATTAGATTTATTTAATATTATGTCTTATATAATGTTAAATCTTTTATGGAAGCTGGTGAAAGAAATAAGAGCAAGTCTATATTGATAACATTTGTTATAGTAATCTTTTTGTTAACCCTATCTTATTCTTAGTTTCTTGCTATTGATTTGAGTTATTAAATGGTATCTTTTTCTTATTTCAATACAGCTTTTTGCTCTTACAATGATTGTGTAATTATTGTCAAATATATTACACTTATATATATTAAAGGCCTAACAGTACACTTATATACATATTGTTTATTGAAATTGCTTTTTAAATCAATCAAGAGAAGAAATATTCAACTGTATTGTTTTGTGAAATTGCATACATCATTACTTTTACTGGTGCTCTCTTTTTGATGTGTGCATGGATTCAGTGTGTTGATGATATTAGTTACTTTCACCCTAAAATATTTTCTTTGGTGTTCATTTTAATGTAAGTCTACTAGCAATGTGAATTTTTTTCCATGTTTTTTTTGATCTGAGATTGTCTTTAGTTTGCCATCTTTTTTGAAAAATATTTTGCTGGATATGATTCTTGTTAGACAGTTTCTTCCTCTGAGCACTTTGAATATGTCATTCCACTGCCTTCTGACTTCCATTGTGTTTAATAATAAGTAATGTGTTAATCTTACTAGGTTCCCTTGAGTGTAATGTATCATTTTTATTTTGCCCCTCTCTTCAAGGACAAAAGATTTCCTCTGTCTTTGAACATTTTTAGTATGATATGTCTGGATGTTTGTGATTCTATTAACAGTTAATCTACTTTGAGTTCATTCAGCTTCTTGGATGTATTGATTATACAATTGATGTATTTGAGTTCATTGAGGTTCTTGGATGTTTTTCATAAAATCTGAATAGTTTTCAGCCATTTTTTCTTTGATTTTTAAAGATTATTTTTTCTTCTAGTACTTCTATTATACTTATGTTCTTCTATTTTATTATGTTTCATATTTCTCTAAGGCTCTGTTTTTCTCCAATCTTTTTTGTCTGTGTTCTGCAGATTGCTTATCTCTATTAATCTATCTTATTTTGCTGATTCTTCCTACTGCCAGTTCAAATTTATGGTTAAACCCTTCAAGTAAATTTTTCATTTCAGTTATTGTACTTTTGGACTCCAGAATATCTATTTGGTTCCTTTTAATAACTTGAATAATTTCTACCTCTTTATTGATATTATCTCCTTTAGGAGACAGTGTCAACATACCTTCCTTTACTTCTTTAAGCATGGTTTTCTTTTATTCTTTGAGCATATTTATAGCAGCTGATTTGAAGTTTTTTTTCTCCTAAGTCTACCATCAGGATCTCTTCAAAGGAAGTTTCTGTTGCCAGCTTTCTTCTTTCTGTATATTGGTCACACTTTACTGTGCTTTGCTTGTCTCATAATTTTTTGTTGATAACTGAACACTTTAGATCTCCCCTCCCCGAACTCTAGGGTTGTTTTGTTTGTTGCTCACTAGTTCAAATGACATTAACTTTGCCCAGCCAGTTCTGTGAAGTGTTCCTCCCCACCCACCTTTTCCACAGTGCATAGCTTTTGAGGTCCCAGCTCTGACTCTTTCTGATTGTTTTTATCTTCCACCTTGGGGTAGGAGATTTTAATCTTGACCTAGGGGTCACTCTTCATATGTTATAAGCTACTAATTGATCAAAGGTTGTTCTTAGCCAGTTATATTTTTTATCCTTTACAGTTGGATGTGTGTGCTTGACTTAGAGACTGCTATCACAGTTAAGGTAGTTTACTCACCCCCCTACCCCTGCTACCCATCCACATTCAGCCAGGGTCTGGTAATGTGAAGATTCCCTCTGCCATTGCTTCTGATAGGACCCAGCCTTTAAATATGCACATAGTTGCCCAGACTTCCATGGATGAGTGTGATTTTGAAGCCTAGCTTTCCAGGCGTTGCCCTTGGGTCAGAGCAGCTTACTGTTCACTCAGTGTTTGGTTAGAGTTTAAGTACCTCGTGCCAGTGAGGCTACCGCCTTTTGGATGGGTCAGGATGCAACTTGATGAATACTTTCAGGTCTGGCCCCAAATCGTGCTTCGATTACCCCTTCTTGGTGAAGCCGAATACATGTGTACATTCTTTCTTGCATACAGAGTTGCCTGTAATCTCAGAAGGGCTCATCTTGACTGTCTCTTTTCTTGATTCTATTAAACTTGCTTGTCTGCTGTTTTGCTAGTATCATGAAGCTAACTAACATCTTTCTCTTAATTGCTCCCCAGAAAAACCTGTATTGTTTTCAACAATGCCCTTAGACTTAGAGCTCTCCACTCTCTCTTCCGCGTAAGGATAGTCTCCTCAGGCAGAGCTGGAGAACTCTTCATCCTTATGACCTACCTTTCTGCCAGGCCAAAACCTTGTTGCCACTGTACCAGACTTCTGGGGTAAGTTCCACTTTTCCTGAGTAACGTTCCTGCTTTAAGAGTGAGAACTAGAAGTGGTGGTGGTGAGTGCCCTTAGTCTTTTTGGCTTGGCCCTTCTGCAGTGGATCTTTTTACCTACAATTAAGCTGTAACAGGGGCAACAAGAACCCCCATTTCCTTGGCCTGCCATGCCTAAGGTAAACCTTCCACCCTATGTATGGGGATGGGATGGGGGAAGGCAGACCATGTCATTTTTGCTATGTCTGCCTAGAATGTAGCTTCTGCAGCACAGGCTATGAGAAGTGAAAAACACAGCAGCCTGCTCCTCATGGGGTAAAGCCACAGTCCTAGAGTAGAAGGTAGGTAGAGAGGAAGCCTTCCTTATCTTGACTGCACCTGCCTGGAGTAGACTGCCTCGGTTAAAGCTTTTGTAATGCAGAGGTGTAGAGCTTGATAGTGATGGTGGAGGTTAATGGAATAAGCCATGGCTCAAATGCCATGGACCCTCACCATTCTTACTAAGATTGAGTTGATTTTCTTGAATGAATGTTTTTTCATTTGCTGTATGACCTACGGTAATTTCCAGAGAATTTCAATTTTTTTAAAAAATAATTTTCACCAGGAAGATTGCTGTTTTGCTAAGAAGAGGGTATATTTCAAAAGTCCTGTCCTGCATGTTTTACCCTGCCTGTTTCCAAGATAATCCAAATGTATCTTTACTCTATCAGAATAAATGCTAAATTTATTTTACTTTGGGCTTGGTGCTTATTCTCTTTCCAGTTGTTTCCTCCACCCTCAAGAATGTCTGACTGTGCCCGGCTGTGGTGTTCAGCCTCCTTGCCCTGACCTTGCTAGCTATGATCTCCCATCTCACTTTTTTTTTTTTGAAAGACAAGTGTGAACGTTTTACAGTAGTGTGTTTGGAGTAATCTCCCAAAGAACACCTGGACCAGAATCATCCTGGAGCTTTGTTAAAATTTATGTTTCTGGACCTAACAAAGTCCAGTGATTTCTAGTATCTTTCATAGGGCTTAGGAATTGGCATAAGTAGATTGCCAGGAGTTGTTCTGGTATAAAGTATGTGATTCATAAGCAACTTTATATCTCAAGTCATATTCTCAAGTTTTTCTCTCATGATCTCCCTGGTTACTTCCAGTTTTTTGGGATACCTTTTTTTTGGTCCTTTGGCCAAAATACTATGACTTTCAGTACCCTAATCTACTGTGCACTTCCGCAACCACACTGTCTTTGGGGCTATGTGGCAGGAGATCACAAAGGGAAAAAGACCAATGGTATTTGGCTGTACCGTTTGGAAACTGTCATTTCTTTAAACCTAGAGGAATGTTTCCTTTCTTAGGGTTTTGTCTTTTGTTCACTCCCATTCCCTCTTTTTTCACTGCTTCTGTTACCATTGTCAGCAGAGGATTGCCTGAAGTCCAGCGGGTAGGCAAATGAACAAAATAATTTTTTTTTAATTGAGGGTTTTTTTACATTCTCTCTGAGTGTTTTGCATTCCCTTTCCCATAAGCCAGAACTGAAAGGCTTCTCCTGGGCTTTTTCTTTCCGTCTGCTTTTCAGGGCTCACTTCTTTGTTTGTGTGTTGTGTTGTGTGTTGAGTTCAGACCAGGGGATACAGGAGTAAAAAAGTTAGTCATGTTACCACTTGTTTGCTGGTATTTGAATTCTGTTCTTCTTCCTCAGTACATCTGCTGCTATTTACTTTTGAATCCTCAAATAGCTGCTCCTTGTAGTCTGTCCAGGATTTAGAGCTATGTTCAGTGGGAGAGATGGTGTAGAGTTATTGCTCCATCGTACCCGCAACCTGAATGTTCCAACTTTAAAGCAACATTTTCTTACTATTTTTGAAAAAAGTTTTTTGATCATTTGCTTGAAGAGAATCCTGACATGGTTGTTAAGTTGAAGTGCTCTAAAAGTTTAGATATTTTGTAAGTACTTGTTCATCGGAATTTGAATTTTCATAGTATATATAATTCAAGCTATAGAAATCTATTGTATAAAATAATAACTGGAATTATAAAACATTAATTATATTGATTATAAGGTAAGCAAATGTTATCATTTTGGAAATGTATATAGATATATTTAATAATACTGTATTGCTTTTTAATTACATATAATAATTCTGTTTTTTTATTAAAATAAAATGATTTTGTTGAAAAGACAGAAAATCTGATACAGAGGAATGAATGGTTAGCTTGTTCTTAAACTACTTTCCTTAAATATCATTTTTCTATATAAGGCATTTGATAGTTATCTAGCACTTATTCCATGTTCTCTGGTAAACACAGTGTTTTGGAGTGTGAGGGAAACCAGAATTTTCAGAAAGAGAGATAAAGTGTCAGAGTCTGCATTGGTTGGGGTGAGTGAGGAAAAAGAAATCTTGTTTTTTGGTATCTGAGCAGTACTAAATAATGTGTCCCATACTTTACCTCAAATATAATATAATCCAGGAAGATCTTGTGGTTCTATTAAGTAAGGAAGTTTTCACAAAATGATAGGAACATGGCAGAACTACAGAGAGGCAACATTAAGCGTTTTCAACAGCCACTTTGGGACCATTTTTGTTACAAAATTATATTAATGGATTATACTTTTCAGAATAAAATAAGTATTCATGAGGTCCTACAAAAATAAGTAAGTGGTTGAATAAATAAATAAATAAATAAATAAATGGGAAATGTAGAATTTCAATTAATAAACTTAGAAGGCAGAAGAAATAGAAAATTACCCTTAGGTAAACACCACAGTAATAATTGTTGTGGGAAAAAGGACCATTGGTGGATGCCTCAGAGTCACCTCGGAAACTTTTCCAATATACAGATCCCAGAGCTCCAGGAAGAGAAAACACAGGTTTAGGATGGAGTTAGGAATATCTGAAGTTTTAAAAGATTCTGCAAGGATTTCATTCTAGAACTACAGAATAATTTAGATAGAGTGCTGTTGCTGTGTACGTAGTTTTCACAGTTAGACATAGTATTTTTCCATCATCGTCATTACAAAGGAAAAAGTAATAACCTTACTGTGGAGGAATCTTATAGACATCAGCTTAAGCAAGTCATCATACATCCCGAGAGCGAACTTCCATATCATGTACCCCTTGGTATCATGTATAGTCTTAATTTTCTGCCCGAAATGCATGGCTTCAATCTAATTGTGGGAAAACATCTGGCCAACTCAAACTTAGGGAGCATTGTCCCTAAGCTGACCAGTATTCTTCAGAAGCATCAAGGTTATGGAAGACAAAGCCTGAAGAACAGTTTCAGATTGGAGAAGGCTAAACGACATGACACTTGTATGCTGTGTGGGATCCTAGATTGCCTCCTAATCCAGAGAAGAGAACATTATTGGGTCACTTGCCAAAATTCAAACAAAGTCTGTAGGTTAGTTAATAGCCCTGTATCCATTTTAATTTTTTGGTTTTGATAATTTTACCATGATTAGGTAAGATGTTAATAGTAGAAGTTGAGATGGGAGTATGTGAAAACTTCACTTTACAACTTTTTTGCAAGTCTAAATTTATTTTAAATAAAAAGCAAAAATAACACAAAACAAATTTCATTTCAAATATCTCGCATTACATAAATGCAAAGACAAAGAGCCTTGAATTTTTAAAAAATGTTAAAGCGTATAATGGCAAAGGGGGAACCCTATATATGCCATGGTTTTCATTTTTGTCTCATTTCACGCTTATTGATTACAATAATCCTCCTTTTCTTGTTCCAAAAACATGAAAGAATGAGTAGTATAAAGCCTGAAATATTATTAATATTTCTTCATCATACTTGAGATTTTATTTTTGATGCCTAAGGACCACTAAGACAGCTACACACTCAATCAAATGTTCAAATCAAATCTATTCTCCACACAATTGTAGTTGATCCCTTGTCAAGAATTTAAATGAAAGATAATTTAAATTCATTTTTCTTTACTAAACAGATTTTTGCTAATTTACAAAATGTAATTAAATGTTACCAGAATGCAGTTACTCCTGGAAGTACTTCTCTACAGATTCTCAGTTTTGCAAAATAGACATGTCTCATTTAACTTTTTTGAAAAATGGTGTATCACCAAAATTGGTTTCAGATGCTGTCCAATTCCTAGTGGTACACTGAAGTGTCAATACTTGTTCTAAGACCTTCTATATCATGAGGTGGTGGTTCTCAAATACATTGTGCCTCAGAGTCACCTGGGAAACTTTCCCAATATACAGATCTCAGAGCTCCAGCAAGAGGAAACACAAGTTTAAGATAGAGTTATGGATATCTGAATTTTTAAAAGATTCTGCAAGGATTCCATTCTAGAACCGTAGAATATTTTCGATAGAGTGTGTGGCTGTGTACATGTTTCTCACAGTTAGACAGACCTGGCTTTTTCTTTGGGCTCCGTCATTTACTCCGTGGGTGACTTTGGGCATTACTCAACTTGAATATGCCTCAGTTTTCCGTAAATATTTATTTATTTTAATGATTTATGTTTCATTTATTTCATATACCAGTGAGATAGTACATACATAAAGAACTTTAAAATGATGGAAAATGTTTTTTTTTTTTTTTTTTTTTTTTTTTTAAGATGGTAAGATGTTTGCTGAAAGATGTGGTGAAGGGGTAGGTACTTTAGGCAGAAGTAGTAACTGGCATAGAAATGGTAAGTGTGAAACTGCTGGGGAAATATGAGAAACTCAGGCTGTATGCATGGCCAGAGCATAGAGTGCAGACGAGAGATAGTGAGATGAGAATGGGGAATCTAAAAGTCAGTTTTGGAATGCCTGTTTGCCATGTTGGGGAATTTGATCTACATTCAAATTGTAGCACCATATACTATGATGCCAGCTACTGGAAGTGGAGCAGATAGACTCATACTAGCAGGAGAAGATTCTGCTGATCCTGAGTATCAATATCCTTCTGGGCAATGCAGCCCAGCATGATCCAGGGTGTAGATATGCCTGTATACATCTACAGTTGACAAACGTAGGGGAGATCAGTCCCATGGTAGAGCTTTAGTTTACAAGATAGAAGTCTTCAGGTCCAAGCCACATTTAACACAACCTACCAAAAATCATACATCCTGTGATTTTTTTGGGATCTTGCCCACCATAACTGTTTAATCTTTGTCTTATACCCTGTTAGTCAGAACTCTGGGCCTCAGCTTCTGGTAAGCTCAAATTCTGATAATAATCAAGCTATGGACGACCAATGAATGAGCGCCGTAAAAGCTATACTGTGCTTCAGGTTACCAGAAATCAGCTACTTCAGTATATAGATGTGTGTGGGCATCTTGGGGAACTATATTGAACTACAACTGGGCTAAGGTAACCTGCTCTAAGCTCTGTTTTTGGCCATTTGGAATCATAAAACTTGTTTTAAAGAGGCTTTCTGTGATAAGATTCAGTTCCTATTTCCTGAGAGCTCCATTTCACTTATTCTCAAATTGTCACTAAAGTAGAGGGAAGTCAGGACCTAACCTCAGGGATGCTCTTGTACAGGAGCAAACACAGTAAGGCAAGATGCTCTTTTATAGTCTACCATCCTCTTACACAGGCACTCAATGACATCATGGCTTTGAAAAAGTGACCTTCGTCCTGAAGATATTTTTGAGCTATAATTAGGACTTATTAAAATTAGGGGATTCTCCTAGAGATAATGTTGACTGTGTGATCTTTAAGCTCAGGGAAGTATTTTTTTTTTTTTTGGAGATGGAGTCTTGCTCTGTTGCCTGGGCCGTAGTGCGGTGGCGCGATCTCGGCTCACTGCAAACTCTGTCTCCTGGGTTTATGCCATTCTCCTGCCTCAGCCTCCCGAGTAGCTGGGATTACAGGCACCTTCCACCATGCCTGGCTAATTTTTTTGTATTTTTAGTAGAGACGGGATTTCACCGTGTTAGCCAGGATGGTCTCGATCTCCTGACCTCATGATCCGCCTGCCTCGGCCTCCCAAAGTGCTGGGATTACAGGCGTGAGTCACCACACCCGGTGTCAGGGAAGTATTTTTATGCAAACTTTAGTACAATTAAATATGGACTGTTTTTTTTTTTTCAGCGACTCAGAAACTTATGCATAGAAAAGAAGATGCCTTAAATTGACACTGATGTTTCCTTTAGGCTGGGCTTCACAGTCCTGATGTAGAGTCACCACAGCTCAGTTGTTTTCTGAGACCTGAAGATTCAGACTTCATTTATTATCAAATATTTCATGAGTGCCAGCTGTGCAAGGTGTTATGCTAAGCACCAGGGAAAAAGGATCACAATTTAACTTATTCTTTTACAGAAAAATATGAGATTTATTAACAAACAAAAATGCCAAGCTAAGGCCAGGCGTGGGGGCTCATGCCTGTAATCCCAACACTTTGGGAGGCTGAGGAGGGTGGATCATCTGAGGTCAGGAGTTCAAGACTGACCTGACCAACATGGTGAAACCCCATCTCTATTAAAAAGACAAAAAAATTAGCCATGCATGGTGGCACAGGCCTGTAGTCTCAGCTACTTTGGAGGCTGAGGCAGGAGAATGGCATAAACCCGGGAGGTGGAGGTTGCAGTGAGCCGAGATCGTGCCATTGCACTGCGGCCTGGGCAACAAGAGCGAAACTCCGTCTCAAAAAAAAAAAAAAAAAAAAAAAAAGGCAGGCTATGTATTTGCAATGAGAGATTTGCTTCAGATCCAGCAACACATGATGTCTCTTTGCCAGGGCATACTTTTCAGGTATTAAGGAACTCATGGAGAGCCAAATTAATAATCAGGATATTGATGATAAAAGTGAGATTTAAAGACCATGGAAGTTATTTTTAAAAACATGTTTTTATTTTTAAATATGAAATAATTTAATTCACAGAATATCCTAAAGGTGGTTAGAGAGGTCTCGTGGACTCCTCACTTGATTTCCCTCAATAATTACATCTTATATAATTATAGTATAACAGCAAAACAAGGAATCTGACATAGTTACAATGTGTGTATATATAGAGTTGTATGTCATTTTAATACATGTGTAGATTTTTGTAACCATGACTACAATCAAAACACGGAGCCGTTCCATCAGCGCAAAGATCTCCTTCATGCTACCCCTTGAGAGTCACACCCACACCCACCCTCATTCCTGATCCATGGCCATCATTAATTTGTCTTCCAGCTTTATAATTTTATCAGTTCAAGGATGTTACATGAATGGAATCATATACTATGTGACCTTTTTACAAAAACAACTTCATTGGGATATTCACATACTGTAAAATTACCTTTTTATTAAAGTATATAATCCCCGGATTTTAGCACATTCACAGAATTGTGTAACCATCACTACCATCTAATTTCAGGACATTTTCATAACTGCTAAAAGAAACACCATTGGCAGTCACACCTTTCTTCCCTCCCCTTATCCCTAGTAACCTAATCTACTTTCTGTTTTTATGAATTTGCCTATTCTGAACATTTTATGTAAAAGAATTATTGAAAATGTGTACTTTTATGAGTGTCTTCTTAGACTTAGAACAATGTTTTCAGTGTTCTTCCATGTTGTAGCATGTATCAGTACTTCATTCCTTTATATGGCTGAATAATATTCTGTTGTGTGGGTACACCACATTTTGCTCAGCCATTTATCTGTTATAGGCATTTGTAGTGTATCCAAATTTGGGCTACTATGAATAGTATGTGTAAATTCATGTAGTCTTTTGTATGGGCATATGGTTTTCCAATGTTCTGAGTATGTACCTAAGAGTGGAATTGCTGGGGCGTATGATAACTCTATGTTGAACATTTTAAACAATGACCAAAATATTTTCCAACGTGGCTGTGCCATTTCCCAAATCCACCAGCAATGGGTGAGGCTTTGAATTTCTTCATAACTTTGCCAACACTTCTTTATTTTTTTCATCCCTCTCTTCCTTCTTCCCTTTTTTCTTTCTTCCTTTCATTTTTTAAAATAGTTTTTTCATCCCTCTCTTCCTTCTTCCTTTTCTTCTTTCTTCCTTTCATTTTTTTAAATATAGCCATACTGGTGTATATGAAGTTGTATCTCATTGTAGTTTTTATTTGCATTACACTAATAACAATGATGTTGAAAATCTTTTAAGGTATTATTGACTCTTTGTCTGCTTTGAAAAAAGTCTATTCAAATCTTTTGTCCTTTTAAAATTTGGTTGTCTATTATTATTGAGTTATAAGAGTTCTTGAGAGCATCTGGAAAAAGTTCCTAATCAAATATATGTTTTGCAAATATTATCTTCCATTCTGTAGGTTTTCTTTTCATTTTCTTGATTGTATTCTTTGACACACAAAAGTTTTTAGTTTTGATGAAGCACTAATTACCCGTTTTTTAAAACATTATTACTTGTGCTTTTGGTATCATATCCAAGAAACTATTGCCTAATCTTAGGGCAGGAAGATTTAGGAATATGTTTTATTCTAATAATTTAATGGTTTTACCATTTACATTCAAGTCTCTAGTCCATTTTGAGTCTTTTTTTTGTATAGAACATGAGGTAAGAGTCTAATTTCATTCTTTTGCACGTGAGTAACCAGTTGGCACAGCACCAGTTATTACAAAGACTGCTCTTTCCCCATCGTATTGTTCTGGCACCTTTGTTGAAAATCAATTCACTATAAATGTGAGGGTTTATTTTGTTTCATTAATTTATATATCTATCCTTTTGCCCATACCACTCTGTCTTGATTACTGTAGCTCTGTTGTTAAGTTTTGAAATGAAGAAGTGTCTGTACCTCATTTTTGTTCTTCTCTTTCAAGATTGTTTTGTTTTTTTCTAGGCCCCTTCCATTTCCACATGAATTTTAGGAATATCTTGGCAATTTCTTGTAAGAATCCAGCTGGGATTTTGTTAGGAATTGCATTGAATCTGCAATTTTAGTTCATACTGATGTCTTGTCAATATTAATTAAGTCTTCTGAGAGATGAAGGTGATATGTTTTTCCATTTATTTGTCTTCTTTAATTGCTTCCAAAAATGTTTTGCAATTTTTAGTGAGTAAGTCTTTCACTTCTTTAGTTAAATTTATACCTGAGTAATTTTTTCTTTTTGATAACTATTGTAAATGAAATTTATTTCTTAATTTCATTTTTGAATTTTTAATTTTAATTGCTGTTACATAGAAATTAAATTAATTTTTAAAATGTAAGATCATGTTATCTTCCTATCCAATCTGGATGACTTTCTTTTCTTTTTTTTTTCTTTTCTTTCCTTTTCTTTTTTCTTTCTCAATCTCCCTGGATAGGACCTTCAGTAGAATGTTAAATAGCAGTGGTGAGAGCAAATATCCTTGTCTTGTTTCTGATTTAAGAAACAAAGCATTCAATCTTTCACCATTAAGAATAAAGTTTACTGTGTTCTTTTCATGGGTGCCTTTTGTCAGGATTAGAAGGTTCCTCTGTATTTTGAGTTGTTGAGTGTTTTTATCATAAAAGGATGTTGGTTTCCTTTAGTTGTCTGGACATATTTATAATGACTGTTTTGAAGAATTTATCTGTTAAGTCTGATATTTGGGCCTAGTATTGATGTTCTTATTGAAATTTAGCAGATTTTACCTCTCTAAGCATTTCTTTCTTTGCTGTATGCTCTGAGGATGATTTATAGAGTGTTACATGTTGTTTTTAATAATGATTTTCACCACTTGTGGTTGATTTTCTGTAGAGTAGTTGGTCCATGAAAGTCCTCATGCTGTCATTCTGGAAGTTGCCACCCCTTCTACCTATCCTGGTAAATCTTAAATCTATATTGCTGTATGAAAGAAGCCAGCCACAAAGGGATGCATATTATATAATTCCATTAATACACCATTATCTGAAAGGAAAAACTATAGAGTCAGAAAACAGAATAGTGGTTGCTGATGCATGAGAATGGAGGTAGGCTGTGATTACAGAAGGGTAGCACAAGAGAATTTGGCAGGAGATTGAACTCTTCTATATGGTACTGTGGTGGTGGACACAGAACTTTATGCATTTATCAGAATTCACTCAAGCCTACAGTATAAATCGTATATATATGAAGAAAAAATCAACCAGGATATCAAGAGAACCCAAGATGGAATCCAGAATGTGACAAATGAATGACCATACTGAAATGGGTAGGGAAGAAAAGAGCTGATTGAAGTAGCCTTGAAACCAGTTATTTTGACCAGAGCCTGTAAGGCCAAGCACAATGATTACTACATCCAAACACTGTCTTCCAATTGGTAAATTTGGGCATGGGCTAACAATTGTGAAACTATTTTATCTGTATACTAGGTTTGAACACATAAGCAAATATATTTTAGATAATGAAAGCCAGATTACTTATGTTGTAGAAAGATGTCGTTAATAAGCCAAGTGGGAATAATAGAATGAACCAATTTCAACTCAGATGTTGTTTTTAAAATGCGATCAGATACTTAGATGCAGAAATAAATATAGATATGTATGCATGCATTAATTAGTGTTCATATGTATGATGTTCTAGAAGCAGTTGTATCCCAGATGTCAGGAACTTATTTAGCTCCCAGATCTTGCTTTCCAAATATTATTTTCCTATTTAAAAGTATCAGAGCTTCTTGGAGTAGTGGTTGATTCCAGGGCAGGTACA
The DNA here is from genome assembly GCF_009828535.3 of Hylobates moloch. Classification (NCBI taxonomy): domain Eukaryota; kingdom Metazoa; phylum Chordata; class Mammalia; order Primates; family Hylobatidae; genus Hylobates; species Hylobates moloch. Next base: position 128,695,667 of record NW_026652276.1, on the reverse strand, counting down.
GGAAACCATCTAAAATATGTCTGAAAGTCTAGTGGTGCCAGAAAAGTAAAAAATGTATAGGAGCTAACCAAAAAGAACTCCCAATGGCCAAAGTTAGAACAAATTTCACAAAAGATAATCCAAATGACAATAAATAGACCAGAATTATTTGAGTTACAACTCAATGAATAAAATAAATATTCATGATATAATAAATGCTTAAATAAATAAGGGAATATAATAAGTTTTCTTTATAAAAGTTTTCCAGTTAACAAATGCATCTTAACTCTATGTGCTTGGTAACTTCTCCAGAAATAAGACACCAATATCATGTATTCCTGGATAGAATTTGCACTGAAGGGCACACCGCTTTTGCGATAGTATCTCCAAAAGTCCATAACCTCAATCTAATCGGGAAAACATTGGACAAACACAAATTGAAGTGCATTCCATAAAATATCTGGTCACAAATGCCATCTCCATGAATGACAAGGAAAGACTGAGTAACTGTCCTAGAATGAAGAAGACAAGGCAACTAAATTCCAAGTGTGACCCTGAGTTAGATCCTGGTACAGGATAAGGACACTAGTAAAACAGGGTGGAATCTGAATAAAGTCTTTAGTTTAGTTAATAGCATTTTGCCAATATGAGTTTCTTAGTTTTGGCAATTGTAGCATGGTTACGTGAGGTGCTTGCATTAGGGGAAGCTAGCTAGAGTATATAGGAACCCTTTGTAGTATTTTTTCCAACTCTTCTGTGTGTCTGCAATTATTCCTATTTTAATAAATAAAATATTCAGTGAAACAACACTGCATAAGAGATGGCACAAAATGCTGTATGTTCAGTAGACACAGAAAATTCTTGGAGCCAAGAAGAGAAAGGATTGAGAAAATTTTGACATTGTATGTCTGAATTAAATCTATGAAATAAATTGCCAGGAGAATAGAAAGTATAATAAACATTTTAATGGGCCAATGTATAAAAGATAAGACAAGCTGTTGATACATTTTATTAGCTCACAATTACAAACAAATCTTATATTGTTAATAATTAATAAAAATTACTTTTCCTTCCAGTAGGAGAAACCTATATTGCAAAGACAGATTCAGTGTGAAACTCTGATGGAAAATTAGGATAATTCAGATAGGTAATAAAATAGATAATTTAGAAAGGTGTCCAACAGAGTCCAAATTTGTTGAAGCACTCATTTCAACTGCTCATTTATTCCAGATACTGAGTAAATGATAGAGTTACCAATAGCAGGTGGTTCTGTTATACCATATTATGCTTTGGAATTTGGACTATTTTAAAAAGAAGGTGGATAGCTTCTAAATTCAAAGTTTGAAAGACTGTGGAAATAGACAATGGGAAACTGGCTTTACTTATTTCTGACAGAAAGAAAAATCCGACTTAAGAGTTGACGATCAATTCATATTTAGGACATACTAATACCAAGTTTCTTAGACATATGGAATAAAAACAAAACACTAAAAGGACCCATATTGTAAGTATCCTTACAATACTGGAATTTTGATAGTTTTCAACAAATAGCATTGAATATAATTAGGAAAGCTAAAGATGGGACAGGTTAAATAAATTCTGGTGTCTATTAAACTTTGGAGGGGTTTTTGTGGTTTTCTAAGTGTTTCGGTCAGAAAATCTGGCTTTTAGTACTGTAATCTACAGTAAGTCTGCCCCTGTGAAGCTCAGCTTCATGGTTTATGAAGTGGTGCAAATATCTATCTCCCAAGATTATCTTAACATCAAGTGAAATAATGGATATAAAAGAACTCTGTTAATGTATTAGTCATTATATTTTAAGGGAAACTTCTACCTTCAGAGCAGCCCACAGAATGCTACAACACAGGTTGTAGCACTCTGTACAGTTAGCACTCTTTCAAGGCATTTGCTGCAATAGGAGGAAGAAAAGTACAAATTCTTGGCCTTGACAAACCACATTCAAGGTGAGAGATTTGCCACTCTGTCTTCTCACTTCTGTTATACTTCTGGTTCATGGACACAAGTGACCCAGGTAAAATGACTTGAATAAGCATTTCAATTAAAAAAAAATAAATTGGCAGCACATCCATGTGCCTCCGTAGAGTGTCTGAAGGACATGTATATTGCTGCAATTTAGGTGGCAGAACAAAGAATGGAATTGTTTACACATTTTCTTGTATTTATCTTTCAGATTGTCAGGTATACTTTCTAATATTGTTTCTAAAATAACATTTCAACTCAAAACTAGTAAATAATTTTATTACAAGAGTGGTTAAAGGATTTAAAATACCTGTAATTCTCATACACTGGGGAATACAGGTGAAAACACTAGATTATAGGATATATGATAAAAGGAAAACTAGATATTGTCAGTGATATGGTTTGGATCTGTGTCCCCACCTAAACCTCATGTTCCGTTTGAATCCCTGGTGTTGCAAATGGGGCCTGGTGGGAGGTGATTGGCTCATGGGGGCGGATTCACATTAATGACTTAGTGCCATCCCCGTGTGATGCTGTTCTCATGATAGTGAGTGAGTTCTCACAAGATGTGTTTTTTTTTTTTTTTTTTTTTAAATGTGTAGTACAGTGCTTTCCCTGCCTATCTTTCTTGCTCCTGTTCCAGCCATGTGAAGTGCTGGCTCTGCCTTCACCTTTCGACATGATTGTAATTTTCCCTTCCTAGTGGAAAATTGGGCTACACAATGGAGGCAGGTCGTTCTCTTGGAAGTCTCTTAGTACTTCCATGTTAAATAGTAGTAAGGATTCAGACACTTCAAGAAAGAAGGTGTAGGTTACTGACCAGTGAAGTCTTGGTTGATGTTAGGAGAAACAGGGAATAGTGAAAGAAGGAAGTTATAAACAGTAGTGACAGCCTCATGAACAGTTGCATAAATAAAGACTGTAGCAGCTATGCATATTTTATTCTTTTATATCTCTTCGTTTTTTTCTCATTTTAGTTTTTTTAGAGATTACTTGTTCATGTAGTACTAGGTAAGAAAATTCAAATGAGACAGTGTCTGAAATTGGGGAATAAAGTAGTATAGGTATTAATACTATGATTGCTGGGATTTTGTGTCTACTCACTTTGAAGAGATAATGTCTTCATTTGCGCTAATAATAGTTGCATCTTTGTTAAGTGGAAACATAGATTGGTGGTGCTGGTATTATGTAAAAGAATATATTTAGATGTGAGTTCACCAAAGCTATACCAACTACTAAGTTGTTTCTCGGCAGGATATTTACCCTTCTATATTCTGTTTTGTGATATTAGACCTGGGATTCTATAAACTACATTTCTGCTTTGCAACCTGACTTCCTGTTTGAATTTTACACAGAAGAGACATTAGAGGGAATTGGCAAGGTAGGAAGAGGATGAAAAGACTTTCCCTTTTCTGTTTTTCTGCTTTCTGCTCGTGGACTTCATTTTGTCTGTGGTTCCAATAGTCATCACCCTAGTAACACTTGTTCACCTTGGCAGCAGCAGTTCTTTCATGTACCAGCAGCTAATTCAAACTTGTAGTTTCTCTAACACTTGCAAATTAATTTCAAAATGTACTGTCTCAGGGAAACCAACTCTAACTGGGCAGCCCATCCGCCTTAGAGAGGTCTGAGTTTTAGCTTCAAAAGCCCTTTCTCTAAGTTTCTAAGTTATTAATTCTAATGTTTTCCATTGTTTATCCCTAGCCATAGGGGTGATAACTACTTACACTAGTTGCTACCATTGTAATATCTTAGAGTTCTCTTTTTATCCTTACAGTTACCTAGTTAACAACTTAATTTTTTTACTAAATTATTCTTTCTGTCACACTGTCCCTGAAAAGAGAAATGTTGTGTTTTCTGTCTCTGCGCTCAACCCATCCTGATACTGAATGTGCAAAAAAAAAAAAAAAGGTCAATTTGGAGAAAAATTTTTGTAGGAAATATGTAATGTACAATAAAGGAAAACATCTCATAAATATTTTAGATTTTCCATCCAAGCAGTAACTAGACTGAGTTCTTCTCTTTCCTCTTAGTTTTAACTGTTGAGTAGACCTATTTGCAGTTGCTGTACGAATAACCCACAAATTGCAGATATAATACAAAATGTTTGTCCCGTGTGCATATTGACAAGTCATTTTCTACTTCTCGTTGAGGGTTTCACGCTGCTATTATAGGTGAGGCTCTTAAGAAATTTCAACTGACAAACATTTTGCTAACTTCCCAAAAATTTTAGAATTCAGTCTGTTATAAAAAATACATTTTATGCATAAAAGCTTTATAATATGTAATTAATGTTTGCCAAATTATTGAATGAAGCTGACAAAATATAGGAAGTGAATATCCCTTTTGATTCCTATTTTATTAACAGATAATTTTATGATAGTGTCAATGGAATTAAGAAAGACATGAAGAAAGTCCTTACAGCAAAGACTGAGATATTTAGGGAAAAGTGATAAGTCCCTTTCAACCAATAATACTGGTGGATATTATTCTTTTTTATATGATATTATTGGATATTAGTGGATATTGTTATTTCTTATATCAAAATCCCCCAAATGAATTTTATCTAACATGCAGGCATTTATGATATCTAAAGATTTATGAAGTCAGACTATGAGCAGATATAATGAAATTATGTATAATTCAAATAATTAGAAAGTCTTATGGCTTGACATTTAATATCTATCTTAAGAATTTTAGTATGTAAATGTACCTGTTTTCTCCATGGAGAAGACTGTGATGTCAAAGGCAAGAGGATATCTTAGTATTTTTATAACCTGATGAGTGTCTGATTATATTAGTTTTCTATGATTGCTAGAAAAAACTTCCACATAGTGGCTTAAATTAACACGAATTTATTCTAGTTCTGGATATCTGAAGTCTAAAATAGGTCTCACTGGGCTAAAATCATGATGTTGACAATGTTAAGGTCTAGGGGAGGATCTACTTCTTTGCCTTTTCCAGCTTCTAAAAACTGCCCACATTCCTTGGCTTATGGCCTAGTTGAAAAAAGAGCTCTGAGAATCCTAGTAAAGGAGAAAATCATTATCAAGATAAATCCCATGTATGCATGGATTGTTTGCTGGACTTTTTGTTCTGTTTATTAACCAGTCTATATATTCCTGGATTAATTTCTTGCTAGTTTTTAACTACTGTGGCTACATAGTACAGTAGTAGGCCAAATTTTCTCTCAATTTTTTTTCTTTTAAAACAAATGTTCTTGCTGATTTCATGGATCTATTATATATAGATTTTAGAATCACATGAGAGGATTTCATCTAATTCATAGATTAATTTGGGGGCAAATACATAGTTTCATAATATGAAATCTTTCTATAGTAACATGGTATTTCTCTGGGATTTAAGCCTTCTTATGTCCATGGTAAGGTTGGCAGTTAAAAAAAAAATGTTTTCACATTTACTTTACCCTTATTCTTAGTTAGTTTATGAGTATTACTTGTTTTCCAAATGAGATCTTTAAGTTTCATTTTCTAATTTGTGATTGCTAGATACTGATTTTATATGTTGATACTGTTTCCAACTGGCTTAGTAAGCTCATATTTATTTTAATAATTTTCCAAATGTTTTGCTGGACATCAGATTGTTGGTAAAGAATGCCTGTTTTTTAAATATGCTGTATTTCTGATGTCTTTTTGCTAGGACATCTTGTGTTTGCTAGGACCTACTTTTAGTTCTAAGTGATTTCTTATGATCTTCCAAATCATTAATTGAATCTTTATTCATATCCATCTTGCTAGTTTGCTCGTGTATTTATTTTTAAAAACATTTGACCACAATGCTTTTAATTTCCAGAAATGCTAATTATTTGTCTCCCTCCAATTCTTTCTGTTCTTCCTCCTCTTCTTCTTCTTTGCTTTTTTCTGAACATTGTTTTTAAGGGAATGCTGTATTTCTTCAGCTTTATTCATTATAATAATAAGAATTCTGTTAAAATTTCTTTCTGTTTCTTTCAGAAATTTTAAGGGATTAGTTCAGATTTCTATGGGGTTAATTCTATTTGTAGGATATTGTCACATTATTGGCTTCCGTAGTTTTTTAATAGTTAACATTTGAAGGATTCAACTGAGAAGCTTTGGTGGTTGGAGGGCTGTTTCATAAATGCAAAGAGGAATTCCTATTCTTTCAGCAATTATTTGTGGCTGTGTCCCAGGAAGGATGACCAAGGTGGTGGTGTGGCAGAGAGTGGAAGGGCATGTCTACTTCACCCCTGCACTGTGTGCCTCTGTGGCAGAAGCCTTTTTCCTTCATTAACATGTTTATCTTTGGCTTCTAGAATAGCACTAGCTCAACATTTAATTCAAATGCTTCTATACAGGTTAAGCAAAGACCTTTGTTAAACAGTTAAACATTCATTATTTTGTCCTAACAGTTGTAAATTCAATATAACAGAATAATGAAATTAGAGGCACTGATCTATAATTAAATCCTGGAGAGTAAGCAAGCTTTAATTTATTCTCTGCTTTAATGCCTATTCTCACGTTGGCATTTTGCATCAATCACTGTTTGTCCAAAGATTTGGAGAGGGATGAAGAAGAGTTACTGGAATGAACATTCGTGACATGTTTTTAAGATAGTGAATATAGAACTGTGATTGGAGTGTAGGGTTCACATAAGGAAAGAGCCGGAGATAAAGTTGTAGCCAAGCTGTGAAGATGTTTATATTTATGTCTTAGGAGTTTGGACCCTGTCAGTAATGAAGTATTGATGGGTTTTGTGCAAGAAAACACTGTGGGGGAAAGTGTCTGTATTTGACGGTGGTGTCATGAGAAGTATAAAGGAAAAGGATTAAGACATTGTTCAGTAATCTAGGATGAGAGGGTGAGGGCCTGAGATAGTGTGAAGGAAGTTGGAATGGAAAGAAAGTGACATTTAGAAGAATTTGAACATAATAACTTTACGATCCGGTGATTTCTTGGATGAGAGAGAGAGAAAATATGAATACTTAACAAGCATAAGGGTTTTAAGCCTGGGTTACTGAAAAAGAAGTGATAGAGTTATGGAACTAAATAAAGAGATCAAAAAGAAGTGCTTGATACTGATTTTCTGGTTTAGCTGTCATTTAAATACTTAGACACAATCATGTTTTATATCTTGAACTCTTTTATGCTTTCTGTGCACTGACATCAAGAATATCCATTAATTACATAAGGGAGCAGAGACATAGAAGACGGTGTTTGTGTTATGTGCTGGTCAGACTTGGGGACAATCTGGCTGCACTATCTGCCATCCATCTTGTCTCCAAGGCTATTAAGTGCATCTGCCTCACTGGACTCAGTCCAGCTCCCAAGAATGGAATTAATTCAGAAGTTGACTCATGAGTATACTAGACCGTTACCTGTCAGTCTTTCAGGAGAAGTTTTATGAAGATTTTTACTGTTAAATGTTGCTTTAAAGGTATGCAAAAATCCTCTTTTGAGGCCTCCTAGGGTTTTTGCCTCTGTTGCCATTGACAGATGTGCATTCAGGAAACTCACTCTTCTCATAATAGCATTGTTTTTTCTTTGTTAATTCTTTTCATTGTGCCCTGTCAAATTAATGAGTTGCATTGACTTGGTATATATAGGGTTGCCATAAGGATTAAGTAGGAGAATATAAGTAATATGCCATGAAGAATGCTTTGCTCAGTTAGCCCTCAGTAGCTGTTAACTGTTTTCACCCTCAGGATTCACAGTTTCAAGGACTTCTCTACTTGTTATTGATCGTGCTGTGACATTTAAGGCAAGGTACTTCATACTTTAATATGCATTAAAATAATCTTTAGGGTTTATTAAAACACAGATTACTGGGCCTCACTCCCAGAGTTTCTTACTCAGTTGGTCTTGGTTAGGGCCTGAGAATGTGTATCTCTAAACGTTCCCCAGTGACGCTGATGCTGCTGTTTGGGGATCAAACGTTGAGAACCAATGGTTTGGGAGGGATTGGATGGGGGAAATTTTTGTTTATAATGGAGACAATCACTTTACAGTTAAGAATCCTCCTCTTCTGTCTGTACATTCTGAACCTAGTCTGCTGTGCTCTTTGTTTTTGGAAGCAGCAGAAACCAGTCAGCAGGTGACAAATTTCATTACTCTACTTTCTTTGAATTTTCCCAGAGAGTACTAAGTATACCACTGTTAGTGCTGGCACTTTTCTGTTATTTTAAGGATTTGTTGGTTTTTCCAAGGTGGTTTTCCCTTGATGCCAGAAGATGTGAATAAAAACATTATGATGATGTTCGGGTCTATCTTGCTATTTGATATACGGTGGAATTTTTCACTTAATACTAATTTTTTAAGCCATACTTTTCTTTCTTACTTTTTTTTCAGTTCTCATTTAATTAGAGTTACAAATGGCATCGCTTATAAACATACTTATTGTAAGCACAGCAATGTGGCTTTCAGTATCTTTGTAATGAAAGTTTAAACTACTTGGAACTCTAGCTTACATTCCTTTAAGTCTTTATGATCTAAATATTCTTTTCCATGATGCCAAAAAGGTTCTGTGTGATCATCTAAAGTTTGAAATTCTTTTTCAAATCAAAGGCACTGCCAAACTCAGAAGCAACTGTGTGAAGAAAATGTGTGGAAACACCACTCATTACAGGTTGGTTTATAAAAAGAGTTGCAGATTGATAGGTCTTTGAAAAATGTTTGGTGACACAAAACTCTTTCAATCAGTTCCAAATCTGGCAACTCTCTTGTTGCATTAGATTCTTTTCCCCTCACTTTTCTTCTCTTTCTAACAGAGACAGACACATCCCTTTTCCTGTGTCCCATTTTAGATGACTGATGGAAAAGTAAACACCAAATATGAGCATGTGGGGATGGTTTATTTCTTTTTACATTGACTAGAAGGCAGTGTTGAAAGGGAGACTCTGCTGTCATTTCACAATGTAGGAAATTTAGAAAAGGTGTTAGAGCTGTTTTAAATAATTTCTATTTTTGGATTATGCCATTCATGAGGGTATGTAGTCTTTCCTTTATAGAAGAAATTTGTTTAAAGTATATCTGAGATCTCTTGGTGACAAATAAACAGTGTGTTCAAAAGAAACCCTGTAATTTTTTCATTAGATGATTCATGCTTAAAAATGTCAAATGATCAGAAATGAAAGACCCAATGATCGGGTCATTAGAAACATATGGTTCTGGGAATTATTATGCATGCCAACTCTAAATATGGAATCTCAGTCCATTCTTTTGTCCTTACAAAGATAGCAGAGGCTTTTGTGCCTAGTTTTTTTCTTTTTACATTTTAAACTCAGTGCCCTTGCATTTCCTTTGCCTATGAGGTAGTACAGCATAGTGGATAGATATAAGTACAACAAGATGAGTTTGCCTGGTTTCAAATTCTGACTCTACTAATGCATGGAGTGATGTTGAGGAAGCAGCTTAGCCTTTCTGTGCCTTCATTTCCTAATTTGTAAAATGAAGATAATAAGTATACTTACCCTGAAAGACTGCAGTGAAGATTGAATGAAATCATACCTGCAATGCCCTTAGAACAATTCTTGGTACCTAATAGGTGCTCAATCAGTGTTGGCTTTTATTATTTACTTTGACTAGACTTCTTAGTTTGACTTCTTATTCCCCCTAGAGAGGAAAGATTACAACAACCTCCATGTAGATTGCTGTTTAGGATGCCCTTTGGGAATAGATCTGACTTAAAATGGCTTAAATATTATACCTTTAGACTGTCATCTTTATGAACATTGAATATGTGATATTTTGATCATAGGTTTAAAGAGATACACTTCTACTATTAGAAACCATTCTTTATTATAGTAATTTCTCCACACATTAAGAATGGAAAATTCTGTTCTAGACCAGTAGATTTAGGGAGAAAGACTCTATGATCTTTATTTCTGTCTTATTTTCTCAGCAGCAATGGAAAGGTTGTACCAAAAAGGATAATTTGTTAATGATATTGAAACTCTTAAGAATGACCCAAGTAAAATATGATTTTATGAAAATCTTTTCTTCTGAACTGTATATTTGGGTTTGATATGGATATTTCAAGATATACATTTTAGAAATACTAAAATAATGTGTCTAGATTCCTGGTAATGCCAAGTTCCTACTTGTTCCTTGATTCCCCTGACTCATTAAATCAATAGCATTAATTGCGTCTTGCACAGGATCGACCCAGATGAGAATAAACAACAGTGTCATGATTTGGCTTTGATCTTTCAAACATGTGTAGCAAGATGGTAGTCTTCAAGCAAGCACCTTTTGTTTGCAAAAGCCATGCTTTTTTGAGGTAGAAAAAAGGAGGAGATGTATATTATGGTATTCTTACAAATTAGAACTCGATATGGGGATCTTAGAGCAGAACAAAACAGAGAGGAACAATGGGCAGAACACATGGGAAATTCCCACAACATAGGAAGGAGCAAATCTCCCCTGTACTGGGGAAGATCACTGAAGGGGAAGAAGATCAAGAAATTTGGCAGAACACTGTTACTTCTCCATCCTGTCACCCTTAGGTGACATCTTGAAACTAGGAGTGGACAAGTAAAAGTTTAATTGATTGTTTCAAATTCCAGAACCTGGGGGAGGTTGTAGACGCTCTTTATAGTGAAATGTCTAATATGTCATTGGGGTGGCTAATAGGAGAGGCTAAGGTTACCTTGAAGGAGTCTTACACACTGCAGAGTCAACAGTGGAGGGCTTCCTCTCTACCTCCTCTCCAGTGTTCACATTCTGTGAGGACCAGTGCACCAAGGAGCTGAGTAGTAGAGGATGCAGAATGCAGAGAACTCACCACCAAGTGCAGTGGCAATTCCATAGTCATCAGGTGTGGGTACCGTTAATAAACCAGGGCAGACCAATCACTGTTACCACGAGAGGATTGCCAGCAGACCGTGCAGATCACAGGACATTTCAGCAAAAGCCCCGAGAACCCAGAGGAGAGAGGAACTAATAGATGTTCCTTTTCATTAAGGAACACCCTCTTGGGAAGAAGGAGGAGTATGAAGAAAATGTTCCTTTTAATTGTAAAGTTAAAGGATTTTTTTTTCCGTATGTAAGAAGACCTGTATGGAAAACCCTATCAATGATAAAAAGTAAAGTTATTAGGTTGGTGCAAAAGGAATTGCAGTTTTTGCCATTGAAGGTAATGATAAAAACCGCAATTACTGTGCACCAACCTAATAAATGAATTGTAGAAAATAAACTTTACACCCACCAGCTAAGCTATTCATTCTATGTTCAAAAGTACAAGGAAAGCTGACTTTTCTGAGGGCCAGAAATGTGGCAGTATAAACATAGCTTATTTAGCCCAGTGTGGACCATAAGCCCTAGAGTGTCAGTACCTGAAGATTTTTTACCTAGTTGCTCACCTCTTTCCAATTTTTTTGCCTTTAAATTCTATCCTGCATTTTGCTGCTCATGTAGTCATCTGCCTGCAGTCTGCCTCTCTGTGTCATGCAATTCCCTAACTCAAGTACCTCAGTAATGCATTTCTTTATACCAGGAAGAACTGTAATTCACTCTTAAGATTTGTTTCTTGTTTTATTGCTATTTTTTTCCTTTTGAACAATTCTAATTACAACTTATAGCAAGTTGAGTGTAGTTTGTTCTATAATTTTTAGCGACAGAAAATGACTGTTTAGAATCATTTTTTCCATGCCTTCACTGTTATTCTAAACATAATATATAGTTTAGACTATGACAATATAGTAGTTTTAATAAAAATTCAAACTGACCAACAGCAGGAAGTGTATAAAAGCCTTCAAATACTACTGCTAACCAATTGAGTTCAGTGACCACACTGAAACTTGAGAAAAGCATGCTTACAATTTTGCTTTGTGGTATATTGGAGTCTTGTGTGTCAGTATGCATGTTTCATGGGATTTGTAAGCTGAAAGACCTTGATGCTAACTTAATACAAACAAGATAAAATATTCTTAACAGAGTGTGCCGACCATATGTGAGATTCATTTGATGATGTTTTTCATTTTCTTTATAAAACACATCTCAGGACCACTAGCAGTTATTGTTCTGAAACTTAAATGACACAAATGAAGTCATACCATTGTGATCAGTGAATCCATCTCTAATGGTTTAAATTTTAGATTCAGCTAATCTAAACTAAATCCTTTCTGTATCACAGACAACTAAGCCCAATGCTTTGTGTATATCATACTTTCATTTAAACATTGATTTTTTTGTTTTTTCAATCATGGGTTAGGCATGCGCTAAGTGCACATGAGACGGAAGAGATAGAAGGCATAGTTTAGGGTCTCAAAGAACACACAGTGTGGTCAAGGAGTTAGAATAATAAACAAGTAAATATAAGGGTAAAATTTGTATAAGTTTATCTTGGAGCCTAGAGAATGGGCTGATCTTCTCATATGGTCATGGAAGACTTCCTTAAGTCTCGATGAATTAGTCCCTACTACCCAAGTAAATAGAGGAAGAATGCATTGAAAGCCAAGAGGATGAATGAAGCTGACACATTTCAAGAACCTGGAGGAGTTTGATTTGAACAGAACATAAGATGCACATGGAGAAAGTGCCTAAATATAAAGACTGAAAAGTAGGATTTAGGGGAGATCATGCGCTATCTAAACCTCACAAGAACTCTGTAAAGTAGCTAGTGTTATGCTTATTTTACCCAGGAGGAAACAGCTTTCGGGCACTGAAACAACTAGCTCACAGCCACACAGTAAATGGCAGGGTGGGTCTTCTGACCCCAAATCCTGGGCTCCTCTCATTATCACAGAGGAGTTATTGGATTTTTTTTGTCTCTTCATGGTCTTTTTTATTTCTGTCTATAGTATCGGTCATTAATGGAAAGAAAATTTTGAGCTAGAATTGCCTAATAGTAGAGAACAATGCTACTCCAAAATTTATTAGTAATAATAAATCGTAGCCGTTACTCTTAAGATTATAAGAAGCAAGAAGTTCCTGTCTATCTTCACAGCCATGTGTTTAAAGTTTGTATTGAGTATGAGACAAATATATTTTAAAATATGTATATATATATTTATTTTTATTTTTTTGGAGACAGGATTCTCGCCCTGTCACCCAGGCTGGAGTGCAGTGGCACGATCTCGGCTCACTGCAAGCTCCGCCTCCCAGGTTCCCGCCATTCTCCTGCCTCAGCCTTCCGAGTAGCTGGGACTACAGACGCCCGCCACCGCGCCCGGCTAATTTTTTATATTTTTAGTAGAGATGGGGTTTCACTTGTGTTAGCCAGGATGATCTCGATCTCCTGACCTCGTGATCCGCCCGCCTCGGCCTCCCAAAGTGCTGGGATTACAGGCGTGAGCCACTGCGCCCGGCCATATATATTTTTATTCATTTAAAAAATATGTTTCTGCAACATGTATAGGCAAGCCTTTCATTTTGTCCTTCTGAGTAACCATTTGTTCAGAAGCCTCGGAAGTAAGGGAACTAGCCTAAGGGATGAGGCCGACTGCAAGGTTGGTCTCATACAGATGTTCATCTGGGGTGGCTAAAATTGTTTTGAAATTTCTTCTTCAGAAATAAGGATCCAATGCTCATGAATGATTTGATGTCTTAGAATGACTCAAAGCATGAGAAACATTTTAAGTATTTAGTTTGGAAGCATTAAAATGAAACAAATGAAAATTTAGCCATGCCTTATGCTCCTTGAGTGACCACCAGGAAGAAAATAATCATTCTTTTAAGTGAAAATTTATTAATGTGGGGTTCATTCCCCTAAGGAGAGGTCTAATGATAAGCATTAGGTAGGTATCTGTGTATGTATAATTTTTCTGGAATGGAGAGAATCTGTAGGATTCTTAAGACCCAGTAAATTATGAAGGATTAAGAATCACTTCAAGTGTGACACCCTGAACTGAGCAAGTATGTCTCTGTGTGTGTGTGTGTGTGTGTGTGTGTGTGTGTATGTGTATTTGCTGTGTTTGTGGATAGCCTTGAATTACTTTTAATCTGTAGTGTGAGATTCTCTAGAGTTGATTCTAGGTAAGCAAGCAAAAATTTTTAGATAACATTTTAGGTTAACATTAGGCAAAGAAGGTTTTTCGTTTGTTTTGTTTTTTAATATTAAGAGGGGATGTTCATAAAGTAACATACTGATTCCATTATGTCATCCAAACAATAATATCCACATTATGTTCCACAACAGTAAAGCTTTAGAACCTATAAATTAATGTTTCATATGTGAATTATGAATACAATATTTTAATTATGTTGAAATTAAACCAATACCACATCATCAGTCTCTCAGCTCACATGAATAAATAGAAATGTGATCTTTAATTTTTATTGAGTTGCTTAACAATTTCTGCTTTGTAAGATTTGTGATAGGCTACTAAATCCTTTTATAAACCCTTCCTTTTACCCCCAAAATATTTTCAGATGGTGCAGGATATAACAAGTTGCTATAGTAACTGTGCAAGCTAAAGTAATATGCCCTGTAATAGCCATGAAATACAAGTAGCATTATTTTGAATTTTGTGTTAACAACGGAAATGTATAAAGGTGATACAATGATAAATAAAATTTAATTATGTCTTGACCAATGAAACAAAAATCTGTGAGTCACATTTTCCTCACCTATAAAATTTTTGCACATTCTCAATTGTTTCATATGTGTCTATTTTCTTAAAGGGTAGTTCTAAAGTTTCTTTTACTTTGCTCAAATTATTGCTCCCAAAATATAAACTTAAGCTTAGTAATAGTGTATCTAATCAATCTAATTGATATTTTAGAATATCAAATAAGTGTTAGTATTTATATTTTACTATAATTATTCAGAAATATATAAATCCAAAATCTTGTTTTATGTTTTTACAGTTTCATAGACTTTTTTGCATTTGGAGAATATTTTTGACGTATTTTCCACAATTGCAAAGAAATTTTGAAATTTAGCCACTTCTAAAGAACTACTTCTAATTTTGAAGGCAAAGAAATTATCTTTAAGTCTACATTTAACCTATTTAAGAGAATTCTTATAACTTAGCATATAACCAAAATTTAGGCAAAACATAATTCTGATTTGAAAAATAGTATCACCTACTTGATTTTCCATCACCTATATGTTCTATTAAATAACAACTTTCTAAAACATCTAGTGTTTCAATAACTTTTGTGAACATTTCAGTCACACCTAATAATGCATCATAATATAAATACAGCATGTTTTAAAAAGTTACTCAGCTTCTTTTACATTATTACTCCCTATTGGTTAAAATATTGCAAAATGGACAGTCTTTTTACAGATGTACACAAATAACTGACAGGTTTGGGAACAGTTTGCAATTCTTTAATTGCCATTTTCCCTGAAAACTATCACTGCTACATCCAAAAGACATATGTGACATTTGAAAGTATATACTTAAATTTTGTAGCTAAGTGTTTGTGTGTGTTAACGGCATAAGCTTAGGATTGGCATAAATTTTCAGGAAAATAAGTTTAAATTGGTACCATTTTAAAAAATCCCCAATAGCTATTTGTGATGATCTTACTATGTTCTCTTAAGACTAATGAAACTAGAGAAACTCCCTTTGAGATGGTTTTTGTCTATTGCCTGTAACTTACCACAGATTCTGTTTTTGTGGTGTGCTATTAGTTGTCACATCCAATATAATTTAATAATTCTAAGGACATTGATCTTATTGATAGTGTTCAATAAGAATTTGCTTTTCATTATGCCAATGATTTCATATTGAATTAGGACATATTTGTAAGAATCAAATAATTAGTTCTTAATTTCTTTTTTTTTTTTTTTTTTTTGAGACGGAGTCTCACTCTGTCGCCTAGGCTTTAGTGCAGTGGCGCGATCTTGGCTCACTGCAATCTCCACCTCCCAGGTTCGAGTGAGTCTCCTCCTCAGCCTCAGGAGTAGCTGGGACTACAGGCATGCACTGCCATGCCCAGTAGCTGGGTTTACAGGCATGTGCCGCCGTGCCCAGCCGATTTTTGTATTTTTAGTAGAGACGGGGTTTCAGCATGTTGGCCAGGCTGGTCTTGAACTCCTGACCTTAGGTGATCCACCCACCTTTGCCTCCCAAAGTGCTGGGATTACAGGTTGTGAGCCACTGCGCCTGGCCTAAAATTTATCTTTCATTCTGATTTCCAGTAATTTCCAAATAACCTTTAGTCAAATATGAAAAATTATTTATGCCATTATAATGGTAAACATGCTTTCAAGAAATAAAATGTTTTCAACTATAAGTTTTGCCTACTCTATTTGTCTTAACATATATTTATAACTTATTGGTGACAGGTGATCACAAAGAGATTTTCCCCAAAACTGAAATGATTTCCAATATATTTATTTATAAGATTTTTTAATGTTTTTAGTATTTGGTGAGTGACTTTTCTCTATAGATTAACATTTTCATGGCAGAACAAATTTGCATTCAATTAAATATAATATCTTCATTATCATTTATCTAAATATAAAGATGCAATAAAACATAGTCTGTCTTAAAATTTTTATAATTTGGAGATAAATTTTTATATATAATATCCTTATTTTTAATTTTTTTTCCTCCAACTTTTAGATTCCGTGGGTACATGTGCTGGTTTGTTACCTAGGTATATTGTGTGATGCTGAGGTTTGGGTTACAAATGATTCCATTAGCCGGGTGCTGAGCATGATACTCAATAGTTAGTTGGTCAACCCTTGTTCCCCTTCCTCCCTACCCCCCGGTAGTCCCCAGTTTCTATTGCTGCTGTCTTTATGTCTATGTGTAGACATTTATACATGGACTTATATATATAAGTTCTCCCACTTATAAGGAGAACATGCAGTATTTGGCTTTCTGTTCCTTCATTAATTGACATAGAATATGGGAATGTAAATTAGTTCAGCCACTGTGGAAAGGAGTTGGGAGATTCCTGAAAGAACATAGAACTGCCATTCAGCCCAGCAATCCTATTAGTGAGTGTATATCCAAGAAGACGCATGCATTTACATGTTTGCTGCAGCCTTTTTCACAATAGCAAAGACACTGAATCAACCTACATGCCAATCAGGGTTGGACTAAAAGTGTGGTACATATATACTATGGAATACTATGCAGCCATAAGAAAGAATGAAATCATGTTCTTTGAAGCAACATGGATACAACAGGAGGCCATATCCTGGTCAGGCTGGCCTCGAACTCCTGATCTCAGGTGATCCACCCGCCTTGACCTCCCAAAGTGCTGGGATTACAGATATGAGCCACTGCGTCTGGCCTTTTGACTTTTTATTAATAGCAGTTGACTAGTGTGAGATGGTATCTCATTGTGGTTTTGATTTGGCATTTCTCGGATGATTAGTGATGTGGAGAATTTTTTTCTTATCTTTGTTGGCCGCTTGTATGTCTTCTTTGGGGAAGTGTCTCTTCATACTTTTGCCCATTTTTTGATGAGGTTATTTGTTTCTTGTTGAGTTATTAAAATTTCATATAGAGTCTGGATATTAGACCTTTGTCGAATGTATGGTTTGCAAATATTTTCTTCCATTGTGTAGGTTCTGTTTACACTGTTGTTAGTTTTAGTTTGGTGTGCAGAAGCTTTTTAGTTTAATTAGACCCCAAGCATCAATTTCTGGTTTTGTTGAATTGCTTTTGAGGGAGGAAGACATTTCATTTTTCTAGAGAAAGAAGGAAGATAACGAATGGAATAAGATCTTGAACTTGGTGTAAATGGGAAGGTATACATTCTGAATGTAAGAGAGAGGGATACCTTATGCTCTGAGACTGGCAGGGAGAAGGGGGCAGGGATTGCTGGTGTCTGAAGGTACAGGGACAGGAAATAGAATGAGTTCATGCTTTGTTTATTTTGTCAATTAAGTAGGTGGCAAAATCATTTGTGAATTGTAAGAAAGGATGGCAAGGTAATTTGCCCCAAGGGGTTTGAGAATGGAAAGTTTTGGAATGGCTGTTTACAATTGGATGTGAGATAGCCAAATAGGGCCAGGCAAGTAGTTAGCTGTGTGGCTGTTGAGTCCCAATAATTTAACAAGCATTTCCTGAATTCTTGCTACATGTCAAGTACTTGGCTAGGCTCTGGAAATACAGAGATGAAAGATCTGGTCCTGGTCCTTGGGAGTTTACAGACATGTCAATCACTAGTTACCCTGTGGGTGCTGCTATGGCAGCTGAGAAGGGGAAAGTCTTTCTCAGCTTGGGTAGGAGACGGATATGGATACATTTTCCTTGAAGGAGAGCTTCTTAAGCTCTCATATGTGCTACAGGATCTTATTGTTTTCAAGCAAGTTAACAGCAGAATATTCTTAAGGTCTAAGTTATGCACTGAATGGCATCTGACAGTACAGTAGGAAATTAAACAACAAAACCTAAAAATAATGAACACCGAAATATTAGGCAGAGTCTTTCAGTTGTTAGTGACGAAGATCCAAAGTAAATTAAAGAGGGAAAAAATAATTGAAATTATTGATTCACACCATTGCAACAATCTGGAAATCGCTTTTGGTTTCAGAAATGGCTACATTTAGGGGTTTAAATAATATCAATATGTCTTGATCTTTCTCTGACTTTGAGAAAGGAGCATCCTCTATACTCCAGCAGTTTCATATTGTACACCTATGAGCCTATGCATTCTCCTTTGAGAATGAAAACTTGCCCTTTTGCTATAGCTGTATGGTAGAACTGTGAGTTCCAGGTTCAGGAAAGCTGTGTTCCCTGTCCAATCTGCCCACCGAATCTGATGAGAACATTTTGCCTTACCATTATAGTTTTAAAAAATGCTATTTTTTATATATTTAAAAATTTTAGGGTAAAATTATCAAATCTACAATTGAAGCTTCATTTTTATTAATAAAATAGCCACTAATTACTTGAACATAATTCTGAATACATACCATGCTCAATTCTAGTGTTGATAGTTAATAATTTAAACAGAAGAATAAAAAAAGTACATTAGAATCTTAAATGCAGATGTAGGCAAAGTCACTTATGCTTGTTTGAGAAAATTTTTGTGTTGTATAACTTGGAATAGATAAAGTGTTATAAAACCTTCAGTGCAGGGTCCTCCTTAACATTCAAATGTACTGGCCTGTTAACAGAGATCGTAAAGATTTTTAATGAAATGTAATCCAAATAACTATTAAACACTTTTCCTAGTTTTGTTTAATACTTTCAGGAAACTATCTGATCATGAAAATGTAATGTTCCTGGAGCAATATTTTTAAGAAGTCGAAACAGTCACATGAGGCTAATCTTAGACGATTTAACTACATTATGAGCAAGAGAATTGATGTTTCAGGAAGTTGAGAAAATAATGTATATATGTTTTATATAATCATTGAGAATCATTTCAGTGTACCCTATTGCATATATCTGATTTCTGTGTTCTTTCTTTTGGTTAGAATAATGAACATGATAGCTATAAAACATTGTTTCCTTTACTTAGTTTATTTCGACTCTGTTATATCCTCATTTGCATTCATCTGTAGGTGAGCAATTAACATTATTATTTGTGTTGCTCTTAAGTCATAAAATATTATACCATAAACTGTGCTTTAGGTAGACCAGTTTTATTACTATGATTAATAACTATGATAATTATTGTTATCTTTACATCATTTAACATTTTGTCGTATGAAATCATCACTACAATAAAGGTAATGAACATATTCATCCACTGAGCATTAATAATGCTTAATGCTTGGATTTTGAAATTATGTTAGAGAGCAGTTTGAAGGGTGAAAATGTCAAGATTGTCCCTGAATAGGAAATAAATGTCCTGGTATGGAAGAAATGAAATAATATAAAAAGTTTAAAGTTTCTGCACAACCCAGGGTAAAAAATGAAGGCTTATGACTCAGTCTTTGCAGTCAAAATATCTCCTCCCCTCCTTCCTAAAATGGTCTCAATTAGATAAGGTTACCGTTGTGGTCACCTCGTTTTTTGTAAGAGCAGGGCATCCTGTCCTCTAAGTTTCTGGTCAGAGGTTGAAGCAATGTAAAACAAAATAAGCATCATTGTTACATAAGCACTGCATGTAGACAAGGTATACTTATCTTTGTAGGTAGTTCAGAATAATAAAGATTAGAATATGAAGGCTCAGCGTCTGGGGAAATTTTTTTAAAGAAATGTTTCTGAACAAAAACCACAGCAAAGATTAAGGATTGGTGCTTACAATACAAAGAATGATAAGCAACGTGCATTAAAATTTTACTGAAGGCTCGGCGCGGGGGCTCACGCCTGTAATCCCAGCACCTTGGGAGGCCGAGGTGGGCGGATCATGAGGTCAGGAGATTAAGACCATCCTGGCTAACACAGTGAAACCCCGTCTCTACTAAAAATACAAAAAAAATTAGCCGGGCGTGGTGGCAGGTGCCTGTAGTCCCAGCTGCTTGGGAGGCTGAGGCAGGAGAATGGCGTGAACCCGCGAGGTGGAGCTTGCAGTGAGCCGAGATCGCACCACTGCACTCCAGCCTGGGCGACAGAGCGAGACTCCGTCTCAAAAAAAAAAAAGAAAAAAATTTACTGAAGACATTTTCTTAGTAATGACTGTACATGGAAGACCCCTGGGCTCTCTAAAGTGGTATGCAGATGAAGAAAGACTGACTAGGATGCCTTGGTTGTTCAGAGCAGAAGGAAGACACAGAGACAAGATTGCTGACCTATAAATGGCTCTAAATGGAAGTCCAAAACTTCCTTTTCCCTGACTCATCATCGAGATTGTACTTTTTATTCATAGTTTAACCTTCTTTACTCAACAGGATAAAAGAGCAATAGGAAAATCTGGGGAAAGGAAAAGATGGGTAGGAATAAAAAAATGTATCTGTGAATGAGGTGAGGACACAGAATTCATGCTGTGTAGTCCAGCACATTCAGAAATGACCTCGAATTTGGTTCTGAGATTTCTAGCAGCAAGCAAAAAGAAGGCAAATCAGTTACAAGTGTCACGCATTTCATAAGATCAAAAATAAACAGTTGTTCTAGAGAAGCAAAACTCTTCACTGGCACTAAAGGGAGACATTTCTTCTCTCAGTTGTTTTATAGTTAAGGAGATGGTGGCTCCTCTTCTTTGGACTCCAGTGTTAGGGAGAATCTTCTGATTCCTAGAATATTGAATAAAAGGTAGAAATCTCTTAATGATATTGTACAAGGTAAAAAATTTTGCCAACATCATCTTATCCCTAGAAAAATGCTTTTGACATTTGGAATTATGTTAAGAATATGTTATTGTTTCCAATACTAACTAAATACCGGTGGTAACCAAGGTGCTATCAAACTATGGATATCAGTGATATTTAACACGTTTCATGCTATTTTGCAGGTCTTGAAGTGCATTCACATTTATAATCACATCAAACTTTTATAGTATCTCTGGGGAGTAGATAACATTATCCCTATATAGTGGTTTTCCTACTGGTTTGAGGTCAAGAGACTTGCTTGAACTCACACAGAAATAAGTGGTATAGTTGGGACTAAAACATAGAACCAAATTTTTAAAATGTTTTTCTCACTACAGAAACTACAGTTCAATTTTGCAAGGAAAATCTTCCACTTACTCATTTATCATAAGTACAGGCATGTCTTTTCAATACTTATTTTATATATTAGCAGCATCCTTTTATTTATTGCTGTAATCTTGATAATATGGAATATGGTGGAGAGTAATGGGCATAATAAAATAACTACCACTTATAAAGTACTATATCATTTCATTTATTTATTACAATAGCTCTGTAAGGTAAGGACCATTGTCCACATTTTGCAGATGAGGAAACTGATGTGAGGAGAAACAGAATAGTAACATAGCTGGTATATTGCAGAGCCAAAATTCTAAACAGGTCTGCCCAAGTCCAAAACTCTTATTTCTAGTTAGCATGCCATATGGCTGGACAGCTTTTATGATATACATTAAGGAAGTTGCCATGATGGTAGAGTTAATTAGGTGTAAGACCATTGTTACTCTGTCCTTACCAGGAAAGTTACAGAAAATATAGCTTCCTGCACTGGCTGCTGGGTAAATGCCTACTTACTCTCTGGGGTATATTAATGTTGGCAAACAGGGCAGTTTTCTTACACCAGGCTGTATACCTGTATTGAAGAGCAGAGCTTTGGAAGTTGCCAAAGCAAAACTGCCAGGCTGACTTCCATTTGGTCCATAAAAGTGAATAGTGAAGTGAGTGTCCCTGCACATGGGACCAAGGAGACTGATTGTGTATGTCGCAGTAGAACTTTAGAATTCTGTGCATTAACACCTTCTTCCTTCCCTCCTTTATGGCATTTGAGATATTAAATGGGTGCTGCTATTTTCAGTTCAGCTGGCCAAGGGACATCATGGGTTTAGCAAGAAGAGAGTAGTAAGAGCAACATGTAACTGTTCTCATCCACTTATACTTCCATTCCTTCCATTTATTTTTGTGTTCGTGTTTTATTTGTTGTTTCAGGTGCCATGGTAGGTGTTACAGTGAGTGCAAAAATGAGGGGAAAAATACCCTGTACCTTAAAGGAATTTATAATTTGGCAGTGGATGAAGAGGAAAGATAAGCATTTTAATTTAAAAATGCCCTCCAGGCTCTGTAAGCTAAATGGCCAAGAAAAATAGACCCATGAAGATTAAATGCATTAGTAAGGAGAGAGATACAAATTAAAGCAATAATAAGATGTCACTAAAGTGACAATAAATAAAGTGGCAAGAGTTAGAAAACAAGAGAGAGCCAAGTAATGGCAGAAATGTAGAGATGTGGGGGCCAACAGGGACTGCTGTTGATATTGCATAATGGCGCAGACATTCTAGAGAACAGTTTGTCATTACTTAGGCAATAAGGTTACCTATGCCTGTGACCCTGCAGTTCTTCTCTTTGACATACAGATTAAGAAAATTCTCAAACAGGTCTATAGTGGTCAGATATGAACATACTCATTTCTGGTGAGCAGTAGTTGATTGTCAAAAGTGTGGGCAGTAAGCATTATGCAATAATTAGAAGTTCCTGTGGAAACTTGGATGGATTGTATAAACCAGCATGGTGCAATCAAGAAAGGAGCATGAGCTCTATCACAGAATCCAGTTATATAAATGAGAATGAATGTATAAAACAGTACATATTTTTCAAAAGTTACATGAAATATATTAGAGTAGTTTCCTATGGGAAGAAGAGTCTAGAGATTGGATTGGGATTACAAAGGAATGTAAATATAACGGAGGGACTATTCATGAACCAATAATTATAATGTTCCATTAAATAAGGAGCATGCTAAATTCACACCTCTAACCTAGAAGAAACAAAAAACCTGGAGATTCAAATAAGTCACAACTTGAAGAGTTTAGGATATATTTCATGGAGGGGATGGCATTTGAGGTGTATCTTGAAGAATGGGTAAAATTTTAAACAGATATTGGGGAGGACAGGGAGCTGTTACAGGTAGGATATAGTGGAATATATGAAGAAAACCTTCCACCAGAGAGGAGGGTCAGGATCAGCAAGTGCTTGGCAATACAGTGGCAAGGGGCAAGGATTCATTTAAAAGAGAGGAGTTCACTTTGGTTGGAGCAGAGGGTATGTGTGAAGCAAAGTAAAGATAATGAACAGTTATTTAGCACTATGTGTCAGGCATTGGCCTGAATACTTTATGCACAGTATCTAATTAAGCCTCAAAAAGGCCATATGACATAGACAATGTAATCATAACCATCATCATCATCATCATCATCATCCACCTCACAGATGAGTAAACCATGTCTCAAAGAGGTAAATAACTTTTCGGCCACACGTCCTGCAAATCCTGGAGTGGTGAGGAACAGCCGGGTATAGCTCTTCCTTTACTAAGACTCCCTTTCTCCAGGGATACCTCACACTTTTGAAAAACAGGGCCGTTCTCTGCATCCCTGTCAATGTAGATGCAGAGGGGCTTGGCGGTGAAGTGGTTAAAGTAGTGAAAACTCAGACTTACACTAGGTATGGATTTAATTATCCCATAGTACTGATTATTTGATAGCAAAAAAGGATATTTGAGAAGGAAGCTGTCGATATTATAAAGGCCTGCCTATATAATAAAGGCCTTTTTGCTTATGTGTGTCTCATTGAAATGATGGAGCGGCTCGCCAACATCAAGCTAAATAAGGAGAAAACATTTATAAGCACCCTTTTAACTCTGTTAGAGCTATGTATTCTGAAATCCCTTCAAGTAACAAATGGGTAAGAACAAAAGGGGCAGAATGGGCCTTTCAACTACAAAGACTGAGGCTCAAGCTTTACGGAACCCTGTTTATGACACTAATTTGATATAGTTAAACTCCAACCTTCTATGCAGTTAAACTTGGGGGAAATGGCCATATCTATAAGGTAGGATTATGAGTCTCAAGCATTCTGAAAAGGAATGTCAGACTTGTCATTCTGGTCAATGGAGGAATAGAATTTGCTTCATCAGCTAGGTGAACATTTAGGCCAATTGCTATGGCTGTGTCTTAGAAAGTGACATTTGTGACACGAGAAATAGCTAAGTATAGAAGCCCACCAGTGAACAACAAAAGCCAAAATGTCCATGTGAACTAATGTTTCAACACCTCTGTTTCTAATTTATGCCTTCCTTTTTCTGGCATCTCTACCCATTTCTCAAATTCTTCCCTTGCTATTTACACTTCAAAACATCTGGGATTGGGCTTCCAGCACCTGCTATAGGAAGCAGAGATCATCCTGCTGAAAATATGATTTTACATGTTAAAATTTAAATTAATATTCTTTAGTTCAAAAACAGTATGTTTTAAAATCTAGTTCTAAAATATATGCAGCTCAAAAAATGATAACAACTACAAAATTTTCACAAATGAAATGTGCAAACCTGAAGATCTTGATAAAAATAATTTAAAAAACGAAGGCTACAACACACAGACTGAAAACAGGCTGTTCATAGTTTAGGGTTGGAAGACTCTGCTGTACATCTGTTTAACATCTTGCAGTTTGAAGAACCCTGCCTTGCAAAACCTTCTGTACCAATGACACACAGGATAAAAGGTTATATTATGACTTTCAGATGGAAACCTGCAAAAGTTTATCTGGTGGACTGGACCATTAACTCATGCTACTTTTGATTCTAACTGTTAAAAGGATTTTTCATATGAAAATTATAATGAACTTTTAGGTTTATGTCAGAAAACACCAGAAAGAATTCTTACTTGGAGAGAGTGAACATGCTGTGGAATGAATAGAATGTTTTAGTTGTGATGTTCAAATGGAACTAAAATTCCCCCAATAGGGAATTTGTAGAGCGTGTTTTAATAATAAGTATATGTGCCTATATATTTAGTTGGGAACAAAAGCACCACATTTGAAATATGAAAGTATTCCAAACTTCCATCACTGCCAACATTTATTGAGAGTTCAGCTGAGAGAACAGGAGTCTGTTTTCAGGTATGGCTTCACAAAAATGCCCATGCATTGATGTGGCAAAAATCATACCTGGTAAGGAGGCACTCTAGTTTGGAGTAATGTAATATTAAAAATTAGAAATCCCTCTTGAGATCAGTTGGCTACCCGAATTGCGTTGTCTTTGCTTACAACTTACTTGGCTTGGGTGAAGGTGGGAGGTTTTTTTCTTGTTTTTTTTTTGTTGTTGTTGTTGTTGTTTTTTTTTTTTTTTTTTTTAGGGCAGTTTCTAAACACACCTGGTGTCCTGTGTTAAGCTGTCATGTGGATGTGCATTTTCTTAATTTGTAGAAAGGAGACACTTCCTTTTTCCTCCACAACCCAGGAGGCTTCACTGCCAGCCTCTGGCCCTTGTATCTCCAGCATTCAGCCCACAGATCCCATATATGCTGTGGAAAGCTCACCGTGCTGCAAGTGGGTGTGTGAGCAAAGGAGAGGTAGCATTTCCTTTAGAGACATCCACACCCTCTGACCCAGACGAAGGAATGATCTTCTCTGCAGCGGGCTTGCTGCAAGGGAGTTTCCATGTGCATTTTATCATGCCGAAGCTGACGGTGGTGACAAGTTCCACATTAAATAGCTATCTGTCTTTTCTGAAATTTCACATTCTCTTCTTTTTGTAGGGAAAGTGTTGTAATACTCTATCGCTTGTGTAAACAGTCTCATTTAATTAGAGGGTGTCAATTTTCCCTTGTGTACCATGAAAGCTGCCTTGCCCCCACTCTGGGGCTGTCGTAGACTTTGGATATGCAGTGATTACCTAAGCTTTGGGGAGCAGTGGGGTGTACATACTGACATTGGTAGTAGCCAGCAGTTTTCACTAGGGAAATCAGTTTAGTATACTGTTATTAATTTGGTTTAGAAAATAGCTGCAGAATGCGCAGACGAATAAGACATAGCAGAACACATGGTGTTCGTTATTCAATAACTATCCTTCTGGAAAGGAAGCATGGTCTATTTCCTATTTGAGAAGGAGCTTACAAAAACTAGTAAATATGGAAAGAGGGCATGTACTATAATTTTATAGAATAGTTCTCCTCATGCACTTATACAGCCCTCTCCTCTCCCCCACACCCTCCAATCACATTCCCACAACATGTCCACATAGAATGTATTCCCAACTGGTATTAGCATAATCATTACCACATTATAAACAAGCCGGTGGAAAAATAGCCTGAAAGACTTAGATAGTTTGTTTTATAAATGAAGGTGAGGATGGAAAACCAGATACTTTTGGAAGAAATTCCTCTCTCTTTAGAAATGATAGCTCAGCTCTCATAAACCTCAATTGATAGCATGGACTGAAGAGGTGGAGTTGAAGAAAGTTATGACATATTTGGTATTCCTTGGTGAAGGTCAATGAAAGGTCTCCTGTGGAGCCTCTCTGCTGGAAGAAGTCCTCATGATAGAAATGTTGAGCCTTCCTTTCTTCTTTCTTACTGGAGCACACATGGAATACTTTTTTTTTTTCTGGTTTAATATGGTTCCATTGGTCAAGGTCTCTGGCTGTTTCTCCTTTCTCTATTGCATTTTTCCTGGAGTTGACAAGATGAGAAATCCTGACTTAATGGCTAATTCCAAGTTTACTACCAAGACCAGAAATAAAATATGATGTAAAATATGGCCTTACCTGAAAGCTTCCGGACATTAATGCTGTTAGATCCAGTTTTCATTGTAAAAAGAAACCAAGACAAAGGAAGGAGAATAATTTTATGAAAGTAAGAGTTGGTTTGTGTGTCCAGGTTCTAAGAGATCAGATAACAGGCTGAAAAGAGATTTGGTATGCCATCCTTTTTTCTTCCTTTCTTTTTCTGTTTGATTTTTACAGTTATATAGAGAATAACTAAGTACGCTTGCCACAGAAGAATCATGGGTATGTTCTTTTAAACATCTGACTTTGGAAATACCCAGAGAACTGTGTGATGGGGATGAAGATGGCATTAATGAATGTGATTCAGACGACAATGCACTCTCTGTGGGCTTATTGCATCTGTGGCCTACTGATTTGTTTGTAAGATTGCCTTAATTTGATCAGATAGGCTCAGTCATGTGTATCTATAAAATCAGAATCATATATCATATGGATCACATGAAGTTCAACATCCAGGAAGTTAATCTTCAAGCCCAGCACTCAAATGTCTTTCACCTTTGACATGGTATTTCTATTTGGAATAAATTTAACAAGACTCTTTCCTCCTGCCCTAGCTCAGACTTAGACATAGGACATCATTACATGTAGCAGACCAATGAGAATAGAATTCACACGTATCACACTGGCATGGCTGTTTGGAATACTGGAACCTCACTTTAACCCCTGTACGCTGTCCTCAAATTACATCAAGTGCTGTGGTTATTTAATGTTTCATTGTCAATAAATTATTTGATATGAAATAATTATACTCATAAATTGGCTTTTTTCCTTAAGAAAGGTAATTAGATTAAGACAGGCCTATTTCAAAGTAATGTGCCCATTTTTCCATTATATGTTTGCAAAGTTAATAAAGTAATTGATATTGTAAAGAGTTTGCCAAAAGTCAGGGCAGTTCCAGGCCTTAAAATTAAAGCCTGACGTCCAAAAGAGCTTGCTTAATGTATTATTTATTGAGCACTGATGGAATATTCAGTTAAGACAACAAAATTAAGCCAGTGTATTCACAGTTTGAATAAAGGCCTCTAAATATTTTTTCCTACTGACAATAGACTCTTAGACTCATAGAATGGAAAAGGACCCTGGAAGATTTATCATCTATCAAATTCACATTATAGGTGAAGAATCAGAGGTTTAGGCGAGGGCAGTGACTTTCACGGATTCCACCCCAGGCCATCCACTCATCCTTTTTGCTCACTTTCTGCAGTATCTTTCTGGCTCGATATTTAGCTTCTGGCCTTCCCCAACTCCACTCTGCATGCCATTATAAGATTAACCTTCTTCAAGCATAATTCTAATCATTAATCTTTTATGTATTAGAGTTCTCCAGAGAAACAGAAGCAATAGGAGACTTAATGTAATAAGAGATATATCTCCTATTACTTCTGTTTCTCTGGGGAACCCTGACAACTACAGAAGAGACTAGTCATATGTATATGACTTATGAGTAATTGAATCATATGATCAGTCCCAAGATCTGCAGTTGACAAGCAGGAGAGCCAGGAAAGCTGGTGATGTGGTTCCACTTTGAGGACCAGAGAAGACCAATGTCCCAACTCAAACCGTGAGGCAAGCAAAGTTCCCTCGTAGCCTTTTTGTCCCCATTCATGTCTTCGGTTGATTGGTTGAGAGCTACTATACTTAGTTTGCTGATTCACAAGTTAATCTCTTCCAACAACAAACTTACAGGCGCACTTGGAATAATGTTTGACCAAATGTCTGGGCACCCTATGGCCCTGTCAAGTTTATGCATAAAATTAACCATCATACCTTCCTTAAAAACTTATAATGGCTATGTCTTTTTTTTATTATTACTTTAAGTAGAGTGTTATATTTATTTCAAAACTTTTTTATGGACTTAATCTTATTATATCTAATTTTGGATTCAGAGAGAAAAGGAGGGAATGCCAACACTGAGTTCCAGATTGTTCTGAGATACTAAGATTATCTTTCAGCTCTTATTTTAATTACGAAAAGTAAATGCATACTATAAAAATGCAGATAATAGAGATAAACAAAAGAAGGAAATAAATGTTTTCCTTAATTCAAGGATCGGAGGTTACTTTATAGCTTTTTAAAATTTTGTGTATGTGTAGTTTTATAAAATATTAGAAATAATACTCTGATATATTATCATTTTTCTTTCACATACATATACCTATGAAAGGATTATTTTTAATCATTTTAGTGTATTTGCTTTATGGATATTTTATAATTTATTTAACTAATCCAGTGTTGAGTATCAAGATTGTTTGTAATTTATGCTGAGATGCAGCTTCATACATAGAGCTTTGCACACGTCTGATTACTCTTTTAAAACAAATTCTTACAAGTGGAATTTTTATTTTCCATATCATGTCAACTCTTAACTATTTTGCCTCCTTTTAGCCTTATAATCTTAGATATACTTTCTACAACTTTTTAACACAAGTATTTCATTTGGTGACCTCAGTTTTATACTGTTTTGCATTCTTTACTTTTCGCATGTTTTAATTTTAATCCTCCAAATAAGGTATAAACTTCTTTCTTTTTTCTTTTCTTGCTTTATTTCTTTTCTTTTTTGTGTGTGTGATTAGGTCTTGTTTTATTGTCCAGGCTGGAGTGTAGTGGTACAATCATAGCTCACTGCAGCTTCGAACTCATGGACTCAAACACTCCTCCCCGCTAAATTGTCTGAATAGCTGGAACTACAGGCACACCCCATGGCACCCTGCTAATTTTTAAAAATTTTTAACATTTTTTGTAAGATGGGTCTTGCTTTGTTGCTTAGGTGTGTCTTGACCTCCTGGCTTCAAGCAACCCTCCTGCCTCAGCCTTTTTAATTGCTGGGATTTCATGCATGAACTGTGGCACCCAAGTTTTTCTTCTTTTAATAGACTATTTTTTAGAGAAGTTTTAGGTTCACAGAAAAATGGAGCAGCAGGTACAGAATTTCTTATATATACCCTGTGCCCACATATCCATAGTGTCCCCTGTCATCAACATTCCCCCACCCCCAGAGTTGTACATTTGCAATAATCAGTGAACCTACATTGACCCATCCTTATCATCCCAAACTCCGTTGTTTACATTAGAACTCACTCTTTGTGTTGTACATGCTATGGATTTAAAACAGTGTATAATGACATGTATCATACCCATCAGTGTATTATCATACAAAATAGTTTCATTCCCTTAAAAACCCGCTGGCTCTTCCTATTCATCCTTTCCTATCTTCGACACCCAATCTATGTCTTCTTATCTATTTATTGAAGGGAAGTATCATATTTTATATTTTTGTATTGAGTTTTTAAGTAAACATGCAATAATTGACTTGAGTGTACTGCTTAATAACCACCTTGTTACCCAGAGGCCCTCACTGAGCTCTTTCCTTGGGCCGTGAGTATATTCAAGTGGGCATACTCTTTGCCCAACAGTTTCTCCTTGGATCTCCTTCTGATGGCCCTCTTGGAACACTTGTGAATGTATGGATTACAACCTTCTTGTTCTCCTATTTCCCACCCTATTCTTTGGTTAAATCCTTAGTGAGGGTTTTGGCCTTTGCATTGAAAAGCTGATTTCTGGTATAAGAGGCTTCACTATGTTTCTGCTGAATATAAAATTCTGTCTCTTTCAAGGGAGACTTTTAAGTGTTATTAGGTCTGATAATACACTTTCTGTAGACTTAGCTAATGAATTATGAATAGAAAATATTAAAAATGAAACTCCTTTGTAATGACTAGGAATAAACAATAAATCCTGGAATAATGTCTGAATTTAGTTGAATGTCAAATTTGTGGTAGCCTTAAAGAAATGCAAGCATTTGGCTGAAACTGTCTAGGAGGAAACCAAAGATGGAAAAGACTGTACCTCTGCCTTAGGAATTTATTATCTAGTATGAACATTGGACACACACAACTCTCTAGTATGTCAATTTTCAATGGTGATGCAGTCAGACGTTAGCATAATGTGGTCGAAACATAAGGGCAAGAACAGTTATTATGATTGATTGGCCCAAAGAAAGATTCATTGAGAAAAAGACATTTGGTCAGGGCCTTGAATGCTAAATGTGATTTAGGTGTGTGAGTTGTGGAAAGCACGTTATAAGTGTGGAAATAGCATGAGGAGGCAGTATAGACATTTGAATATACATAATTGTTTCTGAGTTGTTGAAGAGTCTTGTGTAGCAGAAGAAAAAGATGAGGGGAGTGGACAGTGGAAGATAAAACTGGCAGGGTCGCTCGGGGTCAGATTCTGAGGAATATTCGGCGCTGTCCTAGAACAATTGAGAATTCATTTCATAGGCAGTGGAATGCAACTAGGAGAGGATTGTAAGGAGGAAATGGCATGTTTGGGTTTATTTCAGGATAATCACTCTGATCTTGTCACAAAAGATAGATTGCAAGGGCTAGACACTGGAAGCTGAGAGAAGGGTTGAGAGACTTTACAATCAGTGGTTTAGGATATCAACAATCATCAGTTGCTGTCTATGCTGGTGGCTCTACCACCTGATGAAGAGACTCTAAACAGTCATAAATTGTTATCTATGCTGGTGGCTCTACTACCTGATTAAGAAATTTAATCAAATTTAAAGCCTCTTTGGTCTTGTCTGTGACTTTGGTCCTCTTCCTTTTATGGGATATGAATGCCTTCTCCTCTGCTATTGGTTGTATCTCTTCGTATAGGGAAGGATTATTTGTATTGTGTTCAGTGTTGCTGGTGGTACTAAGTATTCCTGCTAGCTAACAATCCAGAATTGTTCTTCCCTGGAATACCTAGTCTTTCGTGAAGTTGCGTTTGCTTTCTGACACCAACTCTGCTTTATCGTACGTTTTCTCTTCTTGTACAAGAAAGCAGGAGTAGAGGCAGATTCCGTCAAGAACTGTTTATGCCTGCTTGGGCAGAGGAGAGCAACCACACATTGAAGCATTTGTTATACATACAATATCCTTTCAGGGCTCTTAACCTGAGACTTATAACCAAAAGCATTTATTTCAGAACCATGTAATCATATGCTATGGCAAAAGCATTAACTAAATGTACTAAATAATTATTTGAACATTTAAATCAAATATGAATATACTTCCCTTTGTCCACCAGTTTCAATTCACTTAGCAAGTTCTCCCTAGCCAGAATAGCCATTGTTCTGTTCTTCTTCCATTTTACTCTCATTGTGTCTTTTGAGGTGTCGCAAGGGGCTCTAGATGTTTTTCAGAGTTCGCATACATTTCACCTTTGTTTTTCAGGATCCATTTACTATAGTACTACAGCTCTCCTCTTCTGGCTTACTTAGTTCTGGCAAAATCTTTACTGCAGCACTTTCCCTTATTCTTGCCTTCTGTTTTACCCATTTTACCTGTTTTTTTTCTTTTCTCTTGTCTTGTCAGGCCCCTGTGGCAGACTTCTCCTTGCCTTCCCTCAGGCAGCAGTGTGCCATGTCTCTGCAATGCCTTGTTGCTCGGAGGCCCTCACTGAGCTCTTTTCTCAGGCCCTCTGTATTCAAGTGGGCATGCTCTTTGCCCAGCAGGTTCTCCTAGGACATCCTCCTCTTGGAACACTTGTGATTTTATGGATTACAAACTTCTTGTTCTCCTAGTTCCCACTCCACCCTTTGGTGAAATCCTTAGTGACGGTTTTGGCCTTTGCATTGAAAAGTTGATTTCTGATATAAGAGGTTTAACTACGTTTCTGCTGAATATAACGTTCTATTTATTTTCCTTAGGGATATTATGTATCTTTTGAGGGAGAAAATTGACTTCCAGGCTGAATGCTACCGGGAATACCATCCTCTGTAAACATACTCAACCTATACTCACATATAACTTTAAAACATCTTTAAGCTGTCTTTCAAAGTTTGTAAACAGAGAAATGGCTTAGTTAAATCACACGGAAGTATACAATCTAAAACAGACAGAAAGAGAAATATATGTTGTGCTCGGTCATAATAAACATTGACAGTTCAGGCTGAAGTGTATCCATCATTCACTCCACATACACCCATGGGCACCATAAGTGATCACTCCTATGGATGGAAGGCAGTAGAAGGCATACATCTTGTCCACAAGAAGAGACCGTTCAGTTGGAGAGACAAACAAACATGATGACTGATTACAATGTGGTAGGATAAGTGTCACAATACAGCCGTGTAAAAATAACCTTGAAGACAGAGATAAGAGAGTGAATTATTCTGACCAGTACAGGAAGCTGGTCTGAGGCAGGGGTGCTGAGTCAGCCAGCCTGAGGAAGACAGTCAGAGTGAAATAAAGGAGCTTTCACAGGTCAGCAATGTACTTGACTTGCAAGCTATGAGAGGCTCCCTTCAGCTCAGTTTCAGAGCCTATCAGACTCATCAAACTTGAGCTACACCATCTTGGAACATTTTATCAAACTTTAAGGATCCCGATTTTCTAGAGAACGAAAGCATCTATGAGGTGCTAGAGAATTGTCTTGAGAGTTCATAGGTCACCATTCCCCACGTCACAGCACACTTTCCCTTAACGGTGTGACAGGAAGGCAGCAACATCTGTTTCCATGTGACTACACTGTGATACATTAAAAGGGACAGGCGGTGGTTTAGTGCAGCCTGTGACTTGTGAGGAATTTCATATGGAGAGAATTCTACTCTGTGGTTCTGAAATTAGGAAAAAGAGGAAGTTGCTTTTATTACTGTGGCATGAGAGGCCCCTCTGCCCGCCATACCTCTTTTTCTAATTTGTAACCATTTCCTGACTGCCGTTCCTGTTGCATGCTTTTTTCATAAGTTACTCCATGGCTTACATCAGTTAATGGCTGGGGCTGCACTCTCTGAGCCTGGAGCGGAGTCCCTGCACCTGGGCTCACCCTACTAATAGATCACCCAGGGCCTGGTGATGGCCTGCGAGGACAGCTGGAATGGCTCAACTCCCCCACTCATCTGTCAGGATTACCATGCGTTGGGGGTTTGCCTGGCTTGTTCCACTCATTTCCTTTGTCGGCATGACTAAGATCAAAGTGCAAGTAGGACACATAAATGATAACCTAGAACTTTGCCCAAACACATAGGCTGCAATTTGGGTGACATCTTCCATCACACTTTCCCCATAGGCATGGAAGGAAAAGGGCAAATTATGTTTTAAGTATAGCCTTTCTTGCCCAGCCACTTCCAGCCCCCCATCTCCACCCCCACCGCCCCCGCTTTGTTTCCTGAACCCATCATAGTTGTATTAATCAATTGGTTCAGGGATTTGAGATTTCCTGACGTAATCACAGGATTGGGGAAATCCTGATTTCTGTTTATATGAAGCTGTGGCTGTGATTGCAGACCTTGTACCTGGCTGAGCTTGCATCTTTCGTTCCCTATTCAGAGTTTGAGATGCTTCTGGCCATTCTCCTAAAGAATGGGAGTGAATGATCTTTGCATGTCTGTTGAGCAGAAGATAATTTACTTGCAGAATTAAAATAATACTTATAAAAAGTGTTCAAAATGGTAACAATAGTTTATGGAAATATTTGGGCAGGTAATAATTACTTTTGGACTTGTGTTCCCCATTCAAACACAAAATGCCTTGCAGTGTTTCTGAGTTTACTTTTGTCATGCTGTATACATTCTCTCTTCAAAATGAAAACTGATGCATTAAAGAAATAATGAGATGAATCTGAGGTATGGGTGTAAGTTAGGGAACTACTAGGAATTAACTAAGGGTTATTCTTTCTGAAAATAACATTCAGATAATGCAAAGGGTCTTTAGTTAGGAAAATGTATATGATCTCTGGATTGATGTTGTCTTTGAGAGTTGCATCATACAGAATAGACATGGAAAGTTGACCTTGAATGATGTAACCCTTGGTCAATGCCATTGCACTTGCATGTTTTCTCTATCAAGATAATTTTTTTATTTTTTATAATAATATATGAGAATTTCTCCATGGATTTGCAGAAATCACAGCTAATCCATGTGATTTCTTTCTAAATATAGATATTTATGTATTTATCTATATTGATATATGTCCACCCTCTACACATAGACTGATAATCATTAACTGATAGTAAAAAGCTAAAAATGTAGACACTTTCCACACCATCAACCTCCTTTACTAAGCTGCCACATTATCTATGTGTGTGTGAGTGTGTGTGTGCATGTGCACAAACTGGGCTATGTTTCAAATGTTCTGTTTTCTTTCTCAGAAACTATTGATGTGTTTTGGAAATATTGAGGATGCCCCCAATGTGAGTATCCCCCATATCAGATAGTGGGGCAGCCCTGCCCTGGGAACTTAGACAACTCAGATCGGATCTTCCCAGTGGGCTAACCTGGCACCTAACTTCTTCATGTTTTATGTTCCTCACCTGTAAAATGGTGATAACAATGACTATCTCAAACAATGACTGTTAGGAGGATTAAATTAAAAGAGCTAATGTGTGAAGAAAAGTTGCTTAGTGCATTGAACTCTGACTCTGGGGTCTGCAGATCTGGGTTTGAATCCTGGCTTTTCTACTTAAAAGCTGTGTAACCTAGGCAATGCATTTAATTCTTTGTGCTCAGCAATAAATGTTGTAAGGCATGTAAGTGGCATAGTGCCCAACACATTATGAGCACTCAATAAGTACCTGATATTAATGTTAAATTGTAAATCTGTGCAGATGATAACTTTTTTTGATGAGCTGATAATAAGACAATGCCTAACTCTGATGGTGGATGGTTTCCCTAAATGTAACAACAGATCTGGAGAGTTTAGTGGCATGTAGATTGTAATTTTGTTCATTCATAACCTGCCAACTTGGTAGGGGATGAGTGTTTCTGTAGGTTTAAGCTAAAAGTGTGATTGCATGCATTTGTCTTAAAGACACCTGGAATCATTTAGCTTGTCCGTGTTTTAGAACACTTCTATGGTAAATGCGAGAGTTAAACAGCATAGTGTAGTTGTAGCTTCTCTGTACTATGTTTTATTGTGTGGATAATTTTAATGACCAATGTCTTGAGGGTAAGAATGACTTTGGTGTTTCAGCTAAAAAGCTGACTTTTACAGAAGAGGTGTGTTGTATTTATTGATATATCTACAGTTTGCATAAAAATGTTCCCTTGACTTCCCTTAGACTTGTGTTTGTCATATACTTAATGTCATATATGTCAGTTTTTCATATATTTTCCTCCTATCAACAGTTGTACTTCTGAGCCTAACAGATTTTTCCTCTTCCAGCATCTCTCCTTTCTAATCCATTTTGCAAAATTTGACAATCATTTACCTAAAGCATGACTTCTGTTTATTTCACTCCTCTGCCTAATGGTTCCTCATCCTGACCTTAATGCCTGTCCCCATCATCATACATTCATGTCACCATTCTGCATATCCTGGCCCATGAAACTGCTATTCCTTCATAAACTGTACTTTAATATATTAATGGTCACTACTTAACAGTTTTTTTTCTGTAGTAAATATCTGGTGTTCTATATAGTATTTGACATATGATCTCAAAGTAGTACAGCCTGCCCTCATCCTCTTTTGACCAGTCATTTTCTGAGGCAATGTGGGTATTTATGAGCCCCCAAAGCTGGACCAGTTTCCAAAGAAAATGGAAGATCAAGAACTTCGAGAACTTCCAGGAAATGGATGGGAGGATGGCCAGCTCTCAATGGTCCAGGATGCGCTCTCTGATCAATGAAACCCTTCCTCTTTGTCTTTTTTTTTTTTTTTTTCTCACTGATTAGGCCTTATGGAATTCTGAGCCTCAAGCTTGTTCTTCACAAAAGGCTGCTCTTTGGATGACTGTCCCTTCATCTAGTCTAAACTCCCTTTTCAGTCCTAGGTGTTATTCATTCCAGACCAGGAGTGTGTGTGTGTGATGCTGGGCAGGTGGGTCCCAGGTGGCCTGATTTCTAGCGCTTGGTTGAGCTTTCACAGGCCCACGATCCTGGGTATGATAGAACAGTATCTCTCCAACTTAAGCAGGCATCAGAGTCTCCTGAGGGGCTGGTTTACACGTAGCCTGCTGGACCCCACTTCTGAGTGTCTGATTCAGTAGGTCTTGTGTGGAGCCTGACAGTGTGTATTTCTAATACTCTTTGGGGAACTCATGACAAATTCCAATATTCCAATATTCTAACAATATTGTAAGGAAGTACAATATTGTTGAGTGGTATGATTATGAAAGTGCTCAATACCTTCATATCTCGGTGTGGCTGCTCATGTTTGAATGGTCTTGTAGGCTTTCCCCAAGTCTTTCCATTTACAACACCTAGATCAAATACTACATCTTTAATGATGTTTTTGTGACTCCTTTAACCAGGGGATAAAACATTTGCTGTTACTCTTCTCTCTAACTTCTTAGCAATGTGTTTGCCCCTCTTATAATATTTATCACCATATACCCTACATAAAGTATGCCTGTCTTTCTACCAACACTTAATCTCTTTGAAGGTGAGTGTATTGGTCTCATTCATCTTGCTTCTTCTAATGCTTGGTACAGTGCCTTAGATGCAATGCGTATTGTTTGCCCTGGGCCCAGATCCCTTGAGTCCACTTTTTGACCTCTGTTAAGTCTATCCTCCACCTTCAGCACTCTTTGTTCCTAACAACTTGAACTTGTAACTTTCTCCAGAGGACTGAACTTGAATTACTGGAGGCACTTCACTCAGACATATGGAAAGCTGGGATTGTCTAGAAGTTTATCTCCACAGCAGTGTTATGCTGCAGAGTGGTGCAGCAGTATGAAGGCCCTGTTTCTTGCCTTGAGGTGGACACACTACAGCTCTGCAGGATCAGGCTGAGGCAGGCCCTTCAAACCCTTGTTTGGATTCTTCCCCTTCTCAGTCCTGCTTTCCTTATTCCTTTGACTGATTTCTCCTGGGAGCACTTCACTAATGAATCACTTGCACACAAACTCTTGTCTCATGGCCTGCTTCAGGAGAACTAGCGGGTGTTGTGTGAATATTTGTAGAATGAATGAATGCTTGAAAAGGAGTGTAGCATAATAGGAGCGTGGACTCTGTAGCCAGATTGCCTGGGTTTAAATCCCAGTTCTACCACTTAGTGGCCATGTGACTTTGAACAAATTATCTAACCTTTTTGTGCTTCAGCTTTTTTATTCATATACTGAAGCTAAAATAGTACTTTATATGGGGTTGTTATGAGGATTAAATAAATTAATAATTTTAAAGCACATGGAACAGTTTCTGGCACATAATAAGTGGTAATTAAGTATTTGTAAGAATAAATTTTAAAAATTGCGTTGAATGACATTAAAATACACATAAGTAAATGGAAAGACATCTTGTGATTATGGATTGGAAGGCTATATTATTCAGGTGATTCTACTACTCAAAGCGATCTCCAGATTTAATGCAACCTCTATCAAAATCCCACTAGTGTTTTTTACAGAAATAAAAAACCCATCTTAAAGTGACCTCAAATAACCAAAACAATCTTGTAAAAGAACAAAGGTGGAAGACTCACACTTCCAAATTGCAAAATTTACTTCAAAGCTATAGGAATCAGAACAGTATGATCTGACAGACGGACAGGCATATATAGACTAATGTAATAGAATTGAGAGCCTGGAAATAAACCCACAACACATGTGGGGTAAGCTGAATTTTAAGCTAGGTGCCAAGACTATTCAATGAGGAAAGGAAACTCTTTTCCCCCAAAGTGCCAGGAAAACTGGATCTCCACATGCAAAAGCATGAAATTGTATCCTATCTTGAGATAAAGCTATAAAACTCTTAGAAGAAAATACAGGGGGAAATCTTCATCACATTGGATTTGGCAATGATTTCTTGGATATGACACCAAAAGCACAGGCAACAAAATAAAAAATAGACAAAATGGGCTTCATCAAAATTAAAAACTTTTGTACATCAGAAGACACTATCAAGGCCAGGCGTGGTGGCTTACGCCTGTAATCCCAGCACTTTGGTATGCCGAGGTGGGCGGATCACCTGAAATCAGGAGTTCGGGACCACCCTGGCCAACATAGTGAAACCCCATTTCTACTAAGAATACAAAAATTAGCTGGGCGTGGTGGCACGTGCCTGTAGTCCCAGCTACTCAGGAGTCTGAGGCAAGAGAATCACTTGAACCCGGGAGGCAGAGGTTGCAGTGAGCCGAGCTCGTGCCACTGCACTCTAGTCTAGGTGACAGAGCAAGATCCCATCTGAAAAAAAAAAAAAAAAAAAAAAAAGACACTGTCTTGCAAAAGGACAACCCACAGAATGGGAGAAAATATTTGTATATTTGTAAATTATACCTCTGATAAGGGATTAAGAATCAGAATATTTAAAGAACCTCTATCGGTCAACAACAAACAAATAACCCAGTTAAAAAATGGTGAAAGGTCCTGGATAGACATTTTTCCAAAGGAGATAAACAGATCAATAAGCAGATGAAAAGATGCTCCACATTATTAGTCATTAAGGAAATGCAAGTTAAAGCACAATGAAATACTACTTCACACCCATTGGGATACCTATTCCAAACAAAAAAGCACACAAGAAAGTAACAAGTTTTGATGCGGGTATGGAGAAATTGGAACGCTTGTGCAATGTAGGAATGTAAAATGGTGCAGCCTCTGTGAAAAACAGCTTAGTAGTTTCTCCAGAAGTTAAACATAAAATTATTGTAAGATCTATTAATTCCACTCCTGGGAATTACTCCCAGAAGAATTGACAGCAGGGACTCAGATACTTGTATACCAGTGATCATAGCAATGTTAGTCACAATAGCCAAAAGGTGAAAACAACTGAAGTGTCTGTCAGTGGATGATTGGATAAATAAAATGTAGTATACAATGGAATATTAGTATAAAAAAGGAATGGAATTCTGATATATTTTGCAGTGTATGGATGAACTTTGAAACATTATGCTAAGTAAAATAAGTAGGGACAAAGGACAGATATCATTAGGATTCCACATACGTGAGGTTCATAGAATGGGCAAATTCATAGAGATTAGAAATAAACTAGATGTTACTAGGCTTCCGGTGGTGGGGTGGGAGCAGAGTGAGGAGTTATTGTTTAATGAGTAAAGAGTTTCTGTTAGGGATGAGTAAAAGTTCAGGACATAGTGGTGATAATTGCACAACATTGAGAATGTACTTAGTGCAATTGAATTGTATACTTTAACATGTTAAAACGGCAGATTTTATGTTATGTATACTTTACCACAGTTTTAAAAAGCATTAATTCTAGTCTTGCATTTTGTTATTCTTGCTCTGCCTCTGGGACCTGGATATATGCATCACTAATGCTGCTTTTCTCTCTCATGAGGGAAATTCCTGTGAATTATCTATAGGCATTTAAACAACGTGCTTGGATAGCTGTGAATTTTTTAAACATCCAGTTAAGAACAGAGAAAAAACACGCTGTATGTAAAGATGAATAAACAAAGGCATAATTAGATTATTTGAAAATTCTTTAGGTTTACTCAGAATTTGCAATAATCCTGTGAGTGCAGTGAGTCCAGTTTAATTATTGATACCATAAAGCAGTCTGAACCTAAAGTTTTCTTCAGCTTTACTGCTTATGATTTTATAAAGCTCTCCACATGGGTCCACTTGGTTTGGGCTTATAGGCAAATTGGTCTCTGGCCAGATGCTCCATCTCCTTACATGTCACACCTCTCCACAGGGCTGAAATGTTCCCCTGAAGAGAAACTTTTTAAAAGCCCACAAACTCCAATTTAGCTTTGGCAATCACTGCACTGTGGTGTTTGAGTGTTTTAGACTTAGCAGTAAATAATGTTTTAAAACTTCCAATGTTGTATGTCTTATTTGTCATGCTGTTTGTATCTATAGGCGACAGCCCTGGATATCATGGTATATGAAATGTGATAAAGTCACCCAGTGGTTACAATTGTCCTACTTGTCCCATAGCCTCACATTTCTCTCATTTTTATCATAAATGGTGAAATGAAATGAAGAAGAAAGGGGGCAAGAATGTGTGTTTGTTTATGAGATAGTGTCCCTCAAGGAATCAGTTGATAAGTTTGACTAATCTCTGTAACATTTACTCTGACACACTTTTTCATCTTTGTTTTCTATACTTATACATTACTGTCTTAAAAACTTTTTGGTTTTCATCTGGGAAGCCCAGTACTGTGGATATGTGGGATGGAGAACTGACCTATTTAAGTATATTTCATTTATATGAAATTTCATCAAAGAGAATGCAATAGCAACAAAAGTCCAAATTCCATTTAACAAGAACTTTTGAAACTTTCGCCACTGTCACAGTTATTTCAAACAAAACCACTTTAAGTCTGTTCTGGAATAAGACAGTGTGTAAAGAGGTAATACAATATGTTTAATGCAAAAGTTTTGGTATCTGGATATGTAATGATATATTTTAACCTTTTCTATTTTGGATTCAGATCAGGTCTTCTGTTGTGGATCAATGGTTCTTAGGCAAAAGGGTAGTTTGCTATGAATTATCCTATTTAAAATATCTTGTTACTAGTGGTTCTGTTCTTGAAGAGTGTAACTATAATACATCTCCCCACTTCCTGTGCATGGAGTTAACTATGACAAGAAATGAGTGGCCCTAAGTGTACAGCTAGGTTTATCACACGAGTGTTTAGTCAGTGCCCACTGGTTGAAAATCTGAGCATTTGGAAAGTCACACACACACACACATGTGCATGCATGCATGCACATATATATACATGCACACATCATATACCCATGCATACATGTTTTCCCTCTACTTTGTGGGTGGAGGGCCTTACGGAAAATAAAATGTCCAATGGACAGAGACAGAGGAAAGAATGCCCATGGGACAAAAGGCAGCACAGAGATGTAAAACTAGTTTCTCATTGTTACTTGCTTTTTCCACACAAGACAAAATCATTCTTGCCTAGGGTTAAC
This sequence comes from Hylobates moloch, assembly GCF_009828535.3. Lineage (NCBI taxonomy): Eukaryota > Metazoa > Chordata > Mammalia > Primates > Hylobatidae > Hylobates > Hylobates moloch. The sequence continues at coordinate 128,653,917 of NW_026652276.1, read as the reverse complement.
AGTATCAGAGCATACTCCCTTATGGCAAACACAGAACTTCTGGAACATCTTTTAGGAATGATGTATCTTAAGGTGAAATCCGATACTCCAAGGATCTTAGAATCCTGAGTAGAGATTATACTGATAGAGACAAATTGGTTATTTCTACCCAACCCTCCAAATTTCACTGTTTGGCTTTGTATTGAAAATTGAAAGTATGTCTTTATTTATTTACTTTCAGTGTAAAACTTGCATAGTAAAAGTTTGTTGATGTGCAGTGTATCCTCAGTGGGAAATTACTAGAACTAAGAAGACTAGGAATATTTGTTTTCAAATAGATTTTTAAATTGACCTTGATAGTTTTCAATGTTTCTTAATTAGTGTTTGCAAATCTGCTGATTTTACGAAAAATCTGTTTCTTGCTGTATTAGAGTATAGCATCACAACAAAATTAGCATTCCATATGTTGTTTTGTTAAACATCCTTGGTGACTTCCCTTAAAATCCTTTGGGAAATGTTTTGAAATTTGTTGAAACAAATATGCAATTCTTGAAAATAAATGGTGATTATCACCACATTGTTCTTTCTTAAAAGCATTGCCTGTGTTTGGACTTAGTAGAAATGCTATCACTGAACACATATCTTTCAGAAATTCCTTACAAGTGGGTAAGGCCTAATACAAGCCTTTTTACACAGACTAGGAAAAGCAACTTGCTACAGAATTCTAGCAATGCCATGATGCTATGTGTAGTAGATAGACTTTACCAAAAGCTGGAGTGGCAAGACCCATGTATAAAAGCCTTTATTGGATTTCTTCCTTCTGTAATTGGAATGGGCAAATTCAGCTTCCTTTTCCTAAAATCTTCTTCAGTTTTCATAAGTAGAAACAGAAGAATGTATTTCATCTGAAATTGGAGAACCGGGTTTCATCTCATGGTAGTACCACTCATTTTTAACCACTTATTGAAACTGAGAGTCCTATCTGTGTCTTCATTTAAGATTTAAGATTTAATCAACAGATGTATTGAACATCTACTATGTGCCAGGCATTGTGCTTGGGGCTAAAGTTACCAACAGGAATAAGACAAACACAGTGGATTCAATAACCCTACTTTGAGGGCATCATAACTCAACAGGGGAGATAACTTGTGGGGAGGGGTTCACGGATGATTTGCCAGAGGTGGAGATGCTTAAGCCGAGTCTTTTTTTCTTGGAGATGGAGTCTTGCTCTGTTGCCCAGATTGGAGTGCGGTGGCGTGATCCCGGCTCACTGCAACCTCTGCTTCCCGGGTTCAAGTGATTCTCCTGCCTCAGCTTCCCAAGTAGCTGGGATTACAGGCGCACACCACCACACACGGTTAATTTTTGTATTTTTAGAAGAGACGGGGTTTCACCATGTTGGTCAGGCTGGTCTTGAACTCCTGACCTCGTGATCTGCCGGCCTCAGCCTCCCAAAGTGCTGCAATTACAGGCATGAGCCACTGCGCCCGGCCTAAGCTGAGTCTTAAAAGGTGAATGCCAGGCCAGGCGCGGTGGCTCACACCTGTAATCCCAGCACTTTGGGAGGCTGAAGGGGGTGGATCACAAGGTCAGGAGATTGAGACCATCCTGTCTAACATGGTGAAACCCCGTCTCTACTAAAAATATAAAAAATTAGCCGGGTGTGGTGGCGGGCATCTGTAGTCCCAGCTACTTGGGAGGCTGAGGCAGGAGAATGGGGTGAACCCGGGAGGCGGAGCTTGCAGTGAGTCGAGATCAGGCGACTGCACTCCAGCCTGGGCGACAGCGCGAGACTCTGTCCCAAAAAAGGTGAATGCCACTTTATCTGGTAGAAAATGCAGGATGGGTCATTCCATGCTGAGTGACTGAGGTGTAAAGACTGAGGCACTGAGGTGTAAAATGGTGTAGGATGCTGGTATGATGGCAATTTCTTCAGTGGGGTTCGGGACAGGCCATAAGGTGTAGATCTAATGTATTTGTAAAGGTATACAAGGTGTTTTCTGCTGCATGAAGAGATTGAACTTCAATTTGTAGGATTGAGAGACTGAAGAATTTTGATAAGGGACAGAAATTGATCAATGTGGGAAAGGTGGAGAGACTGAAGACAAAGGTATTAATTAGGAAGCTGTTATAATAGCCTGGGAGATGATGGTAAGGGCCTGACCTAAATCGTAACAGCGGGATTTAAAAGGTTCTCCTGTTTAGGTCTGAGAGATAGAAGAAGGACCAATTTCACGCTAAGGAAAGAAGGGTCAGACAGAAGGAATGATGATGAGCTCCAAGGTTTGTGCTATGCAAACTGGGGGCACGGCCACACCATCCATTGTTAAGAGAAACAGAGATTTTAAGAGGAAGAAAATGAGTTCGTTTTGGACATGTTTAGTTTGAGGTTACAGTGAAACAGATCGGAAGTATGGATCTTGGCCTTGGCTCTGATAGTTGAAACATTTTATTTCTCTCTCTCAGTGGCTTAAGACTTGTACTTTCTATGAGGGAGGGGTTCAAGGAAAGGACCGGGGTTGAACTCCTTCTCCTCTTCCTCCGCCCAAGTAACAGTGGATCATCACGCACATGCACATGCCCCTGAAGCGCTCTATGTCCCGTCCTCCTCCCATGCTTTCTTAGCAGCAGGGAGTGGTTGCCCAAAGAGAGGAGCTTGTTGGAGACTCCCCTTTTATCTGTGACTTCCAGTTATTCTGTCATGTTATTCCATCCTCAGACTTTAAAATTTGTAAAAATTTTAGATATTTTCATCTTGCCTGCTTTTATGGTAGCTGCTTCTTCCTCCCATGTTTTACCGAAGATGAAATAGTTCAGATACTGTCTGTTCTTAGAAGGGTTTGACAGTTCTTCGGTATTTGGTTTACGTGGTTGCCTTCTAGGAAATGCTAAAGAAAAGTCATTATTTGGGCTGTGTGTGGTGGCTCATGTCGTGGCTGTAATCCCAGCACTTTGGGAGGCCGAGGCAGGAGGATTGCTTGAGCCCAGGAGTTTGAGACCAGCCTGGACAACATAGTGAGACCTTGTCTTTACAAAAAAAAAAGAGACAGAGAAAATAACCAGGCACAGTGGTGTGCCCCTATATTCCCAATTACTTGGAAGGCCGAGGTGGGAGGATCACTTGAGCCTGGGAAATCAAGGCTGCAATGAGCCGTGATTGCGCCACTGCACTCCAGTCTGGGCGACAGAGCAATACTGTCTCAAATAATAATAATAATAATAATAATAATAATAATAATAATAATAATAAAGAAAAGGGGGGTGAAAACCTCTTATGGCTTTCTGCAATCTAAGTGAAAGCAATACTCCTTCTGTGAATGAATTTTTATAATTAAGCTCTAGCAATTATTTTAGAATATGATCTGAAAGGCCTACTTGTGTATAGCTGCTAGCAAGTAGAGTATATAAAAAGTAGTCCCCCAGAGATGCCATGGAGAGAAATACAGATATCAGTCCTTAAAAGTCCACAGCACAATGAATGGGATATGTATATACAGAGAAAAAAATATGTAGAAGTAAACATACCAAAATGTTTCTTATCTTTGGGTTGTTGAATTGTAGGTGATTTATTTGTTAAAAATATGCAACGTTTTGGCCGGGCACTGTGGCTCACGCCTGTAATCCCAGCACTTTGGGAGGCTGAGGCAGGCAGATCAGGAGGTCAGGAGATCGAGACCATCTTGGCCAACACGGTGAAACCCCATCTCCACTAAAAAAAATATACAAAAAAATTAGCCAGGTGTGGTAGCAGGTGCCTGTAGTCCCGGCTACTTGGGAGGCTGAGGCAGGAGAATGGCGTGAATCTGGGAAGCGGAGTTTGCAGTGAGCCAAGATCGTGCCACTGCACTCCAGTCTGGGCGACCTGGGCGACAGAGCGAGACTCCGTCTCAAAAAAATAAATAAATAAAATAAATGCAACATCTCAAACGATAAGCCTATATAACTTTTATAATTCAACCACCGTCATGTCATAATAAAAGAATAATTATATCTGTAGGGTAGAGGAAAGGAATGTACTTGAAATTGCTCTTTATAAGAGTTAATTTCAATGTATTCTGTTAATCTGTCATGAATCAGAATCTCAATTTCTTTTTCTACTGGAGATATGTCTGTCCTTTAGATCACCATTTAATATCTTGACAATGAAGAAAATTGTATAACCTAGAAAGGGCTGAATATTACTGAGCCCTGAGACCTGGGTCAATGATACTTGTAATGTGACTCTCTTCTAGGAGGGGCTTGGCCTAACTTCTTGTACCCACTGATAGAAGGAATCAGATCTCCCTAATGGCAACTTCCCCTTTCTGTTAGTGAACTGGGCACTCTAAGAGATTATTTATTAGTTCAGAGCAGGCTTTTGTATACTGAGAATGAAGACAATTTTTCTGTCTCCAAAATGCCCAATATGATCCTGGTCTAGGTAAAAAGCACTTGCTAACTATGTTCTCATGTAAGTAGCTCAAGATCCAATTTCCTGTACCCCAGGAAGAATGGTAATCCAGGACTGATAACCACATCCTTCAACTAGAGAAACTGGATTCTGAAGAAGTACTGTAGATACTAAAAATATGTTGTGGATGTGGGCAGTTGTTATCACCAGAATTGGCTTTAAGGAACGTTGAAAAATAGGCAGAATTCAGCATTATTTTATTCTCCTTTTAGTAGCGTTCTCTCAATTTTTTACCATTACTCATGCCTTCTTGAGAATCAAATGGAAAACTTACCCCCAGGTCTCTTTTTGTCCAGACACTTAAGAAACCTCCTTTCTGTTGGTAGTTATATTGGCCAGATCTGTTAGTCAACTAATTTATGGAATACACTGATGACTTGAAGTGGCTAAATTATTATACCGCTCAGGTATGTTCTGCAAAGTAAAGGGAATATGGCTTTGATTAATGGAATAAAGGTCTAATGGTAGATAAGTTTCTGCTGAGGCATAGGCTATCACCATCATTTCTTATATTAATTCATCTTTTCTTTGATTCAACAAGTCTTTATTGCACATTGTTTATATACTAGGTACTGTTTTCAGCATTGTGCTTTACTTTAGATGGAAACCCTATTCATTGGACCACCCTAGTCATTGAACACCATGATCATCATGACCCTGTTCTGCTCAAATCCTCCGATGTCTTTCCATCATGATCAGCGTGAATTCCAGGGGTGGAATGATCCGGTCCCATTTACCTCTATTATCTTATTTTCTATCTCTATCCAACCTTCTCATTCTGCTTCAGCCCCACTGACCCCTTTGGTGTTCTCTAGCACACTAAGCAAGCTCACACTTTGGCATTCTAATATTTCCTGTTATATCTATATGGAATATTCTTTTTACAGACATCCTTGGGGCTTACTGCCTAATTTTATGTAGGACTCTGCTCAAAGGTCACCTCAACAGAGAGATTTCTCTTGATCACTCTCTTTCCTTGCTTAATTTTCTTCGTAGTGATCAACACCTGGCATCTCTCTCTCTCTCTCTCTCTCTCACACACACACACACACACACACACACACACACACACACACACACACGAATATAAGCTTCATAAACTCAGGTGTTCCTGGCCATAATATACACTCAGTGAATATGTGTGTTTGTTGAACGACTCTGCTTCCCATGGAGCGTCTACAATGTAGTCTTCTTAATCTTGAGTTCTTATCTTCTCCCCAGCACATGACCAAGTAAACAGACAGAATATCATTACCACACCAAAAATAATAATTAAGGAGATTCAATCATATGTTCCAAGTGCTTAACACAAATACAATTAATATTAGATCTACACATTCCGTTCCTAGGAAGGGCCCTGTTTTCAGGACATTTGGCCGTCGTGACTCTGGTATGGCTCTGCTGTTATTTTTACATGGTGTTAATGTGTTCGTGACATATTTCAGAGACCAGGCTTGTCATTTACTTTGAGGGGTCCCGTGAATTTCTCTTACACTTTTCAAATGAAATTTCAGAATTGAATCAAATTTATTGTTTCAATCAAAATGGATTTGAATTACAGATGTCTGATCCCTTGAAAACAGAGCTAAAAAAGAAAGCTTCCATCAGCTTCAGTTCTTCTTTGCTTGTCTGCTACAAACCAGAACCAAGGACTTTCTATGAGACCTTAAAAATCTTTATTATGTTAAAAAACATCATGCATATTAAGCTAAATGCATTATATTTACTTATATTTTAAGGTTTGTTTCATCGAGGAAGTGGTATAACCCATGAGCAGGTTGTGGATGCTTTCTCGAAATGTGATTATTGCTCATAAAAGCTGTTTTAATTGAAAATTTTATGCTATGGAAAGCCTATAGCAATCTTGGATGCACATACCTATATTTATATCTATAATTTATTTTTAAAGATTCCCTGTACAACAATATTTTGAAATTACTAAAGGGGTTTTCCTTCCTTTTTGTTATTCATCTGGGTAACTTAAAAAAATATTGCTGTTATGTTCAACTGTTGGCACTGTTGCAGGCAACTAAAAGCTTAAGAAAATTATTCCCTCGCCTGTCCCCCCTCAAAGCCACATCTAAAAAGGTCACGAAAGGAAACACACAATTCAAATAATCTCCATGCTGTATCTGAGATTAACTTGAACGCAGATGTTTTAACTTACAGTTTGATCTGGCGTAATATATACATTTAACAAAATCCTGTTTTCTATTGCTTCTATAAACACTGACGTTTGATAAAAGTGTATTGATTTTTCTGCTATTTAAGAGCTTTTGAACCAGTGCTTAAAGCAGGTTTTCTCCAAGGCCTAAATTAACTCTTTCAGCCTTTGACTATGGTTTACATGTAGGGAGTTGTGTGTGCATTAAAAGTATGTGTTTGTTTATGCTGGAAATGCATTCGAATGGCAAACCATTTTGTGGTCTGCAATATTTTACTCAGTAGGGATAATCATTAGACTTTGTTCTTGATTTTTTTCTTAGGAGTTTAAATGATTCAACACTATTCATTACCGCTCATTTTGGAACCACGCTGTAATCATCATAGGCCTAGCTATTATCTGAAAAGTTGCTGAATAGGAGATTTCTTCTAGCACTCTGGGCATTTCGATGTGGACATCATCCTTCCTCCTCTCCATCCTGTGGTCTTTTCTCCAGCCTTAATGTGAGGGCTTTCAAGAAAGTGGGAACATCCATCCAGTTTAAGTCTGTCTTGCTTTCAAAGTTGTTCTCACACTCTCTTCTTTGTTGGCCAACATTCTAACATGTCACAAGTTTCTTTTCTTACTTTGTGTGGGAGCACAGAGCCACACAATTGCAAGTAGGCTTCTCTAAGTAAACTGTGTCTTCAGACTAGGTAACTCCTGGGGAAAAATGTCCAAATTTAAAATAGCAAAAGAAATTTCAAATTGAGCAGCACCACAACCTTTGAAGCTACAGAAGGTTGCTGTTATGTGGAATCTCTTATGATGGCATACAAAGAAAGACTGTGACTTATGTGAGACACTAGCTTACATGAGGGCTGATTAGACTTTGTCATTTTCAAAAGTCTTCAAATGAATGATTCCATTTGAGTCTCAGTATAACTTGGGTATTTTATTAGATATTTCCATTTTGCAAATGATGACATCACATCTGAGAAAGGATAAGTGGTAGAGGCAAGAACCTGAATTCTGCATTTCTTTTATTTTACCAGCCAGAAAGATCATGTCTCTCTGGACATAATGGAGAAGGAAAAATTTGATTCAGTGGAAAGTTAGTCAAATGACTATTTTGTGATGCTGTACCACATTTCTTAATTTTAAAATTCCTCATTCAGGTACATAGTAAGCATAACCTATAACACCGATAAGAATATTTCTTTATCAGTGATACACACACACACACATGCACACACACACACACACACACCCCCCTCCAGAACAGGGTCAAAAACAGATGGAAAACTCCAAACTAGAAACCTATAAGGTTTTGTACAAAGGACTGTTACCTTAAGATCTTTCTCAAACAAAACTTATAGAAAATGAAAACTATTTGAGTGATTGCTATAAAAAACAGCTTTCAGAAGAATGTGCTCCTCAGCTCCCAGAGATTGCCTCTTTCCTGGGACAGAGCTTCCAAATATAAATGGGCACCATAGTCGTCGTTGGTGGTGACATGGCCTGTGCGGAGCATGGCCATGAAGCATGGCTTGTCCAGACATCTTGCTGGAAAATGACATTGTAATGATGCTATGGCTCTTGGGAAACCCAGGACTTAGCTCAGGCGAAGTTAATATTTATTATTAGAAAGACGATGGAGATACTTTACATATTTTTGTAGAGATTTTATTTAATTTACATTTTATAAAAGAAAAATATCTTCCTTTAGCCAAAAGCAGTTAATAAGTTCCTTCATGAGAATTAGGAGCAACAATGAAGCTAAGAGAGCAGCCTCCCTCTAAAGGATTTGGGTTTGAATCCTGGCTCTGCTATTTCCTAGCTGTGTGACCTTGGGGAAGTTCATTGTCCTTTTTGAGCTTCAGTTTTCTCATCTGCAAAGCATAAATAATAACACCTACCTTTAAGGATTGTTTCAAAGGTTGTAGATAATACATGTATTGGCCCAAGGTAACTTTTTAAAAATGAGGTACTCAATTCATGTGAGGAATGGGACTTTGAATCATTAAGAGCCTCATTGCACATATATGCTGCCAAGGACTTTTAAGTCCGTTGCTTGAAATACGAATTAAGGGGGATGAGATATAGGGGGCAGGGATTTTAGAACTTAAGAAGATGAATCTAAATGCAGGATGTAGGTGATCCTAGGGAAACACTCTAGTCTCTCCTTTCCCTCCAGTGGTTACCGAACCCTTGGCAAAGGCACTACTCCCCTGATCAGTAATGTGTGAAATGTCATCCTTTTGCTCAGTATCTCTTCCCATGTGTCTTTGAGTTATATCTATTTATTTTACCCACCAAACTTACTTTATTATCTTCATCTTTATAGAGCCAGCACATCTCCGCAGGAACTAGCTGAATCTGATTCTGCTTCTTACGTCCCTGACAAAACTGTCAGCTTCATTTCCATCACAGAATCTTGGTAGCTCTTAAGGGTGTCAGAGCTCAATGTTTCCCATTCCAGGTTGAATTGGCACAGCTGGGGCAAAGAGGCACTTCCTTAAGACTTGTGAAGTGAGCAACTTGGACTGACAGATGATTGAGAAAATACAAATGTGGGTTTAAATTTCTACTGTAAAATAGGAATTGTCTCAATGTGGAAGGATTATTAAAAAAACAAACTTTGACTTAACTCATTGATAGTTGAGAGTTACAGTATAAAAAGCAATTAGACTGTCTTTTCCCTTTGACCTGTGGTCTATTCTGGTGATAATCATTGCATTAAAAACCTTTTAATCTTGTTAAGCCTTCAATTCTGACCTAAATGATAAAGTTGATTTTTTTAACCTAACTGATTGGAAAAATTGGCAGGCAAAAATTTATGCGATTATTCTTTCATCAATCTTGAAGTGTGGTATCCAAAGTTGATGATATGTAGCTTGCTACCATAAAAAGGAAGGCTGCATTAGCCACATTGTTATAAAATCTTGCTTTCAAAGAAAATAAAATGAGGGTTTCAAGAGAAATTACTATGTTAGGGAAGTAGCTCAATGGTGATTGCATTATATTTTCAAAAATAAGAACTTTTTTAGTTACCTGAAGTTGCTACTCCGTTTCTTCTTAAGACAGACTTATTTTAAACATTTTTGGTGGACATATTATAAGCATTTTTCTCTTTGCTTGTTAGTGAGAACATACTAAAGATTAATTTTCCTGGAGGACACAGGGTTAACATATTTTTTCATTTATTCAACTAATATTTGCTGAGTGCCCATGCACTATCAGTTACTGTATAAAGGGAATCTTAAAGAAAGAAGGCCCAGCCATGTCGAGAATGGGGAGAATGGAGTTCCCAGCAGGGAGAACAGCATGAGCTGTCCCTGAGGTGGGAAAGCACTTGGCAAGTTTTGCAGAACTGAAGAACAGCGTGGTTAGAGCTTAGTGCGAGACATGGAGAATGGAGCAAGAAGAGACTGGAATGCAGTTAAACGTGGAGGGACTGTTAATGTGCACGGAGTAATTGCCCTTAAGTTAAATGTCACCAGGCTGCTGCACATTTTCTGATATGTGATGTATTTATTTTGTGATGTTTCTGATGTCTTTTCCCCAGTTGTCTCCTTCATTGTTGTTAATTCTTTGACTTTGCAGCAATTGTAAAATCTGAGTCTAGTGGTGTTTCCTTTTTTTCTTTCTAAAAGTCTTCTGCTGGGCTGGAGAATCAGATAACCGGCCTAATTAGAATTATGTCTAAACTAAGAGTAAAACAGTGATGAGTTTGCAACAGGTACACTCTCCTCTGGGCAAAAGCTTTAGGCTTTTTTATTTTTAGAAGGAGCTTCGCTCTGTTGCCCAGGCTGGAGTGCAGTGGCACGATCTTGGCTTACTGCAACCTCCGCCTCCTGGATTCAAGCGATTCTCCTGCCTCAGCCTCCTGAGTAGCTGAGATTACAGGCGCCTGCCACAATGCTATAAAAGCTGTAGGCTTTTATAAATGTACCATTTTCTTTCTGGGCCTCAGTTTCCTTATCTGTAAAAGCAGGTTACTGATCAAAATACCACATAAAGCCGTTTCAATTTGTAATTTGACTTACAATAGAAGATCTTTAAAACATATTGCATTGTATTATGCTTTGCATAGCTAAGCTTGCCCTTGCCACATTTTAATTATCTGCAAGCATTAACTGCTTTTTAAAATAACAGCATCCCCAAAGCATTAATATTGACCAAAATAAAGTAAAAAATTAAAGTTTTGAGAATTCCTGTATAAATGAAATTAATACAGGAATTCTCAAAATAATTCTCAAAATAATTATAGATCATTTATTCTGTTACATTTTTTTCTTTATTTGACTATGAAATTTATTGTGAGAAAATGTGAACTCAAGTGCAAATTAGTTTTGAGTTCCATGTCTAATCATTTCTAAATTTGGTAAATGCATGTCATTATTTTCCTATTTCAAAATTTTAAATTCTATACTTTCTGTATACAGGAGGGTTACAATTGTTCATGCACACACAAATGTCTCTTAAGGGAGAAGCTGTTGCTTCTGTTTTCATGTCAACTCAGCATTTGACATAGTATTTTGAACAAAATAAATGCTCAAGAAAATGTTTTTTGAATGAACACATCAATGAAAAAAAATTCATTGGCTTGAATCTGACTTAAATTTTTGCTAAATGGATCAAGCACCACCACCAAGCTACTTTTCTGTCTTCAGAAAAGCTTTTATCAGGCACCAGTTGCTTAACACTAAAGTGTGAATCTGTGGTATTCTTAAATTCTTTGGGATTATGTAGGAATGTGTAAAATGATGTTCAAGTGTCTCAGGAGAAAAGGGTTAGTAAGCAACACTTACATAGAAATGAAATTGTTTCAGACAGTGGTCAACCTCAGCAAAGTATTTGCAAAATAGCAATCAAGTGACTGCTGTCATTTGCTTTGGGGGTCAGAAGCTGTCCACTTACCTCCAAACCTCACTCCTCACTAATTGCAGGGATGGACGAGTGGAAGGCAGGGTGTTGGATGAGTGCTGACAGCTGTCCCGAATGTGGCATCTTGTTTCCTGTGGGCCCAGGTCTGCTTAGCATTACACAGTGCTTAGCTTCGTTCAGGATGTGGTCGGTGTTTGCTGGGAGGCGTATGAGACACTGGCTTTCCAGGAGGAAAGCTCCTGGAAATTTACACCAGGCATGCAAATTTGAGTGCAGAAAATTGACTGTAAAAATTCAGGGGGAAAAAGAAAATTGATTGGTGTGGCAGCAAGGGAAATATTTCTTTTGCCTTCCCAAAGAAAAAGAAATTCCGCAGGGCTTAGAGTTTGTATTTGAAAAGAGATAAATTCACTCCTAGAAATATTTTCGTATCACTGGCTCTCAGGTGGCTCGTGTTCCATTCATTGGTGGTCAGAGCTTTCTGGGATCTAAGGAAGGAGAGATGAGGAGTTGGAGGAGAGGACCTTACATGTAAGGGGAGCACGTGCGGTGTGATATAACAATCCCTGAGCCCCCCAGCAAGCAGTGAAAATTATGTATTAATCTGTGTCTAACTTTAATGGTGATTATCTTCAGTTTAAAAAGCAAAGGTAGAAAGAAGCATCTGGGGTAAATCCTTCATGCCTCTGGAATAAATTTATGATTTTAATCTCATATTATCCTAACGTTTAAAGTATTAACTTTTTCTTAGGAATAAGCAGCTAAATTGATGGTGCCTCGGGTCACTGCTGGCTTTCAATTTCAGGGATGCTGTGATGAACGAAGAATGCAGGGTGTGTCTAATAAAAACTTGGGCCTATTTCCTTATTTCCAAATCAAATGGTGTCATTGGTAGCACCCACTGTGGCATCAAACTTCTGTGAAAGACAGGATATACACGCAGAGGCACGTGATTCATCTTGACGTCATCTGTCCTCTGCGTTATTTGGAGAGTGGGCTGAGAAACCCCGGGACTGAAGACGTAGGGTAGAGTAACAAAAATGCACCCCACCACAATGTCTAAACACAAATATTCACTTTTTGTTTCGGCTTGAGCTGTGACCTCTCAAAACTGCTTGCTCAGCCTTTCCTAATACCAGAGCAACTTAAAAACAAATCCCATCTTCTACCAAAACTGCTTTAGGAAGCAGCTCCTCTGGGCCCCTGGCTTTGACAGGATTCATTCTGAAATGGTCCTGTATCATCCAACCAATACAGCAAATCTGTTACTTTTATAACAGAAGAATCCGACAGGATTTTCCAAAGGCCAGCTGTGGATCTTTAGATTGTCGTCATGTTACTCAGAACAGAACAACTGTTTGAATCAAAGCCAAAGATGTCCTTGAATCATTTGGTATCAGGGCACTAATGAGCTCTGCAGACATTTCAAATTCCTTTTCCTTCCCATCCCTCCCTCCCCATCCACCTTACCCAGGTGTGACTTAATCCAGTCTGTTTTTCCCCTAAGTAATAAGCTGTAACACACATACACTCATGCACATACACACATCCACCCATACATATAGACATAAGATTTATAGGTGTATAATCTGTTTTGTGTGGTGAAGTGAGGTTTCAAAACAGTGATTTTTCAAAAGAAGCAGCAGATTCTTCACTGATCTCTTTTAATTAATAGATATGTAGAAGTAGAGCTTTGATTTTCATTGTGTCCTACGGTTTTTAGAAATGGCAGATGCCTTAATGATCTGCTAAGCCAACTCTGAGTTTTTGGAGATGAGAAAACTGAGGCTCAGAGTTTGAGGAGATTTGCCCAAGATCCCCCAGGTAGCATCTGGTAGAGCTGGACTTGAGCAGGTTGTTGACCTCCTGGCTCTCTTTCCTCTGTAGCACACAATTTGAGAGCCTTATGCATGTTTCTTACTTTCTCCATTTTCTTCTGCTTAAAACTGCCTGTTATAAATGGGCAAGTTTTATTCACCTATGATGTTTCTTTTTCTTGTTTTTCATGGCAAATTGATGAAATTGTGTTATTCTGAAGTCATATGTTATATGAGCACATATAATTTCAGTCTGGTATGCTCACTGTTCCCTGCCCCCTACCGCACTACATCTGTGTGACGAATTCCACTTATAACCAGGGCTCAAGTCCTCTGTGAGTCTCTGTGCAAAGCAAAACCTCCCCTGGATACTCACCTCCCCTCACCCTTGGCAGCTGCTCCTCTCTCTACTCCAGCAAGCCTTTGTATATGGAAGCATGAGCACTCCAAATTCTATTGTATTTATTTATTCATTCACTTATCTCTTTTTTATCCCCAGTTCTCCAATATAGCAAATGAAATTCCTTATAAAACAAACCCCTACATAACTTAAGACTGTTTTAACCTTTATTTCCAGTTTCATTTCTGAAGATATATTATGTCATCCTGAAGGTGGGCCTGTTAGTTTTGTTGTTGTTGTTTGTTTTGTTGTTGTTGTTGTTTGAGCTAGAGTCTTGCTCTGTTGTCCAGGCTGGAGTGCAGTGGTGTGATCTCGGCTCACTGCAAACTGCGCCTCCTCAGTTCAAGAGATTCTCTTGCCTCAGCCTCCCGAGTAGCTGGGATTACAGGCACATGCCACCACGCCCTGCTAATTTTTGTATTTTTAGTAGAGACAGGGTTTCACCATGTTAGCCAGGCTGGTCTTGGTCTGCTGACCTCAGGCGATCTGCCCACCTTGACCTCCAAAGTGATGGGATTACAGGCGTGAGCCACCGTGCCCGGCTGGGCCTGTTAGTTTAATCTTCCAAAAGATTATGAATCAGCTTCCTACTTTTTAACCGATATTTATTGAGCATCAAGTACTATGTTACAAATAACCATAGGACTTGCTTCTGTGGACATTACGTCACGAAATCTTCACAACAATCCTGGAGAGTTAGGTTGGCCCAACTGATGTGTAGATACACAAACAGAGCAGAAAGAGAGTACATCTTTTCTAAAGTTTACGGAGTGGCTAAATCTGAGATTCAAACTCAACCATTTGAACCAGTGTTTAAGATCTCCACCCCTCTATCCCGCTGCCTCTGCATCCCTCCTTAACTCATTAAGCAGATTTTTTTCAGTATGCCTATACTTCAACAAGATAGAAGCAGGATGGTGGGTGGGAGGGTGGTGGGGGGTGGGGTTGGGCGAAGTTTTGGAGTAAATTCTTTGGATTGTCTGCCTCAAACATACCCCTCCAAAAGTCATCACTACCAATATGAAAGTTTAAACTGTTACACTTTTTAAAGAAGAGGACTTAGGCCCCCTCAGCTCTCTGTTATTGTTGCCTTATTTTCTGTTTATCACTTGTCTGATTTAATTTCTTACCAACGTTATTTAAAAAAAAAAAAAAAAAAAACTAACCACCGAAAGATAGTTCCTAATTATCCCAGGATAGTGAAGAAGGGGATGGCATATTCAAATTACTACTTGATTCAAAATGTGGAAGAAGTTGATGCCTAGTAGCTTCCTCCCACCAAATTCTTGTCAGAACTTCTATTTAACAGCAAACATACATTGCATCTACTTCCTCCCACCCCACATCTTTTAATCTCAGAAGTCCTATTGGTTCATTAAGTGGCAATATTTAAATGGGAAAAAAAAAGCTAAAAATGTCTTAGGTTTCCATCACTTGTACCTGAAGAGTTAAGAGTTATGTGAGGCTGGGTGTGGTGGCTCATGCTTGTAATCCCAGCACTTTGGGAGGCTGAGGTGGGTGAATCACCTGAGGTCGGGAGTTCGAGACCAGCCTGGCCAACATAGTGAAACCCTGTCTCTACTAAAAATGCAAAAATTAGCCGGGTGTGGTGGTGCATGCCTGTAATCCCAGCTACTCAGCAGGCTGAGGCAGGAGAATTGCTTGAACCAGGAGGGGGAGGTTGCGGTGAGCCGAGATCGTGCCACTGCACTCCAGCCTGGGTGACAGAGTGAGACACTGTCTCAAAAAAAAAAAAAGAAAGAGTTATATGTAACTGTGTAATGCTTCTCCCATGCTGTAAAAACTAGACAGTATCGCTGAGTTGCGACAATCAGTCCTTTATAATTCACTGTTGCTCATGTTTTGCAACTATCAGTACTGAAAAGTAAAAGGCAGGCCCTTTCATTTACATAAAATAAAAAATAAGACTCATGAACCTTTTAGCTTTTTGAATAACTCAGCTCTAGTGGCAGAGCAGGAATGTGTTTAAAAGAATTAAAAGTGATGAGAAATGTTTATCTGTTGATAGAACAGCAACTGCTTGAAGGTTGACCCTGCTTGCAGCTTTGAACTGTTTGATTACTATTTGTCTTCTCCCCTGCGGCTGTCAAACAAGGGAAGCAGGTTTTGAAGGGGCAACAGTGAAAGAAGAAAGGGAAAAAGGTCTACCCTCACCAAAGGAAAATGTTTCTTCGATATGGTTTGCTTAGAAGCTATTTTGTCCCACCAAAAGGATAAAAAGTCTCTCCCATGCGTTGAGAGCAGGGAACATGTGAGTCAGGGAAATTGGGGGCTCTTGGAGACCCAAGTGTTACTGCAGACTTACGCATGTGAAAGTTAGTACAAGGGCATAGGGCATGGCTGTTCATAATTTAGCTACTGGTCAGTGTAGTCCATCTGGTAAACCCGACCAGAGGCAAGAGTTGCTGGGATTGTCTTTGATTTGTATAGGCAACAGCCTGGCTGAGTTTTGTTAGAGCCATTGTTTTCAAATATTTTTCTTATCATCTGAACTCTTTTATCAAATAAAATATCAATATATGAAACAGATAGTAGGAGAGTTGCTCTGGTTGCAGTAGGGGAGAAGGCCTGGTCCCTGCCTCCTATGCTTCACCTTCCCTCTAATAGCAGATGCTCAAGCATCAGATTTCCCCCAGGAAATAATTCAGAAACCAAACAAGGAAAGGTGATTGGTGAGATCCCTTATCATCCTATTGTCCTGGGGCCAAGGGGAATGATGCTTACACCAGTGGTTCTTAAAGTGTAGCCCAGACTGGAAGCATCAGGATTACCTGGAAACTTGTTAGACATACAAATTCAGAATCCAGATCTCTTAGGTGGGGCCTGGCAACTGAGTTTTAATAAGACCTATGTGTCAAGACCACCAAGGTTTGAGAACCATTGCTAGAGCAGTAGTTCAGATTTTAAGCTTTCTCAGATTCATTGCGTAACTGGATCCTCAGAAAGGCAGGTACCACTTGCAAGGATGTTAATACAAGAAACACCTGTAAGAGAAAATGAGACAGGAGCTGGAAAAGACTGAGAGCTGCTGAAACTCATGCATGTCTGCTCTGAGTGGAGGAGAGAGGGAAGGAAGATTGGGTGGAAGCATCCCAAGATATTAGTTCTAATATCTGGGTATCTTGTAATTGGTCTCCATTATTTGTCATTTCTTTTGCAAATCTCATATTTTCCTGGATTTTTTTTTTTGTGGCATGTTGAGGGCCGTTGAGTAAATTCAGTAAATGTTTTCTAGTCATGAATGATCTCTTGTAGAGACTCTGTATTTTGATATACTCGCCTGAATAGTGCTGTTTTTTAAAAATAGTCACTTAATTTTGCTGAACTCAAACTGTAAACTCTGTATCTCACACCTCAAATCTTGGGTTAGTTCTTATTAGCTTTAGCTGTCAGTGCTATATGCACATCACAGGGGTCAGCCACAGTTGGAACAAAGTTTATAGACTCTGCATTTTGGGCTCCCTCCTTTCTGGAATTTCCCCTTCGCTTTCCAGTACACTTTTTTTTAAAACTGTAAGTGGTTTTCTTTTGGCATCATATTATCAAGGTACTCTATTCTAAGGAGTTTTACAGCAGTTTGAGCCTTATGCCGATTTTTTTTTGCTTTTGATTGTTTAAAAACTATAAACATTTGTTTTATTGTTAGAGCAAAATATGCCTTTCTACTGGCTTATACATTCATAAAATCAAAGACTTTAATATTCATCCCACTGTTTAGACATTATCAACATATATTTCCTGATGAGTTAATTGATTTATTCATTAATTCTTCAAACCATTGCCCCCTTCTCTGGCTACACTGTAGACATAGATTTCTCCATTACTCTAACACATTGGTTCTCAAACCTTAGTTTACATCAAAATCATGTAGAGGGGCTGTTATAACACAGATTGTGGGGCCTCACTCCAGCGTTTCTGATGCCATAGGACCATTCTTTGAGAATGACTTGTCTAACCCTGGTGACAAATTATCCTCATTTGCCAGAGACAGCCCCAGTTTTTGCACTGAAATTTCCATGTCTCTGAAAATCCCTTAGTCCTGGGAAAACTAGGAAGACTGGTCACTTTGTCTGACACACTTGGCAGTACATTGAAAACTCCTGAGTACTTTTTGAAAATACTGTTGCTTCCCACTCCTCACTCCTCTTGGCCCCACCTCCACCCCTTGCCTTCTATTTAATGGGTTTAGGGTGTGGTATGGGTATCTGGATGTTTAAAAGCTGTCTAGGTGATTACAATTAGAGGTTTGTCAACCACTGCGCTAATCACAAGCCTCACCCCTCATTGGAAGAGTTTGGTACTAGCTATTCCTTCACCTGGAATATTTTTCCTCTTCAGTGGTTCTCAGTCCTGATTATTAGCATCAGCTGGGGAACATTTAGAAAATACCAGTGCTCGGGCCCCCACCTCCCAAACCCAGTAAAATAAGTCTCTGAGAATGTAGCCAAGGCATTGATAATCCTCAGCTCCTCAGGCGATTCTCTTAGGCACTCAAGAATGGGAAGTCTTGTGATCTTCTCATAGCTAGCTCCAGTCATGCAATGAAAAAGACCTATCCTTCCTATCCATGCCATGTAAATTCACCCCCACCTGCTTTCCCTGATACTTGTCAGTTTCTGATATTTTCTTTTTCATTTAATTCTGTTCATTTTTTCCTTTCCCAAATAGGATGTGAGCTCCATGAAAGCAAGAGCTTTGTCTTATTTATCACAGTATTACCAGTTCTCAGAAATGTCTAGAACATGTAAGCACCCAATAAATGTTAATTCATGCCTGCAATATATTGAGTACTGTGCTTGGCTCCAGGGATAGTACAATAATGAACAGCAACAATAATGACAACAACAGACAAAATAGTAATCCTTTCTGACCTCATAGAGCTCACCGTCTAGTGGACTACTTCTTTTTTTTTAAATAACTTTTTGTGATCTGCCATTAGAACCTCAGAAAGTAAATGGTGAAATCAGTCGAGGGGACACATTTCACCACTTGAAGACTGCCACTGACACCTCACCTTTTCATGGCAGTTACCAGCATCATGTTTCCATGGTTAAATGAACTTAGTGATCTATAGAAACTGAAGTAACATTTCAACCCTGCCTTATGACAACCTGAGCCATGGTTTCTGGGCTTTGTGAATTTCTTCTGTTTTCACTGGCAACTTGGGGCCATTGACAAGCTGGGAGACAATGCAGCTTTCACCTCCACACGTCAGGCCCATGATGGGATCCCCGTGGTGGTCCAAGGACAGAGCTGAGTCTTCCTGCTGTGGTTGGGTTGCAGGAAATACTCTGCAGTCTTTCACTTCAGCCAGACAGACACATGAAAGGACCCAGGAACACAGAGAAAACATGTAAACAAGTGGACATCTATTTTTATGGAAAGAGACATAAATGGTGCGGGGGTGTTGTAGCACGTGGGTGTCTAGATTCCAGAGGGCTTTAGTCAGGAGACAGTGTAATGCTCAACAGCAGAAATTTAAACGAAGGGGAAACTTTGTTGGAGAGGTCAGGACTAGAGCATTGCAGGCCACGTGAATGACATTGCAGAGTCTTGAGGACCTTAGCTGACATACCCAATGTGAGGCCAAAGCACATAGTCCCTGTACTGTTCTTAAGGAGTCCTACCTGGAGCAGAGTAGGATGGTTTAGGGATTAGGTAGAGTCAGCATTTCTTCCTCTTGCCTTTCCTTCTGAAATAATTCACCTATCAGGTCAGGTTTATTCTAAGATTAAAGAGATAATTGTAAAGTAACTTACCCAGTGATATGAAACAATCTGCATAGCCAAATAGACACTGTGAGGAAAGAAACTTTAACTTTGGCCTAGATATCTAGTTTTATTATGTCTCTAATGATTAAATCACTGGAAATGTTTCATCTAGAGCTTTGTTTTTGCAATGCAAAATTATAAAGAGAAATCCATTAGGTGAGTGAAACATGAGCGTGAACAAGGTATATTTTTCAACATACAATACATAGAATATGTACATAGTATATAATGTGTGTATATAGTACATATATATCATACATACATTTATCTATCTCTTGATCAGTTAGTCTGTCTCTTTCATATGAAATGATAGTTTGCTGAAAGGTAGAGACCATTCTATAATACTTAGAAAATATATTTAAAATATGTCCTATTAGCATTTAAACTATTTGTGTTATTCGTGAAGGAAGTTTAAGAACAGTGCTAGAAGACTTCTAGCTTGCTTAGGTATAACATCTACCTAGCTATATTGTCTTTTGAATTGCTTTCATTTTATCACACATATTTAACATCACATCTCCCAAAACCCAGGCCATCCTGTGAAAGGTCAAACCATAACTTCAGAATATCCCAGGTGGTATATTTGGCCTTGCCTCAGTAAGAAATTAGACCATCATGACTTCACAAAGCAGAGGCATTGTGGTGGGTAAAGAGAAAGGCACAGGACATTTCTTGATTAATATGTGTAGTCATGTGCCATGTATGATGTTTTGGTCAATGAGAGACCACATGGACGGTGGTTCTATGAGATTACAACTAAGTTTTTACTGTACTTTTTAATGTTTAGATACACAAATACCATTTTGTTACAATCCCCTGCAGTGTTCAGTACAGTGATATGTATAGGTCTGTAGCCTAAGAACAGGCTATACCATATAACTTAGGTGTATAGTAGGCTATGTCATCTATTAATAGATTTGTGTAAGTACAGTCTATGATGTTTGCAAAATGATGAAATGCCTAACAACACATTTTTCAGAAAGAATTCCTGTTGTTAAGCAACACATGACTGTAATTATAGATTAGTGTGAAGATGCACTAGCGAGACATTATGACACTGTATTTTACTTCATTAAGCAGTAAAAATCCCTGTTGTCTGCTTTGCTGTTTATTTAATCATTAATTCAATACATATTTATTGAGTGTGTATTATGTACCAGGTACTGTGATAGGCACTGGGTATAATGGTTAAAATAAAATTTAAGAAAAACAGTTTACAATTAACTTGTGGAGGTAGGAAATTAAAAACTCTATAATTGCAGGTATGGTTATACAAGAATGAAAATGGTGCTATGAGACACTGATGTGAGGAACATAATTTAGATGAGGAAATGTGGCACCTAAGTGACATTTAAGCCAGGAGATAGTTAGCCAGCTAAGGAGTACTTTCCATTTCAGGGTTTCCAGAAAATCTGCAAACTTGACATACCTTGATTTACTTTCAAAACTAAAGGCAGAAGAGGTACAGTAACTTGTTGTTCTAGTTTTTATTGTTTTCTTGGGGAAAGATATGGAAATTAATTTTTCCCTAAAATAGATTAATCATGAAGGAAGCCACATAGAGTAATTGTGGAGGGTTACTTTATTTTTCTTTCAAGATTGTGATTTTATCATGCATATTTAACACCCTATCTTCCAAATAATGGGAGTGTGTATATCTTTCCCCTGTTATCTATCAAAGACCATTTGCAGAGGAAATAAAAAATAGGAACACCCATAGGCTAGAATATTTAAATAATTTCTGCAAGATGTAGTACAAATAGTGCCTAATTTATGGAGGCTCTGCTCATTTTGCCGTTTACAGCTGGGAAAGAAAAGTCTACCTGGAAAGTGACCAGAGAGAATCTTGAGGAGTCCAAATCACTTCTTTATTTGTAAAAACTGGCCTAAGAAATTAAATAGAAGAGACTATTGGGCACAGAAGTAAATGTCCCTGCTCCTGCATGACTAATCTGAGGAAATAAAACAGAGAAAGGAAACATAAAATAAAACAAGGAAGGAAATATAATCTTTCTTCTTTCCACTTTGGTACTGAAAGTATTGAACAGGGACATGCACAATCTCACCCAGAACTTACTGTAAATTACAGTTCTGGACAAACAGACATCGCTCTCTATAACAATAATAAGGAAAAGTCACTGAGAGAGATTGCTTTCAGAAACAATAAAGAAATACAAAACCATTCCATTTTCTATAAGGTCATCACAGATTACAAGCTAAAATAGAGTCTGAATGTGGAGTCCATCCCCTTCAAAATGGTGTTACTTGCAGTACTGTGAAGTGCATACTTTGTTGGTATAATCTGTACGTGATTTCCTAACTGAGGGCATATTAACAAATTGTGTACTGGTTTTAGTGTCTCTCAACAATGAGATATTTGAATTCCATTATTATTTCACAGGCAGAACTGAAATGAGTCAATGTTTTGCCATTACACTATTATAATTGAGGCACAGGGTCTTGAGTTGAATGTTTTTCATTAATAAAAGTCCCATAAACATAATTCATAATTTGGGTATTTGATAATCTTCCATTTGTAGACACTATTTTTACCTGTTCTGAAGGTAAGCTTGTGGCCCAAACTTGGAAATGGAGTTCCTTTCTTCATATGCTAGAGCAGAAGTCCTCCTCATCCTCTGTTAATTGCAGCTGCAAACACCCTCATCATTAGGTTGCTGGTGCAGAGCAAGTGCTCTGGAGTAGATAACTTTAGCTTTCTCTAATGACTTTGCTTCAACTTCCTCATCTATACTATACGTTGAGGAAACTCTTCGTAGCTTCCTCATTGGGTGGGCCCTTAACTCCATGGCTGTCACAGAGCACATAGTATATGTTAGCTCTGTATCCAAAAAGTTTAGAAAAGTGGTTTAATAATGTCAATACAGGGCATTTTCTATAATAGTAATGCTGATATTATTAGTATATCCTAAATATTGTCATTTATTTTCATAAGCAATTTTGGATCAGCTGTATTTTATGTATAAGTAAACATTTCTTAAAAACTAAGTCAACGTAATAACAAAAAACTGTGAAAATACAGAACACAAAAACTAGCAGCTCAATAATTTGCCTTGCAACATAGTACCCTTAAATAACAACTAGCTGGTATTGGAAGCTTTTGAAATCAACAAATGAATTGAATGGGGTGGTACATCCCTAAAGGAAAATATACTTTAAAGTATTTAAACTCAAGTAAAGAGCAAAGGTGAGAAAACAGCCTTTGAAATCCTGTCATAAGGCAATATAAAAGTCAGAATCTTCATTGTTAATTTCAAGTGATTGAAGTTTTTTCTTGAGTATAGAGGGAGATAGATTTTTCAATTTTTTTTTTCAATTTTAGAAACTCTTCTTTCCTATATGGATTGATCTTTCCTTGGCTTTTCTAATGAATACTTTTAGTGTTATACCTTTATCCTAAAGTGATCATTGAAAATCACATGTCCTTTCCGTTGGTAGTTTAAATATGTCTTCCTTGGAATTGTATGATGATATTTAGTGTCATTGAGCCAATTATTTTACCTTCACATCCAGACAATTACATTTAAAATGAATTCTTAAACATTCAGAATTGAAAAGAACGTTTCCACATTAAACCAATGGCTCTTTTGGTGTCTACTACATGCCTTAATTTTTACCACATATGCATAAATTGGCAAAGTATCTTATGGGTTATAATAATCCTGATGGCTTGGAATTAATATATTGCCATCATAGAGCAAGTCCTGAGCCCATCTACTCTGAATCTTTGGATAAAGACAAAACTCCATCCTGCCATGCACCTGGTCAGTTGTGCAATGCTGACCAATACACAGCTGCTAACAATAAGGGTATTGTGCTTATGTAACCCAGTTCAGGATCTGATGGTTAGTCTCTCGATACATGCTGAAACACGAGGGAATTTTTACTTGCCAGGATGCCTGCTTCATGGAAAATATTGTGTCTATGTTGAAGCATACACTTACATCTCTCTATATAAGTTGGTGGAGTTGAATTCTACCAGATTACCTTAGCTTTCCAAGTCAGTTTTGACGGGGTTAAGGCTCTCTCAGTCAAGAAAAGGTCATACAGTATGGCATCGAATGTAATTTTAGGAATTGTTTTTTAAGCACTTGTTTTACCAAGTTAACAAAAGTCTGTATTATGTTTCTTCTCATTGATGTGGGTGTGTCCTTGTGTGTGTATTATTCGAGAGAGGCTTCCATTTGTTGAGTGATCTTCATGCAAACATCTTGGAGTGCTTTACAAAAGAATTTTAAAAATCAAACCAAACAGGATATGAAACTGTGCTGCCAAACAAGTAAGTCTTTAGGCATGATTTAAATTTAGTTAATGACATAAAGAGCTAAATCTGTGAAAGGAAGCAAGTTCCTTGGATCAGAAAAAAAGCAGAAAACAGATACTCATATTTTGTCTAAGTCTTCATTTGAGTAGCTCCAAAAATGTTCTTTTAGAAGTGAAGTTGGAAAATCCCAGGCTAAGTGAACTCCAAGGAGCAATGTTTTAGGGGAAAAGACCAGATAATAGTTCCCATGTGCATAGTGATCTACAGATTGCAGTGTTTTCCCAGCCATTATCTCATTTGACCACACAACACTCCATCAAGGTAATTAAGGACAGTGTTACCCCAGTTTACAGATGAATAAACTGATGACAGGAGAAATTAAGGAATTAAATGAGGGTCACCCAGCTAGATGGTGATAGAGCTGGGATTGGCATATGGATATTGTTCCAAATCCCATGTCGTATATATAGTAACATAAGGCCCCACTGTGGCGAACTATTTACACTGGATACTTTTCTCCTGCCATTATAGCTGCCTTGAGAGTGATAGTAATGACTCTGACTTCCCAGGGTATGTTAACATTCTGCTTCCTCTCAGGAGGATCTCCTGACATTCTTGTGTAAATGGAAAAGTAGAAAACCAGGATCTTCTAAGGCAAGTGCACTGTAAATGATAATTTCATGCCTGAATCTTTTCAAAACATTTAAACTGGCTTTGATGATTCACCTTTCAACTCACCCTTCAATGGTTCTCAGAATCCTCCTTGAGAAGATGAAATTGGAATGATCCCATCAGCTCTGGCAGTTGTAGGTAGATTCTAATGGTAAGGGACTGTAGTGGGGAAAATGGGGAATTCTTAATGAGCTCCCTTTCCATTGCTGACTTGAACCCAATGTAGTTATCCTTGAACGTTTGAGGATTCTATAAGCATTGTGGTTTCAGACAGTGAGTCATAACCTTGTGCCAGAGGGGTGGGTGATATAGTATCTGGATTGATTCATGAGACATACAGTGGCTTTTTAAGGTATATTCTGAAATGAGTCTTCCAGCAGTCAGGTTTTGTTGTTGTCGTCTTCGTTTTGCCTTCTCTGAAAACACAATTATTTTCTCATTCAAGGTTTGGACTTTAAAAGCTTACTTTTTCCTTGAGACACCTTTAGCTTGAGACAAATCTAGGAAGAACATTGTTTTGTGATTCTGTAGATCTTTTGACAAAGTGGATCCTCCTGCTTCAGCCTCCCTGCCAATTACTTTATTTTTTTTGTAGAGGCAAGATCTTGATATGTTTCCCTGGATGGTGTTGAACTCCTAGGCTCAACCCATCTTACCCTACTTGGCCTCCCAAAGTGTTGGGATTTCAGGCGTGAGCCACCACACATACCTCTAAACTTTTTGTTTTGTTTTTTGAGACAGGATCTCACTCTGGCACCCAGGCTAGAGTGTATTGGTGCGATTATATCTCACTGTGGTCCCGACCTCCCAGGTTCTGGTGATTCTCTTACCTCAGCCTCTCAAGTACCTGGGATTACTGGTGTGCACCACCACACCTGGCTGATTTTTGTATTTTTTGTAGAGATGAGGGTTTTGTCATGTTGCCCAGGCTGGTCTTGAACTCCTGGGCTCAAGCAATCCATCCGTCTTGGCCTCCAATGTGCTAGGGTTACAGGTGAGAGCCACTGTGCCTGGCCAACTTCTAAATTTCAATGACTTATTTTTTTTTCTTTTACCTGCCAGACCTTGGTAATCAGTTCTTCTTTTAAATTTCTTTTATATAATTGTCCAGGTGGTTCAAGATCCCCTAAAAGATGCTGTATCATTGCTTAAGGTAGAATGTCTTGCACAGAATAGGAGCTCAGTCAATGTCTGCTAATTATTAATTTTTCCTGTTCTATATAGAATTATATAGTTTTCAGCATTAGGCAATGTTTTTGACTTAGAACTTAAAATGGAAATCACTATGATGATTAAAATATTCTATATCCTCATTGCCCAATATGGCAGTCACTAGCCATTTTGCTTGAGCACTTGAAATGTGGCTCCTGTGACTGAGGAACTGGATTTAAATTTTATTTAACTGTAATTAATTTAAATGTATAAAGCCACATGTAAGTAGTGGCGACCAGAATGGATGATGCATGCTATAAGAATGTGAAGAATGGCAATCTAAATGTGAACTGTGAGTTAGAGAAGTCCTCCTGGAGGAAGAGGAACTTGGGTCTTGCAGAAGGGAAGCAGAGAGAAGGGGTGGGGTGTTTTAAGTAAGGAATATAGTAAAAGCTCTAAGGTGATTGACTGTTAAATTTGGGATTAGTTTCAAGACTGGGAGTAGAGCAGAGTTTGAGCACTAGGGACAGTAGTAATAATAACAGCAGACACATCAATTTACAGGCCACATACTAATTTAATCTTCACAACAATACTGTAACTCGAAGAATGTAAGTAATTTGCTCAAAGGTACAAGTTGATATTGGACCTGAGATTGGAAATCATATCTGTCTAGCTCAAAAACCTAAGCTTTAACCACAATACTATGCTGCCTTATGATCTGCCATGTTTAGAAAGACTTACAAGTAGGAAATAGCCTAAATGTCTTTCAACTGGTAAATGAGTAAACAAATAATGGAATACATCCAATCGATGGAATACCACTTAGCAATATGAAAAGTAACAGAACTACAGATATATGTAACAACATGGATGAATCACAAATGCATTATGCTAAGTGAAAGAAGCCAGAGGTGAAGGGCTATATACTGTATATTCCATTTGTATGATGTTCTAGAAAAGGCAAAATTATAGAGACAGAAAACAGGCTCAGGAGTTGCCAGGAGCTGGCAGTGAAAGGCAGGGATTAACTATAAAGAGACACAACAGATTTTTTGGGGGACATGATGAAAATAGTGTGTATCTTGATGGTAGTAGTGGTTACATGACTATACATTTGTCAAAACTCAGAGAACTGTGAACAAAAAGGGGGGAATTTTACTGTATATAAATTGCATATCAGTAAAGTTGAATGATAAACAAAGACAGACTTACAAGTAGATCCAAGTTTATTTTCTCAATATGTTTAGTTATTGTAACCAGGCTATTTTGAAAAATAAATAATTCTAAAATTTTTGTGTCTAAACATGTCTTCATATTTATGATAGATATATAAATATATACAACACATATAATAGAAAAATGATGTAGAAATTAAAAATTCATAAAAGTGATGTGTGTGTGTACCTAAAGCAGTTAAATTTGCATTTAACATGAGTTGACACGTTAAATGTTTATTCGATTTAGTGTTTATTTGTCATTGCCATGGCAAAGCGGTTGGAGGTGAAAGAGGAAGTGATGTTTTAATTAAACATGATTGGTAAGATGTCATATGACTTATCCCATTTTCCTTTTATTGTGTTTAGATGAAAATAGCTACCATATGAAATCATCAATCCTTTTAAAGCTTGCTTTAAAATTTTTCAATACATAATGAAATTTTCATTTTCACTCATATTTCACTTATATAAATCACTTCTATGTGACAACAGTAAAATGGATATCTTTTAAACAGATATATTTATATCCTCCTTTTATATTTCTTTCTTTTTCTTTCTTTCTTTCTTTTTTTTTTTCCAGACAGAGTCTCACTCTGCCGCCCAAACTGGAGTGCAGCGGTGCAATCTCAGCTCACGGCAACCTCCGCCTCCTGGGCTCAAGCGATTCTCCTGCCTCAGCCTTCCGAGTAGCTGGAATTACAGGCGTGTGCCACCATGCCTGGCTAATTTTTGTATTTTTAGTAGAGATAGGGTTTCACCAAATTGGCCAGGCTGGTCTCAAACTCCTGACCTCAAGTGATCTGCCCGCCTCGGCCTCCCAAAGTGTTGAGATTACAGGCGTGAGTCACCGTGCCCAGCCCTCCTTTTATATTTCTAAGAAAATTCTCATGCGAAATAAACTTCCTGAAGGTCTTACATCACTCTGTGGTCACTAGTTTTGTTATGTATTCATAAAACTATAGATTAGTATAATTTTTAGGCAGAGAGGACCTCAAAGTATTAACTCTCCTGGTCCATTATCTACAGGAGGTAAGGGGTTATCCCTGTTTTATAATTGAAGAGGTGACATACAGAATTCTAACTTTCCCGTGATCACATTTCTAATGATTAGAGTTTTAGGTTTAAAGAGTGATTAATCTTAATAAAGAACTATAAACAATATTAATTAATGATTATGATTTAAGCATTTCATTTGATTCTTTGCTTTAAGCATTTCTCTAGGTTCAGGGTTTAATACCATCATATTTAATAATACTGCAATAATCCTGGTTAATCTTAAAATAGTCTCACTAGGGAACGTGTAAATTACAGGATATGTTATTCTTTGAATGAATTTCATCTACTATTGTGGAATTTGAGGTAATGAATCTGAAAACAGTTTGAAGGCTATAAAGCACTTAACAAATGTTATTTTTTTCTTCTTTGTTTTCATCTGTCATTTGCTTGCCATTTTCCTTAGAATCTGGAGTAATATTCATGCATACATTTGCAGAGAAAACTCATATCTGATATTTTTGCTTGCTAGGAAATAATTCTGTTTTGTACAAATAAATATATAATTAAACATGCATCAACATGTAGCACATTTTCAAAGTATGATCTAATTAAAATAATCTAAATAAAATTGTTTTTTTCTGAACTGATACAAAACCAGTAATTGCTGTCATAGCAACTTGTCACTCTGTTTAGTAATCTGTAGTATTGTTTAAATATGTACGTGTGTGTGTGTGTATGTGTGCTTGTGTGTGTATCCTTAAGACTGTGAGCCAAGACAATATTTTCTTATGTACCTCCTTTTTCTTCTTATAATTTCACTTTAAAATATTAATCTATTTTCTGCTATTATAACAATACATGAGACTAGGTAATTTATAAAGAACAGAAATTTATTCTCCCAGAGTCTGGAGGCTGAGAAGTCAAAGATTAAGGCACCAGCATCTTAGGGCCAGTTTCTCTGCTTCCAAGATGCTGCCTTGATCAGCCTTCCAAGATGCTCCCTGCCATTCTAGAGGGTAGGAATGCCAAGTCCTCACATGGTAAAGGACCAGAAGAGAGCAAACGCATTCCAGAAGCCCTTTTTATAGTGGCTTTAATCCATTAATGAGGGCAGAGCCCTCAATATGTAAACACATCCCATTAGGCCCCACCTCCCAATGCTCTTGCATTGGTGATTAAATTAAATTTCCAGCACATTAATTTTGGGGAACACATTCAGGCCATAACAGATATATAGGGAGAGCAGAAGTAGACATAAGTAAGGCCAGATAATTTACTAACTCTTAATTGTGTTATGGTAATGTTAATATCTCCATAAATATATTTCTTAAGTTAGTGAAAACTTAAACCAAACAACAAAATGGTAAATTTGTTAATGTTACATGCATTTCAGATCCTTTAATGTATTTCAGGCATTTTGGATATATTCTTTTGACCTTTGCTCATTTCTAACTACAAGGAATGCCTCATTTCATTGTACTTCACTTAATTACAGTGTGCAGATATTGCTTTTTTAACACATTGAAGTTTTGTGGCAGCCCTGTGTTGAGCAAATCTACTGGTGCCAGTTTTCGAACATATGCTCACTTTGTGTCTCTGTGTCACGTTTTGGTAATTCTCCCAATATTTCAAACTTTTTCATCATTAGTATATCTGTTATGGTGATTTGTGTTTAGTGACTTTTGATGTTTCTGTAGTAATTGTTCTGAGGCACCATGAACTGCACTCCTAGAAGACGCTGAACTTAATAAATATGTGTTCTGACCACTCTAGTGATCAGCTGTTCCCATCTCTCTCCCTCTCATTGGGCCTTCCTATTTCCTGAAAGACAATAATATTAATATTTGGTTAATTAATAACCCTATATTGGCCTTGAAGTGTTCAAGTGAAAGGAATAGCCACACATTTTTCATTTTAAATCAAAAGCTAGAAATGATTGAGCTCAGTGAACAAAGCATGTAGAAAGCCAATATGGGCCAAAACCTAGGCCTCTTATGCCAAACAGCCAAATTGTGATTGTAAAGGAAGGAAGTAAAGGAAAGAAGCCATCTTCATAACATAAAAGTGCAAAATGAAGTAGCAAGTGCTGATGTAGAAGCTGCAGCAAGTTATCCAGAGGATCTAGCTAAGGTAATTGATGAAGGTAGCTACACTAAACAACAGATTATTAAGGTATTCAAAGTAGCCTTCTATTGGAAGAAGATATCATCTGGACTGTCAAAGCTAGAGAGAAGTCAGTTCCTGGCTTCAAAGCTCAAAGGACAGGCTGACTACTTTGTCAGGGGCTAATGTAGCTGGTTACTTTTAAGGTGAAGCCAATGCTCCTTGACGATTCTGTAAATCTTAGGGTCCTTAGGAATTATGTCAAATCTACTTTGCCTGTGCTCCATACATGGAACAACAAAGCCTGGATTACACCGTGTTTGTTTACAGCATGGTTTACTGAGTATTTTAAGACCACTATCGAGACCTAGTGCTCAGAAAAAAACATTATTTAAAAATATTATTTCTCATTGACAATGCACCTCAGTACCCAAGAGCACTGATGGAGATGTGTAGGGAAACTAATATTGCTTTCATGCCTACTGACACAGCATCCATTGTGCGGCCCATGGATCAAGGAGCAATTTTTATACATTTCATAAGGCTGTAGCCGCCATAAATAGTGATTCCTCTGATGGATCTGGGCAAAAGAAATTAAAAACCTTCTGGAAAGGATTCACCATTCTACATGCCATTAAGAACATTCGTGATTCATAGGAGGAGTTTGAAATACCAACATTAATCAGGGTTTGGAATAATTTGATACCAGCATTCATGGATGACTTTGAGGGGCTCAAGACCTCAGTAGAGGAAGTAACTGCAGATGTGATAGAAATAACAGAGGATTAAAATCAGAAGTGGAGCCTGAAGATGTCACTGAATTTCTGCAATCCTATGATCAAACCTGAATGGATGAGAAGTAGCTTCTTATGGATGAGCAAAGAAAGCGATTTATTGAGATGGAAATCTATTCCTGGTGAAGATCCTGTGAACATTACTGAATCGACAACAAAGGATTTAAAATATTTCATAAATTTAGTTAATAGAGCAGTGGCAAAATTTGAGGGAATTGACTCCAATTTTGAAAATTCTACTGTGGGTAAAATGCTATCAAATAGTATCGCATGTTACAGAGAAATCTTTTGTGAAAGGAAGAGTCAATCAATGCAGTAAACTTCATTGTTCTCTTATTTGAGGAAATTGCCACAGCCACTCCAATTTTCAGCAGCCACCACTTTGATCAGTCAGCAGCCATCAACATCAAGACAAGACTCTCCACCAGTAGAAAGGTTATGATGTGCTGAAAGGACAGATGATTGTTAGCATTTTTTAGCAATAAAATATTTTTAAATTAAGATGTATTTTTTAGACATAATGCTATTGCACACTTAATAATGTTCATTGTAGTATAAACATAACTATTATATGCCCTGGAAACCACAAAATTCATATGAGTTATTTTATTTTGATATTCACTTTATTAAAATACTTGCTTTATTGTGATACTTGCTTTTTTTTGCAATGGTCTGAGCCAAACTTGTAATATCTCCAAGGTATGCCTATATTTCTTTGCACAAAATATAGAAAAACTTTGCAAAGAGACATAATTTTTTACTGTAGAAAGTGTCAAATTTACATTAGAAGACAAATCTTTGTTAATATTAAGCAACAGGTTTAAATATGAGTTGAAATGTTGGCTTAGATTTTCTCTAAGATCACTTTCACCCTTATGAATTGCTAATCATCATAATTATGGGCTGTCCAATTTAGCTATTGTAAACTGAGGGCCCATAGGATAGGGATGAGGTCCCATTGTCTCTCTTACTACTTTGTGGCAGAGATTCAAATAAAATAATGGTGACTTCTGCTCCTGGATTTGCAGACCATAAGATGAGGCACCCTTAGAGCACTGGTTGTTTGTCTGGAAGAGACGTCCGTCCTCTCCGGTTGACTGTCTGGGTCTGCAGGCCCTGAGCAGAGGGATTGTGGGTAGAGAGCATGCAGGGAAGGGCTAGAGGAATGATGAAGGTGAATAAAGGAGGTTGGAAACTTCCTATACTATAAATTGCAAGATTGCTAATCTAGGGACATGCATATGGAATGGAGGACTGTGTGATATTTGGAGAATGTGTAGTAAACTTAGAAGTAAAGTAGTGCCAGGGGCTTTCTGATTTGTTTTTAGATTCCATATTTGGGTTTTGCTGAGGAGGTGCTTACCCTGAGCCAGGCAACATTTTGAATATGGTTTTGACTGAGATATTTTGATGTGTACCAAAACAAAAAAAGAGGTAGTAGCAATTCTGTGTTTTGTTTTGTTTCCCCATGATCAAGGAGGTAAAGAGAGATCTTCATCCTATTTCTGTTTCCCATCTCTAGGTCTTGGGTATGGTCCCTGGAGGTCAGGGGTATCAGCTGTACACACTTATCGGTGATAAATAGTGATTTTTACATTTTGACACTTTGCATCTAAAGGCTGTCTAAAGAACTAAGTGAAATATCCTGCTTAGAATTAAAGGCACAAGTAAGTGTCAGGTGATCGAACCAGACCAGGGCCTAGGAGAAAAGCACAGCTTTGGGTCAGATTCTGAGCAGCTGGTAGGACACAAAGGGGAAGAAGTCAACGATTATGAAGGATATGGCCAGGTAAGAAGGTGGAGGCCAGTAGAACTTAAGAGTTCAGAGTCACAGAGGCTGACTTGGCCTTGGAGTCCAGAGCAGTGGAGGAGCTGAACACCCAGCTCTGTCCTTGGCCTAGAGCCCATGGGATTCTAGTGGGAACCCCTCTCCCTTTTCTACTGGTTTAACAATTTCTCTCCGTTGCCTCCCCAAACCCACACCATCCCACATGCCTAGCAACCAGTGCCAGAGAGGTAGGCATGGTCAAACCGTATTATCCTTGGTTGGTGATTTTAGGGGCAGTAGACGGATTTTGTTGGCAATTAGAAAATGGGCATTGGCAAAGGACAATGTACAATTGTTGCCTTCAAGAGTGGCCTGAGTGTTTCATGAATAAGAAAGTTTGAGAACACTCTAATAAAACAGTAATAAACAGTGTCAAAGAAGATTTTTGAGTTAAAATATCTCAGTATGGGCCAGGCATGGTGGCTCACGCCTGTAATCCCAGCACTTTGGGAGGCCGAGGAGGGCAGATCACTTGAGGTCAGAAATTTGAGAATAGCCTGGCCAACATGGTGAAACTCGTCTCTACTAAAAATACAAAAATTAGCCAGTGCAGTGGCACACTCCTGTAATCCCAGCTACTTGGGAGGGTGAGGCAGGAGAATCGCTTGAGCCTGGGATGTGGAGGTTGCAGTGAGCTGAGATTGTGTCACTGCACTCCAGCCTGGGTGACAGACTAAGTGAGACTCTGTCTCACAAACAACAACAACAACAAAATCGCACTATGATTTTCCAGATAAAATATGATGTAAAATCCCAATATATTATCCGTTCTACCCAAGTCATCTCTACCATAATTATGAAATGTGATCACCCTTCCTTTTCATACCCAATTATTATGACAGGAACCTCTACTTGCCAAGTTGCTAGGAATTTGCCCATTTCAACATGCTCTCAAATGATTTAATTAGCTCACTTGGGCAAGTTAATTAACCTCCCTATGCCTCAATTTTCTCCTCTATAAAATGGGGAGTCTAAGTCAAACTACGGCCCCAGATTTACCTGGGAATCTCTTACCATGAACTTCTTCCAGGATTATGCACAGCATGAACAGCTGGGGACACCCCTCCTCTCTTCACAGGATTTTAGTCAGGTCCTGTGTGGCACCAACAAGACAATAAAGAAGTAGGACATCATTGGTGAATTTTCCAAATCCCACATTTATGCATGGTCGATGTAAAACAGAACACAGTGCAGCTGCTTTGGTTAAAGTAGGGAGAGAAACTCAAAGCCCCATCTGCTAGGCTTCCCTGCTCACCTTAACCCTTCAAGCCACTCTGCTAAGTTTAGAATGAAGATGGGATCCTCAGAGCATCATTTCTATAATAGTTTAGGAGTAGTTTATTGGCAAAGTCTCCTTTTTTCTGTCATGAATGAATCATTTTACCTTAGGGTAGCCATTGGCCCTGAATATGAAAAAAGGGGTTGCATAAGACATCCGAAAAAAAAATAATTCTCTGTATATTTAATATTCTAAGTAAGAAACCAAAAAATTTAAAAATTACCCTGTGCTAGGTGCTTCAAAATATATTATCTTTATACTGTCTGCCACAACTCTGTGAAAAACTATTGTCCTCCATGTTATAGTTGATGAAAATGCCCCCCGCTTCCTCGGCAAAAGTGAAGTAATTTGACCGAGGTCATAATGCTCTTAAGTGATGGATTTGTATGACGCTGAAGGCTACATTCTTTCCATTCTCTCCTTCCCATTTGTGGAGACTTCAGGAAGTGTATTGTGCTTCTTTAATTTTTGTTGTAATATATCATGATTCATTATTGTCATGAGCAGAGAAGAGAGTCGAATAGAGTCAGTGAAAGTTGAAAAGCATTGCATACAAAGTTGGGAGCATTTAATTGACACACTGTCATTGATAAAACTGACATCACCTTAGAGGCAGAGGACAAGTCCTCACATTGTTTCTGGGACAGGGGCATGGAAAAAGAGAAGCTTTCACTAACTCCCTTTATGTTGTGTATCTCAATGGCTACTAAATACACCTCTCTCCTTTCTTTTTTATTTTCTTTTTCATGCCACAAAAAAAATAGTACAGTAAATTTTTAAGAACTAATTACAGCTATAACTAGTTACACCACTCCTATCTTCAAAATCATTTAGCTGTCCCAACTCATTAAAGGTCAAATGTGGTAACCAGAATATGGAGATGATCTTTGCTAACAAAGGTTCAAACTCTGTACACTGTGAGCTGGGTTGGATTTAGATTTTGTGTCAGTGGTTGATAGCCTATGATCTTAAGTTTAGTAGCTTAAGCAATTTATATTCATCAAAGTTACTGGTACCTTTTCCCTCTGCAGCTGATGGAAAACATGTCCTATTTAATTGGAAGGAAAAGCATCTTAAAATAACACTGAATCTTGGACATGTTGAAGAACAAATAGTTTCATTTCCACGTAGTGCGAAATCCTCACTTTATTCGGGACATGGCTGACATGTTTATAAGCTAAGTTTCTTTTCAAACTAGAGAATCCCACAGATGTCTCATCTGGGAGGACTTATGAGCTGTGTGACTTACTTTATTGTTATTGTTAATAATAAAACAAACTGTTCAATTTAGAAATCATTTCTTATCCTTTTCATGCTTTTTGCACATTTCCTTTGTAGTTTTAAAAGGATTCTTTGTATTTTAGTAGTTTATTCATTCATTCCAATAAAAATAGCTAAAAAATAAAATTACAATAGGCACTGGGAGTACATCATGTCCTTGGAAACCATATTGGTACTACTGATATTAAAAGGACCAGACAGTCACAGATAAAATTCTACCACCGCTTTTCTGAATGTATAGATATCACTTTGGTAACATTGAATATTGCTGCTGCAATGTAAATTTTCATTTAGGAAATGGGATCCTTTAAACATGCACAAATTATTTCAAGTTGAATACCTGGGAAGTCAAAGGAGAACTTAAGGTCCTATCAACTACCCAAGAAAATATGACTCTTCCCCTCCATGAATGGGCCACACAGTATTTGGCAGGTTTGGTTTTATATATCTTTGGAAACTTGGACATGTGTTTCATTGAACACTGGGGGTCTGGTAGATGCGGATGGATGGAGATCTTCTTTCAGCTAATATATGAGGTGTTAAAGTTTACATTTGCCTCTTGTATTTGTTGCCTTCCTGTCACTTGTCTTCCCTATTACCTCCTTTTAAGGGCTCTTATATTGGTGCATTGAACAGATTAGTGAAAGTCTTGGTACTTTTTATACTATGCACATTTATTCCTGTATTAACACATTCTGTTATTTAGAATCAAGTGATTTCTGTAACTAGTAGCAAGCAGATTAGAAGATCCATGAGATCAAGTATCGTGTATCTTCCCCCTTAATTGCTGTATTACCAATGCAACCCAGTGGCTGCATCCAGTGGATGCGAAATGACTATTTGATAATTGAAATAATATTGTCTATTTCTGGGTAGAAATATTGACGCGCAGAGCTTCAAAGTTATACAGCAATTAGGTAAGAAGACAGGAACTAGAACTTACATCTTTTTGTTATTCTAATGAATCTCTGTTTTCCATCAGATTCTGTTTCTCCAGAAGAAAATCCTTAATATATAAAAATCAGATTGTTAATAGGTAGGTTAATTTTTCCCAAATTATTTATCAAACAAGGAATTGTTCTAGCCTAGCTTCCTTAGCAAAACATCTTGGAGATAGAACTGTGCAATTGTTGTACAACTTCAGGTTTAGATAAGTTTTTCTTTTCCCAGAATCTTTCAGACTGGATATGGAAACATCTATGAGCAATATGCATTTGATTCAGTTAAACTAAATTAACAGGAAAACCTGTTTCAGTAAAATATAATTCAATTTATTGTAACAAGTGTGATCTACTTTATAAGCTTGAGGTACAAATAAGGTCATGTGGTAGTCATCAGTGCTGTTTACCAAATATTTCCAGCTTTCTGACTTTTGGCAGTGTGGCAGGATTCACTTTCTGGCTTTCTTATAGAGGGGTGGGATGAAGACTAGATCTGGCCATGGTGCCACAAACAGAGGGTTGTATGTCATTTCCAGGCCAGAGCATTCTGCATCCTGCCTGAGACCTTGAAGAGCTCTCATTATCCTTGGCATGGTGGACTGGTAAATGCTTGATACAGTGGCTTCTTTGTCAGCCTGGGTTCCTCAATGATTGAAAGGAACAGAGTCCACTATTGGCCCACAGTTGAAATATAGCATGGAAGAGAAATGAACCTTTGTTGTTTTAAGCCACTGAGATTTGGGGTTGCTGTTCCTGTAACATAATTCAGCCTATCCTGACAAATATAGGTACTATTTTTTATTTTCCAGCTAATCTTTGAGCCCTTCAGATATCATCTGCCTCCTCTATTAGTTTCTCCAAAAAAAAAAAAAATCCAGTGTATTATTTTACCCAAAAAGGTCAGGAAAAGACTGAAAAGTCATATTAGCATGCTACTGCCTTTTCTCCATCTCCGTCACATAGTGTACCCATGGCTTCTCACAGACAAGTGGATTCTCATCTGCTAGAGTGATAATATCCTTGCAGGTCCAGTTCTCTGCATAGGTAGTGCCACATGCCAAGATATCAGCTGTTTAAATTCACACCCTTAGCTGTTGCTTAAAGCGCAGCAGTGCGAAAGGATAACTGAACCACAGCACTCAATATACTGGAACCATGCCTTTCTCTTGAGTTCTGGACCATGGTGGGCCCCTCTCTGCCAGTAGACTATAGTTAGAGTGATGATTCAGCCAAGCGATTCTAATTATCTTCACTACCAAACGGGACGAAATCAACGTCTTGAACCTTGTTCAGGGAGCTGGACACATACACAATTAATTCATGTATGTCAGCATGCCAGGTCATTACTATAGAGGCAGATGCTCTTTAGAAAGGTGAGTGGAGGGAGGATTCATAGAGGTGATAATTGTTTTGGGCATTCATGTATATGAATTTCTTTTTCCTAGCAGAGAACTAGAGAAAGTCACTGCAAGAAGAGGGACTGTTCATGTAGACATGAAATCCAGAGTGGGAATGAGCATGCAGGGGTCAAACATCTGTTTGATGGGACATCAACATCTGTTAACGGGACAAACATCTGTTTGGATACATGGGATGTGAGCCATAAGTGTAGGATATTATTTCAGAAAACCAGGTGGTCAATAAGGTGACAGAAGATGGTGCCTTTGACCAAGGAATGACAGCTACCATCCCAAACACAGGATCTGTGTAGATAGTGTGCAAATTTTCAAACCACATATGTGTGATACATGACTCTCAGAATGGAGAGGGTTGACATTTGAGAGAGAGAGAATATTAGCCCTTCAAAATACTGACAAGGGGGATAATGATTCTTAATAAGAGCATCTCTCTCATCTCCAAGACCATCTTCTTTTCTGTCCACGATTCTAAACTTAATGGTGGCTGGAGAGTTGGAATTGTAAGGGGAACCTAAACGGGGCCTACCTTCCTCTCCACTTCCTTCTAAGTGAAATACTGTCTCTTGTTGCTGCTGCCAACTTCCGATGCCACAGGAAGCAGGTCTGTTTTGTGGTCAGATGAGAGAGGGAGGTTGAAACCGACACTTTAAGGGAAGCCTCAGAAGCTGGTTCTCAAGATTTGCTGGCTACCCAATATTATCCTTGCCACAGGATACCATACGGTTGGGAGAGCATTTCTCAGAAGTTTGTGGGTAGCTTGTGTATTCTCATTAATTAGGAAATTAGATTGTTGGCTGTAAATTGAAGGGTAAGGAATGTTTTTATTTAAAATTGAGGAAATGAAGTGTGGGAGGGCAGATGATAGCCATGCTTTTTACACCAAATTGCAGTGGTTTACTTGCTTTTGCTTTGAGGGTCATATTAACTTCAGCACCAAAGCTGGTGCCTTGGAATGCCTTTCAGTCCTCCTAAGAATGGATTCATTTTATAAGATTTCCTGTATGAGCATGATTCTGGGTAATGTAAGTCACCTTATTGATTACAAGTTTTCATTCTCTTCCTCCAAATTACTCATCTGATTTTCTTTAATATTCTCTTACTCCTTGTAGAAACAAACTTAAAACCCAATTGCTTTTGATTTCTAAGCTAAGTTTCCCCAGGCTTACCAGCTTGTGGATAATACATAATAAACTGTAATATCGCTTTCTACCCACTGGTGTAACTCCGGGCCTCTAGCTATACTTTCAAGCAGTCCTTTCTTATTTTCCTCACTCTAGCTCCCCTTACTGGAGTCCAAATCCCAGGAAGTCAAGTAGGGGTAGTGCCTGAGTGGGAGTGCTATATGGATACTGGTGTCAGCTTTCAAAGAACCGGCACCATGCGCTCTGGAAGCCCTTCCAAAGTGCCCATAGGGTGCCGGGATCCCTGCGTTTCTCATTGTGAGGAGGCTGCACCAGGTCACATGTGAGGAGAATGCTTCTCTTCCCCTTTGCAGTTACATTTTCTCTGTTGGGCTCTGGAGAAACATTTATTGTGCCTGTCAGCAGCTCTTCTTTCTGTGGGACTGGTACTACGACCCATACCTGAAGTCGAAAGCAGTCTGTTCTGCCAGTCACAGCCTCTTCCTGAATGTGTCTGCAAAACAATTTCATTATTCTTTTTTCAGGAACCTTCCCCCAAACAAACAAATAAGAGCAAAAATTTCCAACAACAGAAGAATAAAAGCCAGAGTTCCTGTTCACTCATTTCTTATGTGTGTGTGAATCCCAATGTAGACTCAAGCTGGATTTCTGTGCATCTAAGAAAGTTACTTCATGCAAGTCTCCCATTAGCCCAACCAACAAAGCTGTGCTGAAAACACTTTCACCCAAATCCCAGGCATCATTGTGGCTAGATGAATGGGTTACCAGGGCTGACTGATAACACATGGTTTGCAGGATGTCATCTAAGGTATTCATTTTGTTAATGTTAGAAGGTTTATTAGAGAACCTCTGTGCATCTGCTTAATCTCCAGGGCTTTCACATCAGTTTGGGGGATACAATTTTAACAAGTTCTGTTCATTTTTCTTTGATGAGAGACACTGAGACTTGGTACTTAACTTCCTAATTGATTTGAAAATTCAAGCCTCAAATACCTTTGGGAGGTAGAAATCATGAAAACCAGAGTAAACCACTTTTCTTTTTTTCTTGGTCAAGGGGACATATAAATTCAGAATTTCTGAAGAATCAAGGTAGAGGGCTTTTTTTTTTAATAAGCCTTGTGGATTAGGTTCAAATGAATAGGCATTTGTTTCATATAAAGGGAGTAGATATGTCTGTGGCATGAGGATAATGCTCAGAATTGTCTAGTTAGAGACAATTTTGTTTTGTTTTGTTTTTAAGCTGTCTTTACTTTGATATGGGGGAAGGGGGCAGTTAAGTACTTTTTAAGGTATTTATGTTCAACACTATGTTCCAATATTTTGTGGTCAAAACATGAAATTTACCACTGTCATTCTAATATAGCAACATAAATGGAATATTATAAATCTGAAGCCAGTTCTAGAAAGAAAGAGGAGAAAAGAATATTTTTTAAGTCCCATATTTATATGAAATTCAAAACTGCTTATGGTAGTAGGCAAACAAAATTTCTTTATTTATGTGCGGGACCCTTTGAATGGCCAGATGTATTAGTAGCAAACAGTTTAGTATTTGCTATTTGGATGTCTTAGGAAATAGCTTCCAGGTGGGAATCTGCAGAGTTTGACATCGGGGTGTACAATCTAAAAACTCCTTGTTATTCTAGTTTACCTTCTGTCTTGTTTTGACCTGAAGCTCCTAGCTCATTTGATTGGCAAAGGGAGAGATCTGCAGACACCAGGTTCCCCTGTGGACTGTAACCGTCAAGAACACATGTCCTTGCCACAAATCTTTGAGGTACTCATGTAATGGATTTCTGAGTGATAAAATAATACTGCTTAGAA
Source organism: Hylobates moloch (assembly GCF_009828535.3). Classification (NCBI taxonomy): domain Eukaryota; kingdom Metazoa; phylum Chordata; class Mammalia; order Primates; family Hylobatidae; genus Hylobates; species Hylobates moloch. Next base: position 128,613,517 of record NW_026652276.1, on the reverse strand, counting down.
ACATTTTCTGAAGGTTTTGAGTCTGTTGTGGAAATACTTACATGAACCACAAAGTACCCTGGCTTTATGCTGTGGTTCATTAACATGAAATTCCATGATGTGGAGTATCACAGGAACCTTACGCTTCGTCTTCTAGTATTTGACAACAGCAGCTCTGCATGAGAAAGCCTAAGCCTCTAAGACAAGCTTGTCCAACCTGCGGCCTGCAGATTGTATGCAGCCTAGATGGCTATGAATGTGGCCCAACACAAATTTGTAAACTTTCTTAAAACATGAGGACTTTTTTTTTTTTTTTTCTCATCAGCTATCGTTAGTGTTAGTATATTTTGTGTGTGGCCCAAGATACTTCTTCAAATGTGGCCCAGGGAAGCCAAAAGATTGGACACCCTTTTTCTAAGATCTAACCCTTCAAATAAGATCTAACCCTTCAAATTGCCAAATTCAAAGTGTATCTAAAAAAGGATTGCCCTTTGCCTGAGAGTTCGCATTTTAAAGCACTCAACATTTTCATTTAGAAATAGTTTCTTTGGCCTTTTATAGACATGCTATTTCAATTTTTTACCGTGGAGACCTCTTCGTATAACAATACTTAGAATTTTAAACATGGTTTCACTTTAAGTAATCTCAGCCCAACTCTGCTGAGTGAAATAGATTTGTTTCCTCTCTCAATTTTGTCTGCTGTAATGTAGGATCAGATTATAGGTCAACCCTCAAACCATGGTTATATACTGAAGCCACGGGAAAAACCAACCAACCAACCCCCAAACCTGAGTTACTGAGGCAGTAGGATGCCGTGCTTTGCCACGGTTACCACGGGACTGAACGAAGGGGGATGAACACAGAAATGAAAACTTAAAACAAAAGAAACTGTTTTAACAAAGGGATCTGCTGGGGGGAAGAAGAGGGCTCCCTGCTTCTAGTGAGCAAACGCATCAGCCCTGAGCCTCTACAGCCCTTTGTATTTACTGGGTAGAAAGAGCAGGGAGGAAGAGGTAACGATTGGTCAGCTGCTTGATTGATCACAGGTTCACAGTATTGCTAACAGGCTTCAGATGTGTCTAATCACAAGAAACACTTGTGCCTGGGTCGTGACTGCCCTCAGTATTCCTTCTGGACCACAGACTCAGTTTGTCAGTTTGCCAACATCCTGCTTTCATGAGAACAGTTTGCTGTTTACTCATATAGCCTCCAGTGGTATACAGAGTTGATCATGACCCTCACTCTTTGGGCTTGCAACAGTAGGACGTCATAGTGTCCTCATGAAAACCTACTGGAACTATTTCCTTCCCTTCTGGGATCTTCTGTTCTTTTTGTCATCCATTCTAATCATTTCTAGGTGTACTATCTCTCTCTTCCATGGGATTAGCAATCCCATCCTAGACATTATTCATAGTAGTGGCAGGATTTTCCAACACTCTTAGGATATTCTCACTTGCTTCTAGAAATGGTAGAAATTTCCCATCTTGGGTGGTTGCTTTTCAGAACTGCAGTAGTGATGGGATGTTGGAGCAAGGAGCTGGCATAGTAATTTTGAGCATAAATAGGACTGAAGGGAACAGAACTCTCATGTGAACTTCTAGGGAACTTAAATTCTAGGATGAATTAAATATATTCTTCACTTACAGTTATCCTCTAGTTGGTGCTCATGTGTTTTTAAGAATATCTAACCTCTATTTTTCAAAGAAATGCAACCCGAGAGTATAGAAAATATGTTGATTTAAATTTGATTTTCCAAGGTTCAGACTCTATATTTACGGTTGAATAATTGCATGTTAGAGACTAAAAGGGTTTAGATACATAGGAATATGTATTACAAATGCATGATGATAACAAAAGTGCTTTCATTGGTATTCTTGTGTGACCAAGGTTACCCATAAACCAAATAAAAAACAAGTGATTTCCTCTACTTGATTTGAAGTAGTCTCTGAATTTCTAAAGACAAAGATTACATTTTATGGCTCTCAGAGTTCCCCAAAGAGTCTAGTACAATGGATTAAATATAGTAGCTGTTCCACAAGTTTTTTTGTGTAATTAAGTTCCTGTATAATGAATAATACTTTTATGATTTGAAAGTAGGATAGTAGTGATAAAATCTCAAATCACTTGAGATTTTATTCTGGATTTAGATGGTTCTCGGCCTTGTGGTCTGCATAAATAGTAGCCCTTAGCATTGTCAAGGCATAAGGTCCTGGGTTTAGGGTGTAAGTCAAGTGGACTAGAAATGAGAAAAATTCCCCTTCTTATTTGGTATGTCCTGCTTTTCAAAAATAAGTTAATGATCTTGCCATGCCCTATCATAATTAGTAAGCATGAAATTTAATTTGACACTTCATGTTTGATATGCATAAGCTTGCCCCACTATTTTCTATTTCTAGAATGATCTTCCCAACATGCAAATCTGCTCATGTCATTCCCCTGTTTAAAATTCCTCAGTGGCTTCTCGTGAGTTTAAGATATAGCTAATATCCTTAGCGCTATTTACAGTGAGTTACACCAACCTTCATCTTTCATTATCCACTTTGTTCTTTAGCCCATCCTGAGGTGGCCACCATTTTTCAGTAACCATTTTCCCTCCTGCTTCTAGACCTTTGCATAGGAGTGGGGGAGTTTCCTCAATGTGGGGGTAAAATTCCGGGCAGGCTTCTCGTTTCTGTGCTTGAGGCGTATTTTGAAGGAAGAAAAAAAGTATTTTGTGACATCTTTCTGAGTGTTCGCCTGAGGCCCTTGCTATCTCCTCCCTCTTAACAAGTTTCATGATTAACAGAGCAGACAAGCAATCTCCCTGCAAGGCCTATGATGGTCCCTTGCTTTTCTCAGAAAAAGCGTGGGAACTTGTAGGTTTCCTTGAATGTTACACGAATCTGCTTGGTTTATTTTATATTTTTAATTTTTTCTTTCTAGATCACTGGCCCTTCCTCTTACATTGATCAACAGAAGCATCTGTTTCTAGAATGTGAGAGGATGTCATGTTTTCTCTCCTCTTCTACAAGCTCATTAAGTATAAATAATGTATTTAGGTGAAGGACTTTATGCCACTGAGCCTTTTAATAGACTAGTGATCTTAACGTTACACTTCTGATGCCTAAGATATCTAAACCAAATCAGTAAGAGTAGAAAGTCATTTTCATTCCGTTTGGGGACAGGGGCCTATTGAAAACCCCCACCTTGATCGTCCCTTCTTCACTTACAGAAGGAAAGAATTAGAATGTAGGCTATAGCCAGTTTAGGGTGCTTTCTGTCACTGTAAGGCCAAGTAGGAGTGAGTTAAAGCATCCTTTTCCAAGAAATCATCACACTCCTGAGTGAAGAGCCTCACCTTTGCCCTCTCTCTATTTGCTCCCAAATGGGTTTGCCTGAGAGCTTGAGGTTCACTAACACCTCATTGTGAGTGCGAAGAACAGAACAGAATGCCAAGGAGCAGGCAAGGACAGGAGGTCAGCACGCTGACCCGGATTCAAAGGCTTGGGTTTGTTGAACAACTTCACCCAGTCCCGCCAGCCTGCTTTGTTGGCCGGCGTTGCACGGTATTGGGGGGCTGTGCGCCCTCTGCTGAGCAGAGCAGCACACGCGTCCGCCTCTCAGCGCCTGGCCTAATGAATTTCAAGCTTTTGCTAACACGGGGTCAGATTTTCCTCTCAGGAGTGATGCTCTACCAGCATAAGACGATGGCCATGGAAATACAGCCTTGAGTTATTTGGGGAAATTTTAAGTCAAAGAAACAAATGATAACTTACTTTGCGTTCTACTCCAATCAACTTCAGAGCCACCAATTTCCTTTCATTGTGGAATGGGGCTTTACATTTGCTCTGATGACATTCAGTTCAGTGGCACAATATGCCAAAGTGTACGTCTTTATGTTCACAGACACAAATGAACCCACACAAAGAATAACCTAGTAACTCACTCTTTCCACTCAAGATATTCCGTGTTTTTTTGTTGAATACAAGATTTGGCATATTTGTGTGGCTTTCCTTATGTTTAACATAGCTCTTTCTAAAATCAAAGCCTTAAAATCTATTTGGATTTGATTCATTCATTTATTTTTCAGTCACTGAACAGACATGAATGGGCACCCACTATGTACTTGCCATTGTGTAGGGCTGTAGAGAGCAGTCAGAAATGGAGGAGAAAAGAGAATACCTACAATCTTGAGAAACTCCGTCCAGAGGAGAACTTAAAAAGTGCACTAATAAAGGAAGATATTAATTGCGAGGGAAACACAGAGATGGGAATAACAACACTACGAAGGGGTAGGAGTTAGGATCTGCTTTGCAGGCTGGTGAGAGGTAAGTATTAAAAGATATTTGTATGTTTGAAAGATATTTGTATGTTTGCCAGTAAGACAAGTTCGGGTGTGGCAGATAGCAGATGGTAGAAGAAATGGTGTGTGTGTGTCTCACAGGACCTTTTGAGAGGCTGGAGTCCAAGGAGTGGAGCCTGGTGAGAGCTGGGCTAGAGTGGTAGGTTACAATCAGTTTGTGCAGTGCCTTGTCTAGCATGCTGAGCAGATTGCATCGTATTCAGTCGGAGAAGGCAAGTCGTTGAACGACTGTCAGTAGGAGAGTGTGAGGACTGCTTTTCATTTTAGAAACATCTCTCAGGAAGGTAGTGGATGGATAAAGGGTAGAGGAATGTCAAAAATAGCAACAGGAAGCTGTCTACCTTCTGTTGGAGCAGAAAAGACAAAAGAAGAAGGGCAAAGAGAGTGGGGCTCCTGGAGAAAGGATTAACGGGAAAGCTTTCTAAGAGGCAGAAAGTGGATTGAAGGTGGAGGATACGAAGAAGGAAGCATTGAGGAAGACTGAAAGTGTGGATGACACTGATAACAGGATGAGCTGAGAAAGGTTTGGTGCTGCAGTCGTGAGTTTCACTTTGGGCATATGGAAACTGAAGCGACCACGTGTGAGGATACCCACTATACAGATGGAAACAGGGTCTTCAGCTCGGAGAGAGAAAATGCAAAAGGGTGAGATTTCGGATCCTAGAGCATCCAGGAAGCATCTTTGTGTGGAATATAGGGGGACAGAGACAAATGGAGCCTTTCCTTGTTTCTTGCTTCCCTTTTACTTAGGAGATTAAAGTGACAGTTTCATTAACTGCTTTTACCACATTAAACATTGTTGAGGATTTGGATTTGGGTAACATTTTATCTTAATAAGAAACCTACTGAAAAGTAAGTTTTTCAAAAAATGTTTTACTCTTACATGATCAAGTCTTTATCACGGAACCTGTCAGCGTTAACATCTAGGATTTAATGTCAACCAACATAAGCTTTTAAAAAGCCATATTAAATCAGAAATGACTTAAAAATAAACTCTAGATGAACTTGATCTATTTAAGTTAAAGGATTAAGTTATATACATGATGGAGCATCAGAGATTGAGTTCTTTTTGGGTGGGCCTTGGAAAGGGAAAATGCACTAATTTGTTTTGCTTTCGAAGAAGAATCGTCTTTTTTATGTATTCATATGCATAATTTGATTGGAAAAATGCTTGATATTCTAACCTTTTAATTGGGGGGAGGAATGTAGAGATCATGTTGTAAAATTGTTTTCCAGGTGAGGAATCTGTGCAATAAATTTGAGAAACACTGAAGGCTTTATTGTATGCTTTTTCTGGAGATTTTTTTTTTTTTTTGAGACAGTGTCACTTTGTCAGCCAGGCTGGAGTGCAGTGATACAATTATAGCTCACTACAGCCTCAACCTCTGGGCTCAAGTTATCCTCCACCTCAGCCCCCCAAATAGCTGGAACTACAGGAACGCACCACCACACTCAGCTAATTTTTAAATTTTTTTTGTAGAGACAGGGTCTCACTATGTTGCCCAGGCTGGTCTCAAACTCCTGGGCTTAAGTGCTTCTCTCACTTAGGCCTCCCAAGTGCTAGGATTACAGGTGTGAGCCATCACACCTGGCTGAGTTTTATAATTCACATTGTGACATTAAAGGCTCTGAGAAGTTCTGCAGGAACCTAGCATTTCCCAGTCTTATTTGATGGCCAACCCAGTATTTCCCAGAGTTTGGATGATGTTACTTTAAAAGTTTCCTTTATAATTAAGTAGAGCAATGTAAGTGTTCAAGCTTTTAGCCACAGAGCTCAGTTCGATTAGTAAACATGTATTGAGCTCTTTTATCATAGTTACCATGTTAAGTCCCCAAATCACAAAGATTATTCATAAAACAATAATAATGACAATAATAATAGTAGCTAAGACTTGTTGAGTGTATACTAGGTGCCAGGAAGTTTACTAAGTATGTTGCGTACACCATCTCATTTAATCCTCACAACTCTGGGAGAAAAGTATCCATTTTAGAAATGAGGAAATAAGACCCAGAGAGGTGAAGTGCTTTTCCTAAGGCCATAGACCTAGTGAATTACAGAACTGGGTTTTAGACATGTTTCTACCTGATACTCCTGCGCACATTCTTGACTACCATAGCCCTGTCTATGGAGAATTTTATGGCCTCAATAATGTCCATGAGTATTTCCAAGCTGGGCTTCAGGTATTTTGACTTGAGGATCTTCAACCTATGAGTTGTATTGTTAGTTTCTGATATTCTGCATTACCCTGAAATGTCTTCCTAATTTAGAACCAAGGTAGCCCCCTTTCTCTCTGAATCTGAAGCTCTTTGTATTAAACAGCCTTTTGTTGGGATGTAGTATCTCGTTTCTTCCACATTACGTAATGCAACATACATGAAGTAGATCAGGATATAGCTAATTTACAACTTTCCTGCATGGTTCCTGAATGTTCCTTTTTCATTTTTTTAAGTGGGAAAAATGAACACTATATTTTAAATCTTCCTTATACACTCTAGGCAATACTTAAACATTTAACTCTTAGCAATTTGTGTTTTTAATGGAATAGGGTTTTCCTTTTGGGTCATTTTCATAGGGTAACTTTGGTTGTCCAAACATACTCTGAAATACGTTGGGGATTATGGTTTCAACACATGTAAGCCTAAGGCCAAAGTATGAGTAACACATGATATTTTGTTACATTTCATGAACAAACCACTGTTTTGTGGTATAATACAAAACATAGCTAAGTAGTTTAGATTACTATCAGGCATTACAAGGTTAGGTTTTCAATTTATGGGATTACTCAAAGCTCATTAGAAGTATATTCTCTAGCTCTAGGGAATGCAGCCTAGAAAATAGTGGTTTGCCTTGTGAAAATGGGGTGTTTTTAGTCCATTTATTATATTTTTTAGTTTATCTCAATTATGTCCTTTTGTACTTCAGTATAATAGTTGAATTCACAAATAAGCTTATAAAGTCTGTTTTACCAATGAGCCAAAAATGGTAAAAAGAAAAGAGGGAAAACACATTGTAGTTATTTATTAACAAACTCTGTCTTTAGAATGTCACGGACACTCTGTCAATGACACTTTTCAGAGCAAACCAACTGTGATTGGTAGAAAAGCTCTGAGTTGTAGTTCTGTCTCTAGCATACACTACAATGCCAGTTTGTCTTTCTGATATTTTTTTGGTTTCCTCATTTAGAAAAATGGGCCTAGTATCCTGTATTCTGCTATGTGAATGTTCTTTCAAGGTATGCTAGGAATAACATGAGCTTTGCAATTACATATAAATGGGCTCCTATTCTCTTGCTGTTTGTATCTGTGATCTCGAGCACATTATTTGACCTCTTTGAGCCCTAGTATCCTTATCTGTGAAACAATGATAATGGTAGAGTGTACGTGATCAGATTATTGTGAAGATTAACTTAGGTTCATGTAAGTACCAGAGACCAGGATGGATGCAGGGTAGCTTCTCACTGCATGGGAAGTTCTTTCCATTCTTCCTTACAATAGAAATATGATTATCCCAGCACTTTGGGAGGCCAAGGCGGGTGGATCACGAGGTCAGGAGATCGAGACCATCCTGGCTAACATGGTGAAACGCCATCTCTACTAAAAATACAAAAAATTAGCCAGGCATGGTGGCGGGCGTCTGAAGTCTCAGCTACTTGGGAGGCTGAGGCAGGAGAATGGCGTGAACCTGGGAGGCAGAGCTTGCAGTAAGCAGATCACACCTGGGCAACAGAGCAAGACTCCGTCTCAAAAAAAAAAAGAAAAGAAAAAGAAATATGATTATCAATTTATTCTTTCACTCACTGTTTCTTAACTTTTGTTTATATAGTGGTACTTCAAAATTGCACTGAAAACTCCAAAAAAATAACAGCAAAACAACAAATGGATTGTGACTATATATCCGACACCTGAAGAATTGGGCCGAATCCAATCCCGCACACGTTTACTGACCTTTTGCTTTGCATAACGCATTGGAGTAACAAATGAGAGCTGATCTCTTTCTGAGTTCTTGATAAGTCCACATTTCAAAACCCTAAGTGTTTTTGTTTTTTTATTTTTTTAAGCCAAATCAGAATGCTTTATAGGCCATTACTTTAAAAGTTTCCTTTATAATTGAGTAGAGCAATGTAAGCGTTCAAGCTATTAGCCACAAAGCTCAATTCAATTAATTAACATTTATTGAGTTCTTGGTATTATAGGTACCTTGTGAGGTTCCCAAATCACAAAGCTTATTCATAAAATAATAATAATAACAATTATTTCTTTTGGTTTAAAATGGAAACACTGACCATATTTTAAAAACTGAAGTATTGTCTCGTCTGCAGGACACCCCTTCCTTCTGGAGTGGCTTGGGGCCTGAGGGAAAGGGCAGCAGCCATTGCTGTGGAAGGGATGTGTGAAGGAAAACCTTCATGCAGCATCCACATGTGAGTCTTAAGTAGACCCACATTAACGAAATATTTATACATGTAATTTTTGAATAATCATTTGCATCTGGGTCTCTATCTGCAATCCCTTTAACTTAATTCTTGCAAACCTTTTCTCTTCTTGCTTTGACTACCAGGAAGCTTAAAATAGAATCTGTGGCCCAACTATATTAACTTTGTGATATATTTTTTAGCTTGGGTCTTATTTTTCTTGGTCCTGATTTTTGTGGTGTGTCTTTTATTTTGTTGTCTATTAGTGAGTGATAAAACTTGTTGAGTAGGGAAGAGCATTAATATAATACATAAGTCAGGAAAAAATTCTAGGAAAACATTTTGCTAGAAGAGAGCTAGTTCTCAAATGATTCAGACATTCGACTTGTAACGGGTAATGGTTCAACTTACACCTCATCTGCTCCCCCTTGGAAACTGCATTTGTTCTGGCAAAGCCAAAATTGAGTGTTTAGAAATGGGGTGTTCTGAGAAGAAACCCGCAAATCCTAGTGATTCTGGACTGCACTTGGAATCCCAATGCTGGTTTGAACAATAATCCTGATTTTTAACAGCTTATTATGTGTGGGTCCACTTTGGGCCAAGGGGATTTAGTTGTGTTTAAGACTTTGAATTCCATCATGAACTTCGGTCTTGCCTCATGTCAGCTTAAGATTAATTACGGTAATTCTCAAAGCAACTGAGTGTGTGTCAGAATTTCTATCTGGACCAGCACTCCTCCTCTGATCCAGAACCCATGTCTGGGGAGGCTGGGTAAGGAAGTGGAATTAGGGGAAAGGCATGCATTTTAGACATTTCCCCTGAGTGTGCTTGGTTCTGACTCCAGCCTTGTCTGCCCACTGTTGATGGTACCTTCTTGTACATTCGCTGTACATTTCCTGGCTCACTCGTACAGTTTTTTAGTCAGGGTGCATCAGATTTAGTAATGTGCCTCCCGAATAACCATATGCTTTGAGGTATATTTCATTTTCCAACACTGAAAATGAAAGCTATTAGGCTATGAATCTGTAAACAATCAGTCATTCCCTGTGTAAAGTAAAATGAAGTAAAGTAAAAAAAAGTATTAGCAAATTCAACTTTCTTTGAAGTGCTATTTGTATTTTCAGGCTGTATCATAATGGTTAGTAATGACTCATTTAAAATAATACCCTAGGAAGTTTTCCATTTTAGATTATTAATGGTGGGGCATGATTGAAAGAGGAACAAAACATACTGAATGACTGAATGTCCTTTCACAAACTTCAGGAAATAGGGTTACTGGATCTTCATGTGGAATGTTGCTTTTATTTTAAATCAAATGTGATCTCTACACCATTTGCCCCATTTCTTCTCTTGGGGCAATAATTCTCTCACAAGATATACTGGGTTAGGTAGTAAAATTGCATAGTAGTGGTAGTAGTAACAATAGTACTCCTAATAATAGCTAACTCTTTTTGGGTATCTGCCAAACTTTCTTCAAAGTACATTACATATATTAGCTCACTTAAAACTCTTTATCCTGTGAGTCAAATGTTCTTATTATCTCCATTTTATAATCCTATTAAGGCAGGCATTTTTATTATCCTCATTTTATAGGTAAAGAAACTGAGACACAGACAGGTTAAAGAAGTTACCCAGGGTCACACAGCCATTGAGTAGTACAGCTGATATGATCTGTGCAGCCTGTATGCAGAGCTGCTGCTGTAACCACTATCACAGAGCTGCCTTCTTGTCAGTTCTTATTGTTAATATTTTATAAATTTATGTCTCATTAAAGCACGGTTAAAGACTTTGATTCCCCCCCCTTTTTTTTTTTACAACAGATCACTGATTAGTAACAACATTCTTAAATTACAATAAGGATCCTCATAATGTGTTATGCAGTTTATTTGTATGTTCATGATGTCTCTTGTGGCTAGCATTTATGGATAGGCCATTTGTCAAAGTTCTTTATATCTGTGAGAACCTTTAATCCTACTATTATTTAGGTAATATTAGATAACAGTATCTTCTTCATAGGTTGTTGTGAGAATTAAATATGTTTATCTATGCAAAGTGCTCTAGAATGTGTGGCTTATAATAAGTGCCCTGGAATGCTGATGATTATGATCCATATGTTACAGCTGGGGAGGCTGAGACTTTAGTGAGGTTGAATACTTGCTCGCAGGCCCTTACCCGCTTAGAGACAGAGCAAAGCTTTGAACTGGGACACTTGCCCTCTAGAGCCCACACTCAGCCACCACACAAACAAGAAATATCAGGACCTTGTCTTTGTTTATTTTGGCAAACCAAAACTGTTGTTTAGCTTACAAGAAGCAGCATGGTATCAAGATTAAGAGGACAGCGTCTGGAGTCAGCTTTCCTAGATTGGAATAGCATCACCCTCCTTCCTTGATAGCTGTGCAACCTTGGGAAATTTACCTCAACTTTCTTGGCCTTGTTTTTCTCATCTGTATAATGGGAATAATTACAGCTTGTATCGCACATGGTAGCTATGAAGGTTAAATGAGAAAAACCTGCAAAACTTAGTACAATGTCTGGCATATGGTAACATTCAAATAAGATTAGCTAACATGATTATTAGAATCATGTTTGCATTTCTTAAATATATTTTGAATTTTAAAGTCACCGCTTGAATCCTTGGAGCCACCAGATGCGGTGGCTCACGCCTGTAATCCCAGCACTTTGGGAGGCCGAGGCTGGTGGATCACTTGCGGTAAGGAGTTCGAGAACAGCCTGGCCAACATGGTGAAACCCCGTCTCTACTAAAAATACAAAAATTAGGCGGGCATGGTGGGGGATGCCCGTAATCCCAGTTACCAGGGAGACTGAGGCAGGAGAATCGCTTGAACCCGGGAGGCGGAGGTTGCAGTGAGCCGACATCGTGCCACTGCACTCCAGCCTGGGCGATGAAGGAAGACTCCATCTAAAAAAAAAAAAAATCCTTGGAGCCAAATTCAACGATACTCTTATTATGCCAGATTCTCCCTGAGAGTCTGTATGTGTGAAACCTCTTACTTTGAAAGACTGTGGGGCTGTCATAGCAGGGTTTTGGTGGGGGCAGTCACCATGGGGCTGCTTTCACAGCTGGAGTCGCTAAAAGGGGCACTAAGTGAAGATGCCCTGATGATCTGCATGGCCACATTTGTTTTGGGCACTCAGAAACTGTGTTTAGACAGTTTATTCGCTGATTATGTGTGGAGTTAGACTTCACTTAGCTCCATCATGACTTTGTTTTCCCCAACTGGGGTAGATGGAGGAGAGAGAGAGATAAAGAGCATAGGCAGTGGCTTCTTGACATTATGTTTTCCTCATCAGGATTCTTTTATTCTGGAAAGATGAGCTCAATGGTGTAGTCTTCTTGCAACAGCTGACACACACAATTGTTCTTCCCAGTCTAATCCTGCACCCAATTTTTTTTTTTTTTTTTTTTGAGTTGGAGTCTCGCTCTGTCACCCAGGCTGGAGTGCAATGGCGCAATCTCAGCTCACTGCAACCTCCGCCTCCCGGGTTCAAGCGATTCTCCTGCCCCAGCCTCCCAAGTAGCTGGGATTACAGGCGCCTGCCACCACGCCCGGCTAATTTTGTACTTTTAGTAGAGATGGGGTTTCTCCATGTTGGTCAGGCTGGTCTCCATGTTGGTCGGGTTGATCCACCCTCCTCGGCCTCCCAAAGTGCTGTGGTTACAGGCGTGAGCCACCACGCCCGGGCTGCACCCAATATTTCTAACTACGTAGTAGTGCATGCTATGGGTTACAGTTTGAATTTTATTTTCAAGTTATTTCTGTCATGTTTCGAATGTCATATCTGTGCTAATTCATATGTCTATGGTTTTTAGTCTCCACTCTCTGAAAGCCTACCGTTTAATTCAGGGAATTACCCTGAGGTTGGGGTAAAAGATAAGCCAAAAATCATAAACAATCCCAAGGCTGTTTTTTTTTTAACTACTTCATTATCCAATTGACTTTGAAGAATGTTTCTTCATTTTTCTTGCTTTCCCTAAATTTTGTTGAGTTCTGCATTCGAGAAGAGGACACATTCTTGTGTGTCTATAGCCAACTTCCCCAGTCTGTTCTGTATAAAGCAAGTCAGAGGATGTTAATACATGCTCTGCTAAAGACATGTACTGCTTTATGTTAGTTTGGGAACCACCAGCACATACAATATAAGCAGGCTTCTTTTCTGCTGGACTTTGAGAATCCTTTACTAATCCAATGTAGGTGTCTGTCTCCAAGAGGAGACAATCATATGCTGACATCTTTATTTCTTGTAGCATCTCACGAAGTCAGTGTCAGAGGACCGTGCTTTGGGAAATGTTAGTTTATGCGGTAGTCATTGCTATAGATGGAAATAGGGAAAGGTGCACCAGCTTAATGGTAGTTGTGCTGTTATTTTTTTAAAGATTAAATGAGGCCATACCACAATTTATTAAAAACAAACACAAAATTGTTGAAATCAGAACTTAGTAAAGTGTTTTTTTTCCTGTATTGAAAATAAAGAGGAAAATGATAAAGGCCATACTACTCAATGGCTGTGTGACCCTGGGTAACTTCTTTCACCTGTCTGTGTCTCAGTTTCTTTACTTATAAAATAAGGATAATGTGGCTCACGCCTTTAATCCTAGCACTTTGGGAGACCAATGTGGACGGATCACCTGAGGTCAGGAGTTCGAGACCAGGCTAACATGGTGAAACCCCATCTCTACTAAAAATACAAAAAATAGCCAGGCGTGGTAGCGGGTGCCTATAATCCCAGCTACTTGGGAGGCTGAGGCGAGAGAATCGCTTGAACTTGGGAGGCGGAGGTTGCAGTAAGCCAAGATCACGCCATTGGACTCCAGCCTGGGCAACAAAACCAAACTCCGTCTCAAAAGAAAAAAAAAAAAAGAAAGAAAAAAGAAAATGATAAAAATTTAAAAAGAATTTATTTACAAACACACTGCTCATGCTATATGGAATGCTGAATCCAGCACAAATTTAATCTAATAACATACAGATTCCATCTATAGTCAGATTGATGAAAGATCACCCAGGGAACTACAAGCTCCTCAGTTTTCAAAGATTTTTTTTCTTTAAACAAATGTCACAATACAATAAATATAGATTAACAAGCAATTTTTTTTTTAAACACAGATTTTAACAAAAATGTTTTCTGGGCATTCCCACCTACCCAGAAAACCATTTTGCCAGAACCTCTCAATCCCAGTAAATAAAATTATTTATTGTGGTGTTATGTTAATTCATGCCCTTTAATTCTCAAGTGAGAAAAAAATTTATTTTTTGCTATCAGGATAGGAACCTAGAAGGATCCTGAGCAGAAAGTCAGAAGGCCTTGGTAACCTTGTCAAATACAGATCACCATGCCTCTTACAGAATGGGTACCCAACACATCGCTGTAGAATAGACTTTTTCTGCCTGAGCTCATCTGCTGTTCAGTGGAGAAGTTGGGCAGAATACATGACCTCTTAGGTTCTTTCAGGCATGGAAATGTGGGTTCCATGGTATATTGTGGTTATTCAGTTGTTTAGCAAACACGCAAGGATCATTTAGGAGCAAATAAAATTTTCGGCTTTCTATGTATAATTGTAAGTCCAGGTATAAGCTTTAATTTTAAGAAATGGGGCCTCCCACCTTCTTCTGCTTCATCCTCCTGGTTGTGTGTGCCATGGATTCTTATGTGCCCCCTTCACTGCATGGAAAGTAAAGCAAGTGATTAAGAAGAGTTTGCTCTTCATTTTGAAAGACACCTATACCATTTAATATGTTTAATAATATTAGGGTTTAATTAATGCATTTATCTCTTGGAAACATCACCTGTTTCTTTTCCCTCAGAGGTCTCTATATTTTTTATTTCAGGATCACTACCTAATGTGAAAAATAGCATAAATATATGACTGGAGAATGTGGTTAATAATTATTGAATGACTATTATGTGCCAGATGCTGCACAATATATTTACATGTGTTTTCTTCTTTATTCTTTTAGGAAACCAGGAACTAGGTATGTTAAAGTAGTTTTTTTTTTTTTTTTCTTTTTGAGATGGAGTCTTACTCTGTGACCCAGGCTGGAGTTTAGTGGTGCGATCTTGGCTCACTGCAACCTCCACCTCCTGGGCTCCAGCCATTCTCGTGCCTGAGCCTCCCAAGTAGCTGGGATTACAGTTGTGAACCACCATGCCCAACTAATTTTTGTGTTTTTAGTAGAGACGGGGTTTTGCCATGTTGGCCAGGCTGACCGCAAGTGATCTACCTGCCTCAGCCTCCCAAAGTGCTGGGATTACAGGCATGAGCCACCACGCCCAACATTAAATTAGTTTTATATATGAGAAAATCAAAGCGAAATAAAGCTAAAGTGGTTTGCCGAGGATCCATATGCTAGTAAATGATGCAATAGGAAAGCAAACCTAGTTATCCTCAGAGACAAAGAAAACTATTTTGGGGAGTAAGTAGTCCACTTGAAGTGCATGGTGGATTGTGGGACCATGGAACGAGTGAAACAGGGAAAGACTCTGAAGGTGGCCATAAGGACTATTGTCCCTCACTCAGGGAGAAGTCCTGTTGGGGAACAGTCTTCAATAGAACTGGGGTTCAGTCCCCTTCCCACCTTGCCCTCCGAGGGGAGTGGAGGCCTCAAGTAGCATTTTGGTCTGAATGGTGGGGTGCTGGAAACAACACATTTAACAGCATCTTTCTATTTGATTAACGTTGGTTGTCCTGGAAAAGTCTGTATTTTCCCATTTGCATGTAAAAGAACCCAGATATCCAATAAATTTTTCCATTTCAAATTTGAAAAGGTGGTTTTTAGTGGATTAAAGGTCAGGCATAATTATGACTTTTTTCATACTATGCCACAAGGCAAATAAGTTTTGTCTTTTTTTTTAAACCTATACTTTATTTATTAATCTTTTTCTTCTTGTTTAATATTTGAAAAAAAATCCAAAGACATTTGCCTCTATTTCCCACTATTTTGAAGAAATCAATCCTAAAGACTGGAATTATGTCTTTGAAAAATGGATGAACACTATTTTAATGTCTAGCTGAAAACCTTTGTCATAAGGGGGCTTAATGAATACTTTTAGATGATCAAGGTTAGATAAAAGCTTTGAGAGGTCATCCAGTCCTAGGCTTTGAATAAAATCTCCTCCAAAGTTTCTGTCAAGCTTGAAGCTTTATACTTTTATGCTATCTGAAGTGTACTGATGAAATGTCTCCTTTTGACATATTTTTGAAGAAGAACTTTGACTCACAGTACAAGAGCTCAGATGTCCAGTAAAATTCTGATTCAACTGGTTAGATTTATGTGTGTGTGTGTGTGTGCGTGTGTTTTCTTACCGTTGACTTGCTCTTCTAGGAGAAAAGAAATTTAGCTACTTGAAAAAAGGGCACTTAACTTTTATGAATGCCATTATAGAAATAACTTACCGGGATTAAAAAGTGAAATTCTAAAATCTGGGAAGACTTAAAATGTCTTAGAAATTCCATAACTTTCAGATTTTGTCTGTAAATTGATTCTAAACACTGAAAACCAGTAACTACATACTTTTTTTTCCAATGGAGAGCTGTGACTATAATTTTTTCTCAAAGCTTTCAGTGACATAACCCTTGTGCTACTCATAAAAAAGCTAAAGAGATTGTTTTTTCTTACATTGTACTGATTGTTCAACATCATGTCTTCCTTCAGTTTTTTCATATGTCATCGACTCTGATTTTTCTTTTTGTTTTAATTGCCTTCTACATAATTGAGAGAAAAAAGTATTTTTACTTCACTATAATGCTGTTGCTTAGTCATTATGTATATCCATTTCATTCTTTCTCTAGAAGACATTTTTGGAGGCTTTTTGAATTTTGAGTGATTGTTATCTAGACCTGTTACACGGCTAATGTTCTGAGAATTATTTTCAAAGAACTCTTAAGTTGGTTTTGACATTCTTTATTACTGCTATCTTTCTTTTTTGATCCTCTCAATTCTTATTTTGTTAGAGTACTACTTGGTATCTCTACATGGATGTCTCGTAAACATCTCAAATTTTTCTGCTAGGCTTGCTCTGCCCACCGTCTTCTGCATCTTTATTTATGGCAACTCCATCTTTCCCATCGCTCAGGACACAAATCTTGAAACTACAGTTGACTGTCTCACAGTCCACATCTCACTCAACAGGAATTGCTGTAGCTTTAATGCCAAAATAAGTCAGAACCTAACCAGACTTCTACTGAAGCCATGAGCAGCATCAAAGTGGTACCCATACTACTGTCCTAGAATTGCACATGACCAAGTAACTTTGTTATCATGACCAAACTGGAACTTTAGAGCAGATATTCAGGCTAGTAGCATGTCTTCATATATTCTGTGTTGAATATGAAATTTTCCCTCTTCGAAGATCCTTGATGGCATTTGCTAGCTATTTTCAAATAATTTAGGGACTGTCAGAAGTAATTTTTGGAGTTCACATGATTTATTATTTATTTGTATAGAAACTTAGTTCATAAGGCACTATACATGATTATCTCATTTGACTTTTATAATATTTGTCGGTATCTATTTTATCACTGTTTTGCAGGTGAAGAAACTGAGGCTCAGATACTACATTATTTGAGCTAATCTTGTTAATGGTGATGTCTTCAGAATTTAAATCTGATTTTTCTGTTTCTAAATTTTATTTTCTTTCTGTCATTTCTGTCCTCTAGGAGACAGAATTAGGAAACAATTATAAGTCTGAACTTATAGATAGAGGATCCTGTTGAACAAAGATGGACGCTCTCCTAATTAGAGCCATCCAATGTTAAAATGTGCTGAAAACCCACCGTCTTTGTGTCACATTCTAACATTCAACACTCCCTACCTCTACCTCCTCTCCCACTCTGGCCAGGAATACTGTGGGAGTTCCCCTTTGGCTAGATGATGCCTTCCATATTTTCTGTCAGAGATGAGATTCTATTATTTACAAAGGCCCATGGGCATGTCTGCTTCTGTAAGAACCCATTACATCAGAAATATAACCAGGCCTCTTGCAATCCCATTTTAATAGAACTATTTTTAATTAAATAATTGAAACATCTACATTACTAGTCATGAATACTTCTGCCTTATTAATTCTTTAATGTTTGTATTATTGTCTTTCATCCTATAGTAGGCCAGTATATTTAAAATGAAGGCTAAAGAAATTTTCTAATAAATAATTGGAAAATATGTTGTTTATTTTACATTGCCAAATGGTATACATCTATTAATTTTATTGTTTTTTTCCTTCATCTACAGTACTCATAGTTTTTATATTAAAATCTAAATGGAGCAAATACTTTCTGCCAATTTTATGATTAAATTTTTTTGTTTGACAGTTTTTATATATTAATAATGCATGGCCTTTCCATCAGCTTTACAATTTTTGTTTGGGATTTTTTAATATGTGGGAGAATATATTTTTATTATATAGCTTTTAAAATCTGATACAGGAATAAAATTCACTTTAGTTTTATGAATACACATAAAGTAATTCCTATCTTTTATCTCAAAGTTTTTTCAACCCAGCAAAGCCATTTAAAACTTTTTTCCCCTCAGATTCATTTGTGATGTCATTTGTTATATCAGCCCCATGTTAAAAGAGGGCTGATAGTTTCCGTTAGTGGGCTTATCATACTTTATATAATGTTTCCTTGCTGTATTACTTTCAATTCAGCTTTCAAAGTTATCTACAAAGAGTTTTCATTTTGACTCTGACTTTGCACAGCAACAGGATAACTTAGTGGCTTTCCTCTATATTTTACCATTACAATGAGTGAAAATAGCTGATAGTTGGAAATTGTTTGATACTGCCAGGGAGAAAACATGTCCAGTGTCCAATTTCCATACTCATACTTCCATTCTCAAGAATGTGGCAGTGAAGGAATATTCTCCTTTTAGAATTAAGCTGGTCTATATTCAAACCATGGTGTGCATGATGTCAGGGATGTACCTTACCTGACAATTGTGATCCCCTTGTTGGGGGTATTTACACCTTGGAACCAGCAAATACTAAAGACCAGGACTCTCCTGTCACCCCAAAGAGCCATTTGTTAAACATTTACCAGCACAACACTTGTTCAAGCACATTGAACTTATGTTACTTTGCTCAAGATATTTAACCTCAAGATATTTAGCCTTATTTTCTATCTCTATAAAATAGAGGGAAGCTAGTACTCTACCGACATCATTCATTTTTCAATTTGGATCACTTTTCTTTTTTTTTTTTGAGACAGAGTCTCGTTCTGTTGCCTAGGCTGGAGTGCAACAGCGATCTCTGCTCACTGCAACCTCTGCCTCCTGGGTTCAAGCGATTCTCCCTGCCTCGGCCTCCTGAGTAGCTGGGATTACAGGTGCCTGCCACCGTGCCCAGCTAATGTTCCTATTTTTAGTAGAGACAAGGTTTCACCATGTTAGCCAGGCTGGTCTTGAGCTCCTGAACTCAGGTGATCCATCCTCCTGAGCCTCCCAAAGTGCTGGGATTACAGGGGTGAGCCACCGCACCCGGCCAATAACTCTTAACATAGTATGGTACTTAGCATTTGGTGAATGGCCGTAATAATAGTGAGACTGATAAAAATTATCATTTCAAACACAAATAGATTGTTAAGTGTTAATTTATAGGACTGCTTTCCTCACTGTTAGCTAAATAGCAAGAGGAACAAGTTTGCAAAACACTAGGGGAAACTTCATCTGTCTTTAGGTGGAAATAGTCTTGGTGGGTTTTAACTTACTTTGGTTTAATTCAGATCTATTTTTCGTATTTATCAGAAGGCAAACCACCATGATAAACAGAGTGAGGAGGATGTTTTGCATTTTGTTGCCTGTTTCCTTTTGTTTCTTCTCAGTGAGTAAAACAGTTCTAGAAGTAAGCATCAATGATTTTTTAGCCTGTATTTTTATTCCTTCTATCATCACAGGCTTATTTACTTGCATACAGAATACAAATATTTGTATATACATATATGTATTATTAGTATTGTATTTATTATTGTAGCAGGTTAAGGAATAAATGGGAAGTGAGAAATTGAAGATACACAAGGAAGTCAGCAGTTCCAGCCCAGCGAACACAGCAGCAAGAACATTGCTCCCCTAAACACTGGGGAGCTTTCTTATGTGTATTATTTTGGTTTCTCCTGTCTTTCTCCTTGTAATGATCAGTGATGGAAATGAGCCAGTGTGGATATTCTTAGAGCTGAGATGCTGAGCTCCTTTCTATTCCCTGGCTTGAGGATTGAAAGCACAAAGTCTCCAGGGAAGAGTGGGTTGGAGTAGCTACCTAAGGAGAAGGAATAGGTTAAATCTCTGGGGCCTTTGGCTATAAAGCAAAGGAATACAGAGTAGGCTGGTGTCGTCCTGCAAATCAGCCCTGAGGCTGATCAGAAGGGGCTCTGGTGAGGTTTTCTGACATATGGAGCAGTTGGAGAAATCCGGTGATAAAAGGAAGAAGGGGGTGTTTCAGTAGCTTGAGGAGAAGGTAACAGGCAGGAGAAAATCAAGGATGCAGGATGTGAAATCAAATGATGGAACTTTCTGGCTTAATGCAGACCATCTGGCTATCTTATCTTTAAACCAATGATTTCTCAGACATTTTTCATCTTATATCTACAATGACCATATGTCCCTGAGTTTTTATGATAGGCCAGATTTCAAATATTTCTGCCATTGTTAGGCTCTTGGTCCCAAATTGAGATTGGAAAATATGATCATTATTCTTACATTCCCTCCCCCAACTCTGTTACCTTTATCACAGGCATTTGAGGAAAGCCTACGGAAGCCTCCAACTGGTTAACAGCATCGTTAGGCAGCTGTCCACAGCAGTAGGTCTCAAACCTGACTGTGTATCAGAATCATCTGGTGACATTAGTTAAAATACTGCTTTCTGTGGCACCTGCCTCATCCCTCTAGCCCCAGAAATTCGAATTCATTTGGATGTGAGAGATCTTCAGATTATTTGTATTTTTAACAGGTGTCCCATGTGCTCATGAGACACGTGACCCTTGGGGCAGGTTTTTGGAAATCAGTGTGCCAATCAATGCCTTTCACATCTTTATCTGAGCATTCAAACTTCTTACAACAGGGCTTCTCATATTTGGGCTTTGACTTAACAGTGATCTTTGAACTTCTGAAACTTGATGATAAATTTGTGAGTATGGGTTCATAAGCAGTTCCTGGGAGAGGACCTCAGCTTTCATCAAGCTCTCGCTGGTGGTAATGCCCAAAACAGTTACAAACCCAAGGCTGCTCAGTCAGCAATATGAAGATCATCCAAAATGTGGAAGGTACTTTTTTCATTGATCTCAGACTTAACTGCCCTCATGTTTGTTGCTGTGGTTGTTTTTTATTTTTTTATTTATTTTTTATTTTTTCATCTTCTGAAAACTAATTTCTGGCTAAAATTCACACACATATATGCACACGGCTATACCCACCCACTGGTGACTTATTCTTAAAATGATGACTTCTTTCAGACCGGTATTTTCAGTTTTATCGGCCAATAACATTTAATAGGATGTGTGTGTGTGTTTGTGTGTGTGTGTGTGTGTGTGTGTGAGTCTGTGTATCTTTGAAGGGTGGCTGGCTGTCTGGGTGGGAAGATCTAATTAGGCCTCCCTATTTTCTCAACCATCCTCTCTTCCCTCGCTCCCTGGCTTTCCACATGCATCCCCCAAAACAGGTTCTGGGCCTGTGATCCCATGAAACCCCATCTGGTTTAAACCTTGGGCTAATATTCTGCAGCTGTGTTGCCTCAGCTGTAGGGAGACTTTTTCCTTGACAAGCATTTGTGATTTAGGGAGCCAAACAATTGATTGGAAACTTCAGGGCTGTGAGTTCTAAGCCTTGGTCTGCTCTGACACAGTGTGTGACCTTGGGCGATTCATTTGATCTCTGTCCAAACTCTCTGATGCTTGATAACAGGATTTTCTAGAAATCTCCCTGCCAATAAAGACATATGGAACCACTCCTTGGTTCCACAAGGGAAGGCTACACTTCATTATCTCTCAGGCTTTTAACTCTCTTTCTCCATTTGCCCATCTCTCCATGCCAGGGACTCCATAGTTTTTTCTAAGTCTTAGAAACACGTTCCTACTTTTCTTTCCCAAAATGCATCAGCAATGCTACTCTATTTCAGTCATCCCCAGGATTTTAGACTTTGTCTGTAAATATTTATCCCACAATACTAAATTACCCAGACTGCTTTGGAACAGGGAATTGTGCAGAACTGGACCCTGCCCTGAATTTCACATGGCTACTGTAAATAGGAGAGCTACATTTCTCTCTCATTTTTCTGCATTCTGCAAGTACAATTTATTGTTTTATGAGCCTCCGCAAATCATTTTATACTCCCTCTTCTTTTTAACATCTCTTTTTATAGAAGATTATTAAGTTAATAAATTTTATTAAAAGCAATACAATTCCAAGAATTTTTTTGTAGAAAATATGTACTATTTTAGCTTTTGGACTTTGTTAGAAGATTATTTACTCAGATAATAATCTTAAACTTGCCTTTTAAGTTTTAGGAATGATCACACACATGTGCATGCACATGCACTCATACACACACATACACATACACACACATCCCAGTGTGTAATCAATAATTTTTTGGGATGGCATAGGAGAGAATTATGTTTTGTAAGGAGCTTTTGTAATGGCTGGTTCCTCATTTTAGAACAAGGCTGAAGAAATATAGTTGCAAATATTTCTTTCTTACTAATATTTTCTTCTGCTTTCTGCCTCAAGATTCTATGTCTCTCTGGGATACTGGGTTTTGATTTTTTAATCAGTTTATTTCTCTTAATGTTAATTAAAGGTTCTTGGGCCAAAATACCAAGAAGGGTCAGTATGTGGTTCATAGTAAATCAATCAAATGGACATGCGTTAAACAGGTCATGGACTAATTTCTGTTGTGTGTCATATGTCAGACAGTCTTCTGGCTTGGAGTGATTTATTTACTGGTTACTCTTCCTGGAAGGAGAACGTTCCTTCCCTGGTACTTCCCTCCATCTCCTCCCAGTCCACATGGGGCTGACACAGAGCGCCCACCTCAGGCCTCCTCCCCCAGTATCTTCCTCTTGCTCTAGGCTATCCTCCCCTGTCTCTCCACCAGGACCTTTTTTAGGTAATTGCCAAACTGGAAATGGTTTGATAACTTCATATCTATATGTTATTATTTCTGTGAAAAGGAAGAGGTATATTAAAGTAACAGTAATAGTTAACACTTATTTTTAACTCTGTGCTAGTCCTTTTTACAGTACTTAACATGTAATTTTACATTTAATCATCACAATAACCATGTGAACATGTATATGCTTATATACCTACTATATATTAATAGATGAAGAATGAAAAAGCATTAAGGCAATTTTCCTAGAATCACAGGATGAGTGAAGGCAATCTGATTTGAGACCTTGTGTGCTTAATTAACTAATGTGCTGATAAGCAGCCTTTTTGAAAAATAGCCAAATGCACCTCTATATGCGGTTTTAAACTGCGATGGTTAGACTCCTATCACGAGTAGAACTGCTCTTTGGATAAGAGGAAAGTCGGGAGTGAGGAAATCAAGTAGGTAGGGCCCTGACTTCCCTCCTCTGTCTCTTTAAAACGTTTCTGTGCAAACACATACACACATGCACACACACACACACACCACAAACATGCCAGGTTGAACAGACCCTCTTTTATCTTTTCACAATGGACTTCCAAGTAATGTTTCATTTGAAGAGTTTCTCCGTGAAAAACACACTTTGAAAATGACTGCCTGCTACAACCCCACTTATCATAGTGCATTCTTATCTTTCCCCCCCCGATTGGAAATGCTAATGTAACTCAGATGTTAGCCGAGGTCATCCTTGTCTCTGAGGCCACTCTGTCCTTTGAGATTGAAATAAAATTGCCTCAATCCCCCATTTCATATCTCCTAAAAGGTTCCAATGCCATCCCCCAGATTTCTGCACATTCTTGGACCTATTCTCATGGGTAGTTCTTCCTGGCGAACTCTTGACCTGACTGCATCTTACCTCCTCCGGCTGCATTTTTCTCTGTGCTCCATGCTGACCTAGATGTGGAACTCAATCCTTTTTCCTTAACCCGCAACCCCCTTCATCCCCACTTCACTCCCACAGAGAACTGTTCATGAAGATTTGCAGGGCAATAGGTGAGGGTTTATATCCCAGCAAAACATTTAAATAGGGTATCAGGATCCATGTTCTTAAAAATTCTGAAGCCACTCTGCCACTGAAAGGTTCTTCTTGACTGCATTCTTATGCCTTACCAGGTTGGGCCCCCCTCACTCCCACACCTCCTCTTGCTCATCTTCCTTCTCCTCCTCTTTCTCTTTCTCCTTGCGATCCATCAGTTCAAAATTCCTCTTCATTTCTTCAGTGAGGCTTTGATTGCTGCTTCCTTCTTACCCATGCCTCCTTGAGCCTCACCTCTTTTACCCCAAGCAACTCATTAGGGTATTTTTCTTTTTTCTTTTATTTTATTATTATACTTTAGGTTTTAGGGTACATGTGCACAATGTGCAGGTTTGTTACATATGTATCCATGTGCCGTGTTGGTTTGCTGCACCCGTTAACTCGTCATTTAGCATTAGGTATATCTCCTAATGCTGTCCCTCCCCCCTCCCCCCAACCCACAACAGTCCCCGGAGTGTGATGTTCCCCTTCCTGTGTCCATGAGTTCTCATTGTTCAATTCCCACCTATGAGTGAGAACATGCGGTGTTTGGTTTTTTGTCCTTGCAATAGTTTACTGAGAATGATGTTTTCCACTTTCATCCATGTCCTTACAAAGGACAGGAACTCATCATTTTTTATGGCTGCATAGTATTCTATGGTGTATATGTGCCACATTTTCTTAATCCAGTCTATCGTTGTTGGACATTTGGGTTGGTTCCAAGTCTTTGCTATTGTGAATAGTGCCACAATAAACATACGTGTGCATGTGTCTTTATAGCAGCATGATTTATAGTCCTTTGGGTATATAGCCAGTAATGGGATGGCTGGGTCAAATGGTATTTCTAGTTCTAGATCCCTGAGGAATCGCCACACTGACTTCCACAATGGTTGCACTAGTTTACAGTCCCACCAACAGTGTAAAAGTGTTCCTATTTCTCCACATCCTCTCCAGCACCTGTTGTTTCCTGACTTTTTAATGATGGCCATTCTAACTGGTGTGAGATGGCATCTCACTGTGGTTTTGATTTGCATTTCTCTGATGGCCAGTGATGATGAGCATTTTTTCATGTGTTTTTTGGCTGCATCAATGTCTTCTTTTGAGAAGTGTCTGTTCATGTCCTACACCCACTTTTTGATGGGGTTGTTTGTTTTTTTCTTGTAAATTTGTTTGAGTTCATTGTAGATTCTGGATATTAGCCCTTTGTCAGATGAGTAGGTTGCAAAAATTTTCTCCCATTTTGTAGGTTGCCTGTTCACTCTGATGGTAGTTTCTTTTGCTCGTTAGTTGATGCAGTTTCTTCCTAGCATCGATGGTCTTTACAATTTGGCATGTTTTTGCAGTGGCTGGTACCGGTTGTTCCTTTCCATATTTAGTGCTCCCTTCAGGAGCTCTTTTAGAGCAGGCCTGGTGGTGACAAAATCACTCTGTATTTGCTTGTCTGTAAAGTATTTTATTTCTCCTTCCCTTATGAAGCTTAGTTTGACCGGATATGAAATTCTGGGTTGAAAATTCTTTTCATTAAGATAGTTGAATATCGCCCCCCACTCTCTTCTGGCTTGTAGAGTTTCTGCTGAGGCATCAGCTGTTAGTCTGATGGGCTTCCCTTTGTGGGTAACCTGACCTTTCTCTCTGGCTGACCTTAACATTTTTTCCTTCATTTCAACTTTGGTGAATCTGACAATTATGTGTCTTGGAGTTGCTCTTCTCGAGGAGTATCTTTGTGGCGTTCTCTGTATTTCCTGAATCTGAATGTTGGCCTGCCTTGCTAGATTGGGGAAGTTCTCCTGGATAATATCTTGCGGAGTGTTTTCCAACTTGGTTCCATTCTCCCCGTCATTTTCAGGTACACCAATCAGACGTAGGTTTGGTCTTTTCACATAGTCCCAAATTTCTTGGAGGCTTTGTTCATTTCTTTTCATTCTTTTTTCTCTAAACTTCCCTTCTCACTTCATTTCATTCATTTCATCTTCCATCAGCAATACCCTTTCTTCCAGTTGATCGCATCGGCTACCGAGGCTTCTGCAATCTTCGCATAGTTCTCGAAACTTGGCTTTCAGCTCCATCAGCTCCTTTAAGCCCTTCTCTCCATTGGTTATTCTAGTTATCCATTCTTCTAACTTTTTTTCAAAGTTTTTAACTTCTTTGCAATTGTTTTGAATTTCCTCCCGTAGCTCGGAGTAGTTTGATCGTCTGAAGCCTTCTTCTCTCAACTCGTCAAAGTCATTCTCCATCCAGCTTTGTTCCGTTGCTGGTGAGGAACTGCGTTCCTTTGGAGGAGGAGAGGTGGCCTGCTTTTTAGAGTTTCCAGTTTTTTTGCTCTGTTTTTTCCCCATCTTTGTGGTTTTATCTACTTTTGGTCTTTGATGATGGTGATGTACAGATGGGTTTTTGGTGTGGATGTCCTTTCTGTTTGTTAGTTTTCCTTCTACCAGACAGGACCCTCAGCTGCAGGTCTGTTGGAGTTTGCTAGAGGTCCACCCCAGACCCTGTTTTGCTGAGTGTCAGCAGCAGTGGCTGCAGAACAGTGGATTTTCGTGAGACCACAAATTCAGCTGTCTGATAGTTCCTCTGGAAGTTTTGTTTCAGAGGAGTACCTGGCCGAGCGAGGTGTCAGTCTGTCACTACTGGGGGGTGCCTCCCAGTTAGGCTGCTCGGGGGTCAGGGACCCACTTTAGGAGGCAGTCTGTCCATTCTCAGATCTCCAGCTGCATGCTGGGAGAACCACTACTCTCTTCAAAGCTGTCAGACAGGGACATTTAAGTCTGCAGAGGTTCCTGCTGAATTTTTGTTTGTCTGTGTCCTGCCCCCAGAGGTGGAGCCTACAGAGGCAGGCAGGCCTCCTTGAGCTGTGGTGGGCTCCACCCAGTTCGAGCTTCCTGGCTGCTTTGTTTACCTAAGCAATGCTGGGCAATGGCAGGCGCCCCTCCCCCAGCCTTGCTGCCGCCTTGCAGTTTGATCTCAGAGTGCTGTGCTAGCAATCAGCGAGACTCCATGGGCATAGGACCCTCCGAGCCAGGTGCGGGACACAATCTCCTGGTGTGCTGTTTTCCAGGCCCGTTGGAAAAGCTGAGTATTAGGGTGGGACTGACCCGATTTTCCAGGTGCCATCTGTTACCCCTTTCTTTGACTAGAAAAGGGAACTTCTTGACCCCTTGCGCTTCCCGAGTGAGGCAATGCATCGCCCTGCTTTGGCTTGTGAACAGTGCGCTGCACTGACTATCCTGCACCCACTGTTTGGCACTCCCTAGTGAGATGAACCCGATACCTCAAACGGAAATGCAGAAATCACCGGTCTTCTGTACCGCTCACGCTGGGAGCTGTAGACCGGAGCTGTTCCTATTCGGCCTTCTTGTCTCCACCCTCATTAGGGTATTTTTCTAAAGGAAGACAGTTTTCTCTCCAGGAGAAACTGTGGTGCAAACTATTAAAATAAATTTATTATGATGAATTCCACCAGCCCCTGCAACATTAACACAGTATAGCAGATTAGTGGAGTTTAAGCAGGCTGATTAGCAAGCCCCATCAGAAGCTAACTTAAACTCTCACTGTAGAACAGTCAGGGCCCATGTGCAGGACAGGTGAATGAGTGCTTTTTCCATGAACAATTTATTAAGAGTGATTTAAAAAAATTAAGCAATTGCTCAGCATCAAGCATGGTGTGAAGCACTTCACATTCTTTAATTGAAATTCACACCCTGTGAAATACATATTTGTATTTTCCTTTAACTAATGGTAAAAGTTAAGCAATTTACCCAAAAGTCACGGCATTAGAAAGTAGTACAGCCTTTGATGGACCCTGCAAGGACCCTCCTTGTTCTTAACTACCATACCAGGGCATTCAGCCACCTTGTGGCCAAAAGGACGTTCCTTTATCTTAATGTTCCATTCTACCTTCCAGCCCTCCTTGGTCTCCTCAGGAAGCTTCCCCCAGACTCTGTGTTATTTTCCTGCCTTTAAAGAGACTTTCTTTCTTTTTTCTTTCTTTTTTTTTAAGGAGTCTCACTCTGTTGCCCAGGCTGGAGTGCGATGGTGTGATCTTGGCTCACTGCAACCTCTGCCTCCCGGGTTCAAGCAATTCTCTTGCTTCAGCCTCCTGAGCAGCTGTGACTACAGGCGTGTGCCACCACACCCGGATAATTTTTTTTTTTTTTTGTATTTTTGGGAGAGGTGGGGTTTTACCGTGTTAGCCAGGATGGTCTTGATCTCTTCACCTCATGATCCACCTGCCTCAGCCTCTCAAAGTGCTGGGATCATAGGCGTGAGCCGCTGCGCCCGGCCCAGAGAGACTTTCATAGAATTTTAGGAGTATAGCTATTTTCAACTTTCTTCTGGGAATGTGTGCTTTCTGCAGGATTCGGGAAAGAATGAAATGTGCTAAGTAAATATTTTTATAAACAGTAATGAGAAAACTTATGGGGAATGGGTTCTTGGAGTCAGACAAACACAGGTCCAAATCCTAGTTCTGGGTCTTATTGTGTGTCCTATGCCAAACTGCTTATCTTTCCTGAGCTTCCATTTCTGTATAACATGCACAATCATACCTGCTTCTCTAGCTCAGTGCTTGGCACACAGAAAATGCTCAATAAATACTAGTTCCTTTCCCCGTGCATGTCTAGTTAAAGTTTTCATATCAGCATATTTACTGAGTATTTGTTCAAAACATCAAGTAGTTTCAACACTGCAAGTTGAAGGAAGGCAATATGAAGAAAATGTTCTATTTTTCCAGTTTTCCTTATATTTTTATGTGCATTGCAAAGGTATTGCAAAGTGCCAACAAGGGGAGGCCTGTTATCCCACTCCTACTTTTGGTGAAGATTGAAAGGCATGTAGACAAAGAAGAAGATGTGGAGTCAAGACCCATTGTTACTGATGGAAGGTGTCCAGATTCTTGGTGTTTTGAAGAAAGAATTAGACAAAATGCACAAAGCAAGGAAAGAATGAAGCAACAAAAGCAGAGATGTATTGAAAATGAAAGTATGCCCCACAGTGTGGGAGTGGTTCTGAGCAGTCGTTCAAGGGCCATCGATACAGAATCTTCTTGGGTCCAAATACCTGCTAGAGGTTTCCTATTGGCCATTTGGTGTTCATCCCATGTAAATGAAGTGGTGGCCCACAATCAGTCTGATTGGTTGTGGAAAGCAACAAATCAGAGGCTGAAGTGAAGTTACAAAGGTCACATTCCTACGCAAACATCTGATTGATTGTGGAAAGCAACCAATCAGAGGCTAAAATGAAGTTACAAAGTTGCGCTTCTATGCAAACAAAGACTTGGCACACAATCAGTCTGATTGGTTGCAGACAGCAGGCTGAAGTGAAGTTTCAAAGCTGCACTCCTATGCAAATATCTGATTGGTTGCTTTTTGCAACCAATCAGAGGTACTTTCAGTTTCCCATCTGCCTTGCAGAAAAGGTGGGGGTTTGCAAAGGGAGTAGCTTGTGGTCCTTTTGTTAGTTAGGCATGGAACATTAGCGTTTTCCTTTCAATTTAGTTCTAGGAAGTCAGTGTGAAACAGCCTTAGGTTCCCTGCCTCTAGACACTATTCTCCTGCTTCACCATGACATGAAACTTCTCTGCCAGGGCTAGATGGCAGGAGGGCTCTCTAAGTGTGTCTGACAGGAATTAAATATGGCATTGACATCCTCAGATTGAAACATGTGGCCTGTATTTATTTGAATATAACAGTTTATTGCCTTTTGGACTTCGGGTTTCATGTTATCAATGCTTACTACATTGAGTGATTTTATATCCAAATTTATTGTGCAGTAGGGTCCCCCCTTATCTGTCGTTTTGCTTTGTGTAATTTTGATTACTGAAATCAACTCTAGTTGGAAAATATGATATACAATAAGACATTTTGAGAGAGAGAGACCATATCCACATATCTGTTATTACAGTGTGTTGTTATAATTGTTCTATTTTAATAAATTAAACTTTCCACTGGGGTTTTGGGACATATCCCCCTTGGATAAAGGGGACTGCTGTAAATGTTTTCTTGTTTAAATAGGCTTATTGAAATGCAAGGTGCTCATTATAGGTATGCTAGGTGGTTGGATCATTTAGCACCAATCCAGTGATTTGTCAGATGTCTCCCTCAATAACCATACTCACAAAACATCTACACTATTCTCGTTTAGAACCACTGTTTTTGTAGCTGTGATTCAGTAATCAGAGTATGCCATTTAAATTGGGGGTTCCTGTCAGGTGGGACATCTAGATCAGGCCCTCTGGCCAGATGAGAGCACACTCAAGAACGCCTGCCATCTTGAATGGAAAGATCTCACCTGACATTGAATCCTGCTCTTTTCTTAACACCAACAACTGCAAGTTTAAATGAAGTGTGCGTACAAGATAAAAATAATCTTCCTCCTTTCAGGTTTTTAATTATCTCTGAAAGTGGATAGCATTCAACGCTTTAGAATTTACTCAGTTTTGGGGTGTGTGTGTTTTGTTGTGTGTGTGTGTGTGTGTGTGTGTGTGTTTTAGATGGAGTCCCACTCTGCCACCCAGGCTGGAGTGCAGTGGCACAATCTCAGCTCACTGCAACCTCTGCCTCCCGGGTTCAAGCGATTCTCCTGCCTCAGCCTCTCTAGTAGCTGGGACTACAGGCATGCACCACCACACCCAGCTAATTTTTTGTATTTTTGGTAGAGATGGAGTTTCACCATGTTGCTCAGGCTGGTCTCAAACTCCTGACCTCAGGTGATAGGATTTACTGTGTTTCAGCATCCTTGTTTTACACCACTGGTTCCCAAATTTTGCTGTCATGCCTGCCAGACTCTTAGGTCCCTCCTCATAGGTTCTGACTGAGTTAACTTGGGATGGAATGCAGGAACCCTAGCCTTTCCAAAGCTCCTTCTTGAGTATTTCAGCGCAGTTCATGCCTATCTTTCAAACAGCTACATACAGCTGACACTTACTAAGCATAATTTATGTGGTTTGAAACAATCAATGATATATTTATCCAGAAAGAGAAAAACCTGTGTACTGCTCTTCAGGGCATGTCAGATCTAAATAGTTTAGCCAGTCATTTGACATGAAAGAATCTGTCACACAGAGTAAGTAGTAAACCAAGAGTGAGGGTAGATGCTCTCCCTTAGAGTTATCAGAGGGTCATGGGAGACTCTCAGATGAAGAGCTTTGAGGAAAGCCTTGAAAGTAGACTCTGAGTTTGCCACATAGACAAGAGACAGAGGGCTTTTAGGATATAGCAATGAAAATAATGCATGTGGATCTCAAATAATCCTATGTGGCAGGAATAGGGAGCTGGATAACGGCAGGAGGAGGTGATCAATTTCGAAGGCCATTATAGAGGTAGAATATGTTACTCAAGGTCATATCATCTGTGAGTAACTGAGATGGGAATAAAGTTAATTTATCTGAGAAGGGGCCAGGGAAAGTTATTGTTCAGAATTAGTGATGAGAGTTAATGACTGCCTCCTCTGTCAGGTTTATGTATTAAGAAATACCAGTTTTTAAATCTATATGTTTTATCAATATGTAAGTTACCGGTAACTTTTTGCATATGGATAAATTTTATATTACATGTAAAATTACCCTGGAAGGATAATGTTCATGACTCTTGAAAAGATCCATTAATCCACAAGAGGAGCTCATTTGTGACCTGCAGAGTTGCAGTGAGAAGCTACAGGGTTTGAGAGGAGACATTCTAAATTTTTGAGGCCAATTTCATTGGAGAAATAAAAGCCTAGCACTTCAGGAGAGAACGGTTTTGGGGATTACCTGCCTGTATTGCCCTTGACTCCTGACTTCTTGCTTCATGACTTTAAATTTATACTAAGGCATGGAACACTCCTCACTTCCTCCTCAACCAGCCAGAGCGGTCCCACACTTTGCGCCTGCCATCACTTCCTCCAACCTGTTCCTTTATGCTACACGGAAACCTGTCTTCTGTGAGCTGCTTTCTCATTTCATCTACTATTTCTCCTTCAGTGATGTTCCTTAGCACAAACCCAAAGTCCTGTAATACCAGCTACATATGAAGTCACAACACAGAGGGAAGCGCCTGCCCTGCTTCCCATTGACCCTCTGGAAGTAGGGAACTGGGTCTTTTTCTTCTTCATCCATGGCTTGATTAGTTGACATTATAAAATACCTGCTATCTGCTCACAGCCGCCTGACCCAATGGAGAACAGAGATGCTATTTCAGAAGAAAGAGCGACCAACAAAAAGGATAAGTAGAAACTAAAAAATAGTAGGAACTTTTTTTGTAATATTGTTTTTGGTTAAAAAAAAGATTTTGCCTGTGCACAATGGAATATTGGAACTTAGATGCTATCCTATCTCAGTAAATGGAGAAGAGCATTCTTAGGACATGAGCATAATAAATGTTAAAAAAACAAAAACATGAAGTTAACTTTTTCTAACTAACTGTATGCCAGTAACTTTCTGAATCCTCATGACAGAAAGACAATATGATACATCTCCTGTCCCCCAAAAGGGCTCTCAGTCTAATAGAAAAGGTAAATTTGTAGCAAATACTTTAAAAGTTGCATAATAAAGTATACTCAAGATTCTGAGCTAACAGAGTGGGGATTTATAAGCTGGTCTTTGTGTGTGTCTGTGTATCTTTGTGCTTGTGTGTGTAGATGTGTATGAGACCCACACACGGGGTCAGGGGGCATGGGTGGGAGACTCGTTAATTTCATACAAAAATCTTACGATATGGGTGTCAGTATCTGTTTATAGATTAGAAAATTGAGACTCAGAGTGGCTGTGTGATTTGACCACATCATCTAGTACGTGGTTACTTGACATTCTTACCCAAATCTTTCTGACTGTAAAGTCCGAAGTTCTTTTATTTCACCCTACTGCTTCCTGTCTCCCTAACCCTGTGTTCTAGAATGATAGGAAAGAACAAACATATGAAAACAGGAGAGAGTATTTGTTTTCATGAGCATTCCATTGTGCCATAAATGTATTGCACAGCTTTACTTTCAGTGATTCTGTTTTTTTTTTTCAGCATTATTTACGTATAACAAGAAACCATTTAGCTTTCAACATAGACTCCTGATTTGATTTATGCTTAATAACACCCTTTCTTCCTAAGCTTGGCTGTGTATGGATGGTTATGGGTTTTGGATATAAAATGCATCTTGAACAGGAGTAAAGATTACCACGTGACATTTGTTTTTCCTGCCACCAGCTGTTTAGATTTAGTTTTACAATTCAACAAATTCAACATTTGATGGTTTTCACTCATCAAAGAACTAAATCAGCAGTTTCCCTACAAATTGGCAAAAGCTAGTCCTTTCATGATCTGAAATCCCGTGCCTGGATTGGATCTGGATAACCATAGAGGGGAAGAAGTGATCCATGTTTAGACCTTACTTTTTGATATCAAAAAGGTAATGCCACAGACTTCTTAGATCAGATTCTGCCTGCAGATGTCCATCTCTCCTGAGATGTAAGAGCAGTTCCATCTCAAAAGCCTGGGTAGGGTTTGACAGAGGTAGCTAGAAGACCACTGAGTTAAGATTCCCTTGATCATGGACAGGCTCCTGTCTTTTCTCATAGGACACAGCTAGAAGGCTAGAAGACCACTGAGTTGATATTCTACTGATCATGAACAGGCTCCTATCTTTTCTTCTAGGAAAATAGAGATTCACCTCATTGCTACATGGATTTGAACTTTTACTTTTGATAATCCAGGGTCATCCCCAACTTGATTTTTGAAGTTACTGAGTTCTTTCTTTGGACTCTGACCTTCATCCCTGCAGATGCTCCCAAGCCAGAGCCCTCTCTGACTCTTCTCCTGGAATGCTAGCTCTCCAGCAGCAGGACCTCATTTTCCACAGGATCTCCAGGGCCTGGAAATGGTGCTTTATACATAATGTGTCCACCATAAATATGAGTGGGACGCATTTGGCACAGGTGGACCCTCAGGATGACCCATTCTTGTTTGACGTTGTCTCCTTCATGGGATGGAAGTCCTGATTCTTTCCTGCCCTGTGTCAGCATCATTCTGAAGCCTTGATAAGCTCCCGTGCTGGCCTTTTGCTGTAAAGTAAGAATTACAGCCTTAGACAGTGGGCCTGGCATGTGGTGTATAACTAGTAAATGCCAAACCTGCTTCTCTGAATCTTCTGCCTCCGAGTCTCCTTAGGTGGTCTGTGATTGCCATGGGTGGTGGTGTTCAGGCATCTGTTCCTCTGTACTTTATTTATTCATTTTTATTTTTTAGTCCATTTTCATAATCTGTACTTTATTTTCCATTTCCTAGTCACTCAACATGAAGACATACTAGATAGACATGAAAAAGGAATATGGAGTTACCCCACCAGTTTCTTTCTTCTGACTTT
Source organism: Hylobates moloch (assembly GCF_009828535.3). Classification (NCBI taxonomy): domain Eukaryota; kingdom Metazoa; phylum Chordata; class Mammalia; order Primates; family Hylobatidae; genus Hylobates; species Hylobates moloch. The sequence continues at coordinate 128,579,289 of NW_026652276.1, read as the reverse complement.
CTTGCCGTTCTATGCCTGAGCAAGAAGAAAAAGAATGTTATGTATCTGTTTCCATACAGATAGTGTAAAACCATATTCATTCATTCATTCATTCATTTAAAAAAGATTTGAATGTCAAGTATATTTCAGTCACACAAGTAGTTGAAAATATGATTTATTTTTCACTGCATCTTCAAAATAGAGATTTAAAGTCTTCCATTTAGAATTTTTAAGCAAAAGAGACTAGTATACAAGTTCACTTGAAATTGAAGTGCGTGAGTATTCTTAAGTGTCACTAGGGTTGCCTAAATTTAGTGACCTGTACATTTCATGAGTCTGGATACAGACTCCATTATAAAGAGGTTTTTCTTTAGCTAATTAAAAATAAAAGTCAAGCCATGTTGGTTCATCTCGAGCTTCTAGTGGTGCCACATTCATTATACACATATTTATGGGCACACAATATGTGCAAAGCACTATCCCTAGGAGGATAGCTTCAAAAACTATGACAGAGAGAGAGAGAAGAGAATCGACTGATTTATAAGAGATTCATCACATAGCATAAGATGACTATATTACAAAATTGGCTAGAGGAGGAATTGTGTGTATCTTACTCATTCTTTTTATCACCTAGTGAAGATGCTCAGTAACTTTGCCTCTGAGTTTCTGTACAGACACTTTGAAATAATATCGAAACCAAAAGTGTCTATATTGTTTTCTCTTTTAAATCTATTGAATACTTAGTATTGAGGATCAAAAGAACATTTCTCCTTCATTTTTTAGTAAAATAAACATTCAGTGATATATCTTGTATGCCAAAACACATTTCCTTGCAGAAAGATGGGCTTACACTGAAATGGGCTGACTTGACTCAGGATTTTGAACATATTAAAGTTTGTTCACAATGAACTGACATGTAGACAAGTATTTATATGAAGTTTCTTGTCAGTCAGTGCATATGTCAAATCACCTGCTCTTTTAGCCAGGAAAGCGATACCTTTTAGCAGGTGCTTGGTACAAAATCAAGCAATCAGGACTTGTCTTTGAAAATTATAACCAAAGAGCCAGTCCTCACCTGGCCAGAAAGTTGTTTATGCTATGAATCTCAAGCAAAACCCACCAATTCCAAAGATTAGAAGCTCATAAAGGTACAGTTTAGGAGATCTGTGAAAGGTTCATGTCCTATGTGAGGAATACACTGTGTGTGATTTTCTACATATCTTCTGGTTTTGCATAAATATACGTGCATATATATTTAAAAGTTAGCACTGAATCAAATATTTATCAGACCTTTGCATTACCTATAATACTTGCATCATAATTTTTTTTAGTTCTTTATTAGAGCAAATATATCATTTTATGCAATGATATACTTGTTTTACCTTCTTCTGTCCATCATGATAAATATGAAATTTTGTCTGTGAAGATATAGGGATCTTCATGCTAACTTGAGGAAATGAAAAGAATCACTCTTATTCTGATTTTTGCCTCCATAGTCAAAATGGCAGAGTGAGTACACATGGAATACAAAGCAGGGAGTGCCTCTCCATCTACTTGGAACACAGAGAGTTGTAGGAAAAAAAAACACTTAAAAAATAGAGTTTCACTTATAAAGCAGAATTTAAAATAAAAATTTCTGCTGAACAAAAACACAGTGAAAAAACACATGGCGAGCTGGCACTGAAGTGCCAGGGGCACTGAGACGGGAAAGAGGGAGCTAATCTAACCCCTGTCATCCAAACCCCATGAGGCACTAAATGCAACCCACCGTGGTGCATCTCGAGGGCTACTGCTCTGTATGATGTCAAGGGCTGTGGTAGAAATGACGTGGCCCAGAGAGGAATCAGCTACTTGCTCATTCCAGTGGATTTTCCAGTGGTGCCTCCATGTGATCCCACAGGAACTGGAACTATGATTTCCTCCTGGCAAGATCCCAGACTTCTACTATAAGACCTGGTTCTGCACTGTAGAATGTGGTGTCAGGGCTGAGGCAGTTGTGAAATTATCCACTACAGGTAGGCAAGTTTAGAAAGAGGTAAAAACAATGAAGCAAAACAAAATTTACTGGGCAAGAAGAGCTTACAAGCCCAAATTTTAAAACGTGAGGGAATTTAAAGCAGATAGCCAGTGCACCCAACAAATAAAAAACATTAACACCTAAGGAAGTAGACATTATCATGCATTGCTCAAGTTATTTGAAAATTATTTTATAAATCTTTGAAAAGATAAAAAAGGAATGAGTATCCAAATTAAGTAGTAAAAAGAGATTGTCAAGAAAAATCAATTTTTTTGAAATTAATATGAATGAATACAGCCAATAACTCATTACCAATCTTGTAAATAAAATTTTTATACAGTTTAAATGTAGAAAAAGACTCTAGGAGAATAAATAATAGATCGAACACAGTTGAGTGATAGTTAATGAAAATGGGACTGAGGCTGGGTGCGGTGGCTCACCCCTGCAATCCCAACACTTTGGGAGGCCGAGGCAGGTTGATCACTTAACGCCAAGAGTTCAAGATCAGCCTGGCCAACATGGTAAAACCCTGTCCCTATTAAAAATACAAAAATTAGCTGGGCATGGTGGCCAGTGCCTGTAGTCCCAGCTGCTTGGGAGGCTAAGTCATGAGACTCACTTGAACCCAGGAGGCAAAGGTTGCAGTGAGCCAAGATCGCACCACTGCACTCCAGCCTGGGTGACAGAGCAAGACTCTGTCTCCAAAAAAGAAAAAAACAAAAAAAACAAAAAAAACCACATAGGGATTGAGTCAATTACATAAAATATTGCAGAAAGAAAGAGTTGGATATACTATGAAAGAGAAGAGCATCAGGGGATGAACTGAGACATGAAATACAGGAATTTCAGAAGAGTGAAGAAAAGACAGTATACAACAGATGACAACAGCTAAGAATTTTCTAGAACTAAAGAAAGTCATGAGTTATCAGCCAGAAAAAACATTGAATGCTAATCAAATTAAATTAACACAAAATAGCAATAAGAATCTCTATATAAACACATTGTATTGAAGCTCCAAATAAGGGAATATTTTGAAACATTTATTTCTTTCAGTCCTGTTGTTGCCAGAACAGAATCTGTCTGCATTATTGTCTCTTCTTCTGCCACTGAGATCGCCTATTAATCTGTTTTTATTGCCAGTATTTATTAAATGAAGAGGCAAGTTATTAAAATAGCCAAAAGCTGAGTTTTGTTTTCTCCCAATCAATGTGTGAATGTTAATCACCATTGTGCAGATACTCAGGTATCACTGGATGATTCAAGACTGTTGATTCCTTCCTACCTTAACTTTGGATTTAAGTTACTGTGGACTTAATTGACCTAAATATTCCACAGCCATATTGTCTCCTGGACTCCCTGGAGTTGGCTTGTGAATTTTTGGCTTGATCTATTCTATGGGATACGTGGAGCACAGATATTCAGCCGATATATACCTATGTGATGTACTGGCCAGCATTCACCACAACTGGTTGGTATTCCAAATCTCTATTGCTGCATAACAAACTACCCCCACATTTTGGACACAAAATGATAACATTTATTTTGCTTATGAATCTGACATTTGGGGAGGGCTGGATGAGGCCAGCTTGTCTCTGTTTCACATGGCATCGGCTGAGGTGGCTCTAAAGCTGGGGGCTGGAATTAGCTAAAGGCCTCCTCACATGACTAGTGGTTGACGCTGTTGACTGGGTCTTCAACTGAGGCTGTGGCCAGAACCCCCTTGACCTCTACATGTGGCTGCTTGGATTTCTCGGGGTATGGAGGCTGGCTTCCAGGGAGAGGTGGGGAGGAAGTCAGGTGGAAGCTGTATTGCCTCTGTCTGAGCCTGCAATTTACCCAGTGCCGCTTCTACCTCATTCTATTCATTAGGAATGTGTCACTAAGGTAGGCCCATGGTCAAGGGAAGGGAAACTCTTTGATGTAAAGGAGTGACAAAGAATTTTCAGACATTAAAAGCACTATAGTCCTTATACAAGGTGCCTAGAATAGGCAAATTCTTAAAGACAGAGTAAGCTAGAGGCTGCCAGGAACTAGGGCAGGGTGCACGGGGAGCCTGTGTTTTATGGGTACAGAGTTTCTATTTGGGATGATGAAAAAGTTCTGGTAGTGAAGAATGGTGATGGTTATATAACATTTTGAATGTATTTTGTACACTTAAAATGCTTAACAGGATACATTTTATGTTATATATAGTTTACTACAATTTAAAAAGCCATATTGTCTGCATGCATTCTAATTAATCATGCCTGATTATTTTGGTCTTAAATTTTTTTAAATGGTCCTTTTGGATACATGTATGTCCCCAAAATATTGAGAAAGATATCCCTAACCCCTCCTTTCCTGGCAGGGATTTCACAAAGGCAGAAGGAAATATTACTAGTGAAAGGAGTGGTGACTTTTGCTGTGTGCTCCTGGGGCTAAAAGATCTAGAAAAGTTTGGGAATAGGCTATTACCAATTTTATTTCATGAGCAACCCAAAAGGGGAGCTACTTTTAATATGCGGGGATGACTGATGAAGCTCATGTTTCCCATTTATGTTTGATGAACTCATAATTTTGTTTCCCTCCAGGGAAAACTCACTAAAATATCTAAAAGGGAAATCATAATGGAGATTTTCAACTTTTCAATTCAGCTTCATCTTTCTGTTTGCTGGGAATGGGAAAAGCCAGATATCCTTATGGCTCACAGAGTTACACTGGGACTTGGTGAGAATGTGCTAAGACTGACCACCTAGTGAATAGAAGGTCCTTTGGTGTCTTGCCACACAAGGCAGCCTCCCCTGAAACATTGACATCTAATATCTTGCATCAAGGAGAGGTGTGGCTGAGGCATAGGAACCAAGATCTCTAAAGGAAGAAAGAAGTGTTTGATAGGAAACGGGGAGGACCCCTTGACCCCAGATACCAGGGTAGTTCCTTGAGTTAAAACATCTTTTTGATATTTGTTGTTAATTCTTTAACATCAGACCCTAGTCAGCAAACTACCAGAACACATGGCTCTCTAGACTGAGAAAATTGGCTATCCCCACTTCAGTGTGATGGTCCCCTCTAGTAGGAACACCACAGCTTAGTCTCTCCATGTTTTGCTTCTAACTGAGAACCTGGACAGATGCTGTCATGTATTTACCTCTCTTGTTTCTTAGTTTTATAAAAGTGATTATACTCACACATTAACTAATTGGTTATTATGCTAACAGCATGAAATGTGCTTCTTTGAGATTGTAATACGGTGATTGGAAGATTTTTTAGTACGAAAGGTTTAGAAGGCATAACGTTTCTATACAATCAGCCAATAGGGAAGGAAAGCTTTGGGCTCAGTAACACAGTGTTTCTTCTAATGACTTGTACAGAGTATTTGTAAGTATTTGATTGCATTATTATCTGTCCTGATACTGCTTGAAATTTTTAGAAGAGGCTATAGGGTAGGTATTTGAGCATATGTCGTGCATTTTATCCGAACTACTTATGATTTCAGCTAATTTGCCACAAAAGAGCTCCTGTCAGTCCCTGTTTCTGTAGCTTACCTCTGTTGAACAGTAGGTTGCTTTTAGAATGCAGGGTTACTAGCCACTGCCTTCAAATATCCAGCATTTGTTTTGGTGGCAGGTTTGTAATCACAGTGCCTTGCCTGTGAGGTGTGTTGTAAAACATAGGCAATTAATTACTACTAGTTAAGTGAATTTGAGTGGTTTATTTTTTAAAAAATTGAGCAGATTCAAGCTTTTTGCTTTAATAATATTACTCTCATTTGCATTCTGAAATGCTTCCTTGATGAAAGAGAGTAGGTGAAGCTCTGGCTGGATCACTCTCATGAGAGTGTAGTCTGCAGGCAGAGGTCATCTATCCTGTGCATATTAAAGAATTCTAGTTAATCTCAGCACTTTACATGGCTTGTATCTGCTTTTGAAAAAAATCTGAAGACAGAAATGACCGAACACATGTTCCAAGGTGATAAAAGCTTGATTAGAGTGCTGCCACAAACATTCTGACTTTTCTGCTTAGTATGAGGAGAACACCCAGTACCCAAGAATAATATGAATTTGTCCTTTCTGCCATTGGGGATTTGCTCAATCCTTGTGTGCAAAGTGCTATAGAGGCCAGTAAGGGAGGAAAGGAGCAGGGTGTATATTAGGAAAATGATGTAGTAGGGATGCAATGCCTGTGATGTCAGATTGCCTTCTGGAGGTGTGATGGGGATAAACAGGTCATGACTGGGTGAAGGAGAGGGAGTAATAGGCTACTTCAGACATGATGTAGGTGGGACACATGCTGCAAGACAAAGGCATTAGAAAGCCTTGAAATCCAAGGAAAGAAATTTAAGAAGAACCCATCCAGTACCTCTAATCTAATTATTCTGCCTGGCCCTGCTGAAATCACAGAAACCAAAGAAAACTGATTGGATAACATTTTATTTAAATAGAAATATCACACTATTGAGATTGAATTGGGTGAACAGTTGGATGACTTGAAGTTTAAGGGATGAAGTTGATTACTCAGCAAATAGTTTTCTGTGGCATCTTGTGCAGAATGCAGAATTTATATCATTTGGCCAGGTTCCCCTTTTGTCCCTTTGTATGCTATACTGTCTGTTTATAGCCCAAATTTTACTTATTACGACTCCTTGTAGGTCTGTCTCCCAGGCTAGATCGTAAACTGTGATGGCAGGACCACATCTGCCTAATTTACCGCTACATTCCCAGTATAGCGCCCAGCAAAAAAATCAGTGCTAATTAAATATTGGCAAAAAAGGAAGTATAACACAGAAGAAATACCACAATATCTCACAGCAAATGAACTTGGGTTTAAATTCCAGTTCTGTTACCAGATAAGAATTGACTTATCAAATATCTAACTTGAGACATCACATCAATTACTATGATTTTCAATTTATTTGCTTGCAAAAGAAAGGTAATAATATATGCTTTTTCAGATTTTTTTTTTTTTTTTTTTTTTTGAGAAGGAGTCACACTCTTGTCACCCAGGCTGGAGTGCAGTGGCGCGATCTTGGCTCACTGCAACCTCCACTTCGCGGGTTCAAGCAATTCTCCTGCGTCACCCTCGTGAGTAGCTGGGATTACAGGATTACCATGCCGTCTAATTTTTGTTTTTTTTTTTTCAGTAGAGACGGGGTTTCGCCACATTGGCCAGTATGTTCTCGAACTCCTGACCTCGGGTGATCCGCCCACCTTGGCCTCCCAAAGTGCTGGGATTACAGGCGTGAGCCACTGCGTCTGGCCTGCTTTTTCAGAATATTGTAAATTAAACTCACTGTCTGTAAAGGATGTCATTCAGTTTCCGGTTCTTAGTCGATACTCAATAAATGCTTATATTATTTATAGTAATAATTTTAAAGTCATCTTTCTCTGTCTCTTGCTTGATTGGTTAGAGAAGACTAATGCAATTAGAAAGCTATGAAGATTCAGCATCACAGTGTTTGAATAGTATGCAAGAAAGTGTAAACTATCCTTAAGGCACTTGCTAGAACTCATTTCAGAAAGATATAAAACAATGCTTGCACCTTCTTAATGAATCCTTCCCTCAAACTTCTGGTGGCTGCCTTTTCCTATTAAACCCAGCAAGTCAGAAAAATCAAACAATGAAACTAAAAAAGTTAAATCTAACCATGGGAAGTGAAATAAATATTTACACATGGCTTCCATAAGCATGATATATGTTTATACCTTTAGTATATTTTGATTTGTGTATCTTACCACCTCAGGATGTAAGCATTTAGCAGCTGGAAACCTTATCCTGGATATATTTTGTATTGTACTTTATTGTATCTAATAACTGTCAGAGTCCACCAATAAATATACTAGACTTAGTGTAGATACATGCATGGCTAATTCAACAAGCATTCTTATCTAAAATTTTGTGTTTTTACTTGGCTGCTGTGTTGGTAGACTTGAAGACTCAGCCACAGCTGTCCTGAGAGGCTATCTATAAAAGTGCAGGTGTTCAGCATTAGCAAATATTTCTTATTATATGGATTGACTTTTGGCAGCTAGTAACGATGTTTCCTGAGATTGAAAAATGATTTTCTACCTTAAACAGTGGTTTCACATTACTGGAATGCTGAATTAAAACACACACACACACACACACACACACACACACACACACACACACGCACGCACACACACCCCACAAAATTCTTCTCATCAAGTAGTACCGAAACTGTTTTTGTTAGTTGTATACATTTCATGATTTGTATATTTTATAGTAGAATGCAAGCCTTTCTTTTTAACTGTTGTGGTTAGGTTTAGGTCCTTTGCCAAATGAAGCAGACTATGAAGAATTAGGAAGCGTAATGCATCCTGGGGTTGTGTTCCTGGTAAAGGGGACTTGGACCTGGCTGGAAGCCAAGGAAAGACCTGGGGCTGGAGATATTTTCAAGACTTTAAAACTATCAGGACATTTTGGTGTTCTACTATTGGAGACTTCTTTGCATCATCAGATATTAACAAATAGCCTTTTATCCCTGTTTACAAGAAGTTCAAATACCCTTCGTGATATCTCTCTTCCCCTTCTTAACCCTAAAGTCACAAGTAGGCAGGGTCTGAGGACCTTGTTTTAAATGATTTATGGGAAGTTGAGAAATCCCTCCCTCTGCAGTCCCTTCATTTCCTATATACACACCAAATAATAAAACCAAAGGATAAGACATTTGGCTTGGTATCTGTTAATTTCTACATTAAATCTAGAAATTATAGTTTTTCTGTATTCTATAAAGCAAAAGACTAAAAATCGAAAGTAAAGGGCAGAGACATTTTCCTTTTGGAACATTATCAAAAAAAATATGAAGATCATTTGCAGTGGGTTAACGAAGCTTGCATTTAATGCCCGAGCTCTTCACTGCTTGCCTGAGAGTTTGCCAAGCCAACAGAGAAATTAGTTTGGCTAAATAAATAAATGACAAGAGGGCGCTCTTGGGTGCGGTGGGGTTGGATAATTGAATCCAACTTAAGTACGGCTGGTTCTGTTACACTAATAATTTTCCTTACTTTGGCAACACATTGCTGATGTTTTGGAATCTTTACAAGACAGGTAAGCCTTGATATCGAGGAAAACCAAACAAACCAATGTCAATTATTTGAGCTAAGTTCTACTTTAACACACTTGAGTTATGGCCCATGGCAGGAAAATTCAAAAATGTTCCATGTGTAAAGGTTTCCCCTTTATCATCTTACCTTCTCTGTCCTTCAGGTCTTCGCAGGAGAGTGCGTTTCAGGTTTTTGTTCAACTTATGAAAGGCTCAGTTTCAAAGGCTTGGGTTTTCACATCCATGTCAATATCACAGATTGAAATGTGACACGGGTACCTGGCTGCATACTTTCTTTAAACCTGAGCCAGTTATACCACAAAACGTTAGGGGAGGCACTCTTTCATCTCACACTTTAAAGTGAGGTTTGTTGATGTAACCCAATTTCCAGTCTGCAGAGGTCACTCTGTAATGTAGTGCGATGATGATAAACCCATCAATCCTGTTTGATGTTTGAATTTCCCTTCCCGTGGTCTTTACCTCCACTTTGTTTTGTAAAGTAAGTTTGGTAATAGTGATATCCTGGCTTGCCAGTGTGTGATGATCTGAATTCCCATGACACTGACTGGCTTTTTAAAGCATGCACATGCTTTTGCAGAGATTATGCCATGGATATAATTATGAAGGGGATAATAGAAATAAATGTTTTTATATACATTTGATGATGTTCTTGGGAAGAATAAGTGATCAAATGTAGAGATACTAAACCTTGGTTCCTGGCCCTCCTGTGACCTCTGAAAGTAGTGAAAGTTCTTCTGTATTCTGTAAAGTGTTTGGCAGTTGGTATGAAATGAGTTGGTGGTCTCAGCAGTCTCTGTATGATTGTGGGTGTGTGGGCATGAACTGAGGGTAAGGAGAAGGAAGGGTATGGACAAGAACCAGTATTAGCTGGAGGAAGGGCATGATATAACTCCTGTGACATGCTCAGTCACACAGAACCTTAAGTAGAAGGCTGCACCATATTTACTGGTCCCTGTCCTAAGTTAAGAGGCAGAATCAGGGATGAACAAGGGACTAAAGCCTGTTATTTGGAATATTGGAAGGTAAGAGTCAGTTGAGAACCAGGCCAGTGAAATACAGGTTGAAACATATTAAAGTGCCAGTATTTGGCCATTTATGATTTACAAAATCCTGTGATTCAGTGTTTTCATTTCATTGGATTTCATGTGATTCAACCTGATTCTGCATGCAGTAGCCAAATTGGTTTTTTTCTGTTTGTTTAGAAACACCCCCCTCACCACCTCCTTGCCCATGGAAAGCCAGGGTTATAGTGAGGGCCATATGGTCAAATTAGCAGCTGCCCATTGTGACAAATGGTTGTTTTTGTTGACTGGTCCCTTCTGGCAAGGGGCAGCAAAAAAAAAAAACAAAAACAAAACCAGAAAAAGACACCTTATTCAAATTATTGTGTTGGAGGTGATTGGAAGCTCCATTAGCTCATCACTTTTCCTCCAGTTAAACCATCTGAATTATAATTACTTGCCACTTTGCACAGATCTGTATTACTGGCAGTGGCACAACTCTTTTTAGTGATATTTTTCAGTGTGAACTTCCTGGCTAGGTACAGCCTCCTCTAAGACCTATGGGCATTAGAAGATGAGGTATATTGCAAGATAAGAAGAAATTAGACTGGTATTAATAATATAAGTCCCTTTCAAGTGACTTGAAGCTCTCTATGTTGATTTTAAGACCTTGTCAAGATGAGCCAAACCATGATGGATCCTAGTAGAGTACCTCCACCATTGATTCAGCTGTGCAGTTTGGGCAGTCACATAACTTCTCTGCTTAACATTTTTCCAGTGCAGTAGAACCATTTCAGTGGTCTGAAACTATAGTGTGAAGTGCTGGGTTCCTCTGAGTTGCTTTTGGATGGTGCTGGGGAGGAGAGGGGAGTCCTGTTGGTTGAACCTGGACTTCCCAAACCTCTTAGGTTTTTGTCCCATTCAACAAGAACAGCTCCATCTTTTGTTTTGTATCTGAAGAAAGAGTTCAATGCTAAAAGGAAAACATTTGAAAACAAGTGGATCAAAAAAGTCTCTAGGCCTTCTACTAGCTCATTTGAATGTTTCTTCTCTAAATATCAGAATGTACAATCTGACGATATACGCCAGTACAATGGAAGGAGGCTAATTTTCTTCCTTTCCAGGCATCCCTACTGAGGCCCGTAAAATGGAAACATCTGTCCTTCTGGAAATACTAGGAAGGGAGGAAGCTTTCACCCTTCCTGCCAGCCCCCTCCCAAAGGAAAGGGGGGACTTATCTGATTGCCTAACTGGGGAGAGTAGCTGACTTTCTGTGGCTGAGCCCCCTGGGGCTTTCTTTCTGTCAGCCCAGTTTGCCTGCGGGCAGGACATGTTCTTCTTTCCCCTTGTGCTAATCTTACTGGGCAAGCTGTGCGTCTGCCTCCGGAAAACCTGTCGTTTGGGATGGGTGCGGGAAGGTAGGAAGTCTGATTGTGACCTCAGATACTAGCCACATTCTCTGGTCCAGCTTTACTAGTAATAAAGATGATAGATTGATCCCTAACTGACTCCTGCATCAGCTTCTCTGTAAGTTCTGAAACTATAGGAGGGGGGAAAGATGGCGGAGGTTTCCTGGGAGAAACACTGACAAATAAATCGTTATTCCTTGGCAGTTCATTATTGATTTCCCCCATATAGCGAACACCCTGTCTCCTGATCTTGATCTGTCTTAAAGTGCCTTCCATGTCCAGATTAAGATCCTGTCCCCTTGAATGTTCTCTCTCCTTACTGCCTCTCTGGTTCTGGGCTGTGCCCACAGCTACCCCTCAATCACTGCTTTCTGGATTATGGAGCCACTCACTACTGATCATGCTTTTGCTTTTCCTCACATTGCCTCTGCATTTCAGCTTTGATTCACAACCCTGTGGGCCACCATGGGTGGATCTATGTTTCACAAGAAAGGTGTCAATTTTTTAAACTTCCTACAGCTGTGTTTGTTGATCCCAAGAAACCATGCAGGGTGTTCAGCCCAGGTTAATGAGCAGTCGGCTCACCCACAGGCACTCTCTGCTCAGGGATGCTAAGCCCTTTCATCTCTGGATTTCATCACTCTTAGAACTGTCAGTCAGTTGCCAGCTATTAGGGAGCCATGCTATTAGGGAGTTTGGTAGCTCCTGGAATTCCGCGTGCAGGAGGAAGCTCCTGTCATTCCTCATCTCCTGATTTCCTTTGTGGGCAGACCCTGTGTGATGCTTGCCGTCACCGAAACTTGCCCTCCTCACACTGGCTTATGGGGTCTACCCGAGTTGCTTTGTGAGCCCAGCCTCCTCTCCACACCTGGGTCCACGGGCAAGGCAGATCTTGCACCTTCCCTCAACCGCACTGTGGTTGTGTTTCTGTGTCAGCTGTTCTCCAGTGCTTACAGCATGATACATTTCAACATGCTTCCCCTGCTGGTCCCTTCTTCCTGCCCGCTGCAGGCCTTTTACTCTCATGAGTCAACATTGCTCTGTAGAGCAGGTGCTGCTGTTCTGTACCCCCATCTGCTATCTCCTGCTCCTTTTCCTCTGTTAGTCAGCACCTACCTCGCGGGGAGAAACACTGAACTGCTGGTGGCTGTTACATGGGCTGCATCTTAACTCCACACCTTCCGTCCTTTTGGCTGCTCTGCCTAAAATGTCCTCATTGCTCTTAGGGAGTTGGACAAGGAGATCAGAGCCCCATTGTTCTAGAGAGCAAGTGAGAGGACAGTCCTAGAAGAACACCAGAGCCTGGTGCTGTGGGCCGTGGCTCCTTTCTGTCTCCCAGGCTGGAATGTGGTGTGGGAGGGCCCACCATGTACAAAGGGCCGGGGACTAAGTGGACATGAAATAAATGTATCAGGGCTTGCCTCTCTTGTATACTCCTCAGTTCACACCACAAGAGCAATATCTATTCAATTGCTTGCAAAGAAGGCCATCTATTCCAAGATTTTTCCTACCCTACTTCCCTGAAGCACTGTGGATTCATCCTCTTCAGAAAGACACTACCTTTCTGCTAATACTCATTTAAATACACGCTCACGGTAGACCACAGACACCTGGTCCAGTATAGACTGGATTCAGATTGGAGGAGGCGGACCTTTGGTATAGAAGCCTGGCAGGGAATCTCTAGGTCGTATGAGTCTCGATATCAAACACCTGGGATCCAGTGGGATCCGAGGGTAGATCTGGGTCTACTGCACTGTGAAGAGGAACAGGTGGGAGGTCAACCTCTCTGCCAGTCAAGCTGGGGTTCAGGTTCAGGCTCTATTTGCAGTGGGAACTGTCTCACAAGGCAGTTCCAATTACAACTTCCACATTTTCATCCTGAGCTTAGACCCCATGTCTCAGTTCCAGACATGGATATCTAACTAACTGCCTCTTTTCATCCCCATTGGGATACTGGATGCGCAGGTATTTCAGTTACCACATTTTCAAGACTGAACTCTAGTCCCCCTTTTCATCTTCACCACTACCAGACACCCCTAACAAGATTTTCTCAAGTCTATCCTTATCTCAATGAATGACCCCACCAGCCAGCCATTTGCTCAAGCAAGAATCCTAGCAATGGCTCTTAGTTCCTTCTTCTTCTCCACATATAATATAACTTTATTATGGCTTTCCCAACATAAAGCTCAATTCTCTGTGACCACACTAGTTCAAGGCCCCGTTATGCTTCACTTGGAACTCCTCATAGCCTCCTTATTAGTCTTTCCATTTCTACCCTTTTCTATTATCTATTTTCTATCTGTTTTTCAGAAAGCAGCCATTTTTATAAAAATGTAATTTAAATAGCTGGGTTTTTTTCTTTGTTTAAAACCCATCAGTGCCTTCTCAGTGAAATTAAAACAAAATCAAAATGCAATTCTTCCTGGGTCCTACAAGACCAAGTGCTGCAGGGTCTGGTCTCTGTTTAGCTAACTCATATCTTTCCTCCTTTCTCTGCACCACTCACTGGCTTCATTTCTATCATTTTTACTGGGCTACTGCTTTCCTGTTCAGGACCTTCACACCTGCAGAATTTATTTCTTCTCCTGGGCCAGTCTTCCCCACTCTTTGCACGGCAGGTTACTTTCATCCTTGAAGTTTTTAATTTATTGTCACCTCCACAAACAGGCCTTCCCCGACTACCCAATCTAACCAGGTCACCTCTTCCTCTTGTTCTCTGTCTTTGTACCATATCGTTTTTCTTCTTGGTGTTTATCGCTGTGCATCATTCTGTATTTGTTTAGTGCTTTAATTCACTAAACTCGAGGAGGCAGGTGCAATTTTCTTCAGCATCTAGTAAGTACAGGGCCTCCCACTCAATGAATATCTGTTGCATGAATGAATCAGGGTGAGCAGGATGCTGCTGCTGATTCAGAAATCAGGCACACCTGCCAGCAGAATTAGTGTAGTGGGCAAATCCCAGACCGCTGTGCTCTGAACACACTGGCTAGAGTTCAGTGAAGCTGAGCTGGGTACACCTGAGTGTCACAGGCCTTCAGCACATGCAGCTTGACAGGGCAAAGCAGGAACAGATACTATCAGGGCCCTCAGCACCTGTGGCCATTTTTTACTGGGGGCTGGATAAGTAACTGAAAGTCTCTAACATTAAATCACTATTATATCAAGGCACTTGAAGGATATCAAAGAATATCGGGAAATATATCAAACTTACATGTGTATTTGGTAGGAGAGAGACAAACACAAATATCCAAGGGGTCACTTTCAGACTACTATGCCTTGTTTGTCACTGAAGTCATCATACTGCATTTCAGGAGAATGTACTCAATCAGAATATATTAGGTTGGTGCAAAAGTACTACTGATACTATCAGATACTCCATAGGAAATTGCTGGTCAAATTATCGGTGAAAAGCAGTTGACTTATTATTCTTATTGAATATACGAGCAAAAACCTTTCTAAAATGATGTTCTGAGACAAGCCCTATCATATATCCAGCTTTAATGTTAGGACACTGAGACACATAGAAGCTAGGCCCCTCAGCCAGGCGCAGTGGCTCACACATGTACTCCCAGCAGTTTGGGAGGCCAAGGTGGGTGGATCACCTGAGGTCAAGAGTTTGAGACCAGCCTGGCTAACATGGTAAATCCCTGTCTCTACTTAAACTACAAAAATTAGGCAGGCATGGGGGTGGGCACCTGTAACCCCAGCTACTCAGGAGGCTGAGGCAGGAGAATCGCTTGAGCCCAGGAGGTGGAGGTTGCAGTGAGCAGAGATTGAGCCACTGCACTCCAGAAAAGAAAAAAAGTTAGACCGCTTGCCCAAGTTCGCATAGCCACCAAGTAGGAGATCCTGAGTGTAAACCCAGTCATTGGTGTATAATTTTCATTATTACATTATGAGTAAACTCACAGCTATCCTACATCCCATACATTCCTTGAACATTGATTCAATCCCTTCAAAAAGCGCAAGTGCATATTCACAACTATCAGAAGATGGGTATAAAAAATATACTTTACTTTTACTGCTGTAATGCAACGACTACAAAAGTCTAGAAAAGCGTTCTAACTGTAATAAAATATTTAAAGTATAGAACATTATGAAGATGAAACTAAAAATCACCTCTTGTCCTACCAACAATGTCAATGATGATTAATATTTCAGTGTACTTTCCCTAAGATTTTTCTGTATATATATATACATACATAGATTAGTAGCAGTCATTATATCTTTTTGCATATTTAAGCATCTATTTATATTTTAATAATTTTAGTTTACATCACATCACTGATATTTTTATATATTAGTCTTCCACAAAATTTTAGTAGATTTTAAATATTTGATTATATAGATGCATGCCAATTTGCCTATTTCCTTATTGTCATATATTTAAATTGCTTCCAATTGTTTTCGGGTATATACCTTTACAAGATAGTACATAGTTGTGGATTGAATTGTGTGTTCCCCAAAAGATACATTGAAGTCCTAACCCCTGGCACCTGTATCTGGTACCTGTGAATGTGAGCTCACTTGGAAATAGAGTGTTTGCAGATGTAATTGAGTTTACACAAGGTCATACTTGACTAGGGTTGGCCCTAAATCCAATGCTGGTGTCCTTACAAGGAGAGCATTTTTGTCCTTACAAGGAAACATAGCCACACACACTGTGTGGAAGATGGCCCTGTGAAGGTGAAGGCAGGAATTGAAGTGTTATTGCTACTTTATTTCATTTCAGCTACAAGTATGCCAAGGATGGCCTGCAACTACCAGGGGCTAGAAAGAGACCAGGTGGGATTTTTCTTCAGAGCCTTCAGAGGGAGCAAGCGGCTCCCAGCACCTTGATTTTGGACTTGTAGAACTGTGGGAGGATACATTTTTGTGTTTTAAGCCATCTAGTTTGAGGCAATTTGTTACAGCAGCTCTAGGAAACTAATATAATGAGAATATTTTGTTCTTTGAACAAATTTATGCAACTTTTTTCTTAAAAACTTAAGAGAGCTATTCTTATTTGTTATCATTACTAATATAATTGGTCTAAAACTTCTTTCACTAATTTATTGTTTTTTATATGGTTACTTATGTTTCCTTTTTTGAGCTTTTTCTTTGATTATATTTTCTCCGGTGTTTTGAAATCTGTATGTTTTATTACCTTTCCATTTTTCAAAATAATTTTTTCCTATGTTTTTTAATTGTCAGAATTAAGATTCAAACAGCAGTATTTGAGATGCCTGTGCTTGAGATCAGAAGTCAAGCAAATTTCATTTTTTCCTTCTTTGCCACTTTTTACCTCTTATAATGTAATAATAGTATGTCACATTTACTGAGTAGGTACCATGCCCCCGTGATAGTCTTTACATGTCACACCTCTGCTTTACAGATGGGGCCGGGGGAAGTATTGAGAGATTATGTAACTTGCCCTAAGTTACTAGATAACCTTTGCATAGCCACTGCCACTGTGATCTCTAGCACTATGCTATCAGGCCTAAATAAATTCTGGGGTGGTAGACCTAATTTTTTAGGATATTTTCTATATTAATTATATCTTCTATTTTCAGATTTCTTTTGGACATTTTATTTTGTTATTAAAGATAGATTGTTGGTTTAATTGGTTGAATAGCTGATTTCTAAATCTGTGTAATACATAGAGACATAATGGTATTAATATTAATTATTATATTGAGCTCTTGCTCAAACTAAAGGTGTCTTCCTTCCCAAGACCAAGAGTAATTTTCAGTTATTCAAAAATTGTCCATATGGTAGAAATTTCAGAATGCCAAGAGATGGAGAGATCAAAGAGTCACTTGATATTTTCTTACTCTTAACTTTATTCATTATTAACCTGTAATATATTGGTTATTTATTGCTGCATAACAAGTTATCCCGAAATGTAATGTCTTAAAACAAACATTTATTATCTCCTAGTTTTTGTGTCAGGAACCTAAGCATGACTTAGTTGGATGCCTCTGCCTAAGGCCTTTCAGAAGACTGCAGTTGACATGCTGGACTAGGCTGCATTCCCATCTGAAGGTTCAAATGGGGGGAATTTGAAATCAGGGTTCATTTCCTCATAAGATGTTGGACTAAGGGCCTCAGTTGTGCACAGGCTCTTGGATGGAGGCCTCTCTCAGTTCCTTGCCACGTGGGTATCTCAGTTTTGCAGGTGACAACATGACAGCAGGAGTCCTCAGGGCAAGGAAGAGGAAGAGAGGGCTGAAACAGAAGCCAATCATCTTGGAAGTGAGATTCTGCTACCTCTACCACATTCTATTCATTAGAAGGGGATAACTAAATTCAATCTGTGCTCAAAGAGAGGGATTACACAGTAGTGTGTACCAGGACATGCAGACTATTGGAGGCCATCTTAGAGGCCTGAAACATGTTGGTTTCAGCTCTCTGCTCATGAGATGACATTTTAAAATGTAACTTCTAAGCAGGTTTGAATAATCTGAGATCATTTAAAGGAATCCAACACTAAAGGTTTGGTCCGCTCCCTGTGTATATGTTTTGTAGGGTGTGTTTTACCTCCTCTTATAATCTCTTAGGCAGAAATAATTGGCAGTGATCCCATGGACATGTTTTAGCCAACTTTCAGCAATAAATCAGATACTCCTCCATTTTCATTTGGTATTTAATGTTGCAAAGGATATTGCTAAGAATAATCAAAATTCGTTGCCTCATGTTGCAGAATTTGATGACTTTTTCACTCAACTTTGTACTTTTTTATTTTAATTTTTATTTTAAGTTCTAGGGTACATGTGCAGGATGTGCAGGTTTGTTGCATAGGTAAATGTGTGCCATGGTGATTTGCTGCATCTATCCAACCCATCAACTAGGTATTAAGCCAGCAAACATTAGCTATTTTTCCTAATGTTGTCCCTCCTCCCACCCTAACCCTCAATAGGCAGCAGTGTGTGTTGTTCCCCTCCCTGTGTCCGTGTGTTCTCATTGCTCAGCTTCCAGTTATAAGCAAGAACATATGTTGTTTGGTTTTCTCTTCCTGCGTTAGTTTGCTGAGGATAATGGCTTCCAGCTCCATCCATGTCCCTGCAAAGGACATGATCTCATTCCTTTTTATGGCTGCATAGTATTCCATGGTGTATATGTACCACATTTTCTTTATCCAGTCTATCATTGATGGGCATTTGGGTTGATTTCATGTCTTTGCTATTGTGAATAGTGCTGCAATGAAAATATGTGTGCATGTATTCCCATTCCTACCAACCGTGTAAAAGCATTCCTATCTCTCTGCACCTCACCAGCATCTGTTGTTTCTTGACTTCTTAATAATCACCATTCCAACTGGTATGAAATCGTATTTCATTGTGGTTTTGATTTGCATTTCTCTAATGATCAGTGATGTTGATCTTTTATTCATGTTTCTTGGCCACATGAATGTCTTCTTTTGAGAAGTGTCTGTTCATGTCCTTTGCCCACTTTTTAATGTTTTTTTTTTCTTGTGAATTTGTTTAAATTCCTTGTAGATTCTGGATATTAGACCTTTGTCAGATGGATAGATTGCAAAAACTTTGTACTTTTTAAAGGTTATCATCACGTGCCTAGGCATGCATTTTTTTCACTGATTTTCCTGTGAACCACTAAGCTGTGAACCATTGAAACTGCTTACACATGACTTTCTTCATCTCATAGAATTTTTTAAAATCTTTTATCTTTGATTGTTGCTACTTTCTTTAATTTCATTCTTTTCTTCAGAAACATCATTCAGCCTCAACTTGGCTTTATGGGTTTTATAATCTGTAGCTCTCATTTCCTTCTTCCTGCTTAGTTCTTTTCTTTGTATTCTAAGGAAACTTCTGTGCTTACCACCACATTTTTGTTTGAGCTTATGCATCATTGATTCTGCCCTTCCTTCAATGCATATTTTAATTCTAATAATGGAGTTTTAATGCCATTGCAATTATTTTTTCATTTTGTCATCATCCATTTTATTTCATCCTTGTATCTTTTTACCTCCACCTGTTCTTTCCTGAAGATTATTTGATCCCATCCTAGATCCTTGACTTTTTGTCCTTACTGAAGAAACCAGATGTTTTCGTGAAATTTCTACTCAGTCCTGAAATAAATGAATGTTATGAAGTCTTTTATTCTTCCCTATTTTCTGGATGCTATTTCTTATTCCTTTTTCTGCAAATCATTTTCTCCATGTTGGTTTTCCTTTTACTTATCTTCAAACAAGTATCCAGTTTCAGTATTTTTCAGTAAATGAGGAAGCTAAACCGTCCTTTATACTCTGAAGTTGAATTACTTTCTTAGTTGTGCATGTGGAGGGCAGATTCATTTATTCACCGATTTTCTAGCAGGCATAAATTATAGGGCACCTCTATTCTATCAATAGAATAACTTGCTCCTGCCTTGCCTTCTTATTTCTCTGGTTTGATGAACTGATTGAATACATGAAAAAATACATTTGTGATATCAAGGTTGTCTATCTCCATCTTCAAAGCTGTACTATTCTACCTCTAGGATCTCCCCCCACCTTCATGTTTACTACTCAGTGGCTTTCTGGTTTTTGGTCTGTGTCTGCAAATAGAATGGTACAGAGACAGATGCATCTCAGCCTAGGTCCAATTATCTAATAGCTATTGCATATTTTCCTAAATTCAAACATAGTCTGTTGATATTAGTTTTAGGTTTATTTTTTAGTATTTTTTCTGTCTTCATGGATATTTGAACAAGAAGTTGGGGGAATTGCATTGGTGGCTTCCACCAAACATTATTTAGAAAGAAAAATCTGTATTGCTATAATAATACTTTCCCTCTCCGATCTGTTTGCTACAGTGCTGCCTAAAGATCTTTGTAAAGGGCATAGATCATGTCCCCTCCATCTTAGAGCACCTTAATGTCCTTCTTATCCAAACTCCCTTCTTGTGGAATATTTGATCTTCAGAACCTCATGTCTGTTTCATTCTGGAGATCTGCCTCTTTCCTCACACTCTGTTCTAACTCTCTAGGCTTTGACCACTGGCTTTTCCCTTACCTATTATATCCTTTCCTCCCAGTTTGTCTTGAAAATGCCTGTTCACTTTTTAGGACTCAGCTTCAGCTTCATCTTTACCATGAAGAGGAGACTTAATGATTTCATCTTTGTATCTCTGTTGGGCACCATGCATAAGATAGTCTTAGTACCTCTCTCTCCTTATTACTTTTACTTGACCATGGCTGGGCAAAGTAAGTTTCTAGTTTACCTCTGATTCCCCAGATCCTGGTCTAGTGCCTGGCATATATTGAGTGCATTTTAAAATAGTGGACTATTCAAAGAACACTTGGATGTGTAACTACATTCCTTTTTTCTTCTAGTAAAATAAAAAAGGATTAGTTCTTCTTATCTCTTAAGGACTTAATACCCAGTTCTTGAGCTTATTATTTTTTTTCCAAAATAAAAACTTCTTGTCCTTTGAAAATTTATAACATGCATTATGACTTTATTGTCCATTACCTCTACTCTGTGACAGTTGTATACATCAACCCTCCTATCAGGAAAAATGGCTTAGTAAGCTAGCTGACTCTTGAATGGACATTCCCAGGTGTATTTAAAAAGCTGAATTCAATGACTCCATCTCCTTTTCCCTCCCTTTCAGTTTCTTCTCTCCTCTCTTCTGATATTTTTCTGATTGCCTGGGAGCTGCCTGGTCAGCTGCAGGAGGTCCTAATCCTCACCCAGATAGGCTGTGAATCTCTGAGGGAACCACTTGGACCTTTGGGTGTCTTATTTTTAATCCCTGAAAAACATTTTGACTTGGTTCATTGTGTTGTTTCACATGAAATCCATCTATTAAGTAGCAGAAAAATAATATTGTTTTTCTCTTCTTGAAAGCTAAATTTAGTTTCTGTGGAAATGATTTTGTTGCCGCTAACAGTATTGCGGACTCCTGTGTGACACAGTAGCAAGTACATATCAGCTGTTAAGAAACAAAGATCTTGCTTTCCTACTGGAGACATATGGTTAAAACCACAACAACAACAATTAAAAAAAAGGATACCAAAAGGATATTTTGCATACATAGAAAGAAGTCAAGAGAATTAGTTTTAAGTAATATTATCACTTACTTTCCCATAAGGTATCAATATCTCACAAACACTGAATAGCATTGATCCAATTTTTTAAATTTTGATGTTAAATTAAGATGCTAGTTACTTTAGCAACAGGGAGATGGATAGAGTACATTAGAGAGTGAGAACTAGTCTTTTGCTGTTGTCACTTATGAGAATGAAAAGGATAAGAAGAGCTCAGGCAAAAAAAAAAATTCATTTCTAATTGCAGTGCAACCCACAAGCTTGCACATCCTATAACGAGAAAGCTCCTTGTTAGCTGCCAAAATCTGCCATCCAATCTGTCTAGTAGTTGATTTCATTATTACATTTTGATGTGCCCTTGACAAGCTTTAGCACACAAAAACTCAACACCTCCTCCTAAGCTCCTCCGGTACCAGAAAGATCATGAAGGGATGACAAAGGCCCGTGCTTGGCTTTTTATTATTCACATAGCTAGAATGTTTATAAACAGAACAGAGTGTAACGAGAGCAAATGCTCAACCACATCAAGTGGTTCCTGTGTCTTGCATGTCATTTAAATATCGATTTAATCTCGTCCTGCACTATATGCTTCACACACACAAAGGCCCAAACCAAGTGCCTGAAAACTGTCCCTAGGGGCTTTCAAAATGTGGACAAACAACTCTCTTTTCTTTGGATAATTGTGATGCCTTGTTCCACCACTTTGGGTCTACAGCATCTGGTGTTTCTGAAATCATCTTTAGATGTCACTGTGATCTCTTTGGTCAGCACTGGTCCACTATCTGTCCCCTAACTCATCCTTACAGATTTACTTCTGCACACAGATTCAAGTGGGGGAAAATAGACAATACAATTAGAGGGAATTGAATTAAATTATTAATTTCATGAAATATATTATAAACCTTAGAACAACTTAGGCAAAAGGCAATTAAAACAACCAATGCCTTGATGCCTTAACAAATATAATTATGGGCTAGGTGACTATAATTATAGGCAACATCACTTTTGGAGGCTGAGGCGGGAGCATCATTTGAGCTCTGGTGTTCAAGACCAGCCTGGACAGCATAACGAGACCTCGTTTCTACAAAAAATCAAAAAATTAGCTGAGTGTGGTGGCATGCGCCTTTAGTCCCAGCTCCTCAGGAGGCTGAGGCGGGAGAATCACTTGAACCCAGGAGGTCAGGCCTGCAGTGAGCCAAAATTGTGCCAATGTACTCTAGCTTGGATTATAGAGGGAGATCCTGTCTCAAAAAAATTAAAAATTAAAAAAATTTATATAATTATATCCTCTCTCCCTCTCTCTCTTTTCCATTCACTAGTGTTAATGTGCTATAAATGTACTGGCTGGGTTTCACTGAAAACGTTATAACCTGCTCCCTGGGAGTAAAATACTGCTTTCAGCATTATTCTTAGCTACACTAAACTTCATAGGAAAGCAGAATTCTCTCCCCTACTCTGACAAAGTTTTACTTTGCAAACTTGTCCACTGGTAACCTTGAGTGTTAGGGAGGTGTCAGTTACAAAGCTGATGACCCACTCTGAGCCAGGATATTCTTTAATGCCAGGGACTGATTGTCCTGCTTGTGGAGGGTCAAGATGATCACAATATGTGAGTACTTACAATTTTTGGCAAGGTCAGGGGAGGGGTAGGGGAGAGTGGTGAAATCAAAAAGGTTCAATTTGCCACAATCATAAAAATATATGCCAGGAGGTACATTTCCAGAACTGTATTAAACCACAACAATAAACTTTTTTTTTGCCATATCCAATGGAGAATACTTTTAAATCCATGCATATGCTTAATTTCTTGTATTCTATGCCATACTACTGATGTTTTAGATTGTAGGCTATATCGAGCTTCCTGTCTCATTATATTTGCCAAAAATATATTGCCTTTGGAAAAATAAGTTGTTAAATAATAGAGGGAAGGAGCCGAGAGGGGCAAGAGAATTAACAATTAGTGACTACCTTCTATAGCCAGATAGTCCCATAATTGTTTGTTGTTTTACATATGCTATATAATTTAATATAATAATCATAATATAGATCTCCTTAAGATAAGAATGATCCATATTTCCCAGATAAGGAAAAGATAAAGCAAGATTAAGTAACATTCCCAGAGTCACGCAGCTAGTATTTTACAATCTTGGTCAGTCTTAAGCCAAAATCATGCTTCTTCTCATAGCATCTTTTTTTTTTTAATAAACAAGATATCTGAACACCTAGATTTGACCCTAACACACTAATACTCCCAGGAAAAATCTGTACCTCAAAGGGACATTCCAAAGTTTGCCTTACTTGAGCAACAACAGATTGAAACTATTTGTGGATATAGTACTAATAATTCTGGGAGAAATATTATGAGAAGCAAATAGATCCACTAGCTAGAGGTAGCCAGTTTGCATTTGAGATTAGTTGGCACCCGTAGGTTATTCTTTCTTGTTTTAAAAAATGTAATTAAACCAACTGTCCTAAGAAAACTCTTCCTTCTGTTCCACATGTAACCAATTCCAGATGTGAAACTGATTCCCTACAATAATTGGTTAGTGTTTTACTTTCTTAAAACCTACTCCTTGACCTTTCTTAAAACCTACTCCTCTCTCAAACTCATTTAGATGCTAGTTTCCAGACTGAAATCAAATTTGGACCCTAAAATGAGGAATGTCTGCAGACAGAATTCCAATTTAATTTGCACTGTTCTCGAAACATTAGAAGTTGAAGGGAAGGAAAGAATGATGATCTCCCAAGAGCCAGAGATCCAACCCCACTCTTTGGTGTGTTCCTGTGGCTTAGCCCCTCTTCCAGGCAAGACCCTCAACTGGGGCTTTCTTGGCTTGGAGTCATTTTGCTGCAGTTAACATTTAGTTCACACATCATTAGGTGAAGCCCTGGTTACAGAGATACACTGCTCTTGTCATAGCAGAAGTATGCTGCATGCACCTGCAGTTTGAAGTTTTTGTTGAGGGAATAGACTGAAATGAATGAAAAGATTGAAACCGTTTACTTTTTTGTGACTCCACCTGCTGTGGTATATTTTTGTTGGACAGAATAACTGGAGGTGTGTTTATAGCTTCAGGGAAAGGACACATTAGGGGTTACATGATTTTAAGGTGATTTTTTTTCTTTAAAGCTATAAATCAAATTTCCATGAAAACAGTTATATGTATATAACTGCTATAGAATTTGTGGAGATATATATGTATCTATTATGCTTCTTTTCCCCTTGGTGAGTAAGAAAGGAATAATTTCCTTTGTTGTTGTCATCCCATAAGTAATTTTTCCATGGTAGTGGTATGTCAGTACCATATCTGTGCTGTATTTGACAGTAATGTCAATCGATGCTAGCCTATCATATCTACAAACTTATAATTATTAGATTCTGTTTTAAGTGTCTTTCAGAATGCATATAAATGTATCAAGTGCTCAGTCAGGGCCTGTAACATTTAATTAGTAATCTCATGAGGTAGATTTTCTTTTTTTCTTTTTTTTTTTTTTTTTTTTTTGAGACGGTGTCCTACTCTGTTGCCCGGGCTGGGGTGCAATGGCGCAGTCTTGGCTCACTGCAACCTCCACCTTCTGGGTTCAAGCAATTCTCCTGCCTCAGCCTCCCAAGTAGCTGGGATTACAGGCACCCACCACTAGGCCCAGCTAATTTTTTGTATTTTTAGTAGAGACAGGGTTTCGCAGGCTGATCTTGATCTCCTGACCTCGTGATTTGCCCGCCTTGGCCTCCCAAAGTGCTGGAATTACAGGCCTGAGCCACCGCGCCCGGCCATGAAGTAGATTTTATAATCCCCATTTTCTAGATGAAGGACCTAACGTGAAAGAAGATAAATGTCTGGCTGAAGCTTTTGCAGCTCTTCAGTGATGGAGCTGGGATGATAACCTCAGTCAGACACCAAATCTAGTGATCCATGACACAACAGTACCAAGGAAAACTCTGAGAGGGAATTGAATTAAATTATTAATTTCATGAAATATAAACCTTAGAACAACTTAGGCGAAAGGCAATTAAAACAATCAAAGCCTCTAATGACAGTAAAACACATTGTTCCTTTATTGTATCAAGTCTTCGATTAAGCCATTTTTGTCCATGAATTCTAGGCCTTCTGTCTATTGGCATTTATGTTGTTAATCTCTGAATATTTACAAGTCAGCATGAATATATGATGTATAACCTCATTATTGAGGAGTCTCAACTCTTTGAGATAGAGGCATGAAATGGTCTTGGTTTTTTCCAGTTATTGTTTCAACTCTGTTATGTTGAACCTCTCCCTGCTTTCCCATCTCTTAATTTCCTATTGAGATGACTCCATAAGTTTCCGGTTATTTTAGTATGAGACCTAATATTATTATAATCCCAAACTCAGCTTAAAGTCCTATCTTTTTCCCATTTAAGGGGCAGATCTGTCCTGGCTCTGATTTCCCTTCTCCTCATCTTCATCAAGACTTAGATCCTTATCTGCGGGTCAGGGAACTAACAAAGGCAGATACTCTCCTGTGTTACTCTGGTTACACACAGTAGGGGAAGTGTCCCTGGCTGTACTCTGATTTGGTCTAGTTCTGTCTGATGCTATGGACACTTCACTTAAGGTGAATGTGTTTCGAGTGATGAATTGTCTTGGGATAGGCTTACAATTATTTGCGTCCCCTTTGCTGTGAGTACTTTCTCACAGAGAGGCTGTTTAGTTTTCCTTTGGCATTTCCAGCCATAAAATCCCACACCCCTCACAGGGTGGGGTAGCCTCATGCTTGGCCTGGTGGCTTCTTGTGTAACCCATGGCTTTTGCCTGGCTCTTCCTCTCCATGCGTCATCACATAAGCCAAGAAAGCTACAGAAAATTTCTTCTGTTCTTTGAGAGCCCGGAGAAACTGGAGTGGTGTGGAGTTTGACTCATTTCATTCCTAGGAGCGGTACTGTATTTGTCCCTACAAGACCTATTGGCATGGCTGCTCCAGTGAGGCTCTCATTTCTGGAAGTTTCTATTCTGGGAGCAGTCACTAGTCTCTGCTTACGAATGCACTCACACTTCTGGGAATGGATTAGGCAGGCTTTCTCTGATATTATAGCGATCTAATATGCAGGACAGATCAACTCCCAAAATTATGCTTAACCCAACAATGATAGTTTATTATCCCATAGTTTCTCTGGGTCAGAAATTCTAAAGAAATGGCTGGGCAGTTCTATTTCAGGGTTTCTCATGAGGTCACAGTTAGATGTCATGTGAAGCTGTGGTCATCTGAAGGTTTTCATGGAGCTGGAAGATCTGCTTCCAAGGTAGCTCACTTCCATGGCTGGCATCTTGGGGCTCACTATGGGCAGAAAGTCTCAGCTCCTCTCCATGCGTGCCTATTAGTAGAGCTGCTTGAGCATCCTCCTGACATGATGCTGGCTTCCTCCCAGAATATGTGAGCCAAGAGACCAAGACAAAAGCTGCATGTGTTTTGTGAACTCAGCTCATAAGTCACATACGGTCACTTCTGTACTGTTCTAGTAGTCACATAGAGTAGCCCTAATTCAGTGTGAAAATGGACTACCCAGATATATGAATACCAACAGGATTCTTGTGGGTCATACTGCAGGCTGGTTACCACAGTGGGCCTTCAGGTTTCTGAAACTTAACTAAATGAAAAACAAAACAGCAGGAAAAAGAAGCCAATCCACCCTCCTTGTATGTAATCCCAATTTCTAACCAGCGACTCACTGAGAGCCCTCGAATTTACTTGACTTGGGGTGAGTGAAACCATCACTTTCTCCTCCTTAGATATACTCTACTACTCTACTATACAATAGTGTACAGTATACTACACTACACTGTGAGTGGGAGCCAACAACTCATTTCTCTTCTCTTCTTGTTCCTCTCCTTATTAAACTGGAGAGGAAATGTGGAGTTAAGGTTGGTGTGTGAGGCCACTACATCTAAGTAATTTTTTTTTGAAGAGGTCTCCAACTTCCATTATAAGACACATGATGGATGTAATATTGATTACAGTGACAGCTGCTGTAATAAATTAACACCAAAATTTGAATGGCATATTCACCTTCAGTTTATAGGTTTCTCATGTAAAGTTTTCTAACTGGGAGGATTGTTCTATATAGTCATTGAGGCTGAGAGAGGCTCTCCCATATTCGATATGAGGTAAATGTCTCCTTGACCTTGATATACAGCCAGTGAAATGGGGTAAGGCAGAGAGTATGGGAAGTTTATTGCTGTTGTTGTTGTTTGAGATGGACTTTTGCTCTGTCACCCAGGCTGGAGTGCAGTGGCATGATCTCGGCTCGCTGCAACCTCTGCCTCCTGGATTGAAGCAATTCTCCTGCCTCAGCCTCCCAAGTAGCTGGGATTACAGGTGCCCGCCACCACATCTGGCTAATTTTTATATTTTTAGTAGAGACGGGGTTTCACCGTGTTGGTCAGGCTGGTCTCGAACTCCTGATCTCGTGATCTGCCCGCCTCGGCCTCCCAAAGTGCTGGGATTACAGGCGTGAGCCACTGTGCCCAGCCAGGAAGTTTTAATAATAAGCTTGGCCTGAACTTGCACTCATCAGTTCTCAGACCTCTTTGGCTTTGATGGTCTGTCTTCCTCTCTGCTACTACCTGTTGGAAATTCATTCAGGCGGGCATACCTTAGATGCTGTAATCACTGACAACATCACAACAGAGTTGTGCCACCTCAGAAAACTTTGTTTGATAAAAACAACCCAGTCTCTGACTTCCTCTGTTTACCTCACTTACTCTGATTCTGCCTTTCCAAGAACTCTCCCACTAATCTACAGCTGTACCTGTTTTCAGTTCATCATCATTCTCCTTGTGCACTCACCTCTCTGTCTACTGGCCTGGATTCCCATCCCAGCATTATAACCTTCTTGCCACCCCTATCCTTTCATTGTACATGACGGGGAACCCCCTGAGGCTGGTTAAAACCAACTGTCTACTTGCGCCACACCTGTATTTGTGCCTTGAACATTGTCAGTGAAAAAACATGCAACTTTACTCATCAGACTCATTCTAAATTTACAACCAAAAGTTTGAAATGGGTGCTCCACACTGCCTAGGTGGACTAGAGGACTCACTTTCTTATTGTCTAAGATGTTCATTTCACGCCTTCTCCAGTCTCTTCTCCTTAAGTATTTTTAGCTAATGACCTCAATCTATAATTCTTAGAGATAATTGATGAAATTAGTCAATGACTACTTTAACTTCCCATTGCTCATCATGTTACAGTGAAAAGTGATTCCTGCCCCTAAAACCAACCGCTTCAGTTTTTTTCTTAGATCCTGTCTTTTGTACCTTCTGAAAGATTTGGTTACCATTATCCCCTTTCTGTCTTGCATCATCAACTTTTTCCTCTCTGCCAGATCATCCCCACTGGCAAACAAACATACTGTAATATCATTCGTCTTAAAATGAAAAACAAATCCCTTTAATTTGGTCCTTCTTTCAAGTGCCACCCCATTTCTTGGCTTTTTTTCACAGAAAAACTACTTGAAGACATTCTTCAAATTCACTAATTCACAAATTCACAAATTCATCCTAAGTTTTCCCCTCTCATTTCTTTTTCAGTCTACTGAAATTGGAATTTGACTCCTACAACTCTACTAAAAGCTTTCAACAAGATCCCCAGTGATCTATGTCTTGTCAGTGCCAATAGTTAAGCCCCTCCTATACTCAGCCTCTCAGCAACCACCGTGGTTACATGTTTCTTCTTA
Organism: Hylobates moloch; assembly: GCF_009828535.3. Taxonomy (NCBI): domain Eukaryota; kingdom Metazoa; phylum Chordata; class Mammalia; order Primates; family Hylobatidae; genus Hylobates; species Hylobates moloch. The sequence goes on along the minus strand of NW_026652276.1, from coordinate 128,550,080 downwards.
AACACGGTCTTTTCTGGCTTTCTGCAACACAACATCCTCTTGGATTTCCTTCTTCTTGGTCTTCTTTGCTGGCTTCTTTTTCTCTACCATGTTTTACATGTTAGTGCTTCAGCCATACCCTCTCTCCTGATGACCTCATCCAGTTTGGGTTTTTAAATCACTGATACACAGATATCTCTAAATTGTTCTTTCCAGCTCAGTCTGCAACTAAGGTCCAGACCTTTAAATCTAACTGCTAAACTGGTATCTCTACTAGAATTCGTAACTCTAAACTGACATGCAAAACAGAGCTGTTTCTTTTTGTCAAATGTATCTCCCCCTTGCCCCAAAGCAAGCTTTTCTCTTTTCAGCAAATGGTGCCATCAAAGGCCTAGTTTCTTAAGCTAATATCCAAAGAATGTCCTTGAGGTTTGTGAGGTTTTTTATTTTTGTCCATTGACAAGTCCTGTTGGTTCAACCTCCAAAATATAGTCCTAATTCAACTCTTTCTCACCAGCTCCGTTGCTGAAACCTAGCCTGCACTGTGTCACCAGTTTGGTCTACTTCAAGAGCCACCTCACTCGTCTCCTCACGTCCTCTGTTCTCCTCCTATAGCCCATCCTCCCCACATAGAAGTCAGACTGCTATTTTAAAGATGAGATCATGTGATTTCTCTGCTTAGAATCATCCAATCGCTTTTATTATCGTAGGCTTCAAGGTCTACCTGACCAGACCCTGCCTAGTCCTCTAACCCCAGCCCCTCCTCTCTCCCTCCTTATTCACTGTGCTTCTGCCACGTTGGCCTTCCTTTCGGGACCTTGAACCTGCCAAGCTCATCCCCATCACAGAAACATTGCACGTACTATTTTTTTGATTTGGAATGCTCTTTCTCCAGGGAGTTGTGTGGCATTCTCCTCCTCTTTCAGGTCTCATTTCATATACTGCCTCCTCAAGAAATCTTGCATGACCATAGAAGCTAAAGAACTTCCACTTTGCATCATAGCACTCTATTTAATTTTCTTTCTAGCCGTACTGGGACCTGAAATGATCTCACCATATTTTATATTTTCATGTGACCTTTTTAAAAAATTAGTACTTGTAATCATGCTCTAATACTTAAGCTCCTTGAAGACAAATCCTTTTTCGTTTGCTTCTTGTGATATGTCTAGTGCCAAGAACGGAGCTTCCCTCAGAGTGGGTGCTAATAAATATTTGCTGAATGAATGACTAACTCTCATAATGTCAGGCATTTCAATTATGACTGAGAATTCAATGTGACAGTCATTATTATAGCAGCAATCTTGTTTTCTATATGTAGAAAACAGGCAAGTTTAGTACTTTAAATGACATTATTAAAAAGTTAGCATACTGTCCAGCTAATGGCAACACATTAGTAAACTATTTTATCTTCATAATGCAATGAAGAATTATTTCCCTCTTTCGTGAAGGTAAATAAAGAACTGATCAGTCTTATGGACTTTAATTTTTAATTAAGGATAATTCTTTTTAAATAGCTACTTTAACTTTTTCTTGCTTATTAATGTAATACATGTATATTTCAAAAAAATTTGGAAAGTCTGGGAAAAATAGTTATGTGAGTGTATTATTCACTCTTAAAGCCATCTAGAGAAAAGTATTTCTGACATTTTGGTGTATTTCTTTCTCTTGTTAGTCTCCATCTCTGTCCCTGTCTCTGTCTCTTTGTCTTCTTTTCTCACTATATTCACCAAATTACTTTGTGGTGTGTGTGTGTGTGTCTCTGTGTGTGTGTTTCATTACTTAAAGGTTTATTTCTCCCACCCCAAGTCTCTCTTGGAGATCCTCTGTGATGGGGTGGTCTCTTGTATGTTCCTAAATTAATCCATCCCGTAGGCATGACCAGTAACCTGTTTCTAGTACTCTGCCCACCTGCTGGCTGTCCCTTAGATCCTCTCAATTGTATTTATCTGAAAATAAGCGTGTTTCAATTCCACCCAGTCCCATGCATAGGAATTGTGTCTGGTAGAACTTTGTTCTTCGAAGGGTAATCCATGGCCCAGCAGTGTTGGCATCACCTAGAGGTTTGTTAGAAATGCAAATTCTTGATTTCCACCTTTTATGGTTTAAATTGTGTCCCACCAAAATTCACATATTGAAGTCCTATCCCTAATACCGCAGAATATGACCTTATTGGGAGATAAAGTCTTTACAGGGGTCATCAAGTTAAAGTGAGGTCATTGGGGGGAGGGCCTAATCCATATGACTCTTGTCCTTATAAAAAGGGAAAATTTGGACACAGAGAATGCATAGAGGGGAGATGGCCATCTACAAGCCAAGTAGAAAGGCCTGGAACAGATTATTCTCTTAACGTCCTCAGAAGGAACCGATCCTGCCAACACCATAATTTTGGATTTCTACCCTCTGAAGTTGTAAGACAATACATTCTTGTTTTTAAAGCTACTCCACTTGCAATATTTTGTTATAGCAGTCCTGGCAAACCAATGTAACACCACAAAGCTATGAACTGGAATCTGTAGTTTAAGAAAATCTCCAGGTGATTTTTATGCATGTTAAGGTTTGGAAACATGGAGCTAGAATGCTTTACAGAGCAAGTCAGGGAAATCTAACTCAAATAGTCATTAACAATAAACAGAATTTATTGCACTGGCTCAATCTGGATGCATGCTAGGGTCATCTGGGGAGCTTTTAAAAATCATAATGCCAGGAGCATAACCCAGACCACTTAAGAAAGAATCTCTGGAAATGGGTCCTAGGTATCAGTAAGCTTCCCTGAAGAATGGAATGAGCAAACAGAGATGAGAACTACTGATTTATTGATGTACGTAACTGAAACAAAGTCCTCCACTGAATAACTGGGAACAACCATCTTCACTTATTTAACATTAGATTATGCTAAATGTGCAATGATGCTTATAATCTTTTAAATTTAATTAAACTCTTTTTCTGGAGCTGGGCACGGTGGCTCATGCCTGTAATCCCAGCACTTTGGGAGGCTGAGGCGGGCGGATCATGAGGTCAGGAGATCGAGACCATCCTGGCTACCATGGTGAAACCCCGTCTCTACTAAAAATACAAAAAATTAGCTGGGCTTGATGGCAGGCGCCTGTAGTCCCAGCTGCTCGGGAGGCCGAGGCAGGAGAATGGCATGAACCCGGGAGGCGTAGCTTGCAGTAAGCCGAGATTGCACCACTGCACTCCAGCCTGGGAGACGGTGAGAGACTCCGTCTCAAAAAAAAAAAAAAAAATCTTTTTCTGTGTCATTTTTATGGCGATCTAATTTTTTCTTATATGTCCACTGTAATTATTTTACTAATACTGTATTATTGAACAACCTAGGGAATATATAGATACATAAGGCTGGGCCAAGAAAGTGAACTTTACAAAGCAAATTTAAAAGTACCGGCCAGGCCGGGCGTGGTGGCTCAGGCCTGTAATCCCAGCATTTTGGGAGGCTGAGGCAGGTGGATCACCTGAGGTCAGGAGTTTGAGACCAGCCTGGCTAACATGGTGAAACCCCGTCGCTACTAAAAATACAAAAAGAATTAGCCAAGCATTGTGGCGTGCACCTGCAATCCCAGCTACTCGGGAGGCTGAGGCAGGAGAATTGCTTGAACCCAGGAGGTGGAGGTTGCAGTGAGCCAAGATTCCAGCCTGGGCGACAAAATTGAAACTCTATCTCAATAAATAAATAAATAAATAAATAAATAAATAAATAAATAAATAAAGTACTGGCTCAAGAGAGAAGAGAAAAACCAGGAAAATCCAGCATGAGTGAAGCCAAATGAAAACACCGTTTTAAGAAGAAGGCAGTTTTCAAGGGTGGTGAGAGCTAAAGAGAGGTGAAGTAAGAGAAGGGAATAAAAGTTTCCACTAGTTTGAGCATTCCAGAAGCCATTGTAGGGAAATAATTACTCTCTATAGAGTGGGGACCAAAACCATTTCGCGGCAGGTTGAGGAGTGGGGATTGGGGAACAGAGGCAGCGAGTGAAGACAAGTCTTTTAAGAGTCTAGGTAGGATAGGGAGAAGATAAGGTGGGAGCACAGGATGTGACAGCAAGGTTCTTATTTATTTTGAAATTTAATGTATTCTATTTTTTAATAGGTGTGCCGGTAAGTATAAATGCTGAGGTTGATAATTCAGATAATGAGAAGAAATATATACTTATATATACTGGTATATACTTATATATGCAGGCTTATATACTGGTGGATATAAGCCCCTGTATAGGGTAAAGAGAATAGGATTTGATCCACAATTTGAGGAAAAGAGCCTTGAATGGGAGAAATGCCTCTTGTGGCCGGAAGGAAAGAAGAAAGAATGGAGGGCTGGGTGCGGTGGCTCACGCCTGTAATCCCAGCACTTTGCGGGGCTGAATCACGGAGTCAGGAGATCGAGACCAGCCTGGCCAACATGGTGAAACCCTGTCTCTGCTAAAAATACAAAAATTAGCTGGGTGTGGTGGCACATGCCTGTAATCCCAGCTACTCGGGAGGCTGAGGCGGGAGTATCACTTTACCCGGGAGGCGGAGGTTGCGGTGAGCTAAGATCACACCTTGCACTCCAGCCTGGTGACAGAGCAAGACTCTGTCTCAAAAAAAAAAAAAAAAAAAAGAAAGAAAGAAAGAATGGGTAGGGTTATAGGTTAGTTTTCTTTTTTTGGTGAGTAAACAGGATATTTAGGGATTTTCTGCTTCATGTTTTCCATTTTTCCCAGGGACTGGTAAACAAGAATGTTTTAAAAGAATGAAGAAGGAAGTAGTGGGCGGATAGTGGGAAGACCAATGATATGAACAAGCTACTGTGTGGAATGGAAAAAAAGCCAGCCAGGGAAACCAAGAGTGTGTTCTGCTTAGTGCTGAAGATCCAATGACTTCAGATATAATACATTTATGTTCCATGTGTTTGTATGATTTCCCCCAACACTGCATAGGAAAGGACAAGTCTGATAATTAGATTGGTTCAAAGTCATAGGTCTACTTGACGGGTACAACATAAGGAAAGAAGTGGATACAACAGATTAATGTCAAGAAAGATGTTAAAGTGATGGATCATGGACTCGCAACTTGAAAGATAAGAAAGTGCTCATGGGAGCACTTTGGGAGGCTGAGCATGAGGATTGCTTGAGCCTAGGAGTTTGAGACCAGCCTTGGGAACATAGTGAGACCTCATCTCTACTAAAATTAGATGTGGTGTTGCATGCCTGTGATCCCAGCTACTTGGGAGGCTGAGGTAGGGGGATCATTTAAGCCTGGGAGGTCAAGGCTGTATGGTTGTGCCACTGCACTCCAGTCTAGATGACACAGCTAGATCCTATCTCAAAAAAAAAAAAAAAAAATGCTCACTGGGACAACAAAATGAATGAAAGGACTGATGATTTTTAATGAGATAGAAAACATTTTTTGTGTCTATTTAGTTGATTGTATGGTTTTTGTTTTTAACTCTATTAATGTAATAATTATATTTATTGATTTGCATATGTTAAGCCAATCTTGCATCCTAGGAATAAAGCCTACCTGATCGTGGTGTATTAACTTTTTGATGTGCTGGATTTGGTTTGCCAATATTTTGCTGAGGATCTTTGTGTCTATGTTCATCGGGGTGTTGGCCTGTAGTTTTCTTTGTCTGTTGTGTCTTTGCCAGTGTTTGGTATCAAGATGATGCTGGCTTCATAGAATGAGTTAGGGAGGAGTCTCTGCTCAGTTTTTTGGAATAGTTTCAGTAGAATTGGTACTAGCTCTTCTTTGTATGTCTGGTAGAATTTGACTGTGAATCTACATCTGGCCCAGGGCTTTTTTTTTTTTTTCTTTGGTAGGTTTTTAATTACGAATTCAATTTCAGAACTCGATGTTGGTCTGTTTAGGGTTTCAGTTTCTTCCTGGTTCAATCTTGGGAGACTGCGTATTTCCAGTAATTTATTCATTTCCTCTAGATTTTTTAGTTTGTATGCATAGAGATGTTCCTAATAGCCTCTGAGGATCTTTTGTTATTTCTGCGGGATCAGTTGTAATGTCACCTTTGTTGTTTCTGATTGTTTATTTGGATGTTTTCTTTGTTAATCTAGCCAGTGGTCTACTGATCTTGTTTATCCTTTCAGAGAACCAATTTTTTTGTTTAGTCAACCCTTTGTACGGATTTGTGGGTCTCAATTTTTTTCAGAAAGCAACTGAGAAAAAATAAGGATATTATGTTTGATACCAAGAAACCTGATATTCATAAAATTAGAACATTATATAATCATAATTAAAGCAATTATTTAATCACGGTTTCAATGCTCGTTGCTAATCTTCTTAAAACTGAGATTTCATACTTGAGTTAATTTGCATTTGTCAGAATATAAATGGTACATCTTTAATTAAATTCTTTTACAGTATGATATATTGGTGAATGGTATTGACTGAGTCCTTTCACATCTTAGAATGTTTTTATGCTCTCTTCACATATGAAGTGCAGTTTGTCTGAGTTCAGAATTTTAAAATTATTTCTATTTCAAACAACTCAGAGGTATTTAATGGTTTTCTGCCATTCATTGCTTCATTCATCTTTATTTTTATTTTATTCCTTTGTAGATAATCTTCTAATTTATATATGAATAGTTGTAGATTCAATATATGTAACTGTAGTATTTACCAAAATATTTTTATCTTGGGGATCTTTTCATTGATTCATTCTCTAAAACAGAATTTTCTTTAAAAAAAAGTCAACTTTGGAGACTTCTGCTCCCAGAAAAGCAGAATAAATGTTTGTACTTTTCTCTATGCCTTCTGCTAAGTAAAAACGAAAACTCTAGATATTATATATAAAACAAACATAAGAAGACTCTAAAAAGTAAAGAGAAAAAGACAGACTGGTTAGGCATCTCAAGACCCAAGAAGCAATAGGATGGTCAGTTCTTTTGGACTTATATATTCCAGAGTTAGAGCTAAAGAAGGTGGCAGTCTGGAAACACTAATAGGCCATGGACAATGAAAGCTCCAAGAATAGCCAAAAGACAAGGAAAGGGGCAGCCTCACAAGACAAAAATCTTTTAGACAATAACTGCTGTACTCTAGCCAAACACCACTGAAAAACTGTGACCTCACCCCAGTCACTCTAAAGCCAAGTCGGGAGCCTAGACTTCTACCCTTGTCAGGGTGTAATGAGACACTCCAACCTCCCTGACAAGGTATTCAGAGAAGGCCAAATAAAGAACTAGGACTTTCATCTCTGCCAGGCTGAGACCACATAGGGGGGCTGAAATTTCACCTCTACTCAGTAGTAGCAAGGCCCCTTTCTGTGATGTCGGTGCCACATGAGGAATAGGACAAAGATTTTTTGCCCCTTCCATTCAGGGCAGTTTTAAGTGGAGACCTACTGGGGAGCCAGAACTCCCACTCCTACCTAGTGATGAGTGGTTTCCTCCTCTCCAGAAGGTCTAACATAGGCCAAATGGGGAACCTAGACTTCTACTCTAACCTGGCAGTACAGGGGTGGCTGTATTGAAGCAGAGTTAGATGAAGCCAGCTAAAACAGGAGGTTTAAATAAGGTCCAGAGTCACATAATACCCAAATTGTGTAAGTTTCCAAAGAAAAAAAAAAAATCACTCATCCAACCAAGAACTAGGAATATCTCAAATTCAATGAAAACAGACACTCAATAGATGCCAACAGAGATGCTAGAATTATATGACAAATATTTTAAAGCAGCCATAATTAAAATACTTCAAGCAATTATAAATATGCTTGAAAGAAATGAAAATATAGAAAATCTCAGCAAAGAAATAGAAAGTCTCAGCAAAGAAACAGAAGATCTAAAAAAGAATCAAATGGACATTTTAGAACTGAAAAATACAATAACCAAAAAAAAAAACACCCCAAAACAAAAAAACCCTCAACTTAATGGTGGATTTAACATCTGAATGAAGGGAATCAAGAAAAGAATCAGTGAACTTGAAGATAGAACAAAATAAATCACCCTTAATGGACAACAGATAGAAAATAGACTAGAAAAAAAGAAATAAGCAGAGCTTCAGGGACCTGTGGGATTTAACAGCCCTGTTACTGGAGGCCAGGAAGGATGGAAGAAAAAGAGTAGGGTGGAAAAAGTACTAGAAAAAATTTGATGAAAAGCTCACCAAATTTGTTAAGAGACATAGTTGTAGAGATTCAAGAAGCAGAGCACACCGTAAACAAAAACCTAAAGAAATTCATGCCAAAATACATCGTAATACTGAAAACTAAAAACTGAAGACACAGAAAAAAACATTGAAAACAGCTAAAGAAAAATAACACCTTCCCTACAGAGGAAATACAATTTGAATGCCGGTAGCTTTCTCATCAGACATCATGGAAGCTACGAGGAAACTGCACTCCAGCCTGGGTGACACAGGAGACTCCATCTCAAAAAAAAAGAAGAAAAGTCTCATATCAATAATCTAAGCTCTTTCTTACCTCAAGAACCTAGAAAAAGCAGAGCAAAATAAAACAGAAAGAGAAGGAAGGTATTAATAAAGGTAAAAGCAGAAATCAGTGAAATTCAAAGCAGAAAGCCAAGAAAGAAAATCAATGAAACAAAGGGCTGGTTTTAGGAAAAGACCAATAAAATTGACAAACCTTTTCAAAGACTGACAAAGTTAAAAAGGAGAAAGAACGTACTAATGTCAGAAATCAAACAGGATATTACTACAAACCTTGCAGACATCAAAAGGATAATAAAGATATACTGTGAACAACTATACACACATAAATCTGACAACTTATTTTTACATTTAAAAAAAATTTTTTTAGAGACATTGTCTTGCCATGTTGCTCAAGCCATGCTCAAACTCCTGGGCTTGACCAATCTTTCTGCCTCAGCCTCTTGAGTGGCTGTGCCTGGCTTAAATTTGACAACTTAAATGGAATTGGCCTCCTTTCAAAAATGCAAAAATACTACAACTCACTCGATATTAAACACATAATATAAATAGCCTTACAATTATTAATAAAATTGAGGTCAAAATTTTAAAACTTCCCCAAAAGAAACCTTCAAGCCCAGATGATTGCAAGGAAACATTTTACCAATGTTAAAAAAAAAAAAAACAAAAAAAAAAAACCCACCAATTTTACACAAACCTCTAGAAATTAAAAGAGGACAGAGAACTTCCAGTTCATTTTATGAACAGACAAGGCAGTACACAAAAGAAAGCTACAGACCATTATCCATCATGGATATAGAAGCAAAAATACTTAAAATATTAGCAAATGGAATTTGGCAATATATAAAAATAATTATATACCATGACTAAATTGGGTTTATTCCAGGGTGAAAGTTACAATGCTTGAAAACCAAATGTTGTCTATGTCTTGCTCAGATTTTGATAGGAATTGTGTGAAACCTGTATATCAATTTGGAGAGAATTGACACTTTTCATCTGTTGAGTCTTCCAATCTGTGGGACACCATGGATCCATCATATTAATAGGCTAAAGATGAACAACCATATAATCATGTCAGTCAATGAAGAAAAAGCATTTGACAAAAATGAAACATTCATTATAAGACTCTCAGAAAAGTATAAACAAAGGAAAACTTTATCAACTTGAAAAAGAGTATCTACAAAGTTCTGGAAGTTCTAGCCACCACCACAAGGCAGTGAAAGGAAATAAAAGATATGTGAATTGGAAAGGTAGAAAATAAAATGGTCTTTGTTTACAAATGACATAATTTACTGAATACTTCTAGAACTAACAATTGAGTTCAACAAGTTAGGGGGTGCATGTTAAACACATCAAAATCAATTGTATGTCTATATACTAGCAGTGTACATGTGGACACCAAAATTAAATATGCAGTACCATTTACATTCTCTCAAGGATAAAAATGAAATAGATGTAAACCTAACAAAACATATATAGCACTTGTATGTTACAAACTACAAATGCTGGTGAATCAAATATACTTTTAAAGTGGAGATATACTGTATTCATAAACTAGAAGATAACATAGGAAAGATGTCATGTCTCCAAATTTCATGGAATTCCTATCAAAATCCAAGCAAAACATAAACAAGCTTATTCTAAATGTTTTATTTAGAGGCAAAGGATCTAGTCCAGCTTAAACAATTTTGAAAATGAACATTAGGAAAGTAGGAATTAGTCTACTTGGTTTCAAGACTTATTTTGTAGCTACAGTAAACAAGATTGTATACAGAGAACAGATAGACACATAGATCGGTGAACAGAAGAGAGAACCCAGAAATAGATCTCCACAAATATACCCAATTGATTTTTGACAAAGGTGCAAAAGCAAGGCAGTAGGGAGAGAGAACCTTTTTAACAAATGGTGCTGGAGAAATTGGACATCCATAGGCAATACAAAACACAAAACAAAAAACCTAACCTAAGTTTCACATCCTATACAAAAATTTACTCAAAATACATCACATATTTTAAGGAGAAATATCTTTAGGATCTGGGTTAAGCAAAGAGATCTTAAGAGTTGATTGACATCAGACTACAGTCCGTAAAAGGAAAAAACGGTGAATTGAATTTCATCAAAATTAAGAACTTTCCTCTGCGAGATACTTTATTAAGAGATGAAAAGACAAGTTACAGAATGTAATAAGAAGAAACAAACTATTGATACCTGCAGTGACTTGTATGGATCACCAGGGAATTATGTCCACAGAAAAAGACAATCCCAGTAGGTTACATATGATAAGATTCCTTTTATATGTACATTCTTAAAATAACAAAATTATAGAAATGGAAACTAGATGAGTGGTTGCTAGGATTTAAGGAGAAGGTGGGGACAGAAAGGAAGTGGATGTGGGTGTCAAAGGGCAACATGAAGGATCCCTGTGGTTATGGGACTGTGGTGATGGAATATGTCTTTATCAACGTCAACATCCTCACTGTGAGACTGAACAATAGTTTTGCAAGATGTTACCACTGAAGGAAACTGCCTAAAGGTTATGTCGGAGCTCTGTGTTATTTCTTACAACTGCATGTGAATCTGTAATCATCTCAAAATAAAAATTTCAATAATATTAATTTCATTTAGGTGTAGTTTACATGCAATAAAATGCCTCCTTTTCGTGTGTACAATTTGATGAGTTTTGGTAAATGTATAAATGATAAATGTGGTGGTGTGTACCCACCACCACAATCCCCCAAGCAGGCTCCCTCATGCCCTTTTGTAGGCGATCTTCCCCCATCCCAGACCTTGGCAACCTGCAATATGCCACTGTAAATTAGTTTGTGTTTTCCAGAATTTCAGTATTTACTTTTAAACCACAATATTTAGATCTCTATCAATATCAGTAACATTTTCTTCAATAACTTATAACTAGTTTTGTTCCATTTGTCTTTGTTTCTTATTTGGAAAATTCTATTTTGTTTAGATTAAAATTTGGAATCTCCATCCTCCACGTCTGTTATCTTCTTTCTCATGTTGTTTTCATTTCTTTGTTTCTTTCTTCCGTGTATCAGGAGAACTTCTCATCTTTGCCCCTTAATCACTGATTTGATCTTCTGTAGAGTGATGTGTCTGTTACTCTCACCAACATGGATTCTACTGCTGCTCTGTGCTAAGTATTTCTTATAAACCACCTGTGGGCTCTGCTCCTCTCTTTGCTGCTCTGACTCTAACTCCCCATGGCCTTTCATCATTTAGTTTCTTCTTCTGTGGATGCTATTTCATCTCTTTGCCAAAACTCCCTCTGAACCACTGAGTCACTTCCTCTATTTAAATCTTGCCTCAAAGCCTTCTTTTCCTTTTTTATTTATTTATGAATGAAACTCTCTGTGAGGAGTTTTGTGGTTCTATTTAAGGGCGCTATGTAAAGCTGAAGAGTATTATATAACCATCCATAAAATGTCTCTAACTGAAGTACAACATACAAATGGAGGCTGTACAATTCATAAACTTCTTTTATAGTCACCTATCACTTAATAAATATGAGGGGACTAACCACATTACATTTTTTTCATGAACAAAAACCAGTCTTTGAAACAAAATTGCCTATGCTTTGGAGCCGATTCTATCTTTAATGGTCTAAAATTTACGCATTGTGACTTTGTACTGTCGGAGACCAATAATTCTTCCCTCAATTATACAGAGGGTTTTTGCTACCTTAAAAGATATTCCAGATATCTAGAAACCTTTTCTACGACCCAAACTCATTTCCTGTCAAAGCCACTTAAAACAATAACAAACAGGCACTACAACAATAACAACAATGAAAACTAGCCACAGACTTTACACTTTTAAAAGCTCTATTAAAATGAGGATTGATCCGATTAAAGATTAAGCATATTATGAAAGAAAAAAATGTAAAAGGCTTAAACTAGGAGACCATTCTTTGGTTTTTTGAAAGAACATGTTTGTTATTGTTAAAGTACCAAGTACTATTTCTTCCTAGAAAGAATAGATTTTATAAAAGGAATGGCTACGTAAAATGGAGAATTTTACTATAGGATACACAGTCTGTGGAAAGTTTCATTACCTTGTAGTGCAAGCTCCCTATTGCAGTTTATTGCCAAATCTGATGCTTCACTTCAGAGAAATAGAGCTGGTTAGTGCCGCTAATGGCGGAAGAATAAGTCCTTTAAGGATGCGCAGGGATTTCAGTTCAAAATGGCATCACATGCACATTTTATGAAATGTCCTTCCCTGGCTCTCTACTGAAATACTCATGAAGACATTTAAAAAGGCAAAACAGTTATGAAAACCAAAGACAGTTGTGAACTGTTTAACAGCTACAGAGGAATTCTCAGCAACCACAGCAGGAAAGAACCTGGACGGGGACCAAAAATTGTGGCCCCGGCATGTGTGCCTCCACTTCCGAAGAAAAGCCTCATCCATGAAAAATAAAACAGTAAAATAAATAAAAATAAATTGGGAAATGTATAAAAATGACTCTAGTTCACAAGTAGAAATGAAGAAATCGAGACAGTCTAGTTTTTTTGTTTGTTTGTTTTTTGTCTTTTTTTAGGGGAAAGGTTGATATAGAAATAGTTTTCTGTTTAAGTACATAGCAATATTAGAATGTATATCAATGATAGTAAAGAACTATAGAAAATCAAGTCAGTGATTTAGGAGACAAAGATGAGAAGTTCTGCAGTCCATGATGCAGAAGGTGGAGTAAGGTCATTAAGAATATAAATTAGAGTATGACTCTAGAGTTGAAAAGAGAATCTCTCCTCCTGTTAGATAATTATATGTAATATTATATATGTATTTCTAAAATCTTTTTTTTTTTTTTTTTGAGACGGAGTTTCACTACGTTGCCTGGGCTGGAGTGTAGTGGTGTGATCTTGGCTCACTGCAACCTCCGCCTCTTGGGTTCAAGCAATTCTCCTGCCTCAGCTCCCCGAGTAGCTGGGATTACAGGCACATGCCACTATGCCCAGCTAATTTTTGTATTTTTAGTAGAGACAGGTTTCCATGTTGGCCAGTCTGGTCTCAAACTCCTGACCTCAGGTGATCCGCCTGCCTCGGCCTCCCGAAGTGCTGGGGTTACAGGCATGAGCCACCACACCTGGCCAATTTCTCAAATCTTCTAATGTGTAATCACATATGTATAAAATATACATTGCCTATATGCATATATATTTGTATATGTAGAAAATGTGGTGTGTTTTAGAAGGAGAATGAGTAGTTAACTGTGCAAGTTTAGTTATGCTAGGCTCAGAGAGAGACAAAGGCACAACACTGAGGCCTGGATTAATAGAAGCACGTTGTGCTAAAAGAAACATCTAGTGAGGCCACTTAAGCTACAGTTGGGGGTCAGAAGTGATGTCTAAGATGAAGGAGGTATGGAAGTTGGGCAAAAAGAGTCAGGGAAATTGCTCCATGCAGAGGCGCTTTCGGCTGCAAATGCCTGGAGCTGGAAAAGCATAAGGAACTGGGAGACATCCAATATGGATCAAACACAGAATGAGCAGTAAGAGTTCAGAGACAGAGGTGTCAGAATGGAGAGGACTGTGGAAGATGGGGCTGGAAAGCAAGGAAGGGGTAAGTGACACAATTCAGAAGTGTCATGTCAAGGAGTTTTGACATAATTCTTTGAACAACAGTGGGGAAATATGAACAAGTATAGACAGGAAAGATGTCTGTGGCCTCAGTCAGATTGGAGAGGAGTCAGGGAGACCAGAGAGGTGGCTGAGGCTAGTCACAACTGGAAAGCAGACAAAAGTATACCAAATATGTAATTAACAGTAGCTCGTAATTGATTAGATTTGGATGGGGTTGGGGAGATGTGGGAGCCAGAAACAGGAGGCATTGAGACATAATGATACGAGCAAAAGCTCTGGACTCAACAGTGCTAGGCTTGCTTTGTAAGCATCATCAGTCTTCTCATCTAGCAAAGGGACTGATTAAAAAACTTACTTCACGGAGTTATTGTTAAATTTAGATAAAATAGCATATAGACTATGCTTGGAAACAGTATAGAATTGAAATATGGCTACTATTACTTTTCTAACAATTATTACTTTATCATCAGGGCAACAAGTGAAATATGTTTTATGAGATCTTGCGTCTTGATCTTTTGCCAATATATATTTTCAATTCATGGGCTAAATAGGAGAAGTATATACCAGATCCTGCATAATGTTTACTTGGGTGTTACTCATCGAAGCAGAGACACACCAAGGAGAAAAATCCCTCATTTTTTTTTTTTTTTTTTTTTTTTTTTTGAGATAGAGCCTCACTCTGTTGCCCGGGCTGGAGTGCAGTGGCATGATGTTGGCTCACTGCAACCTCCGCCTCCTGGGTTCAAGCGATTCTCCTCCCTCAGCCTCCTGAGTAGCTGGGATTACAGGCATGCACCACCACGCTGGGCTAATTTTTGTATTTTTAGTAGAGACGGGGTTTCACCATGTTGGCCAGACTGGTCTCGAACTCCTGACCTCAGGTGATCTTCTCACCTTGGCCTCCCAAAGTGCTGGGATTACAGGCATGAGCCAACACGCCCGGTCTATTCCCTTGTGTTTTGAAGTTTACTATTTTGTTTCTTCACACAAAAATTGTTATAAAAACCAAACATACAAACCCAAAGCTTTCAGAATTATGTGTGTGTGTGTATGTGTGTGTGTGGTGTATAAAGGGTCATACTCTAACATGCCATGCCGTGAAGTGCCCACAGAAGTCATTCACCTCCCATGTGAGTTTTCTAAATGTTCTGAAACGTATGTATGGAAAAATAAGCTGGCCCAACCAGTGTTTTTACATTTACCTCTAACACTACAGCTTTTATCATTGCGCAGCCTGCATCCCAACAGGCAACAGTTATAACAAATGTTTCACCACTGCATAATAAAGGTGATCCTCTTTCCAAACAGAAAGGGTTGGAACCTCACAGCTGTATGTCCTATCTCTTTCATTCGGCCAACTCTACATTTTAGGACCTGTTCTCTAAAGCACCCCTTCTTGGTTCAAAAAATGAGGAGTTCTGTCAGCCGCCAGTGATAGAACACTTAAGCTAACAGTGGTATAAAAACGGTTTATTTTAATCACCCACCAAAGTGGTAGGAAGTTGCCAATATTAATTTACTTACCCAACAGTGTTATAAGGGACCTGAGCTGTTTACTTGTTTTCACTCCACAATCCTCTGCTGTCAGCTTTTCACCCTCATGTATGTCACATCCCTGCTGTAAGATAGCTACCTCAGCCCCAGACATCACGTTCATAGCAGAAACTGGGAGGAAAGTGCTGCGTGATGAACTCTCCTTCTACCTGCTCCTTTTAGGAGACAGTTTCCTCAGTAGACTCCTGTTTATGTCTCATTGGTCAGAACGAGTTCCATGCCCACTTCTGGCAACAAGGGAGGCTAATAAGAATGTTCGTATCTTGCTTTTAAAAAATCTCTATAGCAGGAGTCAGTCAAAAGAGAATGGGGTTGGAAATGACGTTGGGTTAGTAGCTGTATCTATTGCTGCATAATATACCCCCAAATGTAGTGGCTTTAAACAAAATAAGTGTTTCTTATTTTTCAGTTTCTGTGGGTCTGAAATTCAGAAGCAATCTTGGGTGATCTTGACTGTCACATGTTGGCCTCGGCTGCACTCATCTGAAGGTTTGGACTGGGGTTGCAGGTGCTGCTTCCAAAGTGGCCCAGGGACAATGGCTGGCCAGCTCGACCTGGCTATTAGTGGTCAGCTTCAGTTTCTCCCCAGTAAACCTCTCCACAGGGCACAGCCGCTGGCTTCCTCCAGAGCAAATGATTCAAGATATCAAAGCAGAAGCTGTAATACCTTTTATGACCTGTTCTCAGAGGTCAGACATCCTTACTTCTGCAGTATTTTATTGAACATAGAGGTCATCCCTGTTCAATATAGAGGGACATCAAAGGCATAGCTAGTAGGAAGCAAGGATCATTGGTTGCTGTCGTGGAGACTGGCTACCATAGCAGCAAAGATCTAAGGTGCTGCTCTTACTTTACCTCCTCTCTCACTCGGCATTGATTTTTTGCACTCATAGTAACATTTTTACAGCTTTTCATGCTCCCTGTCCATGAGCAAGAATGAGTGAATATGTGATGAAGGAAGAAGATACTTGATCTAAAGCTATTTTTAGTTGTCAAAAAACAATTACCCGTACTTCCCTTTTTCACCAGAAAAATCCCTCTGAACTACCAGCCACCAAAAGAAAGAAAAGAGTACACAATGGGGTGTGAATGGCAATTCCTACTTTCCCTTCCTGGGCAAATTTGTTGGAATCAAAAAAAAAAAAAAAAAAGCCGGACATCACTGAGTGATTCTTAACAAAATCATAAGCAAAATTCCACTATAATAACATACAGTGAATGGTGTGAATTGTTTCTCCAGTAGTGAACTGTTCATATAGTATATCTAGATGAGACATAAGGGCAAGGAACTGCAACATTTTGAATACAGTTTTGTGCTTTAGGGCAGATATTTTTTCCTACATGAAGAAAATATAGGTAATTTGATTCAGTGAATCTCACACTGTAACCAATTTGGTTTGTTTGTCCTGGGTTTTTAGAACAGTCCTTTCACTACTATTGTGAAGTGTTATTAAAAGCAAACAACAAACAAAGAAACCCGTGGCAAATAAATAAATACATAGAAAACTTAGCCACTTCAGCTCATAATTTTGAAGTTCCTTCTGGTTGACTTTGGTAGCCACCTATAGTTCAACATAGTGGTGACCAAGAATTATTCAAATCAGCGACTAGACATAAGAGTACTTTGGAGAACCCAGGCCACCCTTCTGAAGGGTTCAGGCCATTGGGCTTCCCATATTCTTATGCCTCATTCTCATTTATGTGAAGGTACAAACGTCTCTGTAGTATGTCTACCCAGTTCACATATCTTGACACTAAATTCACTAAGAAAGGAGCATTTCTAATATCCATTATGCTAAAGAACAAAGCCCCTGGTGTTTATCAATCTTGAAGATAGCTGAAACCCATCTTGTGAAAACTGTATCTGGAGTTGGCCTTTTGTTTAAGGTTTTTTCCATGCTAGCCCACCATTCCTGGAGTGTGTATCCCTGATAAGAACAGATGACCAGCTCAAAGGTGTACATTAAAATGAACACTTGCAGATACATTACTGATCTATGCTGGAGTATCTTAAAGAAGGCTACAATCTCATGACAACTTCTCTCTGACTAGGCAAGTTTGCATCCTACCACAAACAACCGCCCTCATTTATGCCAGTCTCTTGAATGAAGTCAAGAGCCTCTATTTATAATAAATAGTACTCTAGACAACCTTTCCCACTTTGCTGCTGTTCTGCTGGCTGGATGCAGAGAATACGTTTTCTGGCATGGACAATAGAAGAGAGCTAGTTGATAAAATAGTGATAATCCATTAACATTGGAAAATTTATGATTAAAAAAGCCCACATGTAGAAGGTAGAGTCCGGAGTCCAAGGCCAAATTGCTCAGGAACTAAAATTTAGTTTGTCTTTGTTAAAATCCTCCTCCCTTTTCCAAATCTCATTTGCTATCCTGTGATTGATCCTCTTATTCACACCAGTATTCTCTCATGATGAGAATTTCATATCTAGTCTACGCAATACCTTAACTGAAAGCTACTTACCATACTGCAGCATTTTGTGTCATGATATAGAAAGATATGCTATTTGATCTTTTTAAGGCATTGTTGCTAATGCATGGCCCACCATCCTAAATTAAATGGTTAGATGAAAGAAAATGTGATGTCATATTTTGGACTCTTCAGCTTTTTAAGGAACAAGTGCACAAGAGGTCATATCTTAATCTTCACAGAAGGTTTATTTTGCAGACAAATGCAGTTCTTTTTCTCAGGCAGAATAGGGAGGAAGGATTTACTATCAGAATCATCTAAATAAATAGAGCTTGTTTTTAAGTTTTTGGTTTGGTAATAGATGGATTTCTTTTAAAAAATTGAAGTCAGCTGTTTAACACTTGCAAAAGATTCAGGATATATTTTGTTCAATAAGTGTTAACTTTTTAAAAGAGGCAAAAATTCAGCAAATAGAAACAAAAAAATCTCAGTACAATAAATGTTAGCATCTGAGAATCTCTCTTTGGCTTATTCATGAGGGTTACTTAGAAGTCTGTCTGAGGCTCATTAGGCCATTTAAAATCACAGGTCTATCCATATGTAGACCAAATGTTTAAGAAAGGATTACACACCCACAAAAGAAGTAAAAGAAAAATGAAAGGCCTGAAGACTGTGCCTTGAAAGTCCCAGGGTGCATTCTCTTGTCAAAAGGTAATTATACTTTACTCACCTCCGCACCCAAGGATGTAACTACTTGTTCCATGAAGTTTTACAGGGGGAAAAAAATCTCATATTTTACCTTGGTACAATCCCAATCTGGAGAGAATTATGAAATTTATAACTGGGAATCACATATCCCCTATTCTGCATTTTCTATCCTCCCTTTGATTATGGTGACCATAGTTACCATATGCAAATCAGGCATGTGTGGCCAATGTAGTCATGATCATTCTACCTGGGGTTGGCAATCTTCTAAAGTAGTAGTACAGTAGGTGAGGCTCTAGGGGCAGTCATGAGTAATGAGATGAAGCACCATGTCCACACTTAACATTAGGAAAATTCATGCACTTTAAACTTGAGCAAAATTGTAAGTGCGAGCATGTTTCCACTAGCAATGGACAACTGAAGACGTCCTCTGGGATATTAACTTCAAAACGTCCTGATCCTCATTTATAATACACCTCAGATACTGGGAACCATGGGGTTTGTGATATCGTGAAATATATAGGACATTTAGTCTTTCTCTAAAGAAAGCCCTAAAAGCCTTGGAATCTCCAGAGTGATTAGTGTGTCTTTTTTATGCTAATGAGACAGCATGACTCATTAGATAGTAGTGATTGGCAGCCTCTATACAGTTTAGAATGAGTTTGGTTACCAGAAAAACCAAAGCCTAACTAGAGGGTCGGAACTTTCAGCCCTACCTCCCCAAGCTCCAGGGAGGGCAGAGGCGCTGAAGGTTGAGCTAATCACCAGTGCCCAATGATTTAATCAATTATGCTCATGTAATGAAGCCTCCATGAAAACCCAAAACAAGGTTCAGATGAGTTTTCAGATAGCTTAATCGGTAGAGGCTCCAGGAGAGTGGCACGCTTTGTTATAGAACCCAACTAGGGCCCACTTTCTCCGTACAGTAAGACCAGATACGACACCGAGGTTCTGCAGGAGTAGAAAGGAAGGCATTTATTGGCAGAGCTCTAAGCAAGGCAAATCAGGGCAGCTGATGCTTCTTTCTCACCTGAACTCCTCAATGGCTTGCAGGTAAGGGTTTTTTAAGGCAGGCATAAATTTCAGGAAAGCAGAAGTTACAGGCAAACTCATAAATCAAAACATGGACCATATACATTGGTTTGACCTCAAAAGGCAGGACCTCTTGAAGTAGGGGACCCACAGGTCAGAGGTGGATTCAAAGCTTTTCTCATTTGTGGCTGGTTCAGGACATGAAGGTTTGTTTAAAACTGGGGATCAGCAGAAAACAATATTAGCTCTAGCACATGGGCATGACTTCCTCCAGGCCCTCAGGAAGAAATTTGGAATAGAGGACAGTGGTCAGAGTTCAGTCCTTAGTTTTTCGTGCAGGCAGATCTGTTTGGTGGGGGTCTGGGTTTCTGAAAAACAAGTCAGGGGTGTATGTGAAGATATCTTGAGTTTCTATAGAGAACCAAACATTGTTTTGACTAACTTCCTTGGCTGTTGTTTTAGACTATTACTTTTTTGCTTATTAAGTTGCTTATTTACTTCTCAAGGCTAGCTAGGTGCCTGGAATTTCCCTTGAAGGATCCCAGGATTTTCCTTTATTTCCATGCTTTGGGGTCCCCCACAGGCTCCTAAAAGAGGGGTCCCTGCTCCATCTCAGCCTGGAAAGGGCATGGAAGCTCTGTGTCCCTTCTCCCATTCCCCACCCTGTACATCTCTTTCATCTGGCTGCTCATTTGTATCCTTTGTAGTATCCTTTGTAATAAACAGTAAATGTGAGCAGTATTTACCAGACTTCTCTGAGCTGCTCAAGCAAATTAATCAAACCCAAGAAGGGGGACCAGGAATCTTGATTTATAGCCAGTTAGTCAGAAGCACAGGTTACAACCTGGGGCTTGTGACTGGCATCTGAAGTGGGAGGCAGTATTGTGGGACTGAGTTTTAATCTGTGTGATCTGCTGCTGTCTCCAGGTAGATAATGTTAGCACTGAGTAGAATTACAGAGCACTCAGTTGATGTCCACTGGAGAACTCATTGCTTGGTGTATGGGGAGAAATCCCCACACATCTGGTGTCAGTATTGTATTTACTGGTGTGTGAGAGTAAGAAAAACACTTTGTTTTTTTTCTATGTCTATTAAGGTTTCATAGAAAACGGACTCCCTCCCATCCCCTCCTTACCCAAAAAAAAAAAAAAAAAAAAAAAAAAAAAAAATCCACCTACTTTCTCTGGGAAGAAGGGGAAGAGTTAATTTTTTGTTTGATTTACATAGCTTGAACAGAGTCATTATTCTTTTTCTGTTTTGTGAATGTGGACCTAAGTTATGTTTATCTCATTCCATTCTACATTTTTGGTGTCTCCCAAAGGAAAAGATGTGTTTGAAAATGAAAGGTCAGTATGTATTGTGAAAATGGAAAAGGTTACTTCCATTTTTGTTATTGTTCTTTCAACAGCTTTTGGAACTTGTGCCCTGTCAGTAGTGAAATAGGATTCCTTTGCATTTTTTTAATTTGTCAATTTACTTTTCTTACTTTATATTGGTAAATTATCCTTTTAAAATTTACTTTAGATGACTTTTCTGCTTAAAAAAAAAAACCCTAGACTTTTTCTGTAAACAGAAATTTTAATAAAGATAATTTGTCAGTCATTCTTTATTAGTTAATTCCAAGAGTCTTTGATGTTCTAGTTAAGAAAGTGATCAGGGCGATTTTCCTGATTTGCTGGCTGTCAGGTTGAAGTGAAGGACAACATCTTTTGTTAAAGCCTGTGTAGCCCTGAAACTTCTGCAAATGTTGCTCCTCAGAGGGTTGTGAGAGTAGGTTAGTTTCTCCACCTGTGCTCAAGACCACCCCCTTCCTTTCTTCAGGGCAGACTTCTGAAGTCTGAGCTTGTGCTTTTTTGTCTTGGGTGCTTATAAATATTTAAATTCCATCATAAACACATCCCACTGGCTTGGACGCATTTGAGAAATGGCTCTAGTGGAAGAATGTGGAAGAAATGTGGTTGTTTGAAGTTCCCTTTCCCGCTGTGGGAACCTTCAGACTTCTTGGCTGTGCTAAAAACTACTGATCAGCCTGTGATGGGAAGATGGATACTCCATTGCTTGACTCTCAGTTGACCCTTGTCAATTATGTTGAGAAGATGAGACGATCTCTGCAGTGAATTTTAAGTTCATGTGTTTATTGAGCATATTAAGTGTCAACATTCACTCTCAGACTTTGTTACTTAAGTAGGTAACTGCGTGAAATGGCTTGGGATTTGGCAGTCTATATTAGTTTTCTATTATTGCCATCACAAAGTTCCAGAAATGTCGTGGCTTTAAACAAAACAAATGTATTATCTAACAGTTTTGTAGGTCAGAAGTCTCACATAGGTCTCACCAGGCTAAAATCAAGGTGCTGGCAAATGTATGCCTTTCTGGAGGCTTTGGGGGAAAAGCCATTTCCTTGATCATGTATGTTATTGGCAGAATTCAAATCCTTGTGGTTGTATGACCGAGGTCCCTGTTTTCTTTGCTGGTTGTCAATAGAATGCCGTCTCTGGCTTCTAAAGCCTGCTGCATTCCTTGGCTCATGGCCCCTTCCTTCATCTTCAAGAATCAGCAAGGGTGAGTTGAGCCCTTCTCTTATTGCATTTCACTTCCTGCAGCCAGGAAAGGATAATCCAGGATAATTTCTCCATATCAAGGTTTATGACCTTAATTACATCCATACTTATTCATTTACATCGCAGGTTTCAGGGATCAGGACATAGCATCTTTGGGGAGCCATTATTCTCTCTACCATAGTCACGGTGTTGTTTAATGAACAGAGATGCAAAGAGGCATTCCATTTTACTTAGATTCCATTTCTGAGACTCTACCCTCTCTTTAAAAAGCCTTCCTTGTAATTTTTTAGAACATTTTAATCAAAGTAATTCATACTTATGGTTTGAAGAAACAAGTAGTATGGATAGATTTATAATGAAAAACAGCATAACTTTGTGCCACCTCTCCTCTTCAGATTCTTGTCTCTGGAAAACTCTGAAAGTTATTTATTCAGCTGATTATATCTATGTTTCTAAATAATACAATTAATACTATTTCCTAATATTTTTTGAATTTTAGACATTTATTCTGTTCCATGGGCAATGAGGATTTAGCTCTCTTGTTCCATTTTCTACACAACTCACAACCTGCTTCTCTCTCTCCCTTCCCAATATAATCTTATATCACTAGTTTGGTTAAATAAGTAGCTAATATTTACATTACTGTGAGTATATAAATGTTTCTCATAGTTGAGACACATAGTGTTTTATGAGTTTTCATGGTTGTTGTTGTTGTTGAGACAGAATCCTGCTGTGTTGCCCAGGCTGGAGTGCAGTGGTGTGATCTTGGCTCACTGCAACCTCTGCCTCCTGGGTTCAAGCAATTCTCCCCTCCTAGCCTCCCAAGTAGCTGGGACTACAGGCATGTGCCATTGTGCCTGGATAATTTTTGTGTGTGTTTATTTTTTTATTTTTATTTTTTTTCAGTAGAGATGGGGTTTTACCATGTTGGCCAGGCTGGTCTCAAACTCCTGACCTTAAGTGGTCCACCTGCCTTGGCCCCCCAAAGTGCTGGGATTACAGGTGTGAGCCACCACACCTGGCCCTTGTATTTTCCTGAATTTAACAATTTGACTTCATTCATACACTGCTTAATTTTCTGTGTTTGTTCTAGTAATTCAGACCTAAATTCTCTACTGGAGTTGTAAAACTGTGTGATACAATTTTTAAGAATCAAGAAATTTACAAATTATAATTTACCTAAAGACATTCCTCTTGGAGCCCTCTATCCTGTCACTCTGATGTGGATTAATTCTCTATAGACATTGCTGTTTGACTGTCTTCCTGAATTGTCCTCTCACCATCAACTTGGGACCATTTTCTAGAACCCTGTTTTCCTATCGGAAAAAGATACATAGGATATAATTTTGTGGAGATTTTGCATGCATCTTTATCCCATCTTTACCTTTGATTGGTAATCGGCCAGATGCCAGTCCTCTTGTACCTTCAGAGTTGCTGTTGCATGCCTCATCCCATTCTAATTCTTCATCTTTTGATTGTGGATTTTTTTCCCTTCTAGAAACTTTAAAAATAATCTTTTAATATCTGGTGACTATTTCTCAGTAATATGTGTTAGTGTAGATCTTTTGTCAAACCTTGTGCTAGTTGGTGATTCTTTGACACATTTACTCATAAGTTTTAGGCCGCATGCATGGCTCATGCCTGTAATCTCAGCACTTAGTGCGACCAAGGTGGGAGGATCCCTTGAGGTCAGAAGTTTGAGACCAGCCTGGCCAGCATAGCAAGACCCCATCTGTACTGAAAAAAATTCAAGCAATTTGGAAGTTTTCTTACATTAATTCTTTGAGAATTTCACACCACAGCTCAATCTGTTGTTACTTTCTAGATAGATCATCCTAGTTTTCTATCTCTTTTAGTTCTGTAATTCTATTTTATAGCTCATCTATCCAATTGTCTGCATTCATACTCTCTCGTTCTCTGAATGAAAGAGCATCCTGTTTTTATTTTTTTATGATTGTAATATTTTACCTGAGTAAATGTGGTACAGTTGATTATACTTTTCTTCTGGTTCCTGGTTTCCTATTCCATTGTTTCCCTTTTTTGGCTTTACTTTGTCTCTGTTGTCATGTTTGAGGCAGTAAGATGTACAGGTTAGAAGCATGAGCTCTGGATAAAAACTGAAAGACTGTGAAACTGGCCATACTACTTAGTAGCTTGTGACCTTAAGCAAGTTACTTGGCCTTTATGTACTTTATTTTCCTTACTGAAAAAAATGAGAATAGTAATGGTACTTACTTCTAAAACTGGTATAAAGTAGTAATTAAGTTCATGTGTATATATGAAAAACATTAATATATATATAAAAAGAAGTTAATTTGCATAAAAATTAAGATGTGCTTAGAATGGTGCTTGACACACAGAAAGACAGCATTGACTATTGATATTTCAGAGTGTGGCACTGATAAGCTGACTGGGAGCTTTGTATGTATGAGCAGGATTTGACGACTGACAGCTTCTTGAGTGGAAGCAGATAAGATGGTAAGCTGTCTTTTTCACTGAAGGACCCCAAATATCAGCATCTACACATCCATTCTCTTGGTCTGTTCAGTTCTCTAGAGGGAAACTCTACACATCTCTGCTTGTGGGCTTTAAACCTGATTGTCTTTGTTCTAGGAGCTCAGTCAGGGAAGGAGGATAGGGAATGTCAAATTTGGCATGAGAATTTTCAGTTAATTGTCTGGTTTTCTGCATGGAATATCACTTTTGTTCCCAGCTGTGGATGGTGTTACAAAATCTATAGCTTCTATGTTCAAAACCTCTAGAAGCTGGGGGAGGGGTAATCACCTATTTACAAACGTTGAGCGGATACTCCTGTTTTCAGTGTTACCCTGCACACCCACCTTCCTCAGGTTACTCCAGTCCCAGGATTCACATGTTTGAACTGGCTTCTTTCTCACTGTCCCCACTCCCAACCCACAGTTTCATTTTTTTCCCATCTTCTAAGTTGATTACCGCTTATCCACTGCATTTTCAGCCTATAAAATGTTGTTACCATCTATCATCATCTGTTGTTTCTACTCCTCTTCTCTTTGCCCTTCTAGGTTTGTTCTTGAAAAAAAAATTCTCTACTGTCATTTTGGTGGAGAATTATGAGGGAAGAATAATAAACACTGTGTTCAACCTACCACATCTAATTGTCGCTCTCCAAGCAAGGGCTAGCTTCATTGGCAGAAGGGGACAGGGAGGAAGCAGACATTTAAGCAGAAATTCTTGTTTTGAGTTTTGTCTCCTTTTCTCTGACACTGGTGGACTCTGTTGATGTAGTAGTTGTGATTTCTTGAGGAGACTTTCAATTTTACTCCAGCTCCCTCCCAGAGAGTGGCAGATTAATTATTTTTTAGCTGCATCAGTAGTTAATGGTCTAGTCCCTTCTACCTTTTTCTAGTGGCCATTTGGTGGCCCCACAGCTCCCATATCCCCTCCAACCTCTGTGTTCCTTTATGAGGAGCTGAGGAACTGCTGAGTTCTTTCTACCCTCAAAATTTCGTAGAGAACTGGAATGGGTATACCCGCAATTTTTCTTCCCACAAACACTATACCATTATAGCCCCTTCATGTCCTATTGGCATGAGCTGATCCAACAGATCTCAGTTCCTCAGTAATCTCTAGATGAGAAGCAAGCACTAGCCTCTATTTTTAATTTGTGCCACCTACACCCATACATACTTCAGAAGACTTATGGCAAGCTTCTTAGGAACTCCTTCACCAGGCTTCTCTGAAGGCTTCCAGGTTCTATGAGTGAGCAAGCTTGAAGCAGGGAGGCGGTGGCTATACTTGGAAATGGTGGAGATAATTTATTTTTGTCCATTTCTTTTGTGTGTATTTGGAATTACAGGGCCCCCCAATATTTTTAGCCACCAGTTTATTTACCATGCAAGCAGTTTGGTAATTTGGAACTCTTCATCCTTCAACAGTTTTTATTGAACATTCAAGATGTTAAGACTTTATTTGGAAACTTTTATAAAAATCTATAATCTCAATAGTATTCTTAATGCAATGGTCAGTAATTATTAGTCCTTTGATAAGCAGAGACCTTGGGACTCTCATGGTACAATCAGTCTTGGCCCAACAGCTTCAACTTTCTTCCATGTGACAATGTTGCAATCGAAGCCATTGGAGACCCAATCTTTCTCTGTTACACAGATTCCTGGATCAGCACATTCAGGAAAGGGTGTCTCTGTTACCAGAGATTTAAAGTGAGATGTTTCATGATAGGAATTTTGCTTCTGAATTCACGTTTGCCCCAAGAAATTACAATCCAAGTCTTGTACCCAGTCACTGGAATAGTTGCCATGGCACTTCTATTTGTTTTGAAATTATATTTGTCCCTAAGATACCATGTAATAGTAAAAATTTAAAAACAACTCCCAAAGCCTCTAAGCAGTTGTATGTGAATTACAGATTGTCATCAGACCACTAAAATATATATATATAATATATAAAAGAAGATAAGTTACAAAATTTCTAGCACATGTTGGTCACTATTGTATTAAAGACAGTATGAAAAATAAAAAATTTCAAAGGAAATACACTCAAGTCTTAACACTAATGGTGTTTGGAATGAGATTGTGGTGTAAAAGTTAGGGCTAACTTTCCCCTTTTAAAAAATGTTTCTCTGCATGTTACAAATTTCTTGTACTGAAATTATATTCTTTTTGAGTTAGAAAAAATAATTTACACAAGCACATGATATAAATTACTAAATTAAATTAAAAGTAGCATATTTGTAGGTAAAATTAAGTATTTAAATTCTCTGTTCATATTTAAAAAAAAAATTTGGAGAGAGTACAGATTCTAAATCTTTACCCCATCACACTACTAAATTCTGAAAAGAAATGGGTGTATGTAAAGGCTAACGTAAAGGACTATGGAGTGGATCAAATATGGTAGTTTTTACATTGACTATTGCTGGTTCAGTTTATCAAGGAAGGAAGGAAAGGGAGAGACTTATTTTTCTGAGACAGACCCAACTTAAAGTTTCTTTAAAAGCTTCTTGTAGGTTAAGACATGTTCAGAAAGCTGCAAACCAACACATGTTCCAATTCACATTGCCCTTCATTTTTGCCTGTTTACTAACTTTTAGCCTGTCAAGTAATAGAAAAGGTAGCCTTGGGTGGAGCAGACATCTCGTTGTTCTAGAGAAGGCTTAGGTGTCCAGTGGATAGCAAGCAATGAGCCCCCAAATTCTGGGGAAAATAAAAATATCACGAAGGCAATCTTTTTTACCTTATGTCTGAATTTCTTAAGAAAATCATAGATTTCCAAGCAAAGCAGAAAGACCATAGTTTGTTTAGAACATCACTTTCAGAGGAAAAGAGGATTATCGTGAGTAATTTTCCAATGAGAATATTTAGCAACTTTAATGGAACATAATCCTCTCAGATTTCAGACAGAGGCTTTCTACTCCTGCTGATCTTCCATAAGGACAAAATTCTTTCCTGACTTGTACTTCCTTCACACTGTATGAAGGGCATCATATAGCCAACACAGAAAATCTTCTAGTGGAATCCTGGTGCAAATGAGATGAAACCATGGCTAAAGGCCCATTTCTTATAAACAGACCACGTCTGTTTGCTCCAACTCAAATTCTTGTAGCAGCCAAACTGGCTGGACAGTTTCACTTAATTGAGTGGCAGGGGGTGGGGTGGATGGATTGAAGGGTGCGGGGATTGGGGGGAAGGATATTGAGTGAGTCATAAGGATTAGCTGTGCATATTATTTTACTCAGGGTACTCTCTTCCTTAATTCCTATGACTTACTCCTATGGATTTTCCACATTTAAGCAACAAGTAGCCACTGTAAATTACCACTTAATAGGATCAGTTCCCCATGTCAGAAACCTAAAGTACTTCCACAGAATGGGAAAGTAATATTTGGCTTTTGCTTTCTGAGAATCCATGCATATGGTCACCATACTACAAAGAATTTCAAATTCATATTTGCATAAATGGATTTGTTCTCTTTGCAATTGTAATAGTAACATAAAGGAGTCTTCATAGTTGAGCCCTTATTGTTGAGTCCAAAAAGGATGCCGAAAACATGTGGAGCTTGGGATATGGGCCAAGATGGTAAACATAATGGTTACAATTTGGTTGTCTGGGACTGTTGCCTTAAAGTTGTTGTATTCACAATATCATTATATATATGAACAAGAATATTTTTGTGACATGAGTAGACTTCTGCTCAAAAAACAGTTCATAAAACGTTTTAGAACCTTAAGTAGACCTTCTAGCTACCTTTAGATGTACTCTATAAATCAAATACTATCTTTCTTAAGCACTTACTTCTTCCCCATGCCTAATTATGTTAATTATTGCCCAATACATTAATTATATTAATAGGTATATTATGCTTAATATGTTAATTATTTAAAAACTACTTTCTCATAATTCTTGCTGTAAGTCATATTAATGGAATAGCAAGATATAGAGAGATCAATTCATCCCTATAATTTTTTTTTTTTTGAGACAAGGTGAAACTCTGTTGCTCAGGCTGGAGTATAGTGGCTGGATCTCGGCTCACTGCAACCTCTGACCTCCTCGGCTCAGATGATCTTCCCACCTTAGCCTCCCGAGTAGCTGAGACTACAGGCACGTGCCAAGGTGCCTGACTGCCTGACTAATTTTTGTATTTTTTTGTAGAAACAGGGTTTCACCATGTTGCCCAGTCTGATCTCGAATTCCTGGGCTCAAGCAATCCACACTTCTCAGTCTCCCAAAGTGCTGAGATTATAGGCAGAAGCCACCACACCTGGCCATCCATATAAACATTTCAGCTGAAATCTTAGGAGGACCTAAAGATTGTAACTAGAAGTCACTGACAGGCACCCTCAAGGTCTGGTTCTTCTCCAGAGGAAAAGGCAAGAGCCCATCTGGACCAAATATACTTGGGGCTTTTGCACTTGGCTGTCTGATATTTCCTCTGGAATAGACAAGGGAGACTCAGGAAAAACTGATATTGGGGCTTCCTACTGTTGGAGAACTAAGGATCTCAAAGAATGAAGACGGATTCTATAGAAACAGGAAACAAGTGGAGCTGCATGAAATCCTGGAGTGACCTGGCCCCTCTACTTGAAGATGCAAGAAATGGTTTTTGGGCTCAAGGTCAATCAATATTTTCTCTTACGAACCTACCATGTATATGAGACTGTGGTAGACTCCTGAAAACTACTTGATTAATTTATGTGAGAAACTTTTTTTTTTTTGCCTTTAGTACTGATATAAGACAGAACTTTTTCTCCTCACTGCTGGATCATACCCAGAAGCCATGTTTCTTACTGATCATGAGCTATCATAGCTATTGGGGTTTAGAAAGAATTGAAATCAGCATGATCAATAATTCTTCCCAGAAGTCAGGCCCAGCTTTCTGGTGAGTGTGGAATCAGATATAAACTTTTGATATACGTTAGATATACACTAAATATATCAAAAGTTTAATGGAGCCAAACCAAGACAGCCTGCTATATCCATTCAGTGATGGCAGCCAGAAATTATTAAAGTCTTGGCTTAAGAATCCTATCTTTATCTTCATACTAGAACCTTTCTTGACATCAGATTTATAGTATTCAAGTCAAATGGAAAGTCAAATGGATGACTTTCTTTCTTAGAGGCTGCTTGGATGAACTCACCTAAAACTTGTCTTAGAATTCTCTTTTATCTAAAGTTTCGACAACCACCTGCTTCTTTTCTAGCGAGAGGAATGGCATGGAGTTTGGGGAAGGAGGAATATAAAGAGAAGAAAATGTGGGCAGATTTCAAGAGATACAAAAATTTGTTAAGTGCTCACCATGTAGCAAAAATATTTATAACCCTTTCTCATTGGATTCTTATTGAAATGATCTATTTCATAGATAAACAGAGGTTCATAGAGGTCTTGCCATAGGAGGTGATAAAGCCAGAATTTGAACCTAGATGTCTCTAATACCAAAAATTATGCTGTTTCACTGTATCACCTCTGTCACACCTATCCTAGTCACTCATTAATAATGTCTCAGTAAACCCTATTCGGTGTCTGTTATGTCTCAAGACTATGCTAGATGCTGAGCAGAGAAAGGGCTTGATACATTGCCATAAGTGGCATAGTAGTGGTACTTAGAGGGAATCATGAACAACTGAGTGGTGCAGACAAGGTAACAATTCTGTTTTGCAGGGAACACAGATATTCAGTTTTATAAAAACTACAGTGAAGGTGGGACATTTAAATCTTCCCCTGAGAATAAGGGTATTACTTTGCTAGGTTAAGAGGACAATGGATTGGGGGATAGAATAGGGAAATGAAAAAGCTACTTCAGGTTTAGGAAGTAAGAACAACAGAAGCAAAATTTGAAAGCTTGACAGTCCTGATTTTTTGGACTTCCGTGGTACAGCCAGTGAAGATGCAAAGGGTCTCATACTGTGTATTAAGAGAATGGGAGCCTTCCTGGAGGTGAAACTGGATGAGAAAATTAGAGCTGTAAAATTTAATGATGGAGTAGAATATGCTACTGCAGCGCACACGTTGGCTAACTCAAGAACAGTTCATAGAGCCTGGCTTCCTGGGACACAGGGATAGTTGTACTGGAGAGAGGATTCCAGAAGCAAAATAGATACAGAAAGGGCTCAGGCACCTACTCTAAACTTCATTTAAAAACTCAGCAAGAACCTGCTGGGCCTATTTTCCTTCACCTAGAAGCCAGCTGAAATGGTCTCATGGTCTCATTCTACCAATGAGACACACAGTTGTGAGGAGAGGGACACATTCTTGGGAATTGGTTGAGTAAGGGGAAGAAGAATAGCTTTGAGATATTCATGCTTTGTGCTAAGCGTCAGGAAAATGACCTGTTTAAACTAAGGGAAGTTTAGTTTGACTGAGCTAGTAGGGGTCATCTTTGAAATCATATTACTTCATCTCTACTATACGGGCTTTGGAGAGAGGAAAGGAGTTGTGAATGCCTCCTGGAGGGTCATCAGGAGCTACTTCTTAAACTAAGAATGTTCCTTATCTCCGCCCTAGTAGCCATTGTTTCCTGCAGTACAACAGACCAACTCTTCTCTTCACAGTCATTTCCCCCAATACATTATTTTGTGAGTGATTATGAGCCTGGGCTTTAACTCATGATAGAAGTTTTTCAAGTACTGGCTCTACCACTTATGAGCTGTGTGAACTTGGACAAGTTAATTGACCTAGCAAAGCCTCCCTTTCCTTATCTGTGAGATGAGAATGATGGATGGTACTTAACTCATAGGGCCTGTGTGCAGATGAGGTGAGACCTAGAATTGATAGCACACTTTCAGGTGCTATCCCAAATGCTTTACATGCATTCATGCATTGAATTTTTGAAACTGTAACCATATAAGGTAGTGCCATCATTATCCCCATTTAACAGATGAAGAAGCTGAGTCAGGCCAGAGAGGTTAAGTAAGTTTCCTAAAGTCACATGACTAGTTTCAGAGCTGGGATTTGAACCCAGGCTTTTGGGCTTCAGAGATAACACTATTTGGCTACTGTGCTATATTGTCTCTGAAGGAGCATGAATCACCTGGACACATTTGCTATTAGATATAATCATGAAATAAAGATCAGCCAGTCAAGAAAGCCTGGCTTTTTATTTCAACCTGATGTTCAGCGTATTCCTCAGTATTAGAATTTTGGAAGCTCACTTTACCTCACTGGTGCATTAGGTGGTACCTATTTCTTCCCTAATCCAGTTACATGAACACAATTAAAATATTTGCTATTTCCATGACCTGGGAAAGTTCTGTGGAAAGACACTTCTTTCAATCACTAGTTTAAAACAATTTCATTTCAACCTCACAAAACACTGTCCTGCCCTCACAAAAATGTCCTGCTGTGTTCTCACCATTCTTTTTGAAAACATTCCCACAGATCAAACAAATTAAAGATGTCAGGATCCATTGCATAGCCAATGTGTATCTAGATATTTCTTGTAGTGCATTTTCACTTAAGTTCAAGTTTATTCTGGTTTTATCAGCTATTGTCCTTAAAAGGGATCTCAAGATCCTTGAGATCTTGAGATCTTGATTTTGACTGGCTTCTATTTTCGTTTTCCATTTTGAAAGTTTCTGTCAAAGGCCCCAAGTGTGAATGAGGAAGATTGCCTTTGGTCCTAAACCTACCAACTTATCTCTGTCCTGCAAAAAGCCGACATGGAGAAAGTTCAGCAAGGATGTCAGGTCTGCCCTAACATAACTGTGATGGTTTGCAAAGCATGTGAGCAGGCTCCTGGCAAAACCCTGAGGAGAGGAACTTCTCCAGCTATAGCTCTGGGCTGCCATCCCTTTCTTGAACTTGGCACTTAATGAATTGGCCCTTAGCTTGTTTGCATCTCAGAATCAGCTTGGAATAAGCTTCATTCTCAATGTCGAGCTTTTCAGTTTTGTCTCTAGTATTTCCTTTGCAGTAGAAATTTTTATTAACATTCATAAACAACGTTTTCCACATACTGTCATTTATCTCTCTTCCACCTAACTTATCCCAGATTTTGTGGGGATTGTCTGAAACTGATTCACGTTGTTAGTGAACAATGTCTACATTGTTGTTGCTGGTTGCTAAATAGAGCCTTGCCCCTGGTTAAGTCAATGAGAAAGATACAAATTTGTCCTCTTTTCAACAGTTTGTTTCCTGTTAAACAAACTGAAGAAGATATAAAACAATTCTTGCCATCAGTAGTCAGATCCCTCTCTTAAAAAGACATCATGGCTAGGAAATGACTCTGAACTTTCTGAGATGAAGTGACTACCTTTCTTCTAGAAGTACTGAAAGAATTTACACCAGGGGGCTAGAGATGTTTTGGGAGATTGGATAGACCAGTAGCACTTGGTCACCTGCTCAGCTGTAGTCACTTTGGCTTGAACAGCAGACACATTTGTGCTGACTATCCCCTTTGTCTTATGATGTAAATCTTGTTTTTAGGATGAGTGCTTATGGGGCATTGTTGAGGGGAATTACAATTGCCATCTGCACCCAAATAGCCCAGATACTGAATTGCCTTAAGATGCCTTAGACTTTCACCATTTTAATCATTTATTTCATTAATGTTATCTACCTAAACCCTTTTATTTATTTATTTATTTATTTATTTATTTATTTATTTATTTTGAGACAGGGTCTCACGCTGTTGCTCATGCTAGAGTGCAGAGGTGCGATCATGGCTCACTGCAGCTTTGACTCCCTTGGCTCAAGCGATCCTCCCACCTCAGCCTCCTGCATAGCATGTGCCACCACGCCTGGCTGATTTTTGTATTTTTTGTAGAGATGAGGTTTTGCCGTGTTGCCCAGGCTGGTCTCGAATTCATGCGCTCAAGTTATCTGCCCGCCTCGGCCTCCTAAATTGTTGGGATTACAGACATGAGTCTGCACCCAGCCCAAACCCTTATTAAAATACAAACATGTTTCTTGGAGAATTTAATATTCAATCCCTAGAAATATATTGTAATTTTAATGTGAGTTCTTTTTCAGGATGTGATAATGTAATGGCAATGATCATAACTACAATAGCAAATATTACTGAGAGCTACAAAGGCTTTCTTTTTTTCAGACAGGTACAATTATTAGTATTCCATTAAGACAGAATTTTTTAGTCTTGGCACTATTGACATTTTGGGTTAAGGATAATTGTTATGGGGGCTGTCTTGTGCACTGTAGGATGTTTATCAGTATCCCTGTCCTCTACCCACTAGATGCCAATAGGAACCTCTGGCATCACTCTAGTATGTGACAATCTAGTATGTGACAATCAGAATGTCTCCAGACTTATCAAATGTCCCTGGAGGAGGGAACTGCATGGAGTTACGAATGATTGTGTTAAGGAAATGATGAAACTGAGGTCTGGAGAGGTTGAGTAGCTTTTCTAAGGTCCTAAATGGTAGAGTTAGTTCTACAAGGCTTTTCTGATTAGAAAATGCTTGTCTACTTACTACTGTATACCACCAACCCATCCAACAATTCTTTTCCCATTTGTGTCTAACAGCATATGTCTAGTGGACATTTGCCATGTATACTGTGTGTGCACACCTGTATGCACCCATGTCCAGCAACTATCTGTTAATATTTGAAAGCACTCTTAAACTGATTTTCCATTAATCCTCAGTCACCCATCAGTCATGAATTGTAGAAAAGGAAACTGATACTTATGCCATTATCCTAGCCATTTCTGAGCCAGGAGATGCATTTGAATGGAGGTCTGAGGTCAGAGACTTGGCATAAAAGTCCAGATTAGGAGACCCCACTGCAAGCAAACTTTCATTTCCTAATGGAGCTGTGCAGCCTGCAACTCCAGTCATCACTACTCAGGCCCCATCTTACATTTGGGGTGAGTAGACTATGCCAGTCTCCAAGGGATAAATAATATGAAAAAGCTCCAAAATGCTTCTCACCCCTGTGCTGTCATGAAATGGAAATGACACCCAAAGCCAAAACTAGCCAAGTTTATATCTTTGTTTTCCTGCCCATCCTGTAGTCATTATCAAAACCTCCAAACTCCAAGTTTCATCCTCTTCCATCCGAAGCAGTTGAGCCACTAGGAATGCTTGAGAATGTTAGTAGATTTTAACTCTGTGTCTCTTTCTCTCCTGACTGTTGACATCAACTCTTTCATGCTCAGCGACATTTTCTTCATAACTTCATAAATACATGAATATTTATTACTATGAGGGGAAAGCACACTACAGTTTACAATAACTGCAGCTGGAAAAAATTATAATTAACACGAGAGATTTCCAGGACTCAGGAGAGTAAGCAGCCTAGGGAAGGCAAACTAGGGTCTGTGGAATATGAAAACAACTGTCACCCAGAAACAACCAAAATGCTAAAGACCTGCCAAAGGACATTGTGTTGGCAGAAAATAACCAAGAGAAGTTTTAGATTATAGTGTGTAATTAGTGTGTAATTAACATTTGCATAAATATTCACACTGCAGTACTTTGTGCATAGTATGGTAGTAGCAGATACAAACACCACACACACGCACACACACACACACACACACGTAACACACACACACCCACAGCAAAAAGGCTCAAAAAAGTGTATATTCATATACTTATTCAAAATCTTACTTGAAACTCAACTCCCTGTTTAAATCTTCCCCATCTTGCCTACAAAAAGTACGTAGCATTTTATTCTGATCTCTATGACTCTTTTCTGTTTATAAGTCTATTATTTCTTTAGACTCTAGACTCTTGACTTACCTAGTTTATTGCTTTCACAGTGCCCAGTGAAATGAAGGTATGTAGTAGATGCTCAATAATTGATGGCTGGGCCAGGTGCAGTGGCTCACGCCTGTAATCCCAGCATTTTGGGAGGCTGAAGTGGGTGGATCAGTTGAGGTCAGGAGTTCAAGACCAGCCTGACCAACATGGTGAAACCCCATCTCTACTAAAAAAAATTACAAAAATTAGCCAATTGTTGTGGCAGGAGCCTGTAATTCCAGCTACTCAGGAGGCTGAGGCAGGAGACTCACTCGAACCTGGGAGGCGGAGGTTGCAGTGAGCCAAGATCACGCCACTGCACTCCAGCCTGGGCGACAGAATGAGACTCCATCTCAAAAAAATTGATGGCTGAATGAATAAAGATGGTCAAGATGAGAATTGTGTGGTTCAGTTTCATTTAACTACCTGGTAACATGCCCCAAGCAGGCAGTGTGTTAGCTACTGGAGAACAGGGACATCTCAAAGATTTGTGGCCTTTCCTTCACCGTGGTCTGAGATGATGGCTCATACTACACCTTATTGCTCAATCATTCAGCTAGTCAGACAGCCAACAAGCCTTTTCCCCCTCAGTGCTCGCAATGTGTCAGCCACGTGCAGGACCTCTGAGAATACCCAGCAGAGAAGTTAACAGACATTCCAATTTGATGTGATACATGCTGTGCTTGATATGTGCTCAAGATTTTTCAAAAACAGAGAGGAAGACATTCTGACTGGTAGAGTCAGTCAAGACTTTCCAGGTTAATGAGCTGAATCTTGTAGGATGAGTGGGAGGCTCAGATGGGCACTGCAGGTGAAGTATAGCATGAACAAGTCCTGGAGATGGAGGAGAGATGGTAAGATGGCAGCCTGCAAGTGGCTGGCATGGCCGGGTGACAGCACTGTGAAGGCCTTTGGAGAGGTAAAGGTGGTATCTGTGTAATCTGCATAATGCAGGTGAATGTCTCAAGTGGCCTCAATCCAGGCTCTTAGAGGGGTTAGGGAGGGTGAGGCCAGAAGAGGTAGGCAGGGCCAGACTTAGTGGCCCAAAGTGTAACTCAAAAAGACGGAGGCTGCTAGGGACAGGGGGCTTGCCCTGACTTGCAGGACTCTTCAAGGTTGGAATGCAGGATCCTCATCCTGTGTAACTGGAGTGCAGGCTCAGGGCAGAGAGCAAGTTCAGGATGCTGTCTCCATTAGGGTTAGACATCCTCTTGTGGTCAGCATCCAAGAGGAAGAAGCGACCACACCCTGTCATTTGCTGTGGAGACTACACTGATGCCTCAAGTTACACATATCAGGCTATCAACACAGTCTATTGAAATAGCTTACTTTTTTTTCTTTTGGTCATTTACTTTGATTTCAAAGTCAACCTTGTCTAATTGGTTGCTAAGATTGGGCTTCATATCCAGTTAGGGTTGAAGCATTACATTTTACTATCCACATAATTCGTGATTTAAAAATGCTTCCAACAGTTTATGACTCATACTTTTCAACTCATAGATGAGAAGTGAGGTGGGTGACTGTGGATGCCTGTGATTTTGGCATAGGCTCAAGGGCCAATGGGTTCTAAATGTGATTTCTGGTCTGCTGAAAAGGCCCTGACATTCCCAAATCATTCCAAGACTTCCAGGCTATGCCAGAAATTAGAGCCACTTCCATTTAGATTCAAGTTTATTACCTACTGTGATGAGTAACATTTTAAGTTTCTATCAATCACACAGTCTTTTATGTGTTTGAAAGATCTGGGAGTAGGTTTTGATAGGTGGGAGTAAGGGTTGAGAACAAGAGGTTACAGGGTGGGGGAGGCACAGAATTCACCTGGTTTTCGATTACATATGAGATTAATGCAGTTTGATTCAATGTGCCAAATATTTATGGAGCACATACTGCATTCAAGATATGGCAACATGTCCTCAGGCTATCAAAGATGGGACTCCTGTGCTCCTTGCCCTCAGTGAGGTTTCTAGCCTTTGGGGACACTGAGAAGTATATCAATAACTGGGATGCAGCTCACAGTATGTTGAAACAAGCTGCTAAGGGGCACAGAGGTGGAGAGCGAGTAGGTTTGTGTGTGCAGATGGGACAAGGCGGGGATGTGAGAAGAAAGGGAGCTCAGGCCACATGG
Organism: Hylobates moloch; assembly: GCF_009828535.3. Taxonomy (NCBI): domain Eukaryota; kingdom Metazoa; phylum Chordata; class Mammalia; order Primates; family Hylobatidae; genus Hylobates; species Hylobates moloch. The sequence continues at coordinate 128,512,515 of NW_026652276.1, read as the reverse complement.
CAGTGGACACTGAGTGAGAAGGCTGCCAGGTTATACAGACCCACCCTAGAGTTGGCTTGCTCATGTGTAAACTAGGGGTGATGAGTCTCCCCGTGTCCTGCAGAGGTATGTTGTAAAGGTCAAATGAATTGCATAGTGTTAATGAATTTGAAATATATAAAGGGCGTTTAAATGCTGTTAAGGCCCCTCACAGTGGCTTACGCCTGTAATCCCAGCACTTTGGGAGGCTGAGGTGGGCGGATCACTTGAGGCCAGGAGTTTAAGACCAGCCTGGCCAACATGGTGAAACCTCATCTCTACTAAAAATACAAAAATGAGCCGAGCCTGGTGGTGCACATCTGTAATCCCAGCTACTCAGGAGGCTGAGGCATGAGGATTGCTCAAACCCGGAAGGTGGAGGCTGCAGTGAGCCAAGATCACACCACTGCACTCTAGCCCGGGTGACACAGCGAGACTCCATCTCAAAAATAAAATAAAATAAAATAAAATAAAATAAAAATAAATAAATGCCATTAATTATTTCATTGTTGGCAGCATCAGAATCAGAACCCAGGCTATTTGGTTTAACCCTTAATCTCTGTGAGCCTTTCTGAAACTTTTTTCCCCTTTTTAGTGGAATTTGCTTTATTGGAGAAATCTTTTGGTTGCTGTAGGCAGCTGCATGTGTCTCTTGATTTATAGAGGAGGGTGGAACAAGGACAAGGAGGAAGAAGATGACATTGATAAGTGTGGGTGGAGAATTCTAAATTTCATGAGTCAAATACAATTTCTGGGACTCTTAAGATGCTTGGAACCTCTTTGAAAAACTGCCTTACGCCCTGTGTTTTAAATTGTGCAGTGGAGCATACATTAGCTGAGTGGGCCTGCCCTTACATCTCCAGTCCCATCTTAGGACTGGAGATTCCTCAAGCGTTCAGGAGAACTTAGCTTCTTCCTAAGACATGGTTCTGTCCAGGCCTTACTTGCATGAAATCTTACATTGTAAGATTTAAGTGATCATGAAATGAGAAATCTAAGCATTGAATTTATTCATGGACTCTAGAGTGGGAAACCTCCCCAATATACTCTTGTTTGAGTAACTTGGAAAGCAGAAAGAAATAGAGCAACAACGCTGTTTATTTTGAACAATATTTCATTTACTCTGCTTTCAAATCAATTATTTGTATTTTTGTTGTGACTGAAAATTGACAAATGTCAGAGGAAATGCTCCATGACTTTCCTCTGTCCTGGAAAATGAAGAAACATACTTATTGACCATGTCGGTGGTTTTATGTCTAAGTATCAGCTGCTGTTCAAACCTGTTCTTTTCCTAATTTCTAACAGCATGAGTTCAGGTGGCAAGGGATACTTTCTGAGCAGGTAGTGTATTTTGTCAGATGCCACTAGGTGGTGTGTGGTGCAAAAAGCAGCCACTGATTCTTGTTTGACTTCTTAAATGTATCTATTGTGGGAGTAAGAGGAGACTAGATGCGACCCACAGTCACTCACTGAGGAGAAAAGAGCCACTGCAGAACCAAAACCAAACCTCCCCTCTCTTGTAAGGAGCTTCCTGTAGCCAAATCCATTCTGAAAATTACAAGCAAGTGTTGGGGTTGAGGGGGGATCTTCTTCCCTCTGCTCTTTGTTTTGCTTGGTAGTGGTCCTGCTGAAACCCTGGCTCCTTTTATCATTCTTTCCTTTTATAGTTTCTTCAGGAAAGCCCCAGGCCTCTGAGGCTGGCTTCCTCCCCCTCCAGAGATTTTAAATGTGAAGACAGGAAACGTTTGTTGGGCTTCGTCATTTTATGACACTGATGCCCACTCCCCCTCCCACACACTCTCATTTGATGCCTCCTAAAAAGTTCTGCCAACATTAAGCAACCATCTTTTAATGTGGCTTTGGCCGAACTTGTCCTCTAGGAAGTGTGTGTGGCAGGGCACTCCTATCTCAGCCACGGCAGCCACTTCAGAGAGCTGAGCTCATCCGCCATTCCAGTGTTCAGAGGCCCTGTGGGTGTCAGCCTCGCTCCTACAGCTCTGGGAGGCCTGAGGACCACAGCTATCTCTTCAGGGCCATCTGGCTGCTTTCAGGACCAGCCCTCTCGTTTCAGAGGTAGCTGCTAGGTGTCCCAACAAACGATGATACGCTGGGTATGTGCGTAGTATTTTCCGGGCGATCCCCTTGGAAATGACAGAGTTTATGTGGGAGCTAGAGAAATACATAGTAGTTAAAGCAATTGTTCATCCACAGCCATTCGGGCACTGATAGAAGGTGAATTTCCAATTCTCCTTTCTACCAAATGTTGTTTAATTAGCTAGTGTATTTTCACTGTTGAATCTCTAGAGCAGTTCTAAAATTGTAACATGCTCTGCCATCCCCATTTGCTAAACTTCACTGGAAAGCTCTGTGAAGTAGGTATGTGGGGGCTTCCTCCTACTTTCAGCTAAGGAAACTGAGTTGGGGAAGAAGTTCTTATGTGGCCTGGAGCCAGACAGTGAGTGAAGGAGAGATATGCTCTAAAAACTTAGCCTCAGATTAGGAGACCCTGGTTTGTCCCAAGGCCATGGTTCTGTCCCTTTGCTGTCACACATATGTCAAAGGAAAACTGTAGAAATGCATAAGAAACTCACAGATTACTGCGAAATCCACCTGGGTTACATCATCATAGGATTCAACTCTCACTTTGTCATTAGCCTTTTCCATAAGCCCCGCCAAAGATTAGCTTCCTAAAATAACCCTCAAAGCCACCAAAAACCTGAGCTCTGCCTGAGGCAGGGTGTTTGAAGGCAGCCAGACCTTCCTCAGATTATCTAAGTGGTGATAGAGAGATAGTTACCAATGATCAGACTTCTTCCAAATCTCACAATTTGCACTGGATGGGCAGGCCAGCTGCTAGAACAAGTTTAGAAGAAATTTAAAATCTAGTTTCTAACCTCTCACTATGTCAAAGTATTTCTCCTAATATGAAAGAAACTTGGCACTATTCCAGGTGAGGGAAATAATAGAGTGAAAAATATACATTTTCATGTGACTTTTTCTGTAAAAAATATCAAAGTCAAGAAAACCAAGTTAAATCATTATTCATTACCTCTAAGAGCCACAAATTACCTTCTCTGCTTCTTGGACTATGGGCATCCGTCTGCCTTTTCCTCCCTCGTGTGCTTAGCAGTGATGTTTTGAGCATATGGTATTGGTATGTTAGATTTATGTGCATTTTAAAGGCATTGAGTCCACTTCACTTTAAGCTTCTCTGCTTTAGGGGGTCAACCTACTGTAAAGCTGCTTTCAGTTTCATAGTGATCCATCAATATGAGTAGGCTCCATGTTTTGGGGGTTGAGAGAACAATGTAACAAGGTGTTCTTTTAATGTCCTGCAAGTGTCAGTGCGGGATTTCCAGCTCAATGAAAGATCACTGAAATGCATTTCCTGGGCTAGTTTCTTATCTCATGGGCCCCTCACCTATGACCACAGCTAAACATGGAATTCTTTTATAGCCCAAAACTATGTAACTCTCAAATCAGCCCACAAAGTGTGCAAGAATATTTTGGTTCTGTTTTTATGTGTGACAGAGCTGTTATACCAGTCCTGCCTCACCTTTGTTATTCCAAGGAAAAGCATCTAAATGCTGTCTACATGGACTGTTATAACAGGAGAAATTTGCATTCCGTATCTGTGTGTGTTTCAGCCTTTTATTTTTTTTTTTTTTTTGAGATGGAGTTTCACTCTTGTTGCCCAGGCTAGAGTGCCAGGGTGCAATCTCAGCTCACCGCAACCTCCGCCTCCCGGGTTCAAGTGATTCTCCTGCCTCAGCCTCCCTAGTAGCTGGGATCACAGGCACGTGCCACCACGCCCGGCCAATTTTGTATTTTTAGTAAAGACGGGGTTTCTCCATGTTGGTCAGGCTGGTCTGGACAACCTGTACTCTTTATAGGTGGTGGTCGGGGTCCTTGCCAGGGTCCAACTGACCATGGTTCTTTTGAACAGATTTTTCCCAGAGATCTCAGCACAGGTGAAGCTCTGAATTCACCCACAGCATCCCCACAGAATGTGATTCTTGAGTCCTTTGTGAAGGTCACCTCCTCTGACCTCTCTATATATACATACTCAAACTTCTTTGGAGACTGGAAGATTGGAGGTACTATCTTTTAGAGTAGTTTTGCTGAAAAGTGATAAACTCCTTTCACAGTGTGGGAAAAGAGATCCAGTAAAGCTTAATCACTTGCGCACATTCACGGTGAATAGTGATTTTTAGGAGCTAGCAATAAATCAAATACATTTCCTGATATTGATACTCAAGTTTCTATACTTATAATCCCAGATGGTCAAAGATGGGCATATATACAAGACCTTCTCAAACAGAAACATTGGCTATCTCTGCCTTCTTCATGCAGTGCTTCTAGTTTAGGGGCCAAGGATTAGAAAGTACAGACCACTGTGTTAATTGTTGTGAGTGGATACCAAATAATAGCAACATGTGGTCCCCGTGTTCTATGAGCCTCCAGTCTATTTGAAGAGAAAGAGCTCTAAAGCCACTAAAGTTCTGACAAAAGCAATGTGTGCTCATGCCTAGCGTGGTCTAACTATAGGAGCAGCTGACCTGCCCGGAGGAGACTTGTACGGTGGATCCTCCTTTCTGGAACACTGACGAGAATCAAGAAGAGAAAAGTAAAACCTGTCCTGACAACAAGGTGTCCAAAAGCTCCCTCGGAGCCCTAGAGATTCTTATTGGGAATCTGTTAGTTTAGATGATGCCCATAATGTGGGAGTTTCCCATCACTCTGGAAACTTCCAGCCTTGGCTTTTAATTCAGAAAAATTGGCTTTGAGAATAGGAACTACTACTTTTCTGAGTTCTGACTTTTCTGAGTTCGCTTCTCTTCATCTGTAAGTGGAGATATCTACTCACAAGGATTTTGTGAGGATTATCAGCAGTAATCTGTGGGAGTATGCAGATGAAACACCAGATGCTGTCACAAGGGGGCTCTTACAAGCATGCCATTACCTAACCAAGTGGACAATAAGACCCATATTAGAAGGGAGGTGGGGGTGAGTAGTCAGGGAGGTAGGGGTAATGGAAAGAGCAAGAAGTTCCAGCTAACAGGTGACCAGCTAACAGGTAGAGGTCACATAGCATAACATGGATCATCAGCTGTCAGGGTAAATGGCCAGGCGTGACCCAGCATGAGGGTGTCATTATGTTACAGCTTAGCACAGGGCAATCTGTCCAAGGATGAGTTTTCCCCAGCCACCTTCTGCGTACCTGAGAGCCTGATGTTAGGGAAGGTTTTGTCGTTTTTGTATTGAATTATAATAACAATGATGACAACAACTAACCCAACTAACACTGTGTTCCAGATACTCTTCTAAGGGCTTTACATTACATCGTATTAACTTATTTACCCACAGAACAATTCATTGAAGAAGATACTGCTATCCTCGTTTCACAGATGGTAAAGCTGAAACTTGGTGAGGAAACTTTCTCAAAGCCATGTAGCTATGAAGTAGTGGAGTCATGATTTTTGGCCAAGCTGTCTATTCACACTTTCAACCACTATGTAAATGACATATTAAGACTTCTGACTCCTCATTTGTCAGATATGCTGAAAAATCTTAATATTTACCTTTTAATTTTATACTTTTGTACATTCAGAAATTTTCAGTTTTTATAGTTGTTTATCAATTCTTTTTTAAAGAAAGGATTCTTCCTCGCCCACACCGAGTTCAGCTATTTTTTACTTCATTCTATTTCTTTTATACTTTTATTTAAAATTTATTTTGAGTTTTTATTTTTGAGATAATTATAGGTTTGTAGGAAGTTGCAAAAATCATATGGAGAAATCCTGTGTACGCAATGGTAATGTCTTACATAATTATAGTGCAATATCAGAATCCAGAAATTGACATTGGTATAATGTATATGTATTGTTTCATGCCATTTCATCCCAGGTAGATTTAGATAATGAACACCACAATCAAGAGGTAAAACTGTTCCATTACCACAAAAATCTTTATGCTTTGGTTTTTATTCACAATTTTTTGGTTCATCTGGAATTTATTTTGGTGTTATTGAGAAGTAGTGACTCTATTTTCTAATTTCCAATTTTCTCAGCACCATTTGTTTTACAAATCTCCATTTTTGACATTGACTAGAAATTTCACCCTTTTATCCCAGCATAACACTATTACAAATCCTGTATCTTTCAGACCCCAGAGCCATTGCTCCTTCTGATCCACTACATTTCATCCTAAAATTTGGGTCATGCCAGAGGTAATATTTAATTTTTATGCCATCAGAAGCTATAGAGCTTGAAGCAAGGTCTTGGACCACTTAACTGTACTGCTGGTGCCAAATTGTTGCCTTTTTCCTTGACATTTATCCCTGGATTTTACTGGGACAACAGGGAAAACAGCACCATCTTCTGCACCCTGGTGGCTCCTTTCCATGGTGGCATATCTCAGAAACTCAGAGGGGACTGGTGTGGTACAAAGGGCATGAGTTCAGAGCCATAAAACAGGGTTCCCTCACTTTTCTTAATTTCCTTAATTTTTCTTTGGCCTTAGTGTCTATCATCTATAAAATGAGAAAAACTATATCTACTTCAGAGGCATGTGATTTTTATGAGGACTACATGAGATCATACCTTTAAATGTATGGCCTAGGAAGGGCTCAACATTGTCTAGTATTTATATGATCATTAATATTTCTAATAATACAGCATTTCCTTTATTCTATGGTAAATATATTTTAATTTATATTTGAAGACACATTTATATCAGTATGTGTCTTCAATCATGATAGTGATTCTTATCCTTCTGGAAAAGTCATTATGGAGTGGCTGGACGCAGTGGCTCATGCCTGTAATCCCAATACTTTGGGAGGCCGAGGCAGGTGGATCACTTGAGGCCAGGAGTTCGAGACCAGCCTGGCCAACATGGCAAAACCCTGTTTCTACTAAAAATACAAAAATTAGCCGGGAGTGGTGGTGCACACCTGTAGTCCCATCTACTCGGGAGGCTAGGCAGGAGAATCGTTTGAACCTGAGGGGCAGAGGTTGCAGTGAGCCAAGATTGTGCCACTGCACTCCAACCTGGGCAACAAGAGAGAGACTCTGTCGCAAAAAAAAAGAAGAGAAAAGTCAGCATGATAACAGTCTTCGAATTTGGGAAATGTGGTCATTGTGAGGTTAGAGCACGGATTTGATTATAATAAGTGGAAACATCCTCCTTCCTCTCTGGGTGATGTTTCTCATGGCAGTGGCTTCTTTGGTTGGCAGTAACATCCATTCAGCGACTTTCTAGAGGCTGCTCTGGCGTGGGGACAGCCAGCCTTGTTCCCAGCACCACTTCCAGTGAGCAGCTATCTCTAGAGACCTTGCTGAGTCTGAATCTAGAAGAAACCATGGCATTGCCAAAAATTTTTGAGATAGCTTTGTGTGCTGGCTTTGCATTTAGGAGGCTAGGTTATATAACATAGCTGCCTCCTTTTTTCTTTTCTTCTGAGCATAGTCCCCAGACTCTCACTTTGCTCAGGATGAGCAGTCCTGCTCCTTAACAGAGTCTTCACAAAGATTGTGGTCATGACACAGTTCGGCTAAGGAGAGAACTACCCACCCTCATTGTCCGCCCTTAGTCTTGGAACAAGAGCGTCTCTGTGTTAGCATGTCCCAGCAGCTGCCTCGGATACCTGGATATCCTATAATTGCCCATGGCAGAACTGTTTGGACTGAACTCGAATAGTGACTCAGATTACATGAATTTACACCTGACACTAAAAGAAGAACCTGCCTTTAAATGAGGGGTATAGATTTGAATTTTCAGTGTAAGCCTAGAAAATGCTGCAAAATCTACCTTTTTTAAAAAAAAAAAAAGGCAGAACTGTTTGGGCAAAGAGAACATTTTCTTCATCTCCTTTCTTTGCTTCATCCTCATTTGTTTTGGAAGGTGTTTTGAATGAATGTATATGCATGTTTTTCTTCTAAGTTGTCATCATATAACACAGGAATGATGCTGTGATTATCATTTCCTAAAGGGGCACTCCTACAGGAAATTGGGCTGCAAGAGAGGAAAAGTGTGTGTTTCCCTGAAGGAAGTGCTTGTAGAAAGCCAAATCTGGGAAACAAATCATGGAGAATGTATAAATAGACTTCTGGCCCTTTGCATTTGAGTGGTGAGATAGTACCTTTGGTCCTATGGAACGCAAATGTTTTTTTTGGTCCTATGGAACGCAAATGTTTTAAGGTATGTGAAAGATTCAGGTTTAATTTTAAAACCAGCACCTACAATCTTCCAATAGCCCACTTTCCCTAAACCACTTGACCACAGGCACATATACCACAACCATCAACATCAGGAAACTTACAAATGGGAAAATTGAATTTCATTTAGAAAAGGAATCTCCATGGATTTAAGCCTTAAATATTGTTTCTAAGTATGTCTGGGGGATTTTTGTTTCTTACCGAAGAATTGACTTCTTTTGTTAAAACTTGCTTGTAATATAAATCATAATTGAAGTATTTTTTTCTGTGCATTTAGAAAATATAATAAAATTTTAGCAATGAATAGGAGCTTTTATTGAGAGAAAAAATGAATTACAGATTTTTAGCTGTTAGCATAAATGATATAAAATCTTTCTTTGTGGTATTATTTAATAATATTTATATACTTTGAATAAAATGAAATAGAGATAAGTCATTCCTCACCTTTCAGCTTCAGGAATAGAATGTGGTCTTAAGGATACTTGCCATCTCTCCACAGCACCATTTAAAGTGACAGGAAGCAGAGAGATATATTAGTACTACTGAAGTATTTCAGTACTAATGTCAACATTGGGTACCAGGACTGAAACACTTCCTGGGTACTCTGTGTTTTAATGGTGTCCTATACGTACTTCAGTCTGGATGTCTGAGACTTGATGCCCTCGTAAACCCCTCTTTCCCATTCCAGGTTGTGATAAAGCAAAAAGGAAAGGAGAATTGCATTGAGTATGTAGAGTGTGTACATCTTGCAGGGCCTGTCAGAGCTCTTAGTGGATGAAGGAAGTAAAGGAATAGGTCAATAAACTTTTCTGGAAGCCATTAGTGTTTGTTTCATTCTCACCTAGCCTACTGCTCTATCCTTTTATCTGTGGTCCCTGATTCTCTTGCCTTATCTACATTAGCTCATTCATGCCACCACCTGCTCAGAGCCCTTTGAGGCCTTCCGATCACACCATGTTCTTCCTGTGAATATGGGACCTGCAAGCGCCTATGTGATCAGGGGCCTGGCTACGTCCTGAACTCATCTCCTGCCACTGACTCCCTTGCTAAGCAAGCCCCTGCCTCAGGTCTTTACACTTGCTGTTGCTTCCGCCTGAGCACTCTAGATATCCTCATAGCTTTCCTTATTGCAGTCACTGCTTGCTCAAATATCACCTCTTCAATGCACTCCCCAACCCCCACCCCCAGTTATCACGCTCTGTCCCCTTCCGCTTCTTTCTTCTGGTCCATAGTATTTCTCACCTCTCTATATCAGATTACATGTATTCATCTGTTTATTGCCAGTCTCTGTCATCAAGATGGAAGTTCCTTGAGCGTAGAGGCTTTGCCTGTAGAGTTTACCATAGAGGTCCCAGTGCCTAGAACAAAGAGGAGCAGTAAACATTTGTTCAATGAATTATTTTGTTAGTAAACATGAGTACTTGCCCCTCTTGAAACTTCCTGTCACAAAATTGTACAATAAGTATCTCTTATTCACTGTCAGGAATTATGATGACATAAATTTTAGAAGAGTCACTAGAGATCATGTGATCCACCAGTTTTCAACCTTTATTTTTGCAGTGAGAGAGCACACAATGTTGTTTGATGCCCTTTTGATAAGACACCTATGGGTATTCCCACATGTGTTAACTCTTCCCCACCAAACAATAACTAGCCCCATCCATTATCACTCTAAGAAAAGTTTCGTAAGTAATTACACAACAATTAGTTATGTCTTAGCCTATTTCCCTAGAAGTGGACTTGAGAAGTGGATTCGTGTGCACAGGATTTAATGAGGGAGCAGTCTTTAGGAAAATCCTGTAAGAGAGTGAGGAGAGCAAGATAGAGAAGGAGGAGGATCTACAAGGATATGGTCTTAGGCAAAGTCTAGCCTTGGCCTGGTCCCCAGGCTCACAGGGCTGTATTGCCCTGCAAGGAGTTCAGGCTTAAAACCTTATGTCATTGCCAACCCAGGGTTGTGGGTAGGTGGCTTCCCAGGCATCTCTCCTTGTTCTGCCAAGCATGGAGAAGTAACTGGAGAAGGACACAGGTGTAAACCCTCAGCTGTATTCCTCCAAGCAGTCAGAGTACAAGTGCATTGGCTGGTCAGGAAGATCTGAATGGGTGGCACCAACAGCCTCTACTACAGATGGTTTCTCCGTAGTGGTTACTCACTATAGGTGATAGGCGCAGTTCTCAAACTTCAGTTTGAGAATCACTTGGAGGGTGACTTAAACTACATACATATTGCGAGGCTTCACTGCTGAAATTTCTGATAGATCTGGGGTGAAGCTCAAAGATTAATTTCAATAAATTCCCAGGTGCTGCTGCTGCTAGTCAGGGATTAGGAACCAACTTCAAGAACCACTGGTTACAGCATACTGAAGATTGCCTTGAAGATATTCTCAGACAAGAGAAACACAAATTTTACCCTAAACAGCATTGGAAGCAACATAGATCTTTATTGAAATTTTCTTGAGGAAAGGACAGGGCTGTACATAAACTACGGACAGCACCCAGCTAACTTCCTAAAAAAGAATTCCTAGATCTTGCTCCTCTCTTCGAAGTTCCCACTCTTCACTGTACTGACTGCATCTCTCTCTGGGTTGTGAAACATTCTCTGCATGTTAACTACACAGTGGACCACCTCTTTCTCTCTCATTCCAGAAAATGCTGTAGAATGCAAGACAGAGGAGATACATTTCTACAGACATAATCTTAAAGTTGCTTTTACTTACTGAGAAACAAGCCATTTGTAAATTTTTATTCTGCAGGTATTAGGAACAAATTATTTGTGATCCATCTCAGTTTATGGAAATAATATAGATAACAACCCCAGCCTCTGTTTTATAGACGGTGAGTAAGGGGCACTGAAGGAGGTAAGGCTGTTAATGTTTTACCCCACAGAACTTATCTTTGGAGTTTTTCATCCACTTCTTCCTCCTTCATTCTCACTCCTCTAGATCTTCATAAAAAGGGTGGTTTTTAAGATGTGTGTGTCTGTGTGTGTGCAAGCGAGAGAGAGATTTCTAAAATCATACCTAAAGAAAAACAAATGAGAAAAACTTTATAATCACATTAATAACTAGTCTAGGAAAAAAAGAGATGCTAAAACTAGATAATTTTATTTGAGTGGAGAGCCCAGCAAATAATTATCCACTTATTGAAAGATCAACTCCAGGGCTCATCAGAGGTTTTATTATTGGTTAATTTATTTTTTCCCATGGGATCTTAATTTAAGAAAATTACCTTGAGGAGTTTTTATTTGAAAAGATGCCATCTAAAATAAACTCAAGGTTTGCCTGTAGTTTCTCTGTGTTTAAAGTGTGAAATGCAGCCGTTAAGGTGTTATAGGATAAGTTGCTGCCAGTAGACTGGGATAAAGGAAGGAATCGGGAATACAGTGTGGTTGCCTAAGTCGGTTGATATACAGTTAGGTCTGGAGCACTGTTTACCAAGGTTAATGAAACTTCTAAATCAGAGATGAGCAATCTCAAATGCCTACCAGGGCTGGGCAGGGAACAGCAGTAAGTGAAGACGAACGGCTGTGAGAAACTCAGGAGAAGCGACCACTGCGCTGCCCTAGAGAGGACAACTTTTCTTCAGAGAGCAACTCTGACCCAGCCCCTGGGGTTAAAAGAAAAGCTGGAGGCTGGGCACAGTGGCCCATGCCTGTAATCCCAGCACTTTGGGACGCCGAGGTGGGTGGATCACAAGGTCAGGAATTCGAGACCCGCCTGGCCAATATGGTGAAACCCTGTCTCTACTAAAAATACAAAAATTAGCTGGGAGTGGTGGCGCACACTTGAAGTCCCAGCTGCTTGGGAGGCTGAAGCAGGAGAATCGCTTGAGGCAGAGGTTGCAGTGAGCCGAGATCCCACCACTGTACTCCAGCCTGTGTGACAGAGCAAGACTCTGAAAAAAGAGAAAGAAAGAAAAAGAAAAGCTGGAAATCAGGATTTCGTTGTGAAATTTGATAATGGAGACGTTAGTTTGCAACCTCTGTATTAAAAAACTGCCATACCCATTTCTCTTTCCTATCCAGTCCTCCCCATAGACCTCCATCCCTCCATCCTTTTGAAACTTCAGCACTGCTGCCCACGGAGTTCGCTGCTCCCTGTGGAACCTTATCACTAACTGTTGGAGTCACTCATTGAATTTATACTGTTTTGTGAATTCTGTTTATATTTGAACCTTGAAATCATTGATAAAATGTTTCTGTGTATCCTCAACTAGATTTTAGGTTTGTAAACTCTGAGCACAGTATCCAGTCTCATGGGTCTTTGAGTTCCCTGGAGTGGCTCATGCCTTGACATGTACAGAACAGGATGACTGGCCCGCACTTAGGTAGCACTTACAGTGTGGTAGAGGCTTTCACATCCTCACTCTCATTCAGTTCTTCCCATGGCTCTGGAAGTGAGGTCCACATCAAAGATGAGGAAACTGCGGCTCCGCAAGCCTAGCTGACTTAGAAGGCGGCCCAGCCATAACGGCTGGCACTTGAAACTGACTTTGACTTTGTTGCCCTCTATAGTATGTAGACTGCATCTTCTTTGCTTGGTAAATAGGGGTTATGAATGATGGATCCATGTTTGAATATTCAAATTATTTGTATGGATTACTAAACATTCATCTTGTAACTTTTAGGAATGGTATTTGTTAAAGGAGCAACACTAACAGAGAGGTTGATAGGTGAGATCTGATAGAAAAATATAACCTACCTCCTGTTAACCACGAGTAATTTTATAGGAACAGATTCAGCTGTATTTTCTAGCCAAATAAAGCATATTGTGTTGCATCAGGCAGAGCTGGAAAGCAGCATATATCTCACATTATATGTTTCACATGAAAGTTGATTTTTCACCATAATTTGTTATAGGATGTTGTGCAAACCTCCTGGAACATAATGCAGTATGGAAGGAAAACTACTGATTGCCTCTGTAGAGAAAAAGAGTTTAGGAGTATATAAAATTTGTCTTGAGTATGCAGCTTTTACTTGAAATGCTGGCCAAGTAAAATGGAAATATATTTGTTTCTTTTAAAGTATTTATTAGAACTACCAGTTAATTGCTATCTTTCCAGAAAGGGATATCAAATCCAAGATTTCAACATTCAGCCTCTGAATATACCTCAGAAGAGGACGGAGTCTCTTACCTGAGGTCACAGGAGGCCCTTGGCACACGCAGGCCTCACATCTCCATAGAGTTAAACTTAGGGAGCAGACTTCAGAATGCACTGCCGTTATTTTATTCTTTTGAAACTTTTAGATTTTCCTGCCTCTGGACCTTGGGCCCATCCCAGAACTTTTTCAGTGACTTGATAGTAAAACGTCTTCCACATCCCTTTCAGTCACAAGACTTGTCTAAAATGTAATTCTTACATTAACATGGTGGAATAGCAAAATCTCTGAACTACTTTAGAATGAAAGCTTCTATTTTTTTCCATCAATGGCCCACTTCAATTCAGAGGTCTTTAGTGAAGGGAGGAGGAGGGGGTGTGGTTGGCTTCTGTTCCGTTTCCTCACTTGTCACTTGTCCTGCACCCCTGGCCCCAATTACCTGTCAGGAGAGGGACACAGCAGACTAGACGCAAGGACAGGAGAAGCCTCCCCTGACTGGTACTGTGTAGTCTGGTGTAGACCTTCTCTGGGGTGGAGACTGCTGCAGGCTGACCCTCTCCCAGAAAGGGCAGTTTTGTTCTTCTTCCACTCAGGAAGTCCTCCTGCAGGGCTTTGGGCTCAGACAGTGCCTCTCCTGTGCCTGGCCTCCGAGCATTTCCTCAGCCCCTTCTAAGTCCTGTAGGTATGATAACCCTCCCATCTTTTCTTGGTTATCTTCTGCAGGCCTCTTTGATTAAGCTTGAGGGCAGGAAGAAGCAGTTCCTTTGTATATCCATGGTCAGGTTGTTATCACAAGAAATGCCACTGTATTCCAATAATTTTATACCCATGAGGTAGGTGTTGAGTTAAGGGTTAAAAACCAGTTTTCACCACTGCCTTGCAAGTCCTTCCAAGGCATTCTAGAATCACAGCCACCTGTTAATTTGTGTTTAACCTTTGGGCCTTAACCACAACAGAGGTGGATATAATTCCATCTTAATATTCTGTAGCATGTGCAAATCCTGCTCGGCACTTAGACATCTAGCTGTGGTCAATTTGAGTGTTTGTCTGGGAATTATCAGTTGTGTAGAAAATCATTTGGATTATTCTTTCTGTTTCTCTCCAGTCCCTACTCTCTCCTGTCCCTCTCCCAGTGCCCCCCACCACATCATGCATAAACTTTTCTCCATATTCTCTTAACCCTTTTGGAAAAGAGGCATTTTAACCACATTAGGGGACATCATTTGGTATCTAACTTCTATTTCCCATGTAGAAAACCATCTGAAGTTATTAAATTAAGAAACATTTTAAACTTTATGTCAGTTTCCATGAGAACATTAATTAGCTAATATTAATCATTGAAAACAAAACAAGGCCAGGTGCAGTGGCTCATGCCTGTAATCCCAGCACTTTGGGAGGCCAAGGCAGGAGGATCACTTGAGGTCAGGAGCTTCAGACCAGCCTGCCCAACATGATGAAACCCTGTCTCTACTAAAAATACAAAAATTAGCCAGGTGTGTTGGTGAGCGCCTGTAATCTCAGCTACTTGGGAGGCTGAGGCAGGAGAATTGCTTGAACTCAGGAGGCGGGTTGCCTTGAGCAGAGATCCTGCCTCTGCCTTCCAGCCTGGGGGACAGAGCCAGACTCTGTCTCAAAATAAAAAACAAAAAAAGAAAACAAAGCAAAAAAATAGAAACAAAAGGAACATAACTACTCATCCCCCACCCAAATTCAAAAGATTCTCTGAGATTTGTCATATACTTATTTAAGTGTCCTTAAAAACAGAGATCTTTGGTTCTGCTGTAGTTTCTGTTTAAATCTCCTAGTTTTGCCTGAAGCCATGAAGTTAACCTCAGAGCAGAGCCTCTCTCCAGCCCCTACTCCGCAAATGAAAACCATGTGCTTGTGTGGGTTTTATTTGTTTTTCTTTTTAAAGATCTTCTCCATTATTTAAGGAAATTATTACATAATGCATAGGTCTTCAATAATAGAGTTCACACTGGCTTTTATCAATTAAGTCACAAATAGTTGTTCTCAGAAGCAAATTCAACTCTAGACATTTTTAAAGCTGATTGTAACACCCTGGAAAAGCTAGAAACTTCTTGCATGTTAGCCAAGTCAAACTGTACAAGACAATACAGGAAAATAATATGTGGATGAAACACTTAATAATACTTGCACAGTTCCTAGCCATACTTTTCTCCTTCCATGAAGGCAATTAATCAGTCTAAACTCTCACGCTGGGTAGTGCCACTTCTGACCCTGGTTTAAATGTAGAAATATGTAATTCATACTGAAGTTCTATCATGTTCCTAAAACTCAGCTGCAAATCACAGGTCAGTACACAGAGTGAGTGTGTTTTCTCTGCCTTCCACTTGCCAGGAGTTAAGGTTGTATATGGAAAAAAAAATTGTAAGGGTGTGACTTGGATTATAAAAATCACACTTTTAATTCCACTGAAACATTATTACAAAAATAAACTCCCTCCTTTGTTCTTAAAATAGACCAAATTTGTATGGATAGTGCATTCTTGAGCGATCTAATCATTTCAGCTACACAACAGGGAATGAGTAGTTATGGTCAGTGCAGCAAACACAGCAAAGGTATTGATACGGGGTGGGATGGGAAGTTTTGCTGCTGTGACCTCATCTGTACAGTTGCAGAAGAACATCTAGCCTGCCTCTGCTGTCTTCTTAATGTCCCCTCTCCTGTTCCCTGGCATCCAATCCCATCTCCTTTCCTTCAGGAACCCAGTGTCTTCCACTACAGGATGGAAGGAATGTCACCCAAAGCATGCTCCATCCATCAGTTGCCCTCATTTTCCATAAAACAAACAAATGAAAGAGCTTAATGTGTCTAAAACTGAGTTTACCTTTGCCCCTTCTCCTATGTTTTCTATCTCAGTGGATGGGCACAAGCATCTACCAAGCATAAAAGCTACAAAAGGAAGAATCATCCCAGACTTCTCCCTGTCTTTACCTGCATATTCAATCAGTTGCTGAGTCCTGATTCCACCTCCTCTTCCTATCTTCTGACTCCTTTTCTGTTTTCCCAGACTTGTCTTTTGACATCCTCCCTCACATCTCCTGCCATATGCTTGTTAAGCTGTTCCCAGTCCCTGTACCCCCAACTCTGTATCAGCCAAGTGATTCTTCACATACCACTTTCCTGTGGTTTTTTGCCCTCCCCTATTTCCTTTTGGACCATAGTTTTCTTCTTTGTTCTCCTATTGCACCCTCCTCTCCATCAGGAGAGTAAGGATTGGATTTTGTAGCACTTGTTATTGACTTATCTTTCTTGCTCACTAGCTGGCGTTCTGAAGTCAGAGACAATTTCCTATTTCTTTGCCTGTCTTTAGTGCTAAGCACAGACAAGCTGCTTATTAAGTGGTAGGTGAGTGCATTGCTGGATTTGGGCATTATAAAAGAGGAACTAGTGAACTCAATTGATGAGCTGGGTGGGGAACATGTTCCTGACTTTAACATATTGCTTGACCCTGGTGGGCTGCCAGTAAATTCCTGTGGAATTCTGTTGAATACTGAAGCAGGGAGGCTTTCCCACCCTGCACAATCCTCCTTCCTCCCTGATTGCATCAGGTCAGAAGAGTGGTCATCAGCAGTGAAGAAATATTAGGTTTCAATTTGCTGGATCCTATTATATTTAACGTGACTGAGCAGTAATAAGTCAGGGAGCCCAAATGGCTGATTGACGTTTAACCTGTACAGCTGTCATCTCTGCAGAAGGTCCAAATGGTTACTTCAAAACTTTAACTCATTCCAAAGTCTACTTCTGTTTAACAAATTTAATTAATGAATCAATGGTTATCTATAAAGTGCTTGTTGTATTTAAAGGGATTAGTAATATTTAAATAGAATAAGCTTTAAATACGTGAGCACAAAAGAACTATTCAATAAATATCACTAGGGTAACTGGCTAATCATTTGTGAAAAGAGTAATTTTTGAGATTACTTTTATTAAATATTTCAATTTAATATATAATAATAGGAGAAAACTAAGGTAAGTGTTTATCACAGAAAATCAGAGAAATCATGGACATGAAGCCAATGAAGAAAGCAGCTCATTATGTAAATACTAAAACTTCTCTGTATCTAGTAAACACAACCACAGTATATAAATGCAGATAATATATTTTATAGATTTCAGATATTGATTGAATGATGCAACATTATAAGTATCAATGAGAAAGAAAAAATGCCACTAGTCTAACTATGATATACCATAAATTGTAATATGTAACTAGATCTTAAAGATGTTAAAATGTGAAAGAAAAATGTGCCTTTTGGAATCAACAAAGTATAGTAGCAAACTAGAAAAAAAACCAATGTGATAGAAAAATGTCATCTGCTCACCTCTACTGGGAATGTAATTTTGTACAGTATTGTAGCAGTTATATACCAGAAAGTTTAAAATATGCACCCTTTTGACACAAAATTTTACTTCTTGTATGTATGCTGAGGAAATAATCAAGAATACATAGAAAGATTAAGCTGCATATTTGTTCACTGCGATAATATTGTTGCAGAACTTTCTCCTTAGTTCAGCTAAAAGTAGGCTCTTGTCACATGACCAGGAAAGATTAGGCTCGCGGACACATAGAAGGGTGAGGAAAATGGAATTCACTGGGCAAAGAGGAAAAAGGAAAATGAACCAAAGCAAGAGAGAGTCCTGCTAGCAGGTTTTCTGTCTCACAGATTGAATCCCAGGTCACCACAGGAGCTGAAGACGGCAAGCTCCTCGCCTGCATAAGGCGTGAACTCCCCGTGGCCCCACCCATTTCCCCCAGGGCACATGTCGGGCTCCAGTCCACTGTGGGCATGCCCAGACAAGCCCTGGGCAGGTTCCCTCATTTGCACGAAAGCTTCTGATGTAAACACTTGTGAGGAAGGTTGGAGATTCTCTGGGGACCCCTTTTTATCTGTGTAGGCATTTGGCTGTCTCAATATTTATAAAACTGAAATATTGGGAACAATTTAAACGCACAGAAATCAGTGATTAGTTGAATAAATTATAGCATATCTATGTCAGGGCACTATCCTTGATATTTAAAAATAATGCTGTAGATGAAGAGTAATTGGCATGGGAAGATCTTCACTGCATGTTTTGGTTCCAGGATTTTTTCTAAGAAAATATCCATAGACATAGTTATAGATATATAGATATGAATACATAGAAAAAAATATTTGGAACTAAATTTATATTAGAGGTAGTTACTGAGAATGGTACATAATGAGAAGTATATTCTCTTCTTTTTCTTTATTCACATATTTTCGTTTTTAAAAATTATCCTCTATAATAGCACAATAATGAAAAGTTATTTTCTATTTTAAATGAAAGATATGTCTTTAATAAACTGACAAGATTGACACAGTAAAGGGAGAATACAAATGAAAATGTTTTTGGAATAAAAATAGAAACTGTGATCTTGATTTTGGTCATTTGTATCAAATCATATTTCATGCAAAGCAATAAGCATTCTGATATAAAAACTAGCATCTCCCATTTTATTGCTGTGTTGATTAATAACAAATCAGTTTTCTATTTGTGTCTCATATGTGTATTAAGACTCTAACCTCTGCAACCAAATCCAACAAAATCTTGTGAAAAATTTCAGAAACAATGTTTGAGAAGAAACCCGGGACTTAAAAATGAACAAGTATGCAGTGTAAGCTGACCTCGAGTGTCACATTTTAACATCTGTTTTTCATGTTGTGATACTTATTTGAGATTTGGTATTATTAAGTAATGAGGAAAATATCTTACTGTTTCCATAGGTAACAGGGTAGTAACTTGAGGCTGATGGATTGGCATGCTTTGTCTATATAATGTAATTCAAATAAAGTCGTAACATTTTGGCTATGGCTCATGTGTCAAACATTTATACATTTTTTTTTGTCTGATAAATGAACTGCTAGG
This sequence comes from Hylobates moloch, assembly GCF_009828535.3. NCBI lineage: Eukaryota > Metazoa > Chordata > Mammalia > Primates > Hylobatidae > Hylobates > Hylobates moloch. The sequence continues at coordinate 128,493,270 of NW_026652276.1, read as the reverse complement.
CTTTCTGACTGGTTAATAATAGTCCAATAAAAAGGGAGAAAAATAGCTTTTGACCTTCCATTTAATATTACTATCAGCAGTTTGGAGATTTAGATGTATATGTAAACATTTAAAAATGATTTTGCATTGACTTTTTTTTTTTCAGAAAAAGAACTTTTCATATTTTAAATAATACTTATTGAAATGGATTCCACATACTTGTGTCTGAGCCAGTGTCCACACTATTGCCACAAACTCTGGGAACAAATTCTTATATATCAGATACTATACAAATATTTATTTATAATCTTTTCCCATAGACTATATGATATAAAAATTGAAAAGCCAGTATGAAAGTAGACCACTTAAAAAAGGTAACTGAATATAGTTCCCTAAGGAATTAAGGCCAATTTGGAAATTTCATATGTAACATTTCTAAAATACAAATTTCATCATGTTATTCTATGTCTAAACTTTTTAGTCTCTCTTCATTATCCTTAAGATAAACCCCGATGCCCCGACATGGCTTATTAAGCCATATGTGATCTGGCATCTGCCCTTCTCCCTGGGCTCATCTTTTCTGTGAAACCCCTTTGATCCTTCAGGGCATTGACTGTGTCCTGCTTTCTGGTATATAGGCCTTTGCACATGCTGTTCTTTCCGAAACTGACTGGCCATTCTTTTCCTTTCCCTGTTACTCAGTCCTCTATATCCCAATCTTTTTCACATTCTGTTCCAGACTCTAATCATCTCAATTTATTGTGATTATTCTTTAAATCTCCTGCTTTTCTAGCTGCTGGTGTATGCATCACATCAGCTTACCACCCCTGACCATGGTCTCCCTCAGGGACTTTCAGTTGAGCTTGTTGTTCCCACATTGGATTCTTTGGCATCATACCCAGCTGGAGCCAGCCCCGGAGAGCCACATGCCAGGGGGCCTTAAAACCTGTGGGACTTCTGCAAGCCACCAACTCAGGAAGAGCAAAACTGAAAACCAGGAAAAAGATTTTCAGAACTGAAAACCAGGCAAAAGCCCACAACAGAAAAATCGAAAGCAGAATGAGGTTAAGAAGTGAGTCCACACAGAGGGAGAACTGGGGTGAAGATGAGAATCTGATGGGCAAGATGAGGTGAGAAGCAATGAAGCTGCTGAAATAAAGGTGCATAAGGGAAAAGACAGGAGTGCGGAATGCTTAGGTGAGATGTCACTTAGTAGTAGGCACAGCACACACAATTCTGTTTTGTTTTGTGTTTTGCTTTGTTTTTGAGACAGAGTCCCACTCTGTCACCAGGCTGGCGTGCAGTGGTACGATCTCGGTTCACTGCAACCTCCGCTTCCTGGGTTCAAGCGATTCTCCTGCCTCAGGCTCCTGAGTAGCTGGGATTACAGATGTCTGCCACTACGCCTGGCTAATTTTTGTATTTTTAGTAGAGATCATGTTGGCCAGGCTGGTCTCGATCTCCTCACCTCAAGTGATCCACCTGCCTCGGCCTCCCAAAGTGCTGGGATTACAGGCGTGAGCCAGCGCACCCGGCTGGGAGCACATGCAATTCTGGTACAACAGTCGTAAACCTAGATTCTAGTCCCCCCACTGCCAGACCTTGGGTAAGTCACTTAACCTCATGTGATTTTAAAGTCACATGACCTTGGTTAAGTCACAAACTCCTTGGTCCTGAGTATTCTTGTCTATTAACCAAGGAATTTGTGTTAGATCTGTATTTGTCAAAAGGCACATAAATGTTAAGAGGTACAAGGGGACATGGAGGGTTCACAAAGTTATGGCATAAAAATGCCGCATCTTGGATTACTTTTATATAATGGAACAATTTTAAACATTTTAATCCAGAGAAGAATGGAGATGCTGTGTATCAAATGCAAAATTTGAACAGTTATAGAATGAAGCATGAGAATACAAAGGCATTTTATTCATGGTGAGGCCTCTGTAGACTTTTCCCCAAAATGTATATGGAATCTCTGTTCACTCCTCTCTACTATTTGGGGCCCTTCAGTGGACATGTATGAGAAAGAATGACTAAGTATTAGTCAGACTCTTTCCAGCTGAAACAAGAAATTTTTAAAAATAATATTAGTGTAATGTGTTAAATATGAAGTTTACTAATAACAGTGTTCTGTCTCTTAGAAATAAGTAAAATAATAACCTTTAGATGGCCAGATGCCACTCTGTGTCATGTTTTTGCTCCTTGAGTGTATATATTTTGTAATAAAATGCATCCCTTATGTATCATCTTTGAATGAGACTAAAAGATGCATGGTGTTTTGACAACACGAAGAAAGCTTTGCAGCATGTTACGTGGAAGATTTTAAAACACTGAGCTATAATTTCTCTTTGCATTTCTAGGTTCTACCTGGATTTGTAAGAGTCAGGTTATTTTTCCTGGTTTTATGAAACCTATCTTCCAAAAGCACATAAGATTAATTTTTTGAAATACTCAAACATTGAGGAAACAGAGTCTGGTCATGGTAATTGGAACTTTCGATGTGCCCACTCCAGTGACCTGTTCATGCAAGAACCTTAAGTAAGCAGGTTCTGGAGCCAGTCTGTAGCAGCTCTCTTCACTTTGAGAATGTGTTGATGGATTAAAGCAGAACCCAAACAGTCCACTATCTGCCTGTTGCTGTGTAAATGAGAACCCCCTTGATTTTTTTTTTTTTTAAAGGAGGGGAGGGTGTAAATATCAATGCTGGGAGGTAACCAGATTAGCATGAAACAGAGCTTCCATTTTATACCATGCCTCATTCAAGTGACAGTCATTCAAGTTGCATTTTTTTCATCTCCCGAGAGTTATTATGAACTTTCTTTACTGAGTGTTATATTTAAGCCTTTTGAATAGTTTGCTGTCTGCAACAGTGGCGGCAGATGAGGAATGCTCTCAGAGGATCTCACTGTGAGACATAATGGTGAAATGCTGCAATGCATGGAATTTTATTTGGGACTGCAATTTAATAAATGATGGACTATCTCTAGGTCAAATCTAGTCCAGATCAGTCACTACCATCTGTCACCAAGCTACAGCCAACTGGCAGCTGGTTGGTGGCCATTATGAAATCCATTAGTAATTTCAGTTCATTTTTTAATTAATGGACATACTTATGCACAGAACATTCCATAATTGACCATTTTCTTAAGTGGCTTCATTCTGTTCCTGTTTTAGGATGGACATTCTTTGCCTCTGAGGAATATGTCTTCTAGTTTGCAGTTGCTACAGTGGAGATAAAGTTTCTGCTATCTCTGTTTATGCATATGTGTACAATCTGTGAAGAGATGGTAGCTTTGAAACTTCATTTTACATAGCTTGAAGTTGAAAATATGATTCCCAATGAGACTTTTAGAGTTGGACACATTTCAAGAATGTCCTTTCATAGGAGATTTTAGTATTGCGTCCATATATCCTGGTTCCAGATGAAAGAAGGTCTTATAGGAACCTTCAACCAAAGGAAGAAAACCTATCCATTTAAATATGAGGAAAGCTGGCCTGTGTTTGGACCATTCTTTCAGTAATTTTTTTTTTTTAACAGCTTTGGATGATTTCGTCCACCACAAATTGACAGGGTGGAGGACCTCCTCTTTTGGAGTTGCCAACGAGCACATTTTGCTACCAGTCAATTCTCCTAAATAATAAGTATGATGAATAACAACCAATTGGGGAAAATTTTTCAGCATAAAAAAAGGCTGACAGCTGTGAAAACAAAGCAAGCATGCAGCTCTTCAATTTAAAGAAATCCTTGCTCACGCTTATACTATAACGTAGGGGAGTCTCTTGGCAGAGTCATATTTTGCTCTATTTTTACATAATAAATACACATATAATCAAGTGAAAATAGACCTTGGTGCAGTGCTCAGCCATTCCCATGCTGTGACGATATAGTTCATTTAAATGCTCCTTGGGAATGTTGGCTCATTCAATGAGAAAACAGTCAGTTTTAGACCAAATATAGTCAATTCCAAAAAGCAGTCAAGCCAGTTGCATGAAAATGGACTTTTTTGCTTCTCCACTGGCTGTTTTCAAATCACATTTGGCTCAGACAGAAAATGGAGTGAGCCTTCTAAAACCTCGTGGTTTGTCCACTATAGCTTTATTTTATTTTATTATTTTTTACTGATATATAATAGTTATACATATTTTGGGAAATGCATTTTAATATAATGTTCAATATTTATCTGTTTCTTCTCTAAGCTGAATTACCATATTGCTACTTCTGTTGTCTTATCATATCTTTTCAAATTGCCCCTTTGCGGTGAAGTATTTTTATTTTCTTGGTCAATAAAATGTCTGTGTGACACATTGAAGCAATATCCTTCAATCTGATAACATTATTTATAAACCCTATAAATCATAAACAACATCTGTACTCTCAAGTTATGTTTGCCATCTGAAATGAATCTACCAATAGTGCTGTGTAAGTGATTTGCTTCCTAGATGAGCTAGCTTGGAGTCCAAATACAGAAAGCAAACTGGCAGAGTTTTCATGAACATTTTTTACAGGACCATTGAAACTTCTACTTAACTAAAATGACAAAGTGCTTCCAAAGCTTTGTGCTTTGTGAAACTGGAGGTCATACTATTTCATAAGCACACGAGATGCATTTATGTGAGGCTGGACCTTAGGCACTCAGCTGGCTCTGTATACACAATCTCCAATTTTAGCGGGAGGTAAATGAACTAGAATCTTGGTCCCACCATTTCTTTGTGACCTTTGAAACTGACTTGACTTCTCCGATTTGAGTTTCCTCAGCAGTTGACACAGGTTTGAAAGGAGATGATGGCTGTGGGAGTGGCTGCTTCTGTGCCCACCCTAGCAGTGTTTAGCAGTGTTCTTCTCTTTCTCCGTATCTTTCCCCTTTCCGGCGGGTGTAGGGGCTGCGGCTTTTTCTTTCTTTTTTGCGTCTATTTCCAGAAATATACAAAATGCACGAATTCCTCAACCGATAATGCAGCAGATGACTGCTTAGCCTCTGGAATATTCTGTCTCCTTGAAGTCCCAGTTCTCTAAAGAAGAATGAGGTTTACTTTGACTTAACTGGAACAGCTTCTGCTACTAATTCCTTCTAATGGACTCCTACTTGTGATTCTGACTTTGAATTAAATCACGAAACCACAGGAAATCTCTAATTTGTTTTTAAGACTAACTTTTTGGTGAAAAAAACAAAAGTATGACTTTCCAGGAAACACTAGAGTTACTTGGTTTTCATACTACATCCCATTAATTCAGACACATATTGAAGATATTCAGCCCTTAACCACTATACATCACAATTGTCTGCTTACTGTCTGCATCTTCATAATATGGGACCTTGTTCACCTCTATCACCAGTTCCTACCACCTAACAGGCCCCTGGAAACTGCTGGCTGAATCAACAAATGGATCAATATTTGTGTATTTCCTGTCTATTTCTCAAAAGGATTCAAGGCAGTTTATAAGAAACACATGTGAAACAGAGCAATACAATTAAGATCAGAAAAAATGAGACCAGACATCATGTGAAGAAAATGAAAAGATATTTATGCTAAGGACCAAGGCCTGGTATGAGATCATTTGAGAACTGGACTTAACTCTAAATTAAAGCAAAAAAAAAATGAGCACATGATTGCCTATACTGTTCCCTTAATTGGAGAAAATAAAACATACAAGAGGAATTTCTTCACATGGGGGAACTATCAAGTAGGAGGATATTGCAAATGACCATTGCCACATCTGACCCTATTTGTGTCTATGTGGCATTCTTGGTCATTCTGTCTCTTATTAAGAAAGTCTGGGGCTTTGGGAGGCCGAGGCGGGCAGATGACAAGGTCAGGAGATCGAGACCATCCTGGCTAACATGGTGAAACCCCTTCTGTACTAAAAATACAAAAAATTAACCCGGCGTGGCGGCATGCGCCTGTAGTCCCAGCTGCTGTGGAGGCTGACGCAGGAGAATGACGTGAACCCGGGAGGCGGAGCTTGCAGTGAGCCGAGATTGCATCACTGCACTCCAGCCTGGCGACAGAGTGAGACTCAGTTTCAAAAGAAAAAGAAAAATAAAAAGAAAGGTATGTTCTGGTATGTTCTCTACTTTGCCTATTACAGAACACTCTCCTCTTTGTTTATTTACTATATATTTTTATAGCATCAAAACTAAGAAGTCTCTGGATTGTGACAGGTCTGCCTCTCAGTTTAGTAATTTATAGAGCACATGGTGAAATGCTACCTTCTCATAGTCTAGGTTCTGACTCAATGCTACTTCATTCCTGGTTGTCTCCTGTGCTAGACTGTAGATTCCATGAGGGCAGCAGCTTGGGTGCTTTTGTAACATCTCCATCTTCAAAGATAGAAGAAAATTAGGTAGTACAACTCTGGAAATTAAGAATATTTTCACCACGTATCCTGTTGAATTAGCAGACCTGGGAAATAAATAGTTAGACAGCTTATGCATGTTGGGAATGAGGAGTTGGGACAGATCATCTTTTAAGGTCTTTTACAATTTTTATTTATTTTTATTTATTTATTTTTTTGAGACAGAATCTGGCTCTATCACCCAGGCTGGAGTGCAGTGGCACCGTCTGAGCTCACTGCAACTTTTGCCTCTTGGGTTGAAGCAATTCTCCTGCCTCAGGCGCCCCAGTAGCTGGGACTACAAGTGCATGCCACCATGCCCAGCTAAGTTTTTTTTTTCTTTTTTCTTTCTCTTTTTTTTTCTTTTTTGAGATGGAGCCTTGCTCTGTCACCCAGGCTGGAGT